>NC_071497.1:28633566-29906511 GCF_028500815.1 Rissa tridactyla | reverse complement strand
CACCAAGCCCGAGTGCCCCCTCTGCAAGAGGAGGATCTGCTCCATCGTGCACTCGGTGCAGACGGACGACGACTTCCAGGAGCACGTCGTCACAGCACCTGCGGCACCACCTGTCGTCGGCCACCAGGCAGGAGGAGCTCCTGCACATCCAGCTGCTCACAGCCGCGCAGCAAGAGAGCTACAGCCTGTGGGAATGGTGCCCGGGGCTCCTCTGGGCGGACTCCAGCCCAGCACATGGGCATCTCTCTTCCAGAGGCACCCAGCTCTCCTCCACACCATTCGGACCTGGGTGCGTCAGGAGCTGCGACGCATGTTTGGGAGCCGGCGTTCACGGGCAGACATAGCGGAGGACATTCTCATGCCCTTCCTGGCCCTTTTTGGCCTGGATGAAGAAATGATGGTCCAGCTGATGGAAGCCTGCCTCCAAAACCACGCGGCAACATTTGTCCGACGGCTTATTGACGTTGCCGTGCAACGGTGCAGCGGGGAGGCCCGCCGTCTGCTGGGCCTGGACAATGGCCATGCTGCGAGGCAGCGGGAGGAGAGCCCCACAGCTGCCCCCGTGCCCGCTGCCTCCCAAGAAAGCTCTCCTACTGCTGGCCTCACCCACTCCGACAGCGTGGAAGCAACCAGCATGGATGACCTACCCGGCACGTCAGCAGCTGCCCTTCGTGGGAGTGCCACCAGCCCCCTTTCTGCCCCCGTTCCTGTCCCCGGGGATCAAGAGGAGCCCCAGCAGCAACCCGAGGATGCTGCGGCAATTCCATCGACTTCCAGCGGCGGCAGGGAACGCTCCTCTGGGGGGCCACGCTGTCCCCCAAAGAGAAGGAACGGCAGCCCCGAGGCCTCTTCTCCAGCCAAGAAGAGGCCACCCCACGGGAAGGCACTAGGAGAATGCCCCAGGCACTGCCGATACCACCACCGGCCCAGCAGCTGCGGCATGCGCTGGCCCTCAAGGGCCCCTGGCCCTCTGAGTCTAAGTAGCAGGCTGTAAAAGCAAATAAAGGCCTTAAGACTGCAGAAAGTGTCTTGGTGTGTCACTAACTCTGCAGGTGGCCTTGCTATCCCCACCCGTGTTACTTTCTACCCCGTTTCCTGGGGCTGTGCCCACCCTTTCCTGGGTGGTCCAACACTGGAACAGGCTTCCTAGAGAGGTGGTCCACGCCACCAGCCTCTCAATGCCTTAAAAAGAGGCATTTGGACAGTGCCCTTAACAATAGGCCTTAATTTTGGTCAGCCATGGCCTGGCAGGGAGCTACGAGTAGTACCTGCTCGGCTTGTCCCCCTACCAGTGCAGGAGGCTGGCCATGGAGAGGGCCCGCAGCCGGTCGCCGCAGCACCGCTCCAACCTGCGCAGGCGGCCCACCGACAGCTAGCCCTCGGCTGGCAGCAGCGGGCCTGCCGGGACCAACCGCACAGCTCCCAGCAGGCTCCCGCACCCAGCACTTCTCAGGAGCCAACACCGCTGAGCGCAGGAGTGCGCCCGCCTGGCCCTGCTCCTGCTCCGGACACAGGCAGTGGCACAGTGTGGCTGTGGCCCCTCACCATCCCCCTCTGGCGCCTCCAATAAAGACCTCGATGCTTTCCAGGGCGTGTGTGCCTGTGTGTTTCTCGACCGCAGAGCAACCTGATGATTAAGGAGCCGGAGCGTCCTCTGAGCAAAGGCTGAGCGAGCTGAGACTCTTTAGCCTGGTGAGGAGAAGGCTCGGGGGGGACCTGATCGATGCCTAAAAAGGCCTGAAGGGAGGCTGCAGAGAAGATGGAGCCAGGCTCTTGCCGGTGGTGCCCAGCGACAGGAGACGGCATATCGAAGAGCACTCTGGACATGATCCTGGATAAGCGGCTCTAGCTCAACATCAACAGCAAGATCTCCCATCTCTACTTCCATGATTAGAAATACTAACATATCGAGGCCAGCCGCATAAGCTGTTAAGAATGCCTTTGGTACAGACGATGTCTATTTCTCTGGTATACATTGCTGACAATCCACTTCTGGAAAAACAGTTTCTCATATACTTCCTCCCATCCAAAAAGAAGTTCTGTTCACTGGTTCAGTTAGGGATGCAAAGGCCGGGATTCCAAATAAATTGTGCGATTATGACTGTATACACCACTTAATTTGAACCCGTTCTGCATTTGTGCTGAGGCAGCTCAACTGCATCAGATAGTGATGTCCTGCTTTTTCTGTACTCTACAGAGACTGTGGGTGTTAGAACACCACGGTGGGTTTGGCCAACTAGCTTGATACTAGTCGCACGCACCTGCCGTACTTTTTGTAAGGCAGTTTTATAAATGCTCTCATAAATATAAATATAATGCTCTCATAGAAACGCTGTCCCGGAGGTCAGACCGTGTGGACAGGCCCTGTGGCCTATGCTAAATGGTCCAGGCCACGCCTGGCATTGATGCTTGCTGGTGTTTATTTCTCAGCATTCAGGTATTATATATTCTCACCACCAGTGTGACGCAGTGCAAGAAGCATTCGGCCTAGGTTCATGCCCAGCAGATGGGTATTCGGGCAACGTTTGTCAGCGGTTTACCCTCAGTTTGTTTGACTTAACTTGTAACGGGACTGTAAAGAATGGGTGACTACACATTTTCCTACGGACCACTTTTGATAACAGTCTGGCATGCACGCAATCGAACACATACTGAGAGGTCCATGTCAAGATATGCGCACGAGAATACACCCTATAATATATTTGGGTTTTTAGCACCAAGGTTACGCACTTCAATGTTAATTGTGATGCCTCCGTAACTTTGCAACACTTACTCTTTGAACTTGCTTTCCCCCCCAAACTCTGTACATATTTTCACTTCAAATAGTGCGGCCTTTCTTCTCGTGTGGAGCTATTAAAAAGAGAAAGAAGAAATACTGAATCGGGAACTTCTCTTGCTAGTCCTGTGAAAAGGCTCTGCAACCTTAAAAAGGAAGAAGGACCGTCCAGAATCTGGGAACGGATCCCACAGACATTCCTACTTCGTGCACCTGAAGACGTTTCCTGCGTGATTTTTCTTTACGTGTGAGAATCAGACTGACTATCAGGATACCCTTCCCTTCTACAGATTGGCACTGGGATCAACTGCTTTCTGCAGTCATGCTACATCTCTGCCTCAACGTTCGCACAGGCCTGGATCCCATAAACACGGCTCCATCATGGGTATGCGTGTTTCCAGTTTATAGCTGAAAACTACACGAAGGAAACTTCGCAGGTTAGCAAAAACATACACACGTTTCTTGTAGTGACAAGGAAATGGCAGGTATGTAGTTCGATATAAAACGATAATTCGCTATAACAATGACAATGAGAAAAAAGCACGAACCAAATGCCACTCCTTGACCCTAGCACCCAACGTGACGCTTTCAGAAATTGTGTCTTTTTCCCTGCAAGCAGATGTATGTCTGTGACTAACTGACCCTTCGAACCAGTGTAGCTCCAAAGGGACGCAGGGCTGGATACGTATTCGCAGAGATGTGTGCACACAACACACATGCATAATTTTGGGGCCAGGCTCAAATGGCATTTTCCGACTCAGGGTACTTCTAACTGCAAGCATAGTGGAAGAGTCAGTTCCAGGGTATTACAACCTTTTGCATCGTCCCATACCTATCTTTGCTGAAGTACAGCTCCTGTACTTGCACAAAACCAGTAGATCATCAGCCATCAGGTGAGACGTTTTACAGCCCCCAAACGTGAAGGTTTATAAATTAGATGCACTTCTATGCAACTGCAGAGAATAGTGAAATATCCTCCAGGACATTATCTTTCTGAATGGGAGGTGTTGTGGTTGAAGCTATTCTTTTTAATCAGCTGAAGGAAAAATTTGTTTGTTACTTGTAAAAGTGCCTAGATCATGCTCTGGAAGCGAAACGGTATGCAGAGCTGAAATGCAACCCCTCATCAGAGAGTGTTGTGAGGGCCCCGCAAGCGGCACCACTCACTTTTGAGAGGACTGAAAGCTGGGAAAGTCTTTGTCGACATCAAGGAAATACTGCCCTCTTCTGATTCCATTTGATCTAGAGGTGGCTGCACTTGCGACGAGAGAAAAGAGATCTGAAAAAAGAATAAGCGGACTAGAGATGTGGCTTGGCAAAGGGATGAACCTTCTCCAGCGGTTGTTTAGCGGGGAACCTCCACCATTTCTGAGTGGCAAAGACAGCATCGAAGCAAGAGACATGCACAGCCTGGATAAAAGCCACATGCGCTGCGCCTGTACATTCTAGGATAATAGCGTAATGAAAAGAAAGGTGGCGTGAAATGCAAGCAGCCGACAGATGATTTACAGCAAAGAGGAGGAGGGGCTCCTGTAAGTATGCAATGGAGCTTCTTGCTGCCCAGTTTTGCGCATACTGAGCTTTTCAAATGTTCAAAAGCAAGGAACCCAAGCCCAGAAAGAAAAGCACGTTGGAGAGCTATCAAACATCGAGACACATTCAGGAAGCCTCGGAGCTGCAAACCCCTGAGAGAGTGTGCTGCAAAAATATCACCATTTGCTTCCCTTTTTCTCGTGCCCTTTCCTAGATATTCTCTGCTGGCAACGGCCACTGGCTCCTTTCTGGTATCTTCTGGGCTCTTCTTGGAGAAGCATGCCATCTTTAAGTGCAAAGAATGAGTTTCACACTAGCCACCAGGTGAGGCATTTTGCAGACCTACAAGCAGAAAAAGCTCCAAAAATAAGAGGCAGTCGTAGGGAAATCTGGACACGGCGAACCACTTGTCTGATTAGTTTGACCGCTTCTACGATAACTTCCTTACAGAGAATTTCACACCAGAATGATACGCAACCTTCTCCCGGCTGCAAACCGCCACACACTATGAAAATCGGATTGCTTTTCAGAGCTGTCACAAAGGAGACTGGCACAGAAGGATCTTAGCTTCATCGAGCTTCTGCACAGCTAAAAGTCTGGGAAATAGCTTTACCCTTTCACAAGATGAGGCCTAACCCTTCTCGCGTGTCCTGCAGCTTCTGCTGCGTGGATGAAAAGTGCTCTTGTTCATGCTTTCCTTTTTTTGATTTGTCGGCAATCCCATGGAGAGAACTGAGGAAGTAATCCTTATGCCCCCGTCCTGGGAAAACCCACAGCCCCATTCAGCTTTTACACGCGTGCAAAAAAAAAAAAAAAGAAATCACCATTTAGGGAAATTTCTGCTTTCTCTCCACCACCGTGGACTAGCATGGATGCAAATTCCATTTTGACACAATTTTACAAGTGAAAGAATGCTCAAACACAACCAGTTTACAGACAACAAACATGGTTTGGTACTGAAATAATTTATTTGTGTTTGTACAATTGTATTGTAAAAAATCGAACTGTAAAATACATGTACCGAACAACAATTTAAATTATAGAAATTGTGTCACGTTTTAATACTTGTCAAACTCAGTGCACTTTTGTGCAGAATGTGTAACAGCAGGTGATCTGCTATTCATGTGCATATTTCTTAATTGTGTCTTATAAATTTAAGTGTAAGCAAAACTCTTCCCACTGGAAAAAAGAAAGAAAAGGAAAAAGGAAGGTTTTTGGAAAGTAACATTGTGAGCGACATGCTCCATTCCGCCCTCAGGTGCCCTCTTGGGAGTGAGAGCAGAATTCCCATCACAGAATTTTCAGAGTCGGCTTGGTATGAAAGCTCACTTGCAAAGGAGCCAACCTAAGTGGCACCGTTCGAACCACTTCCAGGAAATGCCACCCAAGGAAGAAATATTACCTTGCACCCAGCTACGTTTCATGAAGTGGGCACTTCAGAAGGTCTTGTGTGTCGCGTTAGAATGATCAGTTACAAACCCGTGAAAAAGATGGTTTGTGGCCAAATGTTGTCAGGGTAAAAGAAAACCACGAAGCTGTTGAGTTAGGCTTTTGTAACTTGGCGTGAACTACTACGCTTATAGTCTACACTGGAATATTGAGACCTTAACTTATGGAACGTATGTGTAGAATATGTGTGGCAGTCTAAAATACTCCATGAGATATTCCAGCAATAGCTCCTAGGGGAGATGGGAAGAAGAAAGTGTCAGTGTTTCCCCAGGCCATTCCTGAAATGCACGCCATGCAATTTAACGGGATGTCCTATTCTTCAAGGACACATAAGCTTCCTGAGTTTTCATTTTTGAACTTCAGAACCTCTGAACTTCTGACCACTCGTGGATATTTGAAGAAACTCATTGTCCTTATATGACGCAACTCGCGGCCTTCTTATGGCTACACTGCAATCTCTATCTCTTCTGTCAAAGGGTCTACGGGCCCGCCGTATCCCCCAACAATTCCCCCTTCTTGTATTTGTGCTACAAATGCTGCCCCCATCACCCGCTGCAGGGCCCTTTGCAGTAGGGAGATGAGACATGGCACCATCATTAGCACAACTACGACTATCAACAATATTGTTAATCCTGCTTTGACTATTGAAACCAGCCATCCCGAGAGTCCCCAGTTTTTGCAAAAGGTGATCAAGAGAGAGGAACCCATCCTCTTCCTTTAACTTTTTCGTTCGTTCTGTCAACTCTTGTATGCGTGCATGAATAGATCGAGAGTGGTCTGATAAATTCATGCAGCACATCCCATCAAAATCTTGGCAGCCATGACCTTGAGCCAGCAACAAAAAATCTATTGCAGCTCGATTCTGCAGTGTGGCATGTCTAACTGAGTCTACATCTAACAGTAAACTACTCAAAACTGGAGAAGTAGCATTAGATTGCTTAGCCAGCCGACATCCAAGCTTGTTAAGCGTAGCGAGCGCTTTAGCTGACGCCACCCCGGGGGCAAAAAGGATGCCGCGATTATTTCTCCAGGGTTCCAAAATTGTACATTGTCATCGCAGCTATTTCTGAATGCGTGAGCACTTCGTTTTGGGCGCCTATAGCGCTGCACAATCATAGATGTATTTGGTGTTAGTAGGGTTAATCTTCCTGAACTACAGGGGCCCCCTTTAATGTGAGAGGGGATACCAGGCCATGCTCTATCTCCGCAGATGAGAAAGCTTCCTGCTGGCAAGCTTAGAGGGTGATTAGTAGATTTAGAGACATTGGCTGATGTGTAGGTGCACCAAACAGATTCATTTCTATAAACAATCAGGCTAGAATTAACACATTGAATGTTTGACTGATTTTTGCCACTATAATTAAAATATAAGCAGTAATCCATTTCAACAGAACCCAGTAATTCTAGTTCTTGTGGTTCGAGGTTACTGTGTTGCAGATAGGCTACCCAAGCATCCCAATTATCAGCTACCTCACCCCCTTTTGTCAAGTGCTTCTGAAACTCCGGCACAGGCCAGGCGTCTAAGGGCTGTCCCACCAGACACGTTGAGAATGGATTCTGAGGTGATGAGGTTGACAAACAAAGCGTGTCCTGGCCCGTTAAGTTAGCCAGGGTGACCCATACGTTATTCTTTGGTTGAGGTGGAATCCAAACCCTTGAGGAGAGTGCAGTAAATATCTTAAGGCAGATGGTGAGCAAGATAGCCGGCCTCATCATGCCGGTTCGCTTTGTTCCCCCGTCCCGGTTATCTTCAAATACGGGCGGACGTATCTTGCGGGCACCCGCCGTGGTCCATGATCTGTGGAAACACAAGCATAACCCCTTCCCCACGTGATCAAGTCATGCGGGCCCAACCACTGTCCTGTCCTGAGGTCCCGCATCAGCACTTTTGCTCCAGGACCCACCCGTTCCTGGGTCACAAGAGAACCAAAGTGCCGAAGGAGGGGTGGCATCGCAGCAGCAGTATCATCAGCAAGCTGCAAAAAAATTCAAGACATATACAGCTTTAGCTAATCGTGCTTCAGGGTTTTCCCCTAGCATTCCCCCTTTTTCTTTGTGTAAAAGGCGTTTCAGGGTACCGTGTGCACGCTCAACAATACTCTGACCCGTGGGTGAGTGGGGGATGCCTGTGACATGTGTCACGCCCCAGAGTTGTAAAAACAAGCTACTTCTTGTGATACATAAGCAGGACCATTATCAGTTTTGATCTGTTGTGGGGCACCTAAAACAGAAAATGCACGCTGCCAATGGCGTAGGGCGTCCCGAGCTGATTCTCCAGTGTGAGCAGCGGCAACGAGGGCAGAAGAAAAGGTATCAATTGATACACGTATATCCCTCAAACGGCCGAATTCAGTAATATGTGTGACATCAGTTTGCCAAAGCTGTAAAGCACGTAATCCTCGTGGATTGGTGCCATAATATACAGGTACTTGTTGATCTTGACAATCAGGGCAGGCTGCAATAATATTGCGAGCCTCAGCGTTACTAAGATTAAACTGACGTTTTAAAGCACGCTATCCCTGATGACAAAAACTATGCGATGCTATCGCTTGCTGTTTAACATTGGGCACAGGTCCCAGGGCCACTGCAGACACTAAAGCATCAGCTTGTGCATTGCCTTCTACAATAAATCCTGGCAACCGGGTATGACTTCTAATATGCATCACGTAATATTCTTGCTGTCGCTTTTGTATTGTTATCCGTAACAGTTTCAATATGCCAAACAGCAATTCATTGGTTACACTCCCTAAAACAGCCTTATCTAAACGTTAGTACCAGTCCAGCCACATAAGCCGAACCTGTCACAATGTTGACAGGGCTGGGGAAGTTCTGAAACACCATGGTCTTCGCCCGTAATTCTACGACTTGGGGCAAACCTTCTTGATGTTCGCTCTTATGTTGCCATTGTGTTCCTTGTCTCCAGACAATGGCAGCTTTTCCAGTTTTTCCTGATCCATCTGTGAACACCGTGGGGCCCTCCACTGGGTTTCTGCAACTGAGATTTTTCCGTGCAAAGGCCATTTGGGTGCCCAATTTGATCAGTGGGTGTGAAGGCAAACGGTAGCTCACCTGCCCTGTATAATTGGTCGTGGCTGCTTGTAGGGCAGTGCTGTTAGCTAAGCACCGTTCAAAACAATCACTCTGCACAGGGACTACAATCTGTTCAGGGTCTCCTCCCATCAGTTCTGAACATCGAGTTCTAATTTTTATAATAACTTGTGCTATTAGCTCAAATAGACCAGGGGCTGTTTTCTTTGTCTTGTTAGGCAAAAAAAATTCATTCTAAAACATGTAAGGGATCATCCCATTGTTCACACCATTGAGCAATCACAGCAAATGGCACTAATTGATCTACTAACACAAAGGCCTGCACCGAAACCGTTAAGTCAAGTCTCCATACATGTTTACTACTAATAGCTTGTTCTATTTCAGCTACCACTTTTTTTGCTTCCTCAGTTAACATTCGTGGGGCTAAAATATTAGTGTCACCTTTTAATAGCTCAAAGAGAGGTTGTAATTTGGAAGATGGAATACCAACATAGGGCCCAATCCAATTAATCATTCCTGCTAATTTTTGTACATCATTCAACGTTTTTACTTCTATTTGTAGTTGGATAGGTTGTGGCATGACTGTCTGAGCTAATGCTTTCATTCCCAGGTATGACCACGGTTGTTGCCTTTGTACCTTTTCTGGGGCGATTATTAAGCCATATTCACACAATGATTCCCGCGTTTTCGCTTCCATTTTTTCTAACTGTTGCGCTGCTGCAGCCGCTAGCAGAATATCATCCATGCGATGGTAACAGTAATCAGATGGGAACAGGGCACGTGTTGGACTCAAGGCTTTTGCTACAAACCATTGACCAATTGTAGGCGAGTTTTTTATACTTTGTGGCAACACTTTCCACTGATACCTTTTGGTAGGCTCCATGTTATTCACAGACGGAACAGTAAATGCAAATTTTTCTTTGTCTTGTTCTGCCAGAGGGATGGTAAAAAAACAATCTTTTAAATCCATTACAACAATTTCCCACCCCATAGGTATCAGAGTAGGCGAAGGTAATCCCGGTGGTAGTGCTCCCATTGTTGCCATGACATCATTAATCTTTCTCAAATCATGCAACAACCTCCATTTCCCCGATTTCTTTTTCATAACAAATACTGGGGTATTCCAAGGGCTATGTGAGGCTTCTATGCGTCCTGCAACAAGTTGTTCCATTACCAGAGACTGCAGGGCCGTTAATTTCTCTTGGCTAAGGGGCTACTGACCAACCCACACTGGTTTTTCTGTTAGCCATTTTAGAGCTAAAGTGGGCCGAGAAACGCCCCGCAATACAGTGGCCCCGACTAAAAATCCGTAGTTATGCGAACTCCCCATTGGCCTAAGCAGTCCCTTCCCCATAGGTTTAAAGGAGTTGAGGTCACGTATGGCCGCACTGTAGCCCTTTGCCCTTCTGAGTGTACAATCACAGTAGGGTTAGTGGACATATAACTATTGGTAACCCCTCCGAGTCCTGCCACTCCCAAGGCATTGGAGGTGAATGGCCAAGCAGCAGGCCACTCCCTTAAGGAAATGATCGTCACATCTGCTCCAGTGTCTAATAATCCAGCCAGTCGGACCTTCTTGGGAGTGGCATCACTAAGTTCAAGAACACCATGCATTTGTGGGCGTTGATCAGATACTGTCTGCACCCAATAGACTTGTGGTTTTCCCGTAGAACCAAAACCACCATTACCACGTATAACGTTGTCCGTTTGTGGAACACAACTTTGAAATGGGACTAACTGAGCAAGTCGAGTTCCTTTCTCAGTAGTCACAGGCGGTGTAGCTGTTGATACCATGGCACATATTTGTCCTGTGTAATCAGCATCAATCACTCCAACATGTACCAGGAGGCCTTGTAAGGTGGTACTAGATCTTCCTATGAGTAAGGCACTTAACCTTTGCCAATTGGCCCCCAAGCGTCCAGGGGCACCTTGTGTATGATGGGCGTGGCTCCCCAGAGTCCACCACTTCAGTCCCTTCCTCACCCGTTATATGACTGCCCTCCTCATCGTCTCACTCAGCTGGCAAGGATGGAAAACCCAGACTCGAGATGGGGTTAGTCGAAATAGGAGGAGAAGGCCATGCCTCTGTTTCCCCCAGGGCTGGAGCGGGGGGTGCGGAGGAACGCACCAGTCCTTCAGGGTGGATAACACCCATCCCCCTTTGAGTCTCTTTTACAGCTGCTAGTTGGTCACGAGGCAACACGTACTTATACTGTTTATCTTTTGTGTTCATCGGGAGCAGTCCCTTATTTTCTTTAACAGCAATCTCCCGCCCCTTCATATCATCAACGGGAGGTTTTAGGGCAAGGGCTCAGGGGCTGCGGGCGGCTGTTCACTCCCTTCCGCTAAATCTTTCTGCTCCTTGAAGTTCTTTAATGTGTCCAACAAAAGTCGCCACGTTGTTAACAGTTCAATAGCCGTTTTTGAGCCACGCGTAGTTTCCTCAAATAACGTCTGCCCTAGGTTCGTCCATTGCGTTACACTAAATGCTGTAACCGACGTCGCTTCTACTCCCTGTTCCTTTCCCCACCATAGCATTTTTCGCAAGGTCACTTCAGGGAAGATTACACCCTGCTGTTTTAACAGCAGCGTGCATGTGGAGAGTATCGTCTGCTCTTCCTTAGTTAACTTCTCTCCCATGTCCCCAGTGGCTCACCTACTACAGGTGTCTTCTTAAACATGATCCGGATCCGTCAACAGCTCTGCCCGCTGTCTTCAGCTTCACTGGGCTCCCTCCCCACAACTATTTCCAGTCTTCTTCTTCCTCAGTATCACGTCGGGGTCACCAATTGTCGTTTCAGTCGGGACGGACAAAAGACAAGACTCTCCTTGAAGAGTTAAGTTAAGCTCTCTCTTTATTACAAACTTGGCTTTCTTATATATCTAATCTTTTGTTCACGTTCCGTTCACGCGTTCTTTCTACGCTTTCAATTGGTTAGGTTACATAGCACACGCGCTCGTAGCTACAATACGTAATCTTGTACAATACGTACAATAAGTAATCTTATGCTTTAACCGTTTAGATCACGTTGTACCACTGGTCTCCAGGTAGAGTCTGTGAGGGTCTCCCGGGCATTCTGGGCGTTCTGGGCATTCCAGCCCCAAAGCCCTGCTGCAAACGGTATCAACAAATCTCAGGAGTGTTGCAAAGTTCAAAGCAAGGAGGGGAGGGAGATTTTTATCTCAAAATAAAATTGGTTTTTTCACCCATTCACACGCATGCTGTCACTCATATCCACCTATCTGAAAGCAGTCAAATGTGTATTTCCACCTAGTCTGGACAGAATTAGTGGAGGTGAGAGAGAGGACAAGAGACACAACCTTTGGAGGCCTCTTCCTGCCTCCTGCATTGTCCCTGCCTGGGTGTCCTGAGAAGCTGCACGCAGATGTGATCTTGACGAAGTGCTAGTGTCAGTGCCATCAACACCTGCCGTTCTCACAACCCTGACTCTGCAAGACCCGAGGCTCCCACGCTCAGAAGTTCCTCTTCATACTTGGTCACACCAATCACCAAAACACAGACCCTCTCCTACTAGAAGGGGATGGAGGAGGTCTCTCATTCAACACTGGCTCAGGGCAGGGTCAACGATGGGTATAGACCTGTATGCTCTGGGTTGGGGCCACTGAGGTTTTGAAGGTTGACCTCCAGGCCCAGGGATCCCACCCCCTCACTGGGCAACCCTCTCCAGTGCTTCATGATCCTCGCAGGGATTTGGCGGTTGATCCTTTATCTCCTGCCTGAACCTCTGCCTTTTCAGGAGATGCCACCGTCTCTCACCCTCCCACCGGGCAGTGCTGGCAAGCGCCTGTCCCCATCCCCTTGATGCCTTCCCCGTAGGCACTGGAGTGCGCTATGAGGTGCCCCAACACCTTCTCTGCTCCATGCTGGACCAGCCCCAGCCCCACAGACCCTCCTTGCCTCCCATGAGCCTCCCCTCTGGCTTCCTGGCCTCCCTCCTGCCCAGGACACCAGAAAGGGATGTAGTGCCTGGATGAGGCCTGACGGGTGCTGAGCAGAGGGAACCACCCTTGTGAGTCAAGTGCTGCCTGTGTCCCAGCATGGGAGGAATCAGGGCAGCCCAGAGGGCTGGCCAGCAGTGCTGGGGTGTGGGCAGAGCTTGTGGGACGTTGTCCTACAGCCTCCCAGGGAGGCACGAGGTGTCATCCAATGAACCCTCGTGCCACATGTGCCTGGAGACATCTGCCACAGGCAGAGTGACCTGAGGGTGACCTGGGAAGACACGGCTGAGGCCTTGGTGACTGAGCGATGGGTTCTGATGTCACCGAGGGCTCAACTGTGAGGTCAGCTAGTGATGGATTGTGACCAGGTGCCCCGCGCTGCTTATATGCGGGCACCGAGGCCCAGCCAGCCGGTTTGTGCCCACACTCCAGCTGAGCAAGTTGCCGAGGCCGGAGTGTTGAGGAAAGCCTAGGAACTGGTGTCGTGCTTGGGGAGTTGCTTCTTGCAACTCTCCGTACTTGACCCAGAGCCACTCGAGGACTTGCCCCAGCCCTGCCAGGTTCCGGCAGCCGGGGCACCCAGGAGGCGCGCTCGCAGCAGCAGAGGTGAGCTGGAGGGGAAACCTCAGCCTGGGCAGCTGGGAGGCTTTCCTTCTTGGGGGACCTGGGCATTTCTTCCACCCCTGCCCGCAGCCAGCAAATGACTGTGGCCTCTCTTCCTTTTCTAGCGTGACACCGGCTGCTGCAGCGCCAGCGAGAGGGAGCCACTTAACATCCTCGGCTCCCTGCAGCCCAGCGCAGAGCGTGGAGAGCATGGCCGCCGAGCTGGAGAACCGCTGTCCCATCTGCCTGGACAGCTGGGAGGAGGCCAGCTACCTGCTGCCATGCCTCCACCAGTTCTGCTACCCCTGCATCCTGCGCTGGGTTGGCACCAAGCCCGAGTGCCCCCTCTGCAAGAGGAGGATCTGCTCCATCGTGCACTCGGTGCAGACGGACGACGACTTCCAGGAGCACGTCGTCACAGCACCTGCGGCACCACCTGTCGTCGGCCACCAGGCAGGAGGAGCTCCTGCACATCCAGCTGCTCACAGCCGTGCAGCAAGAGAGCTACAGCCTGTGGGAATGGTGCCCGGGGCTCCTCTGGGCGGACTCCAGCCCAGCACATGGGCATCTCTCTTCCAGAGGCACCCAGCTCTCCTCCACACCATTCGGACCTGGGTGCGTCAGGAGCTGCGACGCATGTTTGGGAGCCGGCGTTCACGGGCAGACATAGCGGAGGACATTCTCATGCCCTTCCTGGCCCTTTTTGGCCTGGATGAAGAAATGATGGTCCAGCTGATGGAAGCCTGCCTCCAAAACCACGCGGCAACATTTGTCCGACGGCTTATTGACGTTGCCGTGCAACGGTGCAGCGGGGAGGCCCGCCGTCTGCTGGGCCTGGACAATGGCCATGCTGCGAGGCAGCGGGAGGAGAGCCCCACAGCTGCCCCCGTGCCCGCTGCCTCCCAAGAAAGCTCTCCTACTGCTGGCCTCACCCACTCCGACAGCGTGGAAGCAACCAGCATGGATGACCTACCCGGCACGTCAGCAGCTGCCCTTCGTGGGAGTGCCACCAGCTCCCTTTCTGCCCCCGTTCCTGTCCCCGGGGATCAAGAGGAGCCCCAGCAGCAACCCGAGGATGCTGCGGCAATTCCATCGACTTCCAGCGGCGGCAGGGAACGCTCCTCTGGGGGGCCACGCTGTCCCCCAAAGAGAAGGAACGGCAGCCCCGAGGCCTCTTCTCCAGCCAAGAAGAGGCCACCCCACGGGAGGCACTAGGAGAATGCCCCAGGCACTGCCGATACCACCACCGGCCCAGCAGCTGCGGCATGCGCTGGCCCTCAAGGGCCCCTGGCCCTCTGAGTCTAAGTAGCAGGCTGTAAAAGCAAATAAAGGCCTTAAGACTGCAGAAAATGTCTTGGTGTGTCACTAACTCTGCAGGTGGCCTTGCTATCCCCACCCGTGTTACTTTCTACCCCGTTTCCTGGGGCTGTGCCCACCCTTTCCTGGGTGGTCCAACACTGGAACAGGCTTCCTAGAGAGGTGGTCCACGCCACCAGCCTCTCAATGCCTTAAAAAGAGGCATTTGGACAGTGCCCTTAACAATAGGCCTTAATTTTGGTCAGCCATGGCCTGGCAGGGAGCTACGAGTAGTACCTGCTCGGCTTGTCCCCCTACCAGTGCAGGAGGCTGGCCATGGAGAGGGCCCGCAGCCGGTCGCCGCAGCACCGCTCCAACCTGCGCAGGCGGCCCACCGACAGCTAGCCCTCGGCTGGCAGCAGCGGGCCTGCCGGGACCAACCGCACAGCTCCCAGCAGGCTCCCGCACCCAGCACTTCTCAGGAGCCAACACCGCTGAGCGCAGGAGTGCGCCCGCCTGGCCCTGCTCCTGCTCCGGACACAGGCAGTGGCACAGTGTGGCTGTGGCCCCTCACCATCCCCCTCTGGCGCCTCCAATAAAGACCTCGATGCTTTCCAGGGCGTGTGTGCCTGTGTGTTTCTCGACCGCAGAGCAACCTGATGATTAAGGAGCCGGAGCATCCTCTGAGCAAAGGCTGAGCGAGCTGAGACTCTTTAGCCTGGTGAGGAGAAGGCTCGGGGGGGACCTGATCGATGCCTAAAAAGGCCTGAAGGGAGGCTGCAGAGAAGATGGAGCCAGGCTCTTGCCGGTGGTGCCCAGCGACAGGAGACGGCATATCGAAGAGCACTCTGGACATGATCCTGGATAAGCGGCTCTAGCTCAACATCAACAGCAAGATCTCCCATCTCTACTTCCATGATTAGAAATACTAACATATCGAGGCCAGCCGCATAAGCTGTTAAGAATGCCTTTGGTACAGACGATGTCTATTTCTCTGGTATACATTGCTGACAATCCACTTCTGGAAAAACAGTTTCTCATATACTTCCTCCCATCCAAAAAGAAGTTCTGTTCACTGGTTCAGTTAGGGATGCAAAGGCCGGGATTCCAAATAAATTGTGCGATTATGACTGTATACACCACTTAATTTGAACCCGTTCTGCATTTGTGCTGAGGCAGCTCAACTGCATCAGATAGTGATGTCCTGCTTTTTCTGTACTCTACAGAGACTGTGGGTGTTAGAACACCACGGTGGGTTTGGCCAACTAGCTTGATACTAGTCGCACGCACCTGCCGTACTTTTTGTAAGGCAGTTTTATAAATGCTCTCATAAATATAAATATAATGCTCTCATAGAAACGCTGTCCCGGAGGTCAGACCGTGTGGACAGGCCCTGTGGCCTATGCTAAATGGTCCAGGCCACGCCTGGCATTGATGCTTGCTGGTGTTTATTTCTCAGCATTCAGGTATTATATATTCTCACCACCAGTGTGACGCAGTGCAAGAAGCATTCGGCCTAGGTTCATGCCCAGCAGATGGGTATTCGGGCAACGTTTGTCAGCGGTTTACCCTCAGTTTGTTTGACTTAACTTGTAACGGGACTGTAAAGAATGGGTGACTACACATTTTCCTACGGGCCACTTTTGATAACAGTCTGGCATGCACGCAATCGAACACATACTGAGAGGTCCATGTCAAGATATGCGCACGAGAATACACCCTATAATATATTTGGGTTTTTAGCACCAAGGTTACGCACTTCAATGTTAATTGTGATGCCTCCGTAACTTTGCAACACTTACTCTTTGAACTTGCTTTCCCCCCCAAACTCTGTACATATTTTCACTTCAAATAGTGCGGCCTTTCTTCTCGTGTGGAGCTATTAAAAAGAGAAAGAAGAAATACTGAATCGGGAACTTCTCTTGCTAGTCCTGTGAAAAGGCTCTGCAACCTTAAAAAGGAAGAAGGACCGTCCAGAATCTGGGAACGGATCCCACAGACATTCCTACTTCGTGCACCTGAAGACATTTCCTGCGTGATTTTTCTTTACGTGTGAGAATCAGACTGACTATCAGGATACCCTTCCCTTCTACAGATTGGCACTGGGATCAACTGCTTTCTGCAGTCATGCTACATCTCTGCCTCAACGTTCGCACAGGCCTGGATCCCATAAACACGGCTCCATCATGGGTATGCGTGTTTCCAGTTTATAGCTGAAAACTACACGAAGGAAACTTCGCAGGTTAGCAAAAACATACACACGTTTCTTGTAGTGACAAGGAAATGGCAGGTATGTAGTTCGATATAAAACGATAATTCGCTATAACAATGACAATGAGAAAAAAGCACGAACCAAATGCCACTCCTTGACCCTAGCACCCAACGTGACGCTTTCAGAAATTGTGTCTTTTTCCCTGCAAGCAGATGTATGTCTGTGACTAACTGACCCTTCGAACCAGTGTAGCTCCAAAGGGACGCAGGGCTGGATACGTATTCGCAGAGATGTGTGCACACAACACACATGCATAATTTTGGGGCCAGGCTCAAATGGCATTTTCCGACTCAGGGTACTTCTAACTGCAAGCATAGTGGAAGAGTCAGTTCCAGGGTATTACAACCTTTTGCATCGTCCCATACCTATCTTTGCTGAAGTACAGCTCCTGTACTTGCACAAAACCAGTAGATCATCAGCCATCAGGTGAGACGTTTTACAGCCCCCAAACGTGAAGGTTTATAAATTAGATGCACTTCTATGCAACTGCAGAGAATAGTGAAATATCCTCCAGGACATTATCTTTCTGAATGGGAGGTGTTGTGGTTGAAGCTATTCTTTTTAATCAGCTGAAGGAAAAATTTGTTTGTTACTTGTAAAAGTGCCTAGATCATGCTCTGGAAGCGAAACGGTATGCAGAGCTGAAATGCAACCCCTCATCAGAGAGTGTTGTGAGGGCCCCGCAAGCGGCACCACTCACTTTTGAGAGGACTGAAAGCTGGGAAAGTCTTTGTCGACATCAAGGAAATACTGCCCTCTTCTGATTCCATTTGATCTAGAGGTGGCTGCACTTGCGACGAGAGAAAAGAGATCTGAAAAAAGAATAAGCGGACTAGAGATGTGGCTTGGCAAAGGGATGAACCTTCTCCAGCGGTTGTTTAGCGGGGAACCTCCACCATTTCTGAGTGGCAAAGACAGCATCGAAGCAAGAGACATGCACAGCCTGGATAAAAGCCACATGCGCTGCGCCTGTACATTCTAGGATAATAGCGTAATGAAAAGAAAGGTGGCGTGAAATGCAAGCAGCCGACAGATGATTTACAGCAAAGAGGAGGAGGGGCTCCTGTAAGTATGCAATGGAGCTTCTTGCTGCCCAGTTTTGCGCATACTGAGCTTTTCAAACGTTCAAAAGCAAGGAACCCAAGCCCAGAAAGAAAAGCACGTTGGAGAGCTATCAAACATCGAGACACATTCAGGAAGCCTCGGAGCTGCAAACCCCTGAGAGAGTGTGCTGCAAAAATATCACCATTTGCTTCCCTTTTTCTCGTGCCCTTTCCTAGATATTCTCTGCTGGCAACGGCCACTGGCTCCTTTCTGGTATCTTCTGGGCTCTTCTTGGAGAAGCATGCCATCTTTAAGTGCAAAGAATGAGTTTCACACTAGCCACCAGGTGAGGCATTTTGCAGACCTACAAGCAGAAAAAGCTCCAAAAATAAGAGGCAGTCGTAGGGAAATCTGGACACGGCGAACCACTTGTCTGATTAGTTTGACCGCTTCTACGATAACTTCCTTACAGAGAATTTCACACCAGAATGATACGCAACCTTCTCCCGGCTGCAAACCGCCACACACTATGAAAATCGGATTGCTTTTCAGAGCTGTCACAAAGGAGACTGGCACAGAAGGATCTTAGCTTCATCGAGCTTCTGCACAGCTAAAAGTCTGGGAAATAGCTTTACCCTTTCACAAGATGAGGCCTAACCCTTCTCGCGTGTCCTGCAGCTTCTGCTGCGTGGATGAAAAGTGCTCTTGTTCATGCTTTCCTTTTTTTGATTTGTCGGCAATCCCATGGAGAGAACTGAGGAAGTAATCCTTATGCCCCCGTCCTGGGAAAACCCACAGCCCCATTCAGCTTTTACACGCGTGCAAAAAAAAAAAAAAAGAAATCACCATTTAGGGAAATTTCTGCTTTCTCTCCACCACCGTGGACTAGCATGGATGCAAATTCCATTTTGACACAATTTTACAAGTGAAAGAATGCTCAAACACAACCAGTTTACAGACAACAAACATGGTTTGGTACTGAAATAATTTATTTGTGTTTGTACAATTGTATTGTAAAAAATCGAACTGTAAAATACATGTACCGAACAACAATTTAAATTATAGAAATTGTGTCACGTTTTAATACTTGTCAAACTCAGTGCACTTTTGTGCAGAATGTGTAACAGCAGGTGATCTGCTATTCATGTGCATATTTCTTAATTGTGTCTTATAAATTTAAGTGTAAGCAAAACTCTTCCCACTGGAAAAAAGAAAGAAAAGGAAAAAGGAAGGTTTTTGGAAAGTAACATTGTGAGCGACATGCTCCATTCCGCCCTCAGGTGCCCTCTTGGGAGTGAGAGCAGAATTCCCATCACAGAATTTTCAGAGTCGGCTTGGTATGAAAGCTCACTTGCAAAGGAGCCAACCTAAGTGGCACCGTTCGAACCACTTCCAGGAAATGCCACCCAAGGAAGAAATATTACCTTGCACCCAGCTACGTTTCATGAAGTGGGCACTTCAGAAGGTCTTGTGTGTCGCGTTAGAATGATCAGTTACAAACCCGTGAAAAAGATGGATTGTGGCCAAATGTTGTCAGGGTAAAAGAAAACCACGAAGCTGTTGAGTTAGGCTTTTGTAACTTGGCGTGAACTACTACGCTTATAGTCTACACTGGAATATTGAGACCTTAACTTATGGAACGTATGTGTAGAATATGTGTGGCAGTCTAAAATACTCCATGAGATATTCCAGCAATAGCTCCTAGGGGAGATGGGAAGAAGAAAGTGTCAGTGTTTCCCCAGGCCATTCCTGAAATGCACGCCATGCAATTTAACGGGATGTCCTATTCTTCAAGGACACATAAGCTTCCTGAGTTTTCATTTTTGAACTTCAGAACCTCTGAACTTCTGACCACTCGTGGATATTTGAAGAAACTCATTGTCCTTATATGACGCAACTCGCGGCCTTCTTATGGCTACACTGCAATCTCTATCTCTTCTGTCAAAGGGTCTACGGGCCCGCCGTATCCCCCAACAATTCCCCCTTCTTGTATTTGTGCTACAAATGCTGCCCCCATCACCCGCTGCAGGGCCCTTTGCAGTAGGGAGATGAGACATGGCACCATCATTAGCACAACTACGACTATCAACAATATTGTTAATCCTGCTTTGACTATTGAAACCAGCCATCCCGAGAGTCCCCAGTTTTTGCAAAAGGTGATCAAGAGAGAGGAACCCATCCTCTTCCTTTAACTTTTTCGTTCGTTCTGTCAACTCTTGTATGCGTGCATGAATAGATCGAGAGTGGTCTGATAAATTCATGCAGCACATCCCATCAAAATCTTGGCAGCCATGACCTTGAGCCAGCAACAAAAAATCTATTGCAGCTCGATTCTGCAGTGTGGCATGTCTAACTGAGTCTACATCTAACAGTAAACTACTCAAAACTGGAGAAGTAGCATTAGATTGCTTAGCCAGCCGACATCCAAGCTTGTTAAGCGTAGCGAGCGCTTTAGCTGACGCCACCCCGGGGGCAAAAAGGATGCCGCGATTATTTCTCCAGGGTTCCAAAATTGTACATTGTCATCGCAGCTATTTCTGAATGCGTGAGCACTTCGTTTTGGGCGCCTATAGCGCTGCACAATCATAGATGTATTTGGTGTTAGTAGGGTTAATCTTCCTGAACTACAGGGGCCCCCTTTAATGTGAGAGGGGATACCAGGCCATGCTCTATCTCCGCAGATGGGAAAGCTTCCTGCTGGCAAGCTTAGAGGGTGATTAGTAGATTTAGAGACATTGGCTGATGTGTAGGTGCACCAAACAGATTCATTTCTATAAACAATCAGGCTAGAATTAACACATTGAATGTTTGACTGATTTTTGCCACTATAATTAAAATATAAGCAGTAATCCATTTCAACAGAACCCAGTAATTCTAGTTCTTGTGGTTCGAGGTTACTGTGTTGCAGATAGGCTACCCAAGCATCCCAATTATCAGCTACCTCACCCCCTTTTGTCAAGTGCTTCTGAAACTCCGGCACAGGCCAGGCGTCTAAGGGCTGTCCCACCAGACACGTTGAGAATGGATTCTGCGGTGATGAGGTTGACAAACAAAGCGTGTCCTGGCCCGTTAAGTTAGCCAGGGTGACCCATACGTTATTCTTTGGTTGAGGTGGAATCCAAACCCTTGAGGAGAGTGCAGTAAATATCTTAAGGCAGATGGTGAGCAAGATAGCCGGCCTCATCATGCCGGTTCGCTTTGTTCCCCCGTCCCGGTTATCTTCAAATACGGGCGGACGTATCTTGCGGGCACCCGCCGTGGTCCATGATCTGTGGAAACACAAGCATAACCCCTTCCCCACGTGATCAAGTCATGCGGGCCCAACCACTGTCCTGTCCTGAGGTCCCGCATCAGCACTTTTGCTCCAGGACCCACCCGTTCCTGGGTCACAAGAGAACCAAAGTGCCGAAGGAGGGGTGGCATCGCAGCAGCAGTATCATCAGCAAGCTGCAAAAAAATTCAAGACATATACAGCTTTAGCTAATCGTGCTTCAGGGGTTTCCCCTAGCATTCCCCCTTTTTCTTTGTGTAAAAGGCGTTTCAGGGTACCGTGTGCACGCTCAACAATACTCTGACCCGTGGGTGAGTGGGGGATGCCTGTGACATGTGTCACGCCCCAGAGTTGTAAAAACAAGCTACTTCTTGTGATACATAAGCAGGACCATTATCAGTTTTGATCTGTTGTGGGGCACCTAAAACAGAAAATGCACGCTGCCAATGGCGTAGGGCGTCCCGAGCTGATTCTCCAGTGTGAGCAGCGGCAACGAGGGCAGAAGAAAAGGTATCAATTGATACACGTATATCCCTCAAACGGCCAAATTCAGTAATATGTGTGACATCAGTTTGCCAAAGCTGTAAAGCACGTAATCCTCGTGGATTGGTGCCATAATATACAGGTACTTGTTGATCTTGACAATCAGGGCAGGCTGCAATAATATTGCGAGCCTCAGCGTTACTAAGATTAAACTGACGTTTTAAAGCACGCTATCCCTGATGACAAAAACTATGCGATGCTATCGCTTGCTGTTTAACATTGGGCACAGGTCCCAGGGCCACTGCAGACACTAAAGCATCAGCTTGTGCATTGCCTTCTACAATAAATCCTGGCAACCGGGTATGACTTCTAATATGCATCACGTAATATTCTTGCTGTCGCTTTTGTATTGTTATCCGTAACAGTTTCAATATGCCAAACAGCAATTCATTGGTTACACTCCCTAAAACAGCCTTATCTAAACGTTAGTACCAGTCCAGCCACATAAGCCGAACCTGTCACAATGTTGACAGGGCTGGGGAAGTTCTGAAACACCATGGTCTTCACCCGTAATTCTACGACTTGGGGCAAACCTTCTTGATGTTCGCTCTTATGTTGCCATTGTGTTCCTTGTCTCCAGACAATGGCAGCTTTTCCAGTTTTTCCTGATCCATCTGTGAACACCGTGGGGCCCTCCACTGGGTTTCTGCAACTGAGATTTTTCCGTGCAAAGGCCATTTGGGTGCCCAATTTGATCAGTGGGTGTGAAGGCAAACGGTAGCTCACCTGCCCTGTATAATTGGTCGTGGCTGCTTGTAGGGCAGTGCTGTTAGCTAAGCACCGTTCAAAACAATCACTCTGCACAGGGACTACAATCTGTTCAGGGTCTCCTCCCATCAGTTCTGAACATCGAGTTCTAATTTTTATAATAACTTGTGCTATTAGCTCAAATAGACCAGGGGCTGTTTTCTTTGTCTTGTTAGGCAAAAAAAATTCATTCTAAAACATGTAAGGGATCATCCCATTGTTCACACCATTGAGCAATCACAGCAAATGGCACTAATTGATCTACTAACACAAAGGCCTGCACCGAAACCGTTAAGTCAAGTCTCCATACATGTTTACTACTAATAGCTTGTTCTATTTCAGCTACCACTTTTTTTGCTTCCTCAGTTAACATTCGTGGGGCTAAAATATTAGTGTCACCTTTTAATAGCTCAAAGAGAGGTTGTAATTTGGAAGATGGAATACCAACATAGGGCCCAATCCAATTAATCATTCCTGCTAATTTTTGTACATCATTCAACGTTTTTACTTCTATTTGTAGTTGGATAGGTTGTGGCATGACTGTCTGAGCTAATGCTTTCATTCCCAGGTATGACCACGGTTGTTGCCTTTGTACCTTTTCTGGGGCGATTATTAAGCCATATTCACACAATGATTCCCGCGTTTTCGCTTCCATTTTTTCTAACTGTTGCGCTGCTGCAGCCGCTAGCAGAATATCATCCATGCGATGGTAACAGTAATCAGATGGGAACAGGGCACGTGTTGGACTCAAGGCTTTTGCTACAAACCATTGACCAATTGTAGGCGAGTTTTTTATACTTTGTGGCAACACTTTCCACTGATACCTTTTGGTAGGCTCCATGTTATTCACAGACGGAACAGTAAATGCAAATTTTTCTTTGTCTTGTTCTGCCAGAGGGATGGTAAAAAACCAATCTTTTAAATCCATTACAACAATTTCCCACCCCATAGGTATCAGAGTAGGCGAAGGTAATCCCGGTGGTAGTGCTCCCATTGTTGCCATGACGTCATTAATCTTTCTCAAATCATGCAACAACCTCCATTTCCCCGATTTCTTTTTCATAACAAATACTGGGGTATTCCAAGGGCTATGTGAGGCTTCTATGCGTCCTGCAACAAGTTGTTCCATTACCAGAGACTGCAGGGCCGTTAATTTCTCTTGGCTAAGGGGCTACTGACCAACCCACACTGGTTTTTCTGTTAGCCATTTTAGAGCTAAAGTGGGCCGAGAAACGCCCCGCAATACAGTGGCCCCGACTAAAAATCCGTAGTTATGCGAACTCCCCATTGGCCTAAGCAGTCCCTTCCCCATAGGTTTAAAGGAGTTGAGGTCACATATGGCCGCACTGTAGCCCTTTGCCCTTCTGAGTGTACAATCACAGTAGGGTTAGTGGACATATAACTATTGGTAACCCCTCCGAGTCCTGCCACTCCCAAGGCATTGGAGGTGAATGGCCAAGCAGCAGGCCACTCCCTTAAGGAAATGATCGTCACATCTGCTCCAGTGTCTAATAATCCAGCCAGTCGGACCTTCTTGGGAGTGGCATCACTAAGTTCAAGAACACCATGCATTTGTGGGCGTTGATCAGATACTGTCTGCACCCAATAGACTTGTGGTTTTCCCGTAGAACCAAAACCACCATTACCACGTATAACGTTGTCCGTTTGTGGAACACAACTTTGAAATGGGACTAACTGAGCAAGTCGAGTTCCTTTCTCAGTAGTCACAGGCGGTGTAGCTGTTGATACCATGGCACATATTTGTCCTGTGTAATCAGCATCAATCACTCCAACATGTACCAGGAGGCCTTGTAAGGTGGTACTAGATCTTCCTATGAGTAAGGCACTTAACCTTTGCCAATTGGCCCCCAAGCGTCCAGGGGCACCTTGTGTATGATGGGCGTGGCTCCCCAGAGTCCACCACTTCAGTCCCTTCCTCACCCGTTATATGACTGCCCTCCTCATCGTCTCACTCAGCTGGCAAGGATGGAAAACCCAGACTCGAGATGGGGTTAGTCGAAATAGGAGGAGAAGGCCATGCCTCTGTTTCCCCCAGGGCTGGAGCGGGGGGTGCGGAGGAACGCACCAGTCCTTCAGGGTGGATAACACCCATCCCCCTTTGAGTCTCTTTTACAGCTGCTAGTTGGTCACGAGGCAACACGTACTTATACTGTTTATCTTTTGTGTTCATCGGGAGCAGTCCCTTATTTTCTTTAACAGCAATCTCCCGCCCCTTCATATCATCAACGGGAGGTTTTAGGGCAAGGGCTCAGGGGCTGCGGGCGGCTGTTCACTCCCTTCCGCTAAATCTTTCTGCTCCTTGAAGTTCTTTAATGTGTCCAACAAAAGTCGCCACGTTGTTAACAGTTCAATAGCCGTTTTTGAGCCACGCGTAGTTTCCTCAAATAACGTCTGCCCTAGGTTCGTCCATTGCGTTACACTAAATGCTGTAACCGACGTCGCTTCTACTCCCTGTTCCTTTCCCCACCATAGCATTTTTCGCAAGGTCACTTCAGGGAAGATTACACCCTGCTGTTTTAACAGCAGCGTGCATGTGGAGAGTATCGTCTGCTCTTCCTTAGTTAACTTCTCTCCCATGTCCCCAGTGGCTCACCTACTACAGGTGTCTTCTTAAACATGATCCGGATCCGTCAACAGCTCTGCCCGCTGTCTTCAGCTTCACTGGGCTCCCTCCCCACAACTATTTCCAGTCTTCTTCTTCCTCAGTATCACGTCGGGGTCACCAATTGTCGTTTCAGTCGGGACGGACAAAAGACAAGACTCTCCTTGAAGAGTTAAGTTAAGCTCTCTCTTTATTACAAACTTGGCTTTCTTATATATCTAATCTTTTGTTCACGTTCCGTTCACGCGTTCTTTCTACGCTTTCAATTGGTTAGGTTACATAGCACACGCGCTCGTAGCTACAATACGTAATCTTGTACAATACGTACAATAAGTAATCTTATGCTTTAACCGTTTAGATCACGTTGTACCACTGGTCTCCAGGTAGAGTCTGTGAGGGTCTCCCGGGCATTCTGGGCGTTCTGGGCATTCCAGCCCCAAAGCCCTGCTGCAAACGGTATCAACAAATCTCAGGAGTGTTGCAAAGTTCAAAGCAAGGAGGGGAGGGAGATTTTTATCTCAAAATAAAATTGGTTTTTTCACCCATTCACACGCATGCTGTCACTCATATCCACCTATCTGAAAGCAGTCAAATGTGTATTTCCACCTAGTCTGGACAGAATTAGTGGAGGTGAGAGAGAGGACAAGAGACACAACCTTTGGAGGCCTCTTCCTGCCTCCTGCATTGTCCCTGCCTGGGTGTCCTGAGAAGCTGCACGCAGATGTGATCTTGACGAAGTGCTAGTGTCAGTGCCATCAACACCTGCCGTTCTCACAACCCTGACTCTGCAAGACCCGAGGCTCCCACGCTCAGAAGTTCCTCTTCATACTTGGTCACACCAATCACCAAAACACAGACCCTCTCCTACTAGAAGGGGATGGAGGAGGTCTCTCATTCAACACTGGCTCAGGGCAGGGTCAACGATGGGTATAGACCTGTATGCTCTGGGTTGGGGCCACTGAGGTTTTGAAGGTTGACCTCCAGGCCCAGGGATCCCACCCCCTCACTGGGCAACCCTCTCCAGTGCTTCATGATCCTCGCAGGGATTTGGCGGTTGATCCTTTATCTCCTGCCTGAACCTCTGCCTTTTCAGGAGATGCCACCGTCTCTCACCCTCCCACCGGGCAGTGCTGGCAAGCGCCTGTCCCCATCCCCTTGATGCCTTCCCCGTAGGCACTGGAGTGCGCTATGAGGTGCCCCAACACCTTCTCTGCTCCATGCTGGACCAGCCCCAGCCCCACAGACCCTCCTTGCCTCCCATGAGCCTCCCCTCTGGCTTCCTGGCCTCCCTCCTGCCCAGGACACCAGAAAGGGATGTAGTGCCTGGATGAGGCCTGACGGGTGCTGAGCAGAGGGAAGCACCCTTGTGAGTCAAGTGCTGCCTGTGTCCCAGCATGGGAGGAATCAGGGCAGCCCAGAGGGCTGGCCAGCAGTGCTGGGGTGTGGGCAGAGCTTGTGGGACGTTGTCCTACAGCCTCCCAGGGAGGCACGAGGTGTCATCCAATGAACCCTCGTGCCACATGTGCCTGGAGACATCTGCCACAGGCAGAGTGACCTGAGGGTGACCTGGGAAGACACGGCTGAGGCCTTGGTGACTGAGTGATGGGTTCTGATGTCACCGAGGGCTCAACTGTGAGGTCAGCTAGTGATGGATTGTGACCAGGTGCCCCGCGCTGCTTATATGCGGGCACCGAGGCCCAGCCAGCCGGTTTGTGCCCACACTCCAGCCTAGCAAGTTGCCGAGGCCGGAGTGTTGAGGAAAGCCTAGGAACTGGTGTCGTGCTTGGGGAGTTGCTTCTTGCAACTCTCCGTACTTGACCCAGAGCCACTCGAGGACTTGCCCCAGCCCTGCCAGGTTCCGGCAGCCGGGGCACCCAGGAGGCGCGCTCGCAGCAGCAGAGGTGAGCTGGAGGGGAAACCTCAGCCTGGGCAGCTGGGAGGCTTTCCTTCTTGGGGGACCTGGGCATTTCTTCCACCCCTGCCCGCAGCCAGCAAATGACTGTGGCCTCTCTTCCTTTTCTAGCGTGACACCGGCTGCTGCAGCGCCAGCGAGAGGGAGCCACTTAACATCCTCGGCTCCCTGCAGCCCAGCGCAGAGTGTGGAGAGCATGGCCGCCGAGCTGGAGAACCGCTGTCCCATCTGCCTGGACAGCTGGGAGGAGGCCAGCTACCTGCTGCCATGCCTCCACCAGTTCTGCTACCCCTGCATCCTGCGCTGGGTTGGCACCAAGCCCGAGTGCCCCCTCTGCAAGAGGAGGATCTGCTCCATCGTGCACTCGGTGCAGACGGACGACGACTTCCAGGAGCACGTCGTCACAGCACCTGCGGCACCACCTGTCGTCGGCCACCAGGCAGGAGGAGCTCCTGCACATCCAGCTGCTCACAGCCGCGCAGCAAGAGAGCTACAGCCTGTGGGAATGGTGCCCGGGGCTCCTCTGGGCGGACTCCAGCCCAGCACATGGGCATCTCTCTTCCAGAGGCACCCAGCTCTCCTCCACACCATTCGGACCTGGGTGCGTCAGGAGCTGCGACGCATGTTTGGGAGCCGGCGTTCACGGGCAGACATAGCGGAGGACATTCTCATGCCCTTCCTGGCCCTTTTTGGCCTGGATGAAGAAATGATGGTCCAGCTGATGGAAGCCTGCCTCCAAAACCACGCGGCAACATTTGTCCGACGGCTTATTGACGTTGCCGTGCAACGGTGCAGCGGGGAGGCCCGCCGTCTGCTGGGCCTGGACAATGGCCATGCTGCGAGGCAGCGGGAGGAGAGCCCCACAGCTGCCCCCGTGCCCGCTGCCTCCCAAGAAAGCTCTCCTACTGCTGGCCTCACCCACTCCGACAGCGTGGAAGCAACCAGCATGGATGACCTACCCGGCACGTCAGCAGCTGCCCTTCATGGGAGTGCCACCAGCTCCCTTTCTGCCCCCGTTCCTGTCCCCGGGGATCAAGAGGAGCCCCAGCAGGAACCCGAGGATGCTGCGGCAATTCCATCGACTTCCAGCGGCGGCAGGGAACGCTCCTCTGGGGGGCCACGCTGTCCCCCAAAGAGAAGGAACGGCAGCCCCGAGGCCTCTTCTCCAGCCAAGAAGAGGCCACCCCACGGGAGGCACTAGGAGAATGCCCCAGGCACTGCCGATACCACCACCGGCCCAGCAGCTGCGGCATGCGCTGGCCCTCAAGGGCCCCTGGCCCTCTGAGTCTAAGTAGCAGGCTGTAAAAGCAAATAAAGGCCTTAAGACTGCAGAAAATGTCTTGGTGTGTCACTAACTCTGCAGGTGGCCTTGCTATCCCCACCCGTGTTACTTTCTACCCCGTTTCCTGGGGCTGTGCCCACCCTTTCCTGGGTGGTCCAACACTGGAACAGGCTTCCTAGAGAGGTGGTCCACGCCACCAGCCTCTCAATGCCTTAAAAAGAGGCATTTGGACAGTGCCCTTAACAATAGGCCTTAATTTTGGTCAGCCATGGCCTGGCAGGGAGCTACGAGTAGTACCTGCTCGGCTTGTCCCCCTACCAGTGCACGAGGCTGGCCATGGAGAGGGCCCGCAGCCGGTCGCCGCAGCACCGCTCCAACCTGCGCAGGCGGCCCACCGACAGCTAGCCCTCGGCTGGCAGCAGCGGGCCTGCCGGGACCAACCGCACAGCTCCCAGCAGGCTCCCGCACCCAGCACTTCTCAGGAGCCAACACCGCTGAGCGCAGGAGTGCGCCCGCCTGGCCCTGCCCCTGCTCCGGACACAGGCAGTGGCACAGTGTGGCTGTGGCCCCTCACCATCCCCCTCTGGCGCCTCCAATAAAGACCTCGATGCTTTCCAGGGCGTGTGTGCCTGTGTGTTTCTCGACCGCAGAGCAACCTGATGATTAAGGAGCCGGAGCATCCTCTGAGCAAAGGCTGAGCGAGCTGAGACTCTTTAGCCTGGTGAGGAGAAGGCTCGGGGGGGACCTGATCGATGCCTAAAAAGGCCTGAAGGGAGGCTGCAGAGAAGATGGAGCCAGGCTCTTGCCGGTGGTGCCCAGCGACAGGAGACGGCATATCGAAGAGCACTCTGGACATGATCCTGGATAAGCGGCTCTAGCTCAACATCAACAGCAAGATCTCCCATCTCTACTTCCATGATTAGAAATACTAACATATCGAGGCCAGCCGCATAAGCTGTTAAGAATGCCTTTGGTACAGACGATGTCTATTTCTCTGGTATACATTGCTGACAATCCACTTCTGGAAAAACAGTTTCTCATATACTTCCTCCCATCCAAAAAGAAGTTCTGTTCACTGGTTCAGTTAGGGATGCAAAGGCCGGGATTCCAAATAAATTGTGCGATTATGACTGTATACACCACTTAATTTGAACCCGTTCTGCATTTGTGCTGAGGCAGCTCAACTGCATCAGATAGTGATGTCCTGCTTTTTCTGTACTCTACAGAGACTGTGGGTGTTAGAACACCACGGTGGGTTTGGCCAACTAGCTTGATACTAGTCGCACGCACCTGCCGTACTTTTTGTAAGGCAGTTTTATAAATGCTCTCATAAATATAAATATAATGCTCTCATAGAAACGCTGTCCCGGAGGTCAGACCGTGTGGACAGGCCCTGTGGCCTATGCTAAATGGTCCAGGCCACGCCTGGCATTGATGCTTGCTGGTGTTTATTTCTCAGCATTCAGGTATTATATATTCTCACCACCAGTGTGACGCAGTGCAAGAAGCATTCGGCCTAGGTTCATGCCCAGCAGATGGGTATTCGGGCAACGTTTGTCAGCGGTTTACCCTCAGTTTGTTTGACTTAACTTGTAACGGGACTGTAAAGAATGGGTGACTACACATTTTCCTACGGACCACTTTTGATAACAGTCTGGCATGCACGCAATCGAACACATACTGAGAGGTCCATGTCAAGATATGCGCACGAGAATACACCCTATAATATATTTGGGTTTTTAGCACCAAGGTTACGCACTTCAATGTTAATTGTGATGCCTCCGTAACTTTGCAACACTTACTCTTTGAACTTGCTTTCCCCCCCAAACTCTGTACATATTTTCACTTCAAATAGTGCGGCCTTTCTTCTCGTGTGGAGCTATTAAAAAGAGAAAGAAGAAATACTGAATCGGGAACTTCTCTTGCTAGTCCTGTGAAAAGGCTCTGCAACCTTAAAAAGGAAGAAGGACCGTCCAGAATCTGGGAACGGATCCCACAGACATTCCTACTTCGTGCACCTGAAGACGTTTCCTGCGTGATTTTTCTTTACGTGTGAGAATCAGACTGACTATCAGGATACCCTTCCCTTCTACAGATTGGCACTGGGATCAACTGCTTTCTGCAGTCATGCTACATCTCTGCCTCAACGTTCGCACAGGCCTGGATCCCATAAACACGGCTCCATCATGGGTATGCGTGTTTCCAGTTTATAGCTGAAAACTACACGAAGGAAACTTCGCAGGTTAGCAAAAACATACACACGTTTCTTGTAGTGACAAGGAAATGGCAGGTATGTAGTTCGATATAAAACGATAATTCGCTATAACAATGACAATGAGAAAAAAGCACGAACCAAATGCCACTCCTTGACCCTAGCACCCAAAGTGACGCTTTCAGAAATTGTGTCTTTTTCCCTGCAAGCAGATGTATGTCTGTGACTAACTGACCCTTCGAACCAGTGTAGCTCCAAAGGGACGCAGGGCTGGATACGTATTCGCAGAGATGTGTGCACACAACACACATGCATAATTTTGGGGCCAGGCTCAAATGGCATTTTCCGACTCAGGGTACTTCTAACTGCAAGCATAGTGGAAGAGTCAGTTCCAGGGTATTACAACCTTTTGCATCGTCCCATACCTATCTTTGCTGAAGTACAGCTCCTGTACTTGCACAAAACCAGTAGATCATCAGCCATCAGGTGAGACGTTTTACAGCCCCCAAACGTGAAGGTTTATAAATTAGATGCACTTCTATGCAACTGCAGAGAATAGTGAAATATCCTCCAGGACATTATCTTTCTGAATGGGAGGTGTTGTGGTTGAAGCTATTCTTTTTAATCAGCTGAAGGAAAAATTTGTTTGTTACTTGTAAAAGTGCCTAGATCATGCTCTGGAAGCGAAACGGTATGCAGAGCTGAAATGCAACCCCTCATCAGAGAGTGTTGTGACGGCCCCGCAAGCGGCACCACTCACTTTTGAGAGGACTGAAAGCTGGGAAAGTCTTTGTCGACATCAAGGAAATACTGCCCTCTTCTGATTCCATTTGATCTAGAGGTGGCTGCACTTGCGACGAAAGAAAAGAGATCTGAAAAAAGAATAAGCGGACTAGAGATGTGGCTTGGCAAAGGGATGAACCTTCTCCAGCGGTTGTTTAGCGGGGAACCTCCACCATTTCTGAGTGGCAAAGACAGCATCGAAGCAAGAGACATGCACAGCCTGGATAAAAGCCACATGCGCTGCGCCTGTACATTCTAGGATAATAGCGTAATGAAAAGAAAGGTGGCGTGAAATGCAAGCAGCCGACAGATGATTTACAGCAAAGAGGAGGAGGGGCTCCTGTAAGTATGCAATGGAGCTTCTTGCTGCCCAGTTTTGCGCATACTGAGCTTTTCAAACGTTCAAAAGCAAGGAACCCAAGCCCAGAAAGAAAAGCACGTTGGAGAGCTATCAAACATTGAGACACATTCAGGAAGCCTCGGAGCTGCAAACCCCTGAGAGAGTGTGCTGCAAAAATATCACCATTTGCTTCCCTTTTTCTCGTGCCCTTTCCTAGATATTCTCTGCTGGCAACGGCCACTGGCTCCTTTCTGGTATCTTCTGGGCTCTTCTTGGAGAAGCATGCCATCTTTAAGTGCAAAGAATGAGTTTCACACTAGCCACCAGGTGAGGCATTTTGCAGACCTACAAGCAGAAAAAGCTCCAAAAATAAGAGGCAGTCGTAGGGAAATCTGGACACGGCGAACCACTTGTCTGATTAGTTTGACCGCTTCTACGATAACTTCCTTACAGAGAATTTCACACCAGAATGATACGCAACCTTCTCCCGGCTGCAAACCGCCACACACTATGAAAATCGGATTGCTTTTCAGAGCTGTCACAAAGGAGACTGGCACAGAAGGATCTTAGCTTCATCGAGCTTCTGCACAGCTAAAAGTCTGGGAAATAGCTTTACCCTTTCACAAGATGAGGCCTAACCCTTCTCGCGTGTCCTGCAGCTTCTGCTGCGTGGATGAAAAGTGCTCTTGTTCATGCTTTCCTTTTTTTGATTTGTCGGCAATCCCATGGAGAGAACTGAGGAAGTAATCCTTATGCCCCCGTCCTGGGAAAACCCACAGCCCCATTCAGCTTTTACACGCGTGCAAAAAAAAAAAAAAAGAAATCACCATTTAGGGAAATTTCTGCTTTCTCTCCACCACCGTGGACTAGCATGGATGCAAATTCCATTTTGACACAATTTTACAAGTGAAAGAATGCTCAAACACAACCAGTTTACAGACAACAAACATGGTTTGGTACTGAAATAATTTATTTGTGTTTGTACAATTGTATTGTAAAAAATCGAACTGTAAAATACATGTACCGAACAACAATTTAAATTATAGAAATTGTGTCACGTTTTAATACTTGTCAAACTCAGTGCACTTTTGTGCAGAATGTGTAACAGCAGGTGATCTGCTATTCATGTGCATATTTCTTAATTGTGTCTTATAAATTTAAGTGTAAGCAAAACTCTTCCCACTGGAAAAAAGAAAGAAAAGGAAAAAGGAAGGTTTTTGGAAAGTAACATTGTGAGCGACATGCTCCATTCCGCCCTCAGGTGCCCTCTTGGGAGTGAGAGCAGAATTCCCATCACAGAATTTTCAGAGTCGGCTTGGTATGAAAGCTCACTTGCAAAGGAGCCAACCTAAGTGGCACCGTTCGAACCACTTCCAGGAAATGCCACCCAAGGAAGAAATATTACCTTGCACCCAGCTACGTTTCATGAAGTGGGCACTTCAGAAGGTCTTGTGTGTCGCGTTAGAATGATCAGTTACAAACCCGTGAAAAAGATGGATTGTGGCCAAATGTTGTCAGGGTAAAAGAAAACCACGAAGCTGTTGAGTTAGGCTTTTGTAACTTGGCGTGAACTACTACGCTTATAGTCTACACTGGAATATTGAGACCTTAACTTATGGAACGTATGTGTAGAATATGTGTGGCAGTCTAAAATACTCCATGAGATATTCCAGCAATAGCTCCTAGGGGAGATGGGAAGAAGAAAGTGTCAGTGTTTCCCCAGGCCATTCCTGAAATGCACGCCATGCAATTTAACGGGATGTCCTATTCTTCAAGGACACATAAGCTTCCTGAGTTTTCATTTTTGAACTTCAGAACCTCTGAACTTCTGACCACTCGTGGATATTTGAAGAAACTCATTGTCCTTATATGACGCAACTCGCGGCCTTCTTATGGCTACACTGCAATCTCTATCTCTTCTGTCAAAGGGTCTACGGGCCCGCCGTATCCCCCAACAATTCCCCCTTCTTGTATTTGTGCTACAAATGCTGCCCCCATCACCCGCTGCAGGGCCCTTTGCAGTAGGGAGATGAGACATGGCACCATCATTAGCACAACTACGACTATCAACAATATTGTTAATCCTGCTTTGACTATTGAAACCAGCCATCCCGAGAGTCCCCAGTTTTTGCAAAAGGTGATCAAGAGAGAGGAACCCATCCTCTTCCTTTAACTTTTTCGTTCGTTCTGTCAACTCTTGTATGCGTGCATGAATAGATCGAGAGTGGTCTGATAAATTCATGCAGCACATCCCATCAAAATCTTGGCAGCCATGACCTTGAGCCAGCAACAAAAAATCTATTGCAGCTCGATTCTGCAGTGTGGCATGTCTAACTGAGTCTACATCTAACAGTAAACTACTCAAAACTGGAGAAGTAGCATTAGATTGCTTAGCCAGCCGACATCCAAGCTTGTTAAGCGTAGCGAGCGCTTTAGCTGACGCCACCCCGGGGGCAAAAAGGATGCCGCGATTATTTCTCCAGGGTTCCAAAATTGTACATTGTCATCGCAGCTATTTCTGAATGCGTGAGCACTTCGTTTTGGGCGCCTATAGCGCTGCACAATCATAGATGTATTTGGTGTTAGTAGGGTTAATCTTCCTGAACTACAGGGGCCCCCTTTAATGTGAGAGGGGATACCAGGCCATGCTCTATCTCCGCAGATGGGAAAGCTTCCTGCTGGCAAGCTTAGAGGGTGATTAGTAGATTTAGAGACATTGGCTGATGTGTAGGTGCACCAAACAGATTCATTTCTATAAACAATCAGGCTAGAATTAACACATTGAATGTTTGACTGATTTTTGCCACTATAATTAAAATATAAGCAGTAATCCATTTCAACAGAACCCAGTAATTCTAGTTCTTGTGGTTCGAGGTTACTGTGTTGCAGATAGGCTACCCAAGCATCCCAATTATCAGCTACCTCACCCCCTTTTGTCAAGTGCTTCTGAAACTCCGGCACAGGCCAGGCGTCTAAGGGCTGTCCCACCAGACACGTTGAGAATGGATTCTGCGGTGATGAGGTTGACAAACAAAGCGTGTCCTGGCCCGTTAAGTTAGCCAGGGTGACCCATACGTTATTCTTTGGTTGAGGTGGAATCCAAACCCTTGAGGAGAGTGCAGTAAATATCTTAAGGCAGATGGTGAGCAAGATAGCCGGCCTCATCATGCCGGTTCGCTTTGTTCCCCCGTCCCGGTTATCTTCAAATACGGGCGGACGTATCTTGCGGGCACCCGCCGTGGTCCATGATCTGTGGAAACACAAGCATAACCCCTTCCCCACGTGATCAAGTCATGCGGGCCCAACCACTGTCCTGTCCTGAGGTCCCGCATCAGCACTTTTGCTCCAGGACCCACCCGTTCCTGGGTCACAAGAGAACCAAAGTGCCGAAGGAGGGGTGGCATCGCAGCAGCAGTATCATCAGCAAGCTGCAAAAAAATTCAAGACATATACAGCTTTAGCTAATCGTGCTTCAGGGGTTTCCCCTAGCATTCCCCCTTTTTCTTTGTGTAAAAGGCGTTTCAGGGTACCGTGTGCACGCTCAACAATACTCTGACCCGTGGGTGAGTGGGGGATGCCTGTGACATGTGTCACGCCCCAGAGTTGTAAAAACAAGCTACTTCTTGTGATACATAAGCAGGACCATTATCAGTTTTGATCTGTTGTGGGGCACCTAAAACAGAAAATGCACGCTGCCAATGGCGTAGGGCGTCCCGAGCTGATTCTCCAGTGTGAGCAGCGGCAACGAGGGCAGAAGAAAAGGTATCAATTGATACACGTATATCCCTCAAACGGCCAAATTCAGTAATATGTGTGACATCAGTTTGCCAAAGCTGTAAAGCACGTAATCCTCGTGGATTGGTGCCATAATATACAGGTACTTGTTGATCTTGACAATCAGGGCAGGCTGCAATAATATTGCGAGCCTCAGCGTTACTAAGATTAAACTGACGTTTTAAAGCACGCTATCCCTGATGACAAAAACTATGCGATGCTATCGCTTGCTGTTTAACATTGGGCACAGGTCCCAGGGCCACTGCAGACACTAAAGCATCAGCTTGTGCATTGCCTTCTACAATAAATCCTGGCAACCGGGTATGACTTCTAATATGCATCACGTAATATTCTTGCTGTCGCTTTTGTATTGTTATCCGTAACAGTTTCAATATGCCAAACAGCAATTCATTGGTTACACTCCCTAAAACAGCCTTATCTAAACGTTAGTACCAGTCCAGCCACATAAGCCGAACCTGTCACAATGTTGACAGGGCTGGGGAAGTTCTGAAACACCATGGTCTTCGCCCGTAATTCTACGACTTGGGGCAAACCTTCTTGATGTTCGCTCTTATGTTGCCATTGTGTTCCTTGTCTCCAGACAATGGCAGCTTTTCCAGTTTTTCCTGATCCATCTGTGAACACCGTGGGGCCCTCCACTGGGTTTCTGCAACTGAGATTTTTCCGTGCAAAGGCCATTTGGGTGCCCAATTTGATCAGTGGGTGTGAAGGCAAACGGTAGCTCACCTGCCCTGTATAATTGGTCGTGGCTGCTTGTAGGGCAGTGCTGTTAGCTAAGCACCGTTCAAAACAATCACTCTGCACAGGGACTACAATCTGTTCAGGGTCTCTTCCCATCAGTTCTGAACATCGAGTTCTAATTTTTATAATAACTTGTGCTATTAGCTCAAATAGACCAGGGGCTGTTTTCTTTGTCTTGTTAGGCAAAAAAAATTCATTCTAAAACATGTAAGGGATCATCCCATTGTTCACACCATTGAGCAATCATAGCAAATGGCACTAATTGATCTACTAACACAAAGGCCTGCACCGAAACCGTTAAGTCAAGTCTCCATACATGTTTACTACTAATAGCTTGTTCTATTTCAGCTACCACTTTTTTTGCTTCCTCAGTTAACATTCGTGGGGCTAAAATATTAGTGTCACCTTTTAATAGCTCAAAGAGAGGTTGTAATTTGGAAGATGGAATACCAACATAGGGCCCAATCCAATTAATCATTCCTGCTAATTTTTGTACATCATTCAACGTTTTTACTTCTATTTGTAGTTGGATAGGTTGTGGCATGACTGTCTGAGCTAATGCTTTCATTCCCAGGTATGACCACGGTTGTTGCCTTTGTACCTTTTCTGGGGCGATTATTAAGCCATATTCACACAATGATTCCCGCGTTTTCGCTTCCATTTTTTCTAACTGTTGCGCTGCTGCAGCCGCTAGCAGAATATCATCCATGCGATGGTAACAGTAATCAGATGGGAACAGGGCACGTGTTGGACTCAAGGCTTTTGCTACAAACCATTGACCAATTGTAGGCGAGTTTTTTATACTTTGTGGCAACACTTTCCACTGATACCTTTTGGTAGGCTCCATGTTATTCACAGACGGAACAGTAAATGCAAATTTTTCTTTGTCTTGTTCTGCCAGAGGGATGGTAAAAAACCAATCTTTTAAATCCATTACAACAATTTCCCACCCCATAGGTATCAGAGTAGGCGAAGGTAATCCCGGTGGTAGTGCTCCCATTGTTGCCATGACATCATTAATCTTTCTCAAATCATGCAACAACCTCCATTTCCCCGATTTCTTTTTCATAACAAATACTGGGGTATTCCAAGGGCTATGTGAGGCTTCTATGCGTCCTGCAACAAGTTGTTCCATTACCAGAGACTGCAGGGCCGTTAATTTCTCTTGGCTAAGGGGCTACTGACCAACCCACACTGGTTTTTCTGTTAGCCATTTTAGAGCTAAAGTGGGCCGAGAAACGCCCCGCAATACAGTGGCCCCGACTAAAAATCCGTAGTTATGCGAACTCCCCATTGGCCTAAGCAGTCCCTTCCCCATAGGTTTAAAGGAGTTGAGGTCACGTATGGCCGCACTGTAGCCCTTTGCCCTTCTGAGTGTACAATCACAGTAGGGTTAGTGGACATATAACTATTGGTAACCCCTCCGAGTCCTGCCACTCCCAAGGCATTGGAGGTGAATGGCCAAGCAGCAGGCCACTCCCTTAAGGAAATGATCGTCACATCTGCTCCAGTGTCTAATAATCCAGCCAGTCGGACCTTCTTGGGAGTGGCATCACTAAGTTCAAGAACACCATGCATTTGTGGGCGTTGATCAGATACTGTCTGCACCCAATAGACTTGTGGTTTTCCCGTAGAACCAAAACCACCATTACCACGTATAACGTTGTCCGTTTGTGGAACACAACTTTGAAATGGGACTAACTGAGCAAGTCGAGTTCCTTTCTCAGTAGTCACAGGCGGTGTAGCTGTTGATACCATGGCACATATTTGTCCTGTGTAATCAGCATCAATCACTCCAACATGTACCAGGAGGCCTTGTAAGGTGGTACTAGATCTTCCTATGAGTAAGGCACTTAACCTTTGCCAATTGGCCCCCAAGCGTCCAGGGGCACCTTGTGTATGATGGGCGTGGCTCCCCAGAGTCCACCACTTCAGTCCCTTCCTCACCCGTTATATGACTGCCCTCCTCATCGTCTCACTCAGCTGGCAAGGATGGAAAACCCAGACTCGAGATGGGGTTAGTCGAAATAGGAGGAGAAGGCCATGCCTCTGTTTCCCCCAGGGCTGGAGCGGGGGGTGCGGAGGAACCCACCAGTCCTTCAGGGTGGATAACACCCATCCCCCTTTGAGTCTCTTTTACAGCTGCTAGTTGGTCACGAGGCAACACGTACTTATACTGTTTATCTTTTGTGTTCATCGGGAGCAGTCCCTTATTTTCTTTAACAGCAATCTCCCGCCCCTTCATATCATCAACGGGAGGTTTTAGGGCAAGGGCTCAGGGGCTGCGGGCGGCTGTTCACTCCCTTCCGCTAAATCTTTCTGCTCCTTGAAGTTCTTTAATGTGTCCAACAAAAGTCGCCACGTTGTTAACAGTTCAATAGCCGTTTTTGAGCCACGCGTAGTTTCCTCAAATAACGTCTGCCCTAGGTTCGTCCATTGCGTTACACTAAATGCTGTAACCGACGTCGCTTCTACTCCCTGTTCCTTTCCCCACCATAGCATTTTTCGCAAGGTCACTTCAGGGAAGATTACACCCTGCTGTTTTAACAGCAGCGTGCATGTGGAGAGTATCGTCTGCTCTTCCTTAGTTAACTTCTCTCCCATGTCCCCAGTGGCTCACCTACTACAGGTGTCTTCTTAAACATGATCCGGATCCGTCAACAGCTCTGCCCGCTGTCTTCAGCTTCACTGGGCTCCCTCCCCACAACTATTTCCAGTCTTCTTCTTCCTCAGTATCACGTCGGGGTCACCAATTGTCGTTTCAGTCGGGACGGACAAAAGACAAGACTCTCCTTGAAGAGTTAAGTTAAGCTCTCTCTTTATTACAAACTTGGCTTTCTTATATATCTAATCTTTTGTTCACGCTCCGTTCACGCGTTCTTTCTACGCTTTCAATTGGTTAGGTTACATAGCACACGCGCTCGTAGCTACAATACGTAATCTTGTACAATACGTACAATAAGTAATCTTATGCTTTAACCGTTTAGATCACGTTGCACCACTGGTCTCCAGGTAGAGTCTGTGAGGGTCTCCCGGGCATTCTGGGCGTTCTGGGCATTCCAGCCCCAAAGCCCTGCTGCAAACGGTATCAACAAATCTCAGGAGTGTTGCAAAGTTCAAAGCAAGGAGGGGAGGGAGATTTTTATCTCAAAATAAAATTGGTTTTTTCACCCATTCACACGCATGCTGTCACTCATATCCACCTATCTGAAAGCAGTCAAATGTGTATTTCCACCTAGTCTGGACAGAATTAGTGGAGGTGAGAGAGAGGACAAGAGACACAACCTTTGGAGGCCTCTTCCTGCCTCCTGCATTGTCCCTGCCTGGGTGTCCTGAGAAGCTGCACGCAGATGTGATCTTGACGAAGTGCTAGTGTCAGTGCCATCAACACCTGCCGTTCTCACAACCCTGACTCTGCAAGACCCGAGGCTCCCACGCTCAGAAGTTCCTCTTCATACTTGGTCACACCAATCACCAAAACACAGACCCTCTCCTACTAGAAGGGGATGGAGGAGGTCTCTCATTCAACACTGGCTCAGGGCAGGGTCAATGATGGGTATAGACCTGTATGCTCTGGGTTGGGGCCACTGAGGTTTTGAAGGTTGACCTCCAGGCCCAGGGATCCCACCCCCTCACTGGGCAGCCCTCTCCAGTGCTTCATGATCCTCGCAGGGATTTGGCGGTTGATCCTTTATCTCCTGCCTGAACCTCTGCCTTTTCAGGAGATGCCACCGTCTCTCACCCTCCCACCGGGCAGTGCTGGCAAGCGCCTGTCCCCATCCCCTTGATGCCTTCCCCGTAGGCACTGGAGTGCGCTATGAGGTGCCCCAACACCTTCTCTGCTCCATGCTGGACCAGCCCCAGCCCCACAGACCCTCCTTGCCTCCCATGAGCCTCCCCCTCTGGCTTCCTGGCCTCCCTCCTGCCCAGGACACCAGAAAGGGATGTAGTGCCTGGATGAGGCCTGACGGGTGCTGAGCAGAGGGAAGCACCCTTGTGAGTCAAGTGCTGCCTGTGTCCCAGCATGGGAGGAATCAGGGCAGCCCAGAGGGCTGGCCAGCAGTGCTGGGGTGTGGGCAGAGCTTGTGGGACGTTGTCCTACAGCCTCCCAGGGAGGCACGAGGTGTCATCCAATGAACCCTCGTGCCACATGTGCCTGGAGACATCTGCCACAGGCAGAGTGACCTGAGGGTGACCTGGGAAGACACGGCTGAGGCCTTGGTGACTGAGCGATGGGTTCTGATGTCACCGAGGGCTCAACTGTGAGGTCAGCTAGTGATGGATTGTGACCAGGTGCCCCGCGCTGCTTATATGCGGGCACCGAGGCCCAGCCAGCCGGTTTGTGCCCACACTCCAGCTGAGCAAGTTGCCGAGGCCGGAGTGTTGAGGAAAGCCTAGGAACTGGTGTCGTGCTTGGGGAGTTGCTTCTTGCAACTCTCCGTACTTGACCCAGAGCCACTCGAGGACTTGCCCCAGCCCTGCCAGGTTCCGGCAGCCGGGGCACCCAGGAGGCGCGCTCGCAGCAGCAGAGGTGAGCTGGAGGGGAAACCTCAGCCTGGGCAGCTGGGAGGCTTTCCTTCTTGGGGGACCTGGGCATTTCTTCCACCCCTGCCCGCAGCCAGCAAATGACTGTGGCCTCTCTTCCTTTTCTAGCGTGACACCGGCTGCTGCAGCGCCAGCGAGAGGGAGCCACTTAACATCCTCGGCTCCCTGCAGCCCAGCGCAGAGCGTGGAGAGCATGGCCGCCGAGCTGGAGAACCGCTGTCCCATCTGCCTGGACAGCTGGGAGGAGGCCAGCTACCTGCTGCCATGCCTCCACCAGTTCTGCTACCCCTGCATCCTGCGCTGGGTTGGCACCAAGCCCGAGTGCCCCCTCTGCAAGAGGAGGATCTGCTCCATCGTGCACTCGGTGCAGACGGACGACGACTTCCAGGAGCACGTCGTCACAGCACCTGCGGCACCACCTGTCGTCGGCCACCAGGCAGGAGGAGCTCCTGCACATCCAGCTGCTCACAGCCGCTCAGCAAGAGAGCTACAGCCTGTGGGAATGGTGCCCGGGGCTCCTCTGGGCGGACTCCAGCCCAGCACATGGGCATCTCTCTTCCAGAGGCACCCAGCTCTCCTCCACACCATTCGGACCTGGGTGCGTCAGGAGCTGCGACGCATGTTTGGGAGCCGGCGTTCACGGGCAGACATAGCGGAGGACATTCTCATGCCCTTCCTGGCCCTTTTTGGCCTGGATGAAGAAATGATGGTCCAGCTGATGGAAGCCTGCCTCCAAAACCGCGCGGCAACATTTGTCCGACGGCTTATTGACGTTGCCGTGCAACGGTGCAGCGGGGAGGCCCGCCGTCTGCTGGGCCTGGACAATGGCCATGCTGCGAGGCAGCGGGAGGAGAGCCCCACAGCTGCCCCCGTGCCCGCTGCCTCCCAAGAAAGCTCTCCTACTGCTGGCCTCACCCACTCCGACAGCGTGGAAGCAACCAGCATGGATGACCTACCCGGCACGTCAGCAGCTGCCCTTCGTGGGAGTGCCACCAGCTCCCTTTCTGCCCCCGTTCCTGTCCCCGGGGATCAAGAGGAGCCCCAGCAGGAACCCGAGGATGCTGCGGCAATTCCATCGACTTCCAGCGGCGGCAGGGAACGCTCCTCTGGGGGGCCACGCTGTCCCCCAAAGAGAAGGAACGGCAGCCCCGAGGCCTCTTCTCCAGCCAAGAAGAGGCCACCCCACGGGAGGCACTAGGAGAATGCCCCAGGCACTGCCGATACCACCACCGGCCCAGCAGCTGCGGCATGCGCTGGCCCTCAAGGGCCCCTGGCCCTCTGAGTCTAAGTAGCAGGCTGTAAAAGCAAATAAAGGCCTTAAGACTGCAGAAAATGTCTTGGTGTGTCACTAACTCTGCAGGTGGCCTTGCTATCCCCACCCGTGTTACTTTCTACCCCGTTTCCTGGGGCTGTGCCCACCCTTTCCTGGGTGGTCCAACACTGGAACAGGCTTCCTAGAGAGGTGGTCCACGCCACCAGCCTCTCAATGCCTTAAAAAGAGGCATTTGGACAGTGCCCTTAACAATAGGCCTTAATTTTGGTCAGCCATGGCCTGGCAGGGAGCTACGAGTAGTACCTGCTCGGCTTGTCCCCCTACCAGTGCAGGAGGCTGGCCATGGAGAGGGCCCGCAGCCGGTCGCCGCAGCACCGCTCCAACCTGCGCAGGCGGCCCACCGACAGCTAGCCCTCGGCTGGCAGCAGCGGGCCTGCCGGGACCAACCGCACAGCTCCCAGCAGGCTCCCGCACCCAGCACTTCTCAGGAGCCAACACCGCTGAGCGCAGGAGTGCGCCCGCCTGGCCCTGCTCCTGCTCCGGACACAGGCAGTGGCACAGTGTGGCTGTGGCCCCTCACCATCCCCCTCTGGCGCCTCCAATAAAGACCTCGATGCTTTCCAGGGCGTGTGTGCCTGTGTGTTTCTCGACCGCAGAGCAACCTGATGATTAAGGAGCCGGAGCATCCTCTGAGCAAAGGCTGAGCGAGCTGAGACTCTTTAGCCTGGTGAGGAGAAGGCTCGGGGGGGACCTGATCGATGCCTAAAAAGGCCTGAAGGGAGGCTGCAGAGAAGATGGAGCCAGGCTCTTGCCGGTGGTGCCCAGCGACAGGAGACGGCATATCGAAGAGCACTCTGGACATGATCCTGGATAAGCGGCTCTAGCTCAACATCAACAGCAAGATCTCCCATCTCTACTTCCATGATTAGAAATACTAACATATCGAGGCCAGCCGCATAAGCTGTTAAGAATGCCTTTGGTACAGACGATGTCTGTTTCTCTGGTATACATTGCTGACAATCCACTTCTGGAAAAACAGTTTCTCATATACTTCCTCCCATCCAAAAAGAAGTTCTGTTCACTGGTTCAGTTAGGGATGCAAAGGCCGGGATTCCAAATAAATTGTGCGATTATGACTGTATACACCACTTAATTTGAACCCGTTCTGCATTTGTGCTGAGGCAGCTCAACTGCATCAGATAGTGATGTCCTGCTTTTTCTGTACTCTACAGAGACTGTGGGTGTTAGAACACCACGGTGGGTTTGGCCAACTAGCTTGATACTAGTCGCACGCACCTGCCGTACTTTTTGTAAGGCAGTTTTATAAATGCTCTCATAAATATAAATATAATGCTCTCATAGAAACGCTGTCCCGGAGGTCAGACCGTGTGGACAGGCCCTGTGGCCTATGCTAAATGGTCCAGGCCACGCCTGGCATTGATGCTTGCTGGTGTTTATTTCTCAGCATTCAGGTATTATATATTCTCACCACCAGTGTGACGCAGTGCAAGAAGCATTCGGCCTAGGTTCATGCCCAGCAGATGGGTATTCGGGCAACGTTTGTCAGCGGTTTACCCTCAGTTTGTTTGACTTAACTTGTAACGGGACTGTAAAGAATGGGTGACTACACATTTTCCTACGGACCACTTTTGATAACAGTCTGGCATGCACGCAATCGAACACATACTGAGAGGTCCATGTCAAGATATGCGCACGAGAATACACCCTATAATATATTTGGGTTTTTAGCACCAAGGTTACGCACTTCAATGTTAATTGTGATGCCTCCGTAACTTTGCAACACTTACTCTTTGAACTTGCTTTCCCCCCCAAACTCTGTACATATTTTCACTTCAAATAGTGCGGCCTTTCTTCTCGTGTGGAGCTATTAAAAAGAGAAAGAAGAAATACTGAATCGGGAACTTCTCTTGCTAGTCCTGTGAAAAGGCTCTGCAACCTTAAAAAGGAAGAAGGACCGTCCAGAATCTGGGAACGGATCCCACAGACATTCCTACTTCGTGCACCTGAAGACGTTTCCTGCGTGATTTTTCTTTACGTGTGAGAATCAGACTGACTATCAGGATACCCTTCCCTTCTACAGATTGGCACTGGGATCAACTGCTTTCTGCAGTCATGCTACATCTCTGCCTCAACGTTCGCACAGGCCTGGATCCCATAAACACGGCTCCATCATGGGTATGCGTGTTTCCAGTTTATAGCTGAAAACTACACGAAGGAAACTTCGCAGGTTAGCAAAAACATACACACGTTTCTTGTAGTGACAAGGAAATGGCAGGTATGTAGTTCGATATAAAACGATAATTCGCTATAACAATGACAATGAGAAAAAAGCACGAACCAAATGCCACTCCTTGACCCTAGCACCCAACGTGACGCTTTCAGAAATTGTGTCTTTTTCCCTGCAAGCAGATGTATGTCTGTGACTAACTGACCCTTCGAACCAGCGTAGCTCCAAAGGGACGCAGGGCTGGATACGTATTCGCAGAGATGTGTGCACACAACACACATGCATAATTTTGGGGCCAGGCTCAAATGGCATTTTCCGACTCAGGGTACTTCTAACTGCAAGCATAGTGGAAGAGTCAGTTCCAGGGTATTACAACCTTTTGCATCGTCCCATACCTATCTTTGCTGAAGTACAGCTCCTGTACTTGCACAAAACCAGTAGATCATCAGCCATCAGGTGAGACGTTTTACAGCCCCCAAACGTGAAGGTTTATAAATTAGATGCACTTCTATGCAACTGCAGAGAATAGTGAAATATCCTCCAGGACATTATCTTTTTGAATGGGAGGTGTTGTGGTTGAAGCTATTCTTTTTAATCAGCTGAAGGAAAAATTTGTTTGTTACTTGTAAAAGTGCCTAGATCATGCTCTGGAAGCGAAACGGTATGCAGAGCTGAAATGCAACCCCTCATCAGAGAGTGTTGTGAGGGCCCCGCAAGCGGCACCACTCACTTTTGAGAGGACTGAAAGCTGGGAAAGTCTTTGTCGACATCAAGGAAATACTGCCCTCTTCTGATTCCATTTGATCTAGAGGTGGCTGCACTTGCGACGAGAGAAAAGAGATCTGAAAAAAGAATAAGCGGACTAGAGATGTGGCTTGGCAAAGGGATGAACCTTCTCCAGCGGTTGTTTAGCGGGGAACCTCCACCATTTCTGAGTGGCAAAGACAGCATCGAAGCAAGAGACATGCACAGCCTGGATAAAAGCCACATGCGCTGCGCCTGTACATTCTAGGATAATAGCGTAATGAAAAGAAAGGTGGCGTGAAATGCAAGCAGCCGACAGATGATTTACAGCAAAGAGGAGGAGGGGCTCCTGTAAGTATGCAATGGAGCTTCTTGCTGCCCAGTTTTGCGCATACTGAGCTTTTCAAACGTTCAAAAGCAAGGAACCCAAGCCCAGAAAGAAAAGCACGTTGGAGAGCTATCAAACATCGAGACACATTCAGGAAGCCTCGGAGCTGCAAACCCCTGAGAGAGTGTGCTGCAAAAATATCACCATTTGCTTCCCTTTTTCTCGTGCCCTTTCCTAGATATTCTCTGCTGGCAACGGCCACTGGCTCCTTTCTGGTATCTTCTGGGCTCTTCTTGGAGAAGCATGCCATCTTTAAGTGCAAAGAATGAGTTTCACACTAGCCACCAGGTGAGGCATTTTGCAGACCTACAAGCAGAAAAAGCTCCAAAAATAAGAGGCAGTCGTAGGGAAATCTGGACACGGCGAACCACTTGTCTGATTAGTTTGACCGCTTCTACGATAACTTCCTTACAGAGAATTTCACAGCAGAATGATACGCAACCTTCTCCCGGCTGCAAACCGCCACACACTATGAAAATCGGATTGCTTTTCAGAGCTGTCACAAAGGAGACTGGCACAGAAGGATCTTAGCTTCATCGAGCTTCTGCACAGCTAAAAGTCTGGGAAATAGCTTTACCCTTTCACAAGATGAGGCCTAACCCTTCTCGCGTGTCCTGCAGCTTCTGCTGCGTGGATGAAAAGTGCTCTTGTTCATGCTTTCCTTTTTTTGATTTGTCGGCAATCCCATGGAGAGAACTGAGGAAGTAATCCTTATGCCCCCGTCCTGGGAAAACCCACAGCCCCATTCAGCTTTTACACGCGTGCAAAAAAAAAAAAAAAGAAATCACCATTTAGGGAAATTTCTGCTTTCTCTCCACCACCGTGGACTAGCATGGATGCAAATTCCATTTTGACACAATTTTACAAGTGAAAGAATGCTCAAACACAACCAGTTTACAGACAACAAACATGGTTTGGTACTGAAATAATTTATTTGTGTTTGTACAATTGTATTGTAAAAAATCGAACTGTAAAATACATGTACCGAACAACAATTTAAATTATAGAAATTGTGTCACGTTTTAATACTTGTCAAACTCAGTGCACTTTTGTGCAGAATGTGTAACAGCAGGTGATCTGCTATTCATGTGCATATTTCTTAATTGTGTCTTATAAATTTAAGTGTAAGCAAAACTCTTCCCACTGGAAAAAAGAAAGAAAAGGAAAAAGGAAGGTTTTTGGAAAGTAACATTGTGAGCGACATGCTCCATTCCGCCCTCAGGTGCCCTCTTGGGAGTGAGAGCAGAATTCCCATCACAGAATTTTCAGAGTCGGCTTGGTATGAAAGCTCACTTGCAAAGGAGCCAACCTAAGTGGCACCGTTCGAACCACTTCCAGGAAATGCCACCCAAGGAAGAAATATTACCTTGCACCCAGCTACGTTTCATGAAGTGGGCACTTCAGAAGGTCTTGTGTGTCGCGTTAGAATGATCAGTTACAAACCCGTGAAAAAGATGGATTGTGGCCAAATGTTGTCAGGGTAAAAGAAAACCACGAAGCTGTTGAGTTAGGCTTTTGTAACTTGGCGTGAACTACTACGCTTATAGTCTACACTGGAATATTGAGACCTTAACTTATGGAACGTATGTGTAGAATATGTGTGGCAGTCTAAAATACTCCATGAGATATTCCAGCAATAGCTCCTAGGGGAGATGGGAAGAAGAAAGTGTCAGTGTTTCCCCAGGCCATTCCTGAAATGCACGCCATGCAATTTAACGGGATGTCCTATTCTTCAAGGACACATAAGCTTCCTGAGTTTTCATTTTTGAACTTCAGAACCTCTGAACTTCTGACCACTCGTGGATATTTGAAGAAACTCATTGTCCTTATATGACGCAACTCGCGGCCTTCTTATGGCTACACTGCAATCTCTATCTCTTCTGTCAAAGGGTCTACGGGCCCGCCGTATCCCCCAACAATTCCCCCTTCTTGTATTTGTGCTACAAATGCCGCCCCCATCACCCGCTGCAGGGCCCTTTGCAGTAGGGAGATGAGACATGGCACCATCATTAGCACAACTACGACTATCAACAATATTGTTAATCCTGCTTTGACTATTGAAACCAGCCATCCCGAGAGTCCCCAGTTTTTGCAAAAGGTGATCAAGAGAGAGGAACCCATCCTCTTCCTTTAACTTTTTCGTTCGTTCTGTCAACTCTTGTATGCGTGCATGAATAGATCGAGAGTGGTCTGATAAATTCATGCAGCACATCCCATCAAAATCTTGGCAGCCATGACCTTGAGCCAGCAACAAAAAATCTATTGCAGCTCGATTCTGCAGTGTGGCATGTCTAACTGAGTCTACATCTAACAGTAAACTACTCAAAACTGGAGAAGTAGCATTAGATTGCTTAGCCAGCCGACATCCAAGCTTGTTAAGCGTAGCGAGCGCTTTAGCTGACGCCACCCCGGGGGCAAAAAGGATGCCGCGATTATTTCTCCAGGGTTCCAAAATTGTACATTGTCATCGCAGCTATTTCTGAATGCGTGAGCACTTCGTTTTGGGCGCCTATAGCGCTGCACAATCATAGATGTATTTGGTGTTAGTAGGGTTAATCTTCCTGAACTACAGGGGCCCCCTTTAATGTGAGAGGGGATACCAGGCCATGCTCTATCTCCGCAGATGAGAAAGCTTCCTGCTGGCAAGCTTAGAGGGTGATTAGTAGATTTAGAGACATTGGCTGATGTGTAGGTGCACCAAACAGATTCATTTCTATAAACAATCAGGCTAGAATTAACACATTGAATGTTTGACTGATTTTTGCCACTATAATTAAAATATAAGCAGTAATCCATTTCAACAGAACCCAGTAATTCTAGTTCTTGTGGTTCGAGGTTACTGTGTTGCAGATAGGCTACCCAAGCATCCCAATTATCAGCTACCTCACCCCCTTTTGTCAAGTGCTTCTGAAACTCCGGCACAGGCCAGGCGTCTAAGGGCTGTCCCACCAGACACGTTGAGAATGGATTCTGCGGTGATGAGGTTGACAAACAAAGCGTGTCCTGGCCCGTTAAGTTAGCCAGGGTGACCCATACGTTATTCTTTGGTTGAGGTGGAATCCAAACCCTTGAGGAGAGTGCAGTAAATATCTTAAGGCAGATGGTGAGCAAGATAGCCGGCCTCATCATGCCGGTTCGCTTTGTTCCCCCGTCCCGGTTATCTTCAAATACGGGCGGACGTATCTTGCGGGCACCCGCCGTGGTCCATGATCTGTGGAAACACAAGCATAACCCCTTCCCCACGTGATCAAGTCATGCGGGCCCAACCACTGTCCTGTCCTGAGGTCCCGCATCAGCACTTTTGCTCCAGGACCCACCCGTTCCTGGGTCACAAGAGAACCAAAGTGCCGAAGGAGGGGTGGAATCGCAGCAGCAGTATCATCAGCAAGCTGCAAAAAAATTCAAGACATATACAGCTTTAGCTAATCGTGCTTCAGGGGTTTCCCCTAGCATTCCCCCTTTTTCTTTGTGTAAAAGGCGTTTCAGGGTACCGTGTGCACGCTCAACAATACTCTGACCCGTGGGTGAGTGGGGGATGCCTGTGACATGTGTCACGCCCCAGAGTTGTAAAAACAAGCTACTTCTTGTGATACATAAGCAGGACCATTATCAGTTTTGATCTGTTGTGGGGCACCTAAAACAGAAAATGCACGCTGCCAATGGCGTAGGGCGTCCCGAGCTGATTCTCCAGTGTGAGCAGCGGCAACGAGGGCAGAAGAAAAGGTATCAATTGATACACGTATATCCCTCAAACGGCCAAATTCAGTAATATGTGTGACATCAGTTTGCCAAAGCTGTAAAGCACGTAATCCTCGTGGATTGGTGCCATAATATACAGGTACTTGTTGATCTTGACAATCAGGGCAGGCTGCAATAATATTGCGAGCCTCAGCGTTACTAAGATTAAACTGACGTTTTAAAGCACGCTATCCCTGATGACAAAAACTATGCGATGCTATCGCTTGCTGTTTAACATTGGGCACAGGTCCCAGGGCCACTGCAGACACTAAAGCATCAGCTTGTGCATTGCCTTCTACAATAAATCCTGGCAACCGGGTATGACTTCTAATATGCATCACGTAATATTCTTGCTGTCGCTTTTGTATTGTTATCCGTAACAGTTTCAATATGCCAAACAGCAATTCATTGGTTACACTCCCTAAAACAGCCTTATCTAAACGTTAGTACCAGTCCAGCCACATAAGCCGAACCTGTCACAATGTTGACAGGGCTGGGGAAGTTCTGAAACACCATGGTCTTCGCCCGTAATTCTACGACTTGGGGCAAACCTTCTTGATGTTCGCTCTTATGTTGCCATTGTGTTCCTTGTCTCCAGACAATGGCAGCTTTTCCAGTTTTTCCTGATCCATCTGTGAACACCGTGGGGCCCTCCACTGGGTTTCTGCAACTGAGATTTTTCCGTGCAAAGGCCATTTGGGTGCCCAATTTGATCAGTGGGTGTGAAGGCAAACGGTAGCTCACCTGCCCTGTATAATTGGTCGTGGCTGCTTGTAGGGCAGTGCTGTTAGCTAAGCACCGTTCAAAACAATCACTCTGCACAGGGACTACAATCTGTTCAGGGTCTCTTCCCATCAGTTCTGAACATCGAGTTCTAATTTTTATAATAACTTGTGCTATTAGCTCAAATAGACCAGGGGCTGTTTTCTTTGTCTTGTTAGGCAAAAAAAATTCATTCTAAAACATGTAAGGGATCATCCCATTGTTCACACCATTGAGCAATCATAGCAAATGGCACTAATTGATCTACTAACACAAAGGCCTGCACCGAAACCGTTAAGTCAAGTCTCCATACATGTTTACTACTAATAGCTTGTTCTATTTCAGCTACCACTTTTTTTGCTTCCTCAGTTAACATTCGTGGGACTAAAATATTAGTGTCACCTTTTAATAGCTCAAAGAAAGGTTGTAATTTGGAAGATGGAATACCAACGTAGGGCCGAATCCAATTAATCATTCCTGCCAATTTTTGTACATCATTCAACGTTTTTACTTCTATTTGTAGTTGGATAGGTTGTGGCATGACTGTCTGAGCTAATGCTTTCATTCCCAGGTATGACCACGGTTGTTGCCTTTGTACCTTTTCTGGGGCGATTATTAAGCCATATTCACACAATGATTCCCGCGTTTTCGCTTCCATTTTTTCTAACTGTTGCGCTGCTGCAGCCGCTAGCAGAATATCATCCATGCGATGGTAACAGTAATCAGATGGGAACAGGGCACGTGTTGGACTCAAGGCTTTTGCTACAAACCATTGACCAATTGTAGGCGAGTTTTTTATACTTTGTGGCAACACTTTCCACTGATACCTTTTGGTAGGCTCCATGTTATTCACAGACGGAACAGTAAATGCAAATTTTTCTTTGTCTTGTTCTGCCAGAGGGATGGTAAAAAAACAATCTTTTAAATCCATTACAACAATTTCCCACCCCATAGGTATCAGAGTAGGCGAAGGTAATCCCGGTGGTAGTGCTCCCATTGTTGCCATGACATCATTAATCTTTCTCAAATCATGCAACAACCTCCATTTCCCCGATTTCTTTTTCATAACAAATACTGGGGTATTCCAAGGGCTATGTGAGGCTTCTATGCGTCCTGCAACAAGTTGTTCCATTACCAGAGACTGCAGGGCCGTTAATTTCTCTTGGCTAAGGGGCTACTGACCAACCCACACTGGTTTTTCTGTTAGCCATTTTAGAGCTAAAGTGGGCCGAGAAACGCCCCGCAATACAGTGGCCCCGACTAAAAATCCGTAGTTATGCGAACTCCCCATTGGCCTAAGCAGTCCCTTCCCCATAGGTTTAAAGGAGTTGAGGTCACATATGGCCGCACTGTAGCCCTTTGCCCTTCTGAGTGTACAATCACAGTAGGGTTAGTGGACATATAACTATTGGTAACCCCTCCGAGTCCTGCCACTCCCAAGGCATTGGAGGTGAATGGCCAAGCAGCAGGCCACTCCCTTAAGGAAATGATCGTCACATCTGCTCCAGTGTCTAATAATCCAGCCAGTCGGACCTTCTTGGGAGTGGCATCACTAAGTTCAAGAACACCATGCATTTGTGGGCGTTGATCAGATACTGTCTGCACCCAATAGACTTGTGGTTTTCCCGTAGAACCAAAACCACCATTACCACGTATAACGTTGTCCGTTTGTGGAACACAACTTTGAAATGGGACTAACTGAGCAAGTCGAGTTCCTTTCTCAGTAGTCACAGGCGGTGTAGCTGTTGATACCATGGCACGTATTTGTCCTGTGTAATCAGCATCAATCACTCCAACATGTACCAGGAGGCCTTGTAAGGTGGTACTAGATCTTCCTATGAGTAAGGCACTTAACCTTTGCCAATTGGCCCCCAAGCGTCCAGGGGCACCTTGTGTATGATGGGCGTGGCTCCCCAGAGTCCACCACTTCAGTCCCTTCCTCACCCGTTATATGACTGCCCTCCTCATCGTCTCACTCAGCTGGCAAGGATGGAAAACCCAGACTCGAGATGGGGTTAGTCGAAATAGGAGGAGAAGGCCATGCCTCTGTTTCCCCCAGGGCTGGAGCGGGGGGTGCGGAGGGACGCACCAGTCCTTCAGGGTGGATAACACCCATCCCTCTTTGAGTCTCTTTTACAGCTGCTAGTTGGTCACGAGGCAACACGTACTTATATTGTTTATCTTTTGTGTTCATCGGGAGCAGTCCCTTATTTTCTTTAACAGCAATCTCCCGCCCCTTCATATCATCAACGGGAGGTTTTAGGGCAAGGGCTCAGGGGCTGCGGGCGGCTGTTCACTCCCTTCCGCTAAATCTTTCTGCTCCTTGAAGTTCTTTAATGTGTCCAACAAAAGTCGCCACGTTGTTAACAGTTCAATAGCCGTTTTTGAGCCACGCGTAGTTTCCTCAAATAACGTCTGCCCTAGGTTCGTCCATTGCGTTACACTAAATGCTGTAACCGACGTCGCTTCTACTCCCTGTTCCTTTCCCCACAATAGCATTTTTCGCAAGGTCACTTCAGGGAAGATTACACCCTGCTGTTTTAACAGCAGCGTGCATGTGGAGAGTATCGTCTGCTCTTCCTTAGTTAACTTCTCTCCCATGTCCCCAGTGGCTCACCTACTACAGGTGTCTTCTTAAACATGATCCGGATCCGTCAACAGCTCTGCCCGCTGTCTTCAGCTTCACTGGGCTCCCTCCCCACAACTATTTCCAGTCGTCTTCTTCCTCAGTATCACGTCGGGGTCACCAATTGTCGTTTCAGTCGGGACGGACAAAAGACAAGACTCTCCTTGAAGAGTTAAGTTAAGCTCTCTCTTTATTACAAACTTGGCTTTCTTATATATCTAATCTTTTGTTCACGCTCCGTTCACGCGTTCTTTCTACGCTTTCAATTGGTTAGGTTACATAGCACACGCGCTCGTAGCTACAATACGTAATCTTGTACAATACGTACAATAAGTAATCTTATGCTTTAACCGTTTAGATCACGTTGCACCACTGGTCTCCAGGTAGAGTCTGTGAGGGTCTCCCGGGCATTCTGGGCGTTCTGGGCATTCCAGCCCCAAAGCCCTGCTGCAAACGGTATCAACAAATCTCAGGAGTGTTGCAAAGTTCAAAGCAAGGAGGGGAGGGAGATTTTTATCTCAAAATAAAATTGGTTTTTTCACCCATTCACACGCATGCTGTCACTCATATCCACCTATCTGAAAGCAGTCAAATGTGTATTTCCACCTAGTCTGGACAGAATTAGTGGAGGTGAGAGAGAGGACAAGAGACACAACCTTTGGAGGCCTCTTCCTGCCTCCTGCATTGTCCCTGCCTGGGTGTCCTGAGAAGCTGCACGCAGATGTGATCTTGACGAAGTGCTAGTGTCAGTGCCATCAACACCTGCCGTTCTCACAACCCTGACTCTGCAAGACCCGAGGCTCCCACGCTCAGAAGTTCCTCTTCATACTTGGTCACACCAATCACCAAAACACAGACCCTCTCCTACTAGAAGGGGATGGAGGAGGTCTCTCATTCAACACTGGCTCAGGGCAGGGTCAACGATGGGTATAGACCTGTATGCTCTGGGTTGGGGCCACTGAGGTTTTGAAGGTTGACCTCCAGGCCCAGGGATCCCACCCCCTCACTGGGCAACCCTCTCCAGTGCTTCATGATCCTCGCAGGGATTTGGCGGTTGATCCTTTATCTCCAGCCTGAACCTCTGCCTTTTCAGGAGATGCCACCGTCTCTCACCCTCCCACCGGGCAGTGCTGGCAAGCGCCTGTCCCCATCCCCTTGATGCCTTCCCCGTAGGCACTGGAGTGCGCTATGAGGTGCCCCAACACCTTCTCTGCTCCATGCTGGACCAGCCCCAGCCCCACAGACCCTCCTTGCCTCCCATGAGCCTCCCCTCTGGCTTCCTGGCCTCCCTCCTGCCCAGGACACCAGAAAGGGATGTAGTGCCTGGATGAGGCCTGACGGGTGCTGAGCAGAGGGAAGCACCCTTGTGAGTCAAGTGCTGCCTGTGTCCCAGCATGGGAGGAATCAGGGCAGCCCAGAGGGCTGGCCAGCAGTGCTGGGGTGTGGGCAGAGCTTGTGGGACGTTGTCCTACAGCCTCCCAGGGAGGCACGAGGTGTCATCCAATGAACCCTCGTGCCACATGTGCCTGGAGACATCTGCCACAGGCAGAGTGACCTGAGGGTGACCTGGGAAGACACGGCTGAGGCCTTGGTGACTGAGCGATGGGTTCTGATGTCACCGAGGGCTCAACTGTGAGGTCAGCTAGTGATGGATTGTGACCAGGTGCCCCGCGCTGCTTATATGCGGGCACCGAGGCCCAGCCAGCCGGTTTGTGCCCACACTCCAGCTGAGCAAGTTGCCGAGGCCGGAGTGTTGAGGAAAGCCTAGGAACTGGTGTCGTGCTTGGGGAGTTGCTTCTTGCAACTCTCCGTACTTGACCCAGAGCCACTCGAGGACTTGCCCCAGCCCTGCCAGGTTCCGGCAGCCGGGGCACCCAGGAGGCACGCTCGCAGCAGCAGAGGTGAGCTGGAGGGGAAACCTCAGCCTGGGCAGCTGGGAGGCTTTCCTTCTTGGGGGACCTGGGCATTTCTTCCACCCCTGCCCGCAGCCAGCAAATGACTGTGGCCTCTCTTCCTTTTCTAGCGTGACACCGGCTGCTGCAGCGCCAGCGAGAGGGAGCCACTTAACATCCTCGGCTCCCTGCAGCCCAGCGCAGAGCGTGGAGAGCATGGCCGCCGAGCTGGAGAACCGCTGTCCCATCTGCCTGGACAGCTGGGAGGAGGCCAGCTACCTGCTGCCATGCCTCCACCAGTTCTGCTACCCCTGCATCCTGCGCTGGGTTGGCACCAAGCCCGAGTGCCCCCTCTGCAAGAGGAGGATCTGCTCCATCGTGCACTCGGTGCAGACGGACGACGACTTCCAGGAGCACGTCGTCACAGCACCTGCGGCACCACCTGTCGTCGGCCACCAGGCAGGAGGAGCTCCTGCACATCCAGCTGCTCACAGCCGCGCAGCAAGAGAGCTACAGCCTGTGGGAATGGTGCCCGGGGCTCCTCTGGGCGGACTCCAGCCCAGCACATGGGCATCTCTCTTCCAGAGGCACCCAGCTCTCCTCCACACCATTCGGACCTGGGTGCGTCAGGAGCTGCGACGCATGTTTGGGAGCCGGCGTTCACGGGCAGACATAGCGGAGGACATTCTCATGCCCTTCCTGGCCCTTTTTGGCCTGGATGAAGAAATGATGGTCCAGCTGATGGAAGCCTGCCTCCAAAACCGCGCGGCAACATTTGTCCGACGGCTTATTGACGTTGCCGTGCAACGGTGCAGCGGGGAGGCCCGCCGTCTGCTGGGCCTGGACAATGGCCATGCTGCGAGGCAGCGGGAGGAGAGCCCCACAGCTGCCCCCGTGCCCGCTGCCTCCCAAGAAAGCTCTCCTACTGCTGGCCTCACCCACTCCGACAGCGTGGAAGCAACCAGCATGGATGACCTACCCGGCACGTCAGCAGCTGCCCTTCGTGGGAGTGCCACCAGCCCCCTTTCTGCCCCCGTTCCTGTCCCCGGGGATCAAGAGGAGCCCCAGCAGCAACCCGAGGATGCTGCGGCAATTCCATCGACTTCCAGCGGCGGCAGGGAACGCTCCTCTGGGGGGCCACGCTGTCCCCCAAAGAGAAGGAACGGCAGCCCCGAGGCCTCTTCTCCAGCCAAGAAGAGGCCACCCCACGGGAGGCACTAGGAGAATGCCCCAGGCACTGCCGATACCACCACCGGCCCAGCAGCTGCGGCATGCGCTGGCCCTCAAGGGCCCCTGGCCCTCTGAGTCTAAGTAGCAGGCTGTAAAAGCAAATAAAGGCCTTAAGACTGCAGAAAATGTCTTGGTGTGTCACTAACTCTGCAGGTGGCCTTGCTATCCCCACCCGTGTTACTTTCTACCCCTTTTCCTGGGGCTGTGCCCACCCTTTCCTGGGTGGTCCAACACTGGAACAGGCTTCCTAGAGAGGTGGTCCACGCCACCAGCCTCTCAATGCCTTAAAAAGAGGCATTTGGACAGTGCCCTTAACAATAGGCCTTAATTTTGGTCAGCCATGGCCTGGCAGGGAGCTATGAGTAGTACCTGCTCGGCTTGTCCCCCTACCAGTGCAGGAGGCTGGCCATGGAGAGGGCCCGCAGCCGGTCGCCGCAGCACCGCTCCAACCTGCGCAGGCGGCCCACCGACAGCTAGCCCTCGGCTGGCAGCAGCGGGCCTGCCGGGACCAACCGCACAGCTCCCAGCAGGCTCCCGCACCCAGCACTTCTCAGGAGCCAACACCGCTGAGCGCAGGAGTGCGCCCGCCTGGCCCTGCTCCTGCTCCGGACACAGGCAGTGGCACAGTGTGGCTGTGGCCCCTCACCATCCCCCTCTGGCGCCTCCAATAAAGACCTCGATGCTTTCCAGGGCGTGTGTGCCTGTGTGTTTCTCGACCGCAGAGCAACCTGATGATTAAGGAGCCGGAGCATCCTCTGAGCAAAGGCTGAGCGAGCTGAGACTCTTTAGCCTGGTGAGGAGAAGGCTCGGGGGGGACCTGATCGATGCCTAAAAAGGCCTGAAGGGAGGCTGCAGAGAAGATGGAGCCAGGCTCTTGCCGGTGGTGCCCAGCGACAGGAGACGGCATATCGAAGAGCACTCTGGACATGATCCTGGATAAGCGGCTCTAGCTCAACATCAACAGCAAGATCTCCCATCTCTACTTCCATGATTAGAAATACTAACATATCGAGGCCAGCCGCATAAGCTGTTAAGAATGCCTTTGGTACAGACGATGTCTGTTTCTCTGGTATACATTGCTGACAATCCACTTCTGGAAAAACAGTTTCTCATATACTTCCTCCCATCCAAAAAGAAGTTCTGTTCACTGGTTCAGTTAGGGATGCAAAGGCCGGGATTCCAAATAAATTGTGCGATTATGACTGTATACACCACTTAATTTGAACCCGTTCTGCATTTGTGCTGAGGCAGCTCAACTGCATCAGATAGTGATGTCCTGCTTTTTCTGTACTCTACAGAGACTGTGGGTGTTAGAACACCACGGTGGGTTTGGCCAACTAGCTTGATACTAGTCGCACGCACCTGCCGTACTTTTTGTAAGGCAGTTTTATAAATGCTCTCATAAATATAAATATAATGCTCTCATAGAAACGCTGTCCCGGATGTCAGACCGTGTGGACAGGCCCTGTGGCCTATGCTAAATGGTCCAGGCCACGCCTGGCATTGATGCTTGCTGGTGTTTATTTCTCAGCATTCAGGTATTATATATTCTCACCACCAGTGTGACGCAGTGCAAGAAGCATTCGGCCTAGGTTCATGCCCAGCAGATGGGTATTCGGGCAACGTTTGTCAGCGGTTTACCCTCAGTTTGTTTGACTTAACTTGTAACGGGACTGTAAAGAATGGGTGACTACACATTTTCCTACGGACCACTTTTGATAACAGTCTGGCATGCACGCAATCGAACACATACTGAGAGGTCCATGTCAAGATATGCGCACGAGAATACACCCTATAATATATTTGGGTTTTTAGCACCAAGGTTACGCACTTCAATGTTAATTGTGATGCCTCCGTAACTTTGCAACACTTACTCTTTGAACTTGCTTTCCCCCCCAAACTCTGTACATATTTTCACTTCAAATAGTGCGGCCTTTCTTCTCGTGTGGAGCTATTAAAAAGAGAAAGAAGAAATACTGAATCGGGAACTTCTCTTGCTAGTCCTGTGAAAAGGCTCTGCAACCTTAAAAAGGAAGAAGGACCGTCCAGAATCTGGGAACGGATCCCACAGACATTCCTACTTCGTGCACCTGAAGACGTTTCCTGCGTGATTTTTCTTTACGTGTGAGAATCAGACTGACTATCAGGATACCCTTCCCTTCTACAGATTGGCACTGGGATCAACTGCTTTCTGCAGTCATGCTACATCTCTGCCTCAACGTTCGCACAGGCCTGGATCCCATAAACACGGCTCCATCATGGGTATGCGTGTTTCCAGTTTATAGCTGAAAACTACACGAAGGAAACTTCGCAGGTTAGCAAAAACATACACACGTTTCTTGTAGTGACAAGGAAATGGCAGGTATGTAGTTCGATATAAAACGATAATTCGCTATAACAATGACAATGAGAAAAAAGCACGAACCAAATGCCACTCCTTGACCCTAGCACCCAACGTGACGCTTTCAGAAATTGTGTCTTTTTCCCTGCAAGCAGATGTATGTCTGTGACTAACTGACCCTTCGAACCAGTGTAGCTCCAAAGGGACGCAGGGCTGGATACGTATTCGCAGAGATGTGTGCACACAACACACATGCATAATTTTGGGGCCAGGCTCAAATGGCATTTTCCGACTCAGGGTACTTCTAACTGCAAGCATAGTGGAAGAGTCAGTTCCAGGGTATTACAACCTTTTGCATCGTCCCATACCTATCTTTGCTGAAGTACAGCTCCTGTACTTGCACAAAACCAGTAGATCATCAGCCATCAGGTGAGACGTTTTACAGCCCCCAAACGTGAAGGTTTATAAATTAGATGCACTTCTATGCAACTGCAGAGAATAGTGAAATATCCTCCAGGACATTATCTTTTTGAATGGGAGGTGTTGTGGTTGAAGCTATTCTTTTTAATCAGCTGAAGGAAAAATTTGTTTGTTACTTGTAAAAGTGCCTAGATCATGCTCTGGAAGCGAAACGGTATGCAGAGCTGAAATGCAACCCCTCATCAGAGAGTGTTGTGAGGGCCCCGCAAGCGGCACCACTCACTTTTGAGAGGACTGAAAGCTGGGAAAGTCTTTGTCGACATCAAGGAAATACTGCCCTCTTCTGATTCCATTTGATCTAGAGGTGGCTGCACTTGCGACGAAAGAAAAGAGATCTGAAAAAAGAATAAGCGGACTAGAGATGTGGCTTGGCAAAGGGATGAACCTTCTCCAGCGGTTGTTTAGCGGGGAACCTCCACCATTTCTGAGTGGCAAAGACAGCATCGAAGCAAGAGACATGCACAGCCTGGATAAAAGCCACATGCGCTGCGCCTGTACATTCTAGGATAATAGCGTAATGAAAAGAAAGGTGGCGTGAAATGCAAGCAGCCGACAGATGATTTACAGCAAAGAGGAGGAGGGGCTCCTGTAAGTATGCAATGGAGCTTCTTGCTGCCCAGTTTTGCGCATACTGAGCTTTTCAAATGTTCAAAAGCAAGGAACCCAAGCCCAGAAAGAAAAGCACGTTGGAGAGCTATCAAACATCGAGACACATTCAGGAAGCCTCGGAGCTGCAAACCCCTGAGAGAGTGTGCTGCAAAAATATCACCATTTGCTTCCCTTTTTCTCGTGCCCTTTCCTAGATATTCTCTGCTGGCAACGGCCACTGGCTCCTTTCTGGTATCTTCTGGGCTCTTCTTGGAGAAGCATGCCATCTTTAAGTGCAAAGAATGAGTTTCACACTAGCCACCAGGTGAGGCATTTTGCAGACCTACAAGCAGAAAAAGCTCCAAAAATAAGAGGCAGTCGTAGGGAAATCTGGACACGACGAACCACTTGTCTGATTAGTTTGACCGCTTCTACGATAACTTCCTTACAGAGAATTTCACACCAGAATGATACGCAACCTTCTCCCGGCTGCAAACCGCCACACACTATGAAAATCGGATTGCTTTTCAGAGCTGTCACAAAGGAGACTGGCACAGAAGGATCTTAGCTTCATCGAGCTTCTGCACAGCTAAAAGTCTGGGAAATAGCTTTACCCTTTCACAAGATGAGGCCTAACCCTTCTCGCGTGTCCTGCAGCTTCTGCTGCGTGGATGAAAAGTGCTCTTGTTCATGCTTTCCTTTTTTTGATTTGTCGGCAATCCCATGGAGAGAACTGAGGAAGTAATCCTTATGCCCCCGTCCTGGGAAAACCCACAGCCCCATTCAGCTTTTACACGCGTGCAAAAAAAAAAAAAAAGAAATCACCATTTAGGGAAATTTCTGCTTTCTCTCCACCACCGTGGACTAGCATGGATGCAAATTCCATTTTGACACAATTTTACAAGTGAAAGAATGCTCAAACACAACCAGTTTACAGACAACAAACATGGTTTGGTACTGAAATAATTTATTTGTGTTTGTACAATTGTATTGTAAAAAATCGAACTGTAAAATACATGTACCGAACAACAATTTAAATTATAGAAATTGTGTCACGTTTTAATACCTGTCAAACTCAGTGCACTTTTGTGCAGAATGTGCAACAGCAGGTGATCTGCTATTCGTGTGCATATTTCTTAATTGTGTCTTATAAATTTAAGTGTAAGCAAAACTCTTCCCACTGGAAAAAAGAAAGAAAAGGAAAAAGGAAGGTTTTTGGAAAGTAACATTGTGAGCGACATGCTCCATTCCGCCCTCAGGTGCCCTCTTGGGAGTGAGAGCAGAATTCCCATCACAGAATTTTCAGAGTCGGCTTGGTATGAAAGCTCACTTGCAAAGGAGCCAACCTAAGTGGCACCGTTCGAACCACTTCCAGGAAATGCCACCCAAGGAAGAAATATTACCTTGCACCCAGCTACGTTTCATGAAGTGGGCACTTCAGAAGGTCTTGTGTGTCGCGTTAGAATGATCAGTTACAAACCCGTGAAAAAGATGGATTGTGGCCAAATGTTGTCAGGGTAAAAGAAAACCACGAAGCTGTTGAGTTAGGCTTTTGTAACTTGGCGTGAACTACTACGCTTATAGTCTACACTGGAATATTGAGACCTTAACTTATGGAACGTATGTGTAGAATATGTGTGGCAGTCTAAAATACTCCATGAGATATTCCAGCAATAGCTCCTAGGGGAGATGGGAAGAAGAAAGTGTCAGTGTTTCCCCAGGCCATTCCTGAAATGCACGCCATGCAATTTAACGGGATGTCCTATTCTTCAAGGACACATAAGCTTCCTGAGTTTTCATTTTTGAACTTCAGAACCTCTGAACTTCTGACCACTCGTGGATATTTGAAGAAACTCATTGTCCTTATATGACGCAACTCGCGGCCTTCTTATGGCTACACTGCAATCTCTATCTCTTCTGTCAAAGGGTCTACGGGCCCGCCGTATCCCCCAACAATTCCCCCTTCTTGTATTTGTGCTACAAATGCTGCCCCCATCACCCGCTGCAGGGCCCTTTGCAGTAGGGAGATGAGACATGGCACCATCATTAGCACAACTACGACTATCAACAATATTGTTAATCCTGCTTTGACTATTGAAACCAGCCATCCCGAGAGTCCCCAATTTTTGCAAAAGGTGATCAAGAGAGAGGAACCCATCCTCTTCCTTTAACTTTTTCGTTCGTTCTGTCAACTCTTGTATGCGTGCATGAATAGATCGAGAGTGGTCTGATAAATTCATGCAGCACATCCCATCAAAATCTTGGCAGCCATGACCTTGAGCCAGCAACAAAAAATCTATTGCAGCTCGATTCTGCAGTGTGGCATGTCTAACTGAGTCTACATCTAACAGTAAACTACTCAAAACTGGAGAAGTAGCATTAGATTGCTTAGCCAGCCGACATCCAAGATCGTTAAGCGTAGCGAGCGCTTTAGCTGACGCCACCCCAGGGGCAAAAAGGATGCCGCGATTATTTCTCCAGGGTTCCAAAATTGTACATTGTCATCGCAGCTATTTCTGAATGCGTGAGCACTTCGTTTTGGGCGCCTATAGCGCTGCACAATCATAGATGTATTTGGTGTTAGTAGGGTTAATCTTCCTGAACTACAGGGGCCCCCTTTAATGTGAGAGGGGATACCAGGCCATGCTCTATCTCCGCAGATGAGAAAGCTTCCTGCTGGCAAGCTTAGAGGGTGATTAGTAGATTTAGAGATATTGGCTGATGTGTAGGTGCACCAAACAGATTCATTTCTATAAACAATCAGGCTAGAATTAACACATTGAATGTTTGACTGATTTTTGCCACTATAATTAAAATATAAGCAGTAATCCATTTCAACAGAACCCAGTAATTCTAGTTCTTGTGGTTCGAGGTTACTGTGTTGCAGATAGGCTACCCAAGCATCCCAATTATCAGCTACCTCACCCCCTTTTGTCAAGTGCTTCTGAAACTCCGGCACAGGCCAGGCGTCTAAGGGCTGTCCCACCAGACACGTTGAGAATGGATTCTGCGGTGATGAGGTTGACAAACAAAGCGTGTCCTGGCCCGTTAAGTTAGCCAGGGTGACCCATACGTTATTCTTTGGTTGAGGTGGAATCCAAACCCTTGAGGAGAGTGCAGTAAATATCTTAAGGCAGATGGTGAGCAAGATAGCCGGCCTCATCATGCCGGTTCGCTTTGTTCCCCCGTCCCGGTTATCTTCAAATACGGGCGGACGTATCTTGCGGGCACCCGCCGTGGTCCATGATCTGTGGAAACACAAGCATAACCCCTTCCCCACGTGATCAAGTCATGCGGGCCCAACCACTGTCCTGTCCTGAGGTCCCGCATCAGCACTTTTGCTCCAGGACCCACCCGTTCCTGGGTCACAAGAGAACCAAAGTGCCGAAGGAGGGGTGGCATCGCAGCAGCAGTATCATCAGCAAGCTGCAAAAAAATTCAAGACATATACAGCTTTAGCTAATCGTGCTTCAGGGGTTTCCCCTAGCATTCCCCCTTTTTCTTTGTGTAAAAGGCGTTTCAGGGTACCGTGTGCACGCTCAACAATACTCTGACCCGTGGGTGAGTGGGGGATGCCTGTGACATGTGTCACGCCCCAGAGTTGTAAAAACAAGCTACTTTTTGTGATACATAAGCAGGACCATTATCAGTTTTGATCTGTTGTGGGGCACCTAAAACAGAAAATGCACGCTGCCAATGGCGTAGGGCGTCCCGAGCTGATTCTCCAGTGTGAGCAGTGGCAACGAGGGCAGAAGAAAAGGTATCAATTGATACACGTATATCCCTCAAACGGCCGAATTCAGTAATATGTGTGACATCAGTTTGCCAAAGCTGTAAAGCACGTAATCCTCGTGGATTGGTGCCATAATATACAGGTACTTGTTGATCTTGACAATCAGGGCAGGCTGCAATAATATTGCGAGCCTCAGCGTTACTAAGATTAAACTGACGTTTTAAAGCACGCTATCCCTGATGACAAAAACTATGCGATGCTATCGCTTGCTGTTTAACATTGGGCACAGGTCCCAGGGCCACTGCAGACACTAAAGCATCAGCTTGTGCATTGCCTTCTACAATAAATCCTGGCAACCGGGTATGACTTCTAATATGCATCACGTAATATTCTTGCTGTCGCTTTTGTATTGTTATCCGTAACAGTTTCAATATGCCAAACAGCAATTCATGGGTTACACTCCCTAAAACAGCCTTATCTAAACGTTAGTACCAGTCCAGCCACATAAGCCGAACCTGTCACAATGTTGACAGGGCTGGGGAAGTTCTGAAACACCATGGTCTTCGCCCGTAATTCTACGACTTGGGGCAAACCTTCTTGATGTTCGCTCTTATGTTGCCATTGTGTTCCTTGTCTCCAGACAATGGCAGCTTTTCCAGTTTTTCCTGATCCACCTGTGAACACCGTGGGGCCCTCCACTGGGTTTCTGCAACTGAGATTTTTCCGTGCAAAGGCCATTTGGGTGCCCAATTTGATCAGTGGGTGTGAAGGCAAACGGTAGCTCACCTGCCCTGTATAATTGGTCGTGGCTGCTTGTAGGGCAGTGCTGTTAGCTAAGCACCGTTCAAAACAATCACTCTGCACAGGGACTACAATCTGTTCAGGGTCTCTTCCCATCAGTTCTGAACATCGAGTTCTAATTTTTATAATAACTTGTGCTATTAGCTCAAATAGACCAGGGGCTGTTTTCTTTGTCTTGTTAGGCAAAAAAAATTCATTCTAAAACATGTAAGGGATCATCCCATTGTTCACACCATTGAGCAATCATAGCAAATGGCACTAATTGATCTACTAACACAAAGGCCTGCACCGAAACCGTTAAGTCAAGTCTCCATACATGTTTACTACTAATAGCTTGTTCTATTTCAGCTACCACTTTTTTTGCTTCCTCAGTTAACATTCGTGGGGCTAAAATATTAGTGTCACCTTTTAATAGCTCAAAGAGAGGTTGTAATTTGGAAGATGGAATACCAACATAGGGCCCAATCCAATTAATCATTCCTGCTAATTTTTGTACATCATTCAACGTTTTTACTTCTATTTGTAGTTGGATAGGTTGTGGCATGACTGTCTGAGCTAATGCTTTCATTCCCAGGTATGACCACGGTTGTTGCCTTTGTACCTTTTCTGGGGCGATTATTAAGCCATATTCACACAATGATTCCCGCGTTTTCGCTTCCATTTTTTCTAACTGTTGCGCTGCTGCAGCCGCTAGCAGAATATCATCCATGCGATGGTAACAGTAATCAGATGGGAACAGGGCACGTGTTGGACTCAAGGCTTTTGCTACAAACCATTGACCAATTGTAGGCGAGTTTTTTATACTTTGTGGCAACACTTTCCACTGATACCTTTTGGTAGGCTCCATGTTATTCACAGACGGAACAGTAAATGCAAATTTTTCTTTGTCTTGTTCTGCCAGAGGGATGGTAAAAAACCAATCTTTTAAATCCATTACAACAATTTCCCACCCCATAGGTATCAGAGTAGGCGAAGGTAATCCCGGTGGTAGTGCTCCCATTGTTGCCATGACATCATTAATCTTTCTCAAATCATGCAACAACCTCCATTTCCCCGATTTCTTTTTCATAACAAATACTGGGGTATTCCAAGGGCTATGTGAGGCTTCTATGCGTCCTGCAACAAGTTGTTCCATTACCAGAGACTGCAGGGCCGTTAATTTCTCTTGGCTAAGGGGCTACTGACCAACCCACACTGGTTTTTCTGTTAGCCATTTTAGAGCTAAAGTGGGCCGAGAAACGCCCCGCAATACAGTGGCCCCGACTAAAAATCCGTAGTTATGCGAACTCCCCATTGGCCTAAGCAGTCCCTTCCCCATAGGTTTAAAGGAGTTGAGGTCACATATGGCCGCACTGTAGCCCTTTGCCCTTCTGAGTGTACAATCACAGTAGGGTTAGTGGACATATAACTATTGGCAACCCCTCCGAGTCCTGCCACTCCCAAGGCATTGGAGGTGAATGGCCAAGCAGCAGGCCACTCCCTTAAGGAAATGATCGTCACATCTGCTCCAGTGTCTAATAATCCAGCCAGTCGGACCTTCTTGGGAGTGGCATCACTAAGTTCAAGAACACCATGCATTTGTGGGCGTTGATCAGATACTGTCTGCACCCAATAGACTTGTGGTTTTCCCGTAGAACCAAAACCACCATTACCACGTATAACGTTGTCCGTTTGTGGAACACAACTTTGAAATGGGACTAACTGAGCAAGTCGAGTTCCTTTCTCAGTAGTCACAGGCGGTGTAGCTGTCGATACCATGGCACATATTTGTCCTGTGTAATCAGCATCAATCACTCCAACATGTACCAGGAGGCCTTGTAAGGTGGTACTAGATCTTCCTATGAGTAAGGCACTTAACCTTTGCCAATTGGCCCCCAAGCGTCCAGGGGCACCTTGTGTATGATGGGCGTGGCTCCCCAGAGTCCACCACTTCAGTCCCTTCCTCACCCGTTATATGACTGCCCTCCTCATCGTCTCACTCAGCTGGCAAGGATGGAAAACCCAGACTCGAGATGGGGTTAGTCGAAATAGGAGGAGAAGGCCATGCCTCTGTTTCCCCCAGGGCTGGAGCGGGGGGTGCGGAGGGACGCACCAGTCCTTCAGGGTGGATAACACCCATCCCCCTTTGAGTCTCTTTTACAGCTGCTAGTTGGTCACGAGGCAACACGTACTTATATTGTTTATCTTTTGTGTTCATCGGGAGCAGTCCCTTATTTTCTTTAACAGCAATCTCCCGCCCCTTCATACCATCAACGGGAGGTTTTAGGGCAAGGGCTCAGGGGCTGCGGGCGGTTGTTCACTCCCTTCCGCTAAATCTTTCTGCTCCTTGAAGTTCTTTAATGTGTCTAACAAAAGTCGCCACGTTGTTAACAGTTCAATAGCCGTTTTTGAGCCACGCGTAGTTTCCTCAAATAACGTCTGCCCTAGGTTCGTCCATTGCATTACACTAAATGCTGTAACCGACGTCGCTTCTACTCCCTGTTCCTTTCCCCACAATAGCATTTTTCGCAAGGTCACTTCAGGGAAGATTACACCCTGCTGTTTTAACAGCAGCGTGCATGTGGAGAGTATCGTCTGCTCTTCCTTAGTTAACTTCTCTCCCATGTCCCCAGTGGCTCACCTACTACAGGTGTCTTCTTAAACATGATCCGGATCCGTCAACAGCTCTGCCCGCTGTCTTCAGCTTCACTGGGCTCCCTCCCCACAACTATTTCCAGTCGTCTTCTTCCTCAGTATCACGTCGGGGTCACCAATTGTCGTTTCAGTCGGGACGGACAAAAGACAAGACTCTCGTTGAAGAGTTAAGTTAAGCTCTCTCTTTATTACAAACTTGGCTTTCTTATATATCTAATCTTTTGTTCACGCTCCGTTCACGCGTTCTTTCTACGCTTTCAATTGGTTAGGTTACATAGCACACGCGCTCGTAGCTACAATACGATTGGTTATCGAAATCCTGTTCACATTGCTCAAAATCTGGCTTTCTCACAGCCTAACTCTCCTTGTTCTCTGAAGCAATCTTCTTCTTTCTCCTTTTTGTTACATTGTCCTTATGTGAGCAACTCGCGGCCTTCTTATGGGTACACTGCAATCTCTATCTCTTCTGTCAAAGGGTCTACGGACCCGCCGTATCCCCCAAACCGTGGCAGTCTAAAATACTCCATGAAATATTCCAGCAATAGCTCCTGGGGGAGATGGGAAGAAGAAAGCGTCAGTGTTTCCCCAGGCCATTCCTGAAATGCACGCCATGCAATTTAACTGGATGTCCTACTCTTCAAGGACACATAAGCTTCCTGATTTTTCATTTTTGAACTTCAGACCTTCTGAACTTCTGACCACTAATGGATATTTGAAGAAACTCAGAGGCCAAAATTCACCCTCACCAGGGTTTTGTGGGGCCCAGAGAAGTTGCTGGCACATCAGGTGCCTTGTGGCAGTTCCCCAAAACCACAGAGGAACGGGCTCGAAGACCAATACTTGGTCTCTTGGCATTCCATGTGACACCATGTTGAGAACAGAACTGCACTGGCTCAGGGCAGGGTCAAAACGGTTTTGAGCTCTCTCTGCACAAACTTGAACCTGAAGGGGCTCTCAATTGCACGAGAGCAGCTGACTTCAAGTGGAAGTCCCCAGCATCTGCTCAGTTCTATGGCAAAATGCTGCTTCTCTCGGGTTCCCTATCCAGCCAAGAGATGTTCACGGACATACGAGGAATAAATTTGGCTTTTACATTTCCATGGCGTTTTCTTTTGTGTGTTTGCACTGTGCCATGAAAACCCATCTGTCCTCGGGGAAGGAAAAGGGCAAAACCAGAGTGGTCATTAAAATGATGTGGTAATTCTTTGGCCTCTCCTTTGTTTGTTTGCTTGTTTTTCTTGTCTTTGTTGGTTGCTGCGTGGCCAAGTTGCACACCGTGTTATAAACACAGGATCAAAATACCAATGACTTTAACCCCCAAACAGCAATCTGCCTCCCCCCCAAAATCCTATGTGAGCAAGGAGAAAGACCATGCAATACGATAAGTAATCTTATGCTTTAAGCGTTTAGATCACGTTGCACCACTGGTCTCCAGGTAGAGTCTGTGAGGGTCTCCCGGGCATTCTAGGCGTTCTGGGCATTCCAGCCCCAAAGCCCTGTTGCAAACGGTATCAACAAATCTCAGGAGTGTTGCAAAGTTCAAAGCAAGGAGGGGAGGGAGATTTTTATCTCAAAATAAAATTGGTTTTTTCACCCATTCACACGCATGCTGTCATTCATATCCACCTATCTGAAAGCAGTCAAATGTGTATTTCCACCTAGTCTGGACAGAATTAGCGGAGGTGAGAGAGAGGACAAGAGACACAACCTTTGGAGGCCTCTTCCTGTCTCCTGCATTGTCCCTGCCTGGGTGTCCTGAGAAGCTGCACGCAGATGTGATCTTGACGAAGTGCTAGTGTCAGTGCCATCAACACCTGCCGTTCTCACAACCCTGACTCTGCAAGACCCGAGGCTCCCACGCTCAGAAGTTCCTCTTCATACTTGGTCACACCAATCACCAAAACACAGACCCTCTCCTACTAGAAGGGGACGGAGGAGGTCTCTCATTCAACACTGGCTCAGGGCAGGGTCAACGATGGGTATAGACCTGTATGCTCTGGGTTGGGGCCACTGAGGTTTTGAAGGTTGACCTCCAGGCCCAGGGATCCCACCCCCTCACTGGGCAACCCTCTCCAGTGCTTCATGATCCTCGCAGGGATTTGGCGGTTGATCCTTTATCTCCAGCCTGAACCTCTGCCTTTTCAGGAGATGCCACCGTCTCTCACCCTCCCACCGGGCAGTGCTGGCAAGCGCCTGTCCCCATCCCCTTGATGCCTTCCCCGTAGGCACTGGAGTGCGCTATGAGGTGCCCCAACACCTTCTCTGCTCCATGCTGAACCAGCCCCAGCCCCACAGACCCTCCTTGCCTCCCATGAGCCTCCCCTCTGGCTTCCTGGCCTCCCTCCTGCCCAGGACACCAGAAAGGGATGTAGTGCCTGGATGAGGCCTGACGGGTGCTGAGCAGAGGGAACCACCCTTGTGAGTCAAGTGCTGCCTGTGTCCCAGCATGGGAGGAATCAGGGCAGCCCAGAGGGCTGGCCAGCAGTGCTGGGGTGTGGGCAGAGCTTGTGGGACTTTGTCCTGCAGCCTCCCAGGGAGGCACGAGGTGTCATCCAATGAACCCTCGTGCCACATGTGCCTGGAGACATCTGCCACAGGCAGAGTGACCTGAGGGGGGCCTGGGAAGACATGGCTGAGGCCTCGGTGACTGGCGTGAAACACTGATGCCGAGCACAAGACAAAGGGAGGGGGGCATGGATGGAGCGGGCAGAGGCACTGCAGTAGCCCCAGACGTGTGTGCTGTGGCCACAGCACTGCTGGGCTGAGCACCGCGGTCGAAAATGGCCCGCTGCGATGTCCCTGAGCAATGGCTTCTAATGTCACCAAGGGGTAGACTGTGAGGTCAGCTAGTGATGGAATGTGACCGGGTGCCCCGCGCTGCTTATATGCGGGCACCGAGGCCCAGCCAGCCGGCTCGTGTCCACACTCCAGCTGAGCAAGGTTGCGAGGCTGGAGTGCTGAGGGAAGCCTGGTGCTGGTGCCTCGCCTGGAGAGTTGCTTCTTGCAACTCTCCATAGCAGACCCAGAGCCACTCAAGGACTTGCCCCGGCCCTGCCACGTTCTGGCAGCCGGGGCACCCAGGAGGCGCGCTCACAGCAGCGCAGGTGAGCTGGGAGCGGAAACCTCAGCCTGGGCAGCTGGGAGGGTTTCCTTCTTGGGGGACCTGGGCATTTCTTCCACCCCTGCCCGGAGCCGACAAATGACTGTGGCCTCTCTTCCTTTTCTAGCGTGACACCGGCTGCTGCAGGGCCAGTGGGCAGGGGCAATTTAACATCCTCGGCTCCCCCCAGCCCACCGCAGAGCGTGGAGAGCATGGCCACGGAGCTGGAGGACCGCTGTCCCATCTGCCTGGGCAGCTGGGAGGAGCCCAGCTACGTGCTGCCATGCCTCCACCAGTTCTGCTACACCTGCATCCTGCGGTGGGCTGAGAACAAGCCCGAGTGCCCCCTCTGTAAAAGGAGGGTGAGATCCATCTTGCACTCGGTGCGGGCGGACGACGACTTCCAGGAGCATGTCATCTCACCTCCTGTGGCTCCATCAGTCGTCGTCCGCCACCAGCGGGGAGGAGCGTCGGCACAGGCAGCCGCCCACCGTCCCCGTCACCCGGCAGCACCCCGGCCTGCAGCTGCGTCGCCGCTGCCCTGGGCTCCAGAGGGGGGCTTCCATGCCCTCCTCTTCCGCCTCTACCCGGCTGCCCTCCAGCCCCTGCTGCCCTGGCTGCAGCAGGAGCTCGGGCAGCTCTTTGAGGACGCCCAGCAGGCAGCAGCAGTGCAGAGCCTCATCACGTCCAGCCTGCGACACCTTGGGCTGGATGAGGAGGCTCTGGCCCAGCGGCTGCAGGCCTCCCTGGGCTGGCGCACGAGGGCCTTTGTCAGCCGGCTGATTGAGGCCGTCGTGCGCCGGTGCAGTGGGGTGGCCCCACGTCGCGTGGGCCTGGGGGTCACCCGTGCTGCCGGGGGGCGGGAGGACAGTGCCACGGCTGCCCCTGTCCCCGCTGCCTCCCGAGGGGAGCCTCCTGCCCCCAGCCCAGCTCTCCGTGGGGGTCCCGGGAGCCCCCCCTCCACCACCGTTCCCACCCACGGGGAGCAAGAAGAGCAGCCGGAGGAGGCTGTGCCAGGGCCCTCCAGCCACAGCCAGGGCAGGGACCGCTCCCCTGAGGAGCCCCGGCGAGCCCCGAAGAGGAGGGCCGGCAGCCCTGAGGACCCTTCCCAGCCCCCCAGGAAGCCACCCCGCCATCGGTGAACCTGGGAGGGTGCCTCAGGGGCCAGACAAACCAAGGCCGCAGCTGGGGGACGTGCTGACACCTCTGCGGCAGAAGAGCTCCCCAGCACCTCATCGGCTGCTGTTGGTGGGGGTCCTGCCAGCACGCCCGACGCCCCCGTTCCCACCCACGGGGAGCAGGAAGAGTTCCCAGGACTCTTTACAGCCACCCGAGACCACGACGCCCCGCCAGCAACACTCGAACCAGGCCCCAGGAGCTGCCAAAACCAGGGCCAGGCCAGCAGCTGGGGCACGTGTCAGCTCACAAGCCAATCGGCAGGCAAGTGCTGCTCAGCAGTCAAGTGCCCGAAGGCGGGACAGTGTCAGATGCTCTGCATGCCTCCAGGTAGATGATGTCTGTGGCTTTCCCCTTATTCACTCAGGGTGCAGATAAAGCAAGGCTGCAGCTGGGGGACGTGCTGCTGAGGAATGGGAGGAGAGCCCCGCCGCTGCCCCCGTGCCCGCTGCCTCCCAAGAAAGGTCTCCTACTGCTCGCCTCACCCACTCCGACAGCGTGGAAGCAATCAGCATGGATGACCTCCCCGGCACGTCAGCAGCTGCCCTTCATGGGAGTGCCACCAGCACTCATTCTGCCCACGTTCCTGTTGCTGGGGATCAAGAGGAGCCCCAACAGGAACCCGAGGATGCCGTGGCAACTCCATCTACTTCCAGTGGCGGCAGGGAACGCTCCTCTGTGGGGCCATAGTGTTCTCCGAAGAGAAGGAATGGCAGCCCCAAGGCCTCTAACTCTAATTAGCAGACTGTAAAGCAAATAAAGGCCTTAAGACTGCAGAAGATGTCTTGGTGTGTCACTAACTGTACAGGTGGCGTTGCTACCCCCACCCGCGTTACTTTCTACCCCTTTTCCTGGGGCTGTGCCCACCCTTTCCTGGGTGGACAAACACTGGAACAGGCTTCCTAGAGAGGTGGTCCATGCCACCAGCCTCTCAATGCCTTAAAAGGTGGTATTTGGACAGTGCCCTTAACCATAGGCCTTAATTTTCGTCAGCCGTGGAGTGGTCGGGTACTTGGACTCCATGATCCTTGTAGGTCCATACCAACAGGAACTCCTCCTTTCCATTCCATTCCATTCCATTCCATTCCACTCCATTCCACTCCATTGCAATCAGTGCTTGTGAAAGCTGCTGCACCAACGGAAACAGGAAAGTGGTTTTTTGACATTGCAGCTAAGGGAAGCTGCTGCACCTTTGGAAACCTTTGCTTCCTTTCCCACTGGCAATGCGTCTCTGCCAGTACTTCAGTGAGCATCCCTTCATGGGCTTGTGACAGTTGTGCTCCGGCTTGGGGACACTCAGGTCTTGAAGACCTCCAGGCTCTGGGATCCCACCTCCTCTCAGGGCAACCCTCTCCAGTGCTTCATGATCCTCCCAGGGATTTGGAGGTTCATTGCTTATCTCCAGCCTGAACCTCTCCCGTTTCAGGAGGTGCCACTGTCTCTCACCCTCCCACCAGACAGGGCTGGCAAGCGCCTGTCCCCATCCCCTTGATGCCTTCCCCGTAGGCACTGGAGTGCGCTATGAGGTGCCCCAACGCCTTCTCTGCTCCATGCTGAACCAGCCCCAGCCCCACAGACCCTCCTTGCCTCCCATGAGCCTCCCCTCTGGCTTCCTGGCCTCCCTCCTGCCCAGGACCCCAAATGTCCTCTGATTAGGGAAGAAAGAGAGGAGAAAACCCATGAGAGTGAGCCAAGGGCTGCCTGTGTCCCAGCATGGGAGGAATCAGGGCAGCCCAGAGGGCTGGCCAGCAGTGCTGGGGTGTGGGCAGAGCTTGTGGGACGTTGTCCTGCAGCCTCCCAGGGAGGCACGAGGTGTCATCCAATGAACCCTCGTGCCACATGTGCCTGGAGACATCTGCCACAGGCAGAGTGACCTGAGGGTGACCTGGGAAGACACAGCTGAGGCCTTGGTGACTGAGCGATGTGTTCTGATGTCACCGAGGGCTGAACTGTGAGGTCAGCTAGTGATGGATTGTGACCAGGTGCCCCGCGCTGCTTATATGCGGGCACCGAGGCCCAGCCAGCCGGTTTGTGCCCACACTCCAGCTGAGCAAGTTGCCGAGGCCGGAGTGTTGAGGAAAGCCTAGGAACTGGTGTCGTGCTTGGGGAGTTGCTTCTTGCAACTCTCCGTACCTGACCCAGGGCCACTCGAGGACTTGCCCCAGCCCTGCCAGGTTCCGGCAGCCGGGGCACCCAGGAGGCGCGCTCGCAGCAGCAGAGGTGAGCTGGAGGGGAAACCTCAGCCTGGGCAGCTGGGAGGCTTTCCTTCTTGGGGGACCTGGGCATTTCTTCCACCCCTGCCCGCAGCCAGCAAATGACTGTGGCCTCTCTTCCTTTTCTAGCGTGACACCGGCTGCTGCAGCGCCAGCGAGAGGGAGCCACTTAACATCCGCGGCTCCCTGCAGCCCAGCGCAGAGCGTGGAGAGCATGGCCGCCGAGCTGGAGAACCGCTGTCCCATCTGCCTGGACAGCTGGGAGGAGGCCAGCTACCTGCTGCCATGCCTCCACCAGTTCTGCTACCCCTGCATCCTGCGCTGGGTTGGCACCAAGCCCGAGTGCCCCCTCTGCAAGAGGAGGATCTGCTCCATCGTGCACTCGGTGCAGACGGACGACGACTTCCAGGAGCACGTCGTCACAGCACCTGCGGCACCACCTGTCGTCGGCCACCAGGCAGGAGGAGCTCCTGCACATCCAGCTGCTCACAGCCGCTCAGCAAGAGAGCAACAGCCTGTGGGAATGGTGCCCGGGGCTCCTCTGGGCGGACTCCAGCCCAGCACATGGGCATCTCTCTTCCAGAGGCACCCAGCTCTCCTCCACACCATTCGGACCTGGGTGCGTCAGGAGCTGCGACGCATGTTTGGGAGCCGGCGTTCACGGGCAGACATAGCGGAGGACATTCTCATGCCCTTCCTGGCCCTTTTTGGCCTGGATGAAGAAATGATGGTCCAGCTGATGGAAGCCTGCCTCCAAAACCGCGCGGCAACATTTGTCCGACGGCTTATTGACGTTGCCGTGCAACGGTGCAGCGGGGAGGCCCGCCGTCTGCTGGGCCTGGACAATGGCCATGCTGCGAGGCAGCGGGAGGAGAGCCCCACAGCTGCCCCCGTGCCCGCTGCCTCCCAAGAAAGCTCTCCTACTGCTGGCCTCACCCACTCCGACAGCGTGGAAGCAACCAGCATGGATGACCTACCCGGCACGTCAGCAGCTGCCCTTCGTGGGAGTGCCACCAGCCCCCTTTCTGCCCCCGTTCCTGTCCCCGGGGATCAAGAGGAGCCCCAGCAGCAACCCGAGGATGCTGCGGCAATTCCATCGACTTCCAGCGGCGGCAGGGAACGCTCCTCTGGGGGGCCACGCTGTCCCCCAAAGAGAAGGAACGGCAGCCCCGAGGCCTCTTCTCCAGCCAAGAAGAGGCCACCCCACGGGAGGCACTAGGAGAATGCCCCAGGCACTGCCGATACCACCACCGGCCCAGCAGCTGCGGCATGCGCTGGCCCTCAAGGGCCCCTGGCCCTCTGAGTCTAAGTAGCAGGCTGTAAAAGCAAATAAAGGCCTTAAGACTGCAGAAAATGTCTTGGTGTGTCACTAACTCTGCAGGTGGCCTTGCTATCCCCACCCGTGTTACTTTCTACCCCTTTTCCTGGGGCTGTGCCCACCCTTTCCTGGGTGGTCCAACACTGGAACAGGCTTCCTAGAGAGGTGGTCCATGCCCCCAGCCTCTCAATGCCTTAAAAGGTGGTATTTGGACAGTGCCCTTAACAATAGGCCTTAATTTTCGTCAGCCGTGGAGTGGTCGGGTACTTGGACTCCATGATCCTTGTAGGTCCATACCAACAGGAACTCCTCCTTTCCATTCCATTCCATTCCATTCCATTCCATTCCATTCCATTCCATTCCATTCCATTCCACTCCATTCCACTCCATTGCAATCAGTGCTTGTGAAAGCTGCTGCACCAACGGAAACAGGAAAGTGGTTTTTTGACATTGCAGCTAAGGGAAGCTGCTGCACCTTTGGAAACCTTTGCTTCCTTTCCCACTGGCAATGCGTCTCTGCCAGTACTTCAGTGAGCATCCCTTCATGGGCTTGTGACAGTTGTGCTCCGGCTTGGGGACACTCAGGTCTTGAAGACCTCCAGGCTCTGGGATCCCACCTCCTCTCAGGGCAACCCTCTCCAGTGCTTCATGATCCTCCCAGGGATTTGGAGGTTCATTGCTTATCTCCAGCCTGAACCTCTCCCGTTTCAGGAGGTGCCACTGTCTCTCACCTTCCCACCAGACAGGGCTGGCAAGCGCCTGTCCCCATCCCCTTGATGCCTTCCCCATAGGCACTGGGGTGTGCTATGAGGTGCCCCAACGCCTTCTCTGCTCCACGCTGAACCAGCCCCAGCCCCACAGACCCTCCTTGCCTCCCATGAGCCTCCCCTCTGGTTTTCTGGCCTCCCTCATGCCCAGGACCCCAGAAAGGCATGTAGTGCCTGGACGAGGCCTGACGGATGCTGAGAAGAGATGATCTCCGTTACAGCTTCTTGAATATTTTCCTCCAATCAATCAGGATGATTGTCCATTATTTCTGTAAAGTGCCAGTGTACCATACGACCAGCCCATAATTATGTCCTCCAAAGAGAGTAAATATAATAAAATATTTAGTTTCTGATTCGAACAATGTTTGTAAACTTAAATAATATATTCTAATTTAATTATAGAGTAGAATCTATTAAGTCTTCAATGAAATAAATTGTATGAAAAAATGGCTTACAGATTTTCTGAAAAATTAATACCATATTTTATGCCTCAGAAAGTATTCATGTAAATACAGAATACAAATTTTATAAAAAATTAATAAGTACAAAAAAGGGAATTCAGCCAACCCACGTGTATTTCATAACTTTTTTAAAAGCTATTCAGCTGGAAATTTTAAGTTCAGAAATTAAAGGCTGGTTTCATATGATTGAAATTTTAATTAGAAGCGTATATGCCTTCATTATATTCATATAATCTTATCTTCTTCTTCAACCAATGAGGCAGCCAGTGACACATATTACAGTGTCCTTTTTCAGCATTTACATTCTATAACAAGAATGTACCCTGAGATTTGGATGACTAAGCTTAAAAAATCTATTGATCAGAAAATATTATTCAATCTAACAAGGCATTTGTATGTATTCCAGAGAATATATGACAATGTGAGATAAATGCTATAGAAATCACAGAATCACAGAATGGTAGGGGTTGGAAGGGACCTCTGGAGATCATCTAGTCCTACCCCCCTGCCAGAGCAAGGTCACTTAGAGCAGGTTGCACAGGAATGCGTCCAGGCGGGTTTTGAATGTCTCCAGGGATAGAGACTCCACCACCTCTCTGGGCAGCCTCTTCCAGTGCTCTGCCACCCTCAAAGTAAAGAAGTTCCTCCTCACGTTTAGGTGGAACTTCCTATGCTCAAGGTTGTGCCCATTACCCTTTGTCCTGTCACTGGGCACCACTGAAAAGAGCCTGGCCCCATCCTCCTGACACCCACCCTTTAAGTGTTTATAAGTGTTGGTAAGATCCCCCCTCAGTCGTCTTTTTTCCAGATTGAAGAGACCCAAATCCCTCAATCTTTCTTCATAAGGGAGGTGTTCCAGTCCCCTAATCATCTTTGTAGCCCTTTGCTGTCCCCTCTCCAGCAGTTCCCTGTCCTTCTTGAACCGGGGAGCCCAGAACTGGACACAGTACTCCAGGTGTGGCCTCACCAAGGCAGAGTAGAGGGGGAGGATGACCTCCCTCGACCTGCTGGCCACACTCTTCTTGATGCACCCCAGGATGCCATTGGCCTTCTTGGCCACAAGGGCGCACTGCTGGCTCATGGGCATCCTGTTGTCCACCAGGACTCCCAGGTCTCTTTCCACGGAGCTGCTCTCCAGCAGGTCACCCCCAACCTGTACTGGTGCATGGGGTTATTCCTCCCCAGGTGCAGCACCCTACACTTGCCCTTATTGAACTTCATAAGGTTTCTCTCTGCCCAACTCTCCGGCCTGTCCAGGCCTCTCTGTATGATGACACAGCCTTCTGCTGTGTCAGCCACCTCTCCCAAACTTGCTGAGAGTAGACTCTATCCTCAGATATATCAAATGTTTGCGGTATACTGAATGTATTGTATTTAGGAGTATACAAAACATCGCTAAGCTTCTTCTGTTACACTGAAACAGTCGCTTCAACGGATTAGTAATTTCCTTGCTCTACGCCTTGCTGCTTATGGTCCTTTTAAGCATATAAACTAGCAGACAATAACTGACTTCTTTCTCTTTTAACAATTAACTCTCAATACAGTCAGCGAACATACTGTGTTCCAAGATACAACGTCCGATTCCTTTTCAGTCACATGCTCAAAGATAGCAGCAAAGTTGAGGTACTGGAGAACAGGAGACCTGGGACATCCACGAGACAGAAAGGAGTCTTCAGTTGTATGTCTAGGCATGCAATCACCAGTCAAACACCATGGACATGGAGCTTCAAGAGAACACCTGCATGGATAAAATGAACATACTCAGATCATCCATGCAACCTTCCTATGAGTGATACACAGAGGCAGAAAGCATCCAACTGAACACAGGACACAAATCAAAATACAAAATCAAAAAGTTGGTAAGAAAATATTTTTTACTTATCATTCAGATGCTGGAAAAAAGCACTGGTTATGAACTTAGCTAAATTATAATGTTCAAATTTCTTTTCTAGGTAATTTCTTTTTACACAAAACAATGTTCACTGTATGTATCTGAAGCCATATCAGACTGATTCCTTAGTTCGCTGGCATTATACTTTTCTGAAGTTGTCTTCTCTGTCTTCTCTGCCTCAGTCAGATAAACATCTTAATCCATTCCTATTAATTAAACAGTGTGGCGAGCTTCACAACTGAACTTTTGCTGACCAGTGATTAGATCGTTTTTAGCAAAGGTAGCACATTGTTTTACTGAAAAAGCTGGTAGATTACTTGGAAAACAGAATATTCACTTAAATTCTTAGTGAAGGTTTGGGTTCATTGTATTCAGAAACTTTTCCTGTTTGTCATTATTCATGTTGTTGCCCAAATACTGCAAAATAGTTAATCCTGCATTTCCATACCATTGACTGCTTTCTAAGTCTTTTGTGTTTTACTTCAAGCTCAACTCTAAATAAACAGAGATACTTAAGAATTTCAATTTTCATTAAAAGGAAATGTTTTCAATCCTTGTGATTTCAGAGGAAAAGCTGAAAAGACACAAAGAGGAACAAAGCAGAGAGAGTAAGTAAGCAAACCTCCACATTTCCCCAATTTCTGACTCTATAGCAAAAAAAACCCCAACAAAATCAGTGAGTTTGGTGACGAATTTTCTTGAATTCAACTACAATTTTTTACTTCCAAATTTCAAAGCAGAGGCTATGGAGCAACTGTTGAAAAAACTAAGGCTATTAAAAGGCTACTTCTGTCTCAGGTATTTCAGAGACACCTCAGATACCTCACAGAACTAGGACATGAACTTGACATCAGGGCCAACACACAGGCTGGTTACATTCCCCTGGAACTGGAGACCATGTCTGGATAGTCTTGCCTCCTCTTTAACCGACTGCATGCCTCCTGAGTTCTTTCTCTCTCCAGTACGTCCCCTGCCTCCCAGAGCATGTGCCCAAAAAGCTGTGGATGTGTAGTAGCTCTGTGTCTGAGGTGGCAGCTCTGTTGTTTTGTTTTCCCTTTTTCTAAGAGAATAACCCCAGACCAGAGCCAGGCAAAGAGAAAAGGCGTTCAGACTGAGAAGAGCTAGCAGTCAGTTTTCATTAGAGTAGTACTTTTTGGCATAGAATGACTCTCATCAGATAAACAAATGAAGACTGAGGACTGGAAATACCAGATTGCTCATTAATTAAAACAAGGCTGAAGGAATTACTCAGTTATTTCAAGCTAATTGCTTGAGATATCTTGTAGAGATACAAATCTAGATACACAGGCAGCAAAATTCCACTGTGTCAAGCTCAGTGAAATGAACTCAAAGGAGAGATAACACAGTCAGATTTCAAGCACTTATCTTTTCCTTTGACAGAAGACCTTCACAAAAAATACCCCAAACCAAACCATGACAAAACTTGACAGTAGATGATATTGTAGGAAGAATACAAAGGTTTTGCTTGGACTGCAAATTAAGCATGCATTTGATAAGATTGGTAACAACTGAGTTGTTTCCATTTACAGCTAAATTCCAAGTTATTCATCACAGTGTATAAATAATTACTTTTTTCAAAATGCCTTGAGTTTGTCTAGATTTAAGAAAATACTTCACTGTTCTGAGCAGCTCCTTTGTTTGGAGTGTGGATTAAATTCCTGTGCATGTTCCTTTTGGGAATGTTTTGGAGAATCTTAAAGTCCAGTATCAAAAGTAAGCTAGGTGGTGCCGCCAGGGTAATGAAGACAAAAGCAGGTGTCAGGCGTAGAGCAGGTCACGGCAGGATGGCTACAGGACTGCAGCTGACTGTACGTAGCCGCGCTCAGAGAGGTGCATACTCTTTCTTAATAGTCACTCTTTCCTAATATTAATTCCTTCTATTGAACATTCTAATATTAGAAGAATATTCTAATGAATATTCTTCATTTTTTCATTTCCTGTGTTTAAGTTACATTTTTCTGTTCCATAAACAATATTTTGCTCGAACAATTCTAAAACAACGGATTGGTGGGCCTTTCCGTGCACATTCAAGTATGAAAAGGATGAACCTAAATTAATCCTGAAATGACTCTGCAGACCAAAACTTTCATGTAGCCTGTGTTAGTCTTTTGTATGTTTTATTCTACTATGTGTTCTCACTTATCCACCATGGCTATATTTGGCAATAGAAGTAATATAAGAATGATATAACCAGCCTATTATTTATTGAGTTTACTTCTGTTCTTGCCTAAAAGAAAACTAGGGCTGAGCCAAGTCTTACATCATCATCCTTTTTTTATTATTATTTTGTTTTCTCATAAGAGTATGCCTATGTGTTTTTTGGTTCCGTTTATAAACTCTGCCATTTAGACTTCCCCTAGAGCTACATTTACTGTGTGGAGCTACAGTGAATCTTGCATGCTCGTACATGTGGCAAAGAAAAACTGGTAAACATTTCCAAGTCATAGTTGAGAAGAATTTAATACCCATGAAAGTCATGAGGTCTTCTGTTTGTGCTCTCAGCCAGTAAATAACATTCTGAGAAAGCTAGAAAGTCAGAGGGAGCCATATGCAGTGAAACACAAGGTATTTTAATGACACATCTATTGTAAGAGTAAACTTGTAGCTACCTTCATTTTTTTAATATACGAAAGAAAAAAAAATTGCCTGTGACATGACATAATAAAGATGAATAAGATGCTGACTTCAGGATAACTAAGAATGTCACTTTACAAACTAGAGAGTTCAGAAAGTGATGGGTTTAAAAATTTTGTTTAGAATGTTAAAATCTCAGGCATTACATACTTTAACCTGATTTATACATTTGTATACAATTAATGCTACAACGCTTTTGTTTTTTAGCTGCTTTTTTACCCATACAATATTATATATGCTTTACAGTACATACAAGTTCCTGCTTGCTGCAAAAAATCCACAAGTTAGTATATTTACTGAGTATTGTTAAAAATGGAAACAAGCTTGATGAACATACCACAAGTACAGCTTGTCAGTAAAATATTTCTAAACAACAGTGGAGGCAACATCATTTAGAAAAGCCTCCCAGACTGCTGAAGTGTTGCTGAATCCTAGATTGTCACATAAGATGTTTCAATTATTTGTAGTAATGATGGCTGAAACTTTAAAAAGGAGAACAGTCAATGTTACACATATCAAATTGCAGGGATCCTGCATGATCTTCACAAGTTCTCCTCTATGACCATTTGAAAATATGGCGATTAATGGTTGCCTGAAATACATTAACAAAGCTAATAATTGTTATGCTAGAAAGGTTTTTTGACAAATCTTAGTAAGTGCTTGTGCATTTTGTTTGAGACTTCAGGGTATTGTTGTAAATAATGAAAATAATATAAATAATGCAAAGTTATTAAACACTATTTATTGCAAATGCCAAAAAATACTAAGGTGAAAACTGGCTACTTCAGAAAATGCAGAAGGTTCACACTAATTGCCTGAAATTTGTGTATGTTCATCAGACTGTTCAAACCTGTAGAGGATTAGATGATGGTCTCAAATTCTATTGGACCAAAAAAACAACTCAGGCAGCAACGAAAAACATACTTGGTGCATCTTACAGATGCATGATATTTAACACACTTTCATAATATACATACAATACTATACGATTTAATTGTTTGTTTCCATTTTTATTAGGATTTGTCATAGTACAATAAACAATCTAGACAAATTTTTTACTCCAAGTTAAAAAAAGTGCCAAATTGTTTCCTGCATTTATATCGTCTTTTCTTTGTTATTTGTATACTTTTTAAATTTCTAAATTTCCTTCTTGTATTTAATTGTCAACGTCTTTTTCATTCTACTGTCATCCTGGACACATTCTTTACTCTGAATGAACTCCTCTGTCCTTATGGACTGCACAATCTTCTTTGCTCTTCACTCCCTTTTTCTTTTTCATATTGTTCTGGTCCTTTGTAGTCTAGTAAATTTCAACATGGTATTTTTAAAAGTTCTCAGATTAATTGGTGGAAATGTAATTAGCTTATTAACTTCCAGTCTCTGTCTTAAAAATAATTATTAATTATATTAATGTACTGTATTTTATATCTCTGAAATACCTAATCTATTATTTCCCCCCCAAGCATGCTATGCACGTGGCTTTCGACAATTGCTGGAGGAATAGTGGTGCTGTGTGTCTCTCTGAAGATCTTTTTCCCGTATTTCTGGGAAGATCTGATTTACTTCTTGAGGCGGAAAAGATTAAAGGCAATGGTAAAGAAATGGGCAAGCCATGGAATTCTCTCCATAATTGACCTTTTCATTCAGAGAGTGGGAAAGATTCCCCACAAGCCATTCCTCATCTACGAAGGGAAGGTGCACACCTATCAGGATGTGGACAGGAGGAGTAACAGGGTAGCACAGGTTTTGCTACACTATGGGAATCTGAAAAAAGGTGACACTGTGGCCCTGCTGATGGGTAATGGACCTGACTTCATCCACGTCTGGTTTGGGCTGGCCAAGCTGGGCTGTGTGGTGGCCTTTCTTAACTTCAATGTGCACTCTAGATCTCTCCTGCACTGCGTTGATACATGTGCAGCAAAAGCATTGGTGATAGGAGAAGGTAAGTTCTGTACCATGTTTGACTTAATACGGAATTTCTACTGCTTTATGCTTTTTATCAAAAATGGAAAATCAGAGCCATTTAAAGCTGCAAGCACTTCATATATACATACGCAGATGCTGGCTAAAACAGTTCTGTTTAAATTTCAAGTGTATCTGCACCAAAAATATGTGGAACTAATTAGTATAATAAAAGGGTTAAATCTGAAACTCTCCAAATACTGGACAATATACCAGCAGAGAGAGTCATGCATCAGCAAGTGAGGAGCCTGGGGAGATACTTTAGAATTATCTCATTTCCATCTATTGGCTTATGTAGATACAAACCACTGACTACATGAAGACTCATATTCCCTTTCTTAGTGGTGATTTCCTTCAGCTCAAAATTTTCACATGCAAATTTATGTTTACTTTTTAACTACTTTAAAGTAGTGGTCCCAAGGTAGCATTGCTTGGAGGAGGGAACAGTGTGCCGAGCTGTAATTTTGGCCCTCTTACTGGCATATTATGTAATACTGGGAAATTTAATCAATCTTTCTCCTCCTCTTCTCCTATCCTTAATGCAGGTTGGCAATACTTCCATAATTCTGTATGAACCCATGAGGGCTCATCAGTTGGTATGTGTACCAAGCTTTAAAATGTATGTTGTAGCATACCAATTAAATTAAATCCTATATATTAGTGTCACCACGTAAGATCAGGGAGTTTTACCTATTACAATTAAAGCCATGTGAGAAGTATAGGGAAATTAAACATCGTGATTTTTTTTTCACTGTCCAATAGATGTGTTAGTCCTGCTGCAGGCTGTGATAGGTTCACTGTATGCAGTGGTAGGGTATATAATTCCAATGTAGGCAATCAGGTCTTTAGTTCTAATTATTTTAATATTAAGCATATATTTTTTTTAACTTGGCAGATTGTTTGGCATCAACAGAGAAAGAATTTATTTTTCATCTCTTGGAAAATAATGTTGCTGTCTGGCTGATGAGCACCAGTTCTCCTTTCCAGCATGTTCACACTATACCAGACAAACTAGACAAGGTGCCAGACCACCCTGTTCCATCTCACCTTAAAGTTGTCACTAACATAAGAAACACAGCTATGTATATCTTCACATCTGGAAGTACAGGTGAGGATGTGTACTAACAAAGTACAACTGCAGCTCTCTGAAAACAAAGGTGGTATAAATCTAGCAATAAGGCAGGCACACATACAGGCAGAACTTGAATTTTTAAGTTTAGATAAGGAGGAACTCATTTAGTTACAAGCATAGTACACTTTAAACCATTTTTGCCTTGTCATAACAAGGACGTAATTCCAGTTAGCAAACTGTCACATAGATATTCCACGGCTGAGCTTTATTTCTTAAATATAAGGCCAGTAAAGTCAGCCTCTAACAGCAGATCAGAGTCCACAGTGACAGGATTTTACAGGTCTATCCTAAAAAGAAATATGGCCAGCACAACTGCTTGGGCTTTGGGAGAAAACTTTTCCTCTGAGACTGGCGTGAATAATGAGGTTTCACCTTCCCTCACTGGGAAAAAAAGGAGAATCCTTCCTCTAGCCAAGCCAAACAACCTTGTAAAAGTCATTCCTATCGCAAATAGATGAGTGGAACAGTGGCCACTCAGAAGCTTTCCCATTCTCACTTTGTGGCAAGGGAACACTGTGTGCACAGTCGGTCTGTGCTCGCCAGTGAAGGGTATGGACTTTCTCCTGAAGATGAAGCAGAAAAGAAGATTAAATAGAATCATAGAATCATAGAATCACAGAATGTGTTGGGTTGGAAGGGACCTCTTTAGATCATCTAGTCCAACGCCCCTGCAGCGAGCAGGGACATCTTCAACTCGATCAGGTTGCTCAGAGCCTCATCAAGCCTGGCCTTGAATGTCTCCAGGGATGGGGCCTCCATCACCTCTCTGGGCAACCTGTTCCAGTGTCTCACCACCCTCATTGTAAAGAACTTCTTCCTAATGTCTAACCTAAACCTACCCTGCTCTAGTTTAAAACCATTGTCCCTCGTCCTATCGCTACATAAATAGCCTTACAGTCAAAAAGACTGAAAAAGCTGAGAGACTAAGGAGCTATACTCGTGAGATAAAGACTGAAGGATGGGACAAAGACTCAGAAGAAATGACACTTCTCCCTGTACATTCCAACCATAATACTATTTGCAATAAAATGATTAATGCAAGCAGTACATTTATAATTTTTTGCTCTTCTCCCTTTGACAGGTTTCCCAAAAGCTGCTATCATCACTCATCTAAGAGCTCTATCTGCCAGCTTACTATTTACTCAGTGTGGTGCGGTTTCTCAGGATATTATGTATCTCACTCTTCCCTTGTACCACATAAGTGCTTCTCTTCTTGGCATCAGCGGATGCATTGAATTAGGTAATATTTACCTTCTAGTGAGGTTTCATTAACTGCAGAATGCTGTAACATTTTATTATTTGGTGAGTAACTCCATTTGGTGAATAACTCAAATATTATGTCTACCAATAGACTTTTGTCATGTTCTCATTTTTATCACCTTCTCCAGCCTGCAAACAATATCTAAGATATATGCATAATTTTTGAAGCTTAGAACAGACACCAATTGTTGCATAGATCCAATATAACATGACTTGAGGTCTGTGTATCACAAACACCACATATGTTCTGTAGGCTTAACCTGAAATCACATCTGTATCCTACACCAAGAGTCTAAAAGGGCATTCCCATAGGCATCTGAGAAGTCCAGCTTGATGTCAGAAGGTACAAATGCATTGTGGAAGCTCTAACTAACCTTCAGAATAAAGTTAACTAAAAGTGTTTTGAAGCATTTTGAGTCACATATTTGAGCAGCACATATAGAATTAGATTCATGATATAAAAGTGAAGGAAAGGAAGAATGATGTAGCCTCCCTATTTGATTCTGATAATGGGAGTTACCTGTAGAGGGCTAGCAATAAGGTATTTTTTCAGATATGTCCTCCTTTCCCGTTTTTAGAGCCTTACCCAGATGTTGGTTTTGGTATGATAAGTATATACCTGGACTGTTTTAAAAGCCATTTCAATGCTTTGTTTCTTCAGGAACAGCATGGGTAGGCATGCTGGGCTACAGCAACTGATAACAAGACTGCTGCTGCCTAACAGGAACAAAAAAGGGATGGGAATAGTAGTGTATAAAAAGGTTTGAATCTATGATTTGTCTTGGAAGAGAAAATGTAGAGTAACAGCTTTCTTGGGTGGGCCATTGAGATGGGGGCTCTGGGGAGCCTGAGATTCAAATGACAAGGCTTGAGGTGAGTGAGGCTGAAGAGCTCTTGAGAGGGCTTCAAGTCTTGCATAAGACAGTACCTGGGTCAGGGAGGAACTGGCAAGCTAGGAACAAGCAGACCAGAAGGGATTCAGAACATGGAAGGCACTGGTAAGCTTTATGTGGGACAAACAGGAGGATCCAGGCAAAAACGAAATTTTGGAAAGAATAGAAATAGGGAAATTTGTAAATTCTTGGCTGACTTATAAAGTTTTCAGTTTTTTCATTTATAAAAAACTGTGAAAAAGGGACAGGGTGGCAGACAGGAGAGGTCTAGGATGTGGTGACTTTTAGAATGGAAAGCTCTGAAGGAACTTCAGGGCCACACAAACAAAAGATTGAGGATGATGAGTTGACATGAAACCGTAAAAGGGGAGTGAGACAGACTTTGAGCCGGTTTCCCTTCCACCACTTCTCACATAAGTAGAGGAGCTGTGAGCTCCATGCGAAGCTCTCTTTTTTCAGAGTTACAGCAGTCACCATCTTGACAGAAACAAAATGGTTAGGCTTTGCCCTATTCCTAACAGCTGGAGATGACTAAAAGGTTCGCTTCTGCTGCTTCTGATACTTTAAGTTACTATTCAGAAAAAGAAGCAAGGCTCCATTGTGCTAGTCACACTTAGCAGAAAGATCTTGCCAGAAATAACTTACAATTTATTTAAATAGCTGAATTTATCATTAGTTGAATTAAGAGAAATACAACATTTTATTTTTTTTAACAATAGTGGTAAAAGATAAGAAAGCTTTTAAAGGTTATTTTGAATTTTCTTGTGTTTTCATCACCTAGGAGCAACTTGTGTTTTGAAGAAGAAATTCTCTGCCAGTCAGTTTTGGAATGACTGTAGAAAATACAATGTTACAATGTTTTTGTACATAGGAGAACTCTGTCGCTACCTCTGTAACCAGCCCACTGTAAGTTATTGTTTGCAAATGCTGCTTGAAAATACAGCAAATCTGTATTTTATAAGTCATATAGATTTACCCATTTCCCAATGATATAGTATGTTTAATGTTTGACAGTTTTTTTCCAGTGTATGTAAAATTCAGGTCTTGCGTTCCTTGTAGTTCTATGATAGCAATCAAGTTTATATCAGCAAACATAGTGGTTACACAGAAATAAGCGTTGTAGGATGGGACAGCCATGCCCAAACAATAACAAAAATTCTTCTGTAAAGCCAAGATTGTTTGCTTTTCATCCTAGCGATAGGCAAGACACAGGTCAGCAAGGAAAAGCTATAAGCAGTAAAAGATTTGTCATACTCAATGATCAAACAAGAGCCTGAGCAAGATTAAATGATTAACCACCACCACTGTACTGTTCCAAAGTAGTTACTTATTAAAAGAGACTACTCTATTCAGTACTTAATGGCTGATAATTAAATTTTGTATGGGTCTGAAACTGCTGAATACGTTTTTGTTTGTTGAAATTTTTTTCTGAAGAGGTGTTCCAAAGGCACATTTTGGTCCATGGCTGTGTATATGATGATAAAATTACCTGTATAAAGCCGAAGTACTTTGGCTTTACACAGATACTTTTTTTACTTTTTATACTTTGGCTTATCTGTGTGAAGCCAAAGTACTAATAGTGTGGTGCAAAATCTTGGTCGCCCATGGGATAACAGTCAGAAGAACACAGGAGCTAAATCATGATCAGATTTAGGGCAAAAGCAAGATGTCACCAAACGGAGCAGCAGCAGACAATCAAGTCTGAAAATATTTATTATATTGCAACACTTGTTTTTCGATCATGGTAGAAAATGTTGGTTAATTTTCTTAATTTTATACTTGGGAGTTAGGAAGTTACTGAAGGGAGGCGACAAGAAGTATTCCCACCTACCACAGAAAACATAATGTACCACAGAAAACATCGTGTACCATAGAAAACAAGGTTCAAACTCATTGACCAATGCTCCAACCGCATTGGTCAGACATTGGCGCAAGAACTAGCAACAAGGGAACATCTGAGAGAATCCACCAGCTGGTTTGAACAGAGACCTATTACTGTGTGGTCCGGACGTAGGAGAGGGGTCAAAGACAGAAAGGTATTAGAGGGAACAAGCCAGGCAAGCTGTTGGCCAGAACTCAAGTCTGTACAAACATTATGTCAGTAGTCCATGGACCAAAAAAACAAAGGAATAATTACCTAGGCCAAACTAGTTGTGTAAAGGTCTCTCTTGCAGTAAAAGGCAGGAAGAACTTTGTTTACTTGGCTAAACAACAAGAATTTAACAGAGAAGATAGTGATATTTAACTGGCAACTCATATGAAGAAGGAAAACCAGAAACATGGCCTAGCTGAGTTGTGGAAGCTGAGGATGCCAACAGAACCGGATCAGGATAAACACGGAGGCCTGTTAAGATCAGATACCTAACTGAAGTATAACATATATAACCTCTAATGTACCACACAGGTTCTTCCACAGTGAAAGAAACCTGTGCAGGCTAATAAGCCAGCCAGCTACATTTCACCCGCACTCCTTGTACTGTGGCATGCTAGAGCACAGCAGTTCCGGTCTTGCCCAGGACTAGGGCTACCTAGGATGAGGGACCTGTTGGAGTATGACCTGTTAGGTCATATCCTGGATGTCTGTCCTTACCTCCTTTCACAGAGCATGCCTAGGTCTCACATTGAAATTGAGAAAGAACATGGATTTGGGAACTAGGAGACACTCCTGGATTTCTTGATAGACAGAAACTCTAGACACTGCTCTCTGACTAAATGTGTCAACAGGAAGCCTACCCAGCATCCGTGTATCTATCAAAATTAAATTTTAAATGTGGTACCCCATAGAAGTTAATAAACAAAACAGAATTTATGTCAAGGAATGTTTTTAAAGAGAACCACACAACTTCTAAAATGAAGATATTTTAAAATTCAAGGTAATGCAGGGAAGTCCTGCGGATTGTTATACCAGGGATGAAACAAGGTAAGCATAACAGTTTCTCCTACACTTATAAACTCTGAAGCTCCTGAGATTTACTCTAAGTCCAAGAGTCTCACCAGCTGTTTTGAAAAAAAAAACAACAAAAAACAACTGAAATCCATTATTTCATCCTGAAGACCAAGTGCTGAAGAAGGGACAATATTAGGCTTGAAGTAACTCTCACAGTCACCCTCCCAATCAGCCTGTGATCATATACATGTGATCAAACCATGCTATTCTGGTTTACCATTAAAACTACAAAAGAAAACAGAGCTCATTAACCAGAAGCAGGGAAGTCTCCACTCTTGTTTTTATCAGCTGGTGTTTAATCTGTATTAGAGCCGATCCTATTGTGGTAAGTAATTTATCTGCCATAAAATGGAGCTCTGTATCGAATGAAATTGTCTGTTTGAATCCAAAGTTCACAAAATAATTTTATGTGGTATTTTTAGAAGTGAAAAAGTCGAAACACTGCTTCTGCTAAAACATTTCAGTGTAATTCTTACGCAGTGTTCCATTTTGAAATCATTTTAATATTACATAGAAATAAAATATATTTTTACAATTTTTAAAGTTTAAAATAACACTGAAATAGAAACAAAATGCATTTATTTGGTTTGAAGAAACCATTCCTGTGGACCTGAAATAATTTTATTTTCTGCTGTCATTCAGCCATGGCAGTAATTTAATTACTCAGTCCCAACTACTCAAAAAAATTTGGGGGCTCTTCCATAGGCCAAGTCTTTGACTATAGGCCTATATATATGATGTTAAGCAGTCTGGCCCAATGCAGAAAATATTTACGTAAGAAAGTACTTGAGTAGTTTGCCACAATAATGACATAACTGACATGTGACAATGACAAATTAACAACTACATTTTAACTGCAGATTTCATTACCATCTTTTCTGAATTTGGATTTAAGATTAAAAACTGCACCTAATCATATGAGATATGGTGAGGAGCTTTAAGTCATTCTGCTACTTTTTCAGGTTCTTTAGGCAACCTGTCAGATGTGTAAAATTTACTACCAAATACCATTACATGTAGAACTGACCATAGCATGTCACAAGCGTTTTCTAAAACATGATTTTATTTATGCAGAAAAATTTCTTTCTTTGGTTCAGAAAGGAATTTCCATTCTATGGGAAATGGCACTCATTTAAAACCTACTTATTTACATTTTTAAGATAAATTAATTCTTTTAAACTTTGTAATATATATCTCAGTTATAGAACTTAGAAGTGAAAACAAAAAGAACTACAGAAATAAAATTTTCACCTTATAAAAATCCTTCTACCTCAGACTAACAAGAATTCTAATGATTATCTGTTTGATTTTTACAAAACAAATACCATTCTGTGAAGTATTTTAGCCAAAGTAGCAGTTTATAAAGGAAAATTGTTCTAATAGAAAATTTTAGATCAACTCAAGGTTGAGTAGGTTTAGACCTACTTTTCTCATCTGCAGAATGTTTCTTTTTGGCTGTTCACAGAAAGAAGAGGACAGAGTTCACAAAGTGCGCATTGCTCTAGGAAATGGTATCAGACCTGCTGTCTGGAAAGAATTTCTGATGAGGTTTGGCCCAATTAAAATATTTGAATTCTATGGATCCACAGAAGGGAATCTTGGTTTCTTGAACTATACTAATAAAATAGGAGCTGTGGGCCGTGCTGGCATCTTCTCAAAGGTAAATGTAATCAAATCAACCAACCAACCAGTTAACCAGCCAACCAAAAAAAAGCATATGAAAGGCAGAAATTATAAAAAGCAGGAAAGTGTACGAGGAAGAACCTCCTTACTACAGTCCAGATGTAAAAAAAATTGATTCATGGAAACAGAAACCTTATTAGCCTCTTACTTGACTCTATTCACTGTACACATACTGTGAAGCTAGAATAAATACACAGAACAAGTCCACAGAAACTGAAATTACTGCTTCGTGTATGCAACTTTCCCCCCAGAATATAAAAAAAACCCGACCCTGACTCTGTATAAGTGCCTATCCACAAGACTAATTCATGATATTTTTGTTGAAGTTTACTTATCATTCTGAAAACTCACAGATGATGTGATGAGGCAGAAATTAGTTTTGATTTTACTTTTATTACGTTCCAGAGCAAATTTATTCATTGACTGCATTTTCACTCATTAAAACCAATGTCACACTTTCTTCTCTGAAATAAACAAAACAAAGAAATTCAAAATTCTCAGCAAATAAAGGAGAAAACTAAAAATCTCAAGATATCTGAACTATAAAATTTATATATCCACCCATAAAAATGCCTTGACAGTCTCCAATGTTTTTCCTATTTGTACAGGTGCTTTGTGAATCATGAATATTATACTACAATAAAATACTGTTCAAATGTTACTAAAGATTCAGATCAGTTAACATCAAAAACAGATTGATTACTTCCAAATGACTTCTGCTTTTAATCTGAGACACTGAAAATCCCTTCCCATGGCCATAATAAAAACTCTGCAATGCTTTTCATCTTTTAGCAATCTTAACTATGCGGACAGGGGATGAAGGGAGGAAAGCCTAAATCAAACTGTTGAGTTGTAAGTTTCCACTTGGATGTGGCTGGAGTAATCTTTGAGATGTCTGTAAATTTAATTTGGATTTTTTGTCAGAGAATCTTCTTGATTTGCATTCCAGTAATGCCAAGCCTCTACTTAGAAATGTATGGTAGTTTTAAAGAAAAATTGACAATTTCATCAAAAGCACTGTTTCGGTTTACTTTATATAAATTATTTGAAACTGACCATACTCTAAAACAATGGATTTCTTTTTATCAATAAAGGAGATGAACACTTCACCTCTATATGTATACTTAGTGTTACCATGGTATGAACACTTTCTGATAATTGCTCCTCAGGATACTGTCAGTATATTTCAGGCTCTTCCAAATCTTTCAAATTCAATTGGGTCCTATCCATTAATTCAAAACAACTTTAATCAGAACAACTGAAAAGTGAGTAAAACAGTGAGGTTTTTAAGTATGCATATGCACTTTCTTTGTTTAGTTCCTACATTCTTTTGAGTTGTTGAAATATGATGTCTGGAAACAAGAACTTATGATGGATGAAAACGGAAGGTGTAAGAAAGCACCCACAGGTAAGAAAAAATATTAGTTATCTATTAACTAACAGATACCTCAGTTTAGATGGTGATATTTTGTGACAGGGATTAACTCTGTATTCTGTGAACAACAGGTTCTTGATATACGCTTGGAACTTGAAAATGACACAGGAAAAATATATGATCAATAGATCCAAATATGGATCTACTGCTAATATATCCAATAACCTATCCAACTATTTATAATAGACAAAAATATCCCAAAATACAACAATATAAGAACAACATCAATATTCTGGGCTAAGAATGTTTTTATTCTCACCTGCAAAAACTTGTTCACATTCCTGAACAAACCCGATTTCTTAGTGCTGCTTTTTTTGCAAATAAAATGGACACAGTAATTCCTAGATATACTGTGTTCTGAGATTAGGTGTTTACACATGCTTTCTGAATTCCAAATTTCAAGTTCCGAGGAAGAACAGTACCATTTCAAAATCTGGATAATATTTTTCATATTTTTACATGTAGTGACCAAAACAGAATTAACTATTTAGTACCTAGAGTTGCATAGAATCTCTAAATTCCTACTTAGAATGGAATACTCTACTCAAATTGCTGAAAGTCCCAGGCTGAAAATAAGATGGCTTCACAGCTGAGAATATCTTTGAGAAAAATCCTGAAAAGTGACTCTCACAAAAGGCGTAGCGCTGTATTTTTCTAAATATAAGATAATAAATGACTTACTAAAGTCACATTAAATATCTGTGTGTCTGGGCACACAAACATGAATCCATGGGTGTCAAAGTTAACAGTTCTGGGAAAAAGTCTTAAACATCGCTAGTTTTAGCATGTAGATTTAACTATCATCGAGACAAAATTCCAGAAAGCAAAAAAGAGGTTTGTACAGCTGACTAAAACAATAATATTTTTCATGCTAACGTCAGGTCTCAATGACACATAGCAGTATTGGTCACCAAAGCCGCAATTATTATTACTTATTTCTGAAAATAAATTATATTCTGGTAGTAGTACTGGAATATAAGTACCAACTATTAATTATTTCTAATGATACATTATGTGCTGATAATATCTAAATCAAGCAAAACAATGATATTTTTTTTCTTGAAAGAAGCTTGCTTCCTCACTACAGTTAGATTATAAACTGGACAAAAATTCTTGGTTTTCAGGGAAATTGATAAAATGCCTTGTTTCATGACACAATTAGAAAAATTTTGCAGGTTGTTAAACATTTTTTTAGATAACTCTGAAGCCATCACTGGATGTAATGTGAGACAGTAATGACACCAAATTCCCAAATTGGAATAGAGAATCATCCTGTAACATTGACTGGGGCTTAGGACAATTCTTTTTTAAATTCAACATTTTGGGTTGCTTTTTCTTTTCTTATAAAGCATGCATCCTATTTGCAGCAATGCCATCTCCTCTTCTGAAGAGTAACTTGAACTTTCATTCCACATTGGAGTTCGAAACAATAAAGAGGATTTAATAGAAGAGGCAGGCACACAGCTATGAAGAAAACTATTTGTTTGAAAACATCTCCATACCTCTGTTGTAGGAAAGACAATAAAAATCTTTAGAAGATGGAAATGTCATTTAACCTCAGGAACAGACTGAGTAATAAGCAAGTACCTATCATAGATACAGAATAATAAAATAGCATTTTAAAAGGGCATCCTGAGCCAATTCCAACGAAGTCAATGGAAGTTTTGCCCTTGATATAAATGGGACTTTTACCGTCAGCAACAAGGAGTGATGGCCAGTAGGAAAACTCCAGGGACTCCTTGATGTTCAGAGGCCCAGGCACATTATGGTTTACAAAGTGCATTTCCACACCAGCACAGGGCTGAGATCAGTAGCAATCCTGACCTCCAGAAAAACAGAAAGCACAAGAGGTTAGGCACTGTGTTTTTCCCCCATGTGTATTGGTTGACTACCAGCACCTTTTTAAAATGACAAAATAGTCACCCTTTCATTTGGCAAATGCTTTTTCAGGGTAAGTGATGTACACTGCACTGCAAAAAGGTCTAGCTTTTCAGAAGAGAAGGAAGAAAAATTATGTGTTCCCTCTTCCACTCACCTATTTCTGCTGTTCAGGAAATAGTTATGGAAATGTAGCAATAAGATTTTTAATATGATACTTTATGTTCTAAATAGTTCACTGTATATATGGGTTTTTTGCATACCCTTTGCATGGCCTGCAGGTAAACCTGGTCTTCTAGTTGTCCAAGTTACTCAGGATGCCCCATTTTCTGGATATGCTGGAAATAACGAAGCCTCAGAGAAGAAACTCCTGCGTAATGTGTTTGTGGAAGGAGATGTGTATTTTAACACAGGAGACCTCCTAGTGATGGATGAAGATGGCTTCCTCTACTTCACTGACCGGGTGGGAGACACTTTCAGGTACGAAACAGAGTTAACAGTAGATCCAGTGAACTTGCAAGAAATCATGCATAGGAAGGACTGGATGACATGAGTCAGACTTGAACCTGGTAAGTATTAACTTTGTTTTAACAGAAACATTAAGGATTGCAATCAAAGTCCACTAAAGGTCACACCAACACAGTAGAATTTTTTAAATTCGAGTCAAGTGGCACTTTTGTTTCTTTTAAGTTTGTGGTCTCAAATGACATGGCACTAAATCAGAAAATAATTTATCTGTCTAGACTCCTCAGTTAAGAATAACAGTAGTCCAGATTAAAAGTAGTGCTCCATCACATAAAGCCATGTATAGAATAAAAATTTGTTAGCTAATATCTATGTTATTTTAAAAAATATTTTCAACAGGTGGAAAGGAGAAAATGTTGCCACTGTAGAAGTCGCGGAGATCATTAGCATGATGGATTTTGTCCAAGAAGTTAATGTTTATGGTGTAAGCATAGAAAGTAAGACATTCCCTATAGTTTGAGAATACAAAATGAAAATAGTAATTTCATACTCTATCCTTTCTGTTATTGCAACACAATGCATACTTATATATAAGGAAATAAATGGTATCAACTTGGCAATTCAGGCTTTCCTAGAACACTTTGAAATTTCAGTTTCAATAAAATGCTTTATTTAATAAATGTGATATGCTGAAATTTTGTAATGAATGGCAGAAACATCAGGGTGAAATAAAACTCGTAACAGACGTGAGAAGCACAAAGATAGAAACTACAGAATACTTCTCTTAGGCTACAGGCTTTCATCTGAAAAATAGAAAATGGGGCATAATAAAAGATGCCACATCTGAAAACACCTATCACTATCTTGTAAGAACAGTCCTAGAAGATATGTATTTTTTCACAATTGGAATGTTCCAAATTACATATGGTACTTCATAAAAATATATAATACCATGCTGAGCAACTGTACCAACTAAATTACAAGATGAGGCAGAAAATTGCTCAGAAGATGCATCCATTGAGTGAATGGGTTGAGAAAGGCAACTTTCTCAGCTGAATAGCTGTTCTATGTTTCCTTTGGATAAATGCAAACAAAGCCTAGTATTATTAAAAGAAACTAGTCGCATGAAGAAGAAGCTATCAAGAGACAAGCTGCTACTTAGCACTAAGAGATGAAAGACAATGGATTCAAAGAAAGAGGAAATATGAAAATAAATATGAAAATAAAATAAACAAAAGGCCATAATCTGAATGGTTGATCAGCAGTTGCTGTCAAATGCCAATATGTTCATTTGTGGGAGATAACATCCTCAAGGGCATGCAACTAAAACTGTAACCTCACGTGGAAAGTATATCTCATTCTCATCTACAGTTGGAGCTGACAAGAAGGGCTACTGCAATCTCAGGCAGCGAATAGCACATCAAAACAAAACCTCAAGAAATTAAGAATCACATTCATTCTTGGTTGTAGTGTTAATAAAATCTAAATAGCATAGTCTTTCATATTTCTGAATTAATATTGCCAAAACAAACTACATAGCATATTACCAATTAAACAACTGAAAGTTAATTTTCATGAAGAGGGAACATCCATATTTTATTTTCCCGGTGTTGTGGCCACACCTCAAAGCTTCTCTTTCATTCTGGACAGATTTAACTGTGGCAGCCCATTTCTTCTAATTCAGATGTTTTGTCCATTTGGAATTTTCATTTGTGTTTGAATAGAAAAAGCAGGAACTATGTTTGATACGTCTTTTTTAAAAGAGTTTTGTTTCTATTTTCATGTCAAACATAATTTGCTGCTTGTAATTTACGAAGAGGCACTTCCCCTGTTTGTCACTAATTTGTCTGTGGAATAGAGCAGAAAACACTCAGCACTGCTTATACAATGTACAATAGCCACTAGACTTTATACAGACAGAGCACAGTCTCATACATGTCTATGTCCATCTTTCGCACGAGTCTTTGTGCAGGTGCGTTCAGCTTTTTATGGAACTAATGGTCACTCAGTATTTTATTAGACCACTGTGTTACCAATGTTAAGATAGAGCAAAGCAGGAAGAGAACCTAGCAGCCAGCTCCCAGCCATACAGAATTCCTAATAAAAAGAGGTCGGTGACATTTTTTAAATTGAATAAAAACACTGAAAGTAACTTCTAACATAAAGTCTTCCAATATACTGTGTATCTTATACTCAGTGATGTCTGAAGGGATAGGGCAGGTTTCACAGTATCAAAATATTTGCTCTGACCAATACTAAATCCCTCCAAATGTCATATGAGACTCACATACAGTCTTGTGTATACTTGTCGTATCATTTTTAATTTTTGTTTAGACTATGAAGGAAGAACAGGGATGGCAGCTATTGTGCTTAAACCTGACCGATCTTTTGATGGAGAAAGACTTTACAAGCATGTTGTGGACTTTCTTCCAAGTTACGCCCAACCACGCTTCATAAGAATCATGGTAAGACAATCAGTTGCCTCCTGCGTGTATTTATCTTCTGTCTGACCTGAAAATTGGTCCTTATAATCATGGAACGCATGAAGTAATTTACAATCAGTTTCAAGAATTGAAACACAAAAGGTAATTAACTAGTCTGAATTACGGTTGCTTTTATAATTGTAAATTTAAGCAAATACTTGATGAATTGAACTTATATTCTGCTTGAAGGATCCATTAATACCTAAAAATCCTAGATGTGATTAATAACTTGGCAAATTTGCATATTTTGTCAAAGCTCTTCATCTTTAACAAGTGTGTTCTTCCAGCCAGTGAAAGACTAAGCAGATGCACATGGGTAATATTACACATAAACAGCATCCTCTTATAAAAGGATGACATGGTCCATTTAAAATCTTTTCTTAATATGGCTGTTTTTGAAGGGATTATTATTCACTGTTACTGACAAAGCATCAAAGAAATATCTAGTTCTTTGTAACAGATAGTAAGATTAATACTTTACAGCGAAGATCTCATGATCTGAGAACTAAAATGTACCCACATGCTTTAGACTATAAAATCAGAACTGGGATACAATTCTTTTTAACCGTGCACCTTAAAAGTGCAAGGATTACACCCCTTGTGTACTCCCCAAAGGATCACCTTCTGCAACAGGACATAAGAGCATGAACTGCAAAGAGCAGGAAAGGTCCCCATATTACATCTTCTGAAAGTTTGTAGCAGATGATAGTTTTCTGCTGTTAGGGAATGCCAAGAGGCATTCTGCAGCTTTGCCTCTCCCTAAATATTGACAAATTGTCTGAGAGGCACAAATTTGTTTGAGAACAAGATGGGAACACAATAGAATGAGTGAGGCTGTAGAGGAAGAGGAGACAAAGAATGTATACATTTAGAGAGAATTTAAATTTTTAAGAGAGTTTAAAGAACTGAGGACAACATTTTTTTCACTACTAGGTTACTTGTACTAAGTAAATGTATCTTAAATGCAATTACCATAGGTTATATTATCTATGGTGCCTCAGGAGAGCAGTGCCCTCTTCTGGGAAAAACCTTTGGAACAGATTTGTGTTTATGGTTCCACTAGATGGAGAAAATCTATATGGAGCTCTAGAGTCTATATATGTGGAATTGATTAAACCTATTTGCATTTATATCTTCTCTGACTAAAGCTTTTCAGCTGATTGAAGGGAGCTTACTACCAAAGATACTATCAGTACTAATTAATGAATATTTATACATGTGTAAATTCTTATTAAAGGACATAAAACCAATTTTATAAAAAAATCAAAATGATAAGAAACATGTTACTTTAAAAAAAAATCTTAGGGGAAGATAATAGGATGAATGTTGAATTCACAATTTTCTGAGTGAAGAGAAAATGAAATCCCTTCTGAAAAAAAATACACGTCTTGAGAAAGAGTTCATCCTAATCAAGAGTGACAAACAAAAATATGAAATTCTCACACAAAATTGGATTTAAGATAAAATCAGTTTTGAAAATTTTTCAGCAGTCCATATGTAGGCTCTTTCTAACATGACTTGCAGCCATGGTTGACTGATTTTATGAAAACCAGACAGACTGAGAGTTGTTCCTCTCAACCTCTCCTACTTGAATCTGGAAGAGCAGAGGCCCAGCAACAATGATCCAAACAACCAGGGTACTCTGACGCTCTGAGATAGTTTTTTCACTGGACTTTTGCTAAATTCATTTCTTCTTTGCAGAAAGATATTAGGAAGACGTTTCTAACATCATCTAGGGAGTGATTTCTGTTTTGCATTATTTGTGTTCTGCTCTGTTTCAGGGGTTTTGTTTTTATTTTGTGGTGGTTTGGTTTTTTTTCAGAACTCGTATTTCCATGCAGAAAAATATGACTTTTTAAAATAACATCAGGGAATCACTTAAATAGAAAATCTCAGCAATCTGTATTCATAATACACATTGAAAATCTTTAATATCTGTCTTTATTAAACTTTTAATCTTATAATTGCAACTTTTTAAATAATTATGAAGACAATTTCGTGCTATCTATTCAATTTGAAGCAATCCCACTTGGTAATGATTGAACACTATTACCATCTGGCAGCTATTTACTGTGTGTGTGAAATGACTTGGTGGTCTAAGTGTGGTTCCTATCATAACTGCTGCCAAAAGAGAGAATGAATTGGCAAACTTACTAGGAGCCTCAGCTCAGAAGCCAAAGACTAAACGATCTGGGAGTTGTGGAAATGGAGTACCAGTGTGAAGAAGAAATCAGGCATGTTACAGATCAAGAGACAAAAAAAAAGAAAGAACTGAAAAGTAGCCTGCTTCAGCATGAGAATTAAAAGAAAATGTTGACTACATTAAAAACACTGTACAAGTAATAACAATGCTTGAGAACAGTGTGCTTTAAACTTTTCCCTTAATGTGACCCACATTTTAAATGAGATTATTTTATATACCACTTCTGCTCTCATACAGTGACTATTATTGTGTGTAGACCAACTTGTTCATGAATTGGCATTTGAATAACTGCTGTACAGCAACTGCTTACACAGAAAAATAACACAGGAAGGCATTTAACATATTTGTATTTAATGTCTTAAATGAAGTTTAGCAGTTGGAAATCAGAGGAGATCCAGTACCATAAAATCAGCCAGCTCTCTGCAGAGCATCACCAAGTGTCCCATAAACTACAGATTTTGTGATCAGCTGCATGAATGAAAGTTAAAGAAAATGCTTTTTTTGAAAGAGAAATTTGCAAGCCTGCATGTGGCTTTGATAGAGAAACGAATTAGAAATAAAAGTTCCATTTAAATTTAGGTTTCACTGCACCTGTGAATCAGATCATTCTGTCTAACTGAAGATATTCTATAGTAAAACTGTATGATCCCTTTTATTCAGCAACTGCATCATATTTTCACTGATATAGGCTGAAATGTCATATAGCACTTTAATTATGTCTTTTTTAGGATGCTATGCAAATTACTGCAACTTTCAAGCATCAGAAAATGCATCTGGTGAATGAAGGATTTAATCCAGAAACTATATCCCAACCTCTGTACTTCATGCATGAACCTGCACATTCCTATATTCCTTTGACAAGAGAGATATACAAGAATGTAGTTTCTGGTGAAATACGTTTATAAAACACACAAATAAACTTAGTCTACAATACAGAAAGTAAATTTCAAATATACTCCTGCCATTATTTCAACAAAAGCCGGTATGTATCATTTGTTCTAAAAACATAAGATAATCAGATTTATCTTGCTGTGATAGAATTTGTCTCTTCGTAAGACAGAGACACAACTCTGCACTGCATCTGCTCATATTACTTCCAGGGCTCACATATGCAAATTTTTATTTTAAATTTCTCACTGATCCAAATTATTTTTGTCTAAGACACCAGTATCTTAACTTAGTTGAATATTTTACTCCTTTAGATCAAAATACTGATTCTGCTTCTAGAATGTATAAATGATTAGATGAATAATGTCATAAGCATTAATGAAATGTAAAGTGGGCAGTCAGAAACACAAGCAAAATACTTCACAAGCACTGCATGTAAACTTCAGTTCAATGTTTGTTAATTATATTATGTAATATTTAATTGCAGTATTTTAGGAGATGGTCAATTTCAGATTTTTATGGAAAATAAACATTCATCATTAAAATACAGTCGTAGTTCTCAGTGGTCATTAGTTTTCACAATTTATGCTAGAACTAATACAGATTAAAAACAGTTTCCCAAGTTCTTACTCTTAAGATTTGGCTGCTCATGGACTAGGAGAAATACTAAGCACAATATGGGTTTGAGGAGGGCCCAAGGAATTCCAGTGGTGTGAACTCAAGATGTGACTGTCTGTAGATCACCCAAAGAACTCTTTTGACTGAGGCAATGAACTTCTTTCTGGGTATCCTAGTGTCAAGACAGGAAGGGATCAGTTACTCATGACTCTTGAATATAGTGGTTCCTCCAACTACTTCTGCTTTGGTCTTCTAACACACAAAACAACAGGGCACATCTAGAGCTCATCTTATAAACTGTGACCTTATTTCCAAAATGTCAGTAATTTTCAGATCATGACATGGTATGGAAACAGCTCTGAACTGGCTATTGTAAACAAAATATTTGTATTTTTCATACCACCTAAAGTTTTATATAAATACACACACATGCACCCCCTAAACATGCATACTATTAAGCTTTATGATGACTAGCCCTATATAAACTGCTGATATCAATACACTCAATTAAGTTTGCAACATATAGAGAGCTCCCGAAGGCTCAGACAAAAGTCTTGTCACCAATCTGGCTTTGTTTTTATCATGAAGATGAACTACAGAACACTGTCTGTTATTTCCTCCTTTCTCCCTCACCCTTTTCCTCTGCACATTCAATTCCTTCCCAACATTTATTCTTCAGAAAAAATTAAGATAAGGAAGAGCCCAAGACCACAATTCCATCCCTGGCTGCACAATTAAAAGTCAGTAGCTTATTCACTTGCACATATGACAACCAGAAAAAAGTTACCTAATAGAACTGACCATAAGCATAAAATATAACTGGAAGTATTCACACAACGTATCAAATAAATGTTTCGCAGAGAGATACTTGAAGGCCTGTGACATATTTGTAGCCTGATTTTAAAAGAACAATAATATTTATTACATTATTCATAGAAACTTGCTATAATTGTTTCAAATAAACTTGCTATCATCATTTACTAATCTCAAGAAAAAATACTTCAAGGTCTACAGGTGACAGTCATTTTTAAAAAGTAGGCATCATCTTGTGTTTATGAAGCTATAGAAAAAGCTTCTAATGTAACACAGTTTTGTAGATGTAATAAATGATAAATAGTGCATCTAATACAGCATACTGCTTTCAATAAACTATTCTGCACATTAAGCAAGTCAAACAAATGGCCAGCATAATAATTGTATATTAACTATAAATCATATTTACCTGTAATATGTTAAGGGCTAGGAAGATGGTAAGGGGATTGGAACACCTCTCTTATGAAGAAAAGCTGAAGGATTTGGGTCTCTTCAGTCTGGAAAAAAGACAACCGAGGGGGCATCTTATCAATGCTTATAAATACTTAAAGGGTGGGTGTCAGGAGGATGGGGCCAGGCTCTCTTCACTGGTGCCTGGTGACAGGACAAGAGGTAACGGGCACAAACTTGAACACAGGAGGTTCCATCTAAATATGAGAAGGAACTTGTTTACTTTGAGGGTGGCAGAGCACTGGAACAGGCTGCCCAGAGAGGTGGTGGAGTCTTCGTCTCCAGAGACATTCAAAACCCGCCTGGACGCGTTCCTGTGCAACCTGCTCTAGGTGACCCTGCTCTGGCAGAGGGGTTGGACTAGATGATCTCCAGAGGTCCCTTCCAACCCCTACATTTCCGTGATTCTGTGATTCTGTAATATTAGAAGCTTTTGGCTTAATTTTCTATACATTGTAATCAAGAACCTCAAACATATTGTAAAATACTTTTTTAATTATCTTCTCTAATGACATAAAGAAAATCTCTCTAGTAACTGAGAACAATAATGTAAACAGATAAAGGCATAATAGTGACAGAGGAAGTGATACTTAGAACAGTTAGATGTCATTTGACACCAAGGCATGCTGGTGGAAGAATAAAATCAATGGGGACAAAATCTTTACCAAGCATTATAACAGACATAAGTTGCTGTTACGTCCCTACATTCATATTATCATGTAATGTTAAAAGGAGCACATCAGTTGTAAGCTCTCCACAGCAAAGAATCTTTTTATTCTGCTTTGAGGGTCTTCCTGAGGGTCACAGAACCCTTCAAAACCACCTTTTGTTTCATAAACAAGTCCTTTATATGCCACTAAGCCATAAATCATTTGTAATCTTTACAATAATTTGTTGCAAAGTAATTAGAAGATTTTTCATTTCAAAACCAAAACAACCTAATACGATGAAATAAATTACCACAATGGTACTAAGGAATCACAAAACTAATTTGAAAGCTTGTTTTAGCAGGTATGTAGATACTACATGTCATTATATGCTATGTGGGTAAGGAGTTGATTGTGCAAGTGCTATCAGTATATTCGGTCATTTCAAGCACCACAAGATGGTAGCATTTCTGAACATTACTGGTACTTGGTTTCTTCTCTAGTGTTTCAACGCACAGAATTTTACAAAGCAGCAGTAGTCTGATTTTTAATCACAAAATGGTTGAAGCTGGAAGGAACCTCTGGAAGTCTTCTGGTCCAACCCCTCCACATCAGCAGAGATGCCTAGAGCCAGCTGCCCAGGTGGCTTTTTAATATCTCCAAGGAAGGAGACTCCTCACCTCTGTGGGCAACCTGCACCAGTGCTCGATCACCCTCACAGGAAAAAAGTTTTTCCTGATGCTCAGAAGGAACTATCTTGTCACTGGGCACCAATGGGAATAGCCTGGCTCCACCTTCTTTACACCCTGCCTTCAGGTGTTTATACACAGTGATGAGATCTCCCTTTTCCTCTCTCCATTCAATTCCTTCCCAACATTCATTCTTCAGAAAAAGTTAAGGTAAAGAAAAGCACAAGACAACAATTCTATCCCTGGCTGCACAATTAAAAGTCAGTAGCTTATTGACTTGCATGTATGTACAGGCAGCAAATTATGTTCGGCTTCACTCCACCTAAAAGTGTTTATCCTTAATGTTTTCTAAAAGCCCTGGAAAATAAATAGAATTTCTTTCATTTCCAGTTAAGTTCAAAATTGTAATTCAATCTCTGGTTTAAGGAACAAAAGATATACTCCTAAATTTCTCCCATCAATGGTGGAGCTACCAGTACTTCTTTAGCTACCAGTACTTTCTTGGCTACCAGTACAAGCGGATTGCAAAATAGTCTTGATAAACTGCAGAAGCAGTAAGATAAAAAACATGTAAAGAACTAAATGCAAGAAGGAATGAATTGTACCTACACAAAAAGAAAAATACTTAATCAGCAACTTTTTGAAGAGGATGGTGTATTGGTTAGAGTGATTATATCAAAGGACATGCCTTCCAAAGTAGGTACAAGCAGACCAAGGCTGTTCATTCCCCAGCAGGCCATGTAAAGCAAGCTCCAACCAAAAAAACATTCAGGCTACTCCGAGTACAAAGCACAGTGGCCAAGATAATTTCATCTGCATGAAAGCTTGTTCCTTCTGCAAGGCTAACATGGTTACATCACTTCCAGACAGCTCAGAGCACAAAGGAATTCAGCTACGAAGATCCAACCAAAAATGCTACAAGGCGATTGTAATGACCTCTAGGACATATCACCCACCTAATTAAGCATGCAAGCTGCCTCTGAAAATGCCTATCTCTTCCTACTAACAATAAAGCTTTCAAACCTGGGTGCTTTGAGTTGCACCTAAATTAGATGTGCACAAAACAGTGAAGTAAAAGTCCTCTTTAAAATGACTTAATTTTCACGAGTGCCCCTTCATTTTCCCCTGGCCCTGCAAAGCCACGGAATGAACACACACTTTCATGAGCAGTAAAACAGCGGCATAGAAGCTACCTCTGGGTGAAGAGCTCTCAGTGCCTGAACACTGAACCAAATGCTACTTTCAAAGTGAGAGAAGAGGCAGCTGGGTATTACAAAACCCTTTCACATACTAATATAAACTGGTAGACTGATGAGGAGGCTGTGAAATATATGTTGTTGGAAGCTTTAAAAAAAAAAAATTAGCTCAGATGTGCCCTAAGCTTCTGGCCAGGGTATTTCCAAAAGCTTGTTAGGGATTTACTTGAGATTATTACACTATGACTCAAAAAAGCAGCCATCCAGCCATGATGAGCATTCACAGGAGATCATGTGTCTTCATACGGGCATGTGGCGTATCTTATTCTCATAAACTGTATCTGTTAGTGAGATAAATGTCAGGAATACTTTATTTACAGTTGAATTTGTTTTAAAGTGAAGATGTACTAGATCACAGAATGGTTTGGGTTCGAAGGGATCTTAAAGATCATCTAGTTCCAACCCCCCTGCCACGGACAGGGACACCTCCCACCAGACCAGGCTGCTCAAAGCCCCATCCAGCCTGGCCTTGAACACTTCCAGGGATGGGGCATTGACAGCTTCTCTGGGCAACCTGTTCCAGTGCCTCACCACCCTCACTGTAAAGAATGTCTTCCTGATATCCAATCTAAATCTCCCCTCTTTCAGTTTGAGGCCATTACCCTGTGTCCTATCATTACACTCCCTGATAAAGAGTCCCTCCCATCTCTCCTGTAGGCCCCCTTTAAGTACTGGAAAGCCGCTATAAGGTCCCCCTGGAGCCTTCTCTTCTCCAGGCTGAACAACTTCTTGGGGCATCTCCCCGCTTTACGCTTTGCAATTTTTATTCAAAGACAGGAGGAGTTTTATCTCAGGACTCTGTATGCACCAGTAAGGTCTGGGTGACCTGCCAAAATTCAAGATCTGTAAGGTTATTGTGGTAACAATAGAAACAGATAGCAGAGTCGGGTACTTTTCCATACGCTTTGATCTGCTTCACAGTTCAAAGCCTTTAGTCATCTCTTCCAGTGTTAACCTTTCTTTCATGTTTTTTGTTTCTCCTTAGGTACTTTCCACGATCATATCAGACTTCAGCATCTTGTCTGTTTTCTCGCATTGTTTCTTCCTCGTATCAGCAAACACCCAGTTGAAAACAGTATCGGTAACATCTCTTCATTTGTTATTTCAAATTCCTGTATGGATGACTTTGCTTATGTTTTGGAGGAAGACATGCACTCAATTTTGAAAATGATATTACCTAAGAAACTTACTTTCCTAGAATTCCACTAGGGACTGTACCGCAGCCTTAAACAATGACAACAGCTGAAACTCAGTGTTTAAACCAGAGTCAAATCACCATTATAAAAATTTATTTAAAATAATACAAGAATAATTTTTAGTACAGAAAAGCTTTTAAATATATGATTTATTAACGTATGTCACAGACAGGTATAAATGAGTGACCTATAGAATAAGAAGACCCTTAAAGAAATAGAAAGACAGAATATTTCATATGCAGACCAAAATGTTTCTAGCAATAGGAAAGAAATCCTGTAAGAGACAAAAAAAAAATCCTTAACACATTAATAATTTCAACAATAAATAGAGAGGGCACTAATTTCTTTATTCAAAACCTGTAATCCTTTTAGCTGCAAGGATACCAGGACTTTTATTTGCTGGTAATGCTCCTTTTTTTATTTTTTTTCAAGATTTGAAGAAAGTAGGTGATACTTACATGTTTTTGCCATGCTAGAAGCAGAAAGAAATCACCTCTGGAAAGAAGTTCAGAAGACAGTGTGTTCATATATGAATGTATGTGCTACAGCTCTATTTGCACAGAAGTGTACATACATACTACAAGTGATTAAGTTTGTATAGGCTTGATGCTGCCTTGTGTTAACCCTGTGTACCAGTAAAAAGGACACAGAGAGATATCTATGATTTGTATGTAAGTAAACTATTTGGCAAAGACATGCATCTTGTAATTTGTTTACACTTTTGAGATATAGAGCTTGTTACTGTCACTGATCTTTTTTCTCCAATGTAATTCTTGGGCGCTGATCAGATTCTGTGGTCTGTTCCACACAGCAGCTGAATACATTTCTTACCATCAAGGATCCTGCCCATGTTGGGTGGTCACAAACATAACAGTCCTTCAGCCTCCAGAGAATGTTTCTACTGGCCTGATGTACAGCACCACAAATTCATCATTCTGCTGTTCATGTACATGATTTAACTTGTGCAAGAACCTACCTATGAATAAATCTGGGGGTTTTTTTTAGTTGAAAAGCAAGTTAAATATTCAAAATATTCCCTGTGAGACCAGCTCAACAAGAGAACCCATAAGGGAGGGAACTCATTAAAAAGAAAACCCAACCCTCCCACTGCCTCTTTTGGAAGAAATCAAAGTAGAAGTTTCTTGATATTCAGCCACAAATCTTTGGAGTCTTGACAGCTAAGAAGCACAGGAACCTGGAAACCTTGCACATCCAGAAACCTGAGAAGTTTTACCCTGTGAAGATAGCAGGCAGTGCAGGAGCTCCAAGCCTCAGGCAGGCAGGTAAATAAACTGCCAGAAAGCAGCCTAAACAAACATTCAGGGGCAACTGAAACATTGCACGACATTCTAACTCACATTCTACATGCTGATTTTAAAATGTCGCCGTGGTTCTACATGGCACTGCTAATTTTATCTGGCATCGCTAGTGTTCTCTTAGACTTAAAAGCACTTGTTTGTATGTTTTCTTTGATAGGACTAGATTAACGATAAAATTTTTAGACGTCAAACAAGTTTGACATCTTCTAATATTTTCTACAAATAGTGATTTTAACTAAAATAACACAAAAATCAAATTACCTAATTCTGTAATTGTTGGCTTATTACACTAAACACCCTGCTTTAAGTCAACAGCAACAAAAATACAGACCATTTTACAAGCTTAAAAGAAAACATAAATCTCATTAGCAGAAAAAGGTATTTATATTGAGAAGAAAAATCTAAAAGGTTCATTTGCATCCTGTTAAAAAAAATTATAACTGCTGTTTTGAAATATACAAATAAGGCAAACTTTAACACATGCATCATGATTAAACTTCGACTGTCGACAACAAAGGAATGTCACATCTGCTGAAAATATGCTAATATCCTTCACACACAGCAGAGAGGGGTAAGCAAATTTTAGTCCAAGTAGTCTGAGCTGCTGACGAGTCCTCATGCAATATAGCAACATGAAGACCAGAGTCTGGTACCTAAACATACTGAAATTAGACAAAATAAAGAAATAAAAGTTCTAAGATGAGGGATCATCTTTGCTTAATTGCAGGAAAGATTGGCTAATCCCAAATGGACATGAAGAAAAATCTTTCCAGTTAAAGTCTTTGATATTGCCTTACTTTAGTTTGACTTTTATTCAAGAATCATATTTATACTATCTTCAGAGGTCTTACAGATAAACCAAAATTCTCAGAGGCCTCAAGTCAAGGAGAAAGGAAGGTGCTTACAAAAAAGACTAAATGAAAGTTTTAAACTGTTTCTTGGGATCTTAAATAACAGATCTCTAAAAAATGAGTGAAGCAAAGTGTTATGAAGGAATTTATAGCCTTTTCAGTAACAGAAATATGATAACAACATAGCTTCTATTACTTTTTACTACACTGGTATATTGACAAACGCATTTATCCTTTTCATAGGAATTATAAAATTTCCCTAAAACAGCGACTTTCTGAAAGCAACACTGGTGCCAACTTAAGAAAGTCTGCCAAAATAACTAAATTAATTTCAATTGTTGTCTTGACCATTATCATCATAACAATTGTCGTATGAAGGTATGGGCCCATTTAATAACAGATACTGGTACGGTCATTTATATTGTCTGCATCTTAGAGCTCATTCATTCCTGCATATGATGACAGTTGTAGCTCTTCAAATAAGAGCACTGAAGAAATCTAGATTATGTTCTAAAATAATCTCCAGTGTAGGCTGCTTCTTGATCTAAGACACATAATACGCTACAGTCCACAACTGAACTTTAAAGAATAAATGGAATCACAAGAATTAGCAGCCTGAAACTCCCTACATTTAAAAAAAAACAACTGTTCTTTACTTGTACAAAGTAGATGGTATAAAATTTTCACCTGTTCTCACTCTGTATGTATCCTTATTTTTTTACATACTTTTTTCTTTCTGTTAAGTGGACATCTACACTGACACATAAATACTAACAATATGTGTGCATTTCACATGAATTACAATATAGAGAATCCTTATCCAAATTCCTCTGTACTTTTACTCCAGGACATAAGTAAAGCTAAAGCTATAGGATTGATCTACTTTTCTCAATAAGGAAATCAGGAAGATAAGAAGATAATAATGAGGAAAAATGTCAATATCAATAAATTGGGAGTCTCAGCCACCTTCCCCAAAAATGACAGAAATACAAGGACCCAGTAAAAATGAACAGAGTTAGATAATCTTAACACAAGTACCACTTCCACTGTAAAAACCCCTAAACGTTCTATAGTATGCCTTGAGGCCTGGGTCTTTTTTTCAGAAAGAAGAGCAACAACAATATGGCAAAGGTATTAAAGACTTTCAGGGACAGAGATACTAATGCAGCCTTACAGGGGTGTTTGTGAGAGAGCTGAAAGGGACAATGATTTCTGTGGGATTCTGCTTCCGAATGTTAGAGACAGTAAAAGAACAACTGAAGTCTGCCTTTTGAGAGGAAGAACAGAAAAAGGTATTCTGTAGAAACAGGTTTTTATAGTAATTTTTTTTCTGCCAGCCCTGTCAAATGGCTTTTCTACACATACAGCAGTATTTAGCAATTTCGACTGACAATACTTTAAAAAAAATGCTACGTTCTGCGTTGAAAAACAGTTTAAAAGTAACAGAACTCTTGATTGTGGTGGAACATTTAATGGAAAATTCTATTAATTGGTTATTCTTTTACCTAGATTATACTTAGCGATACCTCTCATATAATTTTTCTGATCTGTTTTTGAAATTTTAAGGAGATGATTCTTGAATTTTTACTAAAAATCAACTATGGCAGCCTTTCTCAAAATACTTCACTAGCCCGTAATTTCTGAATATGCCATTTGCAAAGCACGCAAATTAAGTAATTTTGTTATTAAATAAACACAGATAAACATGGAGTAACCAAATACTGAGTATTCTCAACAATCATTCAGAAATGGATTTTTAGCAACTCCCAGATGGAACCTTTACTGCTTTCCAACGTAAGAGCCCCAAATAAGTAATAAGGCTCTAAAATCCTTCAGAAAAACTGATATGAACAAAGAATGTATTTGTGAAATATTTAGGCATAGCAAAGACTTCTGAACTTTAACTTCAGAAAAACAAAGAATCACAAGTGAGAGTTACCATCAGGTCTCGTGACACGTACTGTGGTGTGTTGCTTCTCTCCTTACCAGCACAGCATTTCCTCAACCTGTGACAATGCAAAGAGCATATACCCAACCTTTGGAAGCCACTGTAGTGCTGAGGGACAGGAAGGGGACAAGATAAATCGTGCAGCATGTCATTGGCCTCTCTATCCTTCCTACTACCCTTTACCCCACGTCTGCCTTCATTCTTTCTTGCCACCATTGCCAGAAGAAGTCTAAGGCAAAAAAAACCCAACCCTTGCTGTTTTACTGGGTGAGAGATCTTCACTAAGCTACTTAGAGAAGAGAGTGCATGTGAAAAGTGACTTATTGCCATGCCTGAGCCTGTGCTGTCTAGGCAGATTGCTGCAGTCACTCCTGTCACAAACGTGAAACTCTTCTGCTGTCTGTGTTTTTTTCTTCCTCCATCTAGGCAATTCTCTGCTTTGCTTAGCCCCCAAGCTAATCAGGCTCAAACTTTCCTGCCTTGGCATTCTGTAGCAATTGCAAAAGCAACTCTTAAGTTCCCCAAGTTGTTATTTTTCAGCTATCATGGTTTACAGACACAGGGAAACATAGGAAGCCATACTAACCACAAATTATTCCAGTCAGACCATGTTGGCTGGTCATCTTTGCACATCTCTGGATGGACAGCTGACCTTCTGAAAGCTTCCAGAATTCCTTTTGCTTTCAGTCGTAAGTGGAGCTGACTTCCTCATGTTAAAGCAATTTTCAGTGCTGTCGGCACAGCAGCACCTGAGTAGACAGTGTGCTAGCCCAGAAAATACAAAGTGGGAGTACCTCAGCATGTATTAGTACTTCACTGACCACTAACACTCATGCATTAAGGGGATTGTTAAGACTGTTGAGCCAGGACTACGAAGCTGCAATATGTTTAATGGACTAGTGTACAGTACAGGTTACTAATGTTCGTTACAGTAAGCCCTTTAAAAAAAAAAATTGTCCACTGTACACAGACATATCCTTGAAAATTACTTTTTCAACACCCTGGCATGAAAGTTACATTTTGCAACAAGATCATTCATATAGATATAAAAAGTTATTAAACTGCATCCAACTGAAGTTTTTGGCAAGGAAATCCCTTTCAGAAACAAAAGCATAGTTATTTGCTCACATAAGGCTGATGTTTTATAAGTGTCTATACTTGCCTTGTTGTTACTACTTTCTTTTTTCTTTTATTGCCAGGCCAGCATTTGAAGATACCTACATATTTACCACCCCATTTTTAAGATAACCACTTAATAACATAGACACACCCCAGGCAGCTAGAAACTACGAAAATGGACAATTTGTCTGAAATGGTCATGGCTTACAGCTTAGAAACACCACAAAATGACAAACAAAAATTATTTTCTCTGCATGTAGTACTGACTATATCAAATAAATGCAAAGTTAATGACATTAAACTATCTTGATTGAGTCACCTTATTCGTGCCTCATTAACTTCATGAGGTTTATCAATCATGGTGGCTATCAAATCAATGTTTTCAGAAATCTGCTGAAGACATAAGGCTCCAGCTGGAGTCAGAGCGCACTGCAGCATCTTAGAACCTGTGAGAATCAAGTCCCAAGTGTCACTAGCTGGCCTTAACGGCCCTGACCAACAGGCACCTGGGATCTCCTCCCCTCCACCCAAAGGTTCTATTTAAGCTCAGGCCTGGGCAGCCACTCCTACCTGAACTATGCTGTTCTGTGGATGGACCTTGGTGTATCCTCGTCTCTAGTCTTACCTCTGGCCTCATCTCCTGTCTGGACTCACTGGATGCAGCCTGGACCTGATTCACCCCTGTGCCTTGTCTGGAACTGCTGACAGCCCCTGTGTTGATGTACTCCAGACCCTGGTGTGTTCAGGTGCAGCAGGACTGCTCTCTGGTCAGGGAGGGCGCTACCACCTGTGTTGTGGGCATCCTCAGCACCTGTTTTGTCCCACAGCTTGTTGGATAGCCCTTCTATTGCTTCTTGGTGACACTGACTATATGAAATACAGCCACAGTAATGTGAAGTGTGAGTTTTCTCTTGAGTCATCTCTCAGAGTAAGCTGCCTTGTGAAGGGGGAAAGGAGATTAGCAGGAAAAAAGGGGAACACAAAGAGCATGTCCAACATTGCCTCAGGCAAGCCTGAAATTCACGTGTGCCAGAAACTCTTATTAGCTGTAAAAAACCACGCCAACTCAATTCAGAAGACTTAATAGAAGAACAATTTGCCTTACAATCGCATTTACCAGGATCTAGGTAGAAGATGCTTGAGGAATGAGTCTCTTGCACCACAAAATGACTGTGGTTTCAGGATTAAGAAGAAATGGCCCAAACATGTGCAGAGAAGTACAAGTACCTGTAACTCTTAAGCATCTAAAATTCTTTTCTCCCTTGCCCATTCTAAGTTGGTTCTTGGGCTTTCAGGAGTTGTTTTGCCTCTTCATTTCCATACAACAGAAAAGGAGCTGGCGACGAGAAAACTAAGAAAACAACCAAAAGTTTTTGGTACTGAATTTAAAGAAATACAGCCCAGTTATACCAGATGACAAAGTATTTCTGAAAGTGGTGTTCCATATAGAAGACACAATTTGTTAAAACATAGGGACAGATTCAGAAATGGGAGTACAAGTACTGCTAGCAAGAAGATGCCATAGTAACAAACTGTTATATCAGCTAACATGGATAATACTATCTCCAGAGTCATCAGGTAAAATTTCTAATGCAATCAAAGTACAAAATAATGAAAGCACAAAAAAGGGACAGATGTTCTCTGGCATGCCGTTTAACTCTGTGATGGAAACATGAAAGCTCAGAAAACAGAGGCAAGTTGAAAACTATCTTAGGCATGCCTGAAGGCACAGAAGGCAAACACCCTGTTCTAATTCTTTGAAGGATAATTCCGGCAGCCCTTTCACCTAGAAATTCACAGGATAATAAAAAGACTGAACACTTCCCACAGGTAGCTATTCAAAACACCCTGATTAGAAAGATTTATTTTTTTAAGTTAACTTCGGTCTCCCTAGTACATAGCTGCAAAGCAGAAGCAAACAGAGTAGAAATGGTAGGTATCTAGCTCAGAGATGATTTCTTAGAGACAGTTTGTTATATTTACTCATCGTAGCAGTTTTGCTCAAGATCCTCATGCCTTAGATCTGCTCCACACCGTTTTGACACAGGCCAACATGCCAAACAATTTCCCTGGTGATCACTGGAAAACTTTCTGCCAGACTCCTGTGTTATCCTATTCCAAGCCAACATAAGATGACATAGAAGTATGTTTTTCTTATTTGACACCTCTTAAAAAAATGGATTGGGATGCTATGCTCTGCATTAGCAGTCTAGAAAAACAATTATAAGAATAACCAAAAATAAAGGCGCAGAATGCCTATTTGTTAGATACCTTCAAATCACCCACAAGTTAAGTCAAGTTAAACTAAAAAACGAAAAAAGAATCTATTTAAAGGATGTGAAAATGATGGCACTTCATTCTAAGAAGTCCGTTTCCTTCTCCATTCAGTTCATGTCCTGAGTTTTCCCTAGGCTTTAAAGACTCAGTCCTCTTGCATACCTTACACCTGAAACTGCACCAGAATATCCTCTACAAACAATTAGCTATCCTCAAGAGTCAAGTAAGCTAAGCGTTCCTTTGACAGGTCAGTACCATTCCCTATACTTGATTAGCAAGGCAGGAGCTGTGTAAGGAGTAAAGTCAAAAATGTTGGCTTGAGTCTACCAGAGTAAAATGTGAAACTCTTCCATACCATTATTATATTTAACCTCAAATGTATAAACTGGCAACTAAACAAATTTAAAAAAAAAAAAAGAAAAAAAGTGGGATTTATATTCACAGGTTGCTATCGGTTCTTAATTCAGATCACTTCTATATGACAGTGAGACTGAACCTCAACTCTATCTTTGCAGGATAGAAAAAACTCACCATTTTGAGCTTATTCCATCAGCAGTCAACAAAGTTGTTCAAGGAGTGAGAGAATCTGAGTATTTCAGTTCACTTCTGTGGGAAGTTATGGCTAAATTTTACTGGAGTACTAATACATTGGCATAATATAAAGGCAAATGGCTCCTAGTGTGAACACAGTTTCATGGATTCAGGCAAAACTACAGATTTACCCATACAGCTAATTAACAGACAACAATAAAGTGGTTGTGTTTTTTTTAATGATCTACTATATTAATAGTAAAGCTTTCTGTTAATAAAATTACATTTACCGGAGACGATATTTCTCTACATCCTTGAAAGGTTGACACAAGTCTGCAGTGTTGACATGCTGTAATGAATGACTTGAGACAAGACACTTCATGTAATATAAGTATTTTAAATGAATGTCCTCATAGAGCTATAGAATAAAGAAGCATTCCAAAATATTATAAAAATGATTTTTCATTTCTTATGGATTGGAGTCCTACATGATTTCCAATGATCAAAAACTTCCATAATATCCTATCCCCGCCACCAGAACTTTAGTCTTTACCTCCTCAGGTCCTGCCAATAACTCTAGTATGACTACACCACTCATTACCCAAATCCCCATGTGACGTTATTAGTCAAGAGTTAGTTTTGTGTGGCTGTTCCAGCGCTACAACTTGCTGATTGGGCCACTCAGCCCCCCATTCCTGGTTTCCTTATTACTTTTCTAGTTTTAGATTTAAGATTTTAGACTTTGCTAGACATAAGTTTCACAAATAAATGATGAAAATTAAGAGACACGATTACTTAGATATAATTATGTTACTTTAATGGGGATGTAGTTGAATAGTGAGATGTGAAGAGCTGGGAACTGCATTTTCAAGGTATGCTTATTTTTATATAGATTTTCAAGACTATAGGCTTCTATTTTTTAAAATATAGAAGAAGATTCAGATACTAAGGAAGAATTCAATAGTGGGGGACAATCTGCAAGATGATCTTCAGACTGTGAAGCTATTTTCTTCCTTTTCTATATCACAGCATAATTTGACAATCTAAAAAGCTAGCTGTCTATTTTTAAGTCATGGACACTCTCATCTTCTAGGAATTTCTATTTCACCTTTTTCTGCTGTAAAATTCAAAACTTCTATTCCAGAAGAAAAGCCACTACTTTAAAATTACTTTAAGAAAAACTTGAAATAAATAGATGACACTTAAAAATTTATGCTATTGTTTTCCCTGGGAAAAAAACTTCATACATATAAAATACTGAAATGACAACAACTCCTTTTTTCCCCAAAATCAGAGTATTTAACTTTGTTGACGCTTATGCTACTAAAATAGCACAAGCTAATTCCCTTAGGCATATTAATCAGGTTCAGAGTTAACGCAAATATACTTGCAGCACTATATTGTGTTATCTGGATATTGAAAGGCATAGTATGTCAAAATTATAATATTGAAACTATGTGTTTTTTACACTACAGAAGCATTTCAGTAATTTTTTTCTATTTTCTTGCTACATTGAGATGTTACAGGGAAATGTTGTACTTTTATGTAATCACATTTTTTCAAAAAGAAATTTTTTTTCCATCTGAGTTCCACCAGAAGAAAATTAAACTCCTTTATATTTCATTATTGGGTCATACCATACTCTCGGGCATCCAAATGTTTTCTGTTGAAGGGAAATTGAGCAGAATAATTACAGCATACTAAATAATTCAGGGCTCAGTGCTTTGTCTGTGGTATGAGTTTATGAGTTCTACGTAACATCAAGAGTAAATTCCAGCTCTTGACATGCAAGAAGAAGAGGATTAACGGGTAAATTTCTTGCTGTTCTTTTGGGGGTTTATTTACTGAAAAATAAATATCACTACACTTAAAATATAAGGTGCTTTAGAGTTTTTTTAGAGTTAACCTTTGGAATAGCCTTAATGAAGGTTTCTTCACAATATGAATTTACCATTTGCAAGTATGTGTTATGTTAGTAATTTTAATCTCATAATGACATACAATTTTTCCCAGAAAACTAGTGCTTTATTCCATGCACACAGTAGCTCATATTTACTTAACAACAGTTCAGTAGTTTGTGTTACACTCATTGACCCATGCATGCAGAAAATTTTATCTTCACTGCTGATACTAAGTAGTTAACATGAAATAAAATTATTAATTTCTTTGTGAACCTTTCAAACCTTATGCTATTTACTTTAAAAATATTAATAATTGTGCATGTATCTCCATTGGAAAAAAAAATGAAACTATAGAGACCAAAAATACTAAGGGTAAATTTAGCTCTCCTAACTTTAGGGGCTAGACCAGCTATATAAACTGAGGCATGTAAGTGCCACTTGGGATCCCTAAGACTGGCAACTACGACTCAGAAGCTCAGCATCTTCTGCAGAGGCACCTAAAGGTCAGGCATTTATTGCCAAGGAATATAAAACAGTACTAGATTCCTACTCATGGGCAACTGATTCAAGCCCACCGTACAGAAAATGCCTGTATATAAGCTGCATTCTTACACTGCTGTTACAGTTAAGTTGAGAACTTATCAGTATAGTCAAGCAAGCAATTCAACTCATCCCAAATTAGACATCAGCATTTGGTCAGACAAGCAACCCTAAATTCCCTTAGTCATACTCAGTCTTCTTTGGTGCAACCTCCAATTATAACCAATGCTTACATCTAGACACCCATCTACCTCACAGATACCTATGAGCTGAACCTGACTTAGAATAATTAGCCAAATATACTTGGTAATTTTTAAGGGTTCAATTTTTCACCATTCCACTTAGCATGGCATACAAAGCATGGCTCCCCATGTCTTAATCTATAGTTGTTTGAGTAACCACAAAATCAAGAATATAAGAGGATCTTAAAGTCTAAGGTAAGGCATAGAGCTTGCCCAAATCACCCAGTTTGGGGAGGGCATGATTAATCCAGTATCACACAAGAATTCCGGAACAGGCAGGGATCAAATCCAATTCCAGTATTGCTTCACCTGAATTCTGTTACTCTTTCATTGTCTACTGAAATTTCTTGCCTCAGCTTATCCATTTTTATAACAAATGAGAAAATTACTGAAAAACAACTCACACACCATAGAAATTTTCTTCCTCCCACAAGGAAGACAACAAGAAGTAAATTAATGTTAATTTTACAAAGAAACTTGGATATGAGTACAGAGGATCGATATCATTTCTGTGCACAGCTGAGAGGAACAGGGACAATTCAAAGATCACAAAACCACAGTTTTCCTTTGAAACTGAGTATTTCAGAGTATCAGAGTTTTTCTGTTAGGATCTTGCTCATCATTTCTGTTCTTTGGAATTAGCAACGCTGATAACATCTAAAGCACAAAATTCTTCCTTTCTGTTCTCATTGACTGATGTCTTTGGTGATGTGCTAGTCATTAGTCACCTTAGTAAATGCAATCTCCTGCTCATTTTCCTGTCTGATTTTCAGCTCACAGCACAGTATATTGAAAATACATCTCTCTCATCCACAGGCCATTCTGTATTTACCTTCCTTTTGTGCTCTATCAATTATCTATCACCTACTGCTTTTCCTTTCACTCTCATCAGTATACCCTGAGCTTTTCAGAGATCTGACTCTTCGAGTATTTTTGTTCTCATTTCTTGTCACATCTACACTTCAGGGCAGAATACTTCTCCTTCTGCTTTCTTTCTGCCTTTTTCAAAGTAATTCTTGCAAACAAGAGTATCTTTCAACCTCCCTCTGTCTTCTTTCAAATCAACATGTAAGTATACATCTTCCCTAAAGCTCACAGTCTTTCCTGTTACTCATTGTTTATGCATTTACATAGCAGTTAACAATGCCAAACTCCAGTCAACCAAATAACTCTATAGTGTTTCTTTTACATTACTTTAAGTGCAGACTATTGTAGCATTTAATTTACTTATTATTTATTAAAAATAAATTAAGTTACCTTCACCTAAGAAAAGCAAGCTGAAATTCTATCTCCTCACAAAATGTCTTTCTGGAAGAAGAGATGCTCACCAGCTGAAAGACTAAACACTTCTGTCTTCCTGTAAATGTATACCTATATAGGATACAACATATACAGATACCTCCATTGCACCTTACAAGTAAGGAACACTACCATATCAATAAAAAACTATCAGCCTACTGCCACTATCGCCTTTAAGGAGACATGAAATCTATCTGTAATCTAGTTTTGCACTATTTAATTTGCTTGAATTTGTTTCCAATGGACGTCCAGCCAGTACTCATATAACAAAGCTGTGTCTCTGTGTATTCTTAATCTAATCATGCCTCCGTGTTAGTGGTAAACCACAAAAATAACAGTACTAGAGCCAGCGGAGAACACAGCTCAACTCTTCAAGCATGTGTTCTCCTCCATTCCTTCAAGACAAAGCCAAATGAGTTAGCCTAGATTAAAAACTTTATGATAAAAATTAGTCAGAACCATACATTTTTGAGCTAAACTGATTGTCTCTGCAGATGGAGGTGACAAAGACCGCTCATGATTTAACATAGCTTGACTACGCAACAACCTAAAGGAGAGATGTCCCACTAGTAAGAAGCATTCTTAGTATTGAAAAGTGGTGTAAGAAGCTGTTGCCTGCCACTTCTCAATGTGTTTGTTGCTGCCTCTGCCCACCTTTTTCCCTGATCCTCTCATGCAATTCTCAGTGCATATGGGGCCACAGGAAAGACAGTTCATGAGATTCCCTGGGTTTTAAGGCAAGAGCTAAAAAATATTTCAAATGGCATGAAGAAATAAGCTTGAAGCTGAGCTTTGGCTTGAGTCAAATGTTCAGAAATAAATTTCCATTACTCCTTGTGTTTCTCAGTTTCAGGGGCAGAAAAAAAAACCCACAAAACCAACCACAAAATAAACTGAACTTCTCCTGTTAAGATTAGTGGGGTATTGGTACAAGATCTACCTTCAAAAGCTCTGGATGAATCAAGTCTTTTCACTCAGCAACAAAGTACCAATTCTCCAACTGCATGATGTGGAACATATACCAAAAAGCCTGAGAAATCAGTGATCTGTTGTTTCCATTATTATCTTTCTGTAGTCATTTTTTCAAACACTGAGGAAGACAGTGTGCACTGTGATTTAGAGTACGAGTTTGTAGAACAGAAATCTGTATCACATTTACTGTGGAGGGAAAAGTCTTCTTGTAATAATACAATAATTTGAGGAATCTATTTGCAGCATTTGCGTTACATCTCTTGAGTTCTTTATTAGTTCCTTGAAGGTCTTCCTACCCCCTATTGGGAAACAGGACAGCAATGGCATATGTGATATGCTGCAACCTTGTTGTCATCCTCCTCTGGTCAGAGGGCAGGTTGTGCTGTGGTTTAATCAGAGCGTGAGCCTCCTGGGTTTGCCAGAAACAATACATTCCTCAATTTGATTGCCTGGAAACTGCATTCTTCATTATCAGTATGGATCGTCCTTTCAGATCTTTTGCAGCTGTTGCTTCCTCACCCATAAAATTCCATTGACACTTCACTGATACCAACTTTCTTGCTTTTGTCACAAGCCTCTAAAAGAGCTAAGAAGATCCTTAGACATAAAGAGGAACACTTGGTCAAAAGAGGGGAAGAAGCTGACAGGAGTTTCTTGCTGAGCTTAGCTAAGAAACCCACAGAAGTTAGACAAAGCAAACTTTGCAGGAAAAATGCCATGGTTCAAAATAAGTTATAATTTTTATAAGGAGCCTGGACAAATCTAGGTCATTTGCTTAACATATGAAATGTTTAAACTGCAACTGTCACATGTATTTCCAATATTTAAAGGTTTTAAATTGCCATATGCAAATTGCCTCTGCCCTAGAAAGAAAAGCTGTATAGCATAGAATGATTTACAGGCTGAAAGAGTGGCTGATATTCATGCAGAAGAGAAAAGAAAGGGGGTAAAGGAAGGGGGAAAAAAAAAAAAAGAGAAGAAGCTGTAGACGGTAGCAAAGGGGAACAGCTGGGGATTTAGCAGATGAGCTGACAGGGCCAATGGGCTAGATGCAGGCTGGATGAATGGGATATCAGGTAAGTGTTTTAGAGAAGCAAAGGTCTGTCAGGGCTGTTACATTCTGAGCATGGAAGCATGAGCAGTGACCGGAAGACCTGCAGAGCAGAAATTGTGAGACGCTGCCTGGATGTAGTAAGGGAGGATACTAGAAAGAACTGAGTAACAAGTTGCTTTTACTGTTCAGGGTTTCTACTGACACTTGTGCTAGACAGTCTCAAAAAGAAGGTTAGCGTATCCTTTCAGATATGGGATTCCCTCCATGCTATTCATAAAACTCAAGATGAGTCTAGAAGAAATATCCTCTGGTATGTAAATTTTTTCTTTGTCCAGAGAAGGAAGACATTCCTCACTGACTCCAAAATGCACAAATGACACAGCAGACTGGCCTGGTATCTGAAAAAGACAATGGAGACATGGGCTACACTGTCAGATCTCACAATTAAGATGTACCATTTTGGGGAGGAAAAAGATTTGAATATCAAGTGCCAACTGGATGGATGAGAAGTATTCTTGCAGATACTGAAGGAATTCTCTGGAGCACTGGCCCAGTCCATGAGGCAAACAATAGGATGGGGTGTGGAACATGACGAAAGGCTAGATTATTCTGGTGTGTTATTAGCAACAGGCAGATAGAGGAATTCACACTGTAAACTACCAGTGCTTAGGGTCTTACAATTTTAGAAAATTCAGAAGTACTCAAAAGCACATTCATATCCTGTAAAAAAAGAATGCATTTACTACAGGCTACAGTTTTAATATAAGTAAATACCTTCTGATTTTTTTGTCTCAATGCACAATGTCATGAATTCAAATTGTAGCGAACACAAGGGCAGAAAATGTGTCACTCATAAAATGACCTCAGTTTCTCACGGTCCATGTAACTCCAGCCTCAGCTGCACCAAAACACATGACCACCACATTATGCGCCTCACCAAGGGCAACGGCAGTGGATGCCTTTGGATGGCAGGGAGCCATCAGTGTGATGAAGTGCCCGGGGTGACAGACCTCAGCAGCTGCAGCCAGATCAGCACTGCAGCCCGGTGTGGCTGCTTTTTGTCAGCGTCATCCCTTCAGCACAAAGACAAGATTCACATGGTACCCTTGACGCAGCACCCAGCATTCAAGTGGACTGAACTGGTCCTAGAGGGATTTCCCAGACCCAGGCTCGTTGCAACACCCATCTCCCCCGTCTAAGACCGCTCCTGAGGCCAGAGGGTGTGCGAATGCTGGCAGCAGGCTGGCCTGGGCCTCTGTGATGGCAACAGGGCCTGGACGCCGAGCCCTGCTCGACGCCTCAGCGTGGAGCCCAGCCCCAAGGACCAGCGGCGACAACTGACTTTCTGGGGACGAACCGCTACAAGTACCGAGGGCACAGCCCGGCGGGGTGGGGGGCTACCTGCCTGCCCCGGCGCGACCCACCGTCCTACCCGGAGACTGGGCCCTCGCTCTGCCGTCCCGGGGCGAGGCTTCCTGCGCTGGGCCGCCGCCTTACCCAGGAGCCAACCTCCCGGGCTCCCGCCCCGGCGGGGGCAGGCAGCAGATCGCTCCTTATGCAACCGGCTCAGGGGAGCAAGCCGCCGCCGCCCCGCCAGCAGCTCGGTGCTGTCCGTGAGTCCCGGGGCCGAGGGGGGGGCTCTCGCCTCAGCCGTGGTGAGGGCAGAAGCTCCCGCCCTGCCCGCCGGGGCGGTGCCGTCCCGCAGGTGCGGGACCCGCCGCAGGAGGGGGGAAGCTGAGGCAGGCGGGGGGACGGCGGCCGTGCCGGGGCTGAGGCGGGAGGCGGGGGCGAGGTGCGCGGCCGGCCGTCGCCGTCGGCTGCTCGGCTCCCCGGGCCCCGCTGCTGCCTGAGCGGGGCTTGGTGCCGGACTCCCCGAGGCGGCGGCGCGCCTCGCTGCCGGGGGGGAAGAGAGGGTGGGAAAAGCCTTGGCCCTCACCGGCTTTCTCTGCAGAGTCCGCACCCGGCCCGTCTGCTCCCCGCGCCCCGGCTCCGTCTGTCAAGTCGCCTGGCCGTAGGAAGATGAGTCGCTGGAGCCACCTTTATCCACTCCCGATGCTGCCCTCCTGGGTACCGGGGGCTGCCGCCGGTGTTGTCTCCTTGCACCTCATCCAGAAACTCCTCTTCCCCTATTTCTGGGCTGACCTGAGGTACCTGCTGAAAGTAATGGTGTATGGGGTGACGGTGGAGGTGTACCGGCTGCAAGGGAGGATTGTCACCGTCCTGGACAAGTTTGTCAAGCTGGCTGAGAAGCAGCCCCACAAGCCCTTCCTCATCTATGAAGGGATGGTGCACACCTACCGGGATGTGGACAGGAGGAGTAACAGGATAGCACAGGTCTTCCTACAGCACGGGGCTCTGAAGAAGGGCGACACGGTAGCCTTGCTGATGGGCAACGAACCGGACTTCATCCATGTGTGGTTCGGACTGGCCAAGCTGGGCTGCGTGGTGGCTTTCCTCAACTTCAATGTGCGCTCCAGGTCTCTCCTGCACTGCGTCAGTAGCTGTGAGCCCAAGATACTGGTTGTGGGAGCAGGTAGAGTATACGCCTGATTCATACATCCAAAGCTTTTAATGTCACACCATGCCGGTGTGTGTCCATCCAGCTCCTTTATTGAAAACCTGATTTTCAGGTGTTCACAGAATGAAAGAAACCGAGGGCTAGAAGCGGCTCAAGAGATCATAAAGCTTAAGCCTCTCAGGCAGAGTCAGGTATATCCATGCTTTGGGGACATTCTTTTAACCTTTTCCTGAAAAATGTGCATTGCAAGAAAGTTTGCAATGTCAAAGTACAGCCTGTTCCAAGCATTTAATTACTTCAGTAGATGCTTAATGTGTCTCAGAAAAGATTAAAATGATCTATTAAGAATAATTTCCCATTCATTTCAACTAGTCAATTTTAATCTTACTTAAGTCATGCACTTTCTTATCCTGTACTATCTCCGCATCTTTCTAGAAGGTCTAAGCTCAGACTGTACAACCTCTGCTGTAAAACTGTTCACAGAGGTACAATAGTCTTCCAGGGACTAAAATTGAGAGGTTTTTTTTACAGATGCAGCACATAGGACATTGATTTGTAATAACCAGCATACTATTGTCATTGGATTGTGGAAGAAATTGCTGTGTTTGAATAGGAGATAATAGTGTTTGTTGTGTAATTTTATGAAGTATGACATTTTTATTAAGTGCTTCAAAAGATTATAAAATCTTGATGTAAGCCTAGTGTGCATTGCATATTCAAATTGGGCTTCAATTAGAGATGTATAATCTGAACACAGATCCAAAAACTAAACTTGCCTCAGTATTTATGATCAAATGCAAGTGAACCTGCAATGCTAAAAAACCCCACACAGAACCTTGACATTTGGTTGGAGGAGGATGTTTCAAAATATTAAATACTAATGTTGTCCTTCCGTTCTAAAATTATAATTTCAAGTCTACTCTGCCTTACTTCTATTTCACAACTTCTTGCCTTATTTGTATTACACAGATTGTAGGGTTTTGCATCCATGACACCTAAATGGTGGAATCTCCTTCATCTGTTCTCTGCTGCTGCAAATTTGTGCTTTCAAAAATTGCATATTTTTAATTATAAATTTTGTCATTCTAATTGTATATGGTATGCTGGTTTCAGACTGCTTGGTAATTAAAACAAGCTAGTGAAACAAAAGCCAATTTAAATATAATCCCAAGACACAGCTTCTGAATTGACAGTTTTGCTGTCTTAATAAAAAAAATCTCGTTTAATACCCTTTCATGAATATGTGATTTTGAGTGTATGGATTGAGGAGTGAAATTAATGTTTAGGATATTCTTGCTCATTGACTATGGTGAAGGAGAACTTTGGATCAAAACTGCCATCTAAGAGTAGCCTTTATTAAAAGGAGATATTAACTAATGAATGAAAAGAGCATTTGAAAAGCAGGAACCGGGTCTGTGTTTCTCCACTCTTAATTTGTTACTAGCAGCTGATGGTAAGAGCGCCTATGTTGAACTAACTTGTTCAGGCTCTGCTTCTCCTCACAGAAGAGGAGCTATGTGCAGACAGATAATGCAACAGAGATACCAACAAATTAGTCTCTGAGCAGGTCTTTTACGTGTTGGTTGTCTTACTTTATCCATGGGTTCTAGTCTCTGCAGTAAGTTTGTCAGTCCCTTGAGCCTGCAAGGCTTCACAGTGTTCTTCTTTGGGATGTAGAGGTTTGTTTTTTTTATTTGTATCTGTGAAAGGAGTTGAAGTTCTGTTATGTCCTTTTTTATTGACTACATTATATGGAAAAGGAACCTCTCCAAAGGACTCCAGGTTTTGTAACTGAAGGTTCATATACTACTCAGTGACTGTGAGAACTAACTCCTACCACGCTTGAAACAAAAACATATTTTACACAATTATGGTACATAGTAATTTCCTCCTTATGTTTACAAAAAATGCAGAGCATTATTTAAAACTGAGGTTACACAGTCAGATACTTCTCAGAGGTCTACTGAATATCTTTTTGTCCAGTGTTAGTGAGCGTTTCAAGGGATTCTTCCTTATCTTGGAAGCTATGGCTTACGATACCTTTAAGTCATACCTAGGTATGACTTAAACTTTCTTGTGTTTTTTGCTCTTCTGGCACCATTTTCCACAGGATTGTGCGTAGCTTGAACATTGTATACTTTTTTGCAAAATATTTACCCTAAAAACAATCAACCTGTGGTCCAATATCTATCGTTGTCATAGTCAGGCATCATGTTTGGCAACCAAGATTGTTGGGTTTTTTTTAACCAGAGATTAGTATGTAGTGGTATTATTAGTGTACTATTTCTGCAGAGTGGAAATTCTAATTTTCAAAAATATGTAGTTTTTTCACCCTCCACAAACAAATACAGGCTTGAGTTATCAATTCCATTTCTTTTAACAGTTACAAAACTATCTTTCCGATATTTTGGATAACCTTCAAACTTGTTCATATACTACAACATGGCAGAAATCATCCCCTTAACAATTTGACTATTAACTATCTATGCTGAACAAGAACAAATTTATTGTTGATATTCTTGTCTGTAATGGCACCGGGAACCCGTATTCAAATCCACTTAATGTTAAGATTTTATTTGTGCTGAAGGGAACCTTCCACCTTCTGCTAGTATCTGGAACAGTTCCCACAGATAATTGTTTATTGCTAAATCTTCCCTGCTCAGAATGGTGGTGTAGCTTTCCTCTTCATGAGATGATTGCATCGTGTAATTTCCTTTGGTATATCTTGTAATTTTTCCAAAATGCTTTTATTTTTTACAAATGTGATACCTCTATCCAAATAGGCTGGGTGCTATTTACGGTTCCATTTTCTTCCACGCCTCGTTCAGTCTTTCATGCTGCCTCTTGAAAGATCACTCTCATTTGTGGAATTTGTACTCTTCAGGGTTTTTTTTGTGCCTGCGGATTTTTCAGAGGTTGTGGTTTGGTAACCTGGTCCAATTAGTATCATCTTGTCTTTCATTCAGCACTTGCAGTCAGACTTTCTTCTGGTCTGACAATTCTCTGATATTTTGGTTGCTTTTTCTAACTTCTGATAGGAGTCTTCCAATAGTACTTAAGTTTTAGGGGTTTGGTTTTGACTTATATATGCTATGAACTCTCATCAATTGAATGTTTTATTCTTAAGCCTCGGATATGTTATAAAAACTTCAAAATTTCTCCCTCTTGTCTGTTTCTTATATGAAATGGATATCTCTAAAAGGTTGAATTTTTTTCTATGACAGCAATTTTCTTTTAATTTATTTAGCACCACCTAGTAACTTGTTTTTTTCCTTCTCATCCAACCACAGGCTGTAAGGCAAATGTAGACTCTCTGATTTGCCAATATTTAGACTTTGTGTTCCTTTCCAGGATTTCCATTTGCCTTTTGAGGCAGAGAGAGAATTTTTGCATTTGTCTGCTGTGTTCCCAGAGCACTGAGCTCTTGCTTTAATTTGTTGTGTAACATTCTCACACTTCCATTCCCAGAAACACTGTCTACCACCACTCCCATTCTGGGGAATGTTTGTTGAAAGAGATTCAAAAGCTGGAGTTTAAAACTGCCTTTTTAATAAAACAGCTGTTAACTAACATGTAAGTGAAGGAGGAACTAGTAAAGGAGAAAAAAAGAAGCTGTATGCCCTTCCCTCTATCAGACTGCCAGCATTAGCTTACTCTAAAAGCAATCTAACCCATTGAAAAGGTGTTCATCCTTACTATGTTTGTTACCAGATTAAGCAACCCTTATTCATTTAAAAAATACTGATTTAACAGAGCAGTAAGGTAGTGCTTAAAATGAAGGCACCTTTTAAGGCACTGTGTCCTTTCTAGTGAATATTTCTATTCATTGGAGTCTTGCTTGAACAAGGGATTACGTTTTATCTTTTGGACAGTACCTGTGTAACGGCAATACTATTAAACAACACTTAGAATCTCGTGATGCCCCAGAAAGGTACAAATGGAATTTGCCAGTGCATTTATAGTGTGTTGCTACTCAGAAGAGTTCAGCTCTTAGTAGGACATCCCCGGTTGCCATCATGACTTCTGATGCAAGGATTCAACTGTGAAATGATTGCTTTACTAAACTCCATGAGATTAGCCTTTGCTGTCAGGACTGATGTAAACTATTTGGGGAGTGTACCTGCTGCAGCCTGTGGGCAGCGGTGTGTGCAGCGTCCTCTGTGTGGGCCTGCTTGAACAGGGGTCTTTGGCCAAGATGACCTCCAGAAATCCCTTCCAGCCACAGCCATTCTGTGATTCTGCAGTTCTGTGCAGAAGTACATCTCCCAGCTGTGCACGTATAGCACTTTCCTGGCTGGCATTCTTTACCTTTGAGGCACCAGCAGTGCTTTCTGCTGCTGCTGAGTGCATTTTGAACTTCTTGCCATCTGAGCTCAGAACCAGGGTTTATACTGGCAGGAGTACAGTTCAGACAGAAGCGTGTCTACATCCTGGAGAAAGAAAGTAAACAAACTCTTTTGGTGTTTGTGAATTAAGGTCATATGGTATTATGCACAAGTAGCAGTATCATCTCTCGTATGTTAGTCACTAAGTGAAAAAAAACATTTTGTCAAAAACATCTTTTTTTTAACTATTTGAAATAAAAAGCTATTTAGACGTAAACATTGAGGACAAGGAAACCATAGAAGACCTGAAGAAGACACTCTGCTCTATTAGACGCTGTATCTCTTTGATCACTTGCTTTTACGCAGTCTGTGTTTGTCACAGATGGCCTTTGAGCAGAAAACAGTGCCAACTGTGATTCCCAAACCATTTTCTGTTTTACTACCTTTACTGTTTTCAATGGCATTTCAAGATACCAACACTTACCCTTAGCCCCAGCTGACTTGTAATTTCTGTTATTATTACTTAGTGAGAATAAGTGCTGAGCATAAGGAGTCACTTGGGGGATCAAGTACAAATAACAATTATTTTCTAAGGCCAGACAGTGTGGGCAAGATTTTGGACTTGCCATAGCTTACTGAGCATGTCTACCAGGGTGCACATCAAAGTTATGTAAGAGGCATTTCATACAGTTTTCCTTCCGAGTAACTTTCTGTTCAGTACAAGTTGATCTCATAATCTGATGTATTCCTTTCATCAGTGTAGGACTGTGTCCTTGCCAAGAGGCTGCATTGTTTCTTTGCTAGAAAATAACATAAAAAGCCTTTTGTGCAACTTGAAACCTAGGACTGTAGTTCAAAGCCAAAACATATTTTCCTTGCTTTCTCAAAATATGTAACTGAGTTAATGTGTTCATTTAAATTGAATGTAATAGTTTCACAAACTTTTGGATGAATAACGAAAGGCTTTAATAGCCCGGGGCGAGAAGGCAAAAAAAAAAGTGGAGAAGCATATTCATCTTGACCAATCACAGATATTTTTTTCCCAGTAGAAGCCAAATAGTTAGCAAATTGTGAATATTCATATACAAACTATGTAAACAACGCACACAGAACTGCCGACTACATTGCCAAACTTCAGATAAGCCACCATTTCTTCCAAAACAAATAAACCAAAACCTGAATATATTTTTGTAGTGTAAAAAGCAAACAATTACTTGAGACAAACCACAAGCTTAAATAATTAAATTGATGTACTATAATTGCTTTCCTGTATGGTAAAGTACACATACCAGGTACTTCCAGAAATCATCAAGTTTAGGTCCTCCAAGAGGCCTGTTTTTGCCTGACATATGGACAAGACGCTATGTAAAGACCGATGAGTCCTACACAATGTCTGGCACAGAAGTTCTTTGTTCATGGAACAAAACATTACTTGACTATCATTAGAATTATTCTTTGGAAATATATTAGTACAACTGAGAGTTATCTTCAAAAACCCCATGCTCCTGTGTATTCCAGAAGTAATTTTCAGTTTCTGGCACCTTGAATGCAGCTGTTTTAAATTACCCTTTCTTATTCAGGAAATCACTTACTGTTTCTGCTGTTCTCTGCTATCTAACTAGAAATTTCTTTCAAGATAACGTATAATTACAAGGTGTTCACATATTCTTCCAAGTACTAGATTCGTGAGTGCAGAAGAAAAATTCTATTGTATAATAGATTCATAGTTCCATAGTAGTTAAAAAACCAAGCAAGTCTCTGTGCAACAAGAAAAAACATAGGTTTTCTGAGTGTTTAGAGAAACAATAAAGATTGTGTATGTTTAATTTGAAGATTAATCTTAATTGTTTAGAGTAAATATGTTTCAGTCTACTAAATGCCATCCTCACATTCTTGACTCTTAAATGATTGTGTTTGTAGAGTTGAAATTAATAGTTGCCATCTTTCTTCCTTTGAAGGAAGGAAAGAAAAGAGGGAAAAGTAAAAAGAAGAGGTAAGTCCTCTTCTTCTCGACAGTCTTGCATTTTATGTTACGCAAATACGCAGAGAACTTGGTGCACATCTTATCTAGAACTTCTGAATCCTAAAAACTTATAAATATTTGTGAATTTCTTCCTGTAGTGCAGTCCTAAACAAAAATGTCTTCTGAAGAGAAGTTAGGAGTTGGTAGGTAATACAGCTTCATCTTCATCACTTTCAAAACTGTAAAAAGCAAAACAATTCAAGGAAATGCAAGAAGGAATTAATTTATCTATGGAAAATAAGGAAATGCCAAAATGATCCATTTGGTATCTGCAGTACTTAAAAAGGGTAATACTCACTGAGGGGTTTTTTGACAGGCCTTTTGCAAGAGGATAGTTTTCAATTAAACAATAGTTGAAATTTCATTTACAATTACACTTTAATTGTTCAGGATAATTTTGCCTGATGACTTGTATCGGGCTGTTTTTCTCAATATTTGTAAGTCATGTTTGTTACTTGGAAGGGACACTACAGAGGATGGACAGCTGAGTCTGGTTCAAAGGAAGCTAGAGGAGCCAATAAATTCTTAACAATCCTTAACAATTAACAATACTTAACATTTTGCTGGCACTGTAGTTGGAGCAACTGCACCAATAAAGAATGACAGAGAGTGCTATGTTCTTTTACTATTTTTGAGAACAGAAATGGAGCTCCAGCCACTTCTGACACCTGTGTTTCTTTTGCTAGGTTCTCAGCCTAATTTGTACCTACACAAACTATCATTAGTTTATTTAGGAGACATATATGTATATATATGCAAATAGGAAGACAAAAATCAGTATTAGAAGGTAGTAAGAATATAGTTATTCTGTCTCTGTAAACCTGAAAACCTAAAAAAAATCTGTCTCTGTATTCTGTTACTCTGTAAACCAAGTAAACACTTGGTTTACTGGTAGCGGTTTTTCATTAGAAAGCACACTGTGGAATTTTCATATATATCACTTGAAAAATATACCCTAGTTTTATAATATGACAGCAAAACAAAATTAATATGCCAATGAACCTTTACTTGCAGTCCGTCAGATCTCCTACAGTTAATACTATTGTCCTTAACATTATTTTTTATTCACATTTTTTCATTCTATTACTACATATAGTGAGAAGGGACTGTACTCCAATGATTGAAAAAAGGACTATCTGTTAGATTTTCATTATTATTTGGGTGATTCCTTCCTGAAACCATTTTGCAATGCAAGGAAGGTAGAAAACAAGAATTTTAATGTTGTGCTCCATCAGATCTATTTGCTAATCATTCAGAAAATATATAGAACTTGTACTTAGTAGGCTTTAGGTTTGTAAGACATACGTTTAGTTAGCGACAGTAGGCTGTATCTCTGTTATAGTAATAGACACTAATATGTCATTCATTAAAATATATACAGCAGTCTGTCATTAGGGAAGTAGTTTTCTGAAAGATTAAATATCTTCAGTTATTTTGGTGTAAAATTTATGTAAGGGTATTCTGTTAATGGTGTCCATATTTAATATTTGCAAAATGAGCTTGGAGTTGACACCAGGATTTCAAATGCGGGCTCTGGCAGTACCTCGTTATGAGGTTCTTGGTGAGTCATGTCAACTTTGTTTGTTTATTCATCTATAAAAACTGAGATAATAACATAAATTTATACCCACAGGGATATTTGCAAGATTAATTACATAGGCTGAGATCCAGCAAAGCACTTAAGTGTAAATGAGTCTTTAAGTATATGAATAGTTCTGTTGAAAGCAGTATTATTCCTATTCTTGAGAATTTTCCTGTATTGGTACTTTAATGCCTGTGCAGTGTTCTGAAAAAGTGACAGATTGTAAAAATGCTTAGAAATATAAATACCAAATGTATTACTAAGGATTGGCCTCTATTTATATTTTTTTCTTTTTGTGTAATCCATCTCTCTCACACAGTTTCTTTCTTAATAAGCAAACAAAATAGATCTTAGTTATTCATCTGTTTTTATTTTATAAAAGTGATTTTGTATGTACATTCAGGTAAAAGCCAATAGGAGGAATGGCTTTCAGTGAATGAACATGCGATTATGAGAAAATAAAATTGTCTGACATACCCAAAATCAGATTCTTTAAGGTATCTCAAACACTCAGAGCACTACATAAACAGGCACATGGCTCTTTGGCAGTGTTTGAATAAGCCATGGGCCTGTGTCGTATTTCTATTCTGTGAAATTCAGGTACCTACATACATGATATAGTTTTTCATTTGTGTGTTTGTTTTTAAATTAGTCACTTCAGTGCTTTTGAAAAAAATACTGTTTGATGAGAGATTGTTGTTGAGGGCATCCAGGGAAACCTGCAGTGTAATTACCAGCTATGTATATATATATTTGCCTTGCATCTTCAACAGATTTCTTCATGATTTATTTGAAGCTGAAGCTTAATTACACTTCATTCTGGTCTCAGCAATGATCAAGGGTTTCCCAGAATGAGGTGGAAAGCAAGAGCTAATAATCAAGGCTCACCCATTTGCCTTGAGGGCTAGTTGACAATTAGACCTTGTGGGGTCAGCAGTATTTTTACCACATTATATCCCATTTTCAGTGAATTTTAATTCTAGTTCATCATTATTTTATTGAATTTATTTATGTCCATATTTTTATTACAGGAAGTAAAACTTTCAGAGGAAAAATACTTTATTCACTAGTTTTGTGAAGACATAATGTAAGTAATATTATTTTATGTTTATTTTTAAGATTTGCTTGGGACACTGGAAGAAATTCTTCCTAACCTCCAAAAAGACGTTAGTGTTTGGATAATGACCAAAGATTCCACTTTTCCAAGCGTGCATACCCTTTTAGACAAAATAGAGGCTGCATCTGAAGACCCCGTTCCAGTTAATCAACGCTCTGCCAACAACCTCAAGTCAACTGTTTTATATATATTTACTTCAGGAACAACAGGTACAGGTCTCCTAGAGAATCTATATTTTCCTTCAGTTTTCATCTAAAAACTTAATTTTTCAAAAACTCTAATTTTTTTGGTTCATCTTTTCATAGTAGAATAGAATATTTCTTATCTAGAAGCATTATGGTAGAAAATAAGCATGTTTCTTGTCAGTGACCGTTTATATTCAGTGATTTATGGGCTTCTCTTCTTTTTTTTCCTGACACATTGTGCAACACTATGGCCTCTTGTTATATCACAGTTAAGGTGTTTTTATAAAACATTTTGCTTTTTCTGTGGATTTACAATGATAATAAATATTATTTTGTGATCGCATACCACAGTGTACCTAATATATCTAACATTGTATGTAGAATTTTAAAAAACAATCTTCAAAGAAGCAAATAGATATTTGTTTTTTTTTTTCATTAAGTCATGTTGTATGCAGGTCACTGTAGAGACAGAAAATAGGATTAAGTTACTAGCCTTTTAGTTTAGAAACAGATGGCTGAATTTATTACCAGTGCTCCAGCAGCTAAGAAGCTAAGACTTTGAAAAAACTGATCACTGACATGAAAAGCAGCATGATGTCATTAAGATAAGCAGATTGGCATTCTCATTCAGCTGAACACAAGTTTTAGTCACAAGAAGATTTAAAAGAAAGGTGTGTTTTATGGCTTTGTTCCGTCATACAAATAATTATTTAATTTATTTCCTGCGGGTTCAGGGGGAAAATTAGGAAATAAGAATGTTAGTCTGTAATAAAAAATAAAAAAACCGAGGAAGGTATAAATATTGTCAAGAGGTCAGGTATGTTTGTAATACTATTAATATAAGTATGGTTGAGCTTGCTGGTTAAAAGTAAGGCATTTTAGCTAAAAAAACCATTATAGAATTCTCCAGGTGGGAGGATATTGTTGTTATAACTACATTCAGAATATCTGTGTGAAGTCTCGAATTTTAGTTATATAGAATTTAAAACATTTTTGAGTGCTTGTATGTACTACATTAATTTACATTGGATTTCTTTTATGTACTATGTAGCTAAAATAACAATGTTTGTTAGTCTGAAGGCTGTGGAGTAACTAATTCTAATCTAAAGTAACTGAGCATTTTTACACTTTTTGATAAAACAAGACCATAGAGTTGCTCCTAAAATCAATGACTGATAAACTTAGTTAAAAGAAAGAAGTATCTTCCATGGTCTGTAGTTGGCTGTCTGTAAAGGCAGAAGGAAAAATCTCAGGACTCTGTAGTGCACTTCTTGCAATAAGTGGTTCATTGGCAACATAGGCTTACTGCGTTTTCTCTTTAGCGTGATGGATTTTGGAATAGCTGTGATGTGTAACTAGCATCTCCATAGATCACACTTGCAGTTAACACCTCTGGTTAAGTCTTCAAATAAACACTAGCTTTGCTAGAATAGGAGAGAAGACTTTCTGTACCATTACATTTTTTGAGATTGTTAACAGTTTTCACTGTTCATGATCAGGACTCAGACTGAAATTTGTGCATGTATGTGAGAGCATATATGATGCAAGAACACATCCCCTACTCAAAATAACAGGTGCCAGAGCAGTAGCCCAAGAAGCTCTTGCGTGTGAGTCCGTGTGTTGCTGAACAGAAATACTGCGCTGAACCTGAAGAAACTCATTAAGAACAGCTTAACTGGAGGGGACTTTTTCATGGATTTTTTCTCTTTAAATTCTTCCTAGTCTTCATAGCGTTCTAAAACAAAGAGGTAGACTTACATGTACACATCTTAGATAAGCACCCACTACGTGATCTACTTCATGTAGATTCCATACCTTTCTTAATTATGTTACAGTCACTATGGCTCTTGCCTGAAAGAGATCTAGTGTGTTGCGTCGTTATGTTAAAGGGTCCATATGTACAGTAAATGCTTTTGGCCCTTTGTTGCCTCTAGATAATTTCATAGGGTGCTAACCATGTTTCCACCTATTTGAATTTAGTTGACATCAGATTAAATAACTAACAGACAAGGTTACAAACTGGCTTATGTATCTTTATGTGTACAGAACAAACATGCAATACTGTATTAAACAGCCAGTTGTCTATTAACAGCCATCTGAACAGATGGCTGAAAATTTGCTTAGGGAAGAAAGAATAGATTCTTCTATTTTCTTACACATGGAAAAAAAAATTGGGTTTTCTTTAAGAGAAGCTTTATGCATGGTTTTGTGTTTTCATTACAGGTCTTCCAAAGGCCGCAGTCATCAGTCACATGCAGGTTCTTAAAGGAGCTGCTGGACTGTGGGCTTTTGGTGCTACTGCAGAAGACATCATTTATATTACTCTGCCGCTTTATCACAGTGCAGCATCTCTTCTTGGCATCGGTGGATGCATAGAATTGGGTAGGGCTTGTTTCATTTAATTGTGTTGCTAATAGAGAATTAATTATTGTAAAAATGTATCAAACACAGTTAGGTTCACTGCCATTAGGGAAGCTAATGCTTTGCTGAAATCAAATGAATAGTCTTTTTGAAATAGCTTTACATTTCTGTATTTGGGGATGTGGGGTCTTATAATAGCGAAGGAGCTCTTACAAGCTGTCTTTGTGGTACTGGAGAAGAATTAGTTATAGTCACTGGTGTCACAAATGTTTTTACTTTATTTTATATTTAGGTTAAAAGGAATTTAAGGACATAGGTAATATTTTGGCAGTGTGTACAGTGCATTAGTATATGTACAGACTAAGCATTGTATGGTGGAATAGAACTAAAATATATTTTGGTGAACTGAAAAAGACTGACAAGTACATTTATAGTAAACATTCAGCTTTGTCATAGATCATTAGATGATATGTAACTTTTTTTCCATTTTGCTGTTTTGGCATGGACAGTAAAATACATATTTTACTGAGACAATGTAGATGTCCTTAATGACTCTTATAAAAGATTTATTTGGAACTTGATGGCAAATACTTCCTGTTTCCTGAAGAATCAAGGACAAGTCAGAGCAAGGGAAAGATCATTGGATTATGGGTTAATTCTGTCTGAATTTGCATTGATGAATACTTGCTTTGTTGAAAAATGAGGTTTCAGTGATACCCAAATGATTTGCTAATTCAGGCTGACTTTTCTGGATGTTTTCAGTTAAACTCTTTTGAATAATGTTACAACACCAACAAAGAGAAGGTGTCTTCTTGCTTTTAACCTCTTTACTGTCTCACCAAGGAGGAGGCTGGGTTCATCTCCCTTATTTGTCTACCAGGTTTGAACACACATCTTCTAATAAAGCAGCTTAAATACCGTATAGTTCTCTGAATGAGGCTGCTCTTAGTTCCTCTTATGTCCTATTTTTTAGAAATAGTGAACATAGCTAGCTAAGCTGCCATATAGAGAAAATGCTTAATTTCCTTTTCTGCTGTTTCCATAAAGGTGCAACCTGTGTATTAAAAAAGAAGTTCTCAGCTAGTCAGTTTTGGAGTGACTGCAAAAAGTACAATGTGACTGTCATCCAGTACATTGGAGAACTTTGCCGTTACCTTTGCAGCCAGCCAGTGGTAAGCGGAACCAAAATGATGGTTATTCGTCTGTAAGTGATGTGTACATTTATTGTTCTTAATGTGGTTGTGTTAAAAGGGTAACAAAACTGTACTGAACCTGTCCCTCAGCCCTTCTTTTTATGTGAGGTTCTTAAAATATTTGGTGATCTGTAGACTGTAAAAAAGCCCAAATGGCATGAATCAGGAACATGTTGAAGTGTTAAAAGAAAAGATTTCAACACTAAAAACTGGATCAGTATAATTTGGTGAAAAAATATTCTTTCAAAGTTTCACAGTGTAAATTCAGAAAACCAGGACTACTGTTCAATGTCTTTTCAGAATTTTCAAAACTTTGTTTCTTGGCACATAAGTATATCAGAGGTCTCAAGTTTTGTAGTTGATGTTTTAGCGCAGTTTTGGCTCATGGAATGTGCTTGTTTTGAGACCATCTAAACCATATTTTAAAATTTGAAAGGGGTTTTGCCTAGGTTAGCAGCTCAAAGGACGAATGCCTTTTGTTCCAATTAGGAAGCTATTCCAGACAACAAAGCTAGTTGTCAAAGTGACATTCTTCTCTGCAACTGTGTTAGCCCTAACTTGAAAATACTTCTTTTCCCTTGGCAGTCCAATGATGTGATGGTCTATCTACATGGTATCAAGTATGAAGTATGCTGAACCTGTTGTAATTACCAAGTATAGCTGACTGAGGTTAACTGAAATAACTGGCTGTTAACTGATAATTAACTGGCTGTTTTCTGATATGTTTCTGTATCTACCCATTGATGATAGAGAGAGCCCAGGATGTTTAGGCTAAGCTAAATGTCTAAAATTCATTGAAATGAATTCAAAATGTAGAAAATAATATTGACAGGATGGATATACCCTGTTGCATAGCACACCTAACTGACTTTCTATCCTCAAATGCTTGTGCTAAATGTGTCAAAGTGAATATGGAACAAACATAGTCCAGTATGAACTAAAAGTCATTTTGCTAATGCTGGCAGCTTCCAACCATTTATGAGCTCCAGGTGTTCCTATTGTGTTTCAATAATAAATCCTAAGTGTTACATCATATATTATCTTACCCGATTAAGCATTTTAATAAATGACTTTACACAGTTACTTATGATCATAAACAGCTTTTATTTTGGATACTAAATAAAAATAAACAAAAACTTCCAAGTACTTCCATAACTTTAAGCAAAAAGAACTGTAACTACCTTTAATTTAACAAAATGTTCAGGAGAACACAAAGAGATTTGTGAAAATGTACGAAAGCTGGATGCAATTGTTATCTCTTTGAACATTCTCCCTTTGCCTCTATCGTAATTTCATTTTGTGATTTCAAAAAATTAACCAGTGTTTTACTTCCTTGTCAATGAATTTTATTGAATTGACTCATCTCTTGGGAAATGGTGTCAATAATTCAAATTAATTAATCTGAAAATTCTTTTCTAATCCAAGTCCTCGTTTTATGATTTTCCAGAAAAACCTCCTTAAGCAGTTCTTATAATTCGAAGACAATGCAAATCAGTCTTGTTTTCCAGCACAATAACAATTTGCATTAATATCTCAAGTTGCTGACCCAAGAATGGAAAAGGTCAGTGTTCATAAGACATTGGATTTTTTTTTCTCCTGAAGATTTTTAGAAACATGTTCAAGTAATGTAGCGGTGGGTCATAGATCCTACAGCACTATCCATGCATGCCTCAGCAAGGAGAGTGTTGTTGAATTAAAGAGGGCATGGCTGACGTCCCACTGACCACCACTGGTTGTGATGTGAAACCAAAGTAGCAATACCTTTATCTCTCTCTTTCTTTTTTTTGGTTTGTTTCTTTGGGTTTTTTGTTGGTTTTTTTTTATTATTTGTTTGGTTTTTAAATTTATAATAAAATAAACAAAAAATTACAGGGTAACAAAAAATCAGAGACCATAAGGAAAATCAAAACATACGAAGGGCCTAGCTTTTACAAACTGGGCTTTTTTCACTGCTAGGCTAACATGATTTCCCCGAAGTCATCTTGCTTCTCTCCAACACTTGCCAACTTTTGCTGTGTTTGCAGCCTCAGATGCTAATTGCTCCCCTTTTCTGTCCTTTAACTGCACAGTTAGAGCACGACATTTTGTTTTGCCCATTTTATCCAGTTCAGTATCCTGAAGCAAGAATGATAGATTGATATACTTCATTTTCTAAAACAAACTCTCATTTTTAAATCCATATCAAGCGATCGTAGAGTTTAAGAAGTTTTAAATAAGTTTAAGAAGTTATTTATACCATCATTAACTGTTTATATACTATATTCGTATATATAGTATTTTTATATATAGTATAGTATATTTTATAGTATTTGTATATATAGTATTATATAGTATATACTATATTTGTACCATCATTAACTATTCATTAACTGTATAACTATTCTATTTATTAATTTATGTGCATACTTTCCAGGAGCTGGCATGTCTAAACTCTTTGCTCTGTGAGTCTATGGGGTTTTTTTGGTTTTGTTTTGGGTTTTTTTTTTGCTAGCTGGCTAAAGAGAAAAGTAATGTACCTCATCAAGAAAAATTAAAATTATAAAATTAATCAGTTTGACAGCTAGGTACTTGAAGAAAAGTAGTAAGTATTTTTCATGTTAAGACTGGAAGAGAAACATGTTCACACAAATAAGTGGAACGATTTCAAATATGTTATGCAATCCATTATTATCTTTCAAGTAGGTGAAATAATTTGCCCAGTTGTTATCTCTCTTTAAGTTTCATTAACTAAAAAGCACTATATGTACTGGCAGCATGAGAAAGATACAGCTAATGCAAGTTTTAAAGCTCTGCGAAGATATTAGGTGGGCAGTGTTTTCAAGGTTAGAGTACCATACAGCCCTTCTAATGAACATAGATTAAAACCACAGTAATTACCTCAAGTACTTCGTTCATTTATTTAACGCTAAATTTGAAATAAATGGTATATTTCTAATAGTTGGAGGCCACATTGTGGCCTTTTATTTCATAGATTCTGAACAGAACTTTTGGCAAGTCTCTGTAGCATATAGACTTTTGGCTTAGCTTTCCGTATTAGTTTTTTCTTGTTTCATCTTTCTGCCTCCCACTCACATCTGCAACAGCTCGTGAAGACTCTTTTGCAGTAGAATTTTTTGAAACCCGTTCTGCATCCAGTTCCGTTTAGTAACCTGTTGTCTGGAAAGAACATTTGTTAGAAAAGGAAGTTGTCTTTTTTCCTTAAGTACGAGTACAAAGACTTTGTATTATGTGATGTTCATAGATTTTGCTGGGCTCCTAAATAAGTGAATAAACTTCATGCCTGCCCTCTTCCAAGCTTTTTTTCTGCAGTCTTTTGATTACAGTGAAAGTACAAGAGCCAGCATTGATGGCTAGTAGCCATCAGTAGCTACAAAATGGATTCCGCTCTAAGATATTAGCATGATTACTCCAGTGAAAGAGAATATTCAGCAAATTATTAACTTGGTCTTGCTGGCTGACATTGCTCAAAACCTCTATTAACAGTGATCTATGAAATTTCAGAAGTATGGCATAGCGTAGCTCCTTATTTCCTCTCCAGGCAAAGGCCTTGGCAATACTTCTCTACTAATCTGTGGATACATTTTACTTCAAAGGTTGCAACACATTTAAAATTTAACATTTAAAGTGTATACAAAATCTTCCTAATGTACTTGCAGATTCATTTCGAATTTGAAGTAATGAGCTATTTATATAATGCATAGCGTCCTGAAGCTTTTGGAAAGATATGAATGGTAATGCAGCACGTCTTTCCTGCTTTTCCATAAAGGAGACGTAAATCCTGAAATGATTTACAAACAGAGGCTAGAAATCAGTTTTCTTGATCACTGTATCCTGTCTTCTACTCTCATAAGCTGTCATACATTATGACATTAATTGTATAATTTATGATACTTTGCATGAACTTGGTAAGCTCTTTATTAAAACAAGAGTTCACTTCTACTTGTATTCAAATTCTATTTCGCAATTAATTATATCATTGCTTAGAAATTTTCTTTCAATAGCTGTCCTGTTTTATGTCTGTTTGGTATTGAGCCAACGTTATCCTTTGGCATCAGTAGCATTTCCTATTTCCTTGGGGTTACCTCAAGCGTATAAGACCATGTATATCAGCTTTCAGACTTTATTTTGCTAAGCTGAAGCAAGCCAGTCTCTCTACTAGATCCAGTTTGGCCAAGGTTTCTTTGGATGGGATTAAGATCTCTGAAGTGACTTTAGAAAAGATGCTTAAGGATTTATTTTATTAAAACTCTTCTGTGTTAGAACAATTGTAATTCAGAAGGAGGAAACAAGGAAGTCAATGCTGCTGGGATAAGCAAAGAGAATGAATGCTTATTTCCCTGCTGTTGACTCTAGTTATAAGGGGTGTAAGAATGGAGTTTATATATGTTGGACAGCACTCTATCCCACCTAGAAGAAAGCTTCTTTGAAGGAAGGGAATTTGATGGTCAGGTAAGGAATGAAAAATGAGTCAGCAGGCACTTCTCTACAATGCAGATTTTGCTTGGCATCACATTTTATTCCCCATTAAAGTTTAGCTCAATTTATGTTCAGTACTGAAAATTGTTCTTTCCCTTAACCATTAAAACGTGGAGTGGAAATTTGTCAAGCACGTTGACGGTTTTCAGCATACACATTTTATTAAATACGCCAAACCACTGATGTGTCACAGCTACAGGCAACCACATCTGTGTGTTCCATTTGAAGTCTCTGAATAATCTCTATATGTCATTAAAATGTTATTTACTGGGGAGAATTTTGCAATTTATTTATTGTTCTGGTAACCTGTGGTTTTTTTAAAAAATTCTGCAAGCACTTGCTTATGTCGTAAGCAGATATCATTATTAATCCAAGTTGTTAGTGATTTACCACAGTATTAACAGTGCCTAAAAGGAGAATTGAACATTCATTGTACATGCAGTTAGAGAAAATGGATTTTTTAGACTACAAACATAGTCAGCACATCTGAGATGAAGTTTAGGAATGGAGCTGGGATTTGGAAGCTTATATTTTTTTCCCTCCAGACTGTATCAGTTGATCTAATAAAAAAGTATACTGTATATCACACCAAACTCTGTGCTTTAAATTGCCATGACTACAATAGTGTTATTTTTAAAAAGTGGGTTTAAGGAGAGATTATAATCCCGTCCATTTTGGCTGCTGTCTTCTGATGTGTGTACTGGCATATCTCTCTTGGACTCCATCCACATAATGATTCTGTGTTTGTTTTCTCATTCTTCCCACTACTAATGGTAAAGGTTTTCAGGTTTTCTTCCTGAAAAAGTCTTCTGTAATGTTTGTAGAGCTCCTTTGGCCTTAGGAAGCATTGGTTTTCCATACCCAAAACAGCACTGAAGGCTAGTTGCCATGTCAGCTATTGGTTTTAGCATGGTGGCTCAAGACCTCTCTCAGTCTTTAACAGGGCAGATAAATTGACCAATTTCCTTCCTTACAGCTTCTTTTCCTAGATACTCGTCTTTTGTGTTAAGATAGTGGAATCATGCAGAAAAAGACCTGATAGTGAAGCCTAGAAATCACAGTCATACTTTTAAAAGGGAAGCTTCATATTGCTCACAGAATACTGCGTGCAATATGAAGTGCAAGAAATAATCTGTGCGTGCTTTAATTCTCTGAATTGACCTTTGGATAATTTTGTGTAATTTGTTTTGACTTGTGGGCTCCTGGGGCAATCACCAAAAATACAACAATCTACTTCGTATCACTGGGTGGAACACAGATAGAAGTGACTTTATTTTGTTGGTAGATACTTTCTGAGGAAATAGAAGTACAACTAAGAAAGTATTTCCTATTAGAAGAGCTAAAGGAAGAAAACTCCTGTCAGAATCTAATCCTATTAGATTATCAGGAGGCTGACTAATGAAAGTGAGCTGTGCTAAATAGTAAACAACCAGTTCCTGAACTAGAAGGATGTGTGCTGTTTCTAAAATTCCCATTCCTTTCTTATGGTGCATCCCTTCAGTGCCCTTCCTGTTTTCTTTTAATTGTATTTTTAAACTTGGGTATGCATTTTGCTCAGAAAATCTAGTGCAATTTACAACTGGGCATTACTGAGAAGTGAATGTTAAGCACGCATCTTGAAGAATTTATTACATCTGTCATCATAATGGCAGCAGGACATCTCTCGTCTTACAGTCTCTCTACTAACTACCTAATGTCCCTTTTTTCAGGGCTAACGTGTCAGTAGAGAACTGGTGAATGTGTTGCTACATGCACTCCTTGTAAATATGTGAATGGAAATCCTGTCATGGTCTGTCCATCATATTTTATATTTAACAGATGTTTGCATTTCTTAGGCTCTGAGATCGCTTTTAGTTTCGTCAAGGCCATAATACAGGAAACATTTCATGCCTCCTTTGCTTGAAGTTGCCTTTACTTCTCTCCATTTGGCTTTTCCTGCTGCAGAAATGGTAAAGTAGGACAATGAACCTGTTTTCTTGTATTCTTTTAAAGCAACTGCTAAGTACATTTTTATATAGCTGCAGTCATGAATCCTTCCCGTACCAATTAATATACTGTTGATAGCACTTTAAAAGGCATTTCTTTTATCAACTACTTAATCATGTAGGTAGTCCACATAGTTTACAAAGAACACTTAAGGAGGAAAGACTGGCAGATGAAAAATCCCAGGTATGTGGTATTTAGTGTAATAGGGCAGATCTTGACTTGTCAATTAATTACTATACAAATGAAACAAGCACTCAGAATGGAGAAACAGTGCGTCAGAAACTTTATGATGCATGCAGATATTTGGCATACGGTTCAAAGATCTCAGCAGAATTAAGAAAAGTCCAGGTGTAAGGTAAGAACAGTTCTTCCCTATTAAAGCTTCAAAAAGGCATTGAAAAAAAATGTTTCACCTTTACTGTTAGAAATAAGTGGGTATAGACTGAATCCCCATTTTATTTCACATTATTTGAACTTACTTATGGTGGTTGACAATGGCAAGGCACTGAGTCCTTCATATATGAGATATTGTGAGGAAATACAGCTTTTAGTGAAGGAAGTATTAACTAGGTACTATGCTGTTGCAGTAGGCTGACAATACGCATGCTGGCCAGCTGCATACCAAATGTTGCACGGTAACTGGCTGACGTGCCACAGCTTGTTCAGGTGTCAAGAATGGCACAGGGATAGTAGACCTTGTCTCCCAGAAGAGATGACTCTAGGTAACTAGGTGACTCCTTGGAATTCCTCCTACTCTTATAATTCTGTCTACTGTACTGGAGGGAAGCTAGTTGATGAAATGCCATCTGAATATGGCAGAAATTCAAAGCATGACTGTTTGGTGCCATAGTCTGTTTAAAGAATAAGTTCCTGCATACTTAATTTATTTCAATTTTCATACATTAGGACACCCTAAGTGTGCATCACTCAACTATGTTTCTAGAACTTGTTGGAATTATCATCGCTTTACCTTCCCTTCTCTTATTTATTGCACTTTATTTACTGCGTAAATTTTCAGCCAGAGTGCCCATGGATACCAACACGCCTGCCCTAGAGTTGGACTCTGGCAGTGATCTGGAGAGTAGTACAGATGATGAATATATAGATCAAGTCATGAAAAAGGTGTTAAAATGGCTAATTCTATTTTATTTACTGTGATTCACTTTCCATTGAAAGTTAGTTACACGTAAAGTCAACATGAATTAATGTCATATATTATACAAAGGTTTAGATAAAAACATGTAAAAAATAGCTATATGAATTCACTTACATGTAAAACTAATGTGAATTATCACTGTTCAAAGTTTCCCTCATTGTAATAATTTTCTTCATACTTATTAAACCTGCTGGGAGATTAAATTACGTATAATTTCCATTCTTACGGTTGAAAGGCTGCTAAATGCATGACAGTTTTAATGCCTTTTCCCCAGAAAGCCCTGCAGTGGGAGTCTTGTATCAACAGATGGGTAGAGCTGTGGTGGAACTGACTAAATCACAAATACGGCAGTTGCAGCAAAGCAGTCGAACAGAAAATTTACCTTAGTTATGAAGAAGTGAATTGCTGCCCTCTCTTTTTAAGAAAATTCACTTTCTGTGATGAGTTCTTGATGACATCATACACCTTCGTTGTATTTTTGCAGGAGGGCTGAATGCCTTCCGAGAATACTTCCTAAAGTGAGGTAGTATTGTTGACAGGTGTTAACATTGCAAGCACAGTAGAATGCTGACCTGTCAGGTTTACTCTGCGTCTTTTCCACTAGAGAAACAACTTCGTGCTGTAGTAAAATAAACCAGCAAAAATATTCTTTGAACCTGCTCTGGCCGGGGGGTTGGACTGGATGATCTCCAAAGGTCCCTTCCAACCCCTACAATTCTGTGATTCTGTGATGCTGTAACATGAGGAATTGACGGTATTGAAGTAACTGCACTTATAAATGATGCTGTATTTGTCCTTTTGAAAAAAAAACACACAACATAATCCATTGTTTTCTGGTTCATCCTAGTTTGTGTCTTTTCAGCAAATAGACTTAAATGCGTTTATTTTTTTAAAGTATAAATAACAGAAGCAAACTCACCTGCTTATTAACTTGGTCTCCAGAGATTTTGAAGGTTCTTAGCCTGATTAATGACCCACTTAATTAGTGTGTGTATAGATACGCACATATTTGTCTCTTCTGTTCATTGTGGAACAAAGGATTTTTGGGAAAGAATCTCTAGTGCTATTTTTCATATCTCAGCAAAGGCAGTACATTTGAATAATTCAGTGGCGTAAGCAAGGGGTAACTACAGTTCAGTTACTGACATGTTAATTTCAGTTTAGCAATGAAACTGTAATGGAAATAACCCACTTTGAAAAGTTTTAAGTTGATCTGACTGGAATATTCAAAAGATGGCAGACAGTCTTCTGGGGGAAAAAAAAAAGAGTTTATAGCTTTCCAGACAAAGTTCAAAGTAGCACTGAAACACTTTCTCTTTTTGCATCTAAAGTAAGAGGTGAGAGAGAGGGAGAAGGAAAGTATTGGGTTGTTGTGTAAAAAAAAAAAAAAAAAAAAAAAAAAGATTAGTGAAGCAGTGAGTGATGTAGTTTTGAGGTAAAATAGCAGGAAAATGCCTCAGATTGTAATATACCAAGAGCTACCAGCAGCTAGTGAAATAGGTGAATCATTCCAGCAAGAGGGACTTAACTTCCAGAAGAAAGACTCTGAAGCTTAATAAAGGAACTTTTTATCTCTTTATGAGTTATTGGTTTTGAAGAGGGAAGAACAAAAACTCGGTTCGTCTTTGTGATTTAGGGGAGGAACTTAAAATTTTACTGTGCTTGCAGTTCTTGTTACACAAGTGAGAATTCACAATCCTCATGAAAAATTGAATTTGGCGAAGACATAACCCTCGGAGGAGCAGTCCTGTCTATATACTCAGTAGAAGCTTCACTGGTTTTAATATCCAAAATACTTAAAGATTCCTGTTTTAGTCAGCTGACCAGATCTCATCTTCACAGAAATAATTTGCTGTACTTTTATGCCACATTAAAGGTGCTAAAATGGATTTTCACTCTAAAGACATACCTAATTCATACTGGATTAAAGTTGGAAGGGGAACTTTAATAGAACAGAAAATAGGGACTATCTGCTTTCTTTAGTATATGTATGTGGATGTGTCTGTATATATATATAAACACAAAAATATATACAGATATAAAAAAAGTGTGAATATATGTGTATAAGTGTATATGTGTTTGTATACGTTTGTATAAGTGTACATATTTAGAGGTATATACAGACAGTGTTGCAGTACCAGAGTGCTATGCAGTTCTAAAGGTATGTGGTAACAAACTGTACCTGTGTTTATTTTGTGCTGTCTCACTTCTCAGGCATTCTTCATTGCCATTTGCAATGATTAAAAATGGAGCCTTATTTTAAAATAGGTGAAATCAGAAAAAAAAACCAAAAACAACAAAATAACATTTTAGCTCTTGTGCCTTCTGATACTTTGATTTAAATCGGATTGTATTTTAAAGGTGCTCCACCCAATCGCAAGGTTTAGGCATGTATTCATAAAATTAGAGGGTCTCACTGAACAGGCTGGACACAAACTATTGTGTTTCTTGTAATAAAACATGGGAGTTGACAACAGTAAAGCCTCAAGATCACCAAGAAATAATGTATTCCAAGTAACATTGAACAAAATCTTGTGAGTCTTAATATTGAAAGAAATACAGAAGATGACTCATACGTAATGTGTGGGAAGAAACAGATATTACCAATGTGTGAAATCTGATTGTTGCTTATAATCAGTCTGAAGACACAATAAAGTAACTATTAATCTATGCAGACTTTAATCCCTTGACAGAAATAATTCCTGCTTTTCTCTGTTCTTCCCAGTTTTCTAATTCGTCTGAGTTAAAACAGACTGAGTCGATACAAGTTTTAAAATGTGGAAGTGTTTATATAAATTAATGTAGCCATTATTCAGGAAATAATTTGCTTGTTTAACAAGATAATAGTTTTTTGATTGCAGTTTGCTACATTGTAGCTGTAGGCGAGCTATGCCAGCTTTCTTTAACTTCTTAATTTCTGTTTTTCTTTTTTTGTTGTTGTTTATACTTTATGTATTTAAAGAAGGTACATTTTCCCCACAATATATGCAACAATCAGATGCATTTATCAGTATATTTTAAATTATTTATTTCTTTTTTTAACAGAAGGAAGGAGAAAAAAATCACAAAGTCCGATTAGCAGTTGGAAATGGAGTAAGAATTGATGTATGGAGAGAATTTTTAGACAGATTTGGTGCTGTTAAGATCTGTGAGTTTTATGGTGCTACTGAAGGAAACATTTGTTTCATGAACCACACAGGAAAAATTGGATCTGTTGGACGCACCAATTTCTTTTATAAGGTGACTATTTGTTTACATTGTACTTTGTAAAAGGGAGTGCTGAAGGTAAATGTGTTTCTCAGTTTGACCACAGGACATGGGGCTGCAGTCATAAATCCAAGGCAAATTTTCTAACTTCGTTATTGCAAGTTGAATTGACCCTTTGTAAAATCTTGGCTGCCAAAGTATTGCAGATAGTGCTTAGCACCCAACCCAGTGATACTTTCAGCAGTAATGCTTAGATTTTTCTTGAAGTTCACAAGTCAAAAGGCCTTGCCTTTCTTCTGACAGTTTTGAGTAGGTTCCGAGTGTCATTTCAAATCTCTACTATATTAAGTGACAAAAGAGGAAGTCAGATTTGTTTTATTACCAAAGGACTCATTATCTGTGAAATAAACATACAAGTGTCCTGTTCTGACTTGGTGTTCTATGCATTATATTTAAAACAGTTTTCAAAGAGTGTATTTATATTGCATTTTGCATATTGCTATGCAAATATTTGGCATAAATGGGAATTAATAGTACTTAAAATAAAGTAACTTACAGGCAGATGTAACTTTAAGAGGTATTTTATACCTAGGTGCAATTAAACATAAGTAACACAAACTACATCTAGTGTGTATCATTATTCAGAAATTTCAAAGATATCACAATACAAATATAATCACTGTTAAGTAATAGTGACAGAGAATACTTGCCAAGGATGTTAATTTAAAAATTCTACGCCTCTTTATCTCCCAAGTCTGCTATATTTATTTGGTTCATTCTATGTTACTAAACCAAGAAAAAAACATACCTTTTTTTCACTGCTTATTCAATAGTCTCTGTTTTGTATTTCATCAGCTTTGACAATGGAAGTTATATGTCTTGGGGAAGAGGAATACATATTATTTATATCACATACATTGGCTTTTCCTTCATCCATCTGAGTAAATGAAGAAGAATTTATTTCAGCTTGAAATTCAGATAGATTTTTTGCCTTGGGTCCTATTAATACCACCTCTTAAATGGTTTGAGAAGTTAGTAAGTAACATATGTCCCAAACTTAAGCTAATAATATGAAAGATTACTTAGCAAGGCTTTCTAGCAAGGAGACTAGATATTTAACATTATGTTCTTTTTTTTGCCAATTTTTACTCTTCTTGAAATAAATAGGGCTACACACATTACCTAGAATGTGCTAATTAACTGAGATACTTATCCATACTGAGATAACTGTCTATATATACAAATCCTGCTGACTTAACTGGCATTTGTGTTCCTGAGGAGAACTGATAGTAAAATGTCCAGACAAAACTTTTTTTCAGAGAATGATGTAACACTACTGTTTGGAAATACATCAGAGAGATCTTCTGGTGACATGCAAACAGGTTTCTGGGCAGCATACGTTCCAGGGTCCACAACTTCAATACAGCATCACCACATCGTGATCACTGCAGACTACTTTACAACTTGGGGCCAGAGAAATTCTTCGTTTCTGGGATGGGAACCCAGACTGCAGGGAGGAACCTGGAAACACTCAGAATAACACCACAAGAGCTAGTGTGTTTTTCAGAAACTGTTGAGAGCTCAGGAATTTAAGCAGACTGGCTCTGCTGGGTCTCTGTTCTGCATGATTGATGCTCTGTAGTACGCACAGTGGACATCTGGTGCTGATGGGTGTCTCTAGAAGGGTACAGAACCACTACAGGAAATCAGGAATCTGGAATTTAGGGAGTAGTAGGTGCACCAGGAACCTTAGAGACCATGTTAATTTTTGTTTCAGACTTTTCTAAGTCACATGCATTAATTATTTTAAGCTTTTTAATCTTATGAAATTTTAAATTTGTTTCAAACCTGAGTAAACTTGTTTTCAGTATTTCAGAACTTTTGACAGAGTTTTGTCATAAATCATTAACCTTTTGGTTATACAATGTAAAGGTTACAGCAGATAAAGGATTAGACTTGAAATCACCTATTTTTTGATTTAATTATCTGCATTTTTAATCAAGTAATGTGGAGGTTTTGCATTAATCTATAGTGGCACTTCATATGTCAATAACATGCTGTTTCTGTTTCCAAAAGAAAATATTATTATTTTGGGGTTTTTTGCACATGAAATATCCTACTTTTTCTTCTTTAATGATTGGACTTATGATTTGAGTTAGTCACTGCAGATTAGGAGAAAAAATAGCTCATGTAAACTGCAATTAAAAAACAAATGCAGTTGTAACTGAATATTTGATCTCACTAGACATCATTGCTATAATTTATATACTATTCCAAGTTGGAACTGTTACAGTCTGTGGAAACGTCAGTATAGTCTGCTAAGATAATTATGGATTCTCCCCTTGCTTACTCAGTATGAATATGGAAAGACCATAAGATATTTTATGAACCGGAAAAAGACATTCATTCCATTTGGCTTGGCTTGAAATCAGTTTTATTCTGTCTTTTTCAATGCTCTCTTTTCCCTAGAAATAACTCTACAGTAAGTCTTCAGTTATTTCTGTAGTTTCCGTCATAAGGAAAGTAGCTAAAGCACATTATTTGTGAGCAGGCTCAATATTCAGCTGCTACCATTCTCCAAGGGCCCTGAGGTCTATTGGCTCCTAAGCCCTCCCCAGTGCATATACATTTGGTGTTCTATGACTAGAGTTTGAGGGGAGAATGAAGGTTGTCACCAAAAACCAGATTCAGTGCTGCGACAAACCTCACCTTGGTTACATTGGCAAGGTACGTCTAGCCAGGTCAGTGGGTGGATCATATGACCCATTTTATGTGGAAATAGAACGGCCCAAAATCTCTTCCAAATCAAGGATGTTTCAAGAGACTCCTCCATCAGGAGCTTTTCCGTAAGTAATATGTTTTTATCCAGAGCATTTATGGTTGTGCAATGCCCATGGTCTCTTTCTCTGAAGGAATTTGTGTCAGTGGAACAACACTGCGTATTAATAATATTACAATAGTTACAGGTCTCAAATTAACATTTCTGCAGTCTGTTAGCTACTGGGGCTCTGCTTCTGCCATCGGTGCGGTTCCTCTGGATGGCAGTTCCTTCAGCCTGCTTCAGGACACTTGTTTGCAGGAGCAGCTAGCTCCCTTGTATGCTGAAGCAGAGTAGTGTTGACATGAACAAGGGCTTAGATACAGTGCAGTTTCAGAAAAGTCTAGAAGAGGCTGAGAGAGAAAGGAATGTTGAAAATATCATGAGACATACTTTTTAGTGATTTTATTATTTTTTTTTTTAAAGTACATATTTAAAGAAATGCTTAAGTTTGGGGTCCTTTCATACGTATTTTTGATCACTCCACAATCTGTGAGTATTGTGACACAAACTATGTATTTTAATGCCGTAGATAAGTTCGTTTTGACTTATTTAAGGCATTTGCCATGTTTGGGGTTTTCTAAATACATTTTACAGGTAACAGATTGTTAAACAATGCATTCTGAAGTGTAGCTGATGTGTTCGTTTTACTTCAGTCTGAATGACATCTGCTGGACATCTCGCAATATGTAAAGGAGAGCAGCTTTATTTTTGATTTGCTGACCCATGAATGATCTGAAGTTGGAAAGGGAGACTGTTTCCTGCTGGAAAGCAGAGAATAGCACTGACAAGGCCCAGCCATCCAATTCCTGGGTTTTTTTTTATTTCCTCAAGGAAATCCTACAACTTTTGAAACTTTATTCCCTTGACACATGGGATGACACGGGGAGATACCCTTAGACGTACTCTCTAGGGATTTCCTAAACACCTGTTTCTTGAACTGGAAATAGAGAGAGAACTGAGAAAGGGGAAGAGGCTTGTGTGTTTGTATATGTGTTACAGTAACGGAAAAGGAAGAAAATTACTCTCTCTACTGGCATAATTGCAAGTCAGAATGAAGTAAATGCAGTATAAAAGCCCATACATACAGATACTGAGGTAGGTTCAAAGCATAATATTTTTAGCAGGGAAAAAGGAAAAGAAATATGAAGGAATTTCTGTTGTAGGTAGTGGGAATGGCACAGTTTCTAAAGGTGAAATGCAGGCAAAAGTTACAGCTTTAAAAGACAAATTGAGCTCTCAGAATGAGCAAAGTAACTATCCCATCAGTAGCTGCCACGGGTTGGAGACAAATACTTGTTATAAATATTAAGGTTCTACATAACACATTAATTTTCATAAATACTTTGGAAGACACAAGTTAATAGGAAGAAACAAATGAATGTTACAGCAGTTGCCAGACATCCAAGAAGCCACTGGGTGCGAGATGTTAACTTGAAGCACTGCTCTTCTTTGCACTTACTTATTTTCATTCTATACCCTTTATATAAGAGGGGTTGGTTCATATGCTGGAGAGTGTCACTGTGGTATATGAACAAATCCTTCAATAAGGATGTTCATATAAAGTCAATGACCAGAAAAGTAGAAGCCTGTGAATAGCTTTTTAGTTGTTAAAGCTTAAAAATGTTTTGCAAAGAAGATAGTGTATAAATTAACATAGTAATATAATAAATTACTGGTTAATATGTGCATCTGACATACATATGTATGTAGTTAACATTAATTATTAATTTTATTATATATGACATACATTGTGTGTGTGTGTGTTTATATAAATGTGGTATGGGAAAACTCTGTAAGACTCTCAGTCATGTTATCAAATATATATCTAAATCTCTTTCTTACACTGAAATTCTCACAAAGAACATGCAATAGGAGAATGGGACTAACAAGATCCAAGGAAGCTTGTAAGAAGGGTTAAAAATAACCCATGGCAAGTTAAAACTCACAGCACCTGAAAAAAAACAGCACGTAAAAAAAATATTCCAAACTTTATTTATACATGTATTTTTTGATTATTTTAAGCATACGTATTCCAACCATTACAGGAATCTCGATCTCTCTTACTCAGAACTGCATGGATCAAAATTAGCTTTGAGCTGAGAAACACTTAAATCTTATAACAAATCATAAATCATTTCAACATATAAAGTATTCTGTCTTTCACACAGCAACTCAGAATTAGTGTTATGCACTTTTTTCATACAGTTACAGAAGTGTCAGAAGAGATACTTTTTAGTTTAGAAGTAAACAAAGTTAGGTTTAAGCAAATCTTAAGACCCTGGAAAACTGGATTCACAGGAAGAACATTGATGTGTTACTCCAAGCAGTGGAAGTTCATTGGCCAATAAAAATTAGTGTTGTTTCACTTTTTTGACTAGTTTTGAGCTAAAATAATCTAAGGTATCTAAAATAATCTAAGGTACTTAAGTGTATTCCAAGGTATTTTATTATAATATGTGGTGATTCAATTAATATCAAGCATAGTTTTAATTTTTTTGTTTTGTATATTTTTGCTAACAAAACTATGCAGAGGACCTATACATCTACTCTTTAGAGCATAAATAAGACATTACAAATATATTTTTAAAACATTTATAAGATGTGATGATACTATGCTCCATAATTATTTTTTTCTTACATTTCAGTTTTTTAAGATGCTTGGAACTAACTATAGTAAATGGAATCATAGAATAGTTTGGGTTGGAAGGGACCTTTAAAGGTCATCTAGTCCAACTTCTCTGGCAATGAGCAGGGACACTTTCAACTAGGTCAGGTTGCTCAGAGCCCCGTCCAACCTGACCTTGAATGTTGCCAGGGATGGGGCAGCTACCGCCTCTCTGGGCAACCTGTGCCACTGTTTCACCACCCTCATTGTAAAACATTTCTTCCTTATATCTAGTCTAAATCTTCCCTCTTTTAGTTTAAAGCCATTATCCCTTGTCCTATTGCAATAGGCCCTACTGAAAAGTTTGTCCCCATCTTTCCTGTAGGGCGCCTTTAAGCCTTCTCTTCTCCAGGCTGAATAACCCCAACTCTCTCAGCCTGTCCTCATAGCATAGGTGCTTCAGCCCCCTGATCATCTTTGTGCCCTTCCTCTGTACTCACTTCAACAGGTCCGTGTCCTTCCTGTGCCAAGGACGCCAGAGCTGGATGCAGTACTCCAGGTGGGGGTCTCTCTGGTGTGACCCCAAATGGAGTAATGGTTTGTAATATAATGCTTTGTTTTATAAACAGATATTCTGCTACAGAATTCAACAATATCTCATCTCTAAAACAAATAACTAAATAAAAAGCAATAGCTTGTGATCTTTGTTCTCTGATGAAGGTTCTGCAAGCATTTACTAAAAGTTGAAACTTCAGGAATTTCAAAACTATTTTCAAAACAATATTTAAACTCACACATTTCCAGTCAATTAAAAAAGAAAGGAAGGGGGTGGGACGCTGTCATTAGATAACATCCAGGAAGCATACTAACAGGCAATAATGTTGCAGTTTAATTAATTTTAAGTTTCGGTTAGATAAATGGTGCTTTTTGTTTGGTCCATTTATGTGGTGCTTTAGGGAGTAAAATGTAGATTAAAATGATGAATGCTGCATGCAGTACTCTGTGAAAATAATATCGTAATGCTTCAACAGCTCAGGCCCTCTTTTCCAATAAACTTTAAATAATGAGATAAAATAAATGTAGGCCTGTACCCAGACTAAATGCTTTGCTCTGGAGCTTTCATTTTCTAGTACTTAATATGAAAAGAAAGCTGTTTGCGCAGCAGCAGCTGTTTGCACAGAATGTATATTGGCATAGTTTCATTATGCGTGTCTAATGCAATATGTGGTGTTTTCACCTTTTAGTTATGTATTTGCTTGACTTATTTCAAAAAGCTAAGTGGCATGGGCATAGTTAATACTCTGAAGTTGGAGGCACTAAAACATGTATGCAGCAACAAAAATATAGTAAAAGCCTCAATGGTTTTTAGATCATGTCAGACACTTAAAGTTTCTGAGTACTTATAACAACTTAAAATGATGCATCATACAGCCTAATATGTTGACGAGATACGGCTATTGAGCTCTGGAGGAATGAACAGATAAAAATGGAACTGAACAGGGCACACTGCTGTTCTAATCAAACACAAAAATATCAAATAACATTTCATTTTATACCATTTCATTCTTATTATTTGTATTATTCATTGCATTTGTTCTGTCATATGAAGCCTATTAAAGTATCTGTATAAAAAATAAGTGAAAAAGAACAGCATTAAATGTAGACAGCCAAAAGAAAAGACTCTAAGAAAAAATGACTTCTGTTTATTATGAATACCTCCCATTCTGTTCATCAAGAATAATACAGTTATTGTCTAACTAAGGTGAACTTTTTTGGCCCAGAAATTCTTGATTTTGATAAATGCTGTAATCTGTAGTTATTATAAAAATAGTCTTCACTTTATTCAAAAAGTGTCCAATTCTTGGACCATGACTTAATTTTGCATGCTATGATCTTGTTCCTTTGATCAGCTGTTAAAAGTATCTTTTTGTTTCATACTTGGGGTAGAGGGAAAACACAGTGGTGAACATTGAAAAGACTCGGTGAAACAAATTTGTCCATAGGAAGCTGAAATTGTGTGCTTGATGTTTGATTCAGGTTGCTATTTATTCAGACTTCTTTGAAAACAAAATGATGTGCTGTAGCTACAGAAACAATTCAAATTAGGATAAAATAATTATGCGACTCTTCACCAACATTAGTTGCAGGAAAGCAAAAGGGTTTGTTCTGCCTTTTACTTCAGTCACTTTCGTAACACCATCCTTAAATTATATTGCACTTCTGTATTGTGAAGAGTGCAGGTGTATATTCATATGTTTTTAAAATTTTCTCTGCTTGCCAGGATTTCTCCAGGAGAAGATAATTGTATATCCGTGGTTTGACTAGCTGTTAAATAGATTGCTGATATACTTCTTTATGAAAAGTGAAATCAGAATTCCTAGCTGGGTAAACTGAAGCCTTAGTATAATAACTGCAAACACAGTGATCCATATAGTACCAGACATACGATGTTTGTCAGCATCTCTCAAGGGTCTAATTTGGATTTATGTCACAGTAGAAAAATGAAGTGAAATAAGAATCAGACCCTGTATACTGGAGAAAAAAAGTATTGCAATTTCTGGCATTGATAAGGGTATCTTGCCCTCTCCTTCGGCTTACTCAGAGCCACGTTCTCTGTGATCCTTACACAAGAGGAAGGTTAGTTGCAAAATATAACTAAGAGGTAAGTTAGGTCAGCAGTGTCAGGACTCAAGGGTTCGCAGTATTTCAGAAAAACGCAGAACTTACCCTGACATAACTGTGGAACATGCACAGCTACATAACCATGTCAGATGATGTGGGACTACATATCCTCTGGTGCTCGTGATAAGGCTTTCCACTATACACCAGCCTGAGAAAGCTTGAGGCTAGTTAAACAAGAGTAAAGCCCAACAGGAAACAAGTTTCCCTTTGTAAGGAGATTAAGGCCTTTGCTGTGCCAGTTTAGATGTCAGAAGACCCCCAAGAACACTTTTCATATTAGCCACCACCATTAAATGTCAGCTAAGTTCCAGATATCCTGACTCATGTAGGCTCTACCACTGACATGTGGATCCCATACCTTATTTATAAGGAAATTAATAAAATTACAGTTAATTCACCAAGTATTTTTGAAAGTTACAAGATTTGAAAAATGTTTTGATGTTGCTTACCTCCAGGAAATTGTGTAAGTCTACGTACAGAATGTTTTCAGTTTTAAATGAAACTACATTCTACTTGTAGATGAGCAGGACTTGAGTAAGGGTTTCCTTGCTTATATTTGCTGCCACTAGGTGTCACTGTGTAGATGAATAACTGATGACCCTTTTTCCCTTTTTTAGCTTTTTTTCCCATTTGATTTAATCAAGTATGATTTCCAAAAAGATGAACCAATTAGAAATAAGCACGGTTGGTGTGAAAAAGTTAAGAAAGGTAAGTATGTATTTTAGTAGGCTATAATGGCCTTTTGATTGTAATGCAAATACTCCAGAGAATTTTTTTAAGGAGCCTTGCCATTGTGTTACTGTACTATGCCAACATCAGCTATCACTCTTTGCTCTAACAAAAGTAATATTAATTTTTGATCTAAGACAGAACATTATGAAACATACCAGTGCTGACACCAGAAAAACTTAGAAGATCTTTGGATATATTCACAGAAGAGCAGTGTACAAAAGTGATGTGATACTATGTCAGAACATGTAGATAATGACCTCTGTGTTTTTTAAAGGAGGTTAATATAGTGAGATGGCTGTCTAAGAGATCTACAAGAAAGACTGGTGGATTAGAGTAAATGCTTATCTTTTTGTTGTTGTTGTTAAAGAGGTTATATGATTATAGCTGTCTTCAAAATACTTATCAAGTATCTTGTATCTCTCGATTATTCCTATTTTCCAAGTGTTTATCAGGTACTGAAGCATCTCTGTTGTACTGTAGGAACGCAACAGCTGTAATTAATGCCTAGAAGATGAAGTGAGAAAAACTGATATTAAATGTCAGGGCAGCTGAAATAGATTTTTCAAAGGACTTAAGAGATTCTCTAACAGTTCTTAATCAGAGATGGGCACTTTCAGGAAAATACAGTTCCCAAAACGTGAAAATTTTTAGGAAGTTATCTCTAGGGATGTCAGACTGACCTGTGAAGGGAACACATGCACTAATTATACACCTGGTCTATTTTTTTTCCAATTATATCAGTCATTCTAATAAAAAGTATTATCTCTATCTGTAAGACTTCAGAGCATCATGGCCACAGTGCCACTACCAGTGAACTAAATGCTTTCACCGTAAACACAACCAATTTATGGAAAAAAGGCATGGTTCTTTTATGAGAAGGCAGTCTTAAATTAAAAATTGTGCCTACCTTTTGACAGATTTTTATTTTTATATATTGTCATATTTATAATCTTTCATGTAATGTAACTCTTAAACTTTATTGTTCAGAATGTGCTTACAAAATGTTAGGAGTACATACAACTATTCCACTTTCAGCAAACGAACAATCTGATGCTCAATATACGTAACAGGGTAATGCTATCCCCATCTCTCCTTATTTTTTGAGAAAAAAAAATCAAAACTTCTATATTTTGCTCCAAAAATAAAGCAATGAGGCTGTATCACAATGAAAATTCTTAAGAATTCTTAAAAGTAGGTTTAGGCTGGACATTAGGAAAAAATTCTTCGCAGAAAGAGTGGTCAGACACTGGAATAGACTGCCCAGGGAGGTGGTGGAGTCACCATCTCTGAATGTGTTTAAGACTCCTTTAGATGTAGTGTTAAGGGATGTGGTGTAAGGGAGAACTTTGTATAGTGGAGATGACGGTTGGACTCGATCCCAAGGGTCTTTTCCAACCTAAATGATTCTATGATTCTAAGAAGTGTTCTCAGAACTTCTGAAAGGAGACTAAATAGGGATTTAATGCCTGGGTTGAACACCTGCTTTTTATTAACACTAGTTTTTCAGTAGGAAGCTGATAAAGTTGAGACCTATCACTGGAAATTCAATAAGGTGGGGAGTGGGACAGATTATTCACTTGAAGTGTGCACTTTGAGAGCATAGTAAACCAACTAGTGAACTCACAACTGATAAATGACAATTCTGGGAGAAAACTGTTTGATTAATTGTCAGGAAGAAACACAAAAGACTGGGAATGTCAGTGAACAATATTATTCTGTGTCTTTATGGTTACTTTGCATGTAGGAATTGTAAAGCAGTAGAAACAGTTAAGTTTTTATTATTGGGAATTATGTACTGAACCCTGCCAGACTTGGTTCCTGGTCTTGCAAAATCATATGTACCAAATTAATCTTAATGTGTAGTACAGGAATTGTGCAATGATACCTTAGGTTTACATTCTTTCTACTTCTCTGTATAGGTGAGGCTGGTCTTCTCATTTCCAAAGTCAATGCGAAGAATCCTTTCTTTGGTTACGCTGGCAGTAAGAGACACACAGAAAAGAAATTGCTCTGTGAGGTATTTAAGAAGGGAGATCTTTATTTTAATACTGGAGATCTAATGGTTCAAGACCATGAAAATTTTCTTTATTTTTGGGACAGGATTGGAGATACCTTCAGGTATAATCATTGTTTCTTTTCACATTTCTTCATTAAAAAAACATGGGCATGCAGAATAGAATAATACCGTTCTATTTGTTTTCAGCCAGGAGTGTTCAGTTTATTACTATTGTGATGTAGTTTATAATGATCTTGAAGGGGATCACCGGGGCTTAATTTTGTAAAAAGTGTTCCCATGGAGCTGGATAGCTCATTTCCAGAATGTTTTGTAGGAATTACAACAGTCCTTCCCATGAGCATAGAAACTAGCGATGGTTTTGCTCTGAGCAAGGAAGTTGGATACTGAAGTGGAGAAAAAAGTGCCAAATAGTAAAGAGTGGTCACATTTGATACATTTACATACGTGCCAAGATTTTGAAAACTATTGTATCAGATTATGATAAGCTTTCATCGTGCTTTATAGTGATAGCTAATATGCAGCACCATTTGAATTGCAAGCGGCCTTCTGGTGATCAGATCAATATACCAACGTGACGAGTGGGAACAAATTTGAGGTGTTATTAGCCTGAAATGAATGGAGTTACACTGAAAGTTAATGTTGTTTTGAAGAGGAGGTGTCTGTATGCTTTCATGGGATTAAGTTATTTTTTCACATGTTTTAGATGGAAGGGGGAGAATGTTGCAACTACAGAAGTTGCCGATGTCATTGTAATGTTGGACTTCATACAAGAAGCAAATGTGTATGGTGTATCTGTGCCAGGTAAAAGAAGCTTTAGGTGTATTTTTTAATTCCCCTAGGACAGTTCTTAACCCTCATAACTCTTGTATTTCATGCTTTAAAGCTGTAAATCACTTCTGATTGAGTCATCTGTTTAATACCTAGCTAAAATGTAGACGTAGATAAAGAAAATACCACCAGATTGTGAATGAGACACTGAATCACGCATTTTTATGTGTATGCAGTGATGCGTATTTTTGAAAAGTTACCTTTCGTGAATTTGTGATAGCTACATAATCTAAATTAAATTTTAAAGATCTATTAAATTCACATCCATGGAAAATCCACACATCCATGTGTCAAAATAAAATGTCAACAAGGTAAGAATTAAAGTAACTCTAAAGGAAAGTGTATGAAGACATTCTTCCATTTTACTTCACTTTTCACTTAGCCTCATAAACCATATGTAAACAGGTATATTACAAGCCCAAGGCCTAGGTAAAAAAAGAGAATGAAGATAAAAATAAATAAATTATTTTTAAGAACCCATTAATTTCTTTTTAATAATTTTTTGGTGTTAATTTTCATTAGACCATCTGGTATTGATTCCCATTCATGCTAAATCTTTTCTAAAATGTGTATAGGTCTGGCTGGGATAGAGATAAGTTTCTTTATAGGTGTCCGTAGCGTGCTATGCTTCATATTGGTGGCTAAAACAGTGTTGATAACTTAACAAACACTTGGCTTTTGCTGAGCGAAGCTTGCACTTTCTCCCGGCAGCGAGTATGCTGGGGGTGGGCGAGAAGGTGGGAGCAGATGTAGGTGGGACAGCAGGCCCAAACTGACCAAAGGGATATTCCATATCATATGATACCATGCTCAGTAATAAAAGCTTGGGGAAAAGAAAAGGGTGAGACGTTTGTGGTTATGGCGTTTCTCTTCCCAAGCAACCACCGCATGCGCTGAGTGAGGCCCTGCCCTGCAGGAAGTAGCTGGACATCTGCCTGATGGTGGGAAATAGTGAATGAAGTCCTGTTTGTACTTTGCTTGTGCATGCCGCTTTTGCTTTCCCTGTTAACGCACCATTATCTTGATATATCGGTCTTCTTGCTTTCCTTCTATTCCCTTCCCATCCCATGGGAGAAGGGACTGAGAGAGAAGCTGGCTGGATGCTTGGTTGTTGTCCAGCGTAAATACTGCACAAAATGATAAAAGGGTTAAAAATGTGATAAAAGGTGTCACTTAACTCTAGTTTAAAGCCATACAAGAAAGATTGTAATAAAGAAGGCTGACTGAAAATCAGAGCTTCTGCTTTCCTATAAAACATTTACCTGCAGATTCCTACCCAGTTTATGTGACTGCCTTGATAATTGCACTTAAACATAAACAAATCGAGTTCCTCACAGATTTTGTAGCATTAGCAAAAAAAAAAAAATACAGAAAGGAGAAAAAAGATAAGGTTGGCAGAATGTCTCTGCTGTTATTACTAGCTGATGATTAAAGTGTGCAGTTATTTTTGATTGCTGAAGTTCATTGCCTTTATATGTCTTTCCCATAGACTCAAAGTGCTCTCTCTTTCCAGACAAACCAGTAGGAACTTCTAATCTCTCTCTCTTTGTTAACAACATTCAGATCCACAGTTTTGAGAGAAGATACTGGCAAGAGAGAAAGGCTAAAACTGAGGAGAAGACATAAGTGGCTAAGCTGGGCAAGAGGGTCAGCACTCTCGCATTTGTGAGAGGAATGGTGTTGATGTTTATACACATTTACTGATTAATATTGAGCATGGGACTCAATTTACTCTTACCTGCCAAACTCATTTACAGCTTATTGCTTAATTGAGCACTTGAATGATCTCCAAACGTATGTAATACCCTATATAATATGAATGTAATCTTCCAGCTTTACTGAAACTCAGAAGAGGATATATGACTGCCAGTTTATTAATGCATTGCAGTTCTTTTTTTAAGGTTCATCACTAAAATGTCAACTTTATTCATGTTTCAAAATTCTCATCTCGCTTCCTTTCCCCCAGATCATGAAGGAAAAGCAGGAATGGTCTCTCTTATTTTAAAACCAAATACATCATTAGACTTGGAGCAAATGTATAAGCAAGTAGTGACCTATCTACCAAGTTATGCTTGTCCTCTTTTTTTAAGAGTCCAGGTAAGCTGCATTATTGCACGGTGCATACAAATATCTACATCATTTGAACACAGAGATGGCTAAATGAACAACAAAAAGTGCTTGTTCATATATCACTTGATTGGTTTTAGAACTGGTCCTATTTGCTGTCTTCATTAATGGAGTCCTGGGAAAGGAATTTCACAAAAAGTGAATACAATTTGCAGATTATGTTAAATGGGAGGAATTATGCAAGTAAGGATAAACATCATACAAAAGGATTTAGGGAGATTAGAAGCATGAACATGGCAAAACAAAAAGATTCAGATTAGTAAAATGTGAACAATGGCTTCTAGAGAAAATAATCTAAAATCCATTTTCTTCAGTGGAAATGAGAGAATAGATGCAGGAGACTGTGCACAATAAATGAAATGTTATTTGCTGCAGTGTAATGACAAAAATTAAAGCATTTTAAAAGGTACTAGGTAAATTGAAAAGGTCAATTAAAAATGTACGTTATTATGGTCTCTACCATAATCATCTTGTCATCCCTATTTGTGTACTGGTACTTTATTGTAGTAACTGTCCAATTTTGGAAAAAAATATAGTCCCTCTCCCAAAGAGTTAAAAATGTAAATGTAATACAATGGACTACATATGGCTAGGAAAAGTGGGAGAGTACATAAAACATACAATACTGATCATCATGGTAAGTGAAATCTGATGAACATCTTCATTTCTGGTGTTTTGAAAACATCATGAAACAAGCAAACAGAAAAATGTTTTTGAAGGTATTTATGAAAGAAGTCTCCTACATCTGAGGAGACGATAAAAAAAAATAATCATTGTTTGAAAAGAGAAGATAAGTTCTGGAAGGTGGTTCCCTGGGCCAATGAGAGATTGAATGCTGATTCAGAATAAAGGGGAGCAAAGGAGAAGTCTATGTAGGACCTTGAAATTGAAATTTATATATAAGTATATATATCTGTCTCATAAATCCAGGAAGATACCTTTTGCAGCAGCGTTCTGATACAAGCAAGCAAGATTACACTTCCCAATTTTGCAGTAGTCAGTTTACGAAATCATGAAAACCTATTGCTATATAGGGGTACAAAAAAGCCTTTACACTGGGCAACAGGAATCTGAATCTTCGACGTAGGCTGGATATGAAGTATCTGGAATTCAATTAGAATTTAAATGCCTACATTACAGATGAATTGCTGTTGGTATTGTTGTCATTAACCAAGAGAGAAGGTAGCGAGTGGAACTTCAAGGGAAAAAATGAAAAACCTATTGAGTTTGATGTGACATGTAATCACACTTTAGAAGATGTCAGAATGTTTCCAGACCAACAAAAGCAGGTAGATACAATCTGGAGGTATATCTGGAGTAGATAGAATAGCTGAGATAATACTTAATTTTTTGTTTTCGGAGGTTGTTTGCACATATATAAAAATGTAAAGACAGGAGAGGAGATAATGGAGAGAGGTCATAAAGTGGGGCTGAGAAGGGGTGGGGAGGACAGAGAAAGGAGTCTCTCTGGAGATTCCTCACACTACTTTTTCCAAGGGACACAGTGACACTGAAAAGAAGCTTGAAAACATAAAATGTATGGTAAAGATCCACCTTTATTTGGACCTGGCTGAGTATGAGTATGGTTGATCTAGTATGTGATTCTTTCAACCCTTTATTTAACGTGGCAATAATCACAGATACAGAAAATTTCCTGAGTTTTATCATTAAGAAGTTCTTGATAATGCAGTTTTTACTCTCAGATTCCTTACAATGTGTAGGTTTATAATGTGCACAAATGAAAAAGCTAGATTGTCTCAGGCAGGCTGGGGCTGCACCAAATGAGACACTGCACAGCGATACAGAAAGCAATGGGCCATAATTTTTTTCCACCGTGTCTCCGGGTGTGGGGCCATAGCAGCACAAAAGTTCTAGTTTTCCAGCGTAATGAGAATAAACGTATTAACCTTGTATCAAGTAAGATTTTCAAAAACGAATGTGGAAGTGAGCACTCTTCTCTTGAATAATAAATCTTTCTCTTTTCTATAGGAAAAAATGGAAATGACTGGAACATTCAAACAACAAAAATTTCAACTGGTGGATGAAGGTTTTAATCCATCTACAATTGCTGATCCTCTTTATTTTTTAGATAATTCTAAGAAAGCATATGTCTTGTTAACCAAAGAAGTACATGAGATGATCTTATCTGGGAAAATGAAACTTTAATTAACCTAATAATAGGCTATTAAGGGACAGTCTCTACAAGCTGCTGTAAGAGAAAACAGTAGCATTGATTATTGTATTTATACGTAGTTATCCAGAATAATATTTTATATACTTGATACTTACGTTCAGATGTATGTTGTATCTTTCCTCACTTGATCATTATTCACTAATAATTTTTTACCTCTTGAGACCAATTTCTAAGTAAATTACCTACGTGACTGAAAATGTGTTCTGAAAAACGTGACTGAAATCTGTTTTATCTTAATTTTGGAATATAAATGCTGAGTCTGGTAGTTTCTCATAGTAATAAGTGAACATAAATGATATGTGTTATAAAACAGTAAAAAGAGACTCGACATATAAAGGTATCGTGACACAAGTTGTTGTTTCTAGAGAGTGAAAATATGCCAGGAACATCTTTTTTAAAAGTAGTTTACATTTCATATATACATCTGAATATATTTTAAGAAATGAAGATTTGATAGTGGTTGGAAGAAAAAAATCTGCAGATGACTTTTCTGATGGAACGTAAGATGAAAAAGCGTGAAGCAGAAGCCCTCCAAACACAAAACTAAGAGGTTTATACTAACATCACTGCTGAGATTTTTTTGCCGTAATCTGTGCTCCTTCATTTGTTAAACTGGCTGTTTGGAGTGTCAAATTCTGAAGACAGAGCAAACTTTTGTGAAATGTTTAGCATCAAAACAACAATAGGCAGAGAAAATGTGCACACTTAATGGGGAAAATCACTTATATAGCATAAATAGATTTATTACAGCACTTTGTCATGCATATTGACTAACAAATAGCTTCCTTACTCATACTAATGACTGCCAGAGATTATTATTTTATGAGTATAAAATAGAGCAGAAATTTTAAAATTCTACATCGTATGTTCTAATGCATTGCTTTTAAAAAGTTTTTAAATAAAGTATATGATTATCTAAACCAAATTCTGTACTGTCTCAGTTTAAGTCTGATTGGGTAAAGCCTGTTTTGTAGCCTGTTTGGAAGCACTACTTGCACAGTGTCCTCCTTTAATGGATTGTGATGCCAGCTTTGATCAGCTGGAAGCAGTATCATAGAATAACTGAAAGGGTGACTCTCTTCAACACTGGGCATCAGAAGTCTCTCTTCTATCATAACTGTGGTATTAAACCAGGCTCTTATGAAAGAGTAGGATGTAACATACTTAAAAAAAATATCTTTTCTTGTTCCTTTCTACTTTGTTCATCTAATGACATTAGAACTTGTGTCAGCTTTTGATCCTCTGATTATCATTTTCATAATTTTCCTCTAAAAACCCAAACCAAGGGTGCAGTAAAAAACAGACGAAGATTCATAGCTTGGTTATATTTCTGAATAAGCGAGTTTGCAATTTTGTGATTTACAAAGCAGCAAGACCAAACAGTACTTACGCCAACATCATGCTTTATGTTGGCGTAGATGTTAATGTAATTGTTAAGTACATAAAGGTGAAAGGAGAGGACTGCTGGGTAAGGATGGAAGGGATCACAATGGTCTAGCAGTTCCTGAGCAGTCCCACTTTTCATACCTGTTTCTTTATGTAGTTCCCAAAATGGTTGTCTATGACAGAAAGCTGGGGGAGGCTTGCTGCTTATTCAGACAGAGGGAAGTACCATTGCTCTGTTCTGCAGATAGTTGCGCTTTCCTAGTCAATAACTGCAAATTTAAGAATCAAGTATTTACCATAAAGTTAAACCAAACTTTGCAAGTTAGTTTATAATTTTGAGCAAATTTATGCCAATCTTACCATAAGTGTGTGCTGAATATACTTCAGGATCCCTTTTCTTTTATTACAACAGTAAAAATTATGCAGTCCCTATGGCAAATAATTTATTTTAAAAATCATTTAAAAAAAAAGTACCCTGAGCTCCACAGTAGCATGTTTAATCTTGTAATAGAATATAAATTAATATAATGAAATCAAATGCTTAGCTTGCTTGCATATCAGATTTACGACTTTTTTGAATTTATTTTGCTTTACAGTATTTGATACTATTTATGACTAGTGAAAAGGTTCCACCACTTAGATGCAGCAGAAATGAGAGGGGGAAAAAATGGAAAACAAATAAGGAAACAAGTAAATACCTTTCCATATTTTAAAAAAAAAAAAAAAAAAAGGAAACAAAAACATGTTCATGAGTGTCACCATTCAGTGGCTTATTTTGTAAAGTACCTAAGTTGAAGAAGATGGATCCTGTGTGGAGTGGTTAGGGAGGAGAGTGCATTAGAGGAAGAAAACTGCATGTGTGCTAACTTTCACAGTCGGTCCACTACTAGGGCAGCCAGTTGGTGCTTCTGAGCTCTGCGGTGCATTTCAGCAGCAGCAGGAATCTTTTAACTTGGCTGGCTTGAGCAGCCTACAGGTGTTTGTTTCCCAGCTGTGACCACTAGAGAAATACAGAATTCCTTAGTCCCATGCACTGTCTCAAGAGACAGGATGCTTATGACATCAAGGAAATAATAAAGGGAAAATCTACGGACCCATAGGCTCTGTATTTCCTAAAGGGAAAACAGTGTATAATTGTCAATCCAGTAGTTTCCTTTCTCTTAGCCAGTAGGTTAGGTGCCAGCAGATGCACTGGAGCATGTTGCAGCAAAATGTCACATTTCCCATGGATATGTAAATTGTTGAACAGGCACTGAAGTTAGGCTGAATGGTAATGATGTTCACATCAAACACCAGAAAGGGCCTTCCTTTCAGAATGAGAAAATATTTGGACCAACCTGTTTGTTTCCTACCCTCATACCCCAATCAACACGTGGAGTGGCTGAGGGCTGATGGCTTGAGTGTCGCTGCAAAATTATGCCCCAGTATTTGACCGTGAAGTTTCATTTCATGTCGTTAGGGGTAAAGAAGCAGCTGAAGGTGGCTGAGGTGTGGATGGAGAGCTGCACTGCTAACCTCACATATTAAAAAACGAAGAGACAGGGAGATTAAAATAAATAAAAGCAATTATTTTTGAGATTTAGTGCTGTGAAGTTTTCCTCTGAAACTGGGGATGGTTGATGATGAAAGAAATGTTTATTTTAAAAAAAATGAGATTGGAATTCTCATTTAGGGAAGGTAAAATTCTCCAAGGGTAAACACATATCCACTGTCTTGTCCTAGTGAATCTGGTACAGTTAATACAGTTATAGCCTGGGTTATTTTTCATAAATCATTCTCAGGTTCCCCAGGAAACTGTAAAAAAATGCAAAGTTCCTAAGCAGATCATGGCCTGAATTTTATTGTCCTCAATCAAGTCAGGCAGATACAGCTTTTCAAGCGATAAAGCATCTAAACCATCCCTCACACTTCCACCAGCATTCCCACACCTGTAACAGCCACCATAAAGAATGTATTTCAATTGACCTACAAATTTCCTGCAGACAACATACAGAAAATATCTTCTACTCTTGGTTTGGCATATTATTTTTTTTGTGGAGGAAAAAGGAGGTAAAGGAAGGAGCAATCCTGTTTGCATTTTTTAAATTAAAAGATACTGGGTGGCTAAGGGAGGAAAGACAAAAAAGACAAAAAAAAAAGTGATGATCCATTTTCAGTAGCCTGTCTCCAGCTAACAATGCAACCGTGCATTGCATTCTCACACACAACAGAAATTATGACACATACCTTATTCATTAATTCAAAACTACTTTCAAGTAAATAAGGTCCTTCTGTGTAAAATTTTCTATCTCAAAAAATGCTATTTATTTTAGTAAAATTAGATTCAAAGATTCAGTAGACAGCCAAAGAAAGTTGTACATGAATAGTAGTAATTTTAGGAACAAATTTAATGTGATGTATATTATTAGCAGTACTGTCAGTAACTGACAGCATAGTCTGATAATTAATTTCATCATAAGGGTAACATCAGAAGATCATCCGATTGTGTTCTGGTATTCAGGACATAATACCTTACACACTACACCCTTAATTGGGCAACTAGATTATATGATGTAGATGGCAACGGTAGTTTTAAATAAAACAGGTTATTATCAGAGTGAAATGAAACGTCTGTATCACTAACAAATCCACAAGTTCTCCACAGTCTGAGAATCTTTTACCGAAATAGTCTTCATTCAGTTTCTCCAAGGACTGCATCAGGCACAGTTCAAATTGAACGGTCAGGAGTTGCTTTTGCACTGTAACAAAGCAGTCTTCATCGCTGCCATATTTTGACCTATTTCCTTCTGGACCTGTTGCTGGCACCATGAGGTTTGCACAGCTCCCGTTATTGCACAGTCCTGCATTACAAGTCTGGGAGCGGGGAGGGGTGCGGTTTGCATTATGTCAGCTGCACCATATACAGGAATAATTCCTATAAAAAGAGCCCTTGGACTGGCAAAAAACCCACTTGTTGTCATTGTCAACTTTTCTTCAAGTTACTGATCCTGCGATGCTGACAAAAATAATAGTTCTTGGAAGTATGTATGGACAGTGTTATCTGTGTAGGACTGGCCAAGTCTGGTAAGTTGCTCTTTGTGGTGGTTCTGGGTTTAGAAGTCAACTAAATGGCTCAGTTCACCTTAAAAACAAAACAGAACACAACAAAACACAACACAACAAAACAAAAAATACCCAAAACAAACAAAAAAAATCCCAAAAACAAAACCAAAAAAACCCCATGTTACAACAAGTTGAGCACAGAGTACTCAATCAATTCTTTGAAGCATATTTTGCAAGAAAGGAGTGAATGCCTTGATGGGAATTCTAACATGAAAAGAGTCCTGCTCATTCAGAGCAACCTGCTGAGTACAGATAAACAGAGCTGTCTTTTACAGTGCTCACTGTATAAGAAGGACATACTTTTGGTTTTAAAATACCATCTGAAAGAGCACATTTGGTCCAAAACCAGAAGGCTTATTCTGGTATACATTTATTTGTCTGGTAAAATTTATTACTCATCTTGTTTTTCCAGGTATTCGTGCATCTTTGCTAACTATACGTGGCCAAAATAGACTCACTGGTTCCCAAATCAGACAAGCTCATTTAATCTAGTTTACATGGACGGTATGTGTAATTGGCAAATTCTGACACTACTTATGTTAACAATAATTAATCAGACAGTTACATACAGGTGCAGATCTTTACAGCTTTAAAGATGAAAGTGTTCATGGGCATTAAGATAATATTTTCTGATTAAAGTTACTCAACCTAAACAAATACTTACGTAAAGAGCAAAAGGTTCCTGTACAGAATGATGGATGGCAGAGAAACTAAATGATGACTTTGTGAGTAATGCCAACTAGACTGTTACTCATGATTCAAGAAAAACATGTAGTGATTAGCACAATTTCCATTCAATTTTCTTTTTATCCTTCCTTTCTCATTCTTTCTTTTCTCCTTGCTAATAACAAAATATACTCGCATCCTTAATTTTTTTAAAAACTGGTAATAGTAAGTTAGGACCAGAGCACACTAATGCTGAAACTGGTCATGTCACAAGGGAATTCTGCTGGACCCAATAATGAGTACTGACCTTAGTAATCTGGACACATTCTTATACCAGATATGTGAAAATGTACTCGGGGGTTTTTTAAAATAAGTTGGACTAGTTAGGTTCGTAAAAGCACAGAAATTAAGCACACAGACTACCAAGTACCTGCCTTTGAAAATCTGGTGAATGACAAATTTTTCTCCAAATGCAGGACATAACCACACTAATTTAAAAAAATATTATTGAATGCCAACATAACTAAATAAAATTTAGGTAGCTATGGGATCATTAAACACTTGCCTAGCTACCCAGGTATTTCCAAAATGTTTGGGTTCTTTTCTGAAGACATTTCTACTAGGGACCTTGCAGTACTTTTCTAACAATGTATTAACACACCTGCCTTCCATCATATGCTAACAGTTTCTCCACTGAGTGGACTGCACTTTACTAGTAAAAGACTTGATCTATACTACTGCTTTTTGGTTTTGTTTTAGGGGGGTTTTTTTGCACTGGACATGCTTTTCTACACAGCTTTTCCAGCTCAGGTAGAAACACCTGTGCTATACCTGTTATACCTAGCTCATGAGCAAACCGCGGAGAGGGATTAATTTGTGCCAAACTGTACTCTCCATGTATAAGGATTCATTTTTACTGGAATTGTAAAAGCATGAATTTGAACGTAGCTCTCCAGAGAGGAATGCCTGAGCATTAGCTCATTCTACCAGCTTCTTGTCCTAAAGGTACGTAGGAACAGGATGCTACACATACACATTTGCGTTAGTACATGAGAGCCCTCTCAGATCTATATTTCAGTTACATCTGAATGGTAAGATTTCTTAAGAAGTTAAAGAGTATTCATAGGCAGCAAAACTGACATGAACAGCAAAATTGTCTTCTGACATTTAATTTTTTTATCAAGGAAAACTACCAGCTATCACCTTTAGTGGATGCTGAAAAAGCTAATGCTGTCATTAATTCAAATGTCAAAGTAGAGCTTTAAAATTAAAAGGTATTTAGGCCTGTCAGCTCCAAAAAACAGCATGCAGGAACTGTAGATTGCTTTCCACTTCACTAACATTACAATGAAATTCAATACTTCTAGAGTATAATTCTATTGTAGTTCTAATTAAATGAACACCGTGTGTGTAGCTGAAAAAGACACCACTTAAATATCTCCATTAGGTGCATGTCATGGTGCAAACATATGATACCTTTCCTACATTTTTTAAAATAAAGTTGTTAAAGAAGCTGCAAATTGGCAGTCAACACTGTATATCCCAAATCAGCCACTGCAAGTTGGGGAACTGGAGGTGATTAAGCCAATCAGATAGAGTGAGATACAGGGAGGAAAAAGGTGGTTTCAAACCCCTTACCATTTTCTGGTAGAGACTAGCACTTACTTCTGGCTATGTAAGGTTTCATAAGAAAGTGGGATGAAGTCCTTAGCCTGTGAAAATTCTTTAAAAAAAACAAGAATGAAAACATTAGATATGAAAAATTGGTCTGTACCCTGGATTTGTAAGTGGATCCTTATTTCCATAATAATCCAAATCAAAATCTTGGATACAAAGAGACTAAGAGACTATCATTTTGGAAAAGTTTGCATCAAATTGCAAGGGTGCAGTGCATTTTGAAGTCCTACTACTTGGGGCTGTTCCACCTATAATCTTCCAGCTTTACCATCTTTTTTATTGTTTTAAGCATACCTTCAAATATGTATCTTTTTATATATACATAAATATATACATATATAAAAAAAAACCAAAAGAGATCTGAGTTCCTACTTCATTTGAAGCCATCACACTTAGAAACAAATGATGCTCATTTTTGAAGCTGAATAGCTGAAGGAAATGGGGTTGCTACAGGGATTGTTTCAGTGCCTTGCTGAAGAGCTCAGATGCTTAGTGAAATCCGTCCATCCCATTGGATGACAGCGCCTTAAAAAATCTAAGGGGGGGGGTTATATCCCTGAGAATAGGATCCACAAAAGTCAGCTCAAAGAGCAAGAACTGCCTAAATCAACTACTGGGGAACAGTGAGAAGAGGATTATGTCTTAAATCCATCTCCTGCCAGCACATAGGAATCTAATTCTCGTTTGCTGGGAGCACAGAGATATTTGAGCTCTCTCCTGGAATTACACAAAAACAATTCTTTTGCAAATGCTTCTAATTCTACAGATTGTCAGCAAAAAGATAGCTATATGTATTCAGCTCAGTTTCAAACCAAGCATTTCATTAGAATTATAAATTAAAGATAGGAGAGGAAATTATTTATTGATGGCATGTGAAAGCACTATAATCAGTCATATATCACTGCAGGAACAAAGCCATATTGTGTCACAAGAGGAGGAAAACCTCTTTTGAAGTATAAGCAATATGACTCCATTTCTATTTTGCTGGCCACAAAAATCCAATTTTTGTGAAGAGAAGCTTACATCTACCCAAATACCTGTAATCTGCCATTAACAAACTGGTTTTGTTGGGAAATTCATCATTCAAAATAACATTAAGTATGACTCACCATTGTCTTAGTCCGTTTTTATAATGGCATGTCCGCTACAATGAGGAGTCCCTGTGCCATTTGTCAGGTATATTCTGAGCTAGCTGGAGGTAGTAAGTTTTCTCCAGATGTACAGACTATTTTTAAAGACCTTTTGGCTTCCTCTTGTGCTATATTAAAACTAAATTTATTTAGAGAAATGTGGCATACAAGAAAGCAAAATATTGTCAAATACTTTTGAGATGACTCATTTTGTTCAGCTGGATGACAACATTAGACGAAGAGAAGCCCTCACTAACTAAAATGTTGATCTTATGGTCTGTATTTTTCGTGACCCTCTCTATGTTGTGTTCAGCAGAATTATTGTTCTTCTTAGACAACACGTGACCTAGTTAAGATAATCTCTGCCTTGCTTTGGTAGACAAAGACTAGTGTCAGAAAAGGAGCTTCTAAAAACTCTTTCTAGAGAAAAACAGTTTCCAGGACTAAATGAGGACTGCCAGTGAATTACCAGTAGCTTTTTCAGGTGAGTCTTCATTTACACAGCCAGGCACTAGATAACAATTACCCTCGTGTTAGCTGCACTGTACATGTCCTGTTGGCAATTCCCACAATTACGTTCAGAATCTGTATGTTCAGGGATCTGCAGGATTTAAATGGAAATCATTCTCTTCGCATCCCATAAATCACAGTATCCTGCCTTGTTTCACCACCATCCTGTCTCTGTTTCATATAAAAAGTTGTTAGGTATTCTCTGTACAGGAGCCAGCAGGACCTTGAAACAGTGAAATCAACTGAAGCAATATACCAGATAGCATGGGGCCTGCCGCATTTAATAAAATATTGAAACACAAACGTATGACTCATTTTGATGTCATTCTGTTGAAAAAATAGTTCTACATATATCTTTCTTGAGCTGCAAGAGAATTATATATTTGCTGTGACATTAAGACTGGAGTCACCCAGAAACAGTTACTTGAAAAATGTATGTCCAGTTTCCATAACTGCAGGCTTTTTTAATCTTACTACAAGTTTTTCTGAATTAGAATTTGTATTACAACTGCTTATTCACGTTATCTGGCAGCTGCTGGTCATCGTGGAGCTTCTCTCACTGTAAATTCTTACAGATGATAGGACATTGCATCTAGCAACACGGATGGCTCAAAACCATAGTCCTGCGGTTGGCACTGGAGTTCTGCTTTCCCTTTTCTTTTCTGAACCCCAAATAATGCACGTGGTCATTCCCCTTTGAAGTAACCCCCAAAATTTATTAGGAAAAATGGAAAGGATTTCAGCTATTGAAATTCTTAGTAATACTGCCAATGCCGTTCAGTTGAACCCACTGAAAACATGCAGGGAATAATTTTCCATTGCATCATTCTTTATTAATAAAACCATGTTCAAATTACTGATTTTTTAGCCCCAGTTTTCAACGACTATTCATTTTACAGCCCATCAACAAATAGTCACACAAACCCTACTCTTAGTGGTATATATCCCAAAAAAGACAAATAACTTGGAAAAGAGAAAACACCTTTTTTTCCATCTTTTGCTTTCCTTTGGATGGTACAGCACTAAATTCTGACTCAAGAAACAGTTTTGTAACTACTAAATGTCTCAGACACATTTATGTATTTGTTTGCAAAATAGGTCAATTGCCACTCAGCTTTCCTGTAATGAATATAATCTATTAATTGTGCAGGTGTTGCCAGACCTGGAGTGATGATGAGGCTATTCATTCTGGTCTCTCAAAGATACCGACAATAGATTCCAGCTAAAAATGTCTGTGCTTTGGAATTCTTCTTTCTTCTATGTTCTGTTATTCCATTAAAAAAAAAAAAAAAAAAGTTGCTAATTTTAAGGAAACAGGAGGCAAGGGATAATTCTTTACTTCATGCAAAATCACTTATGGATTAAGGATTCCTGGAATTAAACCTATGAATCTCTTGAGGAACAAAACCCACATTTGTGATCAGCGGCACAGAGTCCAGTTGGAGGCCTGTAACGAGTGGTGTCCCTCAGGGGTCAATACTTGGACCAATTTTGTTCAATATATTCATTAATGACCTAGATGAGGGGACAGAGTGTATCCTCAGCAAGTTTGCTGATGATACCAAGCTGGGAGGGGTGGCCGACACTCCGGAGGGCCGTGCTGCCATCCAGCGTGACCTGGACAGGCTGGAGAGCTGGGCAGAGAAGAACCTAATGAGGTTCAACAAAAGCAAGTGTAGGGTCCTGCACCTGGGAAGGAAGAATGCCAAACACCAGTATAGGTTAGGGGCGGACATGCTGGGAAGCAGCTCTGAGGAGAAGGACCTGGGGGTCCTGGTAGACAGCAAATTATCCATGAGCCAGCAGTGTGCCCTTGTCGCCAAGAAGGCCAATGGCATCCTGGGCTGCATAGGGAAGACTGTGGCCAGTAGGTCGAGGGAGGTCATTCTCCCCCTCTACTCTGCACTGGTGAGGCCACAACTGGAGTACTGTGTCCAGTTCTGGGCTCCCCAGTTCAAGAGGGACAGGGAACTACTGGAGCGAGTCCAGCGAAGGGCAACCAAGATGATTGTGGGACTGGAGCACCTCCCTTATGAGGAAAGGCTGAAAGAGCTGGGACTCTTTAGCCTGGAGAAGAGAAGGCTGAGGGGGGACCTGATTAATGTTTACAAGTACCTAAAGGGTGGGTTTAAGGAGGACGGAGCCAGACTCTTTTCGATGGTTCCCAGCGACAGGACAAGGGGCAATGGGCACAAGCTAGAACATAGGAAGTTCCGTTCAAATACACGGAAAAACTTCTTTACAGTGAGGGTGACAGAGCACTGGAACAGGCTGCCCAGGCAGGTGGTGGAGTCCCCTTCTCTGGAGATTTTCAAGACCCGCCTGGATGCAGCCCTGAGGGATGTGCTTTAGGCAATCCTGCTCTAGCAGGGGAGTTGGACTAGATGATCTCTAGAGGTCCCTTCCAACTCTGAAGATTCCGTGATTCCGTGATTCCGTGATTTCATTCAGTAGCTGCTAATGCAGAAGTTTGTCAGGCAGATGTTCCAAATGACAGTAATCAAGTTAGAAAGCTTTTGAAAGAGCTCTTGAGTTAGTAAATTACATCCTCAAAATAAAATATTTAGAACTGGGGAACTGAGGACCGGGGTGATTGATTTAAAAATAGATACAATGGAGATGGATGCTGACAGTGAAAGAACAGACAGAAGATATTTCTTTTCTCCTTAAAAGTCTGTAATAACTTCCTCTGTCTTATAGTTTGCTGATACACCTAATAAGAGTGGAACTACATTTTCCAGCGTTGGTCAGAAAGCACGCCAAACAGAAAAGCATGTCAAAAGAAAATGCAAAGGCAAAACGTGACAGAAGCACCTACTTTTCACACAGAGAAAGGAGCAGAGAGGGCAAGAATTTGGTTGTATTTAAATTAACACTACAGAGTGTAGCTCTAAATAATCTATTCATATTTTTCAAGGTTAAAGGCTAACTTGCTCACCTGATGATATATCCACCAACGCTAGGCTTCATGCTTTGTGCTACACAATTACAGATGTCAGCTCAAAACCCTGCCTGCACCAAGAGCCTCTGCAACTTGCGGCCCCCCCACGGCTAGGAGCCTGGCTGCCTGTTCTGGTGGCCACCAGCCCTGGCACGCTGCAGCCACTAGGGCTTGCACCAGGCTGTGGAGGAAGCCTCAAGGCTTGCACCAGGCTATGGAGGAGGCTGCAAGGTACCTCACCTCTGCCAGGGAGCTGCTGCTCACCTCAGGCCTTTGAGCTACGTTACAGGCATCACTGAGCACAAACAGATACATTGCTGATCCTATACCTGACCTGCTGTGCCAGCTTTCCTGGCTTGACCCTGGATCTGTCTTCTTGATAGACACTTGGCTCTTCCTGATCTGCTCTGCTTTCCTGGTCTGACTGCTGCAGGACCATGTTGCCTCCGACTGGCTTGCCGCCACCCCCCAGCTCCCGGGCAATTATTTCCCTGGTGGAATAGCCCACTTGTACAGAGCAAACCCTTCTCACACACAGAGTTATTTCTACAATCCCGAAACAGACAGCTCAGAGGGTTTTGCAGCCTATAAAGACAGGTACATTAAGAAAAATAATGTTAGCTATTATTCCTTGAGGCTTCTTTTAATTTAAATATTGCCATTGGCTGATTTTAATGTCTTCAGCAAGCTGACTAAGAAGAACTATGTAATACCAGAGAGAAAACAGACCGTTACTGCAAGCTCATTTCTCTTCTCAGAATGTGACAACAGGGATGATTTTGACTCATCTTCGATAGCTTAATAAGTGTTTCATTGCCCTGACTATTAAAATGCGTCAGATGCTTTCCCTTTTTATCAGTAAACTGTAAACTACTGCTTTAGTTATTACAAAAAAGTCATACACTTTACAATTAGAAGCAAAGTAGGTCTTAACGTAATAAAATAGTGATTGTCTGACAAAACGAATAGCATTTGCAATTCCATGCACATCAGTTACAAAGAATAAACCATACAGTACAGTTCAAAAAATTGAATTACTCCCATTTGTGGAAGAAGCATCACATCCTACCAAAAGTCCTTGAGCACAATGTGCACCTTCAAGTGTGGAAAAGGCTGCCACAGTGTACTGATGGGCAAAGGCCGGCCCTTCTGCAAGGAACCAGGCATCTCACCATAACTCTTCCAGCATAAATGTGACCTGCTCTGTCTGCAATCCTTCCTCCTGCTGGGGGAAGCCCTCTCTTCCTCCAGGGTGATGTTTTAGCACCCCTGCGAGTCACAGGTGAACTTCCATGTGCTCATGGTTTGCATGGTCCACACAAAAGACTGCTCAGAAAATCTCACCCATCCTACCAGAGCTACTATCAGCACCTATATATATAATAATCACATCACATATCATATAATCACATAATATACACATCAAGTGAGTACTATTAGATGTTAGTAATATGAACACACACATATACATTTATTACAGCTATTGTGCAGAAAAGCAAAAGCCAAGATAGCTGGGGACAGAGGCAGTATGCCAAAGCATGAAGTCAACAAAGGATAGTGTAACGGCACAGATGGCAACCGGGAAGCAAGCTCAACTCATTCAAGGATAAACAGCTCATTTGCAGGAGAAAAAATGTTCAGACTTTGAAAAACCTGGTTACTTGGGGAACCTAGACTTGTCTGGTTGCTCTCTAGATCTTTGTCCAACCAATTAGACAAACTGGAAAGGTCCGTAACGCTAACAACATGAAAAGACAAAGGTGCCCCTTTAGATATATGGCTACATGAGAAGATGCTGCCTGCTGGGTAGTGTACAAACTCTTACGAGTGCGAAAGACTTGAGATTGTGGAAACTCTACAGATCCCCCAAACGCAACTTTTTATAAAATATTTCTGTCTTATAAACAAAATAAAGAAAGAAATTAAGTGACTTCTGAATATATAACAAGATTACAGGAACTAGAAGAGTTATGCTGAACTGGAGAGAAACTACACAATCCAAAGAAGGACTTGCATAGAGAATTCTTTCAAAAGTAGCTTGTGACTAAGGCTTACTTGATCCAAAAATGTGCATGTCATTAAAGACGTAAACATAAACTGTGGGTCAAGCAAAAGGCACAGTACAGACAACACTCAAAACTATCTTCACTATGGCAACTGGTGTCCCATACGACCAAAAATTATTGATTCAAAGGAAAAATTAAGTAGAAACATTAAATATCCCACAAAACCTAGTGTATATAAAGATGATGGAAGAGTAACCGCCAGAGATGCAGATCAATTATTTCACAAAGGAAATGCTACAAATGTTCAGGTTCATGAACCTTCAGTCAACAAAATGGATTCTACCATGTACAATTTAACATATCTACCACTGTCATTAACCAGCTTGAAGCCAGGAGATTAAAAAAGCCCTCTCCCATTTGGTGAGATTCTGTCTGACTGGCAAAGCATATGTTTGTACATTTACATTAACAATTTAAAAAAAATTTTGGGAGTAAGCCTGTCTCAAAACAAAACTTAACTGACATTTTGGACCAACAGCTGGTGTAATTCCAAGTAATGCTGTGCCCTGAAAAGACAGGGCTTAATCTTGAAGAAATAATTGCTAAACGTTGACAGCTTTGTCTGTTGTACTTTGTGAATCAGATGAAGGTAAAAGATAATCAGATCATTAAGAATGTGCATTAACAGAATTACCATGCCACATTTAATGCCAGTAATGAAGAAGGATGTAATTATTCATATTGGTAGAAAAGTGAGGACTACCATATCTGAAAAAAGATCTAAAATATTTTATTTTCACATATCACAGAGAAAACAATAATAAGATTATTCAGTGAGTAAGCTCTTTATATTTCTTTATCTTTTATATTTATGTATTTTATCAATATGGTTTCTGTTGTCACCTTTTACTATCCTGTTCCAACTGCTGTTGTACATGAAAGGAATTTAGGGTAGCAAAATACAGCCTAAGTGACATGGTATTGAATTGATTATTAGCAGCGGAGCTTTAAAATACCTATTAATCTTCAAAATCAGATGGTGGCAGAGATTTGTCCCAATAGTATGCTTTTTACTTTGAGGTATCATTATGTAGTGGGCAATCTTAAAAATAAAGAAATAAAGTAGTCTGATAATTCTTGATAAAAGGGGCAACATGGGCAGATGATATTAGAAGTAAAGCCAAAAACATTGTCAGTATTAACGCATTTCCAAACCTTGCAAGGAAGCAAAACCGACCAGGTGAAGAGTGCTTTATTCTTCCAGGAAATTCCAGGAGCTCTTTGCCAATCACACCTATTTCCATCCATACTACTGCAAAAACCTGTCTGTCACTCGAACATGCAGCACCAACACAGTCGCAAGCTGATTAGCTCCCATTCGGGCAACGCTTGGGTTGTGTGATCTCAGGATCAGTTTGACACCCAGAATGCCCAAAGACTCCACTGCTCCATACACAGATTACCACTACAGGTAACTGCAGCAGAAACATAGACTTCTCTTAAAAAGGGTTTTGTGTGATGTCAATACAATGTTCCTGCAGATGAGATAAATGGAAGTGGCTGTGCCAAGTATGGGGTGCGGAGGCAAGTCCACACTGCAGTTGGCACGACTCTGAAGTGCAAAGTACGCACCTGAAAAGTCCTTCCCCCCCCCCACAGTATCAGCAGAATTACCACAGAGCCAGCGCGAGGGACACTATCTCAGGTATGTAGGATGGATAGCAAGCAAACCTGGCTGTAAGCCCAGTGTCAAGGGTAGCTTTAAAACACAATGCAGATCTAGCCAGATATACTAAAGTCAACAGAGACTGGAGCTGGGACTGCAAAGCCAGGACTGCAAAACCAAGCGATCTGTGCCAAGCTGCATGATAACGTGGTTACATTGCTACAACAAGGTAGCTTAATACAGGTTTGCAGAAAAAATGCAAGATCTAACAAAGGTTTTTGTGGCAACGCTATTGCTTTAACAATGTAATCTGTGACATGCCCTCATAGGGAATAAAAACAGTAATTTGGACATGAGATGAAAATAATTCTGAAATATCACAGGGGAACTGAGTAACTGAAATAATAGAAAATCAATGAAACTGCAGAGAAAGGCAGTGTATTTATGCAGTTTATGAAGTGTAGTAGTATGGCTGTTCCCTTTTCCTTGACTTCCTATTGCAGATGTATAAATTTCAGGCAGTTGCTATGCCAAAGAGGATTTTGAACTATAAGAAATCTGTCTGCTCTCTCCAATTTTTAAGTTGCCTGCTCAATTTGGACTTTCAAAGCACAAAACTGTTAACTGCAGGACATGCCTCACCATTCACATTTTTCTTACTGATATAGAGGGCATCACCAGAGCAGTAAATATTTTTCTCTAGGCCTTACTCTAGATATGATTTTACTGTAATTTTCAATGGAGTACTTTGGGGAGTATATAATTTTAGTAGATTCAGTACCACATCGTGTTTCATTCTACAGATGACAACCATATAATAGGCTTTCAGGCAGACTGAAATAAACAAGTATAATGAATCAGGCAGAAAATAAACTTCTGAAACATTAAACTGAGAAACTAAAAAGCCCTTGTCCAAAAGTTAGAATACTGAATTGGTTTTGTCTTATAAAAATGTAAATTCTTTTATCTTTACCTACTAAGAAGCTTACATTTTAATGCCCTGAATTCCAACCTTCAATCTGAAACCTAAGGCATACCTCTTTTTTTAAAGTGGACATAGCATGAGCTTCCATCTCTCTCACCTTATCCATCCTAGCTCTTGATGGTCAAGTGCTCCTTAACTGCTGAAAACAAACAAACAAACAAAAAAATGCTTTCCAGAGGCTACAGATCAGATGACCTTCTTCAGTTCTCCTGCAGGAAAGGAAGGCCCATGTGGCAGGCAGAGCCTCGTGTCTGAGCAGAATGGACTTGTTAGTAGGAACACTAGATATGGACAGAAATTTTCCAGAACTGGGCTAAGGAAATTCAGCCTTCACCTAAAATCTTCGATACTTCAGTAGTTTTCAACAAATTTCTTTATAGTGTGGTGTTGTGTGTACCACCCAAGAGGCATATTCGCTGTGATTATATACCCTTTTTATGACTTTGGCAGATACTGAGCAAGTGTGAGATTGGCAGCACCTTAAAAAAAACATGGTTGGAGATTAGTAACACTGACTTTCTAGTAGAAGTTACATTTTTCTTTGCTGTGTATAAGGACTGATCACACATTACTTGCAATGTGAAGTGCTGAAGAGATGCATTACAAGGGTTCTTACGCGCTTCTGCTGTTCAAACTGGGTAATAAGTAAATCTTTGTTTCAGGCCGACGTAATGTCGATCAATGGATATTTTCCCTGTGTAGTGCATCACACCCTCTTTTCTTTCTGTGAAGCAAAAAATGTTATGCTGGATTTTCTAGGTGGGCTAGAGCCTTGTATTTGTGATGATGCCATACCTCTGCAACTTAGTTAAAAGCAGCCTCATCTGCCGCTGCCACAGGAGCTGTATGATTAAAAGACACATGAAAGGTCAGTGAATCTAACATATCCGGTTGGTGATACTTGCAAAGTGTCCCTTCCCGACTTTGTATCTCAGTTGGGAGAGGAAAAATTCAGAGCCTGAGATCTGCTTCCATCAGAACTGTCTTCCTCTATGAGACAGTACCATCCAAGCACAGGCAGCTACTCAAAAAGACTTAAGTGCTTTCAGAAGAAAAATTAAACTACATGCGAAAGGACTGATTGTGGAGTTGCTGGGGGAAGAGAGAGAATTCAAAATGCAAAAGCATCCAAGGCAGTACAGTGTGATATGGGTGGAGTTATGATGCAGATAAAGGCCAAGGCTAGGTGTCACTTGGTAAGGACAGATGGATTGCATGGTAAAGAAAGCAGCTATTAGCCTTTACCTTCATATGTGAGCAGGGATCTCGTGGTTGTGCTCCTCTTCCTGCAAGGCCTTGGACAGGGAGGGAGGGAGGGAGGAAGGGAGGGAGAAGCAGACCCCACTCTCCACATCTTCGTTCGTTCCCCTGCTTGTTCCTTGACCCGAGATAGAGGGGGGTCCATGGTCAGCTGTGGTAGAGGAGCCCCTCCTGGTCCAGATTTTGGATGAATCTGAGTACTGTTTCCTTGCCATGGCAAAAAACTAACCCTGTTGGCAAAAAAAATTTCTGTTATTTAAATAAGCTTGAATATGGCCAACTTACCAAAACATCAGTTATGTATTCTGCATAATAACTGAGTAATTTGTATTCAAATTTATTCATTGTAGACAGCAATTGTAGAAAGGTAGGAACTTGCTATGGCATATTTTGTTAATACAGATAGCCCTATCTTGCTATAATGGAAAAAGGAAGCCCATTTAAGACATCATTAATCAACAAAACCACTACCCATGCTATGTTTTAAAAATATATTGAATTTTAGGACTGCACTTAATTAAATAAAGTACAAATTAGGAACTGGTAACCAATTTAAGTCACAGAAAATAAACAGAATTCGCCGAGTATTCAATTTGTCACCTTTTCTTTTACAAAACTGGAACTGATTCAAGGCAGCTAATAACTGGGCCATAAAACTGTTCACCCTGTATGCCTCCACTGTAACAGCCTTAATGACCAGCTGTATTCATAAATTAAATCAGCAGAATGGTAAGCATGGACAAATAATTTAAAAAAGCCCTGACCCCTGGCTGCTGGCTATTTTTATAGCTGGCAGGTAGAATGGAGTTGTATATGCTTCACTGAAGGCTCTTATATATGTATATCTAGAGGTGAAAATTGCTTTTTTTCCCAGATAAATATTGTCACACACAGTACAGGACCAAATGTTTAAACAGAACACAGATGGACGAGGTATCTTTCATTTTCACTCTTAAAAAAGTATTTTTAATCACAGAGATATCAGTTAGGCTGAATACAATCAGATTAACATTCCCTCCTTTGGAAAGAAGGTGCAAACTCTGTATGAACCCACCGAACTCACTGGCAGTAAAAGAAGGCAGAATCAATGTATATTTGACTTGCAACTGAATCCTTTTAAAAACTTACTTTGTGTAATTTCTGCCTAGACACAGTAAAATTTGCATGTTTTCCCTGTAATGCACAGAAGCCATTGCACATTTGCTTCTTGAGTAGTGTATAAAATAGTCTGCTTCACTGCCTAGTGAGTATATAAGTGTGCAAATATATAATTGTGAAAGGGTCCTTACGTTTGCCATTTTTAAATCAACTCATATCAGCAATGTGTTTTCTGAAAAAAAAATCTACTGAAAATATAACATAGTCATTTCACGTAACAGCGCCAAGTTTCTGACATCAGTAAAGCACAAGAACAACTCTGAGCTTCAGCTTGTCGGTATTTAGCCAGGCAGACGTGCATTAACCTTGGTAATGGTGCCACTGCATTGGATAGCGCGTGAAAACACCCACTGGGTTTTGTCAGAAAGTATTTTCTTTCTACAAGTGTTAACACACTACTCAGATCCTTTCCCCCAAGCACACTGAATTGCAACAGAGTATCTGGCAATTATGGGAAAAATCAGGGCAACCTTTCCCAGCTGCCTCCTGGCAAAGGAAAAAAAATAAAGTTAATGAATCTGGAAATTTTGTGGAGAACATGAAGCTGGGAAGGATAAAATCATAGAATGGTTTGGGTTGGAAGGGACCTTAGAGATCAACTAGCTCCAACTCCCTGCCATGGGCAGGGACACCTCCCACTAGACCAGGCTGCTCAAAGCCCCATCCAGCCTGGCCTTGAACACTTCCATGGATGGGGCATTGACAATTTGCCTGGGCAACCTGTTCCAGTGCCTCACCACCCTCACAGTAAAGAATTTCTTCCTGATAGCTAATCTAAATCTACCCTCTTCCAGTTTAAAACCATTACCCCTCATCCTATTGCTACACTCCCTCATAAGGAGTCCCTCCCCATCTTTCCTGTAGGTCCCCTTTAAGCACTGGAAGGCCGCTATAAGGTCTCCCCAGAGCCTTCTCTTCTCCAGGCTGAACAACCCCAATTCTCTCAGCCTGTCCTCATAGGAGAGGTGCTCCAGCCCTCTGATCATCCGTTCTGGCCCTCCGCTGGACCTGCTCCAACAGGTCTATGTCCTTCTTGTGCTGAGGTAAATGTGGGGGTACCTCATACCCTGCTCACTTTTCCCCACCTGTGGATGCAACCGCAGGTTCCGAGCCCCGGCGCTGCAGCAGCTCAGGCACCTCGACTTTCTGAAGAAAGTCTCCTGTGAAACTCAACAACCGGTTTTGGTACCGGCAGAGCAAACAGCCCTTTCCCCACCTAGGTCTAAGGCCGGGCTGGATCGGGCTTGAAAGAAACCGGGCACCTCCCAGCTCCATCAACAGGTTCCTCCCCCGCTTCCGCGGGGCGCCCGTCCCCGCCGCGGACCGGGCCGGCGCCCGGTAGCCCCCCTCCAGCCCGCCCCCGGCCAGCCGCACCGTCGCGGCCGCCTTCCCGCCTCGGCGCGCCGCTCCCCGCCCGATGGGGCGCCGCGGATGCCGGGCCCCGGCCCCCGGCCACTGCGAGGGACGAGCTGCCCACCGCCGCCCGCCGGAGGTGCCCTTTGCCTCCCGGCCCTCTCCAGCGGACGCGGGCTCTCCCCGTCGGCCCGGGAGAGGGCAGACGTTTGGGTGAGAGGCGGCTCCTCCCGCCGCCCGCACGAGGGGGAGGCACCCGCCCTCCCAGGAGGAGCGGCGGCGGCGGCGGGAGAGCCGGTGCCCGCCCAGCGGAGGCGCCCCAGCGGCGCGCCCACCCCCGAGGGTTCGCGGGGCAGGGCCGGGCCCCATGGCGAGGAGGAGGAGCGGGAGCAGCCGCAGCCAGGATTGGGGGCCGCCGGCGCCGCCCGCCCGGCCGAGGGGAGGAGGCGGCGGGAGGAGGAGCGGCGGTGCGGCCCGCAGCGAGCTGGCTGGGCTCGGCGCGGCTGCCCCTGAAGATGGCGGCGGCGGAGGCGGCGGCTCCGGGCGGCGGGGGCTGCCCGCCGGCGGGCGGCGGCTCGGTGCCCGTCCTCTTCTGCTTCTCCGTCTTCGCACGGCCCTCCAGCGTGCCCCACGGCGCCGGCTACGAGCTGCTCATCCAGAAGTTCCTCAGCCTCTACGGAGACCAGATAGACATGCACCGCAAGTTCGTGGTGCAGCTCTTCGCCGACGAGTGGAGCCAATACATCGACCTGCCCAAGGGCTTCCTGGTCAGCGAGCGCTGCAAACTGCGCCTGGTGCCGCTGCAGATACAGGTGAGACCCGGCGGCGGGGCAGCGCCGGCCGCCACAGGTGTGTGTGCGTGCGGGGCGGAGGGGGGGGCAGCCCCGTACCGCCGCCGGCTGCGGCCGCCCCCGCACCCTTCCGGGGAGAAGCGGCGGCCGGGGGGGCCCGGAGCGGGCGGGAGGCGCGGGCACAGCCCCGCAAACCCGCCTCGGCTTTATTTCTCGCTGGAAACTTTTGTTTTGCGGAAGGAGGTGCGCTCCGCATCGCAGGCGTTTGGTCGCCGGGCTTTGCCTGCGGTGGGTCGGAACTTGCTTGGCTCCCTGAATGGGGAAATAGACCTGTGGCGGAAAGAATCAATACTCCAGCTTTAAAGCGGGCGGCTGGTGCTTCCCGGCCCTGCCCGGGGGTAACGCTGCTCGGTTGAAGCTCGAAGGGTGCCGGTAAAGAGGGTTCGTCCAGAGCTCGGTCTCACGGCTTGTAGGTCCCTAGGATTTCTGTGTCCCTTCTTGCCCCAAAAAGCTCTTCTACGGAGTGGTAGGGGTCAGAAGGGACCTTTGTAGATCATCCAGTCCAACCTCCCTGCCAAAGCGGGTTTGCCGTCCAGTTTACACATTTGTAACCCACTAGTTTTGTGGCCATAAACCAGGGAACCAGACTGCCAGACAGATACAGTACGTGTGTTTCATACTAAGATATCTTTATGCACACTGGAGATTTGTGCCAGTTGTGCTGTAGTAGTTGCACTCGGAGCAAAATTGCTTTTTCCTTTCTCCAGCATCAAGGAAATCAACTTTTTTAAAAAAAAAAGAAAGAAAATAAAATACATAGCTCTTGCTTTAATTCAGTACATTCTCCTTAATTTATAATTAAGAAGTTTTAGTTTGTTGAGCCAACGTTACTCATAATAGTGCTCATCTTCTCTTTATGTTTCCCGAAACAGCCTAATTCACACTGTTTGTAAACTCAGCTTAATCGTAGTGTCTTGAACCCATAAACTCTCAAGGTGGCCTCTTTAGTTTAGACTGTACATGAAGATACCGTTGAAGTCTTTGTCCTTTCCTTAACCCTATGTACGGAAGGAGTGGTTAAGAAGACCAAACTAGTTTAGTAACTGATTTTGTTATTTTCTTATTCATTTTGTCATTTGTCACTCATCGTATTTGGTTTAATACCTTTCGGCTTTGATTTAAAACCTTTCGGCTTTGTCTGTTGGAAACAGAATGGATGGGGGCACAGCCAGAGAAACTGGAAAGGACAGCCTGTCCAGCTTGCAAAAAGAGTTGGTATGGGTGTCATTTTAAAAACGTAATTTGTGTAGTCTCTGCATGGTACAGTGGTGCAGGTCAGAGTTTTGTTTCTTATTTGTGTATGCAGATTGCTGCTCTGAAAATACTCTCTTGCAGATGGCTTCTGCACTGACACTGTAAATGCAGACTGAGCATTTGTAGCAGGACGTGTCTCTCAGTGTAAAAGGTCAGTGTTGAGACATGGAAGGATACGTCATTCCCTGGGCGCAGATGCACTATGCAGCTTTAACTGACTGCAGGGATTCAGGATGAACCAGTATTTAATGCATTAATTGCCTAATTGATTAGCTGCTTTCGCCGATACTGTTGGCAATTCTGTGACAATCGCAACTGTTGATATGAAAAGGATGGCACTTGTGTATTATTTTAGTTGCCTCCTTGATGTGCTTCAGCAGCTGAGAATGAGCTGGAGACATCACAATGATATCAGTCAGCTTGCCTTAAGCCACCGGCAGGTGCTCAGAGATCACTTGTTTGGGGAACATTTGGTCTGATGCAGTCACAGCTGCGCTTTTTAAGACCTTTAGGGTATACAGATCGGAAAATTATACTTTCTTTCTGTGTGTTGATTCATCCACTGTTGTGTGCCCTTTTTCCTGTCCCCCCAACGTTTTATCTATTGTTACACATGACATAAGTTTGTCAACTCTACATGTGGCATACAGTCAGTTGAAATAATACCATTTTGAATGTGTCTTGCAAGAGGGACAGCCTTTGGTCACTGATGTGATTAGACTTGCGTATTTGGAAAGATATGTTTGGCTTAATATTAAGATTGACAGACACTAGCATCCATATTCCTAGACAATAATTTGGGTATTTTTATATGCGTGCTTTATAAAAATATATGTATGCTTTTGGTTATGGATGGCATTTTAACTCCTAGGGCAGTAGCGCCCTGGACTCTGGAACAATATCCCCCTGGTTTGATTCCTGTGCAGACCTGTCATGGAAGGATGCCTTTTGTTGCAGTAGCTCGAGAAGCGTCAGCACCAAATGGTGTTTTACTGGGATCTTCCGATTTCCTGTGCATGCAGTTGAGGGGGGCAGCAACCTCATGGAGAAATCAACATATGCTTCTGCCCTCGGAAAGCCGCTCCACGCAGCAGAATTCAAGGCTCGATCTGTACAGGGACAGTTGCTCTCCAGTCATATTTGTGCCTTTTAATACTTATATACATGGATTTGTTTGGTTTAGACGTCCTGGCACAAAACCGCCACTGAACTTTTAGTGGCCACCCCAGTGTTAGTCGGGCTGGTGGGACGCAGTAAACCCCAATGGTCTTGCTGCTGCTTTTGAAGCTCCTCAGCCACAGACTTGGTGGGACTTTCCATTTGGGCTCTCCCAACTGGTGACGAGGGCATATGCTTGCAACTCAAGGGACTGAGTACTAGCAGAAAGGAGCCATCTACTTTCCGTGGATTTTAAGTGCTTTAAAAAGTTTTAACAGAATAATATTTACATTCGTGGCAGGGAAATGCAGGAACACTTTAACCTCCTCTAGCTCTAAATGCAGTTAAATAGTGCTGCTAAAACTAAAACTGTTGTGTTTTGCTGTAACTGTTGTAGTTGACTTTGGAGGAGAGAAGCAGTAAGGAAAAACACTTCGGAAATATCAGAAGCCAAGACAGCTATGCTTATTACAGCCGTGTAATAGAGGAGATCAGGCGGCATTCGAATATATGCCCGAGAGAGGCTATTTCACAGTTGCTGTCATAACTTCAAGGTGACTTCTCTTCAGCAGTACTTGTACTCTGTATTTACAAACTTGTAACCTTAAGATGCTGGAGCTAAAAGGGTAAAATTATTACTCTACTTCAGGGTGTTTTTTGAAAAGACACATTGAGGTCTCAGGCGTATATTTCTTGCAGAAAGCTGATTGCAGAATGGTACTTAATTGTTGCTGAAAGGTAAGAATAGAACTATTTATAGTTCTATTTCTATTCTATAGAAAAAATAAAATAGAACTATTTATACACAGATTTTCACTCATCTTACACATACTGAATATTGCTACGTTCAGATGCTTTGGAAATAGAGGTAATATTAACTCCGGAACCTAAGTCCGTTTTCTGGAGCCTGGGAAAAGCCGAAGCATAAATTGCAGGATGAGAGGCAGGTGAGGGGAGTTGTTTTTTTGTTTTTTTCTCAAAAGGTGCAATTATAAATTCTGACACATTAGTGCTACAATTAAATACGTTTCTAAATAAGTGATGGTTTTTTTAAATTTATTTAGAACCTTAAAGAAGGACAACAAAGGACTGAAAATATTGAGAGAGGTTTCTTCAAATCCAGACTCCTTGTTTGTGTGTCTTTACTCTGCAGCAAGCATTTTGATCATTTTGGATTTTGATGAAGAATTTTGTACTGTCTTAATTATATGAACATCATGTGCTTATCTAACTAAATCTGTCCTTTTTAAATACTGCATTGCATATAAAAGACTGCAGTTTGGCTTAGCATAAAATAAATATTTATGTTCTTAAGTTGAAGCACTTGTAACCTATTTTTCCCTTGAAATACATTAAACTGAATTCTTCTTTTTTTTTTTCCTTTAAAAGATAAGCAGCAAAGTAAAACTGAATCTTACAGATTTCCTTCTAGAAATAAAGGAGAAGAAAATATGATAGCCAGCTTGTTTTTGTTGTTGTCTTTTTCTGCCATCCTTGAAATACCAAGGCTGCGAGGTCCTCTGCTCTGCCCTTTTAGTGGGTAACCTTGGCAAGAGATTTATGAGGTGACTACTGATGTCACATGGGATTATTTCTCTGCTTCCATTTTCTTGTTCATTACAATACTGGGAGAAAGTTGCATTTTGTACATGTAATGGTTCCCTGAAGTTTGAACAGGGAAAGTACAGATAAAGAGCCAGTATATAAGAATATTTTTGTAAAGCTGCTTCTGTAATTACAGTACTTCATTACAGTCACATTTTGTATGATTAATAATAATCAGCAGAGATGAAACAGATGTGAAAAAACACCTGTCCTTTCCCACCTAGGCCTTTTCTAGAGTAGGATTTAAAGCTGTATGTAACTCGTGACAGCATACCTTTAAATCCTGGTCTGGACGAGGTCCTAGAGATGACTTCTCTAGCTGGGTAGATGAGCTGCATCAGGTTACGTGTCCATCCAAGGTACCTATTCTGATGGTGCTGTGGATAACTTCCAGCTGGAGGGAAGAAAGTCCTAACTGAGAGAGGTGAAGCTAAACAAATGGAAGAGCTTATCTACTGGGGAGGGTAACTTCAGGTGATTTGGGGCTGGTTGGTTGGGTTTTTTTTTCCTTTTAATCTGTTTAATGATATCTTGGCTGGGTAGACGTTATGTTCAGGGTGGATTCAGACAGGTACCGTGTGGCTGCAGTGTCTCACCATCCTTGTCCAACATGCTTCTCCTCGGAGCGAAAGCAAACAGGCCCAGGGTTTGATGTCTGGGTGTAGTTTTGCCCCAACCCCAGCTCACCAGTGGGGTGTGGTGCTGGAGCGGTGCCGACGGTAGTGGTTTTCACCGTCAGGGCTTGTGTGAGATGGAGATGTCCCGTGTCCCCGATGTGGTGTGGCTGAGGAAGGGGAGGATGGCTTTGAGAGTGAGTGGTAGGATTTACATGGCATATTGATGAACCAGTAAACAGAAACTTTCCTTTGTACGTAGCAGATACTTCTGTGAATTTATTTATGGACTGCATTAGCTGCTATTTATGAAACTTAATTTCAAACTGCTTTCTGCTGTGCTCTGTCCTCCCTACATCTGCTATTACAAGTAACACTGGCAAGTGTTGACTTTTTGGTCTTGCCATCTATTTCTTCTGGTTTCTTCTTGTTCTGCCATGTGTTGCGTGGTTCGAATGAGACTGCATATTAATCAGAAATAAATATGAAAATCAATATAGGAATTATTTGTGTTAGATTTTGTAAAAGCTTTTATTCAGCAAATACATACTTGACCAAACTTTATTTTAGAGCACCACTGGTGTCGAACTGAAGGCATAAATTGAGTCATATTGATAATAGAGGAAAGCATATATAAGGCTTTTGCTCCAGCTCCCTGTGATGTTTATCATAAACGCATGGGATTATGGATTCAGTGGAAGTCTGTAATGAGGGTGTTCCCTGGCTGGAAAGGCAGTCAGTTTTCTTCTGTGCTTCGCTGTCAAATTGAAATAATATTCAATTGTACTTTGTAAGATCTGTTCCAAATCCACTGTTTATAAATATTCCGTCACCCGTGTCATTGGCGAAACGTAGGGCAAATACTGTTTTGGTAGAAGGTGCCAAGCTGGGAGGAGCTGCAAGCATCTGAGAGCACAAAATTCAGCCTTTTCGTGACAGGGTGGAGAAGCAAGGTGAAATAAGATGCAGTTCAAATTGGAAGCAACAAAAGCAGAAATAATTCCTACGCTAAGGTAAAAATAATCAGCTATGCAAATAAAAGATGAGGGTGAGTTCAAGGGATGATTTTGAGGTTAAAATGCACCTCAGCATTTTAAGTATCATAAATTATGGAAAGAGCAAATAGAGTAGTGGAAAGTACAAATTGAACACAGCCTGCGAGGGCTGTGAATTGACCGATGTTCTCTGAGGCTCTACTAGTGCTGACAATTATTATGGGCAGAGAAATACTACTGTTATAGGACTATTGGGTGCCTCGCTGTTGAATGCAATTTGAAAAGCACCCCAGGGAGGGCAACGAAAATGATTTGAGTTGTAGGAGGAAAGATTGAAAGTATTAGATATGTTTTAGAATAAGGGAGGGGAGGGGAATGACTAAAGGGAAACCAGATCTGAGTCTTGAGGTATGGTAATAGGCATTCGTGCATGGTTACGCGTGTCAAGAAAGGTGGTAATGTTCTTGCATTTCAAATCCACCATGAACAGAACTGGAAATAATGCTCTTAAATGGCAACAAAGTAACTATGGGTGAGAAGACAGTGCAAGGTAAAGATAACAGAGCTGTGTCATGAATTGTATAAGAGCTCTGTAAATTGTGTATTGTTGATGGGTCGGACCAGATACATATCTGTGATGAGTATTTGTGTTTGGTTGATCCTTGTGTAGAGGCAGAATAGGCAGCTTCTTGAAGACCTTCCTAGGCTATTCATTCTTGTTGTCTGTGCTAAGGATGGTCATGCCATACACTGCCTTGGCATAGGAAGGTGTATGCCAAGGCAGTAGACTTAACTCCACGTAGATCACTCTACAATCAATGATGGTTTGCAGTAGTTCAAAATGATCTTAACAAAAAAATAAAAAAAAAAAACAAAAACAAAAAAAAAGCAGTGGAATGATTTATAGAAGAAAATAATGGTCTTTGCTTGTCATATAAATGCCAAGACAAAATGACACCTTTTCTGAGTAAGAGGCACACTTACAAATATTGTCTATTCCAATTACTCTATTTTTGCTGCTGGGTGGTAGGAAAGTTAAACTTCATGATTGACTGCTCTGATGGTAGTAAGTGCCAGAGTCAGAATGGATCACAGTAGGTGCTCACTGTGGTGTTGAATTGTACATAAGTTCTTCCCACCAGCTGGCTTCTGCATTGTTGAAGCACGTAGATGGATAGTGTTCAAGAACAAGGCAGTTATTCAATATTTAATTTTATTTTCAAGCATTCTTGGTGCCAGACCTCATTTGCTACATGGTGTAGAATTGCAGAAGTGTTGTATGGGAGAGATACTCGTATGGGAGAGATATCAAGGGACTGCCTTTCCTAACTTTATGCAAAGCCAATTCTCGATCAAATCAGCAGTGTCTTTGCTGAATGCTGAAAATCTCTAAGGATGGAGATCCTACCACGCGTGGTAACTTGTTTCAGTGCAGCTGTACCTTCCTAGTGAAAAAGATTTCCCTGATGTCTGTTGTGATGCTGTTCCTGTGGCATCAGTGGGTCCTGTGTTAGAGCATCTGCTTTACGGTTGTTACTGCATTTGCTTTTGTAACTGCTTTTACTAATAGTATTGCCACTTTGCCCATGAGGACTGGAGGAACTGCAGTTATTTGGCACAAGTGGTGTACTGAATCTCAGAGGTGTGGGAATTTAGCATTTACAGTTATAATGCACAAGTAATTTTCACCGCAGTTTGAACAGGCCATTCTGTGTGGTTGAGCGTGGTCATTACTGTAGGTTTTTCAGCCTTGGAGATCAAAAGTGTTTTACTCACGGAACGTGATGAATCAATGAAAGATTTGGGACTGATATTTAAAGATTCCTGATTCCCATGTGGCGAGTTGACCTTGGCTGGCCACCAGGTGCCCACCAAGCTACTCCATCACTCCCCCCCTCGACGGGACTAGGAGAGAAAATACGACAAAAAGCTCGTGAACAGCATCACTTCCAACTTCTCTACCTCCTTCCCGCAAGTGGTGCAAGGGGACAGAGAATGGGGATTGTGGTCAGTTCATAACACTTCGTCTCTGCCACTCTTTCCTCCTCGCACTCTTTCTCTGCTCCAGCGTGGGGTCCCACACACAGGAGACAGTCATTCATGAACTTCTTCAATGTGGGTCCTTCCCACAGGCTGCAGTCCTTCAGAAACTGCTCCAGCATGAGTCCTTTCCATGGGGTACAGTCGTTCAGGAGTGGATTGCTCTAGCGTGGGTCCTTGTGGGGTCACAAGTACTGCCAGAATACCTGCTCCAGCGTGGGCTTCTTATGGGATCACAGCCTCCTTCAGGCACCCACCTGCTCCAGTGTGGGGTCCTCCACAGGCTGCAGGTGGACATCTGCTCCACCGTGGATATTGATGGGTTGCAGGGGGACAGCCTGCCTCACCATGGTCTTCACCATGGGTGCAGGGGAATCTCTGCTCTGGTGCTTCTAGCACCTCCTCCCTCTCCTTCTTACTCAGCTTGGTGTCTGCAGAGTTGTTTCTCTCACATGTTCTCACTCCTCTCTCCCAGCTGCTGTTGCACGGTGGTTACCCTTTCTTAAATATGTTATCTTAAATACGTTATCACAGTAGACACCACCACCATTGCTGGGGCTTTGGTCAGCAGCGGATCCGTCTTGGAGCCAGCTGGTACTGACTGTCTGACATCGGGCTGCTTCTGGCATCTTCTCGCGAAAGTGTGACCCGTGCAGCCTCCTCGCACTACCAAAACCTTGTGCCGTAAACAAAATATATCCCTGCTCTTCCAAAATGTACTATTTTACAGGTTTTATAACTTTGTTTTAGTTTAAAACATCACAACCTCAATTTGCAAAAAATGAAGTGTATACAATTAATGTCTGCTTCCCAGAGGCAGTTTATTCAATTTGATTTATCAGTCTGCTGAAAAGCTCCTGAACAGATGCAATTTCCCTTCAATTGCCTTACAACTAAATGATAGTATGTAGCTGCTTCTTTCTTTCCCTGTAGCCTCAAGCTGAAGCCTTCTCCTTTGCTTCTCCAGGTAGTGCAAGTACTTTTATACAAATACAAAGCACTCTTTCAAAGAGTGAGAAAATGCAATCTTTGATTTCTTTTTTCTTACACACACGCTCCCCTCCCTCTTCTGCCCTACTCTGTAGCCTGTAGGAGGGAAACTGGGAGATTTTTTCTATCATTAAAATGTATTCAGTTCAGTTTCTGGTCATAATACTGACAAGCTTCTCTGCTTTTGTTCTAGCCTTTGGACTTTCATCAGACTTGTGCTAAAAGATGTCATGGATGAAACAACCTGACTACACAATGAAACTGTTGAAAATATGTGTACATACAATATTGAAAACCAGTGGAAGTCTGAATTTTTTTAAACTTTAATTTATCCTGATTTTATGTCACTACCAAGAGCTGTAGATTTAAAAAAGAATTTCAGGAATGTAATTTTGCTGTTGGTACTTTTTGTTACTTCTTTTTTTTTTTTAACAGTACTTTAGGCAGTATGCTCTTCCACTCCCCTTCAGGGTTCAGAAGTTTCTATGTACATTTACTTGTGTCTCCCACCTAATAAATCTTGGTTACCTATTGATGACTGTGCTATAACGCTTAGGATCAGCTGTTCATTTGAATTTAGAAACATACCGAAATCAGGCTTGAAAAACTTGTATCCTATTTTGACTTAAATGAACACAAATCTGTTACCTGGCAGAGGTGTTGCAGAATCTTTCTTACTCTGCTGCTTTTCTGAAAGGGTCTTCACTGCCATGGAAAACATTATCTTTTTTTTTTTTTTTTCTTTTTTTTTTTTTCAGATGACTACTTTGGGCAACCTGACACCCTCAAGCACTGTGTTTTTCTGTTGTGATATGCAAGAGCGATTCCGGCCTGCCATCAAGTACTTCGGGGATATCATCAGTGTGGGCCAACGACTGGTATGGTTTTTGCTTTTTTTCTTGTAGCAAGTTTTGCTCACACACATAAATTATTATTTTATATACAGCCAGTTTACTGGTTATTTAGTTTCATGTAATAACAAAATCTTTACTATTATCATTCTTTAACAATTTCTTTTCTTGTACGATTTCCTCCCTGCCCCCTTGCAGCTCCAAGGTGCACGGCTCTTAGGAATTCCAGTTATTGTAACTGAACAGTATCCCAAAGGTCTTGGCAACACTGTGCAAGAAATTGATTTAACAGGAGCTAAACTTGTGCTTCCCAAAACAAAATTTTCAATGGTGTTGCCAGAAGTCGAAGCAGCATTAGCAGAAATCCCTGGAGTCCGCAGCGTTGTCCTGTTTGGAGTAGAAGTATGTGCCTTACCATTCTTGTTCTGTTTTATGGTAATGTCTGTTGCCTGCAATAGTATTAAGCATTGCTTTCTGTAATTTAAAAAAAAAAGTCAATTTATACTGCTTAGAGCTCAGATACCCTCTACAGGTTAAATTATTCTTGGGTTACTTGTCTTTCATATTATCTCATAATAAAATTTGAAATGAGAGATGTCTAAACTGCAGGCTCTTGTCTCAAGCTTCGTTGGCATTTAAAACCCACATTGAGTTCCCTAGTAATGTCAGGGTAGAAAAATACATGTTTGAACCCTAATTAATTATGCAGTCTAATTTGGCATTGTGCTACTCATGTTTTATAATAATGGTTTGATGGTGGGTTTTTTGCCTTTGATTTCTTCCCTGTAGACTCATGTCTGCATCCAGCAAACAGCATTGGAATTAATTGGCAGAGGTCTGGAAGTTCATATTGTAGCTGATGCCACCTCATCAAGAAGTATGATGGACAGAATGTTTGCTCTCGAGGTAAGTTTCTTAGTGAAGGCTTTGTCTACCTTGGGTCTCTATGTTAATTTCCCTGCTTATTGTAAGCTGACAAGGAATTTCTAAGGACAGTAAGCAGTGGACAAACATAGACTTGAGAATAGGTGAATGCTCTGATTTTCAGAATAGTTTCCAGGATGGAGAAGGATTACTGCCTTATTTTTCCTCCCTAAATTATGGTTGAATATGTGGAACCCCGTTTGGGACACTTGAATTTTAAAAGTGATTTTTTTGTGCAGTCTAGATTACTCTGTATAACCATTAGCATTTCAGGATATTTTCGTATGGAGTGTTATCTGTACAGCAGAGCAAAAGTGCTACAGAACCTTTGATTTTGTTGTTCCAAGCAGTATTTGTGCTGCTGTTGAAATTCCTTGAAATGCACTGGAATATAATAGTAAGTGATCCCGTTCAAGGCTCCTTCTTGTATGTCTGTCCCTCCCTCTGCTCTTCCTTATCCTTTCGAATTAAAGCTTAATCTCAAGACTCTGTGATTATAGTAAAGATTTCCCCCACCCCCCTTCTAGGAGGTTAGTCTAACTAAATGTTGAGAAAATGGAGATAAATGTAACACAATTTAAAAGCATGTACAACTATGTGGTAGCAAATTCATGCAAATTTTTGTAGTGTACTCTAACTTGTTTACAGGCATAACTTGGAAATAAAAAAATGATATATATATTAAGTATTGTGATTTTTTTGCTTCATGTGCTAACAATTATTTGGAAATTGGAACTAATAACTACAGCATTTTATACATTTTTCATAGATTTGGAGAAGACTTCTAATTTCTTCTGTTTCTCATGAAAGAGAGAATTAAAGGCTAAAGGGAAATCACCAGCATATAGCGTTTGATGAAACCCATGACTTTGATTAAGTGAAAGCTTAATGTCATCTGTCACGTAAAGCACAGTGACGCACACAGAGTGCAGGAATGACTGAAATCATGGGCTTCCCAAGTCAACGTGGTACAGCAACAGTAATACACAAAACAAATATAGAAAAACTGAAATCTGTTTGCCTTATTGTGTACGTCTTTGTACATTTGATTGTCACTTATTCTATGTCTGCATGCATAGAAGTTGTTTCAGTGTAACAGGGGTTAAAGCAGCGAGTGCTTTTCTTCCTAGTCAAAAAAGTATTGATCGTCTTAAAAGCGTGGTTGTTTGCAAAAGCTGTAATCCAGGCAAATAGGTCAGTTTTAGGTAACTTTTTAGCATGTCTTGGCAATGTTTTCTCATCAAGCACAAAGGAAATCTTTTGCTGTGGTCCTTTTAAGTATTCATCATTAAAATATGATTCGGGGAACATTTGCTGGCTTGCTGTGATGACCCAGCCAGTTATATGGCAGTAACTCCTCCTCCTCCTCTGTGGCTGCATGTGGTGAGCTGAGGTTCATTGATCCGAGTTCCCTTGATCCTTCTCCGTACCTTTCTGGGAAGATGGGTGTAACATTTACTTTTTCCTAGTGATGCAGCCCTCTTCTGTTCACAGTGACCTTTCAAGGATGATACAGAGTGACCTTGCAGTGATAACAACTACCTTCCTCAGCAATCTCAAATAAATCCCATCTGGTCCCACCCATCCCTTCAGTTCTCCACATATCCACTCACATAGCATGTGTTTTGATGGCACTGGTGACAAATATGCAAATATCTGAACAGGTGTACTTAGGAAGTGCAGTTTGAATCAATTGACAGCCAAAGCTTTCACGTGTGCTTGGATGACCCAAAAGAGTTATTGTCTCCACTTCTGCTGTGTGCTTAAAAATCACAGCAAGCAAAAGCTTGCAAACAAAAAAAACCCCAAAAAACAACCCACCCCAGAAACCAAAAAAACCCTTAAAATTTCCACTGATTAAATAATTCAACGCAACTGGCCAAGGCTGTGGCTGTTCTTTATCTCTGCCCTATCTGATGAAGATGCCTTGTGTCACTGCTTGGTCGTGGATTGAGCCAGCTTAGTCTGTTCCTGCTGTTTTTCTTTTCTGTTCTACTTGTACCTGTAGTGTGGATGTAACACACGCTTGCTGCTTTCCTTTGTCTGAAAGACTTATGTTCTAAGACAACTTTCGCTTTCCTTGGAAAAGCATCCAGCACATGCTTCATTCCTACTAATCTCAATGCTATATAAATTATACTCTAATTCTAGGACTAAGTATAAGCCAATGCCAGCCTCTTTGATGTGTTATGGTATGTTTTGCTTCTAAAGAGAAGGTGGTGTCTTTTTTCAATCAATATTTCTCAGAAGGCAAGGTTCTTTTAACAGTCTGTTTTTTCTCTCATCCGTACTAGTTACAAGCAAAAAAAAATTGTATTCCTGGAGAAGTACATATTGAAAGCATTGCCATAATATTTCATTTTGATTTTCCCGTTTTTTTTCTTTTGTATGTGGTTTAAACAAATATGTTGTTGTACAGAGCAGGAGAGCTGGGGAAGCTATCTGCTTTGTTTCAATTTAAGAATATCGCAAGGCTTGCTGCCATTATTGCAAGCAGGAAGCATCAACTTGCATAAATCTAGCCTAGTTAGTTTATCATTGTATAGACTGTAGTTACATATACTTTACTGTTCCCTTAAGATTAATAACTTTCCCTCAGCAATTGCTTTGTAATTGAACAACTAAAGAGCAGTGATCTATGTCTGCCCTAAAAAGTTTCAACCTTCTCTTTGCTTTAGTAATTACAATTGAAACCTGTCTGGAGGCATATGCATCTGTATTTTCTGCCTCTTGCCCTCCCTTGGCTCATTCAGGACCCCATTAGATTTGGTGGCACATGCAGCTGAGTAGAGGATGACAGAGGGAAAGCTGGATCCATGAAGAGTTTTGCTGCCAAAGCATCTGTACAGTTGTTGGGAGTGGGGGCAGGAAGTGGTCAGCCTTTTAAGTAAAGGTAACTTTGCTACGTAGGCAGCAACCACAGTCTTAAAAGTCCAAAAACTTTGCAGTAAGTCCTGTGGCTTGGGCTACATGAAGCATTGCTGTGTTTAGTTGTGCACTTACAAGATCTAGCAGGCCTCTTTCAGTTTTGCATTCTATGCAGCAATGTTTTTCATTCTCTAGCCTCTGAGAGCTAACTCTGGAGTTACTGAGGCTGTAATGAGCTGTTGGTTAAAAGGAGCTGCTGTTGTGCTGGTATGATTTATCAGGTCTGTAGAAGAGCTTTTTGTTCTGTCTCCTGCGATTATTAGTACTAGCACGCTGTGTAGTCCAAAGACCTAAGTACTTGTACGTAACAAACCCTGAAAGAGAAATTGTGACAATTAAATTTCTTGCTTAACGCCTTTAGCTTGGATGGACCTCGCTATTTTCTTTTTTCCCGGGCCTTTCAAATCTGCATGAGAGGGAAGAAAAGCTATCCTTGGGACCATGCAAGGGAAAAGTGTTGCTAGTAGAAGAGGGCGTGTCTTCTACATATTAAGTCTGCTTATTAAATCTGAAAATCCCCCTAAAATGAGGAAAGAATCAAGTCAAAGTAGGAACCCTTATTTATAATCCAGGGCAGCCTTTTTCCTTAGTGAACTCTAAAAACAGTCACTTTCCATCCTAGCTTTATAAATGGCACTGCTAAAAAATGCTGGAATGGAATTGGCAATACTTATATTAATAGGAAATGTTTTTAAAAATACCATCCGTCTTTTGTAAAAAATGTGTACTCATTCATATTTGTGTGTATCTTACATTATTGTCTGTCTGCTCTTTTCTCTTTCAGCGTCTTGCTCGTACCGGAATTATAGTTACTACTAGCGAAGCTATATTGCTGCAGTTGGTAGCTGATAAAGAACACCCAAAATTCAAAGAAATCCAAAATCTTATTAAAGCGAGTGCCCCTGAGTCAGGGCTCCTTTCCAAAGTTTAAAGAGGATGTGGAGGAAGTGGATCTCGTTGTCATCTTTAAGGAGGAAGGAAAGCTGTAAGCGCACATGTACACCTTCTTTCACTCAAAGCTTGGTAGAAGTGTAAAATTAAAAATTGACATACTTGTGCTTGCCTTAGCAAAATTGTCTGGTTATACATCTGGGTGCCAGTATGTTCTGTTTAGTTACAGCTGTCAGAGGCTTTGGGTACAGTAGGACCCTTTTGTTGTCAAATTTCCGTATTTATTTAAAAATCAGAAATTAACAGAGGTGCCTGCTAGTCTATACTATACATGGATTGTAACAGCTCCAAAAAGTGCATATTTCTGTGACACCTCTTGATTGTGCACTTTGTAAAAGTGTTCTGTGACATTCTGTTTTACTTTTGTATTAATAGAAGATAATTACATATTGGGTAAATGTGATGCGATACGCTTTAATGTTCTATGTAAATGAAGTATTTTAATAGGGCATAAGTTAAAACCAATAGATATATGGATTACCTGTGCGCTTTTGTTCTCTAGGATGAAATTTAAGCGCTTTGCTTCATAGACAAGACACATAGATCAAGCAGCAGCTGATGTTTGGTTGCTCTAGGTAGCTGAAGCCTGCATTATGACTTTTGATTATTCTGAAATTGACTGCCCAACCGTGTACTTCACTGACGTGTACACAAACAGGAAACTGTCATTTAATATGTTCTTTATAAACAACTGTTGTAAAGTTCTTCAGAACTAGCAGAAGATTACTGAAACTACGTAAATTGTCAATGCTAAGGATGTTAAAGAACAAAAGCTTTTCAGCTTTGAATGCTGAATCTACTACTATATTTAGATTTATTTGGTTTGGGTTTTTTTACCCCATTTTAGTTAGGTTGAATAATTCCATTTGATTTACTCATTAGGCCAAGCGAGCTCTGAAAGAAACCTCAGCTTCTCTAGGTTTTTGTGCCTTTTCTGTGGGCTGCAGATGAGTGGAGTTTGAATGGAACCTGGCCTAAAAGCATTCTTCAGAAGAACAGCATCTTTAACTTCATGATATATATTTTTTTCTATTTAGAACCAATCTTTTAACACATGATTGTTCGTAAAGGCACCTGCTTCATGTTCCAGTGGTTTAGACAATGTTGTATAAAGTTTACAGTGTGACTGAGACATTTATTTTTTTAAAAGAGTACTAGAATATGTCATACTGAACACTGATCTTTTTGGTAGAAAACCAATTAGAGTACATGTATTGTTTTAAATTGCTTATTTTCCCCACAAGATGGCTCTAAAAAAATTGTTTCAGAGAGTTATAACCTTTATATGTTCAAAACAAATAAAATGTTAACATTTGCTGTCTCTCTTATGCTTGTGGTATTTATTGACGAGCAAACCCTGAAAGCTGTGTTTGCCATGGACCTTATTCTGTTTTGTGCAGCTGTGGAATTTCTATAGATGTCATGGGAATTTTGTGTAAAGATCAAGGGTGCATAATGTCTAATAATTCTTGTCTTCGGCATCTAGTTACAATGTCATTTAGTGCTCCAAAATATGAAGAATGAATGTTATGCTTCACGTTGGAGGCAGGGAGGCGAGTTGAGTTGAAGAACTATTGTGCTGTATCACTGACCTACTTTTTACCTTCTTTTCTGCTGTATTAATCACGTTGCCTAGCAGTATAAAGTCTGCTTATATAAATCAACAGCTGTGAGCAAAAATACTATAAATTTCTTATGAAATAATGGTTTTATTGCCTTGTTACCTTTATGTGTTAATGGTACCTAGAGTTAGTAATAGAAGGAAAAATGATAACAGGTTTTTACACATGTTTATTTTTGGAAAAACATCAATTTCCTCAATAACAAATACGTGGTTTTTAAGAGATAATTGTATTTGTTACTAGAAATTTACCATTCTTATACAAATACAAGTTGGAGGACAGCTGTCACAAGTTCCTTTGCACACAGTCCTTTCCTAACTATGGTTTTTACCACAGGGGGAATCGTTTGGTAGCAAGATGGCACTAGAGGAGAATCTATAAAATACACTGGTGTTCTCTGTGATTTTTTTTTTTATTATTATTATTTTGGTATTTGCATAGCCTTCTCTGGCAAACTAGATTTTTGTCAAGGTCCTCAATTTGTGGGTTTTTCCATAAGCTAAAAAAATAATGCAGAAATACGCAGTGAGCAGAATTAGGGGCAGAATGATTGAAGTCTTTCTCCTTCATTAGATGGGTATGTTAATCAGTATCATATTTCAGGTGAGATTCTAAGAGTGTTTATTAAAAAAAGAATAGAAAAAGTGTTGCTGTATTTCTCTTACATAAAGTAAGTTTATTTCTCTCTTCAGGAGAGAATCCCCTTTGCTTCTTCATGCTCTAACTCACCTGTATTTGCTGTTCTCTGACAAGCGGGTGTTCCCACGCAGTAGAACAGCAGAACTGAGCTGCGTGAGAAGAGTCTGCACGCTGTTGCATTATCTGGTGTAAGTACTCTTTTGACCCACAAGGATATGAAATAAATTAATGAAATAACACAGAGGAGAATTGCTTAGGGATATACTCCGGTGATTGTGAAGAAGCCTAATTCATCTCTGTCTAAGTGCTAAGCTGTCCTTTATTTGAAGGCTTTACCACAGCTATGGCTAAGCAGCAAGATTGCCACCTGCTGTAGGTGGCTTCAGCGTCATTTCTCTTTCCTTGGGGAAGCAGAACGACAGTCCTTGATGGAGAAGGCTGGTTTATTTTCCTCAGTAGGTGTTCTGCTTCTCTGTAAAGTTGCTGATGTGTTGTTAGCTTGGCTGGAATAGCTGGTGTATAAATTCTACACCAAGTATAATAGTAAGCATGTGCGTGATTAGTTTTTCCTCTGCTAAACCCTTACAAAGATGAGTGCTTTTTTTCTTATTTTTATCTTATTTTTCTCATTTCTCGTCAGCTTACATTTTTGAGTTTAAAATATGATCCTGTCTATTCACAGAACCGTGGTCCTTTTATTACTTTTCCACCTGTATGATAACTTTTTATGAACTAAAACAAGCAAGGTCTCCAGTACCCTTTGCAAAACCTGAAAACAGAGAATGAATTAAAAAAAATCACCTCTTGCTAGCCAACGTTTTCTGTTATAGTCATCACAAATGGCTGGAGAAGTGATGTTGTGGGATGTGGGACTGCTCCACCATAATTTCTGCACTTGCCTGACAGTAGTTCTCAAGTAAATGTCCACTTAAAAAAGTCATTCTGCTTATTGAGTATGGTTTCCTAGTAGACATCAGGGTGGGATCCTCTCCTTCCTGCCCCATCCCTCCTTTTATTTATTACATTAACTAAACAATGACATTAATCTTTCAGGAGAGAAGAATTAAGGTCAATGTTCTCTTCTTGACGTGAGCACTCTTGTTTTTTTTATTTTCCAAGCCTCATAGATTTATTTTTGTTGTTGTTGTTGTGTTGAATTGAAACTCTTCTGCTACAGATTTGTTCTCTTACATAAGAGATGAACATTCAATCTTTGTTGCTTTAAAAACTTTGTTTCAATTAAACATGAAGTAATAGCTGGAGCTGTGGAGCCCTGAAGAAAAGCAAATGATATTAAGGAGGATAAAGGCTTTTGCTTTGATAAGTGGTGGTGCCGACTAGTACTGTTACGTAGTTCGCCTGATATTCTTCAGAGTATTTGCTACCATATTAACTGCTATGGCAGTGACAGAAGATGTTAGTGATTTGTAGAATCTGTTGGGGTTTTTTTCTTCCTCTGGATAAATTAAGAGATAAACTATACTAGATGGGTATAACAGATGTCCTTCAGATACGTTTAGAACATCTGTTCTTCAAATGGGCTATGGCAGGAAATGCTTGAAAAAAAAGTTTTGTTTCCATTGTCTAGCGCTGGTTTCTTCTTAGTAATTTCTGAAACAGAATACGTTCACGCAGCTGTTGTTACACCTTTCTACAATCTCAAGAAGTGCTTCTGGTACAGCAGAGGTTACAATTGGTAGTATGCTGATGCTCCTCTTGGGACAGAACTATAAATAAAGATAAGGTAGAGTGTGCAGTCTGGTCTTTTATTACTCATTCAAATTGCATAACTTAGTTTTTCTTATGAGATAAAGGAATACTTGCAAAGGACTGCGGTGAATAGAAGGAATTTATTAAGTATTCGCATGCTTAGGTCAGCTTAATAGACTTACTAAAACCACCAGGGTTGGCAGCTCTCCTGCCACTGACAGCATTAGGCTTTGCTTTAATGAAACCCTTTTATCTGCTCAAGAGAGAAGATTGAGCAAACAAATGAAGAGAGCAGTTAATAGAGAATAGATGGTGAAGTGCAAAGGCAAAATGGGAAAGAAAACTTGTTTTCTAATTATTACTGATATTTTTCTTTCCTCATGGGGATGTTAAGAAGCTGGAGCACTTATTAACATAGAATTACATACCTTAAGTTTGCAAAAACTGAGTAGGTCACAGCAGTCCTCTGTCTTGCTGTGTACTTCATTCCTTTCCTGGACTGTTTTTACCTTGTTTTCATCATCTTGTAACTGCCCAAAAAGGAGACTCTGCTAAGCTTTTTGGCTCTAAGTATTGCAAAAATTGCCAACTGGAAGGGTAAATGTTCTGCTATCAAAATAAGGAACGGGAAGGTGTTGGAGCAAAGACTGAAGGTCACCACATGCTCGGCGCTGACATCCCCGAGACAGGTATGAACTGTTACCCTGCATTGTGGTTTCAACAGCAGGAAGGCATACAGCTGAGACTTGGACACACTAAAAGCTTTCTGAAAGCAAAGGCAGCTCATCATAACTGGAATGACTTTTCCTGTTTAGGATGTGGATTTTTAGAGATAGAAGATCTTTGTACACCTGAAATGAAGCGAGAGAACTAAGTTGGGGCCATTCATCTTGCACTGCAGAGAAAGAGACACATTGTTAGATTGAGACAAAATTCATTGGAGTTGTCCTCTTGCTTCCCTCTTCCATAGGGAAGCAGACATTTGCAATTAATCTGAATAAGAATATTTGAACTATGTTTTCTGAAACATTTGCCTGTTCAGGTTCACAAAGCTCTTGGTAAAACTTCATCTGAACTCTTGAAGCTGGATTTTAAAATATCATTCAGGAATCTGAAAAAACAGGTGTTTGGCTACCGCATTGTTTCCATAGTTCATAGGTGCTTATTAAAATTAAGTGTAATGCTGCCATTATTTTGAAGTTCCGGTATGTAACTGTGTTATTTTTGTCCCAGTAAAACACATTAGGCATTCTGGCCTTCAGATTTTGATCGAGAATTTAAAGATTTTTTTGGATATTTCAGTAATTTCAATGGGGTTTGAATTGAAGCGTTGCAGACAGGGAAGACTCCATCCAGATTTACTCCCACGTCATAAAGTAGGAAACATTGCTGATGGAAAGAACCAGTGAATAAGCTAACTGCTCATCAGAGTGGTTAACCAACTCATGGCATCAGTGTTTCCACTTTGCAATGCACAGTTATCAGTCACTCTAGGGAAACGTTGCAAGAAACCTGTGAGGCAAAATAGCAGGTTTCCTCCTAGGAAGCAGTAGTTGAATGCTTAGATACATACCTCTCTATTGGGCTGACATTAAAGGGAAGAGAGGGTAAAGTCTGCTGAGGAACCACTCTTTCCTCCTCAGTGATAAACATTTCCTCTCACAGTTATGTAGAGGTCAAGCAAAAGGCCGAAACTGAAAAGCTAAAGAGCAGTTTTATTGTTCCAGACAGTTATTTTATTTTAATGAGTACCCGGGAGGATACTCAAGCAATCTGCAGGAGGGGTGCAGACCAGCAGTGCATGACAATTCGAAGTCCCACACTAGAGAAATACTGAAGATTTACCAAGCTCCAGTCTGTAAAATGAGATAAGCTTAGAAAATTTTCCTGAAAAGCCATGATTTGCAGGGGTCACAGTATTCTATTAAATGCTTGTCCTTAATAATATATCCATGAAACATGATTTCTCCTATAAATAGTGTTGTAATTTCTTTCAGAATGACATATGTTAGTATATTTTTAAATTTCTGAATATTAAAAATTATGTTCCTATTACCATTATTTTAAAACATTTGGGTAACACATAGCAGGTTTACATAATGGATTTTCTCATGAGGGTAGCTAATGTGGTCTCCTTATTAAAATATATTTTCATATTAGAAAACCTCCATATTTCACACTTTGCATATGGTAAGAAGAGTGGCAGTAACTGTGTTCCACGTTATTCATTAACGAAAATCCATGCGTTCCTAGTGGAAAACTGACTAACAGAAGCTGAAGTACTGTGCTAAAATAATTTCCTCTGTGAAAAAACAGTTTTAAGCATGCCAAGAGTGATGACAGACCATATTCCTTGTAATGTATTGCAGTAGAAGCAGTTTGGGGTGTGTAAGAAAACGAAACACAGCACCCTGCAGGGATATGCATTGTAGCAATGAAGGTGCAATAATTTGAAGGTGGTTTAAATTAGCCTTTGAAGGTGACTGTTTTTTCTCCAAGATAGGTTAGCTCAAGTAGATCATCTATATTTCCGTTGCTCATCATCAGTCATTTCCATTATTCAGGAAATAATTTCTGCATAATTTATAACTTATGCTCCAAGTAGAATTCAGATCATGATTTTAGCATCGCCAGTCTTGAACAGGAACGTCAAATTTTCTCAACATGTGCCTTCATTACGCTTTTATACTGGCGTACCGACAAGAGTCACAAAGGTCAGCTGTGATTTGGGACAGACAGATTGCCCAGTCTCTGGGCGCTTAGGTCTGGGCTGTCACAGGCTAGGGCAGCTTTAGGTGATGTTCTTCCTGATGGCAAGGCGAGAGGCAGCTCGTCCCGCAGCAGCGCTGCGGAGCTGAGGCAGGGAGTTCTGGGGCAGCTCTAGTCCAGTCGCTGGTGCAGAAGCATGTCTGAGGCAGATGCCATGTAAAGTGGATCAAGCTATGACGTCTGAGCAACAGCTCATATCCCACTGACTGAGGAGAGGCAGGATTCAGGCCTCTCTGAATTACACGCCTGTAGAAAAAGATCATTAGGGGCTGAATTTTTGCCTGTTGTTGTTCTAAAGGTTCTCGTCGACTGTTCTCCCACCACTTGGAGACAGGAGGAGACAACAGGAGGAGACATCCTGTTGCTTACATCTTGACATTATACGTTTGAAAAAACATGTTCAGTTCCCAAGTGGGATCTGCTGGCAAAGTAGAATTGGGGGGGGCCAAGTGGGGCACAGCACCAAATGTTCTTTTATATTGCACTACTTTAAGATGCTCCTTCAAAACTTTGGTGATACACAGAAGAGGAAATCGCTGACATTTCCAGTCACATGGAGCGAGTGTACATGGTGGAAATCGTAGCAAAATTTAAAAGTACACATTGGCATAGAATTGGTAAGAATTTCTGGTATTATATACCTATTTATTTCACATTTTAAATCTTAAAACAGAATTGTGTCATTAAGTGTCGGAAACCCAGGATATGCAAGTATGCACCAAATAAAGAAGAGGGGCTGTGTGAGATTCAAAGCCAAGTAGCAGTGGTGTCTCACAGCAGTTAGCAGTATAGTGCACTACTTACACACTTGACTAATTTGTCCACAGAACAAAATTGATGCAAGTGAGGAAAATGTGTGGAGTAAGGGTGACTTTACAGTGACATTCCCACAAAATGAAGGTTCTTAATGAAACCCCCTTGTAATATTGCTGGTGTCTGACGCAACGCCCTGCCCCCATAAGTACTTTCAATGAACGTGTCTTCTCTTTTCTTTGTGTGTGTAGGGAACAATAAGAGATTATTCTTTCCTGGAATAAAAAAAACCAAACATTTCAGAGTGCTTGAAAAGGTATTTTGGAAACAAAATGTGAATGCACACGGAGACTAATTCTTCCCAGCAGGGTTTTTGCAGGCATTCAGGTAAAGTACGGGGCAGCATCTTCCTGCTTTACCACACACCACAACCTTTTTCTGAATACCGATGGAATAAATGCAGTGAAAGATAATTAGGATAGTATTTTCAAATGTAACTTGAGTCCAAATCCATACTAGAGCTTATTGAAAATCTTGACTTTACAGATGCTTTGAAAAATTCCATCAGTAGTTTAAAAAACATGGGGTATTTCAAACTCTTCCATTTTGGACTGATCCTTTCTAGGTCATCAGTATTGTAAGTCTACTACCAGCATATGGGCACAAGTAAATGCTTTTGATAACCTTTACCCTTTTGCAAGTGTACCTCTGTATTACTAAAGTAGACTTCTTTTCATGTCATGTCCTGTCCCACAACTAAGAGGCAATTAATATGTCTCCCCGTTGGCTGCTTACCTCCCATTGAAACTGCTGGGCATAGCTAGGCTGATACTTAGCTTCTTTGCAAATTATATTCTGGAATCCGGATTATCATCCCAGTTTATTTAGGTTAATGATCTGATAAACTCATTAGTAATCCCATTGTTTTCAAAGAGATTAACAGTTTCACGGGATGCAATAGTTTCACCATATGCTCCATAAAGCAAGCTAAAATACTCTCTGTTACTGCTCATCACAAATGTTCGAGATCTTCAGCTGTTTCCACAGTTTATAGTAAATTCCATATGGCTTTTTCTTTTTTTCCTAGGGAAAGTAAATAGTCCTTACATGCCTGCATAATGTGTGGGATAAACAGATGCAAGCACATTCTCACCACCAGAATAATAATTCATGTTTAGTAATTAGTAATACCAAAAGCATTTTTTCTGAAAGTGATAGTTGTATTCTTGTCATTGTTACATGCAGCCTTGCAAACGCTTGATTATACTTTTTGGGTTTTTTTCAATACCCGATGGCGTAAACTCTTCTGTACAGAATGCTACCTATTGCTGCTGTGTAAGATGGAAAGGTCACATCTGCATTACAACACTGCATTTGACTCCATCCTTGAAAAAAAAAAATCAACAGTATTCAAGGATCAGTGAAAAGGGAACCCAGGAATTTGGTGGGCAGGCATTATTTGCTTCCTATATGCAGCAATATAATAAAGGGTCCAGTCTGGCTAGGTTTAACTGTGTTAAAATGGAGACCTCAGTCAGTCACAGCTGAGACACGGGTTAGAAAGCTGCTCCTTAGTGCTTCCCAGTTGTTAGCTGCTGTTTTCAAACTGCGAGGCTGGTCCCTGGCTGTGTTATTTTGGATGCAGTAAAAATTTAGGAGTCTCAGGCACAGGCCAAATATGCAGTGTGAACATATTTTTGAAATGGTTGGCTTATTTAAACCAGGAGAATGAAAGGATATATTTGCTCTCTCTATGAGCATCAGGAGATAAATGCTAGGGAAGAAAAAAAAAATCAGAGCTTAAGAGTTATAATCACAAAAGAAGAATAGATCAGCCAGGAGTGGCTTCAGACTGGAAATTAAAGACAATTGCAAGTCATCATCAGAATGTGTTTCTGAAATATTCCTCCAGTGGAAATTGCAGCACAAACCCTGACTAGTTTCAGATGGAATCTGCATGTGTAACCTGCACGTCAAGTCCTCTTAATAAACAGGAATATAATAGCTGCTTCCAATAGTAAGGAGCTGATTAAAATTTAAATAGCGAGCCAAACTCTGAATATTTGCCACTTCACGGAGATGAGCACTTTGCGTCTGCACAGACCAGCTGCGCCTGGCAGGCCTCCTCACAGTTGCACTGAGATCAATGGTGGGTCAAGACCGTAGGCCTCAGCCAGCGCTGTTTCAGACAAAACTGCCAACAGCTATAAGACTTTTATGAGAAAAAAATCAGCCTGGGAGCTGAATCCAAGTCCCCTAATAGGCTCAAGTTTTATCCTTGAATAAATGTTAAAGTTATAAATAAACTTTTGTTTTTGTATGAATAGATAAGTCATTAATATGTTTACATAGAAATAATTCTACTATCACTTTTTAAAAATACATATTTAAGTTGCAGGAGAGTATATCCTGCCGGATCCAAGGGCCTGGGAGAGGGGTGGCTGCTCAGCTCCATGTCCCCAGTTCCAACCAGCAGCGAGGCTGGAGACACGTTCCCAGCAGGCAGACGCACACAGAGCACACGTGTACACCACGTATGTACCTATACATGTGTCTGGACACACGGATCAGACAGACACACAGAACACTCGCATGGACACAGGCAGCACCAAGGGTCTCATCCTGCTCCTCTCTCCAGCAGAGCAGGATGGGGCTCCACGAGTGACAACACAAAGACGTTTGTGGATGAGGTGGGTCCCTCTGGCAGCCGGCTCAGACCCTCAGCCTGACCAGCAGCTGCCCTGGGGTCCCAGTCTCCCCAGTTGCTGGCACCAGGACATAGAGCCTCCAGGGCTGCAACCCCACAGCAACTGCTGCAACAGACTGCTGCACACGTGTGCTCACACACGCACACATACATAGAGACACATATGGAAATGCGCACACACATGTCTGCGTCTCCCCTGTCTCCATAGCCAAACCCCTTGTGCTCTTGCCCCCAGAGATCCCCACACCTACTCAATCCCAGCCATTTCACCAGCCCAGCACCCCATCCTCTCTGGCACTTGCACGCTCACTCACGCACTCACAGCCGTTGTGGTGGCTGCACCGGGGACAAGGGTTCTCATCCAGCCCCGGCCCCAGCCACTGCACTCAGACCCCGTGTGTGTGCACCAACACACACGTGCACACACACATACATAGACTGGGGAGCCATCGGTGACAGAGTGAGGATGAGGAAGGACTCTGGTGAGCAGCCGGGACACGCTACGCCGCCCAGGTGCAGGGCATGACTGCCAGCGTACCCACCAGCCAACTACTCACCTGCCACCAGCCCTTTTTGCCTCCTTGCCCCTCATTTTCCTGCTCTTGGTCCTCCCCAGATGACCTCAACCTCCTTTTCCCACCTTTGGTTCCTCCCCAGACTTCCCATAATAAATCCGATGGGACCTCAAGCTGCTCTTCCCCTGCACCCACAACGTGTCCCCCAGCCCTGGGCAGCAACACCCCTCGGTCAGGAGCGTGACCCAGGGGTGTTCTCGATGGCTGCTGGTGGTGGATTTTGTGCTAGACACAGGCCGGGGCTCTCCTGGGACAGCCCTGGGAGGGCCATGGCAAGGTGACTCGTTCCTCAGGAGCTTTTGATTTGGTTTCCCGCCTGCCATCCTGCCCCTGGGCTCCTCAGGGCTAGTGTGATGGGCCTTTGATGGGCTGATGGCCCTGGGGCGAGCCTGGGAGCAGCCAGTGTGGGGTGTTATTTGGGGTCCCACTCCTGCCATTGTTGCTCTGTGCTCTTTGGTGGGTGTGCAGATGAGTTTATTCACATAACCCAACAAAACCAGCTCAGTAATCAGATGTTTATGACATACCATACGTAAAGAAAGAAAGTACCAAACACAAGGAATTTGATGACAAATTGCCCTTTACCTTCCAACTCACATGCCCTTGAACACCCACATAGTAGTGCAGGCAAATGACTTCGTGCGTTGTGATCTCTCATCTTTGCTTGTGAGAAAGTGAGTGGAGGCAATGCTTTTATTTTCCCAGGGTGATTAGTTCCAGTAAGTCTAACATTGGTTCCTCCATACTGTCCCATTACTGATTATTGATGACTGAGTCTCTTGGCATCATTTACTATTGTCTGAGAATAAGAGAATGGAAATTAATAAATATTCAACACAGGGAAAAAAAATACCTGCATGACATGAAATTATAGACTGGAAAAACCGGATTAAACTGGCAAGGTTGATAAAAGGCTGAAGCATATCATTAAAGTACAATGACATTTGACAAATTCAGTCACATTGCTACTTGTAGGCCTACGCAGGAAAACAGAAACCAGTTCCATTCATTTTTTCATGTATTTTATAAGCATCTGAGATAAAAGGAGGAGAGAGTTTTCTTGCTTGGTTCGTGCTTGCTTTGTAATGAAGACTTTTAATTAATATTTAAATTATGACATTTAAACTACGTTAAACGATGTTATCTTTGAAAGTAAAGCTGTATTTCAACAACAGCAACAATGAATTATATTGGATGTGTTCTTTCCCATGACATTACAATGATGCTGTCTCTGGGGTATTTTTTGTAGGTTTATACATCTTTGAATTTTTCATATGGAAATGGAAACATCTTAGATGTAATCATAAAATCAAGGTCTCACATTTTGAGGTCTTCAATAAAAGTGTTAATTTTCAGCAGAATGTGGCTTCAGTCATATCAAAGCAAGCCAATTAAATTTCAAGTATTCTGCTTTTCAGCCCTTTTTTTCATATTCTAAAATTACACGTACTCCTGAACACTTCCAGTAAGTGCTAACTTTTCTCTGGGACCTCTTGTGACAAGTGCAGTTTATCACATAGGAAACTGTGAACTTGATCTACTCTTTCCCTTCTTTCTTAACTTGCTTGTGTACCTGACATAGGCAAAGCCTGCTTTAGTGCTAAAACTCTTTGCTGTGGCAGTCCTCAATTGAAACCTCCGAGTGTTCAAGATCAAATATAAAACTCTGATGTCTTCTATTTTTAAGTCCCCCCAGCCACACACACAAACACACATACACACTCACATGACTTAACTGTGGGGTTTTGCTGACTTTTCATAGCATTTCATTACTCCTAGAACGCCTCAGCAACAGAAGCCAGTCTCCCTCCACAAGTATGCCAACAGCTTATAGATTATCCGTTTAACTTCATAGCTTTTTATACAAAGACTTTGATGCTGCAAATCCCTGGTGGAGTTTGTTCTTAACTTGCACGATTGATAGTCCCATTAGCATTGCTTAGCTTTCAATTACAGTACCTCGAGAGTGATAATTATTTCTTAACAACTAAACTTAATGAAAACCTTTTAAAAACCTCAATGTTTTTACAAGAATTTTTGTTTAAATACACACATATTCGGTTTTCTGTACCCTGTTCAAGTCCACAACATCTTCTTTCTAAGGTGTCCAAGGTGGCATTTCACTACATGTCTCACTATGCCAGCAGGTAGTCGCGGGACAATTTACAGCTCGGTGCTTCACAGCGGTTCACTGTCTGCTCACTTGCCATCTGCAGCCTCCAAGCTCATGCATCTTTTGCGGTCCCACAGAGGATGACAGTATTTTCCATTGACTTTGCAGCAGCACAACTGATTGGAAAATGTTACAGCAAGGAAAATGTGAGTCCACATAGTCTGGTTTTAACAATAGCTTGTTCTGACTCTCTTCACTAGGGACAAACACAGAGGAGATAATTGGTCAGATGCACAGTGGCTGGAAGACACAGACACACACCAGGCCGCATGAGGTCTGCTTTGGGGTTGACCCTGAAGAAAACATGATCTTTTAAGGGCATTGGATAGCAGAAGCAAACCAAGGAATGCACAGTTGCCCCTCTTGCCAGCTTCCACAGCACACTGCACTGGAAAACTCAGCAGTGAGACAGAGGGACGTGTGAGGAGTTAGTACAGGAGAGATGGCCTCGTGTTGAAGTTGTAGTTTAGCAGACCAGTAGCCATGGGGTTACCACTTCACAAAATGTGGATAAATATGATAATGGAGAGGGGACTCACGATCATGGTTTTATTATTGTGCTCATTACTTTGTAAACAGTCACTTGGACTCACTACCAAACAACTGTGTTAATTCTCCAGTTAGTCATCACAACTCACCATAACTTCTTGAACTTAAGGATGATATTTCTTTTTATCAATATATTTGACAGTGCTCTTGGGGATTTCAAACCCACTGATTAACAGATGCTCAACCAGCTGTTAAGTAACGTTTGGTCTCCAAATTCAGATGGAGTGGTCATAAACAACAATTTAAGAAACATTCTATAATTGTAAGGATTTTATGTGCTGTGTCTGTAATGCACAAGTTTTGACGTTAAGATTTAATGAGCGCTTGATATTCTCCTAATCAAGAAAATCTAGGCTGCCCACATGTCTAAAAAGCAGGTGTTACTTGCTTAAGAATAAGACAGAAGTAATTTCAACAAATAGTTGCTGTGATACAGTGAAATCTATGTATATACTGGACAATCAGAAAGCTATTCCTCACACACTTAATGAAGTAAAAAAAAAATGCTCAGAGCTGCATAATTAACTACAGTTGGATTGTGATACTCAAAGGAAGACTGCAGTCAGTTAATAAAACCACTAGTGCCTTGGAAGTGTCTTGTCTCAGGATAATCCTTTAACTGCACTTATAGGTTAACCAGTAACCATGTGGATGGTAGAGCAATCACTGTGGAAACAGACATATACAATACTTTGGAAAACATTAAAAGCTGAAAAGGTGAGAAGATAGAGCGAAGTACAAGACAGTTAAATCAGGCAATGCTTCAGAGTTAAATTTTGATTCAGAGGACAATGCTTTTACAGGATATATTTAGCCCTCAGAGGTAGAACCAGCCCAGGCTTACAAAGCATCTGTATTTGCATATGAACCGGTGTGATTTCTGGATGTTCTCATTAGGAGCTCAGTTTGGACATCTTTATAGCTGACCTTGCCAAAAGGGCCAGATTCGGCGCTCTGTTGTGAGGTACAGTAATCAAAACACAAGTGTTTTTTATGTAATAGTATGATTTTTGATATTCTATGATTAAGAACTAGTGGATCCACATTCGAACAGTGATTACACATAGAGAAGACCAGTCCTTAAATTCTACCCTGTAATGCTAGATTTTTTTAATATTTTTTCCCCTGACAAAAGGTGGAGAATCTGGTAGCACATTGAAGAAATAGGATTTGATTAATCTTTGGAGAAAATCTTACTTTTAGGTTTTTTAAGAGCTCTATCGCTAATTTTGTGCTGATTTGATTTTTCTGCCATTGCTTTTTTTTTTTTTTTTAAAAGGAAGATACTTTTTTTCCTATTGTATATTGGAAACTTAAAAAAAAGTCAGAAAAAAAATATTACTTTTTGTTACCATCGTGCTTGGCCTTCACTAGAAAATTGCTGAGGTTCTCTCTGGGAAATCTGTTACAAGGAAATATATCTGAGAAGCATTTAACTTTTAACCCATCAAAGAAGTACTAGTAGAAAACAACACATTCATTGCTAAGATGAAGTCAGTCTACAGTGTGTTGGTAAACATAAGCTGGGGAAATGTGAAGCACCTTGATTTCTCTTTGTATTTCAGAGACCATAAAACCTTGATAACAATTTAAAATAAGTATTCCGCTTGTGTACCACTGCTTACTGACCCTATAGAGACATCCCCTAAAGAAAAAACTAGCATATAAGAACAAGCTACTCTTATAAAACTGTCTTCATAATTACTTCCTCTGTGTTCTCAGAACGTGTAACAAAGGGCTCTAAACTAAGTTTTTTCCATTCGAATAGCACCTGAATGGATACAGTGCTGCCAACGATGTTTGAGTTCTTGTGAGAATAATAAAGGTATGTGGGAAACAATCAGACACCACAAATCCTTTAAGGTATGACATTTTTAATGTGTGCTGCGTAATGTTTTTTTATGTATCTGGTCTCTGTTGAACAAGAGACCTGACTAGCAGGTACCTTGTACTGCCAGCTGCCTGTCTGCCACAGCTTTGACTTTTTGCCATTAGGTCCCACAGCACCTATTTCCTTTACAATCACTGCCAGAAGTCCTAGGCCATATGCACTGCGAGAGCAATCCCTCTTTTAATGTTGTCTAGGAAAAAAAGAAATAAAAGTCTTATCCGTGCTTTCACAGTGACACAGATGAGCCAGACAGAACCCTAAGAAGGATATTCTAACCAAGAAAGAGGGAAACAGTGCAAGAAGAAGCCTGGGGGATGTTTTCTTCGCGGGTTGCTCAAAGGGAAGTGTTCTAACCCTTCTTCTACCAGTTTTGGTAAAAAAGAGAGATGAAATTTTGTCTGCAAACTTGGCTGCAAAAAATTAACTTTTACAATTAAAGAGGCTTAAATTACCCCCCAAATTTAGCTAGAGATACTGAGTGACTTTAAATTGTGCATTTGCGGATCTCCTAATGAGTGAGAAGGTATTTCACTCAAACATATCCCACTACGTTAAGAGCTTTGTCTTGTTCCTTCTCTGGTTAAGTCAAATAGCTGAATGTTTTCAGCAAGAGAGATCTGGGGATCTGTTCAAACCAAAGGCACATGCTACACAGAGGCAGTGTTATGAGGGATTGATGCAAATCACATGGTCTTCAATGACTAAAGAATGGAATCTGACAGATGCGGAGAAGGCAGAGTTACTGAATGCCTTCTTTGCTTTGGTCTTTACTGCTCGGCCCAGCCCTCAGGAGTCCCAGACTTTGGAGAAAGTAACAGGGAAAGTCTGGACGGAGGAAGACTTCCCCTTTGTTGAAGAGGATCAAGTGAGAGATCATTCGCTCAATTGGATATCCACAAATCCATGGGTCCTAATGGGATGCACGCGAGAGTGCTGAGGGAGCTGGTGGAAGTATTCAGTAACTGGCTATATGTTTCACTGAAATTTGAACTGCAGTTTTTCAGGGGGTTTCAAGGGTCCACTAGGGAATGCAATTAAAGGAGTGGGAGGCCTTAGGGATATTTCAGAAGTTTATCTTGAGTTCTGCTACTTTTCAGTTTCTTTCTGCCTCCATTAGAGAGTTATTTGTTCTTCATTTGTAAGCGAAGATGCAATTTAATACCTGCATAATTATAGTAACCTGTCAGAAAAAGAGGTGCTCTGGTAGAATCTGATAATAAATTTCATTTAAATTGGGAAGTGGAAGGTGGGTGCTGCTCTTCAGAAGAAGTAGGTCACCTGCCACAGAAGTCTACTGGCAAGAGAGTGTGCTGGTGCTTGCAAGAACATAAGAATAAATCCATTTCATGTTGTACAAAGCACAAAACTAGAATGAAGAATATTTACCTGCTTTCTAAAGAAGGCTTGATATTAAGCTAAATCTTACCATATGTTGAATGATCTGTCTTAAGAGTGTAACTCTAACCTCTAGCAAAGTGCTGAGAGGATGAAATCCCTACCAGACTCTCCTACCCCATGAAAAAACAAAATGGGAAACCTACAGAATGCCTGATTTCATTATTCTATTGGACTACATACGAGCAATATACAGATTTACATTTTCAGTCTTTACTAAGATCTTTCACTTTTGCTGATTTATCAGGAAGAATCATTCACCAAAAAAGACTAAAAAGGCTGCTTAATCCATACACTTCATACACGACATCAAAGGTTTGGGGATTTAGTACCCTCAGAATGATACCCACCTCTCTTTCCTTCATGAGAAGACTCTTTCTACATTGTTGAAGTATTTTAAATATTGAAAACTGAAAAAAATGTAAGCAAACCCATCTGCTTGATGAGAGTATAGAATAAGCCACTTTCACATCTTAATACACGCCTCAGTATGATCTACTTCTGCTAAATTTAAGAAATGTTATCTCCATACACCCCAACCCCCCCCAAACTGGGTGATGAAACTCATATTCCAGCTTCAAAAACTCTCCTTTAATCTTGAATTCAAATCCTTTCCAGGTTCCTTCTGTCCCTTTTTAGAAACCTGTAGTTTTTCAGTTTTTCATTTTACATCTTACAAAAGCTTATAAACTTCTCATTTGTATTCCAAAATGCAATGTACCAGCTGTAATATGTAAGACAGTAGCACACTTGCCAATGCATTAGATAACATCCTTGCTTGAAAGTGAAAACAGGAAGGTGTGTTCATTTCTTAACAAAAAAACATCGGTTGCCCTTGTGTGTGGTTAAATGGGATGGGAAAGTGTTCAAATAGGAAAGAATGTCCTAGTTTATGAGAGAAGGCAAACCTTCAATTTGAACTCTCTCTTCTGCATGTATATCCTAAAGGCATGGTGGAGCGGTAGGACTTTGGTAGTAGCATCTACTGCCCCATATAAAAATATTTTGTATAAAGCCAGACCACAGGCTATCTAGGCAGGTAGCCAATGTCCAACAGTGGCCATAAACAGATGCTTAGGAGGCAAAGAAAAGAATAAGAACAAGGCATACATTTGTTGTTCTTCCCCAATCTCCGACTTCCCTCAGCTTCATAGGTTTCCTGAGGTGGACATGACTTTCTGTCTTTATTAAAACTTCAGTAAATTTTTCTCCAAACACTTGTCCAGATATCCTTTCACTGTGTAAAAAATATAGCATCCAAAAAGTGCTTTTTTGTTTCCTTCTGTATCAGGAAGAACCACCTCTTGCATGACACTGAACTCTCATTTTACTGTTTTATTTGCTGCCAGACACTTGTATGAGGAAGGACAGTAAACAGCGGGTCCCGAGACATGCTGTCTGGGCGACCTTGATTTTTGTAAACATCTGTGACGTTTTCTCATCCCTAAATACCCCTTTTCCCATCTGAAGTGTCCTAGACCACTCCAGAGTTCCTCACACAGAAGCTGCTCCATGCCTTTGATCACCCTTCCCGCCTCTTGAACCTTTTCCAGCATTAATGTAGTCTGCTTGGAACTGCATACAGTGTTCAAAGAGGCAGTGAACCAGGGCTTTATATGGCGGCACCGTAATGTTTTCTGGTTTATTGGCTTATTTTGAGGCCTGAGCAGAGGATAATGCTTTCACTGAATTTGTAACTCGAAGGTCCTGCTCCAGGAGTGGTAATGCTCACTTCTGAGACTAAATTTTTCATAAGTAGAGACAGGATTTTTTTTGCCAGTATACATGAGCTTGTGTTTACTGACACTGGCTTTCATTCACCTTGTGTTTCCTTGCCCCCCCAATGGATCTAATAAGGTGTTTCTGCCATTCTTCAGTTGGCCCATGTCCTTACAGATTTATTAAGTTTATTCAGCAAGATCTCAGTTTATACAGTTTTTTCTGGTCATTTTACTTACACAGCACAGGTTACTTACTTTTTCTCATGACTCTACTGTAGTATTATATTAAGCCCTTTTTTTCCCTCTCATTTTACTATAGAAAGAACCTGTGAAGAGACACATTTTTGTGCCCACCCTTACTGATTTACTCTTCTGACTACTGAAGACACAGGGCTGAACAAAAAAAAACAACTTAAAGAAACACGTGGCTCCTGAATGATGAATTCGTATTTCAAATGTGTAAGAACCTGTAGAAGAAGAAGAACCTGTAAACCCCCAAACAGGACAATGTCTAAGAAGAAAATATTTCCTTGAAGATGGCTTTTTGAATAAAGTGTCTTATGCAACAGCTTATACAACATGTCTTCCTTCAGTGACAGGCTCTGTGGTAAGTGTTTGACTGGAAAGACATCTCTATGGTACTCCAGCAGATGGAGGACATGCCTGGGATTAAAGAATTAAAAACCCAAAAGCACAGCATGGAAGGTGTTGATGGAGTAAGATGAATACACATTTAAACCTAGATTTTTGGAGAGAAGTCCAGAAGCTGGGGCAGAAAGCTTGTAGATGCTGACAAAAAGATTCAAAAATTAAATGGTATGAGAGAAAAAATATTTAAAGGCAGCTGGTAAAATTAGAGTTAGGAAGAACAGGATGGGATATGATTTGCTAGTAAAGATGAGACATGATGAATTAACATATGTCATCAAAACAGTCCTGTTTTGGCCAGGGAAACATAAGAAATCTTTCAAAACTGCTTTGTAAGGGTAGCACCTATTCTTAAGAACTGCATGGTTTTGTATTTATTTTTTCCTTTACAGACTGCCATATCTTAAAAAAAAAAAATTGTTCCCCTGAAGATGTGCAATTATTGAGTTGGATTAATATAAGCTGCTTTCTCATTCCCTGCACTGACAAGGAACCACTTACTAATTATCACAGGCAACCAGCTTGCCCAGATGGATTTAAGAAGGTCATCTTTTCATTTTATAATGATTTCTTGAGAAAGGTGAGAAATTTTTTCCCATAAAAACTGTGCAGTCAATGGAATAGAAATTCCACTTTATCAGAAAGACATGGAATTTCAAGCACCTTCTCAAGAATAAGCAGAAGGGGCAGGAAGGGGCATCTGTGTTGTCTTTTCTTGTTCTTCACTGTGTGTCACTCTGTCCTCAGAGGTCTATAATTGGCAAGATTTATTTTCTGGAGGAAAAGCAGAAATATCTCGACAGATGTGTACTTCTGTGCATAACATTTTCCAACAGGAATAGATTTTCAGTCAACTAGAAACAACTCCCCACATAATCTCAAATTTTTTTGCAATTGTTTTTTATTATTTCCACATAGTGGAGGAAGCATCAGAGCCTTTTGCATTGAGTCCCACTGTCTTTGGCACAATTCACTTTCCTGCATTTCTCTGTTAAGACTTGAATCTGTATTTCCAAAGGTTCAAGAGAGATACCGATCCCTAATTCTACGTGGCTTAGGATGGGCTAATTGTAGTCTCTCCACTGAAGTACTAGCAGAGAGTATATAATATAGAGAACATGTTCATTTTCATGTAATCTAAAACAATTTTGCTTTCTCTCTTCCTGTTTTTAAGCACAAATTTAAACAAACCAAATATAAACATTCAACTCTTCCAGGTGAATACTACACTTTCAGGCTCACCCAACTGGCTTTCAAAGGAATTATCATTGTAACATCCCTCCCTAAAACACAACTGGAAACGCAAATGTCACACGACTGAAATTGAATCACCTACCATAGCATTTGAGCAGGATGTTCGAGTCTTATGATCAGCAACACAGCTGTCCTGGGGCAGGATTTGCATGGGCCTGCCCTGGTATGCGACACAGCTGGCAGCATTCCGGGAAGGCCCCAGCCACCACTGCTGCTGTCGGAACGGCCAAGCCTCCGGAGCCTCCACTGAACCACCGACAGAAGGGGTTTATTTCCTTTTCCTTCACCTACCCTTTTCAAAGTTTCACCTACCCTTTTCAAAGTCCTCTCTTTCAAAAGGTCTTAAAACTCTCCGTCATGCTGCCATCGGCCACAGTATCCAAGTGAGATTCAGGAGTCATAGTAAAAGGTAACAATAAAGAATTTACAATGCACCTATGAGGAGTTTGTTTCCTGCTGTTTTGAGTATTACAGAATACTTTAATAAATATCAACAGACTAATATAAAATGAATTAATACACCTGGAATATTGTCTATCTTTCTTTTTTTTTTTTTTTTTTTGCCTCTGGTTGTTGTAAAATAGTTGAGCAACATCTTCTGGAGAACCAAACTACTGCAAACTCGGTATGCCGTTTGGAGTGCAGTTTGGAGAATAAAAATACTTCTATTACACTGCCAGTGCTACTTCCCATAGGAGCCAAAGCTCATCCTCCCACCTGCGCAGCCGTGGAGTGACAGCAGGCGGTGCTGCGACACTGGCGTCGCTGAGACAGTCTTCCACCCCTGACCTCTTTCTTTTTTGCACTTTCGTCGGGAATCAGCAAGTTAGGGCCAACCGACTGGGTCACAGCAATACTCTTTCCGCAAATGGAAAATGAAGTTATTCAGACGAACTTGTAATTGTTTGTAGCATTTAAATGGTTGGGTTTGGTTTTCTTTTTTATTATTTTATTACTTCTTTTTTCCCTCCCCATTTGTATATCAAGGTAATAAAAACACACAAGAGATTTTTTTTTTCCCCCAGTAGAAATGGAATTTGTTTTACACCATGCAAACTTGTGCTGGACATAACTTCAGCAATGACTATGAGATAGGAATTTATTCAGATAGGCTGTGATGAACGCCCAGGCAAAATGTCAAATGCCCGCATCTGCCAAATGCTAGTATTTACTACTTGGAAACAAAAATACTTTTACAGCTTTATATTCTGGAGGTTACAATTGTGAAAATGTCTTCTGGGAAATGGAAACTTCTAATTCTTAAGTGAGCTTGAGGTAGGGAGGGGCAAAAGACCTCTGAGTGGAGTGAGAAAGTCTTAGATACACATATATATATTTTTTCTACATGACTTCAGTGCTCCTGCAAGTGAGAAACTAATAGCAATGGCTTGGATCAGACATGATGTGGGCAACCACTGTGGAATCCTCCCCATGTAACTCTTTCAACGCACCTCAGTGCTGGCTTGTGGTATCCCTCTTGGTTCCAGTCCTGGACCTCACTTGAGGAGAGGCTGCCAACTGTACTGCTTTGTGCCAAATTACGTGGTGGTTTTCAGATATGTGCAAATTGTGCCAAAGAGAGATTTATTTAAAGAAATGAATCAGGTGTTGAGATGTTGTTATAAATAAAATAACACCATTTATATGCTGAGCTGATTTCTAAAGTCTCTTTTGATATGCAAATCTAAACAATCCAACTCTTGTTAAAGTGTTGGGTTGTTGGGTTTTTTCCCCAGTTATAAAATAAGAAAGCCACACTGACCAGGCTCATCTGAGAAATGGTCGGTTAGTTAGTATGCATAGTAGCAACCCCAGGAATTAAGTTGGAACAACAGATTCAGTGGAACAACCACTTCCGAAGTTTTAAGGGTTCCCTTCTTGGAGTGTGTCTGTTCAGCACAGAAAGCAATAGAGTGATTCGTGTTCCCACATAGCCCACCTGCTGCTGGATCCCTCAGTAATACAGATGTGTGGATGTGAGCAGGAAACTTCCCAGTTCTAGATTCAGCCACTACCAGATGAAAAAAAGCCACAGAGCATAAAATCATAACAAAAATATTTTTAACATGGTAACTGCATACTCTGAGTTGTTTCTTGATTCCATTGTTTTGGAACTAGCATTGATGAAAGAGAAAACAAAAGGCCTGGTTACTATGTTAAAAGTGGATTTAAACCCTTAGGGTAGGATTTTGTAAAGTGCTTAGCACTGGCCTTTCTTTGCCCCCTCTGACATCAACAGAAGCAGACACAAGTCAATGCTGACATTGCTATCCTTAACATGTTCTATAGTAGAATTTATACCTCGTGTGACCCCGCATTATTCCTCTTTTCTCTCATCTAATTAATGCTCTGTTTTAATTCATTTACTCTTCAACTTGGTTAGCCAGGAATATTCAATGGCTAAAGTCACTTTTGATAGTTCTTCCTGAAAAAGATTTGCTGCTTTTAGGGAATGTAGGACAAGTGTATGCAATTTCAGAAGCTAACCAAATGTCATGGCAACAGACTGACGAACGCAACAAAAATCTGGGAGTTCTGTTAAAAAAAACATTAAAAAACGGATGATTGGTCAAAGCTCTCTCGTCTATGAAATGGTCTAGAAATCTTGCAAATGCAGTGAGGCATTTCTGTGAGATTGCTAGCGTATCTTGGTTTTAGCCCAATTGGAAGGATCACACAAAGCAACCAACTTTCTTTTTTTGTCTATTTTTTTCAGTTGGCACATACTTTCTCTTCTCACCAAAACTAAAAGGTAAAGAGGTAAAATAAAACATGTACTTAAATTGTTTGAACCTGTAAAGTTTGAATGCACCTTTGTCTTTAAGCTCAGGTCTGGGCTTTGTAATGGGATCATAAATTTAGAAAGAATGTAATGGCACAATTTTCCTCTTTAAATCTGATCTAAAATTGAAGGCTCAAATTCTGTTCTTGGTTACACCACAGCACGACTGGGCTAGTACTAATCAGTGAATTTTCACTAGTATCACTAGATAAGCACTAAACAAGATTTAGCACATAGATTTTCTTTTTGTCCCAAACACTAGCATTAAAATGCAAAGAGAATAAGAGCTCAAAATACGTTCTTTCCTGATAACTCTACTTCAGAATTAGGCTAATGTCTCTGTAAGCATCTCATTTCTACCTGATGAAAATGACAAAATCAAGAAGTTTTTACAGAATTCCAGAAAAAGTTACAGAAGAATTAATGTTACCAATGAATTACTATATGCAGCAATCCGGTTCTTCAGTGACGAGCAAGACAAACATGCATCACCATCCTTGGTCATAATTTTCCTAGTTTTTGAGTAACCACTCCATTTAGAGATGGTTAGAATCAGCAAAGAGCTCCTGAACTTTAGAGACATCTCGATCTGAACCTGAAATCTGGGTTGGATCATAATCCTAGGTTTGAAAATGGAGGAAATGTGAAGGAGTGTAGATTGTCATCCAAACAGCCTGGCTTAGACTCATCATTGTTCCTTTGCCCATGGATTTCACTGCCAGACACTACTGGATGATGTTTTTCCAAGCAGATAGTTTAACAGGGACTTCTCGTGCTTTTGTGTGGTTATTGAACAGAACTGCTCAATACCACAACTTTGTTAGAAATCTTTTTAGGAATAGTATCCTCTCATTTTCCTCTGTTTTCTAGTCAAACAATATACTTCTCAGTGATGGTAGTGTTTTCCTTTACGTATGAAATATTAATTGCTAAGGTAGATGCAATCAATTTTTAAACATGGAATTGAATAGCAGTAGTTTTAATTAATATTAAGGGATAAGAACTTTTCCTGCCATAACCCTGCAAGCTTCAGTTGTCATGACAACTACTGTATGTGTAGCTTTTTAATACAGAGAAATTATTGCTGCTGCTTAATACAACTTTCCAAGAAACTTTTTTTTTCTTTTCTTTTCTGAACCACAGACACCATAAAAGTGAATTCAACACCAACTCGGCTGCTAAAACGGTAATATGGAGCACTGGCATATTTCCCTCTTTCAACATGGAAGATTCTACACAGCAGACAACAGTGACCTAGTTACAAGAGGTACTATAGGAAATAAAAATGAAAACAGAGGAAAGTAATATCACAGGCCACTCTTTCTTACTATCAGTGGCTCCTACTGTGAATAATTCAGAAAAAAAAAGATTCTTCATCTTACGACACTAAGATTGTTACTCCATGGCAACAGAAAGACCTGAATTAGAATATATGAAGGGAATACCAAAACTAAATTATTTCTGAAAAGCATTTTAGAGTATGCTTTTCCTCCTTTTCCCCTTTTTCACTTTGCTGTTGAGCTAGTGGATTCAAGTGTAAATTAACCAGCAGGTGGTAGCAGTGTTTAAGATTTCTAGAACTGGTATATAAATCATGCAAGTTACTAATACATAGACAGAGAAAATATTTCAGTGAATACAGACCACACAATCAATGCCTCTGCAAGTTTACCTTCATGGCCAGGTTCTTCCATCTTTATTGGTGATGGATGGACATTTACTTGGCTCCTTTAAGACATTTGAAAGACTATTTCATGTGCAGGGTAATGGTAAAATGAGCTTTTTTTTTTTTTTTTTTTGCCAGGAGGTGAATTATTAACCTAATGGTTCATCTTCACTGTAGTCCTCACTTGACTACTGTTTCCTCTGCATCTGCAAACCATAGGAACAGTTTGAAAGAGTTCACATCAGAGGTGTTGTGTTTTTTTTCATGCCCACTTCAATTCTATTACATTTCAGCTCTATCCTTTTGTTCTGTTTGGTGTCCTCTGTTGTAGTGACTGAAGTGAATGGGAAAAAATGCACTCCATGCTATCATATCTTTGTAGTTACTTTTGTTACCTAAGATAAATAAGTCCATACAATATGAGAACTCTGGATGTTGTAGCACAAACCCCCCCCATATTTTAACAGGAGAACTTTTGTGTAAGGTAGTTCAGGGGCATGATACATGCAGTCTCTGTTACAGGCTAGTTCATTTCTGAAAAATGCCTAAGGCAGATGCCTGTTAATGAAAACAAGCGCAAGCACAACTGTGATACCAACATTGTAGCAAGGTAGCTGTATTTTCAAACACAGTCTATTTGAAATAAGAAATTTTGATCCATACTAGGCAATCACTAAGAACAGCATAATTATGTTGAAATTACTGATCCATATAGTCACAAAGTTTCCCAGCTGATAAGTAGAGGAAAAGAAGTATATCTCTCCAGACCTCAGTTTTAAGGGGTTACGATTAATACATTTAAATTATATTTAAGTTCCTCTCAACAGATGCCCACATTCATGTAAATATTAGCAAGAAGACTCTGGCAACAAAATATACATTTTGCATTGAGCAATGCACATGAATGCACAACACTCAACTTTGTGATCATATCAGGGCTTGTCTTTTGGATTTAAGGCATATTCATTGCTCTTCTCCATATTAGGCAACCCAAAAATCTCACAAAATGGGAAGGAAAAGCATGACTGTTATGATACAGTTATGACAGAAATAGAAAACAACTTACAGTATACTGCAAAATAGTTCTGGTACCTTATTTTTGTAGTCCGTACCCTGTCTAATTTTAGGGGAAGAAAAAAAATGAAAAGAGAGGTAAACACTGAGATGCAAGAAGAAAACAGTAGATCTGAGTCACTAGTTACAAACAGAGAATGATTTAGGTGTAAAGTATTACTATCTAAATACAGCCATGGTAAACTAATGCAGATCATCATCAGGCAAATAAAAGGGTCGCAAAACAATTAATTTGTAATTTTGTCTGCTGTGATGTTCCTAGTGACTTCATTTGTCAGTTAATAAGGTCTATATGTATGACAAGATGTATTCACTTGTTTATACAAATAGATTCTGCTTCATCTAAATGGATACAGCTGTCTTGCACAGACATTGCATCTATAATACTTCGTTATAAACTATCTGCAGTTATTCTGGCATTAAAATGAATTCATCATATGATTTTAGGGTGATTCTCTAAATATTCCAGAACAGAATGCACATATAATGTGCATTTAGCATTATAAATGTCAGCAATCTATGCTGGCATAGCAACATATTGCAGTTCCCAGCCAGGGTCGTACAGCTTCTCTCAGTGCCGTAACATGCTACACCTTTTAGGAAACAGAGATCTTGTGTCCTTCTTGGTACTTCAGAGGTAGTTGCAATGTATAAACCTGATACAACTGCCAAGAGCTGTTCCTCTTGGCAGGGTCAACCACATTTTTGGGAACTCAGCTTCCTCTCTTCCATTTACTGCTAGTAATTTATGGAAATTATTTTATTTGGGTTGTTTTCTTATATATTTCTCTTTGATGAATGCTCTATAATCAATTGATCTCTGAAGCAAGGAACTCCCTAGATGTTGTCAATAACATTTTCTTTCTCTTGCATGAACTTTATTGTAATTGGTGCTAATAAAGCATCATTTACCTTCTTGCATCTGTTAACAGTATGAAGAATAGATGATAGCAGTTGTTTGAAAATAGAAAAAAATATGATTTATTAATTAGTACAGAATTTAGTTGAATATTTGGCTGCACATATAACTTCCCAGGGTGTCCTTATTATTGTAAATGTAGGTAGTTGCTGAACTAAGTCATTCATGAATTACCATGTGTTACCCTTGGTAACTTGTTAAGCATTCAGTGGCACGTAGACTAGAAAAGCTTTGCTGGTTCTCCTCAGTGCAACTAGGTGCAATTCAGCAGGTGCCTAGAAGTTATAGAGATGTGTCAGCACATCATGTCTGAAATTAAATCGGTTGATCACCACAGTTGTACAGATTCCAAAGCATATCTGGCTCGTTTGGGTCAGCTTGGACTAGAGGAACTGAGCTCACATTCTCCCTGCAGCTGGCTATATAGATTTGCATTGAGAACCGGGGTATCTTGTGACAGTCTGCTCTTCACTTTCTTTTTGTTCCCTGTGTTTACTACAAATTTTTCACACTGATATTCTCTATAGCAAAGGTTGCTAAGTTTGCGTGAATGGGTTACGTCAGGCTGTGAACCCATTGTTTCAGATATTCTGGTGTTTGTTCAGAATTTCTGAACTCCTACTACATATTAGTTGCAGCAAATATATTTGTGGTAACACATAAAAACTCCATCCATGGTTCTAGATTAGAGATAAGGTTAGGCTTGGGAGAGAGACAAAGCCTAGAGATCTCATTGTTGTGGGGCTGCAAAGAGGCTGCCAAAGGAAGGGGTGAGTGCCAAAAGGTTTCTCCTTGAAGACCATTTTCACCTGAGCCATGGTGTGCATTAAGGCTAGGCAGGGTGTGCTTAAACTGGCTTGAAGTATCTGAGTCGTGCTGTATTTTATATATGTATGATATGGCTCTCAGTAATGTGAGCAAATCTGTAACTTGCAGCATGAAGAAGGCTGGACATGCCTATAGTGGGTAGATAAGACATACAATTGATTTTTAAAGAATAGGTTGAGCATAAACCATAGATGTTAATTACTGTAAAATTAATCACCATTTATGATTTTTCCACTTCTCAATATCTATTTGTTTGTTCATGATCCACTAAAGGTTTAATCGGAATCCCACTCAATAGGCGGAAAGACTCCTTTTGACTTTAAACAGAATTGAATGTGGACCTGAAATATTGCTTCTGTACACTGGCTTCGTGGCACATATCAAAAGTTTGCTCTTTTATGTGGAAATCAAATTCATTTCTTCGTAAGGAAAGCATAGCCTCATTCTCTGAATTACTGGTGAAAAAAGTAACAGTAATTTTATCCCACTGTGTAATGAATCACACTTGTTCCCTGTTAATTTCTGAATGTGCCTCATCAGCTTTTCCATACCAGTGCACAAAGAAACATAGCTTAAATTGTTTATGGACTGTATTCTTAATGAGGTCTTAAACCGGTCTTTGAGTGGGCTTTTTCTTGTTTATTACTTGAAAGGTTTGATCATTTGGTGCTTTTTGGCTTTCAGGTTGTAAATTTCTGGAATGACAAGTCAGCTTTGACATGTGGTCTTTCATTTGCTTTTATTTCAGCTGTCCTTTCATAAATTATAGATGCCTTTCATGTCAATACTTGCTTTATGAAAGTCTTTACCTTGCTGATATTACACATTTAACAAGTAATGTATTACACATTTAATAAGCCATTCTCATATTCACTTTGCAAAAAGAATCATAGGAATCATTAGAAATCTGCAGCACTTGAATATGATGGTTTATTATCTGTTGTGGTTGTGCCTCATGCGTACTCATAAATATGTTATACAGCCAGCCAGTAAGCAACTCCAAGCACTCTTTTTTCAGTCAAGCGGAACACTCTTGAACTTAAAGGTAGTGTTGAGAAAAAATCTTCCAGAAGGACAGACATCTGCAACAGCTGAGCTCTTAAGCACTTGGCTAATTCACAGTATTTCTATACTTCTGTGCAAATACTTAATCCCTCCCTACATTTTTTACCTATCAGTAGCCCCCACTGTGAGCATTCCTCTCAGTAGCCTGTTCTATTGGGACTAAAAAAAAATTAGTAATGCCATACTGACATTCCCTATCAAGCATATATATATATATATAAAAATAAAAATATATAAAAATATATATAATAAGGCCATCTTGTTTGAGGTTTTCTTTTAATTTCCTGCCATAGCTTCTTCCTCTTGAAAGGCTGAGTGAACTTTCAAGCAGTAGGCATGCCAGGTATTGCTAAACCATTTAGTCCATATGATAGCGGTCTTACTAAGGTAAAAGCTAGGGCTTGTTTTGAATGCCGAAAAATACTCTTCCATATATTTTTTGTAATAATTTTCATCTGTGTAAGAGATGATTACCCTCCTGGGTGAAAGGGATATTGGGATGCTAAGAAGGAAGGAAGATAACGTGACCTGCTTATTGTACTGATTCATGGGAAAGGAATCCAAGGACGTAGAGTAACACAAAGAAATCTCAGCATTTGTCCAGCTGACCTGCCTTCTCATCAGGCACTGAATATTAGCATAGTCCTGAAAAATATGTTCTGAATAATCAGGGGCCTTGTTTCTGAGACGTAGCACCTGGACTTGTTTAAGGAAGGGATGTCATGTTCACAGGCAGCCTAAGAAAGTTTATCAGATGCTGCAGATGGTGCAGTCAGTCTGTGCATGTCATTTTGCTTTTATAGGACTGGCTCGTGGATGAATCATCCACGAAAAATTATTTCATATATTTCATAATTTGGGGCACTAGAAATTATTGAGGGAAACTGAAGCAGTTGAAACACTTTTAAAATTAATCTCACAAGTTGTTTATTTATTTTTCAGAGTATAAACTGAGAACTCTGGAAAAGGACCAGTCTCCTCTCCATTAACCACCCACACTGTCCCTCAAGCCCTGTGCTATCAAAACCTGTTACTTCACTTCCCTTCACTAGTGTCACCATCTAAATATCATTTAAATGTGTAAATTGGCAAAACTCTATTCAATAACTCTGCCATTCTGGATAACCTCTCCACTTTCCTGGTTAGATTACTTACGGTGACCGTAGCATGAAGAGCTAATCAGCTGTAATCAGCTAGCAATCTTGCCCTGCAGTTGCACACATCTGCTGCTGCTTATTGTTGCTCTTTGAAAATGCACACACTCTTTCCTTTAATGAAGACTTAAACCGATAATTACAAAGCAATGGATAACAATAATAAGCAAAGTTCTGTAAACTAGAAATGAGAATTTAGAAACACAGACTGTACTTTGGTTTAATCCTAGGTGTTTGTTTAGGTTTTGGTATTATTTATTTTCCTGACAGAGCTTAATTCCAGGGAATGGCTACACCCTTTGTAACAAGAGGATGGCCTGGGAGGATAACTGGGCTGGGATTTGTGTTTAGAATGCAAATTAGGAGAAGTATCTGGAAATATCAATATCAAGACAGGTAGCTGGTGAACTATTTAAATACATTATTTTTAAAATGCTTTTTATTTAATTTATGGCTAGGAAAATGATGCACACATGTTCACCAGTGCTTCCTTCTATTATTTTCTTTTGTCGGGGAGGGGGCAGTCACGTTGTTCTACATTACTGTTTCCAGTGTATTTTTGTTTCCAACAGTAAATCAATTCCTGCAGCATATGATCTTGGATATTTTCCCCAGTGTGTTTAGGCTTCAAGTCGGACTAGAACAGGAAACCACTCTTAATCTTACTTGATAGTAATGATCTGTTCCACAGAAAGGTCAAATGCCTACTAGATCTATCATAACCTTTCCCCCTTCAATGAGACATTGCTAATAACTCAATTAAGGAACCTTGCAGGGTTGACCAAAACTTCCTAAAGTGTTGATTCAAATCCTGTTTAGAAGATCACATGGCATTGAATAATTGCTCTTTCTCTCTAGGGGACCTTGTCCATGACATGTCTGTTTTCAAATCAACCAGTTGTCTCAGCTGACACATAATTATAGATACACACACACACACACATGTATATAAATATGTATTTACACATACATACATGCATGCATGTGTGCGCATATAGATATCTGTATATATACACACAGATATATACAAATAAATATATCTGTGCGGAAACACATATGAAACTGCACTAGCTATAACAAAATATGAGTTACAAGGGTGATAGACTCATATGACCAAATAGGACCTTTCAGACCGTGACTCCAAATTTGTAAATTTGTTTTCAAATATTGTCCTCTAGTATGCTTACTCTTTCTTCCTTTTTGGTGTAAATCTAATAAACATTATTTAGCCATTATTCAGATTATGAGGGAAAAAAATGGGGGGAGATGAGGGGAACCCCAAAGGAAGACCATATGTGAAACTGTGCTCAAAACAGCTATGTTGTTAGTCAGCTAATAATGACTACTGGCACTTTGGCACTACCCTGTACTGTTTTCTTCTGGCTCATGCTTCTGTAGTTGCGTATAATGTCATGAGCAACATTGTCAAAAGCTTTTCTAGACAAACCTGATAAATGCGATTAGTGCTTTCCTTTGCTTAGATGGCTATTAACCTGTTATAGGAAGAAAAGAGATTGTTTTGACATGATTTTGTTTCTGATGGTGTTTGCAATTTGGCTTGTTCTCATCTTGTTTTACTCAAAGAACTGACATTCATTTGTTTACTTGCTCTTTCCCCTTGGCCCTGTGGATGTTAAACTCAGGGATGTGTATGTACCTCACAGAATCACAGAATGGTTGATGTTGGAAGGCACCTCTGGTGGTCATCTTGTCCAACCCCACTGCTCCAGAAAGGCCACCTACAGCCAGTTGCCGACACAGTTTTTGAATATCTCTCAGGAGGGAGACTCCACAGCCTTCCTGGGCAACATATTCCAGTGCTCAGGCACCTATCCCAGTGGTTCTTCCCTATTTCTGTTCTTTTACAGATGACCATGACTCTTGTTTTCTTCCAGTTCCTATATGCTGTTGCCACTAAACAGGTGAATGTTCCTGATCTTTTCAACTTGAAATCAGAGGGACTAAAGTTGAATTACCTTGAAGGTTACTGTAGACTAACCTGGTTGCCAGAATAGAGCAATATTGTGGCTGTTAGTGTAGCATAATGCAGTAACAAATAACTGTTGAGAAGGCAATCCATTATTTTCTTCCTGCCTCATAAAGATCATGTGGTTATGCTCAGTTGCAAACCTTGTATTTACCTACTTCAGATCCTTCACATTTACCTTCTCCTTTGCAATTATTAAGCCTGTTGTAGGAAATATTTGCTTGGTAATAATAAATTGAATTAGAATGATATACTCTTCACCTTGAAAACAAAGGCTGTAAGAGATACCACTTCTGTCTGTTCTCCTTCTCAATCTTTTGTGTTTTTTGATGTTTTGTTTTGGGTTTGGGTTTTTTTTCCAATTTAGTATGCAATTGGCATTGGACAAATGTGAGAAGCTGAGTTAAATTCATGAAGCTGAGTTAAATTCATGAAGCTAAGTTAAATTCAGTACATAATTCTAGCTGGAAGAAAACAAGTTAGGACCAGATCTAGAAACCCAAAATTTATGCTTCTGCTGCTGCCAACATCTCCATTTTTTTCTAATGTTGACTGAGTGCATGGAGGACAACATTCATATCTTTACCTGTCTTTTAGGTAGAAAACAGATCTTATCATATGTCCTCAAGAAAAGCGCTCTGATCATCAGGATGTTTTGAAATAGGCTGTTTTCTGTCTAATTCAATATTCATTAGATCAATTTTAGACATCCTGTCATGAGTAAATGCTCTGAACAACCTCCATTCTGAACTCTTTACTCAGCTATTATTATATTAAACATCTGATAAAACATTCAGTATCATAAAACTAACTGAAAGAGTGTCTTAATACCTTATAGCCCACGAGTGAAGTTCCCTGGGAGGAAAGGCATCCCAAGCTGCTCTTTCCCCTCTCTGTCTCTGCTGAGACAGAAATTTGCACTCAGGGCTCCCAGACCCCAATGGAGATCCTCACCTGAAGATCAGGTGTTTTGTGCTGTGAGAGGGAAGTACAGGACTTAGTAGAGGTCAAAAGATACTAGTGTAAAAAAAGAATAGCTTGCCCTCTGAAGATTTTTGTGGGGCATTTAAGGCTTATTCCTTTAAGCATAACACCATAAAAAGTAATTTTAGAAACAAGAGAGTACTATGAAAACAGATTTCTTTGAAAAAAGGTATGAATTATCCTAGCATTTTTGCTCACTGAAGTCTACTTAGGCAGTTTAAGTGTATGAAATATGCAACATACGTACTAGCAGTGCATAATTTAGGATTCTGTCATCTGTGTCTAAATGTCTAGACCAGGTATCCTGTTCGGTTCAGCAGTAGACCAGCTGTTACACTTTACCAACTACTATATAAGCACTTGGAGCTTGGATAGATTTCAAAAATACTGATGCCATTTGCTTTTCTAGTCTGGAAAATGACCCATTAGCTCTTCACCTACTGTATGTAAACTACAAACTAGACTGTTTCAGCTATAAACTTGAAGACATTTAGTTATTTCTATGAATTGATTTATTTCGGTATAAAAGCGTAACTATTGGACTTGTTATAAATAGTAATGGACTTTTTTTCCATTAGAAAGCAGCATTACCTTGGTAGAGTACAGGATCAGCAATTAGGATTGTTAACTTCTGTCCCTGGTTCTTTCAATGACTTGTTGTATTATTCCATGTTAACCACTTTCTCATCTTTCCAAATGCATTCCACATCCTTAACTGCTTTTCAGGTTATAATACTGATATTTGTAAAACAACTTGATATCTTTGAATAACCAGTGTTATAGGTAACAAAAGCTCTTTCTATATATGAGAAAGTTCAGATGCAAATCTGAATATAACTGTATGAATAATACTGTATTGTTCCATTTTCTTAGATCTGGCACAATAATTTAAAAAAAATCATTAATTACTTTATTTTAAGTAGACAATCCTGATGACTTCTTCCCTTTGTCTTGAGTTTGTAACTTCTACTGCAGAATTCAGTGGGAATTCCATATGTATATCCAGGATTAAGAAGCAAAAGTCACCTTTTAAAGTACATTACCTGGCAAAGGTGTATATTATTTAGAGTGTTGGGTAACCCTTCCCTGCTCCTTTCAGCAGTTCTGGACTTGCTGATATTTGCCTTCTATTTATAGGAGTTCAAAATCATGCCAGTTGTAAAAATTAAGAAACACTTAGCATTGTTTAAGTAAGTCTTGGTTCTTGTCAGGAAGTGTCAGGTAAGTGTTGTTCCTTTGCTTATATGTTTTGCAATATAGGTATATAGCACAATATCTCACTTGTTTCTGTAATATTAGGTCTTACATATAGCATTACAGAAGGACACATTATACATTAAGGACAGCATATGTAAATATTAAGAAAAAAGCATAATAAATAAATGGAAATAGTAAGTAACTTCATAGTAGATAAGATAGACATAATGTCATGTCCAATTTTAGTATCTATTTAGAGATAAATATGGTCCAATTTGCTTGAACTCTGAGAATAATTGTCCCTACAAAGTTCCTTTATGTGCTTGCAGAAATTATTTTTTTCGAAGATAATAAAGTTAACAGCCCTTGTCCTTGAATTACTTTAGTGCTATGGGTCTTCAAAGTACTGAGACAAAAAAGTTTAGTCTCCAATGCAGCCCTGGAGGCCACACAACTCTGCAGTACCTGAAATGATAATTTTCCTGAAATATAGCAATTTAAATGAGGGAAAGAAATTTGCAACATGATTTTTAAGAATCATCAGAGTGATCATTGTCCTGAAGTAAGAGGACTATTTGATTAGAAGTGTTGCAAAGCTGCAAGGCTTAAATACATGGTCTTTTGAGCTAGGATGCTGGGCCAAAATTCTGGATGAAGGTGACAAGTGGTAATTTGTTTTATTTTACCTGACCCAGAGTAGAAATGCGGTCTTCCTCTCACTAGAGAGATGACAGACTTTTGATCTCAAACTCTCTGTAGAGTCCCAGCATCCTTCAGTTTCTTCTTATCAGATGAGATTAACACCTCAGATGTTCCTGTGTCTCTGTGTCTTGTCCTCAAGAGGCATGTGGAAAGCACATCTGGTCAAATCTGACATGTTGATGAAAACCAGAAACTAACATTCTGAAATATTTTCATTTTTGATTTTCATCATAAATTTCACTTTAAGCCAGGAAGAAGGGCTGGCAGAACTGGAAAACAGAAGTAGATGATTAATCTGAGTGGTCCCACCAGGAAATCTTGGCAAAACACAATTAGGTTACAAGGAATGATCAACTCCTTATGTGATTAATTTTAAAACTTCAAAATTGGCCTATGCAGAAGATGCTATCACAGTTTCTGGAGCTAGTAGGAGCTGAAGTTGTTTATGTAGGGAAAGCTAAATAGATGTTATGAAAACTGGAAGAAATGATCCAAAGAAATTATTTTTAATATTTTCTTTGTAAGAGATAGTAAGCATAACACTAAAGCTGTCATGAAGAGTTCTGTGTTCTATGAAAAGATACTGTGCGTTTAGCAAAGTTTTAATCTCCAAACTAAGCAGCAGGACCCTTTTTATGCCTCACTTTCAAATTTCAGCAGAGGCTTAAAAGATGGAGGTGTTAGTAAGAGAATCATTACCATGTAATTAGCTCAGAACATTAACTGAAAGGCAGGACAAATTAATTTTCTTTACAATAATTAATTACTGGTATTTGAGAGGTGAAAATACTGTAATGTCTTTTTTGTATTAACAAATTATTTAATTTGTTAATTAAAAGGTCAAAAATGTTTACTTTGTGTTGCACTAACTTATTACTTACATGTGACAGCTAAATATATTTTCATAGAATCATAGAATGGTTAGAGTTGGAAAGGACATTAAAAATCACCTAGTTCCAAACCCCTGCCATGGGCAGGGACACCTCCCACGAGACCAGGCTGCTCAAAGCCCCATCCAGCCTGGCCTTGAACACTTCCAGGGATGGGGCATCCACAACTTCTCTGGCCAACCTGTTCCAGTGCCTCACCACCCTCACTGTAAAGAATTTCTTCCTAACATCTAACCTACATCTCCCCTTTTTCCATTTAGAACCATTACCCCTCATCCTATCGCTACACTCCCTGATAAGGAGTCCCTCCCCATCTCTCCTGTAGGCCCCTTCCAGGTACTGGAAGGCTGCTATAAGGTCTCCCCAGAGCCTTCTCTTCTCCAGGCTGAACAACCCCAACTCTCTCAGCCTGTCTTCATAGGAGAGGTGCTCCAGCCTCTGGTTGTATTCGTGGCCCTCCTCTGGACCTGCTCCAACAGGTCCACATCCTTATGCTGGGGGCTCCAGAGCCGGATGCAGTACTCCAGGTGGAGTCTGATGAGACTGGAATAGAAGGGGAGAATCACCTCCCTCGATCTGCTAGCCATGCTTCTTTTGATGCAGCCCAAGATACAGTCAGCTTTCTGAGCTGCAAGTGCACGTTGTCGGGTCACGTTGAGCTTCCCGTCCACCAACACCCCCAAGTCGTTCTCTTCGGGGCTGCACTCAGTCCATTTTCTGCCCAGCCTGTATTTGTGCTTGGGATTGTCCCAACACACATGCAGGACCTTGCATTTGACCTTGTTGAACTTTATGAGGTTTTCACGGGCCCACCTCTCAAGCCTGTAAAGGCCCCTCTGGGTGGCATCCCTTCCCTCCAGCATGTTGACTGCACCACACAGCTTGGTGTTGTCAGGAAACTTGCTGAGGGAGCCCTCAATTCCACAGTCCATGTCTCCAGCAAAGATGTTAAAAAGCACCAGTCCCAAAATCGACCCCTGAAGAACACCACTGGTCATTGGTCTCCACTTGGACATCAAGGTGTTGACTGCAACCCTTTGAATGTGACCATCCAACCAATTCCTTATCCACTGAGTGGTTCATCTGTCAAACCCATGTCTCTCCAATTTAGAGACAAGGATGTCATGCAGGTTAGTGTCAAATGCTTTGCACGGGTCCAGGTAGATTATGTCAATTGCTCTTCCCTTATCCACTAACGCTGTAATCACATAGTAGAAGGCCACCAAATTATTCAGGCATGATTTGCCTTTAATGAAGCCATGTTGGCTGTCAACAATCACGTCCTTATTTCCTTGCTGGGCAAAGAGGTGAGACTGACCGGCCTGTAGTTCCCTGGGTCTTCCTTTTGTCCCTTTTTAAAAATGGGGGCTATGTTTCCCCTTTTCCAGTCAGTGGGAACTTCACAGACTGCCACAACTTCTCAACTATGATGACTAGAGGCTTGGCAACTTCATTCACCAGTTCCCTCAGGACCCATGGATGCATCTCATCAGGTCCCATGGCTGACCAAAGTTGAAAAATTGTGCTTTCAGAATGCTAATCCCAGAAAAAGTGTCAGAAGCTTTCAGTTCATTAAAGGATTATATGTTTCCTGATGGACTTCCTATTTAAATAGAAAAGTGTAACATCTCCAAATATTTTTGTTCGGCTTGCTGGGCTCTCTTTCCTCCTTTATAAAGGTTTAATGAAGGAACGTTTCTCAATTCTGCAGGTACCTGGCAGATGATACCTCCTAGATGAGGCCCACAATAAGACTTGGTAGGAGGGAGAGGTGCACTGCACTGCAGGAGAGGAAATTGGTTGGATATAGGTTGGATATTAGGAAAAATTTCTTCGCTTAACGGATTGTCAAGCATTGGAACAGGCTACCAAGGGAAGTGGTTGAGTTGCCATACCTGGAGGTATTTAAAAGAAGCGTAGATGTAGTGCTGAAGGACATGCTTTAGTGGTAACTTAGCAGTGCTAGGCTACAGGTTGGACTTGATGATCTAAAGGGTCTCTTCCAACCAAAACAATTCTATAATTATATGATTCTATTAAATCTTCAATGGATCTGGGCTCATAAAAAAGAATGCTACCTTGAATTACATGTCTTATGGGGCAGAGGGCTCATAAGAATATGTTGAACTGATTAAGTTCAACAAACAAAACAATTCTGATAGACAAGATATTTTATATCAGTTTCATTTGTAAAGAATAGTTTTTAGGCCTAAAAAATATCTTTTCAAATAAGACTTTGATTAGGTGGAAAACGTTTACCAGTTACATTTAAACTTTTTAATAAATCTTCATATTAAATTATCTGTTGCTGGATACTGATGTTACATTGGATGCCATTTCTTCTGACAAGCAGTAGAAACTCTTGAGTGTAAATTAGGTTCATTGACAGACTGTGTTCAGAAACTGCTGTCCCTAAAACACTAATTTTAACACATCCAACATCTGCATTACATTAGATTTAATTCATACAGAATAATTCTAGTCATTTACAGTAAGTATTGAAAGCAATTTAAAACATATGTCTCATAAACTGTCTGCCATAATCTATGTAGATTCATTGCTACAGCACAGATGCTTATACCCAGGATGTGAAGAATAAGTTTAAGCATATTTTTTGCATTTACTGAAAATCTTTAAAATTTTCTGTCAGTTCTTGACTTCTGTGTATCATATGCAACTATCAGCCAGAGCACTTCTTTTTACAGTCCTTGAATAGCTTTTGTGTGATTCTGAGAGTAGGCATGAACTGATTCTTCTTGGGATAAGCTACCATGATGAGGTGGATACATACGCTCAGCTAACTTTATGAGAACTGGAAACATTTATTTATGGGTGAATCCATCCTTTCATGGGTGTGTCGTGCATTCCAATAGCCATGACACCTACTTTATAGTTCTGTATATATGTATATGTCTATGCCTATGACGTTTGTCCATGATAATTCTAGAGAATGTGTCATATAAAACATAATGACTGTCTTTGATTGCATGTTAGAATATTCACCTTTTGTCTTTGTTAACACATAGGTCATGCTATCTGCCTTCACCTGGTATAATCTTTAATCTAATAAAACTAATTAAAAATTCTGTTTTAATTGTGAGAAATTGGATGCTTCCCATATTTGTAAAGTTCCCATGATAGTAAAAGCTACTATCACAAAATATTCACGTGACTGGGACTGTGCCTTTTTCCTTTTTTTTTTAGGAAAAAGAAATCTGAGGAAAGGCACTGGATATAAACTAACTTAAAAATTAGAAGTAGAGAGGTGATGCATGCCACACTATGATCCTTATTCACTTTTTGGGTAACAAATTGTTTTAATCCTTTACTTTAATGGGCAGCGGAAAAACCTGTCTCAGTACGCAAGTCTGTAAAAGAGCACAACACAGTTATGTTCTTGAAGACTTTGTCCTGGAAATGCAAGAAAAAGAGCCGACTCATTGAAAAGAGCAATTTAATTTCTTAGGGCTTCTGGGAGCATGCACACACATGCACATACATAGTACATATATATATTTTTATATACATATATATACACACACAGAAGCATGTATTTTTATACACATATATGTATATAAATATAACTATAGGCTTGAACAGTGGGCCAGCTCCCACTGAGGTGTTTTGACTTCCAGTTATGTCAGATAGGGATTCTCCAACTACATCTGGGTAAAAGTCATGGGACTTAATTTTATTTCCACAAAGTTGTGATAAGGTTTGTCTCCAGCAGTTTTAGAGATACAAGGGGACTTCTGATGCGACAAACCTCACACTTTTGTAATCGGTAAGTCTGCTTCTTTTCCTAAGCTACAACAGGACATCTACTCTGAGATCTCCAGACCTTCTCTTTCAATGTTTATACTTGCCCACTTTTACCACTTTTCTTGAAGTGGTTTTAAATGTATGAGGTAAACAAAGTTAACTGCGTGGAAATAACATTTTTCATACCTTGTATTCACATTCAACATAGATTAGTGTTCCAATCTATTAGCAAACCTTAAGTAAAAGAAAACTTTGTCCAATAGCATTTTCTTATGAAATAAATGTTACAAGGAGTCTATACATCCAGCAATCCTTGTCCCTCTGATTGAACTACTTGGGTAAAATTCTGGCACCAATGCAAATCAGCTGAGGTTTTGCCATTCTATCCACTGGACAGGATATCCCGTCCTGTTTCTCACCACCTAGTAAAATTGAAATAGAGGAAACATTAGCTTTATAACTTTCGCAATGCAAATGTCAGAAATGCATTTTGTTTTCTACCACTCCTAGTTGCAGATAAGATGCTATCTCTTAGATGCCACTGACAGACCATTAATAATAAGTTAATGGATAACTAATTTGACAATTAGTTGTGTCCTGAAAAAAAATATTGTTTCCTTTCATTACAGTGAAAAGAGGATAGGAGTCATAGACATTTCATGTCCACATCTCTGAAAAAGCCACATGCAAATTACTGACCATCCTCCTGACCTTTCAGAAACATCTATCCAAAATCTACAAGAACCCTACCAGGAAACAGGAATCTTAGTCAGTAGTCCCTAAGGTAGTTAAGCATTGGTCGCTAAAGTAAAGAGCTCTTTGTCGCCCGAACACTTCCTTTGATTTAACTTGGAAAGGGTGCTGGAAAATTGTTTTATTTGGCCTTTTCCCATCCAGTGATTTCTGTGTAGTCCACATCTAAGTAAATATGTAATCACAACGGCATAGAATTATGTTAAAATCTGACTCTAGAATAGTAAAGAATTTAGTGGCTTTGTCAAAGTGATCAGAAATATTTTTTGTCATAATACTAATTGGCACTTTAATTTTGAAATGTGTGTTATTATGTAGCTTAGCTTGTCAAAGCTGGATGAAGGTAAAAGTGGAAACAAAATCAAAATTAGCTTTCTTCCACCTTTCCTGCTCACAAAAGTGTAAAGAATTTCATTTGATTAATTGCTGACTTCATGGCTTATGTGTGGCCTTCACACATATTTGGAGGTTAATATCATAAACCAGACTATTTTTCTTCTATCAAAGGTTCTTACTGTTCACATTGTTTGATCTGGAAAAAACTAATTTCATTTTTCCCTGCCTTACTATCAGAATATTCTAGACCAGAACTATTGAACTCAGTATAAGGAAAAAATTTCTGTAGGCAATAACTTGTCTTTGAGCTTGGAGATTAGACCAGGCAACCTGTGCTAGAAATATCACTGTCAAGAACCGCCTTCAGAAAGGCTAAACACAAGAATTTCTGAGGATTCCTGGTCAATAGTCTTGCCTTTTCACAGTTGAGAGATATTTGAGTGGGGTAAAGAAGAGACAACAAGCCACTTACAGCCCTTTAGAAGGAGTGCTGATTCATTCAAGTTCTCAGAACCCTACAAAATATTGCCTAGACAGAATGTGATTTTTGCAAAAAAGGACAAATCAGAGAAGAATGCTGTCTTGGATGATCCGTGGGACAAATGACTATGAGGAACACAGTATAATAAAATTTTGAAGGAAATGCACTTTGGCATTGGAGTAGTTATGGTGTACAGCTCTACTAGTGAATAGAGAAAATCTAATTCTCCATGAAATTTTGACATTCAGCATTGAATTTCCAAAGAATCTAAGCAGTATATTATGAAGTAACCTACAAAACCACTTCCCATTAAGTAAGTTGAAATAAGTGAGTTTATTTCAACCTTTGTGATGATTCATTATAATCCACTTAGAATAATAGCTCCCCCCCAACTGTTTTCTTTCACTACCAGCTAGATAATATATTAATTTCTACAGAAATATGACTTTTTTTATTAGCTTGCTTTTGGCCACACTTACAGTGGGAGTGATATGTAGCATGTTACCTGATTGAATTCTGTTCATTTCATAAAAGATACTTAGATGACCAGTCGTTGTGCCTCTCCTCTCCTCTCCTCTCCTCTCCTCTCCTCTCCTCTCCTCTCCTCTCCTCTCCTCTCCTCTCCTCTCCTCTCCTCTCCTCTCCTCTCCTCTCCCTCTCCCTCTCCCTCTCCCTTCATTTTTCTGCTTCTCTTTTTTTTCTCTCTCTTGCTTTCTATCAAATCTTGTAATGAATTTCTGAAGTACTAGAAAGCTGATAATGAATGCACAGAGATTTGAATCATCAGTCAGTTCCAAGAAAAATACTGGAACAAGTAATCATTGTACTGCAACACAGCTTTATCTAAATTCTCCTTCCCAATTTCTAAGAACAGATTTTATCTTTTAAAACAAACATGTTTAAAAACCCTAAGGGACTATAGAGACCATGTAAGTCTACATAAAATTGTCTTTTGCACAAATATTTTCACAAATATATAGGGTTATGTCACAAAAACATAGATGCAGTTGTTCAGATGAGCAGGGAATACATGAAGGTCAGGATAGCTCTGATTTTTCTTTAGTCCTCTTTACTGAAAATTATTTCCAGTCTTCGGTTTCCATTTTTGTTTTCCAGTGTCAAAGATCTATTGGCTAGGAGAAATCAGCAAGGTGACCTATTTATGGAAGAATAATACGCAAATATAAAAAGTCAGTCTGTGAGCAGAATTTGATACAGAATACTTGAATTCTGAGACTTCACATAACATTTCTGTGTTTACTTGGGAATCATAATGAAATTTCTCATCTATATGTTTACTTTTCAAAGGCAAAAGTATTTCTGAACCCACTCCCAATTACTGCCATGAGTGGTTTCTTTTGCCATCGATTTCCACGAGCTTGAATTGAGATCAAGATGAATAGCACTTTGAAGCATTTGATTGATAACTGCAAAAAAAAGAAAGTATCTGATGATTATTGTTTGCTTAGCTCCTTAGAAGACTAATAGGGCCCTTCCTCTAGACAACATATAGGGGTTTGAGAGTCTCTGATTTTTGCAGTTTTCACCTTGCAATGTTCAGGTAAGCTTTTCTGCACTCTTTGTCAAGAAATGTGACTGACACTGATATAGCAGCCCACTGTTACCTACAGCTAACTGAGAAGGTGACAGCCTGTTGAGACAGAAGATTTCTTATAAAGGAACTACGTAAAGGTCTTAATCCTGCTTCCTTTAGAGGTCAGTGAGAATTTTGCATTTGACTTTGTGGAAGCCAAATTGGTCCCAAATTGAACAGAAAACAATCACTCACTGTATAGCAAGAATTTATATCCTGGAAAAAAGAGCGTCTATTATTCAAAGGGACTGACAGAGGGGTCACTGGGCAACTTTAGTAGCCTACAGATCATTACATTTAGTACTCAGGTTTTTTTCCTTTTGTGCAAGAAAAACTCACAGTGACTTCAGTAAGAGTTTTTCTTACTTAAGGAGAACAGGATTGGGTACTTAGTTGAGAACTAAAGCTGCATTAATGACTTCCATATGTCATTGCATAAACCTCATTCATGTGTTTTTGATTTAATGGGTTATAAAACAGAAAACAAAAATATTCTGTGTAACTTTTTGTGAGAAGCAGAAATGCTTTAAAGATCACGGATGAGAACAATTGGGTTTTAGTTAGATGTGCAGTAATTGTTCGAACCCTGGAAATCACTTCTACAAAACAGTCTCATGTTCTTTTTGTTCAGTCTATCTGTCTTACATACTGTTTCCATTCTCTTGTCTTCGCCTTTTTTATTTCCAAAAACCCTGTGGGGATATTATGTCAGCACTTCTTGACCTCATGTGGTGAAGTTGTCAATGTTGAATTAAATGCTTTTTTAATATAACCATACCAATCCCATGCACAGATCTTCCATGCAATGTCCTTGATTGTACAGTGAGGTGAAAATGCATAGGGTGATGCTGTAACTGCACTAAAGTTAGAATGTGGAAGCTAGCAAAAGCACATTAACTTGTTACATAACGATCGATTCCACATACAAATAGAGTTCACCTCTTAAGTTTTATGCAGAAATTCTTAATCACAGACACAATCCCCTGCCCTAGGATATAGGATTGCTAGGAGAGCAAGACTAAAAAGGGAAATAGAAAGAAAACCCTTTGCCACTGAGTCTGTAAATAATATTAGCAGCACCCTTAGGTACTGAAAATAATTAACCTTTTTTGTTGTTTTTGTTCTAAAGAACTTTCCAGTCCTGCCAGGATAGCTGTCCATAGTGGGGTTCTAATTTGAACTCAGGACCTGGGATTTGTATTCTCTAACTTAGGTTTCCCCCCATGGCCATTATTTGGGTTCCTCAGCCAGACAGCTGAGGCAGACAGCATGAAAACAGCTGCTATTTTGCATTTGCTGTGTTCAAAATCTAGCTTGTAATTTACCTGGATGTGAACCATGTAAAATAGTGTAAGCCTTAGATCATGATACAAGGAGTTGATCTTTTTCTTCATATTTATTTAATGAACTGTGTTGTGTTATTCTCTTACTGATGAAGTGAGGAAGAAAAGATGAATATGGTAGTCTTTTAATGAGCTGTGGCCGTACCAGAGTAGCAGTTTTCAAGCAAATTTGCTGTGGCTGGAGATTTAGGTCAGTAGGTCAGAATTTACTCATTTAGAAGAAAAAGGTTGACACTGACCAACAAGGCTGTAAAATTCAGCAGCGCATGTTGAAACAGACATATGTAAAAATAGCAAATAATGCAAGCTGAAATTAAATAAAAGGATCGAGGCACTGGAAACACCTCCAGGCCTCTTCCTGTGGATTACTACATTTTTAAGGGCTTTACTGAGGGTAATGTCAACTTCTTGGAAGGAAGATGAGTCGCTAGGAAGAAATGAATAAGCAGCCATCATTTCATACATGCGAAACGTAATTTTCCCACTCTCTACAATCTAAATATTTTCCCCAGTAGCTAATATATCTCTTTCCCTGCAAAGTGAAGTTAGAGCTTCCTCTATTGCACACTTCCAGGGCTTGGACCCCCTCCACTGTTTGAAGCAGTTTCTTTCTCATCTCTCCTCATTCTTTGAGTGGTGCCTGGTGTCTCCCCTCAGTGTGGTTGTTCCTTGCAGTACTGCCGGCGTGAGGCACTGCGGAGCACTGTCTTTGGAAGTTAGCAGAGAGAAATAAGAGTATTCATGGAAAACAGGTTGTGGAGAATGAATCAGTTATTATCTCAGAGCATTTCCCATCTCTCCCCATTCCTCTGAAATCCTGATGGACCTTTCTAGCTGAATGATATGACCATTGAAGTATTACTTATCTATTCTTAAACTGTTTTTGTGTCATTGATGAGGAATGCTGCTTCTCCATTTTGATTTTAAAGAAATCATTTAATCAATGTAGGCAAACAACTGAACAATCCCCCGCTTCTTTACTGTCAGAGATTGCTAAAAATTTCTGTCTCCTTTGTTTTGAATTGCTGACACAGGAGCTGATTGCTAATACAGGTAAGAGATTTTGTATCAGGACATAGGTGATGCCTTCTGGGTGTTAGCCATATTAATGGTTATGTTTTAGCTATGTCAGCAATAGCTTGAACTGCACTTAGCTTCATTGTAGGCAGATAGGACCTCACAGAATAAATCGGAAACAGTAAACTTTTACATAAACTTGATAGAAGAAAAAATCTTTTTACAGTGAGAACAATCAATCACCTGAACAACCTCTCCAGGGACATGGTGGAGTCCCCACCACTGGAGATTTTCAAGACCTGATTGGACAGGATGATAGATAATCTCTTCTATAAAGTCTTCTAGGCCCTTTTTCCCATGAAAGGTTGGACCAGATGATCTTTTGAGGTCCTTTCCAACCTGACCTGTTTTACGATTCTGTCATTCTATGATTAAATCGAAAATAGCAAAAAAAGCTGCACAAAAGATGTAACTCGATAAAAAGAATCTCTGCCCTTAAAAAGTTTTTATCTTAAAATGTTTACAGTAACTTTTGAAGGCATTCAAAATTAGAGGCGGAAGGTCATCTTGAACATCTCTTTTCATTGCCCTGCACACTTGATCCATCTAACATTCCCAGCAAAACAGACCAGGAGCTTGTGTCCCAGCCAGAAGCAGGAAGTCCTTACAGTCTCTAGCAGTACACAATTCTTGCTGGATTTGTAGACAAGTTTTTGTCTAGGTAGGCATCCAAATTCAATGCACATCCTCTGAGTCTTCTTATTAGATTTAGTACTGCTTCCTCTACCTAAAAGTAGTAGTAGTTGCTTGCTACACAAATAGTTGAAAAAATGTGTATACTTGACCTCTGTACAACGGTGTAATTAGAAAATTAAAGGGAAACATTTTATGCAATTTATTCCCTGAGGTACACTGCAGGGTTGTTTTATAGACATACTATGTTACTGTATTATTAGTGACAAATTACTGTGTGGCTCTTTGAGTATGAATATAAAATGATAACACAAGATCAACTAAAAAGTGGGTAACTTGGATCAACATTTTTAAAAAAATTACTCTCCAGCCACCATCCCCCAAACCCTCAGCATTTGTTTTTCATTTATAAACTTTGGTGGCAGAACATTGATCACATTGTGTCAAAGACTTAAAGAAATATCACTTTGAGAAGAAGGATTTAGTTAAAGAATGTACTTTGTTAACAGAGATGGTAGTAATAACGTATGGAGTGTAACATACACACATGGCATGGCTTCCAGCTGTTTGGCTTCACAGTTATTATGTGCGCTGTGAAAGAATAAATGAATCTTTCGATAATGCAGCAAAACATTTTGAATTCTGTCAGTTGCTCTTTCTAAAGATGTAAGGAAAGTTTCCTTTCACTATTAATTCTGAGGTGCATAATAACCTCTACTGTGTAGACCCTAAAAAATTAGAATAACCAGTGAGTTTTGAGAATGAACTTAAAAGTTAGTAGTTCAAGAAAATCCATTACCTTTTCCTAGATATAAACATATTATGTGTCTTAAAACTGTTAGCTTTCCAGAAGGAAATACAATTTCAAGTCAGTAGTACAGTTAATATTATTCCAAAGTCTTCTTTTCTGAAACTGATTTAAATCCAGGCAAGCATAAGTGAAAATTTTGGCAAATTCAGCTTTTAGGGGAAATATATATTTGGGACAATTGTCTCAGGTCAGTGTGTACTAAAAAGGTGGCTATATATTTCCAGTTTCTGTCCTTCTGATTTTTTTCCTTTTTTTAATGCCAGATATTCTCCAAACTGCATTTGAGGGAAGTTCTTAAAGGCAGCTTTATATCGTTTTTACAATACTTTTGAGGGATCAAATTTTCAATGGGAAAGTATTTCTACTTCTTCAGCTATTTCTTTTACATCTGTGCCTACTCTTGGCCATACAACCTGAATCCATGTATACACCTGGGAAGAAGAACAGAAACTGAAAATGGGGGTAAATCCCACTGACTACAATAGTCTTATTAATAAGAAAGTAGAAAGTTGAGTTTTAAACCAAATATAAGTACCTTCTGAGCTTGGTAATTCCTTAAGACACAGCATTTAATGAACAACACTGAGATTTAAATGTGAAACGTACAAATCGTGGAACATGTTGAAAGAGCTTGGAATTGACTGAACAAGACATGATATGCTTAGGCAGATGGGAATCTTGTTTGTGAACCTGCAATTAAAGGCTGTTATTTTGGCCATAAACACAAGTACAATTTACAAACAAGAACTTTTCTTGTTAACCTCCTGATACTTTTGCCAAGAAATTGTAGAATTGTAAGATAACGGAAAATGAGAGACATGATTTAAGAGGTTAAGTATCTCTTCAGTCTGCTCTCTGGGCTCCGGCCTGAGATATGAAGGTGGCTGCCAACCCACCAAAATATAACAAAAGTTAAGCAACGAAATGAATTACAGCATTTCTCCTAGGTGTTTCATTTCAGCAAATGGCCTGCATTTTGGAACAAGATACAAACACAGTAATTATGTCTGTATATAATGCAGGGCTGTATGTGTGGGTGTGTATATATATATATATATATATATGCCTTATTATACAGTAAAGTGAACTTTTTGCTAAGCCATTATTTTTTCCATCTTTGCACCCGGATTTCACTTAGGGCAAAAATGACAGGATTTAGCTCTCTTACTGTCATTTCAGGAAAACGTTCATGTTGGGAGAATAGCCACTGGGCAATCTGGGTTTACCCCGTGAAACAGAGCATAAACTATAGCTGGTTTCATTTCTTTCTGTTATTCCCTCCAACTCACTGAAATTTCAGCATTCATCTTACAGCACTACATTTCACCCCATCCTCCTATCTTAGGTGAAGCTATTCACCACTGCTATCTTCTTTTCATCACTAGCATCAGGTTTTTTTGTCCTGTCTTGCCATTAATAGTGTTCTTGGCTGGCTTTCTGCATGAGTCTTCACTGTTACACTATCAAAAGTTATTTTCTCAGTTCGTGTAATTTAGTCCATGATTTAGCTGTTTATTTGCATTGCTATTGTCAGAAAAACAAGTGCATTGATGGTACCAATTCTGAGCCTGGAACAATATGAGCGGAGCCCCAAGCTTCTAAGTAGCGGTTTTAAAGAGAAAGAACAAAAAACCAAAGACAATAAAACTACATAAGAGCTCACAGGCTTGTTCACATGGGTATGGTTATGGGATTGGGGTCCCAAAATAATGTCACTTATGCATGTCCTTACAGATAGTCTGTAAATAACTTCTCTTTGGCCAGGTGCTCCTTTTTCATTTTTGTTACTCGTGTAAGTCACATCACTACCATAACACATATGGGGGCTCCAAAGGCATAATTATATTTCAGAACTGGGCACACTTGTACCAAGTGCTAAAATGACTTTTCAAGGACCACAGAGAAAGTTTGGGGCAGAAAAAGAATGGAATTTGCATTTCCTGCAGCCTTGTCCAGTCCTCAAACCATTGGTACGTCCTTCTGTTTCGCTGTTACTGTCAACACTGTGACTCGTAAGTTGTCCAATCTGCAGTGAGGCTTGAAAGCTTTAGTTATGAGAGATGGGTAATTTATAAAAGTAAAGAAACTTGAAGCATTCAAATAAACTTGCAAAAAAAAGGGCTTTGGTCAACCATGAATGCTATTTGTATTCACTGTGCATTGCTAATTATGCAACTGAACATCCTTCGTATTTCTTCTGAGAAAGTGGTGGACATCTTTCATATAGAAATTTTCTATAATACACAACATCCTGCAACGCGTGATTAGTTACAGACAACTGGTCTCAGAAAAATAGAAAAAATTCCACATCTAGGAAAAAACGTAAAATCAATGGGAAAAAACACCATTGATATTAGGAAGGGTATGATTTTATTTTCAAATTTTTAGCATTGAGTGGAACCATTTCACCCATTTTTCATGGGTAAAATGCATAAACAGTATTAGATATTAAGAAATATGAAAAGATTGTGTTCCTCTGTAAGGAATTCTGAGAAAAAATCAAAATGACAGTGTTTCATAAATAATTACATAAAGACTGATTTTCCCCTCTCAAGGAATTAACTTCTTTCTTTTCTTTTTAATTAGATCAATACAAATGAAACCATTTAATTTAGTTTATGCTGAAGAATTCTCTCCTGATCTTCAGGAGTTAAGAGTTTCTGCTGTGAACAGAAGGTTGTTTGTCATATATTTCAAAGCTATTTAACATTGTTTTCTTAAAAAAATAATTTTCTTTACAAAATATTTTATATGTCTTAAAGTTGCTGTATTTTAATTGAGTTTTTTGGTCATCTTTAAAGCTTACCTCGCTTGTTGGCACTTTTCTTCTCCCTGGACAACGTTGACATACAATTTATTTATTGTAGTTTCACAGTTGTTTCTGCTTCATCTGTCACTAAGTTCTCCTTACACAAGTGCAGAAGTATGCAACAATGAAAAACAATGGCAAGAAAACACTTAAATAAACATTTCCAAGGCTGCAAGAGAGTTTGGTCTGGCATGAGAGAAAAGAATGAAGGTTCAGGTCATGGGGGTAAAATGGCTTCCTTATTTATTTCTAAACTGTTTTTCCCCCCTTTCAATGATACCATAAAACAAAAGCTATTAGTAACATAAAACATTAAGCCACTGCTTCAGTGACTTTATGTAAACCTGTATTCCAGGAACTGCTGCAACTAACTATGAGAGAAGCCACGCTTACTTTGTGAGGCCAAACTTCATCAAATTTTTAAGGAATGATGCAACTAAGGTAACTAGTAATAAAAATCAATCTGCAATTTTCAACTTACTAAAATGCACCTTGGGCCTCTGGCCAATGCAGATCTGTTAGATTTTGCTTTTGAAGTGTCTGCAAGTGATAAGTCATTTGTCACATCCCCACTGAAAGCTCTTAGGTCTAAGAGGGAAAAAATTGCCACTCACTTCCCAGAGTGTGAAGACACATGAGACTACCTTAGCAGTCCTCATTTGGGTGTTTTGGGGGAAAACTCAGGGTCACTCCGTTTAATTCACTGTAGCAAATGGAATTTGGACATTGATTTCAGCTGCAGGTTGCCTGCCTGCAGCTAGTGCAGGTCATTTCACCTTGCAGCTAGTGCAGGTGAAATGAGTTTCTGTCTGCACCCAGCTCCTCTTTGACTTCTTTCTAGCACAAAGACAAACAAAGTACCCTAAAACTGCTTACCCTCATCTGCTTGAATGGAAAAAACCAGAATTATTAAAAGTTAGAAAGATTTGAAAAACTGTTTTAGAAGCAACCATCTCATACTTATCATTTACTATCTTTTATTTCAGCCTAGAAACTAACTGTAGTTTTGTGAATGGCCTTATGTACAGGTTAGCAAGGCAAAAATCGATGAAGGGGCAATTTATGAACAAATCTGGACTGAAAATTGACGGGCAAACCTCTGTTGCTGTATCTCCTGAGAAAGCACTTCAGCAGTGTATGAATCCACCTAGTTCTGAGAGACGGTTCTGCACAGAGATCTGCTGCCTTCCACAGTCTCCTGACTCACCAGAAAGCTCGCAGTTATCGCCTTCCTCTCTTTCATCTTCAAGAAGGTAATGAAATTCCCATGCTAAGACATGCAAATATGACAGACCAGGCAAAATGCTATTTGGATGAGCAAGGGGCTGAAAACCAAGGTGAAATAGCCTTTTAGTATTTTAAACAATGTATGTAAAAAGATTCATGTGGCATTAGCCAAAAGCAAACCATGTATATTTTTGTGATTTTACCGATGTATGGCTCCTCACGGTTCCTCTGTTATGCAAAAGCCTGTTATAAAAAGAAATTTGGATCCAAAAATCAACACAAATGTCTAGGAAGCTAGACACCCAGAGTTGCAGAGGACTGACTCCAGTGGGACTTGCGTGCATAAATACTGTTGTAGCACTGAGCTGTGGTAATTAGAACTGCAATGGTTAAGGACATATTGGGGATGTCTTGCAGTTGAAGCTGCCTAATTATGTGTGAATTATTAGTGGGTTAGTACAGAAAGCAGGAGAGGCTATTTAGCATTTCTTACCCTGTTCAAGTTGTTTATCAAGTTCAGCCAAAGTTAAATGTTATGTTCAATGCACTTCAAGTTTTATAGGTGGTATGGGGATACATACATGAAGGGCTGTGCGGCTTCTGCTTGTATTCAGCAATTGCTAACCTTCTTTTGCTCATTATCTAAAGCTGGTCTCCATGGGTCTCAACTATTTGGGACACATACATTTAGCAACACCCCTATGCTAATATGGCTCCCCTGAGATCACAGCTGGGACACAGAGTTTCTGTAGCTGCTTATAATTAGACTAAGACTTTTCTCTTTCCAGCTTTTACTTCTTATGTCACTGTAGAATCACAGAGCCTGGTTTCGCAACTTTTGCCCGCTTAAATTCTGGAGACATCTCAGGGAGATGATGGTTTCTTGGTTTTATTTATTTATTTTTAATTAGTCCTGCTGTCATTGAAAAGGTTTTAACTGTAAAGGCTTTTAAATCACTGTTATTCCTGAAGGAATAACCAAGCAATATGTGCACATCCACCTTCTCTTGTGTTGTTACTGTGAAAAAAGAAAGTATGTTCATCACTGCATTCATACCAGAGGGTACCATTTCTTGCCAGCTACCATCTAAGTCGCTCGTATAACAGCTACTCAACCTGCTTCAGCTGAAATCTGCTGTGCTACTGTAAACTGCCTACATACTGGATGTGCCCTGCATCCACTTATTGTAACTGAAAAAAAGGATAAGGCATACCAGAATAGTTTATCACCTGACCCAAAGGGATGTGCTGCCCAAGGCAGTCTGCAGTGAGGGACTGTAATTTCCTGCATTGACATGGCTCGATTTCAAAAAGGATGCCCAATGCCTGAAAGCGCACTGCTAGGCCAGCACAGATAGAATCGGGAGTCCTGAAAACCTCAGATTCCTTTCACAGGAGGGCGTCTTCCGCAAGTTTTAGTTCTTGACTTGCTGTGTTGACCTTCCTGCATCCAACATGCATAGTTGTACATACTTGCACAGTCCTTCAAACCAATGGTATTTCTCTGTTGCTGTAAGTGGTGCGCTATTTTCTCTCTACCATATGACAAGAGGCTGTTTTACTGTTCTTTGTTTCCTTTTGCAGTATTTGTCGTGATGCCCCAAAAAGGCAAAGCCCTTATCCCTTGGCAGCCAGTTTTCTGTCTCCCTGTTAGGCAGGGTATACCTACGTATCTGCAAAGGTATACAAATGTCATGTAGTGAGTGCTTTCACATGGGGGTCATCTGCACACCCTGGAGGGGACAAATCAGAAGAGGTCTAAGGCTGTCAGGAAGTTTTCTGGTACGAAGTGAATCGGTGATATTTTTCTATTTAGTAAAGAAACAAATCTGCAATTAGTATAGTCTAAACGTATTTATTGCTTGCAAGGATATTTCTTATGTGCAGCTTTTAGTTTCGTTCTGTTTAGTGCTGTCCTTGCTAAGATCCTCCAAAAATTAGCTGATCTGCTTTCTTCCTGTTTTGCTTTTCTGGAAAAATCTGGAGAAATGCAGTGAAGTTCTGTCATATCATGAAAGACTATCAGAACATCACATGTTGAATACAAAGGAAATTAACTACACATCCATAATACCTGTTTCTTTACTTTTTCATATTTACGTGTGTGTTGGAAGAACAAGCAATTCAGATACTGCTTATTTCTGTAGTGTCCCTCACATCCAAGGCCGTGAGAGGGGGAACAGCAGTGATGCTATCAACCTCCAACAATAAGATGAAATAATATTTACCAAAATACATAAATAATGAGGCAATGGATTTTTTTTGTCTCCGCTCTCCTTTCACTATAAAGTTTAGAACTAGTTAGACCATCTGTGCTTTAACAACCAGACATTTGTTTATTAATCATCTCACAAAAGTGCTGTGGTCGTATCTTCTGTCCCTGAAATTCAGCTCAGCGGGAGGGAAAGAGAGAGACACCGAAACGGCGTCAATGAAGCAGATGAACGCAAGAGCAAAACCAGCTGCTCTCTTTACACGAGAGCAGCCTGGCACACTGCACCCCTACGGTACATGCCGGATCAGTCCCCCAAGCTGTGGCATTAGATGCATAAACAAATGAAGAAAGGCTGAGCCGCTCTCCAGCTCCTCCCCTCCTTCTCTTTTTATCACCCAGCTGTGGGAATTCATGCGGACAGTTTTATTGGGGGAGAGTCAGTTCTGTTTTGCAGGATAAGGCTCTTGGCATGTCACAGGCTCCTAATGGGTGATACTTTGCAGTTAGGGATTTTAGTCAAAATTCCTTTCTGTCTTTTTCCCTCCTTTCCCTTCCACCTTGTCTGTCTTTAACTTTATAATAGACACATTTGAAAAAATAGTATAGTCGTTGCAAGAAAGTGTGTGTAATGTATATGTGGATTTATTTTTTAATATATTGCATATGTTTTATAAGTTTTGCATGACGTTTATATTTCCAATGTAATGGATGGCCACATGTGGTGCACATGCACTACGATGGCACTATGCTGGTGGCTTACTGACACTCAGATATCAGCTGGTAGCTGATACTTCAAGAAATATCCTATCCATTCTTTTATTTACTGGCACTGCAAATGCGCATATAGTTATAAGTATTAAATCACTGGCATAGCGTGTATTTCTCTGCAGAATCACATGATGATTTTCCAAACTCACTGCAAAAATTATTCTTAAAAAGGAATGGCAATTTAATGTAATACAGGGCTAGTCTTACAGCTGAGCTTTGTAGGTGTTGAATTTATTAATGATTTTTATTGATTTTGCATCCGTCTGTTGGTTTTTAAAATTATTTTAATTTTAATTTTTATTTCCTCTGTTTTCAGCACTGGTGAACACTTTTTCAGCTGGCTTATCGCTGAGCAGGGCTCTAAGGAGAGACCTTGACACAGTGACAGCAGCCAGAGCTGATGGTTTCTCCTGCCACTTCATACGGTGGTCACAGCTTCCTTCAGCTTCAGAGTTTGCGTAATTGTTGTACTCCATACAGAGTTTCACTCCATAGCTAGTTTCACTAAAATGACAAGTTCTAGAGGTATTTTTTCCTATCAATCTCTTCATTTCTTTGCTATTGAAGCTGCAGATGCAGAACTTATGAACTCCAAAGGGTACAGAGACAGTGAATTTGCGAAAACATGTAGCAGCTTCAGTACAACTTAGAGCATCAGGTTAATCTTTGATAATTTAGAAATACATTGACTTGAGTTTGGTTTTAGATGGTTCAAATTTCAAAGGAATATATTTCTGTTAGACATGACTTCTCTTTGTTTGCTTTGTATTCGGTCTCTTTCTCAATTTGGGCATAGTTCCTTTGTGGCTCTCTATCAGATCAGAGAAGCTCTCTCATCTCTAGGCTTTACAGAGTGTGCACCTGGTTTTTGCAGAGGAACTCTTGAAAGTGGTAAAAAAATGCAAAACATAAGGCTTGGTTTTCCTTCTGTATCTTTTCTTTGGGGAAGCGGGGAAGGAATGAAGGTCTTTTGCCAAGTGCCGAACAGTCAGTTAAATTTGATTGTTGAATGCTGAATTACTGTAGGACTTGACTTAATTGCCACATCCTGGAATAACTCTTGAGTATACAGTAAAATAAAGATTTTCAATCTTATGGTTTGTTAGTTGAGGTTTATTTGGTTGGGTGTTTTGTGGTTTTTTTTTTTCTTCTTTTGTTTTCAGCAGATTTCACCCTGATAAATTCTCTTCCCTACTTACAACTAAGAACAAAAATATTTTAGAAGTGAACCCTGAACTCCCACACCTAGCCAAAGTCTTGCAAAAAAGCTAACAAAGTCCATTTCCTTCCAGTTCTTCAGCTGCTGTCTGACAATCCATCAATAACCAAAAAATCCCAGTGAAATTAGGTCAGTACCTAGAAAAGGATAGAATTCAGCTACCATGACTTAAAGGACTCTATAGCTCCATAACATCAGGGAAATGACAAATAAAGGGTTCTGCCATCCCTCCAAATACTCATTAAGTGTGGGGTTGAGGAAGATTAAAACAGTAAAAAGCCAAGGGACATAGAATACACCTGATTCCTTTTCTTTTTCTCCCTTTCTTTCTTTCTTTGCATGTCTTCCTTTCTCTGTCTGTCCCTTTTTCTAAAGTAGAGAAATGTAGTAATACGATCAGAAAACTTAAGTAAATAGTACTTCAAAAACATTTTAGTTCTAGGTTGAATGAAGATTTAGTAAAGAGGCTATGATATTTTCTGTTACGAGTTCACCCCATCAGCATCATGTAACGCTTTAGAATCTGCTATAAACCATAAAACATATTCTAATCCATAAAATAAATATTTTTTAGTTCTGTAAGCAATAATGTGAATGGGAACATGTGGCTGAAACAAATGGTGATAAACCTCTTTTTTCATCAGGTCATATCAGCATGAAATATGTGTTCTGTCACTTATAACAATAAAGGGATTTATTATTAAAGAGTTGTTTATTCACACACATTACAATTTTATATAAAAATCACAAAAATTTGGCTTAAAAGAACAAATAATATTTGCAAACACTATGCAGCTGTTAATGTCAGTTTATCATTGTGATTTTGTTTTGTTCATTACGTGGCAGCTGGAGATTTGCTCTCCATGGGCTTTGCAGAAGTCAACAAAAGTCTTACTTGTGATTTCAAAGGCTCTACTCCTGTCCTTTAAAAGAGCTTGACATCTTTCAGAACACAGTCCAATTTGCTAATAACAAACTATTTTGTACAGATATATATTTCAGATATGTTTTCATATGAGGTATTTTATATATATATATATATGGATGTTTATATATGATGCTAAAGATGGAGAATTTTACCCATTTGTGGTTCTGATTTTCTTGTGGACTCTTAAAAATCTGTCTCCCTTATCAAACACCTTTTGGAGTTTGGGCTTTATCTTATTTATTAGAATGGTATAGTAAAGCAGTGGTATCAATTGATTCTATGGCTAAGCACCTTCATTTGTATTTCATACTTGGCTCTTCCTTACAGATTTGAACTGTAACTGACTGAAACTCACAAAAAATGTAAATGTTTCTAATTCTTTTGGAAAAGATCTAGTATGATGGGATGACTATGTGTGATCTCAGTTCCTTTCAAAACTGGAGAAATAATAATGTGGTGAAGGATTTATCTGGCTATAATAAGACATGACAATGAAACAACTGATCTTATTTTCCAGATTTCTTTGACAAGAGTTTGTGAATGTTCTCATTCTTATAGGCAAAGTAAACACTATTATTTTCACAGGCTGCTTGCAAATGAGAGAGACCTTGGGGTTTTGTTTAGGAAGCAGATAGTACTACTAAAATTTTTTTTGAGGGAAGGAAGAACTGGAGTTTCATAGTTTTGTTTTTTCCAGACAGAAGAAAAAATGTAATCTGAAGGTGTTCATTTGAGTATAACCTATAATTTCAGTGGGGAAAAGAGTGAATATCCCATTTAGTTATTAAGAAAGGATTGTTTTCTTCAGAGGGACTTGGAAGCTGGTGGGGTCAGTTGTTTGCACGAAAACAAAGTTTAAGCTTTGAAAACTTCACAATTAGTATGAGTAAGTTTGTTTGAATTACAGAATCACAGAATGGCAGGGGTTGGAAGGGACCTTCGGAGATCATCTAGTCCAACCCACCCGCCAGAGCAGGGTCACCGAGAGCAGGTTGCACAGGAACACGTCCAGGCAGGTTTTGAATGTCTCCAGAGACAGACTCCACCACCCCTCTGTGTGGCTGTTCCAGTGCTCTGACACCCTCAAAGTAAAGAAGTTCCTCCTCATGTTGAGATGGAATTTCCTATGTTCCAGCTTGTGCCCATTGCCCTGGGTACCACTGAAAAGAGCCTCGCCCCATCCTCTTGACACCCACCCTTTAGATATTTATAAGCATTGTTAAGATCACCTCTTACTCTTCTGTTCTACACGCTAAACAGACCCAGGTCTCTCAGTCTTTCGTCACAAGAGAGGTGCTCCATTCCCTTGATCATCTTTGTAGCCCTCCGCTGGACTCCAGTAGTTCCCTGTCCTCAAACTGGGGAGCCCAGAGCTGCGCACAGAACTCCAGATGTGGCCTCAGCAGGGCAGAATAGAGGGGAAGGATGACCTCCCTCAACCTGCTGGCCACGCTCTTTTTAATGGACCCCAGGAGACCATTGGCCTTTTTGGCCACAAGGGCACATTGCTGCCTCATGGTCAACTTGTCCACCAGGACTCCCGGGTCTCTCTTTACAGAGTTGCTTTCTGGCACGTCAACCCGTAGCCTGTACTGGTGCATGAGGTTATTCCTCCCCAGGTGCAGCACCCTGCACTTGCCAATTTTGAACTTCGTTAAGTTCCTCTCTGCCCAACTCTCTGGCCTGTCTAGGTCTCTCTGGATGGCGGCACAGCCTTCTGCTGTGTCAGCCACCCCTCCCAGCTTTGTGGCATCAGCAAACTTGCTGAGGGTGCACTCTATCCCCTCATCCAGGTCATTGATGAATATGTCAAGCAAGACAGGAGCCAGTACTGACCCCTGGGGAATACTGCTAATTACAGGCCTCCAAGTGGGCTCTGCGACACTGATCACAACCCTCTGAGTTCTGCCATTTAGCCAGTTCCCAATCCATCTCACTGTCCATTGTTTTGAGAAGAATTCTGGTATAAACGGATTAGCATTTTCACAGAATTAAAGCAAGCCAGGGGACTGGGAAAAGCAACAGGCTTTTCTCCTGCCCTAGATCATCTTCTCTGTCTTCTTGACCTTTGTTCATTCAGCCTATCACAGCCCAAACTTTACAATAATATTTTGCATCATTTTCCATCTCTTCTATATTGAGTTGTCAAGTTGAATTGTAAGTCCTGCAGACAGTTTTAAAGGTGACCTTTATATTTAAACTTCTATACGGAATACCTCCCCAAGGAATTAGACACATACATTTCAGTCCAACGCTGTTGTCTGAGGCACTCATCATCAACTTCTACCGTTTCTATCTGTGCCACCATTTTAAATTTTGAAGTGACTTGCCTCGTTTGTTTGAGTACTAGTGAGTAATGACCTAATTTTGCAATAAATGTTTGCATACTATGACATCCAACAGCAAGACTGTCTTAAAGCCAATAAAAAGCTTTCTTGAAATGAGGTTTATCATATCAAAAGCAGTTAATTTTCCAAGATGTACTTCTTTCTAATTATTATTGTTACTGGAAATCTAAGGAATAAAATAATAGATATGCTATTTTATATAGCAGAATGAAAATAGACCTAAAATATTAATGCCCTTCAACTTTCAAGAGTACAGAGTAAAACCTTGATATGTTAGATTTAATTCCTTTTTAAAAACTTCATTAAACAGTTCAACCTTAATTTATCTTCCAGCTCTAACAGTGGGAGAAAAATAGCTTATCTTTTTCTCTGATTGTTATTCTTCTTTTTTAAGAAATAATCTACTTTTTTACTTGAGACACAAAGTTTGTATGAGGACAAGAATAACTTTTGTTCCAGATCGAATTTGATTCCAAGTATGTGACTACAATGATGTAAAGCACATAGGAATACCTAACTTGGATTAACATTTAAGGATCCTTTTTAACAATACACATATCTTATATTTCCATTCTCCACATTTTTCAGATTTTTAGATCCATTATTCAGTATTCCTTCAATAAGGCAATGGAGGGAACTATCAGTTCCTTTGTTTGAACACCATTTCATCTGGAATTTGTAGTATATATTTTTTAACATTGTGTTAGAGTGTGTTGTAAAAGATGGCTCTAGAAATACTTGAAGAACATTTATTTAGAGTAAAACTGTTCTTCAAAGAATACACAAATACTATATTTTGCTGGGCAAAGCAGAGAAATCTACTAGTTTAAAAATATGCACATACTAACATTCATGACAATGATTAATCGAGTTTACATAAGAGTTTTAGTGTAACTGTAGAAGATCAGTCATGTTTATCAATCTTGTGCTAATAGCATTCCTTAGTATTCCAGTTCTTTTATGTCCCTGTCTTGAAGTCTTTATTCTCGTAAACTTCTCACTCATGCTGTTTTGTACTCATGAGCAAAAGATTAGCAATGAACAAGAATAAATACACTCAAGTTCTGTCTCCCTCTTCCTGATTTTTTTTTTAATTGCTATTCAGTTTTAGTTCTTCTTGATACTCTGATAAACTGCAAAAGTTTTGAGATTATTTTACTGGTTTCTTTTTGAAGGAGAAGGGACTTAATGTCTCATCCTACTTTTTATGAAGCACCACTACATTCTGAAACAAGGTATCTCACATTATGTATGTGTTTGTATATTATATTTTGGCTTTACAGTCAAGAGGTCTCCCACTATATTGTTAGATGTCTGTGTGCTCTGTAAAGTCCAAGTCATGTACATGCTTGTCTCTGCATTCAAAATGATGTTCTTAGTAACGTAATAGTATATGTCCACATTTTTAAATTCTGTAATACTAAAATTTAATGCTGAAAACCTGATCCTACTTTATTATTCTACTTGACGGTTGATAGGCTCACATAAAATGGACAGATGAAAAAGCCATTAAGCTATTTTCACTGTTTCTTTCATGATGCATCTCATCACCCTCAAACTATTCATCAATGAAACAGTAATTTTTAAATCAGTTTTTTAACAGATCTGCAAAAAACTTCATCAGATGTATACAGCCTTCTTTGACTTTAATAGGATGATGCTAAAAAAAATGTTTCTATCAATCGAAGACATTGTACCCATAATAATAGGGGACTTCAAAGGAACACCGCTGCTTCTACCTCTGATTCAGCGGAATACCTTATAGAGTACTGCAGATTTATACCTTCAGTTCTTAGGTCTTTTAACCAGGTTCATTGTAACTTGAGTAATTTCAAGTATCACTGAAATATAGCAAAGAATATTCAGTAAGTATACAGTACCAATCTTAGAAAATGTCCTCAGGAACATTACTATTACTATTAATGGCTATTAATAATATTTTTGATGTTAGAACTCTGACCTATTAGTATGTGGAATCAAATAATTTCCTACTACCTGAATGTTTTACATGTAAATGCACTTGCTTGTTACCTGGCTCCTACTGCTAGTATCTTGTAGTTTACAGTAGAGAAATTCTCCTTTTGTTGTGAAAGGAACTGTAAATAGTGGTGTCATTAATACACAGACAAATTATGTGAAATTAACTGTCTTCAGAAATATTTCTTTATGAAGGAAATATGAGTTTGTAAATAACTAGGTAAGCTCTTCACTGCTAGTAATAACAAACAGATGGAAATAAAAATATGTTTCTAATAACCATGTATTCACAGTGTGATTAAACCAAGACACAAAACATTGTGAGCAACTTTATTATCTGCCAAAACATGGGTTTGGAGTGATGCTTTTCTTTTGTAACATATCACCCCACAAACATCCAAAGCAGCAATACAAATTTGCTCCTCGTATTTGCTTTTATGTATTAAAGGTGCTGTCAACTATAACTGGGAAGAAAAAAAAAAACAACACCAAAACCCAACAAAACAGAGAACCACAAACAGCCTTCATTACCCTAGATTTTAGTATTTAAATGAAGAAAGAATTAATGTTAATTAGTTTGGTTTTAAAATGCATTTTAAATGCATTTATTAATTATTCTAAGTTTGGCTAGAACTTGAAGACCTTTTGCATTTTAGAACAAAAATACTTTTGTTTACCTTGAAATTAAATTTAATAGTATTTTCTGCCTGAAGATCTAAAACCACTTTAAAAGTGTCGGAATGTGAAACATCATGCACCTTTCCAGATAGGTTAGGCAGCAGCTGCCCCTGGCAATGCTATGACAAGGTAGGAAACTCAAGTAAATGTGTCCTGCCTTCAGCCAGTTCCAGTGTCCCTGTTGTACATCCCCTACACCAGGAGCTCAGTACGGAAACAACCCCAGGAGCTTGGGTCAGGGGCACGTGGGGCCAGTTCCACTTATTAGCACACTCTGCACCAGCAGAAAGAGATGATGGCCACAGCAAGAAGAAGGGGAAAAAAAACCAAAACCAAACAAGACATGGCAGACACCCATGAGCATTAGAACATTGCTTATTTTCTCAGGTTATAAAGATGGATGGAAAACGGTGCTTAAGGGTGCTTTGATTTATCCTTGTTTTGCATATAAGGGAGGTCTGAATACTACCACTTGGGAAGTACTGAGTGTGCAAACTTTTGATTCATTAGATAGGCAGACTGCCATTTCAAAGGACCAGTAATCACAAGTGTATTCCATGAAGGTGTAATTACTGAATACATTAACAAATGTGCATATTTCTTTTTAATTTCAGTTATTCAAAGTGTAATAAGAAATAAACAAGGTATATGGACCTTGGACCTTGATTTTTAGCATATAGTTTAACCACATTTAAAAGTTATGAATTTAAATGTTGATTGTGGTGTATTTATGCAGCCAAATGCAATAAAAGCTTTCATCAGTCCTTTATACAAGCACAAAAATCACAGTAGGAAGTCAACACATACTTCCGTCTGAAAATTATTTATTATTTCTTATTCTTCATTTTTACTCCTGATTTTCAAAATCTGCAGTTGCAAATATAAATCAGTTGCTTATGGTAGGGAAGTGTTGCTTGCCAGTGTTTTCTGAATTTCTTTTAATAGCATATTGCTGCACATATGTATTTTCAAATGATTGGGTTTTCAGTTATGTGAAAATCGGCACAGTTGTAAAAAAAAAAAAATTCAAAGTGTTTTGTTCTGGCATATCGAATGAATATAAAAAACTGCTGTAATGATGCATTATGAATCTAGTCTCCCAGTAATCTAGAGGCAATGTGTATGTTCAAATCACATGGAAATTAGACTATGGAGATCTAATATAAAGTAACAGATAAAAAATACATAGGAGTTTAATTGTACCTCTTTTGTACCCACAGAAGGCACAGTGGAGTCTCAGAGAAACCCGTGATTCGATATTCTAACAGACCAGCTAATGAAATAATTTAAGCTATTTTCACCTCTTTCCTTATGCATTCTCCTGCATATGCATGAGAATTCATATCAAAGAATGTATACCAAAGTAAATGCATTGCAAAGTAAAATGAAATGACTCATGAAAGTGAATCTTCTCATCAAATGTAAATGCTGTAACTTAATAAAGGAAAGAAAAATTTCCATTAATTTCTTTACAGGCTACTTGGAATGGGACGCAATATCCAAAGAGTTCAACCACCTTTATAACACAATGTAATACAGTTTTCACTGCAAATTTGAGTGAAGTCCTGTCTGGTATGCTCAAGCAGAGCTGTGAAATAGCCAAAGGCACAGCTACTAGCTCCGAAATAAGGTGTCCAATTTTTATCCTGCACACTGAATCTACACATTCAGTGCCTTCAGCACACTTGGCTGTTGTGGTCTATTCATGGAGCCTGCAGACCAGGGCAGGACATTCACGATTGCCAGGGGAAACGCTAGGCTGTTCTGCAAGCTCTTATCTCCTCCTGCAAATTCTTCTGGGCCATGTGATTATATTTCTACACATCCTTATTGCCTTTCTATTTGAAATTGTCTCTCTTTGAAGAAAAACTGCTTTTTGCTACGCCAGCTTGTCCACATCTGGCTTGAGCACTATCATGCACTATTAAGTGTCCAAGTATAGACACTGAGGCTTTGTCTGTATTGCTAAATAAAATAAACCAGGGCCCATATTCTGGCTCCAAAGTGAAGTAGGAAAGCCTGGGTTGAGTCCACACATCTGAATTTTCCTTTTCCTGTCCACAGCTAGAACTTCTGAAACAGGACAGTCACACTGGGGTCTTCCTAATCAAAATAGTTCCTGGCGTTTGCTATGCCCCAAATTATGCTTGGGAAAGCACAAGTTGGCCTCAGCCAAAACAGTGCCAAGGAGCATCCTAACAGCAAAGCAGAGCAGGCAGGCACAGGAGGGAATTCACTCTATCACTATATTAGCACACAAACCCATCTATTTGCCTTTGGGGTCCTTACAAGCTTGCACGATCCTGGTACAGGACTCACTTCAAGGCTGGCCCCCACTGAAATAGAGACCTTGTAGAAAAGGCAGGACCTGCCAATTTGCTTCTGTCTTGCAATGAGTTGTTTTAGTTCTCTTTGGACCTTATTCTGAATGATCACATTGTTAGAAAGAAAACTAATTTGTGCCTACTGAAATGCAAATATATATGATGGAAGACAATAAATTCTTTTCCAGTGGTAAAGTAGGTTGACTTATTTCTACACCTTATACTTCAATTCCAGAAGTAATGATGTAGCTACTAGTTCATGGTAGGAATGGTTTCCTACATAAGGCTGACCAAGTAGGCCACAATTCTACTCCTTTATCAGGTCTGTAACTTGTAAATTAGTAGACGATTTCATTGATGTCAGTGGGACTGTTCACATTTTTAAAGTGATATAAAGATACAAGGCAGTATCTCCGGTATGTGTTTGAATTCTACCCCCTCATGATCTTTTGACAGTTTTAAGTCACACTTTGATAACGGGTGCATATTTGCATTAATGCTTCTTGAGACAGTATGTCTAGATAGTCACTCTCATACAAAAAAGAATATTCTTTCCTTCACGCTTGCTGATTTTTATTTCCTATTCAAGATACATTAGCCTTCTCTTCAATTAAAAACATAGCATGTGATCTGGAAGTCATGAGCAAAACCCACAAAATATCAGACAAACTATAGAGTGAGTACTGTACAGATGCTTTTGTAGAAACGGGAGGCATCTGTAAATATTTCTGGAAGAGAAAGAAAACACAACATATGACAGAGAATTTATATGGGATGATGTTCTGAGCAGGTCTGATAAGAATAACCTCTCTTTAACAAGAGACATGCTATTGTCATGAACTGGTTTATAAGCATTTATAATTAATAATCATTTATAATTGTTGTAGTTATTTGTGCTGATTTCATTCATTGCTGCTCCTTTTCAATCCCAGATCACTGGTTTAGACAGCGTTGAATGGATTTTTGCTTCTCATTTTGTGAATTGAAGTCTTCCTACAAAGAATATGGAGTGTAGGTATTTCTTTTCCTCATGTTGAGGACTGCTTAATAGTTTGGGATGTTAAAAATATACCTAGGCACATTTTTAGCCTGGTTTCCTGAGGAAACAAGGCTTAGGCAGTCATGCTGTCTGTGTGTCTGTGTCTCCCTCGCTAGTACACTGGAGTCCCTTGGACAGTTTCAACAAAATTTGACAAAGACTTCGAGTTTTCAAAGATATTAAGCTCTTTCAACCGGACTGCACAAAATATTGCCCAGGGGCCTCATTGAGGCTCCAGAGCTGTTTGTTTGATCCATCAAAGTTGAGTTGTTCTGTTTAGGCTCACCCAGCAGCCAAGAAACAGCAACCAGCTGGGCAGTCGGCTCGCGGGGGCTGACGGTCAGTCAGCGTGGCTGCGATTTTCACCAAGCCGCAATGCGTGCTGTTTCTTGCCGGGCTGTCAGGCCAGGAACAGATAGATAGGGACCTGGCAGGTTGTGGGCAGGCTCATGCAGGAATAAGGATAGGGCTGTGTAGAACTGCAGGGCACTGGGGTTTAACCACTCTGTAAAATAAATACTAAAAAAAAATAAAAATTAACAGCCAAAAAAAAACCTCTATGTGTTTGTCTCTTGCTACAGAACTACTTAAATGATGAAACAAAACACAGGGCTCAACATTCCCTTGCTAGCATCCAAATAACGCTTCTCAAAACTATATGCACAATACATCTGTCAGGAAGCAAACAGTATCTAAAAGCTACAGGAAAAGACACGCACATCCAAAACACTTGTGAGCATGTGTGTACATGTAGATATATATCCATACTTGCATATGAATGCACTAATCCTGGAACCTTCATAATCCGATGTATATAGTCCATATAAAGAACCTCAAGTTCTGTACTCTCATGATTTCCAGTGCATTTTGGCAACAGGACACTCATTTGTTAATTCATTCCTAGATGGTGGAGCAAAGTATTTGACCACTAAGATTAGGGTCAAGCCCACCAATTTTACTGTAAAGCTTACTGATTTTGTTTGTATAAATAAGACTTTTGCATAAACTATTGTTTGGCACCAGCAGGTCTCATATAACATAATTACAATGCAAGCTGCAAATAAGCTTTGAAAGGGCAACGGTGTCACAGAAACATTCTAGTAGTTCTAGTAAGCAGCTTTGTTTCAGAAAATAAGTCAGAAACTATTTCACAAATTTCCTTCATTGCCAAAAATCTATCTTAAAATGTGTTAACCATTTGCCTTTACTCTTTACCGTGAACTGCTGTCTGTCTTTGGTTAAGAACTAAGTGATTGGAGCCAAATGTTTAAGGCAACAGTTTAATATTTTTGTTTCGTTTCATGAAAAGTGCATATTAAAAATGAAGAAAAAATTGAAGGGAAAAAAAAAAGTATTCGGAGGGCACAGCAGAGTGGACAGCAAATGTCCCGTAAGTAACGCCAGCAGGCAGGAAATAACATATATTAAATTCAAAGCAGCCATTCGTGTCTTCAGTCTCTCCAAGAATGCTAGTACAAATCCAGCTGGCACCTCAGGTAGGTTCTCCAGCCACATCTGCCTGACGCATTTGGCTGTGTCTGATACTTTTTTTTTTTTCTTAAGGAAAGGTCTAACTGCTAAGAAAAGTATAATTCATTTATTTCAGGATTTCAAGGAACATATAATCCACCACGTGGCAACATTTCTCCTCATCAGCTTTTTCCTACTGTTGTAATGCTGAGCAGAAACAACTGAACAGCTATGACTGCCATGCTTCATATTATTGAGTGAGGCATGGCTGTATTTCCATCATGTGTTTGCACTGTGGTTTTCCTTGTCCAGCAAGATGCCCCAGTTAGTTAGCTTGCAGGAATGTTAACTTCTTGCCGTTGCACATAGAAAGCCTTGAAGCAAACATAGTACTATATCAGCAAGGAAATAGGTGTTCGTTATGACCGTATAAAGCACTAGCTGGTTAACACTGAGTTGGTCCAAAATGCTTTTATAAGATACTAGAAGTCATTTTACATCACACTTATTTGGCCATTTAATTCTGTTGACTTTTGGCTTAAAATAGAAAAGGATTTGTGTAACTCTGTCTAGAAATGGGCTATAGCCTCAAAATGTGAATCTAAATTTTCAAATGCCTCTAACTTGGAAGTGGGGTTTTGTTACAAGCTGTCTTTGTAACAGCAGGACAACATGGGATTATGGTATTTAAATGCTTTGTATTTTGGTTATATGTTTTTCAGATCATTAGAGTGCAAGCTACTTGTCTTCTTGAAATAAATGTCTTTTGTATATCTGTGTGCATGCAGTCACCCTGGAAAATTGTATATAAATTCCCAGTTCAGTTTGAGTTGCAAGTGTCAATGTGAAAACTCAAAACGACAATACACTATTGCACAAAAAAAAAGAACATTAGAAATAAAGAAGTGCATTATTCAATCTATTTCTTTATGTCTGCACAACATCAGGCAAACAACCAGCTCTCAATAAACTGTAAGAAATAACAAATAAGCACAAGAGAGTACAATTGAAATAATTCCAAAGAATTAAGGCCAAGTAATTACAGCTTTTTAGATATATTGACTATAAAGAAGTGTTTTCCTTGAGGGAACTTGAGGTTAACCATATGGCATACTGACCTAATCTTCAAAAGTACAAGAATGAGAAGCTTTTGACGAAGCATGGCGTTGCTATCTACATCTGTGACAGAGGAGAATAAATTATGTATCTCTGTAGATAATTTGGTAGTTTTTATTAATAATTGTAGTTATGCAAGTTAATATTACAGCAAACATTCAAGTGTAATGTTTTAGGATCTAAACTGAGCAGTGATGGAGCCAGGAAATCAAGTCCCCTATGTAGAACAGTGACTCATTGCAGTATGAATCATTTATGTCTAAAAGCAGAACTGGTCCTATTGTGTTCTGCATTGTGTCAATATTTCCATGGTAAATAATTGTTTTCAGGGCTTCTATCCATAGAAAATGGATTTTTTTGTTAAAACTGGTACACCAAACACCAGGCCAAAAGCACAAATTTTAATTACTGTAAGTAATGTGTGTTTTCCCATGCAAAAGCAATTTGGGTCATTTGTACAGATGTTCAAGGCAAGTTTGATTTTCAAATGAATATTTGAACCATATTGAGATTTTGTGAACTTAAGAGGAAAAAAAATTTGTGTATTTGAATGTATCTTATTATTTAGCTTTTATATTTTTGTTCGTTCTTTCCACTATCTGTTCTCCCAATCCTTTCTCCTTTGTACCACAGACATGTTTGTTTAAGGATTTGTTTAGCTACAGGTGTAAACCCAGTGGACTTCCAAGGGCCTTATTCTTTAGTCAAAACCAGCAGACTTTTAGCTCCCTCTGTGTTCCTTGTAATTGGATTTATCCTATGGTTGATTTCCTAAATATTTTGTAACAGGTGTAATGGAAATCTGGGCTGTAAGTATAAATGTTTTTAGTCCACGGGTTTTAATCAAACCGACACGATCAGAGCAAAATCTTTCTCAGTAATGGCAGTACACGAATACCCCTAGATTTGACAGACAGACAATTTGAACCCAGGTTTCATCGGTTTCAGGTTGCATGTGACAGGGATAACTAAAAATTCAGGTTTGACAAACTCCTACTACTTAGCAAAATTATAGACATGGAGGTGGAGGAGATTTTTCTGTCCAGTTTCAGAAATGGATAAACTGGACATTTCTATATAAGCCAGTTACCCATGGCATCAGTAATACATCTGTATAATTTGAAGATTTTCCACCATGAAAATGGGGGGTTTTTAACTCCTTTTCTCTGGATTTCAGTGCTTTGGGCTCTTGTATGCATGCATTTCTCTACCAGGCACCTACCCTGAAATAAGTAGGGGCTGTCTGACACAGTTTGGTGAGGGTGGGGGGGATTTAATAAATGTTGAAAAAGATTAATAGTATTACGGCATCATTATGCATGCTGAGTCCTGTGAAACTTCTTTCTTATAGTACAGTCTATCCTGTGAATATTTGAAATGTTCTGGTCAAATTCAATGGGGTTCTGTCTCTGGGGTTCTATTTTGATTCTTTTTCTTTTTGTCATGAAACAAAACAACAAGGTCAAGTTTATGCAAAAAGCCCCAAAATCCATGTTAGACAAATTGATATTATGGGGTTTAGAATTTTTTTCTTTCTCAGATATGCTGTTTTATTCTTACACATAGCCTGCTTGTTGCAGCTTCTGTCCCAAAACGCTAGAAGCAGTGTTGTTTTGCCAAAATGAGGAATTATCTTTTCATCCATGACTGCATCTATTGCTAAGGTAAATAAAATTGCTACTTCACAATCATGACAGTAACTATTGAAATTAACAACACCACTCAAATTATCATTAAAATGTGTTTGGAATAGCCAATCTAAACTCTAATAAGTATTAAGTAAAGCATCAAATAAGAAACATGATGCTGCTTAATAAATACTGAGGACAAAATTTAGTTAATAATAATCATCATCATAATCATCATCACCTAAGATCTGGTATTCTACCACTTCCTGTACAGTATGAGAAAGTCACCTGCAGTTAGAATGGAAGTACATAAATATAAGAGCAGCTAGCAGGGTTTAATTTTGTAGTGCTCAGATAAAACCCACACAGAAAAGGGAAAACAAGCTTATTTGGGACTAGATGTTTCAGTGTTTCCAAGTAATTAAAATAATACTGAAAAGACTCCAAGAAGTATGATCTGTAATCTGACGTTTTTGCTCTGACTCTAATGTCATCTTGGAGCTCTGAGACTGGAGATAATTATTCTTTTCTTATTATTATCTGATTTCTCAGCATGAAATGTTGGGACGTATTTTTTGAGGTCTGCCTAAATCCTCTTCTTTGTGCCATCTGGCATACCTTGACTTTCTTTTCAAGCACTTCTCATCCCTTCTTTCAAGAAGTCTGGTAAATTTCTTCCACTGAAGTCAATACCAAAACACTCACTGTCTTCAATATTAAGAACTTTTAAATAAAAAAATTCAAATTTTGGTAAATTAAAAGAAAAACTCAGAGCGACTACATAACTGTGGTGGATTCACCTTTGTAATCACCTGTTACCCATGCAGTCATCTTCTATCACTTGTCTCATGATAGTTCCCTCTTTTGCAGAGAGATGTGCAAAATCCCGTGGAAAATAATGAGGTTTAAAGATCTGTGGTACAGCTTTTTTACGTAGGGTGCTGAGAGTCTGTTCCTGGTTTGTAATCTTCAGTGCAGATTGGGAAATGACGACAGTTACAGCTTCTTTCAGCTAAGAATCAGACCGGATATTTTCCTTGTACATCCATACCTGTGCAAAGAACACAATGAGAATTCCAAAACGGCAAATTAGGAATTAAATTTTTACTGTACTTAATACATAAAAATAATCTGATGAGTTATTTGTGAAATGAATACATAACTGGGTGGGTCTTTGAGTGCGGGGTGGGAGAGATTACTAACCTCAGTTTACTCTGACCATTTTATACACTATGTGTAACTAACAGGTATTTGCAGGGGGGTTACATGGCCCTCAATTCAGAACCATTACTAGTAAAACATTCTTCTGGATACTGCTGGTGCAATTTTGATCACCCAGATAATTAAGACCAAGAATTGCAAAAGACTTGGATTCTTGCAGAATTACCTGCATCCCCCAAGAAATGGCAGACATTTATGAAAACTTTTATGCATCCAGCTACAATTGTGTGCAATTAGCAGGTAAGGTGCAAACAGTTTGTGGTGAAAATACGTACTCAGTTATTTTTCCAAACAAATTTGAATGCACATTTTAAAAAATATTTCTGTTCCTTAAAAGACAATTCCATTACCTCTGGAACTCATACACAAGATAGTAAGATAGTCTAAAATTTACCATACTTCATTAATTTGTAGATTTTCCCAAACTTTCCTTTTTCCCTGTACTTTTCCAAAATTTATTATGAAATAAATGAACTTCAATAAAAAAAATAGAGGAAAGTATAGAAAGAAAACAAATACCATGTAATGACCACTGAATAATTGATTTTAAAGTGTCAAGAAAAATATTATTTTTACCACTACAAGGTATTCAGGTATAAAATAAAGAAAGAAGACTAAGGTTTTTTTCTAAAGTTGCCTTCTTCTGCAAAAAGTTAACATGTTGAACTTCTCCTACTACTTCTTATTTTTGTGGGACAAAACTTGTATTTCTGGATTTCTGTTTTTCTTTTCCTATTCTGGCCCAAATGTAATAGTATGAGTCCAGGTTTTAACCTGAAAATACTCAGGGGAGAGATGGGAGAAATCATCATCCTTCCACTTCTTGGAGTGGAAGATTACTGACAACAGTGCACCAGCCTACACAAAACATGCGGGAGAAACAGATGGGAGCAAAGATCATGATCTTGTTTTCTTCTCCATATGAGCCAGAAGAGCAATATTCCTTGCGTGGGTGATATGTACTTCATTTGAAAGGATGTGACATTTCCATTTTGCCTTTGCAGCCCAGGAGACAAGAGATGTACATACATCACAAATCTTCTGACTCCAAGCAAGGAGGAGGTGGTCAGGATGAAGGTCAGGATGAACAGTTAAAGGTCTTCTTGGGTTTCCTGTGGTACACTCACTGTGAATACTATCAGAAAATATTTCCCACCTGCTATAGTCTTTACTTTTCCAAAAGGAGACGATTTTCCCTGAAGTATTAGCCAGTGTCCTGTGGATACGTTATCTATGGCACAGATTATCTGAGTGCATCTGCAGGGGAAGGTTGCTCTGTTAACCTTTTAGCAAAGGTCCCACAAGAGACACCTGGAGCTCCAACACTTTACTGTCTCATTTGAATATTTCATGTTTGAAGTTGCCAAGTGGAACTTTATCTAATGCCTACAGAAAATTTAGCTATAATACTTTGCCCACTGCACTCCGTGGCAAGGTAAGCCTGCATAAGTTCTCAGCATGCTTGCAATGTAGTAGGATTTCTTTGGAATAACTGGGGTTTTTTTGGAAGTTTGTTGCCATTAATAGGAAACACTTTCCTATCCTCAAAGGTATGCATGATTCTTGCCATCCCTAGGTGTTGCATTCGGAACTCTGTCTGGAGTTTGCAAATGACTCCTTAGTCAAAAATAGAAGTGGTTTATACTATATTTATAATGACCTGAGTTTTCTTAAGTGAAGATTATGGATGCCAAAGAGTGGCAGGTGTCTGCTCAGGTGGAAACCAGGTATGCAATGACAGCAGTCCCTGTGATGCAGCTTGCTATGCATAAAAGGATGTGAGTGAAAAGGATTTATAATGTCAGCCTACAGACTCTTGAATCAGGTGAGATAAATGAAAGAGTAAGTACCTACTGCTTGTATGCCTCAAGGGGAGTTCTGTGATGTAGATGTGCATCTATTAAAGTATTTAGTAATATCTCCACCTTTGGAGATATCCAAAGCCTGAGAAACCTGCTCCAGCTGCCACTACTTTGAGCAGGGGGGCTAGACTAGTTGATCTCCACAGGTCCCTTCCAGCCTCAACTGCTCTGTGATTCTGTGTAATAACATCTATGTGATAATCTGCAATGCCCAGTGGACTATTACTTTAATTGGATGCCTTTCCTCCCTGTAATTTCTATATCTCCTCTGTGTGCCATGCCCTCACATACAGAATTCAGTAACAGAATTAGCTGATTTGTGGTTCGTAGTAAGCAATATTTGCCCTTGAGCTACTGGGAATTGTACTTACATCCCTGTCAATCTAGAAATAGGGGATGAAAAATGATAGCTCTCTTATCCTTGAAGCATCAGTACTAAAAGCTCAACACTAAAAGTTCCTGAGACATGAGATTTTATAGTTGTCATTTTTCTGGATGAAAAGCATAGTGAAAGTCATTCTAGCTTTTTAATAACTATGGAATTTTGAGCCCAGTGGAGCTGGTTTCATAGTAATTAAAGTACTGGGGGTTACAAATTCAATACAGAAACTTTACACTAAATTAAATTGAACTTCACACTCAATTGTAGCAGGTAGTTGGCATATTGCTTTTCCAAAAATTTGGGTTTTTTCTTGTTTGTTCTGATCCAAATGGCATGCAGGCTCCCCTTTTAAAGATTATTCTTTCAAGTTGCGGGTTTGGGGGTTTGCAGGTTTGTACTTAGCTTATTAACAGCATTGCTGTGGAAAGACACTGATACAAACATTGTAGGTAATGGGGATGGATAAGCTATCCTGAAAACAGAGCCAAATGGCCAGTTTTATATGTGTATCTGGGTGGGGTTTTTTAGGCTTTAATTGTTGGTGGTTTGGTGGGTTTTTAAAAATTACTTTATTTTATTTCATTTAGTTTGTGCAGATCTTTTGCCTTTCAAGGGTTAAAACGGATACCACACAGACTTTTACTGACTAAGGAGTCTCCCCCACCCTGCTTCCATTAGAAGCCTTTGAACTCGATTCATGTCTGCAATCCTCCTTCCATTACAAAGTAATGTCAAGATCTCTGAAAAGACTGTGGCCTGTTTAATGTCTTATTTGTCACCTAGTTAAATCCTACTGTTTGACATTTGGAATTATCTCTAATAGCTTTACCACTTTCCTAGGATCTTCGCCCCCATTCAGCATAGCCTTTGTATAATCTTTGCTAAAATACTATGCCTAAAAACAAATAACATGTATGTTACATAGATTTTAAAATTGTAAAAGGCTATATAAACATCAAGTCCGTGGAGACTCAATTATGTAATTTCAACTGTAAAGAAAGGAAAACAGATGCTACACAGTAAACTTAAACTACCTTAATCATAAACAGAAAAGATTAAAAAAAGGGAGAAACTAGTTGTTGCTGTTACTATTACTACAATCAACTCCAAGATCACTTCCCCCAGTTCTCCTCTTTTTAAAATGGAATTTAAAAAAGAGCTTGGTAGATTATTTCTAATGAAGAATTTATGCAGTTACTTTTCTTAATATATACATTCTTTAGTAAAAATACTTTTCCCTAATATTTCGTTATCAATATGAATTAAGAGAACATTTCCCACTACACTGGAGACTTGATTGCAGAGTAGTTGCATTAAACAAGATATTCAGACTAAACTTTTATCTCCGAAATCAGTCATTTAAACTACATGTTGTTTTACTCTGCAGTCTAGATCATTACATTTCTTAGGCTCAAATGTCACTATTTAGATGGAAAGTCAACTTTTTTTTGGATAATTTATTTTTCACAATTTTTCAGAAGCATTTGGCACACAAATCCATGTCTGCTTTCCTCGGGGAGCAAAGCTGTACAAAGATGTATCCTTCCCCTCCCCTAATCTCCAAATGGTGCTTCTGTTTCTGTGCCCCAGCATACCAACTCCTTGGTTGTTCCTCTGCAATTCTTTGTGGGATAGCATTGAAAATAAAGTCAGTGAAATCATCTGTGTTTAAAGTGCAACATATAAACTCAAAAGATGCATTCATTAGCAAGTATAACTATAGCGGTGGTGAAGGACTCAGCATCAGGGACATTCTGGCTTCTTGGTGTTTTTTTGACATTCTACCTAGTGACAATGCAATGCACAGGATGATGGTGACTTGCTCTAAAATGCAATGGAGAAATAATTTTTCCTGTATTTACAGTAACAGGAGTGGACAGAGAAGAGAACAGAAGTGTACATCATATACATCCAATTGATTGTTCTGACATGGTTAAGGAAACCCATTTAATAAAGCCTGTTGTGACCTTCTGTGGGTGTATCATCTGCAGTTAGCATGACAAAAATGAATGCCACATATTGCCCCCTGAATCATAGTGAGACACTAACTTACACCAAAGTAACTAGAAAGGGCACAATATATGGCTGTGGTTGTCTGCTTTCAAATAGCCCTGGCTTTTCTTTGCCTAGCAGAAATCTCCTGTTGGCTAGCTTCCTTACCAAGGAAGAGTGTAAACACTGATGTCCATGGAAAAAAATTTCCTCAACCTGACATTTTCCCTGAACTTTGAGATTTGTCGCACAGTCCTTTGACACCCATTTTAAAAAAGAAAAACTCCCTGCTGAAGTTCCCTTCTGAAAGAAAGGTAATTCCAACCTGAGACCACTACATGATTGCAGCTGTGGTGGTATGAGCTGGGTGTGAAGGCAGCCGGAGACAGACTGGGATTCTGTGTGCCCTGTACCTTCAGCTCCATCCACATGCACAGCACAGCCAGGGCACATCCTGGGAACTGCAGCCCCCCAAGCTTCCAGTGGGAAATGCAACCTACCAGTGAGCCCTGAAAGCCTGTGTGTTCTGGTCCATGTTGGAGTAAAACTACAGTAACCTCCTAGTGACTCATATGTGGCTACCTTGCTATCACAGAAATAGGAAATCTGCCTAAAATTTACCAGTGTTTGGAATTTTTTTGATGAAAGGTACACCCATTCTGATTTGATATCATCAAATGCAGAGCAATCAAACCCAAGCAATGCTTTATGTAGCCTTTATCTTAAACAGATGATAAACTTCCATCTCTGAAGTGAGGCTGACCACTTTAGTGCAGCAGGGCATCAGTTCACCTTTACAGTTGGCATGGGTCCCAACCAAAGTGAGCAAAAAGGGACTAATGGCATCTCCCCTCAAGCTGGTGGGAACATGTGATTTCATCAGATTCACTCGCTCAAGTTAATCCAAGCCCTGCGCTGTAATCACGGATGTTCAGCCACCCTCCTTGACTGCATCTCTGGTTGCCGTCTTCCCATCAGCTCAGTAACCACAGTAACAAAATACCTCCGGTTAGGAGCGTATGGGTAGGTATTAGGACTCCCCTGTGGGGCTTTCTGTTAATTCCTGTTGTCTTGCTGGAAGCAACTTGGTTCATCATGGTCTGCTGTGACACAGACTGCCAGGAGACGGCAGCAGACTTATGCTCCTACTTACCCTTCCAGCCCTGGGAGAGCTGGCGTTTTGGTTGTAAGAGGAATTTTTTAAGCCACAAAAGGAATCTGCCATCTGTAATACCAGATAAGCACAACACTGAAAGCATTCTGCTTTGTTCAGTAGTGGGCACTGTTAGGTGTAAAGTAAAAGCAAGCAATTATGTGTAGCTAGAAATGAAGACCTTCTTGCAGAGCTCTGTCCCTGCTTGTTAGATTTGCTCATTTAGAAAGCATATGTCAAAGCATCGCATGTATTTTCCTTTCCCCTGTTCAGACCATCTGGATGGAGTGTATGTATATAACAATTCGGTTTTCTGAATACCTATGAATAAACGATATGTGTAAAATATCAGTAAAATGATGATAGATTTTAAAAAATCATTTTAAAAGATGTGCTCTTGTCCATTTCTGGCATATATTTTATCCATCTCTAACCTTCAATCTCTTTAATACCTCATTTTTTCCTACTAAAAATGCCCTACAAGTCTCGCACAATTCAATCTTTCCCTAGTTTTAAGTCCTTCTTCCACTCACCCCCCACCATTCCAAGGTAATGTGAGACTCTCATAACAAGTTTCTCAGATTTTCTTGCCTTCTATGTCACCCTCTTTTAATGGGACTATTGCCAAATAGCAAACCTCAGTCTGCTTTCAAAATCCATTTCAGTTTTCCTGTTAAAGACAGTTTTGTTGACCAGAGACAAGACAAGCTGTGAACAAGCTTCCCCTGAAGCACTGTATTTACGTCTAATACTTTTATGGCTATTACTTATGTCCAACACAAGGCCGCTCTGCAACCTATAACTTCAGAATAAGAGAGACTTAGAGCTCAGCTTTATTTCTGCTTGAAAAAAGCTCAAAAATATTTGCACATTATCATAAACATAAACTGCTCCATACAATTACTTGTAAACTGCCAGTATGTCAAGCCTGACCGGTTATCTGGCTCGCCAACCTTGCATACCTTCAGTCAGATTATCCACTTTCAGCTGAAATCTCCCCCTTCAGCTGTCACTGTAAAGTGCTTAGGAAATCATTTCAGTATATGTTGTCTGATGTTCCACAAGTCTCTTAATTGTCAGTTCTCTTTGTACAAAGTATTTCAGCCAAACAAATATTAGAAAAAGCTGTACCAATTTTAAATTTTTGCAGTTGGGGAAGGGAAGGGATGACTATTTTTTTTTCTTCCTTTAAAAGTGCTTTAATTAGTTTCCAAAGAAGCAGGACACAGAATCACGTTTTCATTCAAACTCGTGACCTGAACAAGCAGTATTTCATAAGATTTTTTTTTTTTTCAACATCTACTGACTGACAATATTAATGACAATCAATGAAATCATTAAGTCATAAGACTTCTTTTGCAAGTAGTTTTTTAAAATTCTGTGATGAAGACAGAAATTTGCCCTGAACAGCTCAGTCTGTTTCTTTTCCCACAGTCTATGTGAGACTGTGAGATGCCCAAGTGATTGTGGTGATTCTTGAAAAACTTTCAGTTTAGATAGAGAGGATTATAGAATTGATGTGGCATGGCCGTATCATATATTACTGACAGAATGGATGGGTACCTATTTTGGAAAAAAAAAAAAAAAAAAGCTTTCATATGAAAAACAGAAATAAAATTTAAAAAAAAAATCAATTTTTCTCTGTGTGCTCCCAGGATTTAGAAAATAGGAAGGGCAATCCATTCTGAGATTTTCTGTAGACCTGGGATTTTTCCCTAGAGCCCTGTTGGAAGCCATTCCTTCAGCCAACCATTGACTGAAACAAAAAAGCCTTTATATTTTTAAGTTGGTATAGGATAAAACCCTGGTTTTGCAAAAACAGAGAGGTAAGATTCTAATGTATTCATAGTCTCAGAGTACAAATTAAGTTTTGTAAAGAAATGAAAACAGTAAAGGAGCTGTGGGAGGAATTCTGGATGTGTGCACAGAAAAAAGAGCAGAATCCAGAAAGTGTACATATTTGTAGAAAACAGGTTAACAAAGAAGTTACTCAATGAAGACAAATTTGTTCCAAATCACAGAATGTAGCAATAACTGATAAAATAAACAAGAAATGACAACTCATTGAAAACCTTTGAAAAACTTGTCCTTTTGAATTTTTTTAGGTTAAACGGATTAATCAGAATGATGTACTCTGTGACCCAGCAGAGAAATCTTGTCTTTTTTTGCCTGCACTTGCAAACTGATATTGATTCGAATTAGGAAAGGATCACAAAGCTGAAACTAAAGTAGTTTTCAGAGCTTCAGTATCTGCAATAGCTGGCCTTTAAACATCTTTCTATAGTTAAACATCATTCTAAAGATGTTTCTAAAACATCTTTCATATATCCGATGTGACTTAAAAAAAAAAAAAGCTATTGACGTCTATCAATATATAGGGAAGACTGATGAGGGGAAGGGATACATGCAGGAAAACAAAATGAGTGCGAACTTGTTATTAGTAAACACAGACTGGAAATCAGATTTCTTAGAATTCAAGGAATGAGATTTTTGAGTAACTTTCCTAGAGAGATAAAAAGGGACAAGTTAATTTTAAGTGGAAGTTTACACCTTTATGGAAGAGAGGACATAAAAAGATGATTTGCAGTAAAAAGGGACTATATTTAATATTCCAAGAGCATCTTTCCAGTTTTATATTCTTACATCACATTAGACAAAACTGCAAGTTAATAGGGTGCATGATTTTTATTACGCAGTTGCTGAAGCTCCACACATGAAAAAGTGTTAAGTATTTAAGCCAAAAGAGTCTGAGTTTGTTTTTGAAAGGGGCAGTACTCAGAACATTACACAGTTGGAACTACCATCTAAAATATTGAAAATGAAATGCCCATTTTCAAGAAATTACTACTTAGTAACTTATATCCCACTCTCTTAGATAAGTAAGTTGCTACTAGAAATAGGATTTATTTTCTTAAATTATTTTGTTGCTTTTCAAATCTGTACTCATTAGTTCCTGTAAGTGCACAGTCAGAGAAACGTTATTTTTAAAAAAATTATTTGACAGAAAGCTCACCACAAAATGATAGATCTGTTCTTGAAGTATTTCCAGGATTTACTTTCTGGGTTTTATGATTCAGCATATGACTTGATATGATGTATCGGCTTTTTATATAACTAAGAAATTGGATAATGCTGATATCTCAGAGTTATCTACCTCACCACAGTATTAAGTTGGTACCTTTGAATGAGAAGCACTATAAATCTGTAAAATATTAAGCAATTTTCACAGAATCATAGAATGGTTAGAGTTGGAAGGGACCTTAAAGATCATCTAGTTCCAAGCCCCCTGCCATGGGCAGGGACACCTCCCACTAGACCAGGCTGCTCAAAGCCCCATCCAGCCTGGCCTTCCAGGGATGGGGCATACACAACTTCTCTGGCCAGCCTGTTCCGGTGTCTCACCACCTTCACAGTAAAGAATTTCTTCCCAATATCTAATCTCCCCTCTTTCATTTTAAAATTGTTACCCCTCGTCCTATCACTCCACTCCCTGATAAAGAGTCCCTCCCCATCTCTCCTGTAGGCCCCCTTCAGGTACTGGAAGGCCACAATAAGGTCTCCCCGGAGCCTTCCCTTCTCTAGGCTGAACAACCCCAACTCTCTCAGCCTGTCCTCATAGGAGAGGTGTTCCAGCCCTCTGATCATCTTCGTGGCCCCCCTCTGGAACCGTTTCAACTGGTCCATGTCCCCCTTATGTTGGGGGCTCCAGAGCTGGATGCAGTACTCCAGGTGGGGTCTCACCAGAGCAGAGTAGAGGGAGAGAATCACCTCCCTCAACCTGAATTTTACTATTTCTATGTTTATTCAAGTCATCAAAACAACATATGAAAGTTTCTTACTGCTTTAAAGTTGGCAGTTACTGTCTGTTATTTTTTAGGCTATTTTTGAATTGACAGCTTAAGCAAATAATTGTTTTTGTTGACAATACTCTATAAGTTGTGGCTCAGCAGACGTTTACCACATTTATATGCTTAAACAGCACAGCTTGCGATTTTATCTTGAATGTATGGTTAGGCAAGGTAGCTTTCTAAAAGGAAGCTGTGGAAAAACACAGTCAATTAAGCCAGGTTGCAACCTTGCATAAACCCTTAATTGAGAATAGGCACGACAAGGGAACAAATAAATGAGGTATCAGTATTGGGCTCTTTTTTCCTGTGAAGAGATCTATTTTGCTTGTGAGTTTCACTGTGCTCCTTCCAGCCCCAGTACATCTGAAGGTGAGGAATGGAGGCCCCAAGGAACATTTTCTCCTCGTTTCATGGCATAGTTCTATCTTCTACGGACAACAGCTGGCAATTAATGAGAAAAATCCCAGTCCTATCCAGACACATTTATATTCCAGGTGTCCTTCTGCAAATTTAGGCTGTGAATGAGATTATGTCTGCCTTTTTTATGTTGCTTGCTCTGTTGGCTTTACAGTACAGTACCCCCAAGTGGCCTGTTTAAGTCAGAATTCGAACACAATCGTTCACTGGTGGCTTTTTAATGAACAAAGCTGAAACTGAACTAAGATTTAAAAAATAGAGAGAGTAGCAGGGAGCACTTCAAAGAATCCTATGTAAACAAAACTGCAGCTCAGTGACCACGTCAGAGGAAACAAGTGTTTTACTTAAAATGATGCAGAAGACAATCACCCCAATTTTCACTTTGCAATGCCTTTCAGTGGCCTGTGTTTTCTGGCTCATGGTGTTGCTCAGAGTGTCTGTAAAGTGGTAATGCTAATCTTTGGGAGTCATATTTTCCCCCCTTCCCGGAGGTTTTCTATGATCATAAGCCAAGAAGGACTGGGTAGAGCTCAAACTTGTTATCACTGTTATCACATGGCATAAAAAACAGGAGGTGAAATGGCCAACCAATGACAGTGACACCGAAAGGATGGCAAGAAGGAGAGGAAAGGGGTGAGGGAGCTTCACCAAGACTTTTTTTTTTTTAATTGTCAGTTCCCCTAATGTTTGTTCATGAGCTAAAATGTATTATATTTTGTCCTGGCAACTTCTGCTTCAGGTAGTCAGTCAGCCAGTTGAATTAAAAATACTTTGGACAGTTGTCATCAAATGTTTCTGTTGAAATCATGTTGTTTTAAAGAGATGCAGGGCCATATTCTGCAGGAACCTGAGTGCTGAATACCTTTGCCGAATTTACTAGGAAGTAAAGTCGTACTGGTATCAGTCAGGGAGCATGCAGCAGCTTCTTCAACGTGTAGTCAAAGTCAGAGGTACTGGCTCCATAATTGCCTGGGGACTGGCGAGGATGCTGAAAACAACTCTTTCTTAGCCTTTACTCGCAGCCCAGCAAGAGTCATTCTGTAGCTGAATGCTGAGGCAGAGGGCAAGGGAACATTTGTTGTGAGGTCTGCCTGGCTTACGTACGATGATAAGGATGTTTGCATCTGATTTGTTCCTACCATTGGCACAATCATTGCGTAGAAGCTACTAAATACTGCAGTCACTCTTGTCTTTCACTGCGGTATGATAGGATATCATGCCTTGAACTGGGGTTTCTGGGATATAACCGGCTCTGAGCAGTATCAGTCAATTCAGCTGACAGAAGAGCGAGATGATAACATGGCAGCAAACAGAGGGTTTCATGTAATATGACACCTTTGGGATTTTTCCTCTCATTTTAAATTATGAAATGCATAGTACTTTGTGTGATTAGGTTTTACTGTCAAAGGTGGATTTTATCTCATTGAACACAATGGTTGAATAATACTGCCAGTTAAAATAACCCAGTTAAAATAGACCACATAACATCAGAGTCCACATGGTGATTTACAACAACTGCTTTGCTGGGTTAATATTGCTGTTTCAAAGGTGATGCCAAAACTGGCTGGATGGAATTATAGCAGCAGTAGTTACAAGTTACCAGCCACTTACACTTTAGATGTTGTTTCTTTTTCACCATATAATTATTCCATTAAATAAGAAGAAAGTAAATAGTGAACTGAAAATAAAATGGAAGACTTAGGATTTGATACACTACTATACACATCTCTGAGTGCTCAAGGGTCTTCTCTGAAGGGCCACATTCAAGAAATTCTGGCAGCTCACCCACAGCCAAGCAAGCATGGCTTGCACGGACTCCCACCAGCAGAACCGCTGAATCTGCATCTTCATTTTCAGAGAGGTGCACTAGTCCAGAAATCTCATTACTCTCTGACAATGCTCATGATAATGATAATGAAATGTCATATATTGGAAACTGCATGGGGAAGCTATAATCTACCTTCTCCGTTTCTTTTATTATGAATGGAGTTATTGGTCACATGCTGCCAACACAAACAGGAAAAGAAGTTCTCTGCCCCAAAGGACTTACAGTCCAAGGACCTGATCCTGCATACTGTTGTATATGACTGTACACAAGCATATATAACTAGCATATATTTTCTCTTTGCCCGTTGACTAAGATGCATAAAATTGTAATTTATTCAATAAAAGTTCCCACCTACAGCAAAGGTAATTCTGATAGACTGATTGGGGTATATAGTTTTTGAGTACTAGCTTGTACTAGCATCTATTTAAAAAATCCATATAAACTGAATGGCAAGTATATTGATGTATATCAGATTGTAGGTTTGTACATCTATCTAATAAAACAAGCATTTTCAAGTAGTCCTACAACTACATATTTCAACTGTTTAGATAATGTGTTTTTTCTTTTCAAAATCACTTGGTTTTGCTGGTTTGTTAACTTCATGAATTTAGATTTCTTTGTATGATTTCTACACTTTTCTAATGTTACCTCTCTGCCACTGGATACTTTCCCTTCTAGAGTCCTACCATTTTAACAAAAAAAGGGATTAACCTTATAGCCAGTCAGTTGGTGGCTATTCATCTTTATCTTGCTATTCCGAACTGTGAAGACTACACAACTTTGATTATGTTATTTGTTTGGGGGTTTTTTGTTATTGCGCTATGGGCTATCTGGGCCTGCATAAAATATATTTATTCATAAGAACTGAAGAAGTATAGCATTTCAGCATTTTTAAATAATTTCTGTCATTTTTCTACAATTTCAGAGAAGTCCAGTGTAGTTCTGTCTGTGGAATTTGGCCTAAATAATGTTATTTATTCTTCAATACTCTGTTGCACAGGTTGTTGCACAGGTATGTAGGAAGCTGGAAGAATATTTTCTTGCATTTTGTAAAGAAAATCTAAAAATAAGTTATATTTAGCTGGTACAGCAGTCAACCTGAATAAGGTTTTGAGGTCAAAGATTCAGTTTCCACAAGCCATAACAACTTGCCTACCACAATTAGAAAGTGAATGCTGCATATTTTATCCTTTAAACAAAACCTCATAAAAAGAATAGTGGTTGTGTAGAAGCGATTATTTTCTCACTTTGTAGACTTTGTTCATGGACAATGAGACATGGTGGAGTTCTCTGAGGACAAAATAAGCATTTCATATAAGGTAGGAGTATAAAACCAGAGAAAAGTAGCTCTGTCATACAAGAAACTTGAGTATTTCATAATGATTTTCTTTCAAGATGTCCTGCTTGAACAACATAGTCCTAAAATACCTAACTGTATTAATTCTTCTTAGTTTCCATATTTAGATAAATCTTGGTCTTTCAAAAACTTTTTTTTTTTCCTGTAAATTTTCCACCTGTGGAATGTTGCCTGCATTTGCTCTTATAATGACCTTTCATTTGCTGAAACCCTCAGTCACGCATTAATCACTTCTTATCTGGACTATTGCTATTCCCTCTTTATAATCTTTTAAATACTTATTATCTCAACTTCAGGGGACTGAAGTATCATAGCCAGACAGTTCTGTCTATCCAGTAAATATTACTATATCAGCATCATCTTCCAGACCATTTCATAGCTTTCCACTTAGACTGCCCTTCTAATCAACCTCAAAATGGTGTTTGTTCAAAATGTTGTTTTTTTCCAAATGTTTGATAAATTAGTCTAATTTGCTATATCAACTTTATGTCCACACCTTTAGGTGCCACACCTAACTTTGCTCTTCCATCTTGATATCTTCTCTGTCTCTGCTTGAGCTGTGGTCTTATTTGAGCCAAATGAGATTCCCTTTCTTTGCGGTGTCTCTGTCACCAAGCAATTTTAAATCTCACATTACTTATTTTCACATAGGTTTCTTGATTTTGTGCAAATATTTGTATGATGTTCCTTTACACAGAATTGCATTTCAGAATTTTGCTATATGAGACTGCAGAATAAAACAAGAAGATAATACTATGTAATTCAGTAGTTTCTTTTATTACATACTGGATGACTTAAACTGACATACGAGATTTCAGTATAGCTTTTGTTTACATCAATCTCCCCAAAATGGTCCATAATTTTGTTCTTTTTAATCCTCAAAATTGAAAAGGAAGTGTTTATAAAAAATACATACATAAAACTATATAATTTATAGCTGCATGATGAATTTGAAGGTTTTCAATTTTATAAACTGATGCATTTTAAATGTATTTACTGCATTTATTTTCTGAGCCCTAGGCACAAAAATAAAAGACTGGAGTAGACAATAATTTTAAATAATTTTTTAAAACATTTTTGCAAGAATGTTTAAAAATCCTTAGCTCAAGATATAAAAAAATTTGATGAAAATTATCTGGTATGAAGCATAAGTTGTGAGAAATACTTTATAGAAGGAGAAAAAAATTCAAAGAAAGAAATTAAATGATAATTCTTAATCCCAATGCTAAAAAACACATTAGCTTTTTCTGCTACAGAGGGTTTTGTCACTAATTCCCCTCCAAGCTGAGTAAACGACCACTTCTCTGTTCATAAAAGCAACAAAACTTTGTAGGGCTATGAGAATGTGACATTTTAGTACAACCCAAAAGAACAGACTTATGGCTCTCAAAACCACCTCACACTGATGGCAAGCCTTAAATTTATCCACACACCCACTTCTAGGCAAACTAACGCTGAGAAGCTCCCTTTCTAATAAATGAAAAGAGATATCCCTGCTTTGAATCATCCTTTGAAGGATTTTATTTCATTCTTTTTACTGGCCGCATTTTGAATGCTATATAAAAAAAATACAAAAATTCAAGAATAGATATTTTGTTTGATGAGTTCTCATCTGTGTCACAATGAGGCTAATTTATAATGTGTGAGCTCTGTTTTCTTTCATTTTGTAAAATGTTGACTTGCAAACTGAAGTAGGAAGTAACTGCACTACTGCAGGCACTTTCCACAGTTTTACTGCCCTGGTTATACATAGTTTTACAGGAGAATCCTTCCTTTTACCAGACTAATTGAAGGGATTTTTTTTTTTTTAAATCTTGGGTTATGAATTACTATATGATTTAACTTGAAGAGCTGCTCTGTAAGGTCTAATTTAAAGTAATAAGGATGCTACAATCCAGGAAACTTTACTTATGAAACACCCTGACTTTTCAATGAGGTACAAAACGTCACGTGGTATATGAAAGCTGCCAGTAGAAAAGTAATAGAGAGAAACAGAAACAGAAAACAGGGACAAGGTCAAGTCTGGAATATTTCAGAGACTTAGCAAATGACAGATGAGTGTGATAGAGGCATGAAGGAATAGTTTCCTGGAAACTTATTTTATAATTAGCATATGAGTCCTGAGTATCTGGTGGACCCTCTTCAGCTTCAGCTAGGTTGACAGCTTAAATAACTTTGTGTGTTCTTTTCGTATAATGGCAAGGTCACCACAACTTCTCATGTTCAATTTGCAATGTGGCACACATCACAATGAGAGCAGTTGGCTCTTCACCATTTCTTTTGTAATTCAAACTCTCCCGACTAGAAGGCAGAAAATTGGAGACAAAGTATCTCATCAAAAGGAAAAAATTATTAGAAATCAGAATTGTGTCATTTCTCCAGAGGCTGCACTTTGTATATTTAAATTAAACGTCAGTGCAGAGGCTTGTGATCACATTTTGCACTATTTAAGCACATCTTCTGTCAGATTTAGAAAGCATTTAAATAAGGTTCTGTGAATCCAGGTGAATTTAATCTGTAGTTACCACTGCATAATTTTAGAGCTATCAAGATGGAAACATGCCAGTCTTTTCCATAAAACAACCTGATTTAGAAACTTACTGTTTTTTTCCCTCTCTTTCAGTACAAAAGTACCATGATTTCTAGATAAAGCCATTTGATGTGAAGAAATGTACCCAAACATGGAAAAAAGCAATTTTTTAAATAATTAAGACAGAGGAAAAAGATAAATTGGAAAATTAATTAACAGAAAGGATAAAATTTTCTGATATAGCTAAAAAACAGCTTGAAAGAGACTTGTGAATGTGATGATGGTAAAACTCTGGGGAAGGCTCAAGAATGATTAGCATAATGAAGTTTATTGACTATTGCTTAAGCAGTTGCTGAGCTATGTCTGTAGGCTTTCCACCTACCATGAAATAATCAATTTTATGAACTCTCCTTCAGTGCAGAGTTAAACAAATTGGTTTCCTTGGACCATTTCAGCCTGGACCCCCAGAGAAACCAATCTGAGAAGCCGCAACGGTGAGGAGCTCCAGGGACAACGATTGCAATTGCAAAGATCCACACAGAAGTGAGAGTGAGGAGTTCGCAACAGAAAACAATTATTGTGCGGGCACCAGCAAAAGACATAAATATTAGTTCAAACATGAAAAAAAGTCAGGATCTGCAACTATCTTAAAAAATATTAAAAGTTCCGCTTAGTTATATTCAGGTTAAAGAACAGGCAAAATACTCTGCTACCTATCATTTTGCTCTATTTCTCATCTCAATAATAACATAAATAAAGACCAGCCATGCAGTCTTAATTAATTAATTAACTTAATTAATAAGTTTACTACATGAGGAATTACTAAATGGTATGCTACAACAGACATGAGCAAGCTCTTCCCCAGAGCCTGAGCCAACAAGAGCCATTTAACTCCCATTAGAATATCACAGAGCCCAAGCTAATAAGCCCTGCTGTGAAGCACTGTATATTATTTTAGGAATGATGCCATGCTAAAGCAGCATGGCTTGTATTGGTTGAGAGTGCAAAAGAAGAAGATGATTTGCTAGCTAAAACCCATGTAAACACAGTCATTCACAGCAAAGACTTTAGATTGCTTAGGCACCTCAGCTAGGTATCACTAAAATGAATATTTTCTGTAAGTATAGCTAGAGCCTCATCTAAGAACAAGAGGAGTTACTGCCTTGTTTCCACACAGAAGTCACGATATCTGCTACCTAAGTGATTTAGAATTAACCTAATTAAATCCTAATATTTTCGGTGGTAGGCTACAAAATTCCATCACTTTTTAACTATCATTAGACATGATGTTGTAAATTTGGGGGAAGTGAGGTTGCAAAAAAGTTTACCTGATATTTCTCTCTCTTTTGAAATTAAGATCCCAAAAATTGAGAACAAAGTTACCATACATGCTACTTTGCTAAAATTAAACGTTTTAAATTAGGATATAGTTGCATATAATGGATATATGTTCTTAGAAAATATACTCTATCCTCAGAGATTTTTTAAAAACTCTTTACTTTGGAGGATAATATGATGTGTTGTGGAGGTTTCTCATATGTAGATGCAAGGCCACTGGAACCAAAATACTGGAGCATGCAAATCTGCAAAATCAGATTGCTGAGGAGTACCTCATTCTGTACTTAAAATAAATGGGTATCAGTACAAACTAAGATTCTCAGACAGTGGCTTTATTTTTTAAACTGTTTTGTACTAAAACATTTATCATGTTTAGTAGTTCTCTGGTGCAACAGGAAGATGTGGGTAGGTATTTACCTTATGTACTAACACTGCCTTCTACAGGAAAGGAAGATGATGTGTGTAAAAATATAGAAGACAAGTAAAATTATGGAAGAATCTGATTTCCTCAGCTACAATTCAGTTACAGACGGTAATTTTGGCCTGGCCTTGGTAAGACTGAAATAGTTAGTGAGATTTGTAGAACATTCATAACTAATATTTGGCAAAATATTTAGAAGAAACTGTCATAGTTTCCTGCATATGCCATAAATGAAGGGGAAATCAAGCAAAATGAGCTGGTTTTGCAGTCTGAGCAAAAAAATGACAAGCCACAAAGCTAAGCAGTCAAAAACTGGTACATTGACTGGCGGTAGGTGGGAGCCATACCCAGAGCAAACCTACAGTCTACACCCAAAGTAAACCTACAGTCCCTAGGTCTTTCCCAAAAGCCCATAAATCTCATTTTCCAAAGGTAAGTTTTCTAGAAAACAGAGATGATTTTGCACCCTATTTTTCAAGATGTGGTATATCTATCATAGCAGCAATGTATAATGCACAGCCCAATGACAGTGACTTCAGGTACTGAAGTTTGGGGTTAGGTATAAAATCACACATCCCAACCCAACAGGAAAACTATCTCAGATTAACAAAGTACCTTTAGAAAAATCATGTGGATTCATTCATACTTTGCACTATCAACCAAGTACAGCTGTCATATTTAACAGAAAACTGGATGCAGTGAGTCTGTAATATTTAAAACTGATGTCAAAGGAAATGAAGAATTACAGAAATAGAAAGAAACAAAAGAGGCCAAACAGAATAATCCATACGGTACAGTATCTGATGGTCTTTCCCATACAGAAAAAGATACTATATATCTTACAGGGGAAAACAACAGTAATAGCCTGTAGTAGGTTTCCCTGGGTTTCTCCAGGTTCAAAATTGGAGATATTCAAAACCTGCCTGGATGGGTTCCTGTCCAGCCTGCTCTAGGTGAACCTGCTTTGGCAGGGGGGTTGGACTAGATAATCTCCGAAATTCCCTTCCAACCTCTACAATAATGTGATTCTGTACGTCTTATCATTCCAGCATCCTGCAAAAATGAAGAGAAGGGGCAATGGGAACCTGTCAATTTGTACAAGAACGTCTTAAGTACCAGTGATAGCAGGTTAGGACTAATGCCTCTAGCAAAGCAAAGAGATCTCTTAAAGATCTGTAGCAAAAGTAGTGTCTGTGCCTAAGGGAGACTACACAGATCGAAGACACCGAGACACATCACAGATACATCAAAAGTAGATCTGATACACTTTATGCATTGCTCTGCATTCAAACACCTTTCCTTAAATACACATAATATGCCATATTATTTGTGTTTAGCAGAGTCTGAAAGTCTACTACATTAGCGTAATATCACCAACAGAGCTGTCTCCATAATAATCCTCATAAATTGTTGGTAAATGCTGCTCCTCAGAGTAGTTTTCCTACAAGTATCAGCAATGTTGTGCCTCATAAAAATCTGACTACCACTGGGTTTGGTGTTGCTCTGTCTTGGGCTGTCTGGACTAATTGGTTTGTTCTGCTTCTGCGCTCATCGTCCCTGACAGCTGGGGAACCACAATATGTCCTCACGTCCTTTGCTCTCGTGAGATGTGGCTATTCACAGAATGAGAGCTGCTTTGTTAAGAAATCTTGTCTTGCTTCCCAATTACCCGTTGTCTTCTCAGTCGTTTCCACTCTGTGGGGCTCTTCTATGAAATGCAACCAGCTTATAAACACTCCAGTAATGACGTTTCACTTGTTGCATTCATGATAAGTATCTATTCTGTATGTTCCCCTTGACAATACTGTGGAAAATTTTACTAAAAAAAAAAACACCCGAAACTTCACAAAATCCTCAGGGGACAAACAGATCACTGATAAAGAACAAGTGAACTTTTGCAGTCATAACACAGTAAATTAATGTATTTTCATATAAGGTGTTTATTAGATCTATAAACACAAAGATTTTTGGAGTATACTGAACACACTGTCACTTTTTCAGATTATGTTTGAATTTGTGAAACAGGTTGACTTCATTTCCTCAGGAGTAACTGAATAGTTGAGAACATGAGCTGTAACTTTTGGGTGTTCTTGCTTTTCATGTGTCACTTGATCTTGTTGCTGCTCTGCAGGTGGGTGAACATCAGTCCTGCAATTTTGGAAAAAAAATTTGAAGACCTATCAAGGGGTTGAATTTATTAGGAAAATAAAATTCAGGAATTTTAAAAAGAGGGAAGAGATAATCATGATTAGACTGGGTTTTGTTCAGGATTGTGCAGGCTTTACCTAAAACATCATACCTAAAACTAAAATGCAGCTACTGTCACATTTAATTCAATTTGAATTTCTCTAGCCAGATTTGCACAAAAGGGAAACATATGTATGTATCATCCAACACAAAAACAATATGGCCACCTCTTTGTCTGGTTTATTTAATTGCTTTCCTGCCGGGGATTGTGGGATTCTGTCTTTCCTGAATGAGTGACCCATGCCATTTTAAATACACCAAGTGTTTTGAATTTACTGACCCATGTATGTCATGTCTGTCCAGCCCACAGCTATTGACACTGAAGAGTTAGACGTGCTGTCTCCTCCGTGGCAGGCTCGTGCTGCTGTCTGTTTAAAGTTTGTGTTCCATGAGCATCCGCTGAGGGCTGTTTGTAATAGCCTCCTGATTCATGTTCATGCTGCTAGACAACAGGCTATTCCTCACATCCATAAAGAACCATAAGCATGGTGAGTCCTAATTGATTTTTTAATCTATGCATCTCACGGAAAGTCCCAGATCTGTTGTTGTTCGTAAAACATTAAGAGGGTAAGAGCTCTTCTTAGCAGCTGAGACTGGGTGTAATACAGGCCAGGATTTTTAGATGCCTCTGAAAAGCTGACAAAGGAGCAGATAACTGGAGCATGATATAGCATTCTGAAACAGGCTGATACACAGAAAGACAAGAGAAGATGGTGAGAAAGGCACAAAGATGGAGGAGGGCATGTGAAGGACATGTGCCATGTTCCTCACCTCCCCCAGCACAGGGATGGGGCTCAGCATCCTCCACCTCCTTCTTGTGGTGGCACTCTACAACAGATAGCTGGCAGATAAGTAAGGCTTGCCATTCTTCCGGGAAGGTCCTTGAAGTCACCTTTCACAAGGACTTTTAGTAGCTTCAACTTGGCTTGGGTTTACACCACTTGGAAGGGAAATGGGACTGCAAGGTGGCTGGGCTGGGAGCTTTGGGATCTTTGGCAGCACCCTGCAACCTGAAGACCCAAATGCAGTGTAAGTGTAAACAGCTTCAATCTGATGCTTCTGAAAGAACATGAAGGATTGCACCTTCCACAGATAAGGTGAAGATTAATCTGTCAATATTTGTACAACTGAAAATGTGAAAAGCAATAAAATGATCATGAAGACAGAGCACAAGTAAACTAAAAGATTCCTTTTACCTTCACTGGAGTGTGGAACTGGTCCCATAAATAAATCTATTTGCTGCTGTTGCAAGCTATCCCTTTTTGAATTTTGGGCTGACAGATGCCTACTTGCTTACATGGGCTTGAAAATCTTGAGGCTTATTATGGAGTTGCATACTCTCTACATTTCCGCATCCTGCTCGGTGCTCTGTTGCAGCTCTAAGCAATTAAAGAGTTTACAGTTTCTTTACGCCAAGCATACGCCAAATGCTGTTCTTACTTATGACATGGTGTGATTCAGCACAGTGAAATCAGCTGATAGACCAGGATTTAATCCTATGAATTTTCTACAAAAAGCATAAGCAAAGAGTTATCAAGAAGGGAAGTTGTTTGGGGTTTAGCATGGCATCTAGCACTGTAAGTGATAATTCTATTTCATTTTAAGTAAAGCAGAAATAAAATGTTTAGCATATAGTGGACGTATTATGCTCTGCTGGTATTTATTTTGCTCATGTCAGAAAAATTACATTAGCTTGTCTGGTAAATCTTAACAATAAAGCTACACAATGACTGTCATTAATCATTCCCATGTTACACCCATATCGTGTAAAAGTTTATATATGCTTGAAATTAACATTGCATGTATTGTTTTCATTTCATAGCAGCATGTTTTATGTGTTTTTTTCATTTTCAAATGGAAAAAAAGAAGAAGTTCTTTTGTGGCAGGGCTTTTCTTTTTTTTTTTTTTAACATCCCTTCATACTCTTACGGTCTGCTTGGTTGCTAAGAATGACAAACGTCTCTTTTTTTGGCAAGTATGAAAGAGAGCACAACCCTGTTGAACAACTTCATAGAAATATCTGTACATATAAGGATCTTTTCAATACACATATCAAGTGGCTTTACTGTTCTTACTATCACAGTCTCACTTTTCCTGTGCCATACATACAACAGTCTTCCTTCCTATACTGATCCCCTTACAGCTGAGTATGATAAGAACAAGGGAGCTGAGGAAGACATAGGGGTGAGGAGAGGACCAGGGACAGGACTTGAACTGGGTGGGGAAAATGGCTGTGGGGGAATGATTTCTTAATTTAAAAGAAGCTGTGGGAGGTAAACCAGCCCTGTAGGGCAACGATGTGGAGGAGGGGAAAGGCTGCTGTGATGGCGAGAGCCAGAAGGAAGCTGGAAGAACTCAGAAGCTGACAAGAGAGTACTGACATCTGTTTATGCAGTGCTTAAAAGGTTAAAATTTCAGTAGTTGGCTGCATTTTAACCATTCTGGGGGATGCTTGTGTTTTGCCGAGACTGTGGTGAGAAGAACCCAAAGACGAAGAAAAAAAGATAAAGATGTTACAACAGGGACTATACTTGTGGTAGGGTTTTCAAAGATTAGTAAATATTTCACCAAAGTAACTATGCAGCAAATGATCCCACCTACGAAGTATGACTTTTCTACAACTGGAGAATTCAGGAGGTAAAGTCTGCAGCAGGGAGGCAGTCCTACTTTTAGACTTACATCCCAGTGCAGTCTGAGAGGCAGAGCGACTAGCGACCTTTCTTAGTATTAGGGCAGAAAAATGCACTTCTGTCTATATCTTGTTACAACAAAAATAGAGGGCAAGTCGGTGGAAGAACCATAACTAACTGCTACTGTCAGAGCTGCAAGCTTTGAACAAGTAAGATCCAATGCAAATATTCAAATCCTTAAGGCTTTAGCATGGGCTTAACCATCCCTAGTGTGCCAATATGTATATAAGGGGAAGATGGTGTGTGGGGTGAACCAGTGCTTGTGAGGGAGAGCTCTGCAGCAGGCAGGTGCTGACACCGGCCTAGCAAACCTGAAAGTAAAGGCTGTGTCCTGCACAGCCACGCTCGCCGTGAGCTCAGCCTCCCTTGCAGCGTGCTCCCAGGGGTGACAACTGTGAAAAAAGGGGTGCCATCAGCGCAGTCCTAACTAAGGGGAAGTTGGTAGGTGTTGGGCTGCTCAGCCTCGCAGAGAGCAGCTGAGTTTTGGGTTACGACTATTTGCTGAGGAGGGCAGAGGAAGTCTGCAGCCTTGCAATGTGTGAAGGAACAGTTTGTCTAACATGTAGCTTGTTTTTCATGGATGTGATGTAGTGGGAGCATTTTCCTTATTCCCTATGGAAGTGAAGGAGGCTGTCAGTGGACTAGCAGCTGCAGAGCATAATTACTATTCGAGTCAATCTCAAATGAGGTCATAATAATAAATAACATAAACATTACAAAGTACATTTGATGGTCTCCTTCAACATCTGTACTTTGCTTAGTATTTGTGGCAGCCATCACTTTATGGAACAGAAAAGGATAAAAATTTTTGCTAATAAAAATTGATCTAGATTTTCTTTGTTACCATCTTTCCCCTCCTCTATTTCCTACACTAAGTCTCTCAATCTTTTTTAAAGTAATCTGCTCTTCAGTTCCTTTTTGCTAAGGCCCAGTTTCCTTCTAAGAAAATCTTATAGAAAGAGAGGGAGTAAGAGACCATAATATAAGGCAGACACTGTTTTGCAATAGAATTTCTTAGATTCTGGCATAACTGTTTCTCTGCAGTAAATGTATGTTTTCCATCAGACTTTGCTCTACCATGTGGCCTAATCTTCTTGATATTTTGCCCAACATATTATGAGCTCAAGCTACTATTTCTTTCCTTTGTACAAGCCAGTAATATAAATGCTAGAGCAAATGGTATAAACCCCAGTGGAAAACACATATCTATTTCATTGGGGTTATTAGTTGCCAATGGGAATAAACAGATTTTTGTCTTTGAAGAGCTCATTAGCTTCTAAGGAAAAAAAAGCAATACAAAAAAACTTTCTAACCTTGGAAATCTATTGGGACCCAAACCCAAAATTTCATTTAGTATTTTTGGGAGCGTCTGCTGACCTTGGCTTCAACAGACCTTGTGAGCTGTACTTTAGCCCACACAGCTTTAGATGCTCACAGTTGACTTAGAAGATATCCATTACTGCTTGTGTCCAAACTGGAAAAGGGTGTTGGTTTAGAAAACAACTGCCTGAGCTTCCACGATGAACTCCTCTATTAGATCATCCCCTTTGCTAGCTTTTCCCAACTATTTGAATGCTTACCTTTTCCTCAAGATTGGCCAAGGGAATATCTTTCTTGGAAAATGTAAGGCATCCATCAATATTCCCTGAAAATCCTATCCCCATACAGAAGTGCAGTGTATGCAAGAGGTGCAAATCACCAGCTACCTGTCTCACTCTCTGTTTCCATTTAAAAAAAAAAAAAGGAAAATAGCACGATATATCAGGTCAAATATTGTGATTCTTACTTGATCTAAATTGCTATCCATGTTTCAATGTTGAAAGGAAGATTGTTCAAGAAAATACCAGGAAGTCTGCCGGTTTTGTTTTCTCAGAAGGCAGTCACATCCTGCTAGTGGTCTTGTCTCCAGACTGAATCTCTGGACGGAATTCTAAAGATATTTTAATCATATTGTGCTTCAGAACACAAATCATTTTACAAACCAGAAAAAGAGCCTTTGGATAAATGGCACGTATCAGAAAAAGGTGGGAAAATTATTTATTTGTGATCAATTTTGCTGGTTCCATACCACTTAAAGTTATGGTTTTATGATGAAGAATACTATGTAGAAAGAATCAAGTAGTTAAACTAAACGGAATAATTTTCATACGTAATGTCTACATGTGACCTTGGAAATGCTGGCAAATTAATTCAAATTGCTAGACTTGTAAACACAAATCCCTGAACAAATTTATTCAAATTTAATAAACAAATTTAATTGTACTTCTAAATCTAATAAATTACATTTTCAAATGGATTTTAAAAGCCATCAAGGGCGCGTGACAATGTATTTGAATCCAAATTCAACTTTCATAGTCTAGGCTACGTAGCAATTACAACACCCGAGTTGTTCACAGTTATATATATGAACGACTTATTTGGTGTAAGGGAATAGCACATAACAAGTGGTAAGCTGTTAAGAATATCTTTTTTTTCTGTATCAGGAGAATTGGTCAGTGAATATAACTCATGTTTTATTGAGATATGAAATAGCCATCGGTAGTATGACTGTTAGTTCTCCAAGAACAAAGCTACGGTAACCCCGGGATTCAGATTTCTATCACTACCATCTCTACATCATCTGTCTTGTGGCTGTCTTACACTCCCACATACTTGACTCTCTGCTTAAAAAAATACTGTTAAAGTTAATATTTCTATTACTGAAGATCATGGACAGGGTCTTTCTTTCACTTTAACTACTATTCTTGAGTTTGTTTGAATTTCATACCCAGCCCTTCCCCTAGCACAGGCATTGGGTGCTTTTATGTAGCCTCATCCTCACTGTTAAAATGACCTGTAACTGGCAATATGTCAGCAGCTGTTTCTTTTTTAATGTAATACCATTGGCTGTTATTAAGAGGACCTCAGTAGTGAGCACTAACTTAACAAGATGACTTTCATTAGTTGTAGGGAAAAAACATAAGGGAGAATTTGCCTACCATTTTGAACCACATTTTCTTCAGTAGTGCTGGAATTTTTTCCTGTCCCTTTCAGGATACTGACAGCATTTTGTTCAGATTTAGTCACCCAGCTCGCTGTCAACTCTGGATCATCACGAAGCAGAACCCTTGGCTCTTTTACATGTTTGCACAATGAAGAGTAATAGTCAAAGACGCTGTTTGTAGACTGAGGAACCTTATCTCTCAACTTCCACCTATGTTAAAGTAAGTGTTTACCCTTTAGAAAAATATTCATCATTTTGCACCATGCCTCTTTATGTAAATAAAGTAAATCTACAACATTTTAAACATCTTAATAAAATAAAAAAATAAAAATAAATAAATGAGTATTCACACACAACCCTTTATCAAGGCTATTTGCTTCTGAACAAATACAGTGGTTTCATGAGTACCATAGTCCCAGAATTCACATATTTGTATGGAGCCAAAAAGGACTGGAAGATCTTGCACAGAAATTTGAATCCAATGACAAAGTTTCTTGAGTCATGTAAACAAAAAGAGCATGAAAGTGGTGGCACTAAGTAGCAAAGACAGAATTGAAATGGAGGACAACAGAGGCATATGCCAAAATTAAATTAATATTTTACCTTTCTAGAATGATGCTAAAATTGAATTCATGGGCCAAGGCAGGATGGCTAGACAGTATGAGAGTATGGAACTAGAAATTATTATGTTAAAGATGGAAACAGAATTTTACTAATTTACTGCCCCCAACTCAGAATAATCTTAACTGCAGAAGCCTGCAAAGCCCTCCCCTATGGTATAGCTCAGAGGAAGGTCTTTAACACAGAGTGAAAATCTAACCTGTTTTTTTGTGTGTGCGTGATTCATGTGCTACATATTTATGAACTATAAAACAAGTTTTCCTTTCTAAAGTGGAGGCTAACCTTTTGGAAGCAGAAAAAAAAAAGGCATAAATCTCATTGGATTATTAATCATAGGAAAGTGATGGGATACTGTTGTGGTTGCAGCAGATGTTATCCCAAGGTTTACTAAGCAAAGTAGTTTCCAGTAAAGATCAAGAAATACTGTTGCTTTTCTACTATGCAGAGTGAGATCCCACCTGTAAGGAAGATAGATGTGAAGTAAAATAGGTGATAAGGGTTTTTTTTGACAAATTGAATAGAAAGCCTTTTACAAGAAAATAATAAATGGCCTTTATTCCTGTGTCAGAATTCTTCCAAATAAGAAGGTCTTACAGCTATTAAGGCCAATATTGGTAATGACACACAAGCAAATAGATATAAATCGTCAGTATCTATAAGCTAAATATTTCTATTAGTGGTGCTATAGAACAACTTTCCAAGAGGAACAGTGATGGGAAAATAGACTACTAAAATGAGTGACGGTTCTTAGTCCATTTGTGGATGAGATTACTTGGCACGCTGAACAGATAGCAGGATTCAGTGCTGCATTATGACCCTCCTAGTCCTGTGCTTTTCAGAGTGTAGGCCTGTTCTTGCCTTTTATAAACAGTATAGTCATTGAATTTGTATTTCCTCCTTGCAAATAATCTTGTATGATTTCTTCCCCATAATAAAAGATACTCCAAAAAGATGGGAAATAATTTCTAATCTGAAAGTCTCTGTGTAAAAATACAGAATCTAAAAGAGAAAAATCAGTAAGGTTGAGTGAGGAATTTTCACCAGGATCTCAGTTAGTCAATGATATCTTAGTGTCTGAACGAAGAACAACAGGTAGACTTCCAGGGATGTGGGACAACACCTGTAATCAGCTGAGTTTTTTGAAAGTGTGTGTTAAAGGACAAAACGTGAAGGTACCAGTTTTGCAGACATAGCCATCTTAATCAGGGGACTTGTACTAGCATATCCCTAAAACCTGTATATTTAAGGATATCGTAAGGTGCTTGCATTTTTCCTGGGCCTGTGTCATGGTTTAACCCCAGTAGGCAGTATCGGACATCCCTTTGGGTAGCTGGGTTCAGTTGTGTCAGCTGGGTCTTCCCCAAAATTCTTGTGCACCCCCAGCCTACTTGCTGGCAGGGCAGCATGAGGAGCAGAAAAGGCCTTGACACTGTATAAGGACTGCTCAGAAACAACTAAAAAGCATCAGTGTGTTATCAACACTGTTTTCATCACAAATCCAAAACATAGTGCCATACAAGCTACTATGAAAAACATTAACTCTATCACAGGCAAAAAACAGTACAGTCTGGCCATAATTTCTGTCACACCTGCAGTACTTATTAAAATATTTGCCTTTTAAGACATAACTGTCAAAGTGTAAACAAAGACAGGTGCTGCTATTTTGGGCATGGAAACCCCAGGTGCTGCCATTTTGGGCATGGAAACCCAATCTGGGATGGTTTCCAGCTTTAAAAAAAAAAAAAAGAAAATAGAAGCAGCAGATACCTCAGCATTTCTCTGTCATATTCTGATGCTCCAACCCTCCAGGTAGACTCCACAGGCAATTCCTGTTGAAGTCTGGAGTACTTTTATAATCCATATGTGAATTACTTGTATATAAGCCTAATCAGCTGTTATAGTATGGTAAGAAATTCTCACCTTTGTGGAATGAAGAGTTCATTAGAGTCATGTGCATTTTCATTGAGTTTATGTAAGCTTGACAACATGATCCAACAGAAGGTTGTAGATTCTGAAGGTATTCTGTAGGGTCCGTGATTATTGCACTGTGACATCTTTTTTGCATATGGTAGAAGTAATGTACCTCAGCTGTACACTTCCAATGACAAAATTAAAATTTAAACACATTAATGTCCAACTGTGTCACTTTCTCCTGCTTATTAACCTGACTAAAGATTCGTCAAACACACGTTGCATTACCATCTCTGCTACCATCACTTTTTGAGCTGTGGCTGCTTCTTTTCCTGCTGGGATTCTCCAGCAATTCTGATGCCAAGCCCAAACTGCTAAGCCCAACAGAGTCTATTAATTTTGGTACCTCTCCACACACACTGTATCTCATTTAATATTAGGGTTTTGGGTTCATTGCAATTAGTAGTCCAGTGGTTTAATATAACATTATAGTTTCAGGTACAGCTTTTGAACATTAACATTCACTTTAATCTTAGACATGGACATCACTTGTAAACTAGTGGTACATTGTAAGTAGACTAACTTCACTACCCCAATCACATACTTTACCTAAATTATTAACCATGAGATATCCTCAGCCTTTTGGAATTGTCATCAGATATTTTGCTGTTAATTTATGATGCCATTTTTAGAACTACTTACAACTGTGATTGCATGGCACATACCATGAGTGAAATCCTGGACAAATGAAATGACTGACCAACTTCCCTCGTTCCAGCAGGTTACTGAAGGTATTTATTTTAGGGTTTTTCAATTTCCTATTTAAATAAATAGCATTATTTTATTTTTAATTAGATATTTAAATAATTTCATTTAGCTGAGTAAAATACTTGATCGAGTGTGAAGACGCGTACTTACGTGAGCAACTGCAGTACCCGCATGGACACCAAATCCTTAGAACAACTTCAAAAATTCATAGTTTCTGTAAATAGCAATGAAAGGAATAATTACGGTGGTTATGGACCCTACATATTTAGTGAGTCTCTGGATCTTGCTTTTGACACATGACTGGAGACAGCAACAGTGCAGTACACACAGTCCATATTCTATATAAACTCCAAGTAGAAATCACCCTAATACATTATGATTAAGGATTTCCTTGTTATAATCTGGACCATTTGCTGATCCAGACTGGCTATAAATAGCTCTGAAGAAGATCTGGTTTGCTGCCTATTAAGTCATTGTTAAACCAATGTGCTCATGGCTATAGGTACAATGCTGCCAGATAATCCTTTTCAAGACTTAGCATAGCAATGTCCTAAAGTATCACAGGAGATAACTAGAGTGTCAGTGACAAACATGCTGGTAAAGACCATGTTTTATGCCATGACTGTTCAAGAAAAAATATATGAGCTTTCTTTTCCATGACATCTGTAACATCTCAGTCAGTGAGTACTTCCAAGTAATTGTCTACTCTTGGGGTTGGTTGAGTGTTTCATGATGAGGAATTTTTGTTATACTTGGATAAACTCACTAAAACTTAGACTTGACTTTTGGCTTGCACAGAAAAAGGCTGGCTTCAAAAAGGACAAATGTTTTTTTGGCTTGAGTTTTGGTCAACAGTATCTCTTGGTGAGACTCTAGAAGCAGTGTGGGAGTTTCAAACTGATAAATAAGCCAAACACACAAGTTGCTTTTGATCAATGAAATTACTAGGAGAAAGCAAGATACCACTTCATTTGTAGTTAAAACTGGTGAAAACTTGCTTTAGTTCTCATTTCTTTGTGCACTGTCAAATTCTCTAATTACCAACTTGCTATCAAACAATCCTTTTATGGCAGCATGTGTAGTCAGAGCAAAAAAATCTAAATCCTTGTTTTTCTCATGTTTTATGTTTTGTGGCACAATACTGCACTGATCTTTAATGGGTTTTTTTGCCACCTCACAATAAATGAAAATCAAGGGTGTAAACTCTAGCCATTGATGCTAATTGAACAAAAGGGGTTATAACAGACGAACGTGATAGAGATAAATCCAAATTGAAGTATTTTTTTAATTATTTAACTTATTTACAGGCTAAGAAAAATCTTCTGGGTCTTCTACTCCTACTTCTACTCCTACTTGAAGATGATATGTGATGGTGATAAAATAGCAGTGTTTGTATCTATTGCTCAGCTTTACATTGCAATTTTCTAGGTACACTACCAGTAGTCATCTTGGTCTCTTTTGTTCAGGGCATGTATGCAGGTAAGTACATGGGGAATAAAAATCAGCAGAACTGACCTTGTAAAAACTCATTAGAAAAGCTAACGGTGTTGTCCTACCTTCTGTTTGGGGGGTTTTAACTGGGGTCTCTGTCCCAGAGCTCTCATCTGACTGGATTACAGGGACTATTAGCAAGAGTTTCTCAGAAAGCAAACTTCTGCAATGTTTGGCTTTCACTTCATTTCTAGATGCAATACAAAGTTTGGGTTTATATTTCGGTTTTGTTTTTTAAACTTCTATCTCCTTAATTTCATTGGTTCTTACGTGACTCAAAGACAGCTACTCTCAGAAGGGCTACCATGGCAGATGAGAGTGCCTTCAGTAGTCAAGCTTAGATTGACTGTTTATTCATGAGAAATTGGAAGCAAAGTCTTTTTGAATGAAAGGTTTTTCATAGTTAAAAATCCCAGGTGGGGTTATTGTAGTCTTCTGTGAAGATGCTAATCAGTATATGTGAAATCCTTAAGAAACTTTTTTTTCACAAAAGGAACTCTATTTCAACTATGCCAAATTGTCATCATTACTAGGATAATCCTGGCAGAACTGAGAAAGGGAACTGATATTTCTTGCCCTCTGATGTGCCTCTTGTTTGGGTTACAAATGATCAATGTCCTGTCTGTGCTGTGCCCATAGTGACACCAAAGGGCCTAGTCCTTTGACATAAATTTTCAAGTGTAATACTCAGGGACTGCCCAGTTCTTTCTGTATGGGATTAGTGCTGCCTGCATGCAGTCCAGCTGCTGCATAAGTGGGTTTGCCACTAAGCATACTTTCCAGCATCTGTCTTTGTTGTTGTATGTATCCCCTTTTTGAGCAAATCCTGCTGTTCCAGTGCATTTACTTGACTTTCATTTATTTGACATCTTCTAGTATTAGGTCTGATTGCCTCAGTTGTTATTACAATTTTTCTTTTTTACTAGAATGACTGTTTCTTTATTTTCTTCCTGTTCCCTTATTCACTCCTCATACTGTTCACAGAGCCTTCTTCTGTTTGCCAAAGAAGATAAATCTCCATATGACTCCTCTTCCTTACAGCCTTCTGTTTCAATTTCTTGCTTGATATTCCTCTGATTTTTCCTCCCTGGGAACCCCAAATCATCGTCGTTAATTTTAATTATCCAACACATTCATCAGTTGAGTAAGGAGAACCCAGACGCTGTGTTTGTGTGCAGGTGTATCAACATGGAGTACAGACATTCCATTTACTGACAGGCCCTTGGGTTTGTCCATAGGCTAGGGCAGCGTTCCCAAATTCCTGGGGGAACCAGAGGAACCTGGGGCAGGACTCTGCCCTTCGTAACCTCCCAGGAGCTGCATTTCAAGCCTATGACCTAGGTTGGCTTTGGTGCCTCTATCAGTCCATTAACACATGGATCCTCTCAATCTATTACAAATTCCTCTGTACACTCAAAGGTAAAGATCCCATTTCTTCCTCTTGACTGAATAGTAGGATGGTATTTTTGTTTGTGCGTGTGTATCTGTCTGGTCCAGATGCCTTTCACAATCACTTACTAAAACCTACTGAAAGTATTGTAAGGGGGTGTGCCTGGGGAAAAATATTCGTGATCTCAATGGATTTTAAATTGTTCCTAATATCCTTGCTTTCATTGAACATGATCTAACACAAGTTTCAAATATATGTCCAGAACAAAACCGGACATTGAGTTCACTCTAACTTTCATGGCACAAATTCAAAAACTTGTTATGATTGAAGGGGAAAAATGGCAATTCACACAAATATGTTTCTGTGCAATTAAGCCATACCTCTAGATTGATCCTGGCACCCCACAGCCGAAATCCTCAATTCGTACTCAGCAAAATGCAAACTTCTTGGTATGCCTCTCCTCAGACTGTGAACAAACACATTATGTTCACTGCACATTCTATATAGTGCTTGACTAATTTTTCTACCCACTTCACGTCACTAGAAGTTGAAAAATGTCTGCATTTATTGTCATCAAACAAAAAGCGAGACCACTGCATAAAGCAGAACAACTTTCGTATGGGAAATTTAGATAACTTAATTTCTGATTTAAGTACCCATTTGAAACAAATAAGGGGGGGTGGGGGGAAGCAAAAGCCCAAACCCACATTTCTTCTACATAAATTGGCTTTAAAAGGACACTAGCAAGTGCCAGAATTCACCTATACATTGACGTATGAACGTGGCTGATCTAAGAGCATATTATAACCCATCCTAGTCACTTGCTGTTGTAAAACTGAGAACTAAGGTTTTAATTTAAGGTAAATGTGGTGAAATATAATGCAACATTAGAATATTAGTTCCCAGGTAGTAACAGTGAATGAAAAGAATGATACCCTCATGGCAAGGGATAGAGAAAGATCTTCCGGAACAGAACGGTAATTAATCGGTCACTGAGATAAGATATACATTCTATTTGACTTTAGTTGATCCCCTGTAATTATGTAAGTAAATAAATAAATAGATAGCTCCAAGGCCATGAGATATCCTGGTAATCTTACTAGATGTCCAAGTACATAGAAGTATGGAACTGTGGTGTGGGCATAAAAAAACAATCATCTTGTTCCTAGTCTCGATCTCAGCCATATTTTTTTTGTTTATTTTGTTTAGTAGAACAATTTTGTCTCTTTCCTTCAGTACTTCCCTAAGTTTTGTCCCATGGATTGCCTAGGCTTTTTGATAGTGAAAATCAGTGCTTGGTCCCACAGCTGCTGAAGCTAATGAAAAGTTCTACCACCTGCATGGCCATATAGAAGCAGAACAATCTCCACAGCTAGAGGGCTAGCATCAGTTTTCCATAGTGGTCATTCTACCTGCTATTTTATTTCTAAATATTACTACCAATCTAATTTTCTATTTTAGTTCTCTGGCTTCCTGACTCTTACATTAGGGTTGGGGTTTTTTTTCTCTAAATAATATTTTAAAATTCCTTTAGACTTTATAGCTTCCTTAAATTCAGTCTTGCATTGTCCCCGACAGAACATATATTCTCTTGTTTTTTCTTGATTGGGTTGAATTTCCATGGGTTTTTTAAGATACCCTTTGGCTATTTTGTTTTTATGCTTAAGACTATGCATTCTCTCTCTGATATTTCTAAGGTCTCATGCTGAGCTGAGTGACTGCAATCACAGAATCACAGAATCACAGAATGGTAGGGTTGGAAGGGACCTCTGGAGATCATCTAGTCCAACCCCCCTGCCAGAGCAGGGTCACCTACAGCAGGTTGCACAGGAACACGTCCAGGCGGGTTTTGAATGTCTCCAGGGACGGAGACTCCACCACCTCTCTGGGCAGCCTCTTCCAGTGCTCTGACACCCTCAAAGTAAACAAGTTCCTTCTCATGTTTAGATAGAACTTCCTATGTCCAAGTTTGTGCCCATTACCTCTTGTCCTGTCACTGGGCACCACTGAAAAGATCCTGGCCCCATCGTCCTGACACCCACCCTTTAAGTATTTATAAGCACTGATAAGATCCCCCACTCAGCCAGCTTTTTTCCTGACTAAAAAGATCCAAGTCCCTCAGCCTTTCAGCTGAATAAGAAAATTACTGATGTTCTAATGTCACATCGTGGGGCTTTTATCTATGTCTTTTAAGTACCCTATCCTTAGCACAAAGATTGTTTGTTTGGTTTTTTGGTTTTGTTTTTTTTTTTTTTTTTATTATTTCTTTCCTCCATACTGTTGTACATGTCTGTATTGTCTGTAAGAGACAGTGATTGTGAGCTTACTGTGTTATCATTCAATGCCACGATCCTATTCAACTAATCCAGACATATCTCTACCACAAAAAAGTGAATCCTCTCTGACTGCCACGTGCGCCAGCATTTTAGTTTCACACACAGTTGTAAGCACTCAGACCATACACAATTTCTGTTTGCTATTGAACGTGTGCCCACATTGTATCCATGTGTGTTGTAGGAAGAGAGTGTAACTCTACCCATGCTAAAGGCTCACCAAACAGGTTAAAAGACAGCATTATCAGATTCCATATTAAATGCTTTCTTTAATCATTCTGGTGCTGGATGCTGCAATGGAGAGCAGGGAAGTTGCTCTGACTAGTTTCTAAGGGAGAGCAAAGGAGAGATGATGAAACCACTCTGCAGCCTTACTAAGCCATGGCTGAAGCCCCCACCTTTTAGCAGGAGGGGAACAGAGACAGAAGGTTAGAAGAACATGGAGTAAAACATAGATCCATAAGAAAACAAAAGAATGATGATGAAGAAAAGATTTATAACTACCCTTATAGAGCTTGAGAACCTGACCTCTCCAGCAAATGCCTCACTTCCCTCCAGAGGGTGGCTCACGAAAATATGCTTGCACTGTGTTAGCACATTTATTCCCTGTTCTTGATTGCATAGCCCTGAGGTTGGGAAAACCAGAATATAGTTGCCAGTGAAATTCAGTATGGGTTACTTTCACATGAGCATCGTCTAGTATTTCCAAAAAAGGTAATGCTAGTAGTAACCATGGTGGTTTTGGAGGCAGACATTTGGTGAGATCATTATATTTGCTTTCAGTTAGATTAGATTAGGTGAGGTCATTATAGAAACAGGTGAATATTTTTTTTGGTAGTAAATTTTGTGCTCTTTGTGGAACTGCTACACTCTGTTTATTTTAAAATTATAGTCTACAGTCCTTTCTGCTTGTTTGGTGGCTATTAAATTGAGAGAGAAATTTACTAAAAAGATTGCACCTACCATTTTGACAAGCAATTGAAATTGAAGGTCATTTGGAACAACCAGTCTTAATAGCTGTCACAGGTTAATAAAATGCCCGCCTATATGGATAAGCATAACTCTTTGGCTTATGACTACAGAATCTGTTAAGGAGAATAAACAAATCACCATAATGTTTCCTAATGCTGAATCTGGAAGATATGAGAAATCATAGGAACGCAGAGAACACCCTATAAAAGACACCTTGAGGAAGTTTATACACAGTTTGTTCCAGCAAATACCTGGAATATATGTCACTCATAGACACTAGAAAACCCTTGTTATCATTCTTAATCTCACTCTAACAGCAAAATAGGGGAAATCAAAGAGTGCTCTGTGTGCTAAATTTCCCCCCCGCCCACTGTTTTCACAGGTCTTTTGAATATAGCAAAATCTATCATATTTCTGTCTGTCTTTGCTTTTGCATAACATTTATTCTAGAAGAAAAAATGGTATATTGTCCTGGAATACAATGTACCAATACTGACTTACATCACTTAGTCATTTTGGAACGCGTTTCCTATGAAATAACACAAGATAAGTATATTACATAGTTAGATTTTATGCTTACAAAAGATTTAAAGTCATGAGAGTTTTCTTGTCCGGGATCAAGACCAAACTCTATGTCAACAAATTTCCATAAGGGTTGCTGGACGCCTTCTTGTAAGTCCTAAATAGCTGTGCTTTTTTAAAGCCAAGGAAACAAAATATTTTTAAGTGTTTTTTCTTCAAATGTGCTGCTGATGGAGAAAAGCATCAGGAAACACTGATGAGAAACTGAACTGTGGTGAAAGAGCCTCCTGTTGAACAGAATCGTTCATCAAGTCCAACAGTAGCAGAAAGTAAATGAAAACGTGACCTGAATCAGCAGCTGAAAAAAAGAATAGAAGTTAAGCCTGTTAGAAATGCTTCTGTCAGATTTTTGGCATAGTTTTGCCCTTATATTATATGTCTAAAATACTGTAGGTATGTTCTCAAAATAATAATAATAAAACTGTAGCAGACATTAAAGCAATTCTTCTTGAAGAAGCAATAGAAGTTAAATAGAAACCATCTGTTAAGATGCTTGGACTCAAGAGGCCATTGTTTTAGCTGGTTATTTTGATCTTTTTCTATGATATTTTTAACAACAAATTCTTTGCAAAAATACCCAATTTAAATAATTTCTAAATTAGAATGTCTGTATTGTACCATTTTAAGGGGGGTGGGGGGAATCATTCGCGCTCTACTTTTATTTACTTTATAACTGCTTATATGCTCTCTCATTCATGGCAATAAGCTCCTGCTGGAACCATTTCTTACCTTGTATTCAATGAAGTACTATACTAAAATTTTCTTGTAAGCATAGCATAGGGAGTTGAAGCATGTCACTAATTATCTTGTAGTAGTCGGCTTTTCTTCCCTGTTTTTTAACACTGAGCTCTATCTTCTGCTCAGTAAGATGTATATGGGAGGAAGATACAGCTGGAAGTCAGAAATGAGATAAACTCTGTCTCTGCAATGACTAATAAATAAAATGCTTTTATTAAAGCAAAAGCAGTAATAAAGAAACTCTTGTTTTTCCTCTCACCACGCACTTCGTAACTCTGTACTTTCCTTCATTTAGAGGGCATCTCTGTGCATAGCACTGCAGCGAAGAGTACAGTCCTCTGAAATAAACCTTAACTAGTAGGTTTCAGTTCTGCTCGCAGAACAGTTATAGTAGCTAGAACAGTTAGCACAGGTAAAATGTCAGAATATTTTCTTGCTCCACACAGGTTTTGCACTGGGTCCATTTCACACAAGAGAATTTTTGTGGTGCCTTGACTACTAGCAATGCCAGGACACGTTAATGCAAAGCAGACGTTGAGAGGTCGTGGCAGCACAGCTGTATGGAGGCAGCAAATTGAACATTGGGTAAGAAGGTAGACTTACTATCAAGGAATGAGCAGATAAAGTGAACTGAGATAACTTGACTGTAATTTATGGGCCTAAATCAGAAAAAGGAGTTGAATTCTTGATCAGCTTAAAGCACATAAGTAGAAATTGTAACCTTTTCAGAGCCTGTATGTTTTGTCTGGTGGTACCCTAAAGCCAATGGATGTTTTGCCTAACACAGGATCAGGCTTTTCACCGCATTTCTTGTGCAACAGCATGTTCTCTGTCTACATTGAGTTATGAAAATAGGAAAGAAAGTTTATAGTTTATTCCTTATCATATAACATTATTCATGTTCTTGCATCCGTAACAGAACTACCATTTAAAGATACTGCTGTTAAACGCAGACTCTAATTTGATAACAAAAATAATGTCTGAAGCAAAAACTAATGTTTTACAGACCATCAGTAACCTAGATGTTGTTCTTGGGCTTACATACAATATATGTATGCCATTTCAAGTTCAGGTTACTTTATCATAATTCTGTGTAATGCCAGCCACCATAACAGGGTTCAACTTTAGGTTTACGCTGAATCAATAAGACAAAAAGAGATTAAAGGCCTTTTTATATATAATATAATATATAGCTCAAGCTGGGTGCCTCTGAAGAGGGACTGTGAACAAAGAAATCCCTGGGCAATTGTTACCTTCTACTCTAAATTCCCCACCCCTCATGTGATAGTTTGGACCAATAGTAATACTAAGGTTCGGGGTCTTCTTGCCTTTTCACTGGTTTGATTTGTTTGCTGTTTCATTACTAAGCGGTTGCTAAGTGGCCATCTTCTTAGACAATACCACATCCTTCTAGGTTGGTTTCAGACGATTCTGTAGTTAGCTGTTTTTCGTCTTGTAATATGGTTGTTACAGTTTATATGCCACAATCTATAGGGTTTGTCTAGTCTAGCTATTAATGTTTAAGATGCTCACTTTGCCTACTCTAGATATTATTAATGTTTAAGCTGCTAGCTCCATGTTTCAACTAACTTTGTCTACAACAGCCCTCCCTTTGTTTTTATTAACATTCCTGTTATAATATGGGAGAAGAATATTTATAACCTCTAAGGTGTGAGGACAGTTGAACACGGCTAATTTACAACTTTGAATATAAACAAAGAGTATTACAAAGATCATTATAAAAATTAATAACCCATAAAGAATTTGTTTTGCCCAAGTTCCTAAATCTGATACCCAGGAGTTTAAGCCAAGACCATACTTCTTCGAATCCTGCTGAAGTATTGTTCAGTTGTACTTTATACATTAATTTTACTTGTTCCCACATCTTCTGGACATCAGCTGAAATTCTTCCACTCTGGTCAATGTACATGCAACAACTGGTAATAATTATACATACTCCCCCTTGTGAAGCTAACAAAGTATCTAATGCCATTCTGTTTTGCAGTGTAATTTGGAGAGTTGTGAAATCTCTTCTTGTAATGCTGTAATTGCATCAGCAGTATTATTGCCAAGAATTTCTATTGCTGCTGAAATATTAACTAAGACCTTTTCTAATTCACTCACTCCCAACCAGGGAAGAAACCATTTAGCGAATCAGTGGAATGCGGTCAGCCTTTGTACTAGCAGATTACTATGTTTGGTCCTACAAACAAATGTTCGTAACCATGACCCTGAGTCCATAGTTAAATTTGGGAACACAGAAATATTAGAAGTAACAGCTCCTAAGGTGCAAGTTCCCGACCAATCTCCTGGTAATATTTCGTGCGCTCTCTTACCACACATCCAAACCCACCCTTTTCCCTCAGGTACAGACCAGGGTATATAGGAAAAGTCCCCAAGTATTCCTGCTATTCCTATTTTCATTGTTTGGTTACAATCATTAAAGTTGCCCACAAGGGTAGTACTATTGTATAAAACCTTAAGTTGACTGGGCAGGGTCTGACGTTTTACACATGTTGTGTATTTGTTCTTTGCTTCTGGCATTGCCACCTCCCATTGTTGTGAATCAATGTGGTCTTGATAGTGGTATTTGCCCATAAGGTAGTCCATGATATGTTGTTTGGTGTAGGGATCCCTAACACAGGAATGTGTGATGCTGACTTGAAAGGTGAGTACATGTCCAAGTTTTCTTAGCAATTTGGACTATGGTTTGTGACAAGTTAAAATAGAGGTTTTCTCTGCACTTGTAATGGGGCTGTACAAATTTAGATATTCCCTTTACTTGTGTAATAAGCACAGGCAATGTTAGTAACTTCACCTGTGAAATTTCCATAATCTCTCCTATAATGGTGCCATATATACCAAGAGGGGTAAAATTCCTTATTAACAGTCTCAGATGGTTCACTTAACCAGGCATCTGGGGAGTCCCACATCCAAGTAGTTCTGGAAAAGAAACAAAAATGACATGAATTCAGAACTCCTTCGTTGTTTGGAAATTTAAATGGCTTTGGTTTCCAAAGCAGCACTTGTGGTAGGTTCCTCCATCTCCAGTCATTGTTCATCTACTGAATAATCCTCAGGTAACCATTTAACATGTGAACGGTGGATCCAGGCTTCCTTCCCTGTAACCTTTACAGCAAAATAAGAACTTAATAAGACAGTATACAGCCTCTCCCAACTAGGTGCCAGTTTAGATTTGCAGGAAAATACTTTTATTAAAACTCTATCTCCATGCTGCAAATCATACACATGTAATTCTGGAGCGGTGGGTTGGTACCACCGAGCACGATTCCTTTTAATTTTGAAACTTTTTTGTAGATGTTTTTGTATTCCCAATACAAATTTGGTAGTTTGTTCTTCTCCATCTAAGAGGCTGGTCCTAGTGGGGACAAGGGTCCTGAGTATAGCTAAGTGTCTGCCAAACACTATTCCTGTTGATGACAAGCCTAGAGGTTAGTGAGGGGTATTTCCAATATCTCTATGTCCTATAGTACTATTCCTAAAACTTCAGGCCATTTCAAACCTTTCTGACTACAGCTTCGAGTAATTTTATTATTTCTTTCAATTTTGCTGGAGCCTTTGGTATGAGCTGGACAGTGTACTACAGCAATTTCCCTTGGAAGCTTAATAGCTTTCAACAGCATTCCAATTTCTGTTCTGTTAGAAATATTCTTTTCCACCAAGGTAAGGAACTCTTGTTCTTTCCATAGCATAGCTGTTGCATGATACACTCCAAAAGTGTATTTAGAATCATAGAATCATAGAATCTTCATGGTTGGAAAGGACCTTTGAGATCATTGAGTCCACACACAAAAACCCCTACAATCTCTGCCACTAGAGCATGCCCTGAAGTGCCAAATCTAGATGTTTCTTAAACACCTCTAGGGATGGTGACTCAACCACTTCCCTGGGCAGGCTGTTCCAGTGCCTGACCACTCTTTCAGTAAAGTAATTCTTCCTAATATCTAATCTAAACCTCCCCTGCTGCAGCTTCAGACCATTTCCTCTGGTCCTGTCATTATTCACCTGGGAGAAGAGGCCAACACCCACCTCTCTACAACCTCCTTTCAGGTAGTTGTAGAGGGCAATGAGGTCTCCCCTCAGCCTCCTCTTCTCCAAGCTAAACATGGCCAGCTCCCTCAGCCTCTCCTCATATGACCTGGTCTCCAGACCCCTCACCAGCCTGGTAGCTCTCCTCTGGACACGCTCCAGCACTTCAATGTCCCTCTTGTACAGAGGGGCCCAGAACTGAACACAGCACTCGAGGTGAGGCCTCACCAGTGCCGAGTACAGAGGCACGATCGCTTCCCTACTCCTGCTGGCCACGCTATTCCTGATACAAGCCAGAATGCTGTTGGCCTTCTTGGCCACCTGGGCACACTGCTGGCTCATGTTAAGCTGGCCGTCCACCAGCACCCCCAGGTCCTTTTCTGCTGGGCAGCTTTCCAGCCACTCTTCCCCAAGCCTGTAACATTTCTTGGGGCTGTTGTGACCAAAATGCAGGACCCGGCACTTGGCCTTATTAAACCTCATACAGTTGGCCTTGGCCCATCGATCCAGCCTGTCCAGGTCCCTCTGTAGAGCCTTCCTACCCACAAGCAGATCAACACTCCCACCTAATTTGGTGTCATCTGCAAACTTACTGAGGGTGCACTCAATCCCCTCATCCAGATCATTGATAAAGATATTAAACAAAACTGGCCCCAAAACTGAGCCCTGAGGGACACCACTGGTGACCGGCCGCCAAGAGGATTTCACCCCATTAATCACAACTCTCTGGGCATGGCCATCCAGCCAGTTTTTAACCCAGCAAAGAGTATGGGTTCGCCAGCTTCTCCAGGAGAATGCTGTGGGGGACAGTGTCAATTTAGAATTAGCATAAATAGTTACCCATTGATTATGTCTCCACCAGGCTGCTTTTGTTAATGCAGTTAATTTGGCCCCTTGGGTACTCACCACGGGTTGCAGAGGTTCTGCTTCTAGTACCTTTAAGTTTCTCACCAGTGCACCGCCCATGTGCCATTTTCTATTCACGTGATATGAAGCTCCATCAGTGAAAAGGGTTGGATTAGAGTTCTCTAGAGGCTGATCTTGCAAATATTCCTGTAGGCAGCTGGAGTGAAACACTACCTAGCACAATCATGATGCAGCTCACCATTGGAGGGAACAGGCAGTAAAGCTGAAGGATTCAAAACATTACATCTTTTTAAAGTAATAATATCCACATTTCAAACTGTTAATTCACAATGATATGCTTTTTCATGGGACAATGCTTGTGTAGCATGTTTTTAAGAATCAGTTCTATTTCATTTCGTGGGACATACGCAGCTGTTGGGTGACTCAGAACTAATGGTCTGCTCCTTTTTATGACAGTTGCTGTTGCTGCTATTGCTTTAAGACAGGAATTAATCCATGCTGCTACAGGGTCCAGTTGAGTTGAGTAACAAGCCACGGGACAGCGATGTGGATCTAGCTTTTGAATAAGGACTCCATTGGTTAATCCTTTTTTCTCATGCACAACTAGTTCAAAGGAGTTGGAGTAATCTGACAATCCCTGTGTTGGAGAAGTTCAAGTTCCTTTTATAGCTTGGAAAGCCTTTTCTCTCTCTGGACGCCAGCGTATAGGCTCCACTTCTTCTGCCTTGGTAGCTTCTGTGCATGGCTTACTTAACTCCCCCAGCCCCGATATCCAGGGTCTGTAGTACCTTACTGTGCCTAATTATCCTCACAGTTGTTTCTTTTGTACAAGTCGAGGCATTTCTACAATAGCTTGGACCTGTTCTGGGTCTACTAATCTTTGTCCTTCTGTTAATATCAATTCTAAATATTTTACTTTCTGCTGACACAGCAAAAACTTAGAAAGAGATGTATGGTGACCTTTCTCTGCTAAAGCAGTATGTAGATAAATAGCATCTTTTAAGCAATCTTTGTATATCTTGCTGGCAAAGAACAAATCATCTACATCATGTACAAGTATAAAACCTCCAAGAAATACAGCATCTTTCAGATTTTCTCCTTGTCACCCCAGCATGCAATCCTTAAAATAGTTGCAGATGTCAGAGGCAGTTTGGTTCACAAACACACTTGCTGTCAATTTATTATTAACACTGGAGGTGGAGGAGGAACATTTTACCCCCCCACAAACCCCCCCACCCCACATGCCACCGCCACTGTCTGCATTGCAACAGGATCAGGAATAACATTAAAAACCACAGAGTAAAGCCCAGCAAAAGCAACAAGCGATACAGAGGGAGGAGTACAGGGTGGTGCAGAGACTGGCTCTGCAGACGCCTCAGTTAAGTTACTCACTATTGCTGCAGATGAAGGTCTTCCTTCAGGCTTTCATACTCATTTTTGACCACCCTGTTTATGGTGGTCATATGCCCAATTACCTCCTACATACCAATAATCCATTTTCTGAGGTTATTTATCTTCTAAAATTTTTTGAAGCGCAGACAATTTCTTTAATTTGAAGGATCCTTTGCAGGGCCATACCCCTGCTCCTCTAAGTGTTGGCCAGTCTTCTTTACACAAAGCTACTGCTATAGCTCAAGCCGGGTGCCTCTGAAGAGGAACCCCGAACAAAGAAATCCCTGGGCAGCCATAACCTTACCATCTATATTCCCCACCCCTCATGTGATAGTTTGGACCGATATTAAGATCTGGGGTCTTCTTGCTTTTTCACTGGTTTGATTTGTTTGCGGTTTCATTACTAAGCGGTTGCTAAGTGGCCATCTTCTTAGACAATACCAAATCCTCCTAGGCTGGTTTCAGACGATTCTGTAGTTAGCTGTTTTTCATGCTGTAATGTGTCCCTGCCTATGGCAGGGGGGTTGGAACTAGATGATCTTTAAGGCCCCTTCTAACCTGAAGCATTCTATGATTCTGTAATTGTTACAGTTCATATGCCATGATCTAAGGGTTTGTCTAGTCTATTAATGCTTAAGCTGCTTGCTTTGTCTACTCTAGCTATTACTAACATTTAAGCTGCTAGCTCCATGTTTCGACTAACTTTGCCTACAACAGTAAGAAGACTGTAAATTCGTGTAAAGAATTTACTCTTGTTTGAGTATATCTGTAGCTGCAGAGCTCCCTCTAGCAGAGTTTAATTATTCCCAGTCATTTCATCCAGTGTGGTTTATCTGAAGTGGTTCTACAACTGCTTTTCTCTTTGTTTTCTTAGAATAAATCGCTTTATACAGATGCTTTTTCAGAAATTAAGGCTAGATATTCTGGGAATCAAACTGATTCTGAAAGAGATCTATATGATGCAGGAATATTATTTTCATCACAGACCTAAGAGTGCAGAAAAAACACTTTTATCTTGAAAAGATACCTGAAAAGCACTTTGAAATTTGTAGCCACCTGTACCCTCTTGTGAACATGTCAAATGTGCTTAAAAAAGATGATGACAACTACATTACCACCAAAAAAAGATAAATCATTCTTTTTCACTATGTAAAAAATTGGGAGTGGTTCCTCAGAACTTTGTAATTGGTAAATTGGGAAGGTACATGAAGAAAAAAGGTACTGAGTTCAGTCTTTCTATGAAAGTTGTTTTTAGTGAAAACAGATTTAATTAATTTCATTTTTTACTAAGTTGAAGATACTTTAATCGCACCCTGAAACTTGACTGCAACACTCTTTAATTGATAGCATTTGCTTTCTTCACAGAAGTTTTTTTACTTATCTTCATTATACATATCCCCTTTATGATTTGTATTGATAAATATATTTGATATGATGCAGCAGATTTTCTTGCAATCACCATTTGCTTGCTGGTTTACCTTATGTACTACAGAAATACATTTATTTTTCTTAATTATATAAATTAGATACATTTCTAACAAAATCTTCTATTGATGGTGTAGGAAGAAATCAACGAAAAAATAAAAAGGTAATAAAAGGTAACATGACTACTTTTGACCAATGTCACCCTGACACTTTGAGGAACAGAAACTGAGCGGTCTCACTAATATATGACTCTCTCCACTGAACTATTAAAACACACAATTTGTATTTGAATACTGAGTCAATGATAAAGGTGGGTTTTTTCCAGATCAAGCCCCAAGAGCCCTAGAACTTAGTATCTACTGCTGATCTACTATGACTGGCATATTCATTTGTATAAAAACAATGATAGCACTTGTTTTTCTTAAATGACATAAACTTCTAATGGATATTAGGAAAACAAACAATGTAGCCTACTGATAGATACTAGGATTTAAAATTAATCATCTGAAAGAAGAAAGTGGGATTAATTTTATTTGGATGGGTGTTTCTTTTTTAATAGAAACTCTGCCTTAGAAGGGAGCATGCAAAAGTTTGACATAATGCCTTAAATGCCTTAAAATAGTATGCCCTTTGCAAAGCTCTGTGGGTTAATAAAGCAGGAGCAAAACTTCAGCAGGCTTCAAGCTGAGAGCTGGTATGTCAGAGAGCCACCGCAGGAACCTTGCAGTATTTATAACCATTAATGGGAAAAGGATGTTTTCTGTCCTTTTTTTCTTATTTTCTATTATTTTTTTTTCCTTTTTTAGTTGTCTACTTGTTCATTGATCAGCTTTGCTTATATTTATGAATCACACTTCTTAACAGAAGAGACACTTGATTTTGGGTACTGGCAAGTATTTAAGAAAGGAAGAAAAGTAAGTAGGAAAAAATTACGATGTGTTAATATGGGCAAGATGACACTCCATTGCCAGCCAGATCTGAACAGCACATTCCTGCTGGTTCAACAAATTCAGCTGATCTCCTGCGTACTAAGGACTGAACGGTTTACCACAGTGAAGTGCCTAAAAAGGGAGGAAGATTTTGCCCTCTAAGTATGTTTTTTTGAAGGAGGCAGTGGTCCTTCTCGCTAGCTTTTCCATAGGCCAAAAGGGAGAAGGAACAACTTGCTCATTTGGTGCATTTCCACTACTGAGATGGCCCTTTCATAGGTCATGAAGGACAGTTAAGATGAAGAGCTTTCTTATTTGGCCAATTTCCACATAATTTCCTGCAATCAAACCATATTCCTGTTTGCTTGTGCTGTGCCTTCATCTTTTTTCTCTAGAAGTCATACTAAAGGAGAATATAAACTACATGGTCCTCCTAGCATGTAAAAACACCTATGTTTCTTAAAAGACCCTAACCTTCACATCCTCATGTCAAAAAGGAATCAAAATTGATCTACCTTTACATAAATATCAAGTGGAAAACAGATAATATCAATCATGCTTTTATATAGACTGTGAAATATCAGTGATAGCTACCATGGTGCATGGGTACTATAAACAACCGTATTTATCTATCTTACTTGTCAGCACTAACCTAAGCCTGATTGCAGGTTTCTGGACTCAGGTTTCTTCTGAGCAACCTGCATTTAAGGTTTTGATTAAATGGTAAGAGTCCTACCTGTGTGAGTTTTTGCCTTCACAACCCCCATAGCTGTAGCTAAAATCGTAAGAGGCCATTTATGATGGAACACCTGGTTACAAAGAAGGAAGGTATTTAACCAGGCAAGGCATCCCACTCTTCCTTTTAATCTGTAATAACCTGAATTTGTTAACTCACAGGTTCTATTATCAAGCCTTCGTCTCCCCACCCCCACCCAGGTTTCTTCATTGCTTTGCAAAAATTATTTCTTTGGCTCCTTTTAACATCTGAGAAACTTTTCCAGAAAAGATGTCTTTATTTCCAAAGATCAAAGGAAGTCTTTCTGCTAATATCTGCAGACTGATGAATGATGGGATAAGTAATGTACAAAGAAATCTTGCTACGTTATGAAGGAAACTGGAGGTGTTGCTTTGGCACCAATCTGCAGATACCAAACGCAGGTTTCCTGAGGCAAAAATACACAAACATCCTCTAATTTGTGTTCTGCAAATACTTACCTTCCCTAGGTAACTGCAAGATGAAAAAGTATATTCCATTTTTGAAAAAAGAGCACAGGCCAGACAGACATAATACTTACATTTAAAAGGTTATATTCTACATTTAATGCCATCTTCTGAGTCTATTTATGAACAACTTAGTTTGCTCTATGTCTCTGCTTCTACGCATAAGACATCTAATTGAGTTATGTCCTATTGCACCATTATTTTGGTGTAAGAAGCTTGAAAAGTCTAACTGGGATGCTTAAAAAGCACTATTTTATCTGTAACTCCAAAACCTTGTTAGTTCTTATTCTATAAACAGAAAACCCTTATTCTGATTTCAAACACAAAGAAAAGTCCAAAACATGCCTAGAGTCATTACAGACTGCACTAAGGCCTTCAGAACCCAGAGAGTTAATTTTTGCTCCTACCTACTGAGAAGAAGTAAGGCTTCAGAAATAATCTGTTTTGGCTAATTGCATTTCCAGAAAGATGTGGGCCAGTTTGAGAGTCCAGGGGAGAATAACAGTGCCCATCAGAGGTCTAGAAAACCTGAATCTGAAAACATAACCACTGGGAAAATAGTGAAAACATGTGTTGGGTCTGGAGCCTGAAGACCTCAAAGAGCAATCATAAATGTTTGGTAGGCTGCTGTGGAAAAGAGAAAAGGAAACAAATTTTCTTCCTATCTACAGGTAGCAAAGCAACAGGTTGAAAGTGGAAGAAAAAAATAATTATACTAGACCTAAGGAAAAACAGGCTTTCTAACAGTTACGATAGTTTAATGTTGGAAAAGCTGGAGAGTGGGGATTTTTCATCATTAAGGTATTAAATCTCCTGATTGATTTGATAAACAACTCTCAGATGGGACACAGGCATTACAACTGTTTCTTGGGCAGGAAGGTGGATAAACGGCCTGCGCAAACATATTTTTCAGAATTACATGGCATGGAGAGCTGAGGGAGAGGGAAGCTCTCTGGTATGCTTACGCTATCTCTCCCTACCATCATGAGGAATTGCCATGTTCTTGGGTTTACTTAAGATCAGCTTCCTTAGGAAAGAAAAAGGGAAACACATCTAAGCCTTTCTTTGAGCATCTTCACACATTTTTACACTTCCTTGAACGTTTAACTACTGGAAAATCAGCTAAAAGTCAGAATTGACTGTACTGGTTGCAATGCTTCATTCTTCTCGTAGGTGTGTTCAAAAACTCTGTCTGGTAGGAGGATTTATGGAAAGAAAACAGAGTGAGGAAATGCTGCATAGAAGTCAGGCCTCTCTGAGTCAGAATTATGATTGCTCTATGGGTGAACTTATTTCCACTTCATGGGTGCAACCCTCACAAAAATCTCTTCCACGGAGGAGGAGCTGGACATCTTCATGAAGAGACATGCCTCATGAAGGGGAAGTGGGACTCTAAATTTTGGGATGATGGTATTTCATTGAAAAAACGTGTGGCTGGATAGCTTAAAAAGTTGTTGGTGATACACAACTGAGAATCCAAATCAAGGCCTAAATCAGTACTGATCGAAGTGAGCAGCAGTGAAATAAACACCATATGGGAGTACCTTCTGTTGCTAGATGTTATCTCTGAAAAACTGTCACGCTGACACCAGCCTTGTCAAGTCAGCCACCCCTATTGATACACTTCCAGGGCCCGTTCCTCTCCTTTTCTTCACATCAAAATTAAGGTAAAAGATGGGAGGGGAAATGTGCTGATAATCTTACTTTTTCAGGAAATGACAGAATGTATAACAACTTGGATTAACATTATCTTCTTTACATAACATAAATATCAAAATAACTGAATCTGGTATCTAAGACACCAGCTTGGGAAGTGAGAGATCACAGAATCATAGATGTGACTTTAAACTCAGCTTTTACTGGTTTCTCCTTGTGTAGCTTTGAACAGATCACTGGGTTGTGTCTGGGTTCTTTGTTTCACCAAAAATGAAGACAAAAACATGCTTTTTTATCTTTCAGGCATGTGAGTAGATTGTGAGTACTGAAAACTGTAAAAGGCTATGACAGTAGGATCTTTAAAAGTTTGGGTTAGGTACCACATCACTGGATTTGTAACAAGCCATTACTGTGATGTCCTGTGGGAAATATTCCTATTGATAGGAAAGTTCCTCCATCTATTTATCAACTGCTAGCCTTTTCTTGTCAGGATAGCCATTCCTTCTGGTTTTTAGTGATACGTTTATACTACCTGTCCCAGGTGTCATACCGTATAGTACTCTGAATAAGTAGAGATCTGTTTCCTTCATATTGGCCATGAAACAGGCTTATACTGCTATCTAGGTATGGAGGTAAAATCCTTGGTCTACAAGCTCTTACACTGGCAGAAAAAGCAGCAGCAATCATGGATGCCAGATTTACATCAGCTGGTTTCGAAAAAGTATTTGTAAATAATCCCAAGGTTTTCTGACAATACATCATAGTTTGCATTTCACTGAACAACAGAGCTTTTTGGATAGTAATGATGTACAGCACTTTTAATCTTCAGGGTGCTCTGCAAACAGGAACTAATGTCTCCTCTGCAAAGGAGATCTTTGAGCTTTCTGTTGACTGACACTTCCTGGCTTTGGCCAGGAACATGATCACCATTGTGCATCTTGACAATTTGTTTATTTCTACTGCCCGACCTCACTTCAGTACACCAACTTTTGCACTTTCATTCTTACTTGTCTCGGCATAATGGGAGGGAGAGGGAGGCAGAGATTCAGAATCGAGGAGCAAAACTGGGAACATCTCATATGACACCAGTATTTTTTTTTCCACCTCAATTCATGCAAAAGACTACTAGAGAGTAGCTTGGAAACCCTTTAGCCACGTGTCCTTGGCTTTTTGCCTGTTTAACAGAGGTCTTGCGCAGCCTCTGTTCTATGTGCTGTCACCTTGATTGCTCTGTATTTCAGCTAGTCTCCTGGTGCCACTGTTTGCCATTGGCCTGCCATCAAAGTGAGTGCCTGTGGACAGTACTCATATGGTATGTAACATACTGTATGCTTTGACAACTCATGTGGTCTTAATGGGTTTCCCAGTTACAGAGGCTAAAAGAGCAAGGCAGCCTGTTCTGCAGGCTACCCACAGAGCAGTTCTTATGAATAAATCCTTTAGATAGGAAAAAATAAATAATTTCTACAATGTTTGTTTTTTATCTGGTAGATATAATGAAGTCTTTCTCTCCTGTGGCAGGGGAAAGTGCAAATAGGATATCCGCAATGTCATTTAAATGAATAATGACTTGGAGACGAGTTAGCTTCATTTCTACAAGGCTTCAGGATATCTTCAGTGCTTGCAACTAGGTGACATGTTGGAGGATGTCAAGAAATCAGTGATTATCTTCATTCAGCATGCGTTCTTTAAATCTACATGGAAAGAAAGATGTGTTTCAGAAAAGTAAGGTTAGTTACGTGCCTCACCTTACAAAAGAGCAAGGAAACAAACCTTGCTGCATGGACCGCTTCCTTTGATTTACTTGCAGCTTTTGAAGTGGTATCTCATTATCTTCTCTTTATCCTCTCTTGTTTTCCTTGACTTTGTTATCTTGATCAGCTTTCAATCACCTTCATACTGACTTCTCCTGATCCTGGATCCATCCTCCTGCCTCTTGTCTTCTTTTTTCTCTGTGTGAGTTAATAATGTAATCTATATATTGTTATATAATAAAAATAGTAATGCATCTATCCTGATAAACTGAAGACCATACAGCAATTTAACTGCCAGAATATACACATTCAGTTTTTTAAACCTTTCCTGAAGCTATATTTTGTGTTATACAAGATTTGCCCACATTGCCTTTCATATTTCTCACTTGCATATTATTATTCCCATTCATTTTTGTCTTCAAGTTTATATGCTTTCAAGTTATACTGATTCCTTGACAATAAAAAAAAGGAAAAAAAAGTTTTTCTGGCTTTTTTTCTGTCGCTAAAATGGTGTAAATATATTACGATAGTATTACCATGATAGTAATTCCACTCAGCCATTTGAACTGTGTAACTAAGTAATGGAAAGGTGTTTTTAACTCACTGTATAAATCGCAACATGATTGCTCCATTTCTCTGCATAAAATCAGAATAAATTCTGAAACAGACTGGTTGCCTAGTAGGATTGTGATAACTATGGCTTATAGAATCTTTTAAACTACTAGTTTAAACATAGCAGACATCTACCTAGCATTCACTAATAATCTAATGTAGTTGAAAATTATTTTGGTTTGATCATAAATGCCATAGAGTTTTGCACCCAGTCCCAGATTTTTGTAGTTCCTACCAATCGCTTTCCTTCCTTGTACAGGTTGTGTTCCTGCCTGCTGTCCCCACCACCTTTTAATGTGGGGACATGCCTTTTAATGTGGGGACATGTGGGTAGGGAGAGGATGAAGGAGCCTAGCCAAGTTGCCTGAATTTGTTTCTGATATAAATTAGAAGAGGTTAGATTTTTTAAAAATACAAACGCTGCAGTCACAAATGGGATAATTTTCCACCACAAAGCAGAACTCTAATTTTCCACCAATTTTGATGATGCAAAATTTGTTTGATCTTCTAATCTGCTCTTACAGTTTCGCAGAGGAGTCAGTTTCATAATTTTTATTTCAGAGAGACACTTCCCTCCACTATGAGAATTCATGTCCATCATGCTATTTTAAGGATATTTTCCATTACTGCTTTTTTCCCAGTAGTTAATGTTTCCATGTTCTCATATACATTTACAAATTATAATACAGTTGTAAACAGTATTTTTATTTTGAAGACATGACTATTTTAAGACAAGCTTATTGTATTATTTTAAAATGTAACTGTCAAGAAGAACCATGCAGTGTTAATTAATAATGTGAATGCATTTTCCATAAGTAGTCTGCGCTATAGCATCTTTTCTACACCCTATGACAGCAATAGTGATACACTGTTTTCGATGGTAAATTGTACATGCTGTTGAGTACAGGCAGAATTTTATAAAGATTGGAACAAGATTTCAATAGCACCTATAAAACAACAACTTTAAGATTATACACATTGACCTCAAAAGGATTACTCTTCTAAATTCAGGCATGCATATAAACCATGGAAGTGTTAGAACCTTAATTCTTACTGAAGATCTGACTTAAAAGGCAATCTCACAAGTTCTTAAGAACTAGTGCCTTTATCTGCTTTACCTTTTGAATAACAAAGTTTTGAAATTACAAAGGACAAAAGTCTAAAGGATAGACTAATTAAACTGTTACTGTTTCCAAATTATTTTTTATTATGCCTATGCCATTTTTTTCTACCATTCTTTCACCTAATTCTTTAAACAAAGTAACTTTTTTCAGAATCAAAGCAAGTACGTTTTTACTGTCAACAGAAATAATTGTTATCAGAGATTGACAACGCCACACAAGGCCCTGAATTGTTATTTTTTGCCTTTTCTCTGGTTAGAGATAGAAGTTTTCAGATAGATCTCTGCATTTGTTTGGATGTTTATGTATTCACAACTCTCAGCTATCTCCTGAAATGCAAATTAAGCTGTCCTTTGCCACCTTCTTAATTAGGAAGAAACTCAGGAGGACGTTCTTTTCATGCTCTTGAAAATTCAGCAAATAGACTTTCTTCTTAAGTTGTCTGAATGTGAAGAGCAGCTCAGAATTTTGATGGATTTGCTTTTGTATTGGCAGAAATCAGGCAGAGCTTTGAAATCTTTTATGTACAAAAGAAACCTTACTAACTGAGTCACTACCCACAGGCAGAGTTTTAAAGTTGGGGGAGGGAATCTGTGTTCAGGGTTTTTTTAAAGACCTCTTATGTTGTTTCTTGTGTTGGTTTAACTTACTTTTTATGTTCAAAAGTGAGAGATCCGATTTCTGCCTCAGAGAAGCTTTCTCCCACATTAGCACTTTTTTTTTCCCTTCTCCAACAGGTGATTTGAAGGTTTCAAATTTGAAGTCTTGTTCTTTTAAGGTTTTCCGAAAATGGCAACTATTTGTTAGTCATTCTGGATTAGCCTTTTCCCCATAACTGATCAAGTGATATATTTGCTTGATAGATGATTTCCGCTATAGAAATTTGAGGAAGCTCCTTTTCGTGGGAGACGTTAGCTTGGCAAATTGTGCGGGACTCAGGTTCACGGAGAGAGCCTTGCTCTCTTTTAAATGGCTTTGTACAGATTCAGCTTTCTGTCAAATTGTCAACAATTGCCAAGTATCAACTTTTCTGAGAAAGAAAAAGGTGGCCAAATGAAAAGGGTATAATAAAAGAGCTGTGAAAGTAAATTCTGGTTAAATGGTGACTTTGCCAAACATTCTGTATAAATAGTGTGTTGAACACATATTTTTACCTATAGGTACCATCCACAAAGATCTCAATCAATTTCCTATTATGACTTGGTGAACTAACTCACATGGTAACAACTGTGACTTCAGAGTAAATTTCACTGAATTACCTAAACTCAAAAGGATCATAAAAACTGGTGGTGTAGCATAACAACATTAAGCTGCTATGAGCTTAGCTTCGCACTTCTAAATTTTTTGTACTCCAAACCAGCAGAGTTATTAAACTCACAAGAGCCCGACACACATCTTACTCCACAGGTCATCTGATTGTACTACTGAGTTTAGATGTAACTGTGAGATTTGCTCTGAAGCAAGATCTGCTAAAAAGAAGTTGTTTGAAGTGGTCTTAAATACATACATTTTAAATAAACCCTTCATTTTGAGCATGTAAATAACAGTATAGAATTACAGACTAAACATTCAGAGTCCGTGAGCTAACAGACAGTGGAAATTCACTGTTCAGTTGAAGGGATGGGGAACATAACATTTTCTAAAATGGAAAAAGCCTCATTTCATTCACACTTAAGTGGAGAAAATTTGAATCGGTTCACAAAGATCTCGCAGCTAAAAAAAAACCCACAATAAAATAGTTCAATCTGCCTTTAAACAAGTTTGTTTATACTGAGATAACATTTGCAAAGCACCCTAGAAACAGGAAGATGTGAGTTTCTGTTTCTAATCTCAACTGTCATATGATATGTGGCCTCAAGGTAGTAAGCACCATTCAAAACAGCATAGATTTTTTCCATTCATCTAGCATATTTTGTTAAGTTGTAAAAATTTGAAACAAATGTACTCAAAGATTTAAAAAAAATCAATGATATCATCAATCAGATATATGTAAAGCGTATGCACAAATAATTAACAACTATTTCCCTGTAAAGTGGATTAAAGGTTTGGGTTTTTTTGGTAACAATTACTTGAGGCAATCTTGTATATATTGTAAAGCTGAGGTAATTTTAAATCACTTTTGTATGTATGAACTTGATAGCTTTTACAGTTAGATGATTAAGTAAAAAGAAAAAATAAACCAAGGAAAGTCCCTGACTGATGGTGGTGTCTGTATTGCTAGAAGCTGACATTTCGAATTCAACAGTATGATTTGTTCATACTTATCTGAACCCACAGAACTGAATCGCTGAAACAGATTCACTATGTGATGGGGGGAAAATTCTGCGCTTGCTTATGTATGGTTAAGACAGTAACTGTAGCACAGATATAGATCAAACCATAGCGGTGAGCGATGTGGACGTTGAAAAGAAACATCCACATCTTCACGTCTACGACATGTCACCAGTGATCAGGGCACTATCATGAATGATCCTGGCACACTGAAGAAATGAGAAGTCAGCCTGTGGTGTGGCCTGAGAGAGCCCTTGCCCTGCTGGCCCCTCAGGGACCGATGGCACAATTCTGTATATTTAACATCAAGGAGGACTAAAAGAGAGGAATTTGCCAAATCTCTACTGATTTCAACAAAATTAAGCCGATTTATCTCAATCAGAAAGAACTGATGAGGGCACATTCTTTACCTCATTTTCTGTAATTTTTTTCTCATGTCAGTGAGATGGTCTGGATCATTGTTATACTTTACAAATCAACACATTCTTTACTTAATGCATTTGTGATTCTGCACGAGTCCCTTAGAATGCCAAAAGGCTTAGACCTTTCAGACAGAAAGCACAGTTTTAGGAATCTACTGGAGCAAACTAACCGTTTCTTTTCATTTTACCCTATATCGAGTTTGAAGATACTACTTCTTCCAGTTTTTTGCAGGCATAGCTAATACTAGCCCGCGTGCAGTATCTTCTGTAAAATAAAAACTATTTTGCAAAGAATTTTGGTGGCTTCATGATTAAGGAAATAAAGCCTTTTGTGGAGTACATGTGGATACAATATTATTCTCTCTGCAAAATAATTGCAGTATGAAAGCATTGTTTTGTTTTTTTTAATTCTTATTCTTTTAGACATAGACTTCTCTGCACTGGTTTCACAGTGACGACAGTTAGCATGTGGTGGGCTACAATACCGTCTACCAGTATTAACCTATGACCAGACTCTTTGTTAAAACTAATGAACACCAGTAGGGGCTCTATTTTATAGTGTATTTTCCCCAAAGTTAAACATAGAGAACTTCCCCCTATATTTTTAGTTTAACTATTGAAACGATAAAAAGAAAACATAAAATGAGCTAAAGAAATTTGTTGCAGCTCCACGTTGACTTTAGCTTGCCTTCCATTTGTACGTGGAGACTTATTTGAAATGTTCCTCCTTTTTTGGATGGTGATAAAGTCAAACATATTAAAGTCTTTCTCAATTGGCTTCTTACAGTCTCTTTACCCCCTGCAGTTTGTGTTGAAAAGGCCAAGTTCTGCTTACCTTACTGACAAAAGCAGTTCTTTTGTCTTTTTAGTAAGATTATACACGTGAATAAGAGAAGCAGTATTTGGTCCAAAGGGACTAGCTTAACTTCAGCAGATTGCAAACAGTTACAGCAATTTACAGTTTTAAAATGTGCAAATGTGCACGCCATGTCTTTTTTCCCTATTCCTGCTGGTTGTCGGTTTATATCTTTTGGGATGTTAACTGTACACACTGTAAGTAAAGATTTTCTCTGAGTATTTTTGCACCTTGTCTATATGTTGAGTTGTTTATAAAAAAATACACTCAGAATTTGTATCTAGCATTTGCACAGAAGCTTATAAACCACATCTTCCAGCATTTCCTAATAGTTGAGAGTTTTGGCTGTGGAAAGGCTGCAGTATTGGGCCTATTAACTAATTCTACTGCAAATTAGTGTGCATGTTGTTATTTACTCAGGAAACAAAGCTTCACTTTAAATGCATTTTTAAGGTAACCTAATTATCAGGCAAATACTACTTTGCAGCCTCTGGAAAACTCCCCTCTTCCTAAACTGCTAGATGTAAATCTGTCATCTTGTTTTTCCTAAGTCCCTCTGATTTTGCTCAGCTCAAGTTGGCTCAGATGCCAAAAAAAAAAAAAAAAAAAAAAAAAAAAGACCACTGTGTGGTAACTTTTTGCTATAAAACCAAACAACTAATCAAAAATACTGTTTGGAGGCTGTTGAGAATACATACCCATGCAGCAAAGGTTTCAAGCAGCTATTGAACACAGCAGAGGGCAAACCCCAGCTGCATTTGGCTTCTGTGGAGTCTAAACGTGTTTTTTATTTGGAGCACTAACATGTGATTTTTGTTTGTTTGTTTTGCTTCTCATTTTATACAACTTTTAGAAAGAATTCTTGCAACTTCGTAGCTTACCCTTAACAACACAGATGGCTTTCCTCTCCGCACTAGATTGCCCTGCTTTCCCCTAAGGCACAGTAGTCACCTTTGACACCAACAACAGTAGGTAAAACAGCCGAAGTTATGATAAGAGATCAGGCTTCTGGGGGAGGCGTTTACCTGTTGCTTCTGCCCGTTTATGCTGATGGTTAGACGAGCATTTAAAGTTCTTGCACGACTCCTCATTTAATCACTCCTCTGCTGACAAGGGCGGGGTGGAAAGCGATGGGGAGCTGCGCAGTGGGGGCAAGCGGAGTTTAGAACCCAAGCCACACAAAATCGGGCAGAAATGGTCAATCTCTGCTGCTCCCTGAACCCCCGGCAAAGGCTGCGCGGAAGGACGAGGGGGTCCAGGGGAGCCCGTCCTGCTGCGGAGACGCGGCACCGCGGGGCGACCCCCTTGCGCGCCCGCCCAGCCGGGACGTGTGCGAAGCGCGGTCTCCCGGCCTCCGCGCCCGCGCAAGGTGCCCGCGGGGCGCGGCCGGGACTGGCCGCTCCGCGGAGCGCGGCGGCGGGATGGCGGTGGGGCTGGAGGGGTGGAGGAAAGGGGGGGCCGCGCCGGGTGCCCGCCCGGGCGGGGCGGGGCGGGGCCGGACGGGACGGGGCCCGGCGCGTCCCGCCCCGTGGGGGCGAGCGGCGGGCGGGGGCAGCGCGGTCGCCGCCGCCGCCGGGGCGCAGCCGCCCGCCCGCCGCCGGGCGCTGTGTGCGCGCAGGGGCCGCGCTCCTGCCTGCCTGCGCCCACGCACACGCACGCACACGCCCGCCCTGGGCTGCGCACCCCGCGCTGCCCCCGCTTCGCTCTCGCCTGCGGCTGTTCCGCGGGCGCCCAGGTGGCTGCTCTCCGCGGCGCTCCCGGCGCGGCCCGGCTTGGCACGGCACGGCTCGGCACGGCACGGCCCTCCCTGTCCATCCTGCCTGCCTGTCGGCGTCCCGCGGACGCGGAGCCGCTGGGGATGGGCGGGAGGATGCGCCTGAGCCGCGTCTGCTGCGTTTTCTACCAGCTGTGCGTGCTGTCAAGCGGGCTGGCCGCAGGTAAGTGCGCGCCTTCCGCGGGCCGGGGTCGAGCCCCGGGGCGGCCGCCGTGCCCCGCCGGTAGCCGGTACCTGCCCGTTGAACAGCCGAGCCCGTCGCCTGTAGCCGGTGGGTGGTGAGGTGCTGCCTGATCGGTGCGTGGCAGCGCGCCCGTCGGTGCGGGCACTGATTTTCATCCACAGCCCTGTCATCTCAGCGTGCGTGGGACGAGTGTGTTACTGGAACTGCCTTCTGTCGCAGGCTGGCGGAGGTCGTGTGGGCTCCCATGTTTATAAACGTAATGCTGGCACGCGGGGAATCTTGGTTAAGTTGCGGTACGGTGCATGTAATACGCAGACATTGCTAATTGGTGATTATAGTTCTGTTTGATTGTGGTGATAATGACGCTACAGCATATGCATGCATCTGCCACTTCTTCGTGCCCTCGCAAATGTGCGGCCGTGGGGCGTGTGTGTGTGTTTTGCTGCACTCTTGAAATCATAGTGGGACTTGCAAAGCGGGCCGAGAACAAGGCTGAAATTTTCAAATTTTTTGTTCAGGTTTTCCCTGCTAAACTAACATTTTCTTTTTAGCGGTGTGAAAAAATTGCCACTTTGTCTAAATGATGAAAGGTTTGTGCAGCTCTCCTTGCATAGAGGTGGTGGTCATGAAGAACATCCCCAGCTGCTGGTACAAACACAACTTCTGCCCAGATTGAGCTCCAGCTCTCTCTCAGTGTTTACCAGGATGGTGGCATGTCCCAGACCCCTGAAGTGGTACAGAGACCTCTAGGGGCTGGCCCCTCTGCGGTGTGTAAGGACAGGATGAAAGGGCCAAATGGAACCCTTTGTATTTTGGGTGGGATGCTTGGTGGGCTGGAGGCCAGGGGGAGCGTGTTGTGGAGGGCATAGGGTAGGTTTCTGGCAAGCGCTGTGTGCAGCTGGGTGCTTCACTCACTTAAAGCATCTGCTGGCCTTCCCGCAGGTCTCCACGCTGCAGAAGAAACTGAGGAGTGGGAGATCGTCTTCCCTGCGCTGTGGAGCAGGGGCCAGCAGGAGCCAGCGGGTGGCAGCGGTGGTGGTGGGGGCTGCAGTGCTGACCCCAGCTGTGGGAACCGGAGCAGCACCCTCAGCAATCCCGTCACACCTAGCCCAGTGGCCGGCAGTTCCCGGGAGGTGCGTTCAGTCTCCTCCTCGGTGGAGGGGCAGGCGCATGCTGTGGGGCAGGCGGCAGAAGAAGAGGACACTGAGGATGAGTATGAATCTCAGGAGTTTTACCACTGGTCCCCCCTGCCCCAGGGGTCTGGTGCTGCCTCTCAGTTGCCACCACCACCATCCCCACCACCACCACCTCCAGCAGAAGATGGAGATGAGGTGCTGCTGAGGATCCCGGCTTTTGCTCAGGAGCTCTACCTGCTGCTCAAGAGGGACAGCCGCTTCCTGGCTCCTGGTTTTGCCGTGGAAGAGCGGCTCGGGGGTGAAGGCAAAAGCCCGCCTGGTGCTGCACAGTCACAACCTGAGAGAGCTTGTTACTACAGTGGTGCTGTCCTCCGCTACCCGGGCTCCTTCGCCTCCTTCAGTACCTGTGGTGGATTGGTAAGATGACCTTGCATGCAGGGGTAGCACCAGGGTCTCCATCCAAGTGTCAGCTTCATCTGCTGCTTTTCACTCCCATCCCTTTCCTGAGGTCTTCCATAGCCTTTCTTTCATATCCTTTTGGCTCCTATCTCTGTGCTTATCCTTATTTTTAACCATTTTGCCATTCATACTTTTATTATCCCACTCATAATTTTTCTCAAATCCTACTTGTGCCTTTGTCCTGTAAAGTTTTGGTGTTCTTTGTCCCATTTCCAGATACACTTTTGTCCCTCAGTCCCATACCTTTCTTTTGTGGATCTCCTTTTTATTTGTACGCCATTCTTTCGTCAACTTTTCTCATCTCCATCCCTGGTTTTATCTTGGTTTTCAGTGTGTGCCTGTAATTAATTAACCCTCCTTCCTCTTCACTGTATCATCATCTCTCCCCCAGTCCTTCTGTAATCCATTTGTTCATCATTCCCATCCTATATTCTAAAGTTATCATCTGTGTTATCTTACCTGTCCTCTAGATCTCAGTTTTCAGACTGTTCTGTCTTTCCTACTTCTACCAATATTTTATGCCTGCTTTCTCATCTTCATTATTCCTTTTCTCTCATTTGATTGGCCTTTTTTCTCTACCTCACAACTTCCCACATGTGGAACCTGTAGTTAATTTGATTTGGGACTCCATACCTCTTTTTCCTTTAAGATCCTCCGTAGAAGTACACCATAAGTACGTTCTCAGCAGAAATGTTAATGCGGTCAGACCTTTTGAATGGTTACTACTTCTGTGGCATACCTCCCTTATTTAAAACAAATTTCACCTGCTATAATTTCTCTCAGATCAGTCATGCTTTTTACCAGGTAAGGAACCAGAATTGGGCACACTGACAACAGTAGTGGTGACCTGGTGCGCTGCGATTCCAAGATACTTGGCGGGGGATGGAAAGAGTAGAGAGCAGCTGGGAAGATGTAAAATGCTGACAGGATTTAAACCAAAACCAATTATTACTACTGTTATTCTGATTTTGGGCCTTTATATAGCATCATAAATTCACACGCCTGCAGCACTTTACAAAATATAGAATACAAACAGTAATGGGGAGAGTTAACGTCATCGTGACCCTGGGTTTTTTGGGTGGCTAGATGGGTGTAAATCACCACAGTCACAATAGATGTTTTCTTGTATTTCTTTCTGAATTTGAGCATCTAACTCGTTCCATTGTTGATTCATGAAGGTATGTCTGTCTGGTTTTTATTTGCATGGTCATGAAGTGAAACTAGGTAAAATGTGGAAATTTGGACTACTTATTCATTCGCCTGTTTGGACTTACTCACAAAGTCAAAACCCAAACTGAAAGTGGTGGAGAGGGAACGTGTGTGGACTGACACCAAATAAAATATTTGCCTGCACTCTTGCAAGGTGAAGCTGCCAAGTTTCACACAACTGTTGGCATCTAATTATTGACTGGTTGGCATCTAATTATTGACATTTTGTCAGATTTTCCAAAGCATGGTAGCAGAATTAATTGTGGAGAAAAATGTTGAAAGTCAACTGAAGTTGGTTTGAAAGCAATCAGGTAAAGGATTTTTATGTTCTGGAAAAGCATTTGACTTCTGTGCTCCTTGTTAGAATTTTACTTCCTTCTACATGGCGTATGGGTAAAATTAAGTTAGAGAAAATATTTGCAAAGAAATTGGTAGAGAGAATTGTCACTCAAAAGTGATGTACATCATTGCATATCTGTAATTCCTTTGACTTGATTTATAAGTTGAAATTCGCTGTTTAAATAGACCCCAGTTCCTTAGGAGCCCCAGTAGTAATTTCTGGTTTAGTCGACTTTTCCTAGGAGTACCAGCTTACTCCCAGCCTACTGGCTGTCTACGCATGCATGTGCCCGGATCACGTTCCCCATTCAGAAAGATGCCGCTGAAATATAAACTATTCCGTCTATCTCAAATAAAATTGGAAACTGTTGTTGACATTGATCGGTGTTGTCATGATCCTCAACTGCATAGTCTTGTTTGCAGTGAAATAGTTAAGCGGCTGTTCTTCCTGAGAGTGTTGCTGCATCAGGCACATAGTAAAAAAAAAAATTGCACAGTGCTATTATGTCAAAGTTGTCATAACAAATCTTAAGTTATTTGTCATTCTGTATTCAGTCATTGCTTGGGCTCTCTCACATATGTAAGTTGCTCTGTTTCCAAGAGTCTTGAAAAAACATCATACATACATTGCATATTCCACCCTGTATCCTCTAGGCCTTGCCCTGCAAAAAGAGCCAAGCAATGTTTCAAACTACCTTTTCTTTAAAGATGTAAAAATCCATTGAAACTTGAACCTACAAATAAATCTTTGTAGGTGCTCAATTACAATTTATTTTTTCATTTTAAATGTAAAGAAATTTTGGAGAAAATGTGGTATAAATGTCTTAGATACACTCTTCATTTCAAAACCATGCAGACTTTGAGTTAGGGTTACTAGGTTGCATACACTTCGGAAAGCCAAACAAGTGGTCTGTAAGTCCCTTAATATGCAGATTAGATTTCCACTCTGCAGTTTTTCTCTTCAGTGTGAAATACAGCATCTCTGTCTAACAACAAAACTTCTACCATTCTGCTCTTTAGATAGTAGCTTTTTAGTGAATCTCTTTATTCACCAGGGAAAGTAACTATAGTCTGACAGACGACAGTGATTTTGCCATACAGGAGGAAGGGTGAAGAAGGGTAACGGCCAACTGAAGAGGTTTGGCCATCACAGAATCATAGAACTGTGTAGGTTGGAAGGGACCTTTCAGATCATCGAGTCCAACCATCATGTGCAGGGAAGGGTCATTCATGGCAGTACACGTGTGTGGCTGATGCTGTAGGGCTAGTATTGTGAAAAGATACCGGATCTTCAATAAAATGAAGAAAAGGCCTTGCATGAAATAGTTGTGCCACCCAAGTCAGGATGCTGGTGTTTGTTCCAGCTTCTCAAGACTTGGAGACGTCTGACATGCCAGTGACATTCAGGAAATAGAAAAAATGTCCGTGTAGAAGTCTTGACTGCTCTTTCTATAAGCAGAAAGACAAAAGAATATTGTTGCAGACGTTAGGCATCTTATCGCCTTGAAGTGGGATGTAGATGCTATTTGAATAGTTCACTGGTTGCAGTTGGGGAAAGGATGTAACGTACAGCACAACATTAAAGCTTCCCTGTGTATCTTATTTCACAGTTCTTGATAGCTTCAATAGTACATTTTTTCTTGAACTGTTTGTCAAAAGCCAGTGTGTAGGGGTGATAATAATGGGGTTCATTAACACACCATGTTAATCATGTGAATATACAAATGAAAAATGAGAGCTGTGCTCCCAGATAATTACTAACAGAATTCTGACTGCCAGTATTGGCTTCATTTGGCAACCTGTCTTGTCAAATGAAGATAACTCGATGGGTATTTTCTAATCAAACTGAAGACTGGAGGTATGCATGGACCATCTAGAAACTCCATCACTGTGACCTTGGTGTAATCTCAGAGTTCGCATGATCAATGGTGACAGCCCTATCCAACTCCTTGGTAAAACCCTTGTGGATTCTTAGATCCTTTTGTAGCTCAAAGGGGTTTGCTCTGAGTATGTTTTGGGATTCTGCACTAGTGCTGTGGGAAGATGAATAAGGAGACGTTTCCAAGAATTCTCAATCTGTATGCTGAGTGCCTACTTGGTGTTCATCGTTCGCCAAATACCAGGATGTAAGCAGTCTTGCTGATGCCGGTGAGACTGTTCTTCCGAAAGTGATGAATTGCAGAGCTGGACCATTAATTATTTAAGTGGTCGTTTCTACTGCTTGCCCGTGTTTTGTGGTAATATTTGAAATAAGAAAAAAAAGCATGTAAAATGTTGTTGAACGGTTTTATTTGTGACCAGTAGATAAATATATAACTTACACCTTGTGGTTCTTTTAAAGCGTGCTGTAGGAAAAACTTACTGTGGACTTATAATTAAGAAATCTGGCTACTGGTTCTTTACCAACGATCTGCTGTGCTGCTAGCATGGAGGTTGAAGTAGTTTCACTGCATTTCCCCAAAGAGAGCTGTAAACACAGCAAATGTGTGCTTTATCCCCTACTCCTTTCATTTCAGAAAGAGAGGCATTTAGTGTTTTGGTTTTTTTCTCAGCACTGAATTGCTTAGGTAGCACTCCATGGCTATGTGGTGACAGGCAGGGATTTTCCCAGCATTTTTTTTTCTTTTTAACTGAAGCAGTCTGCAATAAATAGAGAACAGATAGGTAGATAAAGTGTCTTCTTATACCTAAAGCAATGTGGTATGTTTAGACTGTTAGGAAGTGCAAACAGCAGCAAATGTGTACATAAGAGGATGGACAGGAGAATGCAGCTCCCTGCAGCTATGCTGTTCGTCACAGCACTTAGCAGGGTGTCTAACAGAACACGTGTGGAGATCCGCCTAAACAGTCAGCATTGACAGCTGGGTGCATTTACTGGAGAGGAGCTTTGAAATTCGTCTGTGTGGTTCTGTATTTTCACTGGCTCTGAAGAATGTGAAATGGTCAATAGCATATTTATAGTCCCCTAAATCCCTGAAGAGTCAGTGTCAAATACTATTTGCAATGAAAATTAATGTGCATTTTCCCAGTGACTTGAAAGGGAACAAGTCTTGACACATCTCCAATCCAATCCAGGGAAGAGCTTTCTCTAGAGAAGTATATGGTGCTTTTCTTAGGCCTCATTGCCGTTAACAAGCAGGTATTTAAAAATCCGATCAATAGTTTATAGACAAGTAGTCACAGATTTACTCCAGCTGTTACACATGCATTTAAAGAGCACTATCCAAAGCAATGCTGCGAGCATTGGCAGAAGAGTGGATGTCAGTTGTTCTGTGTCATGCGGAGAAGTGCCAGACATCCTTGGAGAACAGCTTTTTAACAAATCCTTCCGATGGTAACGTCCTACCTTCACAATAAAACTGAAATAAATTAGGATGTGAAAAAAACTATGTGCCTTCTTTGGCTAATGGAATGCTTGCATGCTACTTAAGCAAGATTTGAAAAAAATCTGAAGCACCGTTACAGGAAATGTATGATTTTTTTATTCCTGACGCAAACTATGTATTGAAGATGAGTGCTGTTAACTAATAGTAAGGGAATGACACATGATGGATTCAAAATATTTTAGATTTTGTAGGGTGTTCTAAATTGACATGACCCTTAAAATTCAGGACATATAATACAGCTTCTACAAAACTAGAATTTTTTATTTTGTACCTATCCATCAAGAATAGTCTTGACTTTACACGTTTTCTCAGAACAAGCAGAATGAAGTATTAATAGAACAATAGTAATAAAATAAAAATATATATTCCATATTCTAAAGCTCTACACACAGTCACTTTTGAGGATAGCATTCGGCCTGAGAAGAGGCTTCATCCTTGTTTTGACATCTTTCCTCCTAGAGAAGGATTTAAACCACAAGTGTTTCGACATTTTTATATGGGAAAACTCCCAACAAACATCGTTCTTAGTTACACATCCTGCAGCGAGAGTGGTGTCTGACTATACATGAATTTTTGGACAGCTTGGACAGCTTTGGAGAGCCATACTGAACTTCTGCCTTTTGGCTGTACAGATTCTTTTAGTGGCAATGCAATACTTAAACTGCTGCAACTCCTTTCCTGGCATGGGATCACACTGATTGGGCGTACGTAGGTTGTTTGCATTGGGTGTGAGTAGTGAGACTGAAATTTGCTGTGCAGTGCGCATGCAAGGCAAATCCTTGCTTTTGTGAGCATTCCTGCTTTTGTGGGGCTTTTGGAGCAGGTGGTCAGGAGCAACTCACAGGCTTCATAAATTGCCCTGGGAATCTGTGCTTTTACAGGTTGTGAGCTCCTGGTGTAAGGCTCTGAGGCTTCTTAATAGACTTCTTGCTTCAATCAAGCTGGAGGGCGACTACCGCATTACACATCCTGAACCATACAGTATGAGACTGAAATGGGTTAACTACAAAGCCTCTTGTCAACCAAAAATAGTACCCCTGCCTCCCCACTTCAGTGATGTTGCAGTTACACATTGACATTGAGTAACTTCCACACCAAGTGCTTTTCTAAAAGAAATTGGAGACAATTAAAATTTCTTTTGTGCTGAGGGTAAGCATTAGAAAACAGAGATCACCAACAATTTTTGATAAAAGGGGAAAGAAAAATGATTGTTAGCAATATTCATGGTCCATTTGATACATACAGGCTAAAGTTTGACATTGCAGAAGGAGGATTACAAAATTAAATAGGATTATCCTTAAAGGTTGCCAGGATGAAATGAAGTACACAGTCCCTCCTTATATACACCCAGCTGCCTGGGATTCTTAAATGAAAGAAAGGACAAATACAGGCAGTAAAATATGTGTTTGGATCCCCTCCTTTTCAAAACTAGGGCTAACTCAAGACAGAAAGATACGGGAAATCACAGATGGGTTTTTTGGAGGCTTTTTCAGTTGCCTATTTAGAATTCTAAACTAGTTAGTGCACAGTCTGCATACTGTTGCATTGCAAGTTTATTAAAGAAATGAAATTTTGCTGAGGGACAGAAATAAATACATGAATGAGGGTACTCTGTGAGTATCGCTTTCTGAGAGGTCACAGGTTCACCAGGTTTTGCTTTGTTGACCCTAACGTATGCCTTATTTGTATTTTAAACCTCTTTAAATGAGCAATGTAAAATTTGACATCAGTAGAAATAAGTGGGTCAGGTAGGGCATGAGTGGAAGTGTCAGCCCTGAACAGAAAGCAGCTTTGTTCTCTTATTAATAACTATAAAAGCATCAAGGTTATTTTGCAAGACACAAAAGTGAGATGGTAAATCAGAAAAACTGGGTAAGTCCTTTAATTAGTAAAGTTTTTGTATTAATTAAATAGTAAAGTTTCAGTCCCCTAATTTGAAGGTAACTGCTTTAAAAAGAAAAGACAGCACCGAGCCTCTCCCAGCTACAACAGTTAAGGTTAGTGAAATTCACATTTTCTCCAAGTCTTGTATCCCTGACTTTTATTAATATGTCATTATATGTGCCAATTGTTTGTTCTATAGCAGATGAACCAGGATTTTTAACAGAAACAAATGTTGTCCGTGTTGTAAGCCTTGTAATTTTATTTTAAAAGCGCTGTTCTTTGTCTTTCTTTTGTAAAAGATTTCTTGGACCTGCAAGAATGGAGGGGTTTTTTGGTAGTTAATGACAGATTGTGACAGGGGAATGAATAGGAATGCCTGTGATTTCCAAGACGTGATACCATAAAAATAGGAGAGCTGTATAATGGGGAGGACGCAACAGAAAGCATCAGGTGTGAGAGTCATCGTGGGGTTGATGGTAGGTGAGGATATTCAAAGGGTGGTCTGTGAAAATTGGCGGTCAGGTAGACGTAGCACGTAAATGATGCACATCTCTCTGCTGTGTGGTAGAGAGGTCTACCAGGCTAGAAAGGGATGAGTCAAAGCTATTTGGATTTGGGGGGAGAATGAGATGTTTGCAGAAGTTCTTCTGTAGAGCATGTGCCTTTCCTTGGTTTGCTCAGGTCTCTCACTGATGACTTTGGGGACATCGCATGAGGCTTGGTTGGTTGCTCCTTGTTTAGCAGGAGCAGCAACTTAATGGAAATAGTGTGAAATATGCCAAGCACATGCATGTGTGGGTTATATTGCATATCTAGACCATAGTTGGTCAAACTTTTATAAACCAATAGCCCAAAATTTCTATATTATATTTAAAATCAGATGTACATCTGTTGTGCATTAGCAGTTCAGTCAACCTTTTGTTGTTAACCTGTCACTGCCTGGACAATCTGGTCTTCTTGGTTATTTCTATTGCTTCTGATAATGGCATAAAATAAGCAAATAAATATTATTTAGAAGGGAAAGAATGAAGAAAATATCTAGTGTTAATGGCAGAACAATATATTTAGAACAATAAATCGATATTGTAACATTAGTTGCTAATAATACATGCATCTGCACGTAAGTGAATAGAAGTAAAAATTTTTGGAAGTCTGTGCTGTGAATGTTTGTCTTGGATCGACCAGTACTTCAGTCAGAATTATTTTCTGAATGAGTTTTACATCCAAAAATGTAGAAATGTGCCCAAAACTGACTTGTGAAGTGATTTAGTTTCTGTGTGATTATCCTCCAACAATTGCATATGCTTGTTTTATGATCTCAGCTGTGCTACCTTAAGTTCTCATTAGATGTCATAAGTTTAACTAGGTCAAGTCAGGTCAAGCTTATTTAGATAGCAGTATGTTAAGGAAAATACGTATATTTCTGCATGTGATGTTAATTCAGCTGGGGACAACTTTTCATGATGCAGTACAGAGTAAATGTCCTGTTACATCCCTCTGGGTTTAAGGGGGTGCTGGCTGGGGGAAGTGCCCAAGTAACAGCTAGAGCCATTTTAGTAATGCCATCTCTTATATGAAATGTTAAATGGTGCTTCAGATATGCTTAAACTTCTCAGTGCTCTTTTTGTCAGTGAGAACGCTGGTTAGCCTGGAGATCAGATTATAGGCTTGAAAACTCGGTGTAACTTTGCTTCAGGGCTTCTTGTATGAAGTGCTTTGCTTTTTCTTCTGAAGATGGGAGACAGGAGGAAAAAAGGGACACAGTAAGAGACAAAAAAAAGCTGAATGCTTGTTAGTCTAGGACACAGCTGTGGGTGAAGGGTGAGTTCTTGTTCTTAGTATGTGCAGGGAACATAAAGACAGGTTTGTAGACATATTGTTAGGACTTAATATTTAATTGTGGTTTTGCCTAATTTGCTTTGCAAAAATAGTCTCTAAGCATAAAACTGTCTGGATCTATGCTTCTGTTGTAAGCTCTGCGTGAAACTCTTCTAACATAAGCAATTTTTTTAATCTTCTGAGAATTTAAAAGCTTGTTGCAAGTTAGGGGATGGGAAGTTGCTTAGGTGATTTTATGTCTAGATAGATCCCCAGACTCTTTTGTCCCTCTGTGACATAAATCGACGCCACCCCAAACGTTTAGTAAGTAAAGTATGAGGGGAGTGAGGTAGTTAAAAGTAGAAGAGGGTTTATAGACTAAAAAGGACACATATAAAAAATGTACCTTTACAATTTCTGGCTGATAGTCCTAGCATGTTTCCCTTTTTCTGTCTGATCACCTGTTTCATCTGTAGTAACCTATCTAAGGAAGCATAATAACAAAAATTTCTTCTGTGTCCATTTGTGGTTTTTTTTGCTTCTAATACTAGATTATTTGAATTGGAAACAATGGAAGGAAATAATTCCTTCCTTTCTTATTTCATTTTTGGTGATCAATCTTTTGCTTGTTTCATATAAACATATTTACTTAAAAGTATCTAGTCAGTGCTCACCATTTGTATTCTTAAGCACATAAAATCAAGCTCTCTAGCTTTTAAAAAAAGTAAAAAAGCTTTCTTCCAAGATCTGTTTTTTTTTTCCTTATAGTTAAAATAATAGTAATTGAAAAATAATTAGATACTCTTCCTTCTTTCATGAGAGTGGCAGAACTTTGGTTTCTATGTACAACAAAAGGTAAATTAATATTTATTTTTTTTCCCCAAAAAGGGAAAGGAGAATCTGGGCTTAGAAGTTAAAAGCAAAAAAACTATGCATAGTTTGGAAAAAAAATGAGATATGAATTTCAATTAGGAGTGGAGTCATAGAAGTGTATGACTTCTATATATTTTTAACGTATTTAAGCAATGTGAATCTAAAATGATAATAAATTGTGAGAGTCTTATTTATTTCTCTTAAAACCACCAGGTTTGGATTAATGTAACTCTAGATAGAGATACAAAAAGTCTAACCAGCTTTATTTTATAGATGGACTAACTTGATTTGTTGAATCATAGTTCTATGCCCATAAATATAATTTATTTTCCTTTCTTGAATTACTGTTTTCCAGTTAGTAGTTTTGGCAAATTTTAGATTTGAACTGAACTGAGTTTCATGGAGCGTTGCCTTGAATTAAATAGTCTTTGAGTGCCGTTCAGCCCCTCTCTCAGAAGAAAACCGAAATAATGGAGTTGTGGATAGATATTTCAATAAGGATTAGCAGAGATTAAATTTCTCCATGGGCAGTCATGGGCGGGTTTTGGAGCTGTGCCACATCCTTCTGTGGCTACAGTGAAAGCACATGGGTTTCAACAATGGTAGCTCGTTGGTATGCACTATTTGAGTGTTTTACACGGATGAATCAATTTAAACTCGGATCTCTTATGTTGGTCTTTTTGATACTAGTCTAGGTGTTTTACCTAGTGTAGGTTACAGACACAGTTGCTGATATTTTCCGTTTACATCTCCTGCATGGGATCCAGTGTAGAATGCTTTGAGCTCATCCTTTGTGTAGTATTATATTTTTCCCTGCATAAAATAGTATTTCAGATTCTTATGAGATTAAATGCGGACTTGCACTAAAGAAATGGGGTTAATGCAGTTTCATTAGCTAAAGGTACAGCAGCTTGGTTCATACTCCAAAAGAGTGGTTTTCAGTCTTACCACAAGAAGTGCTAAAGTTACTTATATTACACCAAAATGCTCTAAAGAAACACATCTTTACAAGCACTGAGTCTTTAACTGCGAGGATTTTTTCCATAGGTGACATTTTTCCATAGGTGTTGCTTTTTCTAGGACTAGAAATGCTAGAAAACTAGTTTAGCTATGCAAAGGGACTTTCTTATACAATATTACTAATTACCAAAAAGTTGTTATATAAGAAATGACCTGGAATATCACTAAACCAGTTCATTGTAAAGAATTTTTAACTTTAGTTTTATGGAATATATTTTTTTAAATCCTGGCTTCCTTTGGAGAAGCTGTTGTATTTATTCTAGAAAGGGGATATGGTTGGGGTAGTGATTTTTTTTTTTAATGGTAGATCATCGGTGGTGTTCCATTTAATATAACGTATATTTGATGAGCAAAAACAAGTGATTGTTAACATTGTGCACCAATCAGTTATGACAACATAATAGACATAATTTACAGGTTAGATGGCTGTTTTAAAAATGGATTTTTATGCCAGTTCTGCTTTAAATTGTGCAAGTAAAAGGCTGTATCGTGTTTGTTCACGTGTAATTGTGTCTTAGTTTTCAGTTTGACTGTAGTTTATTTTATTGGTCTATATTGGTCATCTGTGGTTGGTTGAACATGTTGCTCCAACATACTTTTTGAAGCAAAATAAAATAAGGCTTTCCAGAACATTTCGGGCAACAGAGAGGAAGCATCTTCATTCATCAGTCAGTCAGTGCATGCACCAGCAATGGACTTGAAGTCATGCAACCACATAAAATACCATTTTAATGTATGAGTGTGTGGAGGATAAAATGAAGACCTTTGTCAAGAGGACTCAAGCATTTCATATCTTTGAATTTTTTCCTTTGGTTTTGCAGCCTTGGTAGTCGGTTATGCTTCCTTTTGTAATGGTAGTTACTTCCTCTAGTTCATTTGGAAACTGTGCTTGAATCATGGTCAGCTCTGATCGTTGTGTTTTTGATGAACCAAACTGAAAGCATGGCCCTTGTGAGTTGCTGTTCTGTTAGTATGCCTTCCAGCTTCTTGAAATATAGGCCTACAGGATCTCACAATAATAAAAAAGTAATTCTCTGGCCTACGTAAGGGCAGATCAAAATACGAAAACTGAAGGCCAAAATGCTGGGAGGCTGCCGAAAGAACTTCTTTGTAAAAAACCCCAAAGATTCTGATTGTAGTTGGAAAAGTTAGAGCTGCAAGTATAGAAGGTTTATGTGTTCTCTTAGCAGAATAATAAATTCCATTTTAATTAGTTTCTGATTGATAGTTTTTTTTCATGTAAGTGAAGAGGAATAAGCTAGGTGGCCAGTTCATTAATATGGCACAGATATTGTCTTCTAGTTTCCTTCTCTGTACTAGCTTTAGCTCCATTTATTAGTTATTTTTTTAATAAATTAATTTTGTAACATGAAGATATAGGCAGTGAATTTGTCTAGACACCATAAAATCAGAATCTTGATTATGTAACATGACTTTATATTTATTATCAGAGTAGTACCATTGATCTAAACTGGTATGAAGTCAGATCTGTATCTGCTTCGGTTTTAGACAGAGAGGGTGGAATACAGTATCTTGCTTTATTGACCATTTATTGACCAGAGCAGATTGAGGGTTTTGAGGCTGACATGCATGAAATGATTCTTCCATAACAAAAACTCATTTGTCTTCCCTTTTAATGTTGTAAAATTGAGAAGGTCTCTTCTGATCTTAAGAATAATATGGTTACACTCTTACCACAGTATCAGGACTTTATCATAGTTGACATAAACACAGTGGTTTTGAAAGAGACACAGGATGGTCCTTAATGTAATTTTTCTTTAAAAAAATAATAAATACTTAATGTTAGGCAAGGTTTCTGAGCAAAATATACCTATTTTATTAACTCATCTTACCTCATTGGAATAAACAGACAATGTTTAAGGCTTTATAGCCCTTCCTCAAAGCTTCTATTTTTCTGTAATAGAAGCAAAACTACTAGAGAGAGAAGAATAATTCAGAATCTAACTAGTTTTACTAATCAGTTCAGCCTTCTGAGATAATGAGTAGGAGCTAGTGAGTGAAGGGAAAAATGATCAGAGAGAGAGCAGCAGTTTATTACATGGAGGGTTGGGAGAATAGGTCATGTTTTCTTTTGTGACATAGTTATGGTTGCCATAAAATCTATATTGTCGTAGGCATCTAAAGTTGAAAATATCATATTTGTTTTCTCAAGGATTGCAGAGTATGTTTTGTTTGCAGTTATGGGTATTCTGCACATTTAATAGCTGTACCGCTGATGAAATCTGTCTTGCCAATAGCGGTATTAGTCAGTCCTTGCATAGTTACCTGGAGCAAATGCATACAGTACAGTTTTTGAATTTAAGTTCAAAAATATTTTTTATCAGTGTGTCTTTAACCCAATGTGTCTTGAAAATAGGTTTTAAATTGACTGTCACATATGTAATGTAAAATTTGACTTCGACAATGCCTTGTAGCACTTGGATCAGAAATGCTAATTTCATTTTAAAATTTTATAAAATAAAGTCATCTGTGCTAAGAGTAGTAGGCTTTCTGTACCTCATAAACTTCCAGAGTGCTGCATAAGGAGAAGAAATAAGAACATGCCTGTGGTAAGTCTGCATTTCTTAGTTTGTAGTTTCTAAGTATAAATCTTTAGTGTTAATAATTTTGAATTTATTATTTTAAAGATTTATCTGTGGAGTACTTTTCTGGAGTGAACAGGAAATTGTGTATGTGAAAGAAAATGGAGTTTCATGTACTGTAAATTCAAAATCCAGATCATCTCTATATTGTCTCTCTCTCTCTCCCATCCTCATTTTCCCCCCTTTGTTTAAAGGATGTAGAGCCTAAACACTTGATAGATTAACAGATGTATGGCTGTGGAGAATGTGTATTTGGAATCTAGGTAGCTCCAGTTTAGCAAGAAAATACATTTATTTACACAGTAATTTTAGTTGTGCAACATGGCAATAGGAACAAAAGAGGTATTTAGAGTAGTTATGCTTCTGACAAACATTTTTCATATATGTGTGTTTGCATGCAACTGCAATTGTTTGTTTTGTAGATGTTGCAATTGAAAGACAGCCTTTAAATTGTGGTTTATGTCAAATGTTTAAAATATATATAGCCACCAGTTTTGAATTTCTCAGATTATTAGTATTCAGCATATAGATATACGCTGCCCAAGCTGAATGCTAGTTAAGAATACATAAGCATAAATATCTTGGCCAAATATATATTGCAAGTCAGTGACAGAACAAGATTAGAATTCAAAACTTAAAACAAAGGCAGAGAAAAAGTAAATAATAGAATCGGACTAGAATTTAGAGATCAGGACAGTATCAACTTAGTACAACATCACAGCCAAGTACGTGTCCCCTCCGTGAGAGGTGGTGATGTTGATGTAGGCAGTGGCATAGATCAGCTGTTATTACCAGAAAAAAACGAATTCCAGAAGAACAGAGTAGTAGGAATTATTCAGCCTAAATTGAGGAAGCCTAAACCGAGGAAGCCTAAACCGAACTAGCTGTTACATCTTTTAGAAATTTTGTAGGCAGAAATGTTCTATTATTCATGCAGGATTGCAGCACTGTTGATTTTTTTTTCATACTTTGGACAGAGATGTTTGAGTAAATTTTCTTTCTTTCTGAACGTACGGTACACATCAGTAGGATTATGTAAATTTTTCATTAAGCTTTTTCTCTTTATTTGCCACCTGCTGCCCACAAGGACCACCAGGTCCATTTTAGCAGATCTGCTTGCCATTCATCCACCCACCCACCCACCCATGGAAAGTCTGTACCGGTGCAACAAGTGAATCTGTCCCAGGGGCTGGACTTGGCATTCATCCTTGCTGAATTTCGTGAGGTTACGGCTGGTAACTATTCATAAATATAAATTTATGCACATATTTTATATGTATAGGTTGGATGGCACTAAAATGAGCTCACATGAATGATTGGTATCTCCATGAGATCTCCCCCATTTCTGTTGCTTCAGTAAAGTTGCTGGAGCCCTTGTTGGTTATCCTTGTTCTTTTATCTTTTTATCTGGCTCATAGATGACATTCCTTGTCTGGTCATATCTCTTCAACCCCCAAAATTTTGAATTATCTGAGGGTTGCTAGCATCTATAGTGCAAGTCATTACATAACAGAATTATCTTCATGTGACACATTGGGAAGAAGTTATCTGCAGTTCAACACAGTTGGTTGGGTTGCCATCTATTTTTTTTCAGAAAAACATGCAACAGGAATGGTACATTTAGCTTGAGGAGTTTGTGATTCATATTTATTACATTTCTGTTTGAAGCGTTTGAAAATAGCACTTAGAATTGCCTTATGGTAGTACTTTTTAATGAATTATCATTAAAGATACGTTATCTACCTCAAATTGGAACAGATTAGACTTGTCTCTCTGGAGAAAAAGAACAGCATACACACGTCTAGTTCATGGGACAGTTTGTGTTGGGTAGTGATTGTTTATAAAGGTTTCTGTAGTTGTTCCAGGAAGAGTCATCTTAAGAACTGTAGGGTTTAAATCAACACCAGTGTCCTATTTACCTTCTTTTAACATTTAATATTTTGAAATTTGAGTTATAGTGCACTAGTGATTTAAATTTTTTTCTGTATGTTTAAATTATGCTGTGCCTTCTCAGTGCAAAACTTAAAAGCATTTGGGATGAGTTCTATGTTTTAAAGCATTGAGCCTCTTCCCGTGTTTTGACACAACTAATTTGACTAAAGCGAGCTACAATTAAACTATATATCTGGGTATCTGCTGCCAAAAAAAGAGTGTACAGTGGAGTGCATTTACAATGTGCTGTTGAAGCAATAAATCTGTGAAAAGAATAACGTATGCTTAATTTCAGTAAATAACTTCTTAAAGTTTGGGTTTTTTTCAAAAAGGACAATCTATGAGAGCTTATACATGATATTGTAATGAACCTTCCATGATGTAATGAACGTGCTGGCACATTACTTAAGAGAAACGATTTTCACTACTGTATCTAGTAACATGTTGTACGCCTTACAATACAGGAAAAGTAAGTGGCATCAAAGACTAACAGACAAAACTAGTTACATCTAGGAAAGTGACATGAAAAAAGGTACTTTTGTGAAAACAGAATGTCAGATGTAACAATGACCTTAAAGCAACAAATTGGAAATAACAAATGGTAGGAATTCTGTTACTGCTAATGATCCTATCATGTGTGTGACTTGTTGTGTGCTTTCCCACTTCTTAAAGACTTCATTCCCCATGTGAAGCTGGCTGCCTTTCAATGGAAGATCTACGTTTGGTGTAACTTGGTGTGATTGTTCTGAAGTCCTACTCTCACAAATTTAGCTGGCAGTGTGAGAGGCAGGGTTCCAGTAAATTTTGCCTTGTTTTCAGTGTGACTTGTCTCCATTGATATGGAGAGAAGGCAGTGCTTCAGATGATAAAGAGCATGTTCTTTTTGATAAGTCAGTGTTTTTGAAGGAACCCCCCTCTTTGCTGGAAAGCTCCTGGCCAGTTCTAGAACCCAGCCTGGATGCTTTGTATGAACAGGAGGTAAGATCGGAAGCAGCACATGGGGTGTTGACTTTGCTTTAGTGTTAAATTCACAATAAACACAGAATTTCAGGATTTCACAACTGGTTTATCAGTTCTACTGAGTTCTTCTGGAGACCAAAGGGCAAGTGTGCAGTAGTTGAAAATGTACAGAGTTTTCTGTGAACAGTGGCACAAGCTGAACAAGTGGACTCCATGAGTGACGTGGCAGGATTGTTGCAGGAGTATATAGTCAGTTGATATTTCTAATAAGAAAAACAGAGAGTAGTTGGCATGTGAAGAGGTGGTCCCTTGAACCTGATGACCAGCCTGTAACATTGCACAGAAAGCTGTGGCACTTGGAGGGACTTGTGTCAGATTCATGAGTTTCACTGCTGATCGCAATGACTGAACATCTGATTTTAAAGCACCGTCTCAAGTTTAGGAAATCCCATTTTGTAATTTTGTCTAAAAAAGGAACTTAAATGAGAGTGATTTGAATTGATAAATTTTACATATATTATTTGCAATTTAATTTTGTGTGTAGTGAACACCTCTTTAATAGTGAGTAGCATAGTGGTTGCTGCTGTGTAATAACATAATTATTCTCCTGCATCTATGTGGATTTTTCAGAGTGAGGAGTGTGTTTCTGTGTGGGTATAGTCGTTGCAGAACACTATAAAATGGCAAGAGAAGCAAAGGTAGTAATTACTTTAGCGTTTTAATGTTATTCTTCAAAAATTACAGATTTTTTAAACAGTATCTCTTTAAGATGATGATGATGAAAATGAATATACTGTGCTGAAACTAGAGAGTTTGTACGTGCTCTGAAATTTGTCTTTAATAAAAAAAGGGGTTCGTACCCTTGTGTTCACCCTTGCAAATTGTGTACCAATGCATAACACACCCTTTTAGGTAATATCTTCATTAAAAAGAGTCGTAACCATACATCATGTAGGCTAAAGCCCATTTGGTATAAAGTCCATGAAATATAAATATGATATCATTATTACACATTTATTATGACAATCACATATTGTATCATGGGGAATACTTCAGCTTTTCGTCTTTGGCATGGATTGTTGTGGATTTAGAAAACTCCACAAGACAGAAGAAAACAAAAGATATGAGAACTTTTATAGTAAACCCAGATACCATGGGACCTATGATAAAAGTGACAACGCTGAAACACAGAACAGCTGCGAAACATGGATAAGGAAATTATAACTTTGTAGTGATACAGATAGGTTTTTGACATAGACCTTTGTTGATACATGTGCCTTTACAGCTTTTTCCTTCCTTTCTTTAAAGCTGGAATTAATTGAAACAGTTTAAAGCTTAGTGTTATTTATGAGAAATTTACCTATAAGCATTGAAAAGCTTTTCTGAACTGCTTGGAAAAATCACAGTTTGAACTATCTACCCTTCCGTTAATTTCATACTATCTGTTTTTGTTGTTTTATCACCTTCTGATAGGTGTGCAAAATGCATCCTCTACCTTTAAAGGCATCGTATTGCAGCTGTGCAGACAGGATACAGCTTGACATGAGAATTTCCTAAAGTGCCCTACAAAAATTCTGACTTGTGAGTCTTTATCCTGGAGGTGTGACTACTGATCATTATAAGGCGTGGACTTTGTAGCCTAATGATACAAATTATACTGAATTATTTTTGTACAACTTCCAATAAAATCCAAGTCCGTCACAAAGAATACATTGAACGGAACTGAGACATTTCTGCAGATGCCTTTTGCATAAATTAAAAATACATCCCCAATGTGCAAAGCTAGCCGTGTAACTTAGAGTATTTATACTCTGTAAATGACCAATGTATAAATAAGCCTGTGTTGCATTTTTTTTTTTTTTTTATCTTGGAAGTGCAGTCTGCAGCTTAGAGATACACATTTAATCTTAGAGGTTTACCTTGTAATCTCAGGTTTTTATCTATAGAAGAGAAATGTGAGCTTCTCATTCAAGTGAGTAGGTTTTTGCAGGGCTGTGGGATTCTTGCAGAGAATACAGCCTGTCACCAGCTTCCCAGTTGAAACTCAAATACCTTTTCTTAGCTTAGCTATGTTTCAGCCAAATGCCATTGGAAGAACCCAAGTCTTTCAACAAGACAGGTGGCACGTCACTAACAACTGAATCACTAACATTCAGAACCTGAAACTATCGTGGGAGGGAAGATTGTAGGCAGTGAGTTTGGAGCATGGCTATGAAACAGTATGTTGCTGGTGAGATATTCTTACCACCAAGTAAATTTGCCGCTTCTCCACCACTCTTCAGTAAATTGGAAACTGAAAGATATAGAATCCTGTATAGGCCAGATAGAAAGTTTTCTTTTCTAGGTCTGGCAGGAAGAGCTTTCTCCACAATGAGATGAATTCTGTTTTTACTTGAAAAACTATTCTATCTAAGTAAAGTTTTTTAAAAAAGTTAACATAGCATTCATGTTGCAGAGCTAAAAATACAGAATGTCAGTTTGAGCAAAAGTTAATGTTGCTGTTGGAACTTTATTTTGGCAGTGCTGCAGTATTTGCTATCCTGGATTTTTTTTTTTTTCAAGTTATGACTTAACTGCACATATAATAAAATATACATGGTTTCTAATGGAGCTGTGAGTTGGAACTTTTAATTTTTAAGCAAAATTCAGAAAGAATAGGGAAAAGTTGAAGTAGTACTAATAGATTTCCAAAGCATTTTTATGAAAAAGTAAAGGTCTTCAAGGAATTAGTTGTACCTGCATCTTGTTGCATTTTGCCATATATAATGTGATAAGTCTTAAAATGGTATTATTCAATGTTCCCGGGTAATCTTCAGAGTGTACAGCTATACTGAATTGATTTTAAAATCAAGTGATAGTTCATGTGTTTCCAGTTGGGTTTCATAAACATGAAATGTTTTATGTATGTGAGCATTAATAAATATTCTTAAGGTATTAAAAAACAGAAGTGGATACTAAATTGCCAACATGTTACCATTTTAGAGAATGTCTCGTAAGATTACAAGTGATGTACTTTACATCCTCCAGACTAAAACGTACCTTGAATATCCATTGTCTTACAATGCCAGTTGAAGCATAAGGAAATCCTTTCAGTGGTGCCCAGTGACAGCACAAGGGGCAACAGGCACAAACTTGGACATAGGAAGTTCTATCTAAACATGAGAAGGAACATCTTTACTTTGCGGGTGGCAGAGCACTGGAAGAGGCTGCCCAGAGAGGTGGTGGAGGCTCCGTCTCCAGAGACATTCAAAACCTGCCTGGACGCGTTCCTGTGCAACCTGCTCTAGGTGACCCTGCTCTGGCAGGGGGGTTGGACTAGATGATCTCCAGAGGTCCCTTCCAACCCCTACCATTCTGTGATTCTGTGTGATTTTGTGAAATTCTACTTTGCCCAGAGAAAAGATGCCAATAAGTAATTGAATGGCAGTGCCTTATGTGAAGAAATATAGATAGAATATTGATAGAAATATTGACAGAACAAGAGGGAATGGGTTCAAGCTGCAGCAGGGTAGGTTTAGGCTGGACATTAGGAAAAAATTCTTCACAGAAAGAGTGGTCAGACACTGGAATAGGCTGCCCAGGGAGGTGGGGGAGTCACCATCCCTGAATGTGTTTAAGACTCGTTTAGATGTACTGTTAAGGGATATGGTGTAAGGGAGAACTTTGTAGAGTGGAGATGATGGTTGGACTCAATGATCCCAAGGGTCTTTTCCAACCTAAATGATTCTATGATTCTATGAAATTATTTCTTTTGCTTCACATTACCTCCAAGAAATATGGGCAGTCCAACTGGCCACACGGGGAGAGGCACACTTTGGCAGTGGAGTCAGGCAAGAAGAAGTATTGCTGGTTAAGATTGTACGTGGTTTTAGGGATGGAGGTTTTATTTGGAGCAGTTCTGGTTGTGGTGCGTATTGGTAAGAATGGTGTTTGTGGACTGGAACGGAAGAACTGAGATGTGCAAGGGGACTTCAGTCTGTAAGATACAAGTTAAAGTTCAGTTTAATGGGGAAAATGTAGCTGTATCAAAGAAGCCTTTCTTGAGGTTCTAGTGAATGTCTTCAAACTTGGATAAAAATCAACAGGTATTTCACAGTCCTATCAGTTTCAAAGACGTGACTACATATCATATTGTCTCAATTGCCTTGTTTCCAAGGTATGTTAAATTTGTCACAGCTCTCAAGTGATGTTTAGGAGGCCGTCAACCTTTTACGGATTTTGAGATTACTAGTAAATATTTCATAACATTGAATCATTTCCAAAGCTATGAACCTCTCGGCTTCTTTGAGCTCTGCTCTGCTGAAGGACCGCAATGGACTTAACCAACAATGTCTGTAAGCGCTTGCAGTGCACGGTTCACAAGGATAGTGTTTGTATGTTACTCATTATAAAGTGGAAAAAAAAAGGATGCTTTTTAAAATAAGTATCAAAGAAAGTGGAGTCTATAAGTCATGGAAGGTTAAATAACCCCCTGTCCACCCTTCAGTACCTTAGGATCTTAATAGTTTCTTTTCCATATTTTTCTTATCATAATTGTTACTAATGGTTTTGGTATTTTTTTAAATATTTTTATAATTATAATTTGATATATTTTTATAATGGTCTTGATATATAAAAGAAAGCTAACTAGTTTTACTTTTGCATCTTGTCAGCCTTTTTCATAGTCTAGAACTTGAATCCTTCCTGCATGGCAAATAACTCTTTATTAGTGCTTTTTGACTTGCAATCTTGTAAATAAGCAGATGGGAGGAGGAGGAATTGTTCTCTTTGTTTCCACTGCAGTTAAAGTTTATGCATACTGTGAAGCTACTGGTACCAGTTCTCTACTGGAGTTTGCTGTAGGCTGTCAGCGTACAAACCACATGTTTGATCTGCTCTTACGTTCTTTCTTGTCATCTATTACACACTGTCAGAGAGAGGATACTGTACAGCGTGGACCTTTGTTCTGACCCCGTCCAGTTGTTCATAGATACTTAATATAGATGTGATTGTGTTCTTAATGTTGTCCATCGGCAATTTTATGAGTGGTGCAGATGATCAGCCAGCCTGGCAAAACAGGGTGAGAACAAATTTGGTAGATGGAAAATTTTCTTGAGAAACAGGACGTCAAGATTCTGAAAAAATGGTGCAATTTACATATTTTTGTTGAAAGACTTCACTGTAAAAATCTCTTGAGAAATGAAAATATTTCAGATGTGGTTTCCAAACAGTAAAAGCACAAATCTAAAATCTATTTTACGTACTTACATTCAATAAAGCTAACATCTGAAATAACTGGTAACATGTTACGATAGATCTCACACTTGTGTTACAAAATCATTTATTGCACGCACAGCCTTATTAAAATGTTTTTATTGTGGATGTAGTCAATGATTGTTTGTGGTCATTTCTTAAGCAGGCTGTACTTTGTTTAGATATTATCCTGCACTGTGAAGACAGTTTAAAAATCATAGCAAATAGTAGCATATTGGCAATTTAAGCAGCGCTTGTACCTAATACAGCACTAATTTCTAATGATGTGTTTATAGAGGAAGTCTTAGGTCTAAAAAAGGAAGTATTTCTGGCTAGGAAACATGAAATTTGGAATCTGGAGGAAATGCCAAACATCTTAGGGTTTGGCTGGCAGTGAATTAATAGGCAAGTGGAAATTCGATGGGTAACAACAACAGACCCTCTGGCTGGACCTGATGTCTATAGTTCCTTTATCCATTGATCTCCTTCATTTTCTTTTCAACAAATGAGATTCCTTTGGATTTGTGTCCTTTCCATGACAAGCTTACACTTCACTCTCCACCGTCAGCGTGAGAGATTCTTGCTCAGTTGAGTAAGATTATGTGAATAATCGCACCTGTTGAAATGTGTCAGAATATGCAAACCCATCTCAATTTTGCATGCTTCACTATTCTACTTCATTCATACCTAAAAAAATTAAGAACTCTTTTTGCACGTGCAACATCAGCTAGTTTTGATAAAACGTGATTTTCCTAGAGATTCAGGTAGTGTGTATCTTAAAACAGACTGGAAGCGGAGGAGTTTGGAAGAGTTTAAAAGCCACAGAAAAGTTGTTTGTACAGATCTTAAGTGTGGGGGACAACATCTGAACTCATGCTCTTAACTCAGTAGTCTCTGTATAACAGGACTATAAGGTATGGCGTTGTGCATGTATGCGTCTTTCCTTAGGGTGCAGTCCTACCATTAAAAAAAAAATCCCAGAAAGGATTGGATTGAATGCTATGTCAGCAGCTGAAAGCCAGTCAACAGAGATAATACTGACTCTCTCACTGCTGTGACTTCTCCTACCTCTATGCAGCAGAGTGGAGTGAGCAGGTAGATAGAGAAAACCTCTAGGAGAAATACAATGTGTACGCTGTGCAAAACCCAGAAATGCAGTTAATTGAAGACAGAAGTTGCTGGCACTTATGGATTGTTTCTTCAGTCTTCAGCAGTGAAGGTACTTAAAGATGGAAAGCTGTAGTGTGTTTGAATAACAAGAATATGTGAAGTTCTTACCCTGTTATTTACGCAGTTTGAAAAGTTGTTAGAACTTGCCTTGTTATATGCATTAGTAAGAGCTGGAGACTTTTATTTTTGTTGTGTTTCGGCTGGAATCAGGTCCTGATGGCATTGTTAGAATCATGATACTAAATTTAGTCTGAAATTTTAAAATTATAGAGGAAAACCTTCTTCAGAGTGGGACACAGATATGCAAATTAAAGATTTTGCCTCTTTAGTCCAGAATAAATCTTCAGTTCTGGGACATTTTGCAAATAGTACAAAGATTACCAGAATGTGTTCCAAAACTAGTAAGTATTGAAGTAGTAAACAAGAATTAGTCAACAAGAATTGAAGAAAACCTTTCATTTTTATACTGCAGATGACTTTAATATTTTGGTGCTGATGGTTGTGATAGATGTACATTTTCTACATCTGATAGGGATGCATTTTTCCTGTGACAAGTATTGCTATGTGCCTTGGACAGTATGGTGGGAGTGTGGAGAAGTACAGTTTCGTACAGCCTGTCCTTTCACGCTCTGTGCATCTGCTTCACGAGACAGTGGAGAGTAGAATGCAGGGAAAATTTTAATAAGAATCATGACATGAGAAGTCTATGTCCATTTATTACTGAAATCTAGCTTAAGATGCCTCTGGAATAGGATGAAGAGACAAAAGAATAGTGAGAAAACAGGAAAGGTGTGACATGGTGGGAATTCACTTCAGGTTAGAATTAGGAAATTTTGAATCTACTGCTCGTTTAGGGGAACACACCATTATTAGGTACACCTGTAAGCATGCAGCTGGTAGTAATAACCTGCAAGAGGGGGACAGGTATGTAACTCTGTATGGATGGCCTCTGTGGGATGACACCAGGGACTGCCCTGTGCTGGCCACTGCTGCTTCCAGCTGGCCCCAGTGGACCCGCTGCAGGCCACAGCTGAGCCCCTCAGCCACGATGGCAAAGCCCCTGGGAAAATGAAAGGGTGAAACACTGCTCAGCAGTATAAGGAGTGGGGAGAAAAAGTGAGAGAAAACATCCCTGCAAATGCCAATGGTAGAGGAGGAGGAGGTGGTGCTCCAGGCGCCAGAGCAGATATCCCCACTGCAGGTCCTCCATGTGATCCTCCATGGGGAGGACCAGGCCAGAGCAGGTGTGCGTGCCCTGAAGAATACTGCAGGCCTTGGAGAGCCCACGCTGGAGCAGGCTTATCCTGAAGGACTGCAGCCTGTGGAGAGAGTGGACAGATAAAGTGTGAGGATGAGGGAGCAACAGAGAGAAAGTGTTATGTCCTGACCATACCCCCCCGTTCCCCACCTGTGCTGCCCAGGGTGCAGGGGGAAGGTGTGGTTTTCATTTGTCTTTGGTTGTCATTACCCACATCTGTTTTGATTGGCAATAAATTAACTTAACTTTCTGCAAGTCAAGTTTTATTTGCCCATGATGGTTATAGCTAAGTGATCTCCCTGTCCTTATCTTGACCCATGAGGTTTTTTTTAATCTCGTTTTCTCTCCCTGTCCTGTTGGGGAGGAGGAGTGGGGGAGCGGCTGGGTGGGCATCTGGCAGCTGACCAAGGTCAACCCACCAAAATGATGAATTGTTTAGTGAATGAAATATTTTGCTTTGACATGTCAAGCCACAGGGTTAGAAACTGCTACTACATGAGCGACTAATGATAAATTATAGACCGCTGAGACTCATCCCTTGGAGCTGGCAAACTACTTTGTTTAAAAAAGTAAAAAAAGCCTTAATGTTCTGACATTTCTTTGAAGTCTGTGTTGTGTCTTCTTCATTTATTATTGCTTTTCAGCGAAAACACAACATATTGGCAAAATCCTATTTCACAACTGTCTTGTGGTATGTAAAATCTCCTTTTCAACACAGTATTATCTTAGCCCTATCTCTTCTTTGGGATATTAAAATGGTAATGACTTGATCTTTGACTGTAGTACATGCTTGTGGATATTCTTCTGTCATCCCATTTTTTTTGTGCTAATGTTAGCAGGAGGAATATATTTTCTTCTTTTATTACTTCTCAATTCTGGTTCTTAGGAAACCATATTCATTTTTCTAACATTTCTTTGCTGTTTTATTCATATAAATTCTGCAAGAAACAATATTATGTTCAGAATCTGCATTGTTTCAACTTTAAATGATAACAACTTTGAATTGATATGCAAAGAAGGGTATATAAGAGTTAAAAGAAATCTTTGCCAGTCTTGACATTTTCTGTCTTATACCCAGTATCTGGTAGCTATATGCATAGGTGGTCTTCACAAATTTACTCTCTTTTGTGTTTGTGTAACTTCTCATGGTAATACAACTTTATTAGAAACAGTAGACTGACTTCAGGTTTTCATAGGATACATGGCAATGTCAAATCCTTATATATGCTCCAAATAGGAAAAAAAGAAATTGTTGTCCTTTTGGGAAAGAAATGTTGGGCAGAAAAAGGTAGCATGAATGTTCTAATGCAGATGTTAGAAATAAGATGGCATAGCAGTTTCTGTTATAAGTCTTTTACCAGATGCAGTTACACAGAATATTCAGGTATTTTTCATTATTTGTCCCTCATCTATGATAATTCCAATTGGATGTAAGAAAAAAACCCATCTTTTATATTTCAGAAGAATTCTTATCTGACTACTTTTTGTGTTTATTAGCATATTTCACATGTGAACTATTTTTATTTTAGGTAAGACAAAAAGTTAGTTTTTATTCAGGGATGATGTTTCAACATGGCTTTTTTGTGTTTCTTTTAAGAAAGTGAAAAGTCTTGATATGATATGAATGTATGTTGTGGAAAGCACTGATTTATGAGGGCAAGCATCCACTTTAAAATACATGTTGTGGATGTGAGTCCATTTCAGAGTGTCCATACTTAGTCCCATGTAATGCTTTACATGCCCATTTGGTAAAGTTTGCCTCGTACTTAAGATCTCACTCTACTGCATAAACTAAATAAAATGCAGAGCAAGTACCCATTTCATCCTTAGGAGGTCCGAGGATTTTTTTGCCAAATGAGGTTGTCCTGGGCTTGTGCTCTACTGAGATGGACGTGTGCTACATTTAAGTTTTGTTTTATTTCAGGCAAGAAACTTGAAAATGCAGGGATACATGACTGCAGGGGGAAGAATGGCATGTTATGTTACCTTTGCATGAGATAAGCCCACCATCCTGGTAGCCTTTTCAATTGCAGCTGTGAGCCATGGTAGCTTTTCAGATGAAACTGGTGGGAGGTGGATCAGTTCCTCAGAACTCACTTACAGTTCTACCCCAGATGCGTATTATTTTTTTACTTTTTTTTAAAATACTTGTTTTGCTGTGCGTTTCCATGACAAGGAGATTTTGCCATTTGAAATGCCTGAAGCCTATATTTGGCCGTGTCATCCAATATCTGAAAGCACATTGAAACTGTGGTGCTTTAATGCATGGCTTTGATTTTCTCTGATTTCTGTGTATAGTTTAATGGCAGAAGATCTTCTTAACTCCACTTCTAATGATTATGAAGAAGTAAGGACATGGTTGCAATGGGTGTGGCTACATCTTCCCCTTTCTACCTGTGAAATCGATAAAGAGATGGAGAAATAGTCACTTTCTTTCAAAAGCAATCAAAATTATCACAAAGATTATTTGGTTATCCTGTTTTGTCTGAAAATTACAGATTTGAATATGTATAGCTGAGGTTAATTTTAGTCAGTAAACTTTACATCAGTGTTCAGCTCTTTGACTCCTGACTCAGGAGACTGGCAATTTTCAGAGTTCTCTACCAGTGGATTAACCCTCAGTTTATGGAAGAAGCTAAAAGAAAACATAAGCTGTCAGTGGTCCTAGCACAGTTTCTCAGTATGTCCAGTTGGCTATATGAAGAACAGCATCTTAAAGCCCTGGTTTCATTTTGCAGCAAAGAGAATGAAGACAGAAGAAATATGACAAATGTGCTATGACTGAGTCTTTGTTCAAGGTGGACTAAGGCCTTGTTTTTTGTAGGTGGACAGGGGAAACCTGCAGCACCACGTGATGGGCTGCTATTCCTGTTCTATATCCAGAGTTTATCAGCATCTTTCATAGGCTAAATAATGATTTTAAAAAAATAATAACCTATACCTCAGTGAAATTCAGCATTAGACATAAAAATCAAACGAAAAATAGTTTATGCATTTTACTAGTATTTGAGAACTAAGCTTTTAAATAAAATTTAATTTAATATCATTTATAGTTTATGTTAGAAAAGTTAATTGTTATGTAAAAGTAACATTATTCAAGATACACGGAATTGGTATCTGGTAGGTGTACGGATAGTCCCTAGTAATACTTAAATAGCTAATCTTCTAGATGTGTAACATTTAGAAGTTCATGATGAAGATAAACTGACCTAAAATGTAAGTGCAAAAAAGGAAACGGAGCAGCCAAACAAACCCAGCTACTTTTATGTTTCTGTACAATGTTAATGATGACCTTTCAACATCTGTTCAGCATTCTGCAGCTAGTGTAGCTGATTGAAAAATTAAATACATGTATTCACATTTATTTTATGGAATTGCGTGTAGAGATTGTGTTGTTTTTCTTTTTCTTTTTAAAGTAATGCCCACTTATGTTTGAAGGAAATTGTATTTTGTCCGACCTATAAAATTTAATTTTGTTTTCTTGCTTGGATTGGAATTTCTTTTTGATGATTTATCCATATGTCAGGCAGGATATCCAATGTGATAATAGCATCTACATAATTCTAGAAGAAACAAAATTCTTTTCTGTTTCTCTCCTGTCATACTACATGGAAGCGTACAGAAGAGCTCTTTGCTTCTCTCAGCCGGAAGTACCAGATTGTTTTCGTTCTGCAGGAAAACTGTTTAATAGGTTTTTAAGTTTAGAGAATGAGAAAGTTAACTGTTGGCCTTGCTGATGTCATTTTCTAGGAGGAAAAACCCCCACAAACCCTTGATTTCTCCAGCTTTAGTCCTGATAGCAACTTATGTGTGTTGGCAGCTTAATAATTTGAGCCGAGTTAGATTTGCATGGTATTTATATATAAATACATTTTATAGTGTGGGTTTTTTTTAACTTTGCCTGCACTCTTGTAATATTAGATATGCATGTGGTGTGTTAGCTTTTTACATATCTCCAGAGGTCCCTTCCAACCCTATGGTTCTATGACTCTATGATATGTTTATAGAATCATATAATCCTAGAATTGCCTAGGTTGGAAGGGACCTTTCAGATCATCTAGTCCAACCACCAATCTGACAGAAACCATCACCAAAAACATATCTCTAAATATGTTGGGGTGGGGGGTAAGCTAACCAACTAAATGGCTGTATTAGAATGTTTTTCTGTTTTAGCTGCTGGCAATGAAGGAGGAATTGCTGCGCTTTTTTTATACCTTTTTTTTTTTTAATTTGAAGAAGTGTAAAAGCAGCATAAAAAAATGTCTTTTCCAGCTTCACATCTGTTCAGGATATGTTCTTATGCCCTAAATTATTCCTGTTATTTCATTAAATATGGTTATCTAAAAATGTTACAATACACTGAGAAATAAAATTAGTGTATAGACTTTTCTGTACATGCTGTACATATTTAAATGACCCTGTGGGTCTCCCAGAGCAAACTTTTAACATTCCAGATCTTTTACCGTGCATCTGCTACTGGCATGTAGCCACCCACCCACACAGATTTAGTTGAAATAAATGAAATTTATTCTAGTTCACTTCAGTAGAAAGGCTTGTAAAACATAAAAGTAGTCACTTTGCTGGTAAGGTTACTAAAAAAAAGGGTTTTCTTAAATGGAGTTTTGTGGGGTTTTTCTTCTGCAGGACTGTGCACAGCTTCATGCTTACTTAAATTTTTATCTTATGTGTTCCTTTTGTTTTCCTTTGCAGATGGGGTTTATACAGATTAATGAGGACTTCATATTTATTGAGCCACTCAATCGCACTTTGGCTGTGACAGGTCATGCACACAGGGTGTACAGACGAAAAAGGTCCGTAGAGGAGAAAATTACTGAAAAGCCAGCTGCTCAGAATCAGTACTGTGGTGTTGTTACAGGTAATATACAAATCTTACTGAAACGATCTAATGTAGCAGACATATTTTTAAGGTGTTTAGATAGTAGTTAAATCAACCCCCAACAAAAGCATTATTCTACAAGTATTCTAGCAGTAATTTATGGTGGACTTTGAGGCGTCAAGCTGAGGCTGCCAGTTGTTGAAAGAGGGAAATGTCCACTGAGGAATACACACTGCCTCTTAATGTCCAATTATATTTGAAAGTAGGAATATTCAGGTCATTTTTTTACTTCACCTTAATAATTACAACCTATTTCTTGTCCCTCTCTGTCTTCGTAGTTGCTTAATAACTCACTGCGTGCAGTGCTTAATTTTCTGTTTTAAAACATTAGCACAGTTCATCCCAGTTTCGGACAGTAACAAGTCTTGAATTTCCAAATGGGTCTGACACTGAATTGAAATAATGGTTATAAGCGTGTTGTTGTTCTATGACTGACACTTAAAGAACTGTATGAAACAATCCTAATGCATCTTCCTCAATGGCGGGTAGAAGAAGTTGATGTAGAAGGGTTTCAACAAAAATTTGGCACATAGTGATAACTTAATAGGTTCAATGGAAAGGGGAAAAATGCCTTTTGTGAAAGATGATGTTCTGGTGTTCCTGGTTCATCATTCTTCAAAGAATAGAGGACATCTCAGTCTTTTGACCTCAGGATAAGCTGGAGATGTTTTTATTGTTGTTGTGAGAAATTATTTTTTCACCAGGAAATAAACTGGAATGACTGCACATTTATAGGCTTTTTCATGTTTCCTAACCTAGTATAAGTGAGATACTGACAAAGTGGAAGGAAATAGCAGAGGTTCACTGACATGGCGAGGGACCTGGATTATATGACATTTGGAGTGAGGCAGAAGAAACTGGGTTATTTCAAACAGGTAAAGAAAGGTAAAGGAAGGATGCAGCTGCGGAATTCCAGTGCCTAAGGGGCTGCACAGAGAAGATTAAGCCAGACTTTCCTTAGAGGTATGCTATGACAGGATGGAAGACAACTTGCACTCAAGGAAATTTCAATTGGACATAAGGAAAAAAAACTCAGCAAGAATGCTTAGCACTGGAAGAGTTTTCGTAGAAAGGCTGTGGAGTCCGCACCCTCAGACATTTAAAAAACATAGCTAGACATGGAGATAGCTCTGAGAGAGCTGATCTCTCTATGATGCTTGCCCTGACTAGAGCAGGAGGTTGGCCTAGCTGCCCTCTGGAAATCCCTTCCAGCCAAAACTTTTCTGTGGCTGGTGGTTTTCCCTCAGCATTTATATTGCACTGTCTGTTTTATATGGTTACAGAATAAATATGATAGGTTGGGGTTTTTTTTTCCATTTTGCAAGCATTGTTTCTGTAATTAGGCATCCATCCACAGGTTGAAATCAAAGATGAATTAGCAAAGCAAGGCTCTTTTTGTAGTTATTAAGAGAGACTAAGTAAATGACATGTGACTTCCTTCAGCAGGCTCTATATTTCTCTTGTAGGCATTGTATTACATTGCCACTGCTTAAGTAAAAGTGAAATTTTCTATATTAGCAAAAGTAAAGTAAAGCTGGTTATTCTTCCTTATATAAGTGAGTTAGAGCATGTGTGCCTGCATGCATTTGGGAGTGAGAAAAAGAAAATTAAAAGTATGCGTGAAGTGTGCACTGGGAAAGGGGAGAGGGGCATCTGATAAATAGCAAACCATGATGTGTATGAAAACGATGCAAACTCTTCTGTAAGGACAATATTTTGTGTCATGTTCATTACCAGTCATCCTTTCACTTTGTCTTATGCTCTAAAATGGGAGAGTTAGCTTTTTCTGTTCTAATAATCTTATGCCCAAGGCTCTGACTTGGTGCAAATAGTCTGTCAACAGAGATTCAAATATTTACTTGAAATAAGTTTCATTATCTCTACTACCAGACTGAAATTTCAAAATAACTCAAGCTGTGCATAACTGATTAGCACCTGCTGGCATAACCTTATTGCCAGGGGGGTATAAATGTCTGCAGTTTCTAACTGGTGTTGTTGTATCAGCAAGACCAGTCCCTCACTCTGCTGCTACAGTTATTTTAGTAAGAGGGGTTGCAGTAGGTTACATGCGTAAAAGCTCTGTCTATGCTAGGGACAATTTGCTGGTGTGACATGCAGTTGGCTAATATCATCAAAACATTCATGGTAGGGGCACAGCCTTAAAGGTGGGTTAAAGCAACAAAAATAAACCTTTCCAGCAATATTTGAGAATTTTAAGTCAAATCCTAAACTGAGAAGGTCAGTAAAAAAAGCAGATGAGTATATGGGGCTGTCTGATACTCTGAGGTGGTGCACAGCTGCCTTTGGTAGAGCTGTAGCTGTGTGACACAGAGAACGATTATCTCAGCAGCATGGCAGCTTCTCAGCGGTATGGATTTGTCTTACAAAAGGATGTCTTGCTTCTACAGTACACGTGTGTCAGAATAGGTGCTCTGGGACAGGTATTTATCCTGCTGGTTTTGAGCCAAATTGATCTCAAAGACTGGCTACCTATCAAGCAAACGTGTATTGCCAGTGACGAATTGTAATTATTAGAAGGAATGAATGTTTGTGCTGGAGGTGTTGAAGGATCGCTATTGGAAATAATAGCTTTTCATGCAGAACTCACAGAGGCAATCAAAGAAGGTATTGTTTGTTGTCCGTTACTGTTGTGGGCTGGATTGAAAGATCCTACACAGCCAAACTTGTTTGGAGAGAACAAAGAACTCGTTTTTGTGAATGGGGTGGATTTTTCTTACTAATTAGGGGAGGGAGCGAATTGTACCAACAGAAGCAGATTTTTGAGAGTGTGCATGTATATCCTTTTGTTGAATGTGCGTGTGATTTATTTACACATTGTGAGGCAGTTGCACGTAAACAGACCTCACAATCCACACCTTTCTTTAGCACATGGTCCGTGAATCCTTTCAAAACAACCAGTTCACAAGTGCATTACAGATGAAGTGTGAGGGAAGCAGTTGCTATTAGAGCAAAGGGCCACGTTGGAAAGCTAAGCTCTTTTCCTTCTGCCTGATCTGAAGCACTTGTTCCAGGCTGAAGCTGTTTGTACAGTGAACCTAAGTCATGGTAAAGGTATGGGGCACTTTGGGGAAAAAAAAAAACAAAATAAAATCTTCCCCTTTTCACACAGACTAGTGAGCGAGAGCTCTTATCCAGGATACAGTAGATCTGAATTTTGAGTCCCTTCTGAGGGACTGGAAGCCTCCTCTTGTACTTCTCAGTTCTGGTGATAAAGAATATACTGTTCTGATTTATAAGCAGATTGTGCTTCTCCTCTTAGAGCGATGCCATATTGCAGGAAAAGCCTGCTAGTTTCACTGGATGAAAAGCAGAAGTTTGACTTTATGGGATGTAGACTGGGCAGTCAGCTGGGAGAGCTATCTTGGTTCTTGCTCTACAGCCTGTTCCCATGCAATAATCATGAAATAAAATGCACACACAGTCTTGGTCATAGGTCTAGATCTATGAGATTGCAGTAGATGGAGGCTGGTGGGGTGCTTGATTTATTTGTTTCCATTCCTTGTGTCGGAAACAGGTTGTCACTCTGCATTAAGACATTTAAATCCCTATCCAAACTACAGTGGAGGTGTAGCTCGTGGCTTCCTAAGCTCCTACATATTCCCTACCCAGCCAGAATACTGCAACTTCCATGTGGCTAGGGTACCCATTTTCTTTTCCCTGGGTAAAGAAAGCCTGGGGAGTGATGGTGGTTGCTCTGTACGCTGGGCCTCAATGTGGATGTACTCAGGGAATGCTCTTGTGCCTGAGGAGCTTAAGTGTTCACGAGTCCTGTAGTCATAGCCTGTTCTTAATGTTGGCCCAGGCAACCTGAATTTACAGCAGCTAGATTTTAATCTCATTCAGTTTTTTTGGAGGGGATTTTTGTTGTTTTGTTAACACTTCTTGTTATTTTCTCTGAATTGCCTATTGAATGTCAAATGTACTTGCTGGAGTACTGCAGTATTTCTAGCTTTCCGTTCAGTGAACTGAGTTTAAGTAATAAACGGATGTGGAATCCTCATATTTTCTGTAGCTGCACAAAACATAGAAGTCTTATTGCACAGAACCTTCCTGGAGCATTTATTTTTTATTTTGCCAATGTAATTAAGTTTTTAAAATGAATTTATGCATCTTTAATCCCAACTTTTTTTCAGTTAATCTGACTTTTTTCTTGTTAGCATAGGCATTATTGATGTAGTTATGTTTTTTTATAGCAGTTATAATCTCTTACATACTGTACCTTCAATAATGAGCAATTCTTTGTAATTTTTACTTATTTATGAGTATGTAAAGAAACAAGTGTTTTTGCTTAAAGCCTGTTTTGCCTCTTATCTGGCAGTAATCATGGCAGTTGTTTGAATACCACTGGTACCAAAATTACTAATTCAATTTACTTAAAGGTCTTAGGGAAGAGCTAAAATTTTCAGATAGATGAGATCTCATGCGATGGGGAATTCTGCCAGCAATTTGAGAAAGGTTGGCTGGCCAAGAACAGATTGTCCCTTGCTTTGTTAGCCTGGCAAATGATGGGCGCTGCCCCTTGCAGCCAGCTTGTCTACAGAGCTGTGCGGTCCACTGCAATCCTGAAAGACAGAGGTTTCGACAGTTTATGGGACTGTGGTGACCTTAGTGTTTAGTGCAGTGCTGTATTTTAATGTGGGCTGCTTGCTGTCAATTCTGAATAAAAATGCACCGCTAGCTAAAACTTTCAGAGAGGTGTGTTAGCAGACTTCTCTCAACAGCCATGCTAATATTAAATTTAAAGTTTTCAACCACTAGCTGCTGTTTTTTACAAAGAAGTGAACAATGAATAAACTGTGTTGCTGGAAACTGCACTGGAATCAATCACTGCTCCTAGGAGGAAGGCAGAGTGACCAGATGGCTCATGAGAGATCTTATTTAACCCAAATGAGTTTGCTATTTAAACTTAGATCTATAGCCTACTCTTGCAGCATTAGATGCTTGTATGGTAAGTCATAGTTGTACAGCTTATAGGGTGTGGGGGTTTTTGGCACAAATCCCGACACTGAAGTTTCATTAAAAATTATTCTCAAAAGAGTGATGAAAACACACATAATGTTTTATAAACTAGGCTGTAGATCCACAGTTAGCAAACACAAGTAAAGCTAGAGGCTGGCTATATGTATAAGGCTAAGCAAGTGTCTTGGGTCAAAATGAGAGAAATGAAAATCGTTAGATAGCTTATGAATGTGCAAGTTGTTTCTACTTCTAGGCAATCAAACACCCAATATTAATTTCTGGAGAATATCTACTTTTTTTTTCTTTTAGGAAATTTGTATGCTTATCAGTGTTAGTAAGTCTTACATTGTCACCACTTGTACAGGAATCAGTAAGCACTTCTCAAATGTAGTGGGATGGACTAAATCACATGTATAATCTTTAACAAATGTCTACAGAAAAAGAGAGACAACCATTTTAAGCATTGATGCTTTATACTTTTCACATTGAAAAGTATACATCTACATTATATTTACATTAAATCAATATTACACATACATTTATATTAAATCACAGATCTATCTTCCAGTGGTATCTTATCTGTTAAAGTTAATTTGTGAGTTCATTGACTTTTAAGGCATATTTTTAGCACTTTCCTGAAGAGTGACTTATTTTTTGGAGAGCAGTCACGTGTTATAAAATGAGCTGCAGGAACTTTCCTATTAGATTAATTGCAAAACATTTCCTCAAAATTTCTGAATATTTGATTGTTTCCAGAACATGTGTTTATAATTGTCATCTCAAGCATCACTTTTGTTGTAAACAGAGAGCCCAATTGTGGAAGCTGGAAAAAATTTCACTTGATTTCAGTGACTTCAATGAGATCAGTCCCAGAAGTTTTATGTCCTTTCAAGGGGATCTAACAGAATTTGGCTATTACAACAGGGAGTTTCATTTTATATTTTGTTTTAAATTAAATTATTTCAAATATCATTGCTAACTGCTGTATGCATATCTGACCACCTCTGGCTTGAACTGTTTCTGTGTCATTTGCTTCTCTTTTTCCGTATGTACTGTAGTAGTAATGGGGATTTGTTGTGTTTTTGGAGGGGAAACTTAAAATTAACAAGAGCAGTAACCTCTAGTTTACCATAAATGTAACATGTTTTCAATTTGGAGCTTTGTGTAGGTTTAGAAGTGTGTTTCCAGGGTTTGGTTTTGTTGTTTTAATTTAGGTGCTTAAATGACCACAGCACTGACTTTGAAGTCATGTTAGTAAAACTTTTTTTTGTTTCCAACAAACCTATATCCTATGTATCATTCTCTGTCATTCATCTGAAATATTCTTTCATCTTTGCAAATCCGTGAATTGTTCTGCGTATTTTCTTAATACTGAATTTGGGGCAAATCTGTATTTGCCGTCTTTAATGCTAAGGTACAATTGCATCAAGATGTTTTCTGCGTGATTTATGAAGACGAGCAGTTAACAATTCTGCAATCTCAACAAGACTATTTTTCTGTCAAACCTAACATGAATTTAGTTTTGTCCCACAAACCAAACTAGGAGGCAAAAACTCTTTTATAAATGTGTTAGGTGAAAGGATGCAAAGAATCTGACTGACTTTATTTGAGCAGATGGATAAGATTCCTGTTTTCTTGGTGTGAACTAACATTTATATGTAGTACCTGCCTTCAGTCTGAGCCTTAGCGTTGGCAGTGCTAAGTAAGCGTGTATTAAAGTTCATAGCTATTACATTCCACGTACTCAGAGTTATACCATAATAACTCTGGTTAGCAAATCCTGAATCAGGTAGCAAATCCTGAAAGCACTGTAGGGGTGGTTTGAAGGATGAGTTCGTCAAGCAATGTTTTATGTTACAGATAAAAGAAAAACCAAGAATCAAAAAGTATCAGAAAGTGGAAGAGGAAAGCGATACTCTTACAAGTTACCTCAGGAGTACAATATAGAAACTGTTGTGGTCGCAGATCCAGCTATGGTTTCATATCATGGAACAGATGCTGCCAGAAGATTTATTCTGACCATCTTAAACATGGTAGGAAATTTAAAATTAATTTTGGTGTTTTGTCAACAATGCATGCACCGCGGGCTCATTTCATTGGTCCTTTTAATTACTCTGACTGAGCACCTGTAAGGGACAGTCAGTACGTGACCATCAGCAGGCTGTCAAGACGTACTCCGTATATTTTGCAGCGTAAAACTGTGGCACTGCAGACTTGTCTGTACTGTCTGGTCCTATATCTTCAGGGGAACCAGAAAGTGAGAGCTGAACAAGATGATTTGTTTTCGTTAGAAGCCCATGATGCTGATGGGAAGGATGGAGTATTGGATGATTTCTCATCATCTGTGCTTGTTACGAAGAGATGACATTGTCTGAGAAGGGCTGTGTGATCATTAGTGGCTGAAAAAAAACAAAGGGTAGTGCATTCAGACAACTACATCCCCTCCTAGCTCTATCTGGAGATGCGGTGTACTCATTTGGTGCATAAAGCAGTGAAAACTAGCATCTATAATGTACAAGGAAAGATTGTTCTAAACAAGGAGTGTAAGCTGAAAAATAAACAAACACTTCTAACTGTTCTGAATGGTAGGAAGAGTTATTGCCACGTCCTGGCTCAGACTACTTAGGCCATGATGCTGGATTTAAATGAATAGAAATTTTCGTGTGAACAGTATTATATGCATGTCTAAGTATTTGGAGAAACAGGCTACAGTTTATAAAGTGGTCATGGTCACTGAGGGGAAAAGGTCTTCTTTGTGCTCCCAGAATGAATATTGCCTAAGCTCTGTTTTCCATTCAGAAGATGAACACAATACATTAGCTTAATGTTCTGTTCAAATTATGGCAAATTAAAGCAGTTACAGTAGAATATAAGAAATTTTTGAGGTTCTTTGAGGTTCTGTTATTTGTAGTCTACAGTGTGTTGTGTGCAATACAAGCACATGTTTTTATTTATTGTTTTTTATCTTAGGTTTTTAACCTTTTCCAGCACAAGAGCCTTGGACTACAAGTAAATCTTCGGGTCACTAAGCTTGTCCTCCTCCATGAGACTCCAGTAAGTATATATCATCTTCATCTTATCCTGTAGAGGGTGGTGCTACTTATCTTTCTGCTCCACGAAGGCTTGCAATATTCACCGACTTTAATGGATGCCAAATATTCTCACTTAACTTTTGTGCGTTATTTAGGTATTTTCACTGCTGGGCAGCCCCAGTAAAGATGAAGCGTCTCCTAATTTATGTGCTGCACATATTAAGATTTTTCTGTGCTTGCAGTTGGAAGTCAAACAAAGTTTCCGTGTGGAAATCAGCTAATTCTTAAGAAAATCTGCTTGTGCATTCCTGTAGCTCAATACGAAAATAATCTCCTTTAAACGCAGTTGACAGTAGAAGGAGAATTTATGTTCTTTGTCACACAATCCCTTGATGGAGAAAAGGCACTATGATATAGCACTATTCTTTCATTGCATCTTTCAGGAATTATCTCAGATGCTGTTTTTCTTTCTTTCTAAAGAAAGATGAGTCAGCTGATCTAGAATAATAGAATAGTTTGGATTGGAAGGGACCTTTGAAGGTCATCTAGTCCAACCTTCACTGCAATGAGGAGGGACGTCTTTAACTAGATGAGGTTGCTCAGAGCCCCCTCCAGCCTGACCTTCAATGTTGCCAGAGACGGAGCATCTGCTACCTCTCTGGGCAATCAAAGTCACAGTGTTTCACCACCCACATTGTAAAAAATTTCTTCCTGGTATCTAGTCTCAATCTTCCCTCTTTTGGTTTAAAGACATTACCATTACCCCTTGTCCTGTCACAACAGGCCTCAAAAAAAGTTTGTCCCCATCTTTCCTGTAGGCCCCCTTTAAGCACTGGAAGGCTGCAATAAGGTCTCCCTGGAGCCTGCTCTTCGCCAGGCTGAACAACACCAACTCTCTCAGCCTGTCCTTACAGGATAGGTGTTGCAGCCCTCTGATCATTTTTGTGGCCCTCCTCTGGACCCACTCCAACAGGTCCATGTCTTTCCTGTGCTGAGGGCTCCAGAGCTGGACACGGTACTCCAGGTGTGATCTCACGAGAGTGGAGCAGAGGGGCAGAATCACCTCCCTTGACACGCTTCTTTTGATGCAGCCCAGGATGCAGTTGGCTTTCTGGGCTTCAAATGCACACTGCTGGCTCATGTTGAGCTTCTCATCAGCCAACACCCCCAAGTCCTTCTTGGTACAGCTGCTCTCCATCCCTTCATCCCCCAGCCTGTATTGATACTGGGTGTTGCCTCGACTCAGGTGCAGGAAGTTCCACTTGGTTTTGTTGAACCTCACGAGGTGCTCATGGGCCCACTTCTTGAGCCTGTGGACATTCCTCTGAGTGGCATCTTGTCCCTCAGGCATGTCAGCCACACAACTCAGCTTGGTGTCATCTGCAAACTTGCTGAGGGTGCACTTGATGCCACTGTCGATGTCATTAATGAAGATATTGAACAGTGCTGGTCTCTATACAGACCCCTGAGGGACACCAGTTGTCACCAATCTCCATCTGGGCATTGAGCCATTGACCACTACCCCCTGGATGCGACCATGTATCCAATTCCTCATCCACCAAACAGTCCACCCATCAAATCCATACCTCTTCAATTTAGAGAGAAGGATGTTGTGGGGGACTGTGTCAAAGGCCTTGCGGAAGTCCAGATAGATGATATCCGTAGCTCTTCCCTTGTCCACTGATAGTCACTCCATCACAGAAGGCCACTAGGTGGGTCAGGCAGGACTTGCCCCTGGTGAAGCCATGCTGGCTGTCTCAAATCACCTCCCTGTCCTCCATGTGCCTTAGCATAGCTTCTAGAAGGCTCTGTTCCATGATCTTCCCAGGCAGAGAGGAGAGGCTGACAGGTTGGTAGTTTCCAGGATCCTCCTTTCTACCCTTTTTAAAAATGGTGCGATGTTTCCCTTTTTCCAGTCACCAGAGACTTCCCCTGACTGCATGAGTCTCTTGATGGAGACTTTCTATTAACCTATGGTTTGTATATCATATTTCAGGACAATGTCAACTTGATTTCTCTTTCTTTAAAGAAAATATTTTGGAGATCCTTTGATATTTTACTTAGTTCATAAGAAAAAGGGATTCCCTTATCCATGTTTCTAATTTTAAAATATTATATTTTTCCAGTGAATAAGAAAGTATTTCTTACTTCAGTGTCCTCTCAGCAGGTGGAGAAGTCTCGTTTCATGTTCAAATTCTGGATCTTCACATCATTAACCTTTTCTTCACTATGGATAGTGAAAAAACAGCAAATGAATGAGAAAAGAGTTCAGGTTAACAGATCCACTGTACGCCTCTCAGTACACTGTCTTCATCCATATCTTTAACATGAGAAAAAGATGGTCTCTACTCCTGAAGTTCAAGTCATTCTGTTGTGAATATACTATCCCATGAAAAGGAGAATATTTTTTGCTAACTCAGTCAAAAAAATGTTCTTAATTCTATTTACAGAATCATAATTTTAATACAATGAATTCGTTTTTTTTATTTCCAGGCAGATATGTATATTGGACATCATGGGGAAAAAATGCTGGAAAGCTTTTGTAAATGGCAACATGAAGAATTTGGCAAGAAGAATGATATACACTTAGAAATGTCAACAAGCTGGGGAGAAGACATGTCTTCAGTTGATGCAGCTATACTGATCACAAGGTAAAATACTAAAAGATGAGCATTAAAAATAGGCAGTGGCATAATATGAACATAAATCAAAGGAACTGATAGATGACGAACACAGTTAGGATTACTTTTGCAATGAGGAAGAGTGCAACTTGAGGCTTTGTCCAGAACTCAAAGGTAGTGGTAAAGATGGTTCAGAAAGCAGTAGTTCCCAGATGGTAAACATGTGAAATGACAAACAGGTCGCGCTCTTGTTTCTTCTTTGGCTGTGTAGCTAAGATTATAGGTCTGATGTCTCACTCCATGCGCCTTTATTTAAAAGAAGCAGCACATGCAGACCTGTAGGTAGTTTAGTTCAAAACACAAAAACATATTTTGACCATTCATAGCTGGATCAGCTTAACACTAGGCATATTACTAAGTTATACTTACCTCTAATGGATCTAGAACTGGTATGCTTCATTGTGTGCTAGAGGGACATCGTGTACACAGGATGTGCTCTGCAGCCACAGGGGTGTGATCCCAGATCTGCAGTTCCTTATAACGCTTAAGTATCAGGCATTTCACACATTTAGATGGAAGTATGCCTCCAGCTCACCTTTTTCCTCCCAAGCAGATGCTGTCATGGTTTAGGCTGTAAGAGGTGCACAGAGGGATGCATTTTGATGTTCAGACAGCATACAGGCAATTATCCGAAGAGAAGGAAAGAATGAGGGTCTGACTGGTCTAGGGCTGGGCTTGGTGCCATTTTTGAGTTGGACCTTGGACTGGATGACCTTCAGAGTTCCCTTCCAGAAAATACCTGTGATTGGATATATTGGAATACAGTTGTGCTGTTCCATGCTAGTTGGTGACATGGTATCCTAAAGCTGTGTGTAGTCTTTCAGTTTATGTGTAGCTTTATGTTATTTATTCAGGGTAATTTTACTAGGAGCTATATTCAGTTTTAAAAAATTAGTTTACATTCTGATTACTCCAATACTTATAATGTATTTCAATTTTCTGAAACAGAAAAATGCTTCCCTAAATTTCCCTGTTTTGGAGAGCCAGTCACATACTGGAAGCACAAAATGATGAAGTCCAAATTGTCTCTGGTGACAGTTTTGTTGCTGTTTAATCCCTTACCTTTTCTTAGAAAAGCCCACACCTATCTATTCTTACTCCATGCCATCCTCCTCTATTTGGTGTCTTTGTTTTATGGATTTTTGGGTCATTGAGGGGGAAGATGAGGGTTTTTTTATACATTTGTACATCAGCTAAGCAGCAATTCTTCACACAGGCTTCTCTGAACTACCATAGACAATGTGAGAAATAATGTTCTCTCTAAGAAATTTCCATTATCTCATCAGAAAACATACTTGGGATGACAGACTGAAAAGAAATTTTTCAGATTAAGACCCAAAATTGATTTTAATAGCAGTGAGTGTGTTGGTGAGGGAAGAGTCTAGGTGGAGAAGGAAAAGTATGAGTAGGAAGAAGGCATAAACGATGGCCGAGTATCGTCCAAGTCATGGGGTTGATGAGCATAGCTGAAGCGGAACAGACCTTCTTACCTCTAGCTGTACTTTGTGACTGTCCAAGGATAACTGAGCGATTGCATACTGCTTGGTTGCTAGGAATGTGGGGTTGTTGAGTGACCTCTTGCCTGTGCCCTTGTTGTCTTATTTCATCAGCGGAGACAGCAGAACTTCAGCAGCTTGAGGGAGCATCAAACCCTTCAAGCCTGCATCTCAGGCACTGCCAGGAGACTGAGTCTAGGGCTGTTTTTGAGGCGTACTACTCGTAAGTAGTGAGATACTATGAAATAAAGCACATAACACCTCTTCCCTCTCGCTTTTCCATCTTCACCCTAACCAGCCTTTATGGGAAGAGGCAGAAGGGTTCTGAACTGATGAAGGCAAGGCATTAGTTAAGCAGTCAAGAGGCAGCGGTCTAGAGATGTCTTTATCAGCCAGTGCGTTTGGCGAGAGAGCTTTTTGAATTTCATGCAGCATTTCCAAATGGTAAAAAAGCTTGTGGAAGGTCTAATCATGTGTTAAGACATGCTTTTCTGATGTGCTTTGTAATAATGATATTCTGATTTGAGTTGCCTACAAGTTTTTACCTGTTAGTTTCCTTAACACTGGGATCAGTGTTAAGGAAATTGAAGTAGAGAGCAGGGAAGTGATTGGTTGGATGTCAGATAGTAAGTCAATACTGGAGACAGAAATTAAAGATCTGTTCTTCTGACGTTTTTATTTTTTCAGTGGTATTGTTCTCTGGACTATACTACCTTCCATCTCAGAGCTGCTTTAGCTGCCAATAAATCATACCAGTGTGGTTTGCTGACTGTGGGAGTGTTTTGCTAATCCAGGCTCCCTCTGCACATCATCAGGTTTATGGTATAGCTAACCTCATGTGTGGCTCCACTTGTGTGTTTTGTTAATTCAGAGTCTCATTCTGTTTTGCAAACACAGAACAAGCTCCTTTGTCACAACTTCCAAACAGTTTTGGACAGCAGACCTGTTCTATTGAGAAAAATAATTTTGCTTAGACAGATGAATACCAACTGCTTGGTATTTTTCAAGTAAAAATGTGAAGTTTTGGTTACCTGACACATTCTGTAGCAGACCTCCTAAAACTTACCCACACCTCCCTTTTTGTCTCGCGTGATAATAGAACAGCAAGAGTGCTTTGAAAAAGCTTGCCTATGCTTTCACATTCCAGTTGTGTCTAGTAATCAAGAGAATTAGAAATGAAGTACTGAGTATTCTGCAGAGATAATGTTTAATGCCTAACTACGAAGAGCATAATGTGTAAGAGAGACTGTTATTCAATGGTCACAGAGCTGTCATAACCTTTTAATGAAAAAAGTACTTTTTAAGACTTATTTTTTCAGAAAGCAAAACTGTCTTCTTCCCAGAACTTTCTCTACTGCCCAAATAGGCTGTAGTGATACGTAGGAATCTGCTACCAATTTGTTCATTTCACTTCACTGTAGTCCTATTTCAGCCTGTGAATTTTTGTTTAGTTTCCCTCTAAATTGACTTATTCTGATGAAGTAATGTCCTGTTTAAAATGTGGTGCCATAACGTAAAAGGAAAACAGAAAGAAGAAATTTGAATACTGTATTTAGAAGTGATTCCCGGGGAGGTTAGGTATAAGGAGAATGTGAGAATTAAGATAGAAATTGTTTTAAGGACTCTCTTGATAAAACTGTCTGATTCACAGTTATAAATTAGTGCAATCACTTTAGAGATATACATATCAGGAAGTACTTATCTCTGAGGAAGACGTACCGTGGTATGTCAGCATCCTCCTTGCCTTTGAGTTACAGAGTGTGAGCGCACAGAGATTAGGCCCGATTTTGGTGGCCACTGAGATGATATTACCAGTTGCTATCTGCGTAGGTTGTCTGACCTGAATGAGGCAACTGAAAGTAAGTCAGGAAAAGACCCATGGCATTCATAGTTATTCTATGACAATACTTAAGTTCTAATACTGCCCCTATTGCAAACAAGGTAATTAAAGCTTTGATGTGTATTTAAAAAAAAAAAAACAAACAAACAAAAAAAAACCAAAACAGAAAAGGATAAAAGAATGAGGAAGAATCTACCTTTACTTAAAAATTATGCATCACGCTGCTTTTCCAGTGCATAGGTCAATCTGTGTCACAATGTTGTTTTAGAAAATTTAGTAAACATGAAAATAACATAAAAAAAAAAATCAAGTTCTGTATTCTCCTTCTAAGAATTGCCATTTTCACATGCACTTGTGATAGAAAGTAGATCTCTGGTTCTCCTAATATGCATTAGATAGCGATATTCCATGTCCACAGTGTACATCAGCTGTTTATTCATATTCATCTGCAGTATCTGAAATCTCTTTGCTCTGGGTGATACAGAATTGAAACAGTGCTGCACTTTCACTGTAAGAAAGTGCCTCACTCTATAAAAGTAGACAATGGCGTAAACAGCGCTTAGATTTGCTAAGTATTGTTTCATTTCCAATTGTTCCAATCCTCCAGAACTCTACCCAAAACTTGGACAAGAATTTATTAAGTGCTGCTATTACCTTCCAACGTGCATAAGAAGTACAGTTCTTTTCCTGACTTTGCTTTTTACTAGCTTCCTGATTATAACAGTTTGAAACAAAGATACCTCCTCAAGAAAGTCAGAGGTGGAAGACTGTGAATGACCTGTGCACAGAGACTAACATTACAGGGTCACCCAAATAGGTTGCACTGTCTGGCAGTCCAAAATTGTTGAAATGTAGTGGGATAGAAATTGGGTTATTAAGCTACTACTGCTGTCCTTAAACTTATAGTGGAATTCAGGTCTAGAAGAATGAGTTCATGGAATTGCATGGTGAGAGATTAAATTCTTAATTTCGCCTTCATAGTGGTGTTTTTTCATCACTGTAATTTCGATACTGCCAACTCTTGATATTTTTCCAAAGTTTTACGGTGTTTGCTGCTTTTTCTTCTCATATCAACAGCAGACATCAAGGGAGTACATGAGACTCCCGCGTGTCCTTACTGTTAATTATTTACTAACAGGATTGTAGATGCAGAAGGAAGCATGGAAACGTGAAAAGAGCATACTTTAGAATCACAGGTGTCCTTTGTTTAAAACACCACTATCTCCTGTATTTATCACGTTCATTTTAAGACATGTATTTTTATCTTACGTTTTTTTAAATATCCCACTGATTTTAAGTCATCACATGCTGTGGGTTATGGTTTTTTCTTCTCTAAATGTAAAGTGTTTGAGTCTGTGACGTGATAATAATGTGAAGCTTGTAATAATACATGTGAGAAAAATCTGCATGAATTTACCTGTTTCTGTCAGCTTGTTGTTTTGAGCTCTAGTATGCAGGCTACATATATTCACTCATACAGATCTTTTATGTGGCATTGTATGGACCTAAACTGAATTTTAAATCTCTGATTACCTAGGGCAAGTCCCTAACATTAAATTCGGTCAGTTATTTTTACATTTTATTTTTCTAGTGAATAAGAAAACTAGACAGTCTTGAGACAAAGATTTAAAATAAAGGAAGATAAACTGTGTTCTGAAGTAGACTATTGCCACAGTTACTTACTTTCAGAATGGACAGTGGTATCTTGTTTCTAATTTTTGTTACTTCACCTTTCAACCATGGATCTCTTTGTACCCTTCCCTGCTGCAGAGCAGTCAGAAGGCTCCTCCCTATGTAAATACTTGCAGGCTGTGATCAAGTCACAACTCATCTTTCTCTTAGATTAATTTAGAGAGGTTTTTAAGCCTGTTTCCCAGACATGTAATCACTCTCTTAGCTCTTTCCAGACCTTTTCCCATTTTGCAAATTGTTTTTTGAAGCATAAGGACCAAATTGGACACAGGAGTGTGTGAACGGTTGTACTGGTGCCACGTCTGATATTTTCCTGCATCTTTATCCAAGCATACTGTTCGCTTCTACTGCCTTTTTCCAAACGCTCATTTCTTTTTGTTGTTGTTGTCATCATGCTGTTGCTGTGTCTGCTTGAGTTTGGGGGTCCTGTTTTGGCTACATTAAAATAAAAGTTATTCAGATGAGTCACCTTTAAAAATTGATTTGTCTTCATTCCTGTTTGTATTCTACCTATTCTACCAGAACTCATTTATTTTTCGAACTCTACCAGTAGTACTCTCTTACTTTTTCCAAATCATTGTTAAATGCCAGTGCTGACGCTAGATTCTGTTGGACTCCACTTAAAAACACCTTTCTTGGCTTCCTGACATTTCTGTATCTGTTTTGAGATGTTAGCTACACATTCAATTCAGTTATTAGTTCACTTACCACACTTCTGAGCTGTTATTTTTTTAGTTTGGCTGAAAGGTGAACTTTAGAAGAAGGCCTGTTATCCTTTTTAATTTCAGTTCAATTCTGCAGAGTCTAAATGATCTGTTAACTCTTTAAAATATGTAAATACAGTATTTCCTGATTTGCTAAAATACATCGTCCAGTGCATACTGGTTCATTTGAGGTTTACCCTCAAAATACTAAACAGTTTCTGAAATAGCATTTACAGTGGTAAAATTGTCCATTTGTTTAAATTCCCAACTGAATAGTAAATGTGTAATTTATCTTGGGGTTCATTAGCTCCAAAATTGATTTTAATTTAATTTTTTTAAAGTGCATTTCTTAGTTAGTATGTATGTGCCCAGTTTATATGTCGGAACAGTTTCAGAATGTCTTGTTACTTAAAGAGACAAGAACATCTGCAGTGTTGTCATTATTCACTTAGCACGGTGCAAATGAAGGCATTTGCAATATGATGAGAATGTGATTTGCCAGAGGGGCCATTAATTGCAACTATTCTTTATAAAAACCTTATGATTTGAGAAAACTTATTGCTTGGGCAATAAACCTCAAATATATCTTAAAAACTTTTAAGTCCTAGAATCAATGGCAACAGCAGGGGTTAGACTGCAGTTTCAAGCCTACTCTGCTTTATTTAAAATGATGAACATTAGAGAAGTTAAGAAATTGAAAGTAGGGTGAAAGCCAAAATGAAGATTTGGCAGACTGGTAAAATCCATTATCTGTCCTCTTCTGTTTCTTCTTTTGTCCAATCTAGCTTATGGAAGGCAATGATAAACTGGCTTGGACAAGAAATAGGTCTTTTGACCAGTATGCCTAAAATAAGTGTTAAATTTATCTAAAATGACAAATTGGTGCAAACTATTAATAAAAAAAAAGTCTGGATTCTTCTTTAGTCTTGCCCTGCTGTTCTTGATGTCTTCTGTTACACTTCCCATCTACACATCAGGATTTATTTTAAAAAAGGGAATGTAATAAGGTACTTTATATTTAGAAATCAGATAGTCTTTCTTTGCTGTCAAGGCCTTCCATAATGCTACATGTAGTCAATTAAAAATGAACTAACTAAATATAATTTGCTGAAACAATGGATTAGTGGTTACCCGTTCTTGCTTAGAATTCTTTCCTAGGGATAGCCAACTCATTCAAGCTTGAAAATCAGTCCTGGATTTCATGAAAGCTCCTCTTTTCTCTCACTCGAATAAGGACCCGCTTTCCCTTCCACGTGCATGCAAAGTAACTGTTTAGAGAAATGGAAGCTGTGTGCTGGGTACTGGTTAGAAGGGGACTTTAGTGTGCTTTAACCAGTTCCTTGTTTTCGGTGTTGGATGTGGTTACTAACTTGTGCCGCAAAACTTCTGTATTACTAATGGTATTGCCAATATCATTGCCCTATTTTGCTAAGATAAGGGAGGAAAAGAAAAAAGGCAAATAATCTCAGTGGCTTTCCTGAGGGCTTTGTAGTGTGCTTTATTGCTCTATTTTATACCTTCTCTTACTTGGAAGAGTCTGTATCCTCTCTTCTGTTTCATGTAGTTTCCATATGCCAGTTCCATATATATATAAAGTGTGGAGGTGTATATATATCTGTGTGTATGTTATATACACACACAGGAACATCATTATAATATGATGGAATATTTAAGTTACCGTGTGGGAATTAGAAAATGATTTCTGTGAGAGTCATTGGTAGGTCTAGCTAGAGCTGTAAATCTTTACTAAGGAGCCTAGTCTCAAATGTATATAATGCATTCATATTCTTGGAAATTAAAGGAGGAATTACATTCTTTCGATGTAAATCAGGAACTAAGAATTGTTTATTGTATTCCCTCTTGCCAAATCATAGCAGTACCATTTCCCCCAAGTCCCATAATGAAACTCTGGATGCATCACATAACCATAGTCAGAGTCAGCCAAGAAGGAAAAACCAAACAAAAACAGCTCAGTAAGTGTATGAGAACAAAGCTATTACATAAGCAGAAACCTCTTGGATATTGGCAGTTTTTAAATGTTAGATGGTATTCTTGTACATTTGAAGGTATGCTCTTTTTTTTTTTTGCTTGTTACATCAGTTAATATTTATGATAGTTGTATGAGTGTGCATGGAAGACAAACTATGTCCTTAGATTGTCTTTACACATGTTCTCTTGCTTCACCACAAGTACCATATTTCTAATCGTTCTGTCATGTTGTTTAACAAGACAATAAGTCCCTTGTGTAACATAGCACAAAACAAAGAATTGTGTTACAACCCAATGCAATTTGTTGCAGGTTTTAAAAAATAAAAGAGCTTTCTTCTGTGTCTGATTATAGTTTCTTGTTCACCACCTTTGGCTTAATTTCCAGGGCTCTTCTAGGTCGATTCCCAGAGTTTCTTTATCAGTTTATTTGTAAGATTTGTTTCTAGCACTGTTGTTTTACTTTTCTACTCTGTAATTATCTGGCAATGGTGACTGGAGAATCAAAAGCTATATAACCCCATGTCTCTGTGTGGCCTTTAACAAGTGTCAGAAGTTTGCCATCCTCTTGAGATTGCTTTTGGGTCTAAATCGCTCTGTGGGAATAGTCTGTGGGAAACAAAAAAAACCAAACAACCAAACAAAAAGCTCTTGGAATACTTACATTTGTAGAAATGATAAGTATCACTAGTCTACTCTGCAATCTTGTGCATCAAACAATTCTTGCATTTTTTTCCTGGAAAATTAGTGTTTATATGTGTATGTATCTTTATCTGTATCAATCCATGTGCATATCTATGCAGCTTCATAGACAGAGTATAACAGTGAAATATCTCTGGCCCATATGGTCCCTCTCTAAAAACAAGAGACTGTTACTCTGTGGTACAGATAAAGAACAGAAACTTCTTTATTTGCCTAGGTTGTAGTTTGCTTAGATGCTATATGTGCGTGTGGAGTTGTCATTTGTTCCCTGTTGTTTTCCCCCCTGCCAGTTCGTGCATACCTCAGCAATCCCATTTTTACTTAAAATAAAAAATGAGCGTGAGTTATAAACACTCCAGTAAAAAGAAGCTTTTCCTTTGCTCTTATACCTTTATGTGTCTCTGAGAATAAGTAAAATAGATGGGAAATTAAAATGATTCCCAAGCAGGTGTTGTTTAATGTAGAGACGAGATATTTATTCCACTTCATGCAATTGAGTAGTCTTATTTATACAGCTATGGCTATATTAAAATCTGTGTTGGAGATAGGATAGGCTTCTCCCAGAAAGTTGTTTTTTAAGTCTTCCATCATTAGAATGGGGTGCTCTAGCAGAAATGATTCTCCAGAATGTCTTCCTATTAGTCATTTTAACAATTGACTTTTTAGCACAAAAACTTTCTGACTCTATCTCTGATCTAAATGCTGGATTACAATGCTTCTTTTGGACCTGATATTAAGCACTGAGAATATTTTTATTCCAAATGAAAGAAAGACTAACTTTAGAGTTGTGACATTTCAAGATACTTACATGGGGAAAACCCCAGAAATTAGGTACAACGCAATTTAAATACATGGTACAAGTTTTGCCACCTCACTACTCCTAAATCTGTTCTAAGAATAAACTTAGTTTAAGTGTGCTGGGTAGTCCTGGCCTTTGCATCCCCATGCTCTTTGTGGAGATAATGCCGTTCTGTAATTATTCATTGAGCCATACAAAATATTTGTAAATAGGTCACACAGTTGTTACCAGTCTGACGGCTTGGCTTGCTTAACATTTTTCTTTTTCCCCCCCAATTCTAGGAAGGATTTCTGTGTACATAAAGACGAACCATGTGATACTGTTGGTAAGTAAATAAACTAAGAAACTGCGTGTATAAACCACTTCATAAAAGGTGTTACATAAATAGAGATGTGAAGCTAAAAGATGACAATAGCATCAGTGACGGGTAGCGGTAACTAGCTGAAATATAAAATAAATGTCAAATGCAAATAATAGTTCATTAGATTTGTTTATACTTCTAGCAAAATAATACAATTAAGTACAGTATTGCCATGTCATTCATAGAGCAAACTTTAAATACTTTTTTTTTAATCTCACTGACAGCTTAATACCAAATTGTTTTAATATTCTTAGTTCAGAATATGAAGGTAAACAAATGTGTTTATGATTCTTTTTTATGCAATGGATTTAACCTTGGTGAGTATATGTTTATAATGGTTAAAAAAAGTTTCTGTAAGTACATAATGTAACAGTAGAGCAACATAGTATTTATGAACTCTATAACTTCTGAAGTGTACAGGATGTGAACTATTGTGCAAGGCATCTCATGACATCTTTGATTAAAGTGAGTGCTAGCTGCACCGAGTTTTTCTATCAGCAGTTGTTAATTTAGTTCACACCCTTTCGGAAAGACGGTTTTTCAGTGTAAAGATTTGGTGGAAAAGGTAGGAAGAGGTAGGGATTGTCCAGTTGTAATTCTGGATAAAAACATGCCATGTCACTAAATGAAGGATGCCATGGCATGTTTTTACCCTAGAATTTCTTTTGGCTAACAGAAGTCTTCAACAGTTCTATATGTAGATACAAGTATTCAGAACCTAAATTTTTGTCAATAAGATTAGGATGATAGCAATGGAATATTAACTGTTGTCATGCTTGTACTCCCTCTAGGTAGCAGAGAAGTAGATTTTTTTTTTTCCTTTTTAATATCCATGGCAAAAGTTTGAAGAGAATTCTCATGTAAACTGTATTGCCTCACTTCTTACTAGATTTTTTTCTCTTCCTGCTGTGTCAACCTAAGTCTATGTAAGAGTGTCTGTGGGGTGGATATCAATAAAGAATCCTTCTAAATGAAGAATGGAATGTTTCTCACAGCAGTTAGTGGTGAAGAATTCATAGTGTTCTTCCACTAACTGCTATTATGGTCTCAGGTGAATTTTCTATGAGTGTTTGGTGCTCAGAGGCGTTTATTTTTGTCTTGTAAGTGGAAAAATGTTTCCTTCCAGCTGAAAGAGAAAACGATTTGACAAGAAATCTTCAGCATCTTATGCTGATCAAGCTGAAGATCAAATCTGGAGTACTTCCAGTATATCTAAATCAGGATAGGCTGCTCTCTGGATTGCACAGATGAATTGAATGTATTCAAGGATTTTCCTTGAAAAATGTTTTCTCTTTGGCTAAACCTTGGAGATAATAGGGTGACTATACATCAATGAATTTGTCCATGGAATTGTAAATGAGATAAGATTGAACTGACTCATGTATCAGTCATTCACATTCCTATGATGAAGAAACTTGGATGAAAGTTGAAAATGAGGCAGTGCATTAATTGTAAGTGCACAGGAAGTAAAGAGTTTGCAGTCTTAATATAGTGATAAGCAAAATGAAGTAGAGACCTTAGTTGTCTAATTTGGCATTTTGTGGGATGGCTGTTGTGGACTTTCCCACTCTGGGTGGTGGAGTTTAGAGTTTTCTTTAGGAACTGAAACATAGTTCATATGTGCAGTTTTTTCCATATTAGGTACAGTTGTGCAGCAAAAGCTAAGGTCATTCTTTTCCTGTTGTCCCATCACTTATTATGTGAATTTAATCATTAGTTTTCCAGACAAATATAGTGCCTTTCCATAAATTCAGTGTGTCATTTCTTCCATGCACATTTACAATACTGTGGGTCCATGCTCATTCTTAAAAAGACAATGTCTTTTCTGAAGCTCTTGTCCAACATCATCTGTGAGCTGATCTAAGGAACAGTTTTCAGAAAAGTAGGGAGAACTTGGTGCATTTCTCGTAAAGAGAATTTTTGAATTGTCTTACTAGCATGGGTGTATTACACCAATATTGTGAGGATTGCAGGTTTATATGCAAAATTGTTGAAAGTATGGTATACGGCATCATTTCTTTTGCTTTCACTAGGAAAATGCGAATGGAGATGTGTAGTCTTAGTTTAGCTCATGAGTTAAAGGTATGAAAGAGCAGTTTGATCTTACAGTAAATCTTCATACAGCATATTTATAGGCAAAAGGAGACAGTACATTCCAGGGATGTTTAACATGCTGAAAATTAAAGAATTTGCCAAAGAAAGTAGATGAGAAATGCTAATGTAGTATCAGCTGTACAATTCCTATCTGTCCAGAGCTCACCTCTCCTTCCCCCAAAAAGCCCCCAAAAGAATAAACCACAATACAGATTTTTTCTGCTATAAGAAGTGGAATAAGGCCATTCTCTGTGAAATGTTAACATAGCTGTACATGTACGTGAGGCAGTCAAGGTGATCTTTGTAGCACATTACACAATCCAGAAATGAAAGTCGTGAGAAAGGAACATTTACAGGACAGACCTCATTATTGGAAAGGGTTGTCATGTTGGATCATAGTTCTTCCCGGTGATGGATACTAAACAGACAAATACTGGTTTTATTGTTTATTCATTAAATGCCAAGACTCACAGTTTTTAGACTGGACGTGAGTACCCACTTAAGCCAGATGGAGTAAGGGCCAGCATCCTGTTATTCAGACAAAGTTTTCATGTATTTAGGTGGCAAATAAATTTCTCTGTGCTTACAGTCATGTTCCACTCAAAGTACAGTGCTTATACACTCTTCAATTAGTACTTTTTCATTGTCTCTTAAAATAACAGAGTGATTTATATGAAGATTTAATGGTTTAAAGGTAACATTAACCAAGAACTCTGTTAACCAGAAAAAATCATTTGCTCAAAATGAAAAACATGTGTCAAAGCTCCCTCGAAATATATAATTTCACTCTTGATTTTGAAACAAAATACATAGTGCCAATCTTCAAAAAAGTTCCTGTATAAAAGCATTTAAGGTGAACAAATATAAGATATTTTCTCCATAATGATAGAAAAAATGTTTTGGAATGTTTGTCAGATTTCTACATTCTTAATCGGGAAAAAAATTGATCAAGCACAAAATATATTGACACTTCATATTTGATAGTTTTGAAAAGTATGCAGAAATAGAAGAATTAGTTCTGGAATTTTATTTGATTACCCAACACGTGTTGAAGTTTAGAAAGTAGAATGTCTTTATTTTACACTTTTCAAAGTTACATTAAGTATTATATTATTACTAGAAGTGTTTGGAAAGCTCTCCTGTAGCCAGGGGAGTTGTGGGGCTAGTTTCTTAATTCACACTGTAAATCCAGAATAACTCAAATGGATGCCTTCCTTGACTAATCTCATGTTTCTGTAAAACAATAATCTAGACTCTTATGTGGTATCGGTCAGCCCAAGTCAACTGATTTCCGCTAAGATATTCTGATTTCAGCATTGTTGGTTGTCACAGCCCTTTTCAAATTCCACGAGGCAATTGTTTTAGCATCAAAATCGACCAGGCCCAAGTGTTCCTGATCTTTCTCTTGTTGGTTAGCTACAGCAGTCTTTTATTTTTATTTTTTTTCTCCTGCTGTTCTGCTGATGTGTGTGCTCCCTGTTTCCTATTCCTGCACAGAAGTGAGATCCTGTTGCTCCGCCACTGGTTCTCACAGCTCTTCTGTAGCTTAAAGAGGAGTTTCAGACCTTGCTTTACTGTACGACCATCAGGGACATACTATGATTAAAACAAACAGAGGGCTTGTCTGACATGTGAAGGTGTTTATACACAAATTAAATTTACTTTAGCTAGTGAAAAAATTGGTTTAAATTTGTAATTGTCCAAGATTCTTTCCCTCAGAAGACAACTGATTCAGGCTCATGGCATTTCTGTCCTCCAAACAGGTTTCTTTAGCTTAGTCTGAGAGACCTATCTTTTAAATTTGTGGTGATTGGGGATGTTGTTCTTTTTCTTGTGCTGTATACAGGTAAAATGATTAGTGTAGATGTCTCAATGAATTTCTGAAAAGTGTAAGAAATAATTCAGTTGTCAATTTTCAGGAAATCAGGTCTGCACTAAAAGAATCACCATGACATATAAACTGGGGGCTAGTACGTGCTGTGTTGTTCTTGTGCATGCATCTTCTGGTGTTACCATATTTAAGTAACTGAAAGGAGCAACAATTCATGGGGCAACTTGTTAGTGGATTATTGCACAAACCTTAGTACCAGCAGATGGAAGTCAACAGGTATTTTCTCACTCCCTTCAAGGATTAGGCTAAAAAATAAACACAGGAAGACTATTTATTGAAGCAAGTGTATGCACATATGAATTTCCCTTCCTTTGTCTACCTTTCCACTGCAGCAATTAAGATTTTGAGTCTCCGAGACATACTTCTTTTGGATTACATTTGTTGTTTGCTGCTAGCTAACATCTTCTGTGGACACATTATAATACAGTGTTCTTAGTGTGAAATGTTACAGGCACAGGCAGATTGTAAAACGATGCTCGTCTTGTGTTGGCATCAGTTTGGAGCCTCGTTAATCTGCAGTAACTGAGGGAATGAGTGTTTCTAAGGGAGGCCGTGTCCTTTCTGGGACTGCCCTGCTTGGAGGCTGCTCACTGACTTGGTTTAGCATCCCTCTGCCTTCTTTTCCAGTCTCTCTTTGTACCAGTAAAATGACTCAGCAAACCTTAGCAGAAACATGCAATTGTGTTTAATGAAAATTGTGATTCTTTGCTTAACTAGCTGTAAAATTTTGTTTGTAGCTTCCATGCAGCTCGCTCTTTGCATCAAAGCTGTAGGTTTAGATTGATGGATAGGTTCTAGCAGGGTGCTTGAAAGCTTGCTGATGCGCTGGAAGTGTTCGGGGAGGCATGATGTTGTTATGGCAGCAATATCATCTCAAAATGGTTTTCAAAAGACGTAGGAATGAGCATAATTACTACATCTGGAAATACTGGCAGGCTGAATGACCCACAGAAGATCAGTGAATTAGCAAGTGAGAGAATCAGGAAGAGAACCCAGCATGTTCTTCCTCTCCATTCAGCCTGTTACATTGTCTGCATTTCTAGTGCCTATGACATGGCTTTTAAGAAAATCTAAAATGTTCATATGCTGTCATATCACTGCAAGTTGTAAAGCTCCAAGTAAATTTTATCCTTAAAGTACATGTAGAGTTTGAAAATAATGTGCAGACAAAAAATCTTCTATTCTACTATTTGAAAGCTGTTGTTTTAGTAATACTATCCTATCGTGAATATTAATTGTAGTTCCTGCTGGTAGTTGTTTTTGTTTCTAAGTCTTTATTGAAGACAGACAATTCCAGATACCAGACACTAAGCACTTGAATCCTTGTATTATTCCTTGTCTTATGCTATCTGTTTGTACAGGAAATATCTTCTCCCATCCCTTGTCAAAAGTCTGCAGGTGTACAACACGTACTCTGTAAAATGTTGTGACCATAGTTAATGTTTTGAAAGATTTATGATAGCTGGTAAAATGTCCTAGTAACACCGATTGCAACAAAATGGGAAAAAAAAAAGGTAGTATTTCCAGATTCAGTTACCGTAAGCCTTTTACTGCACTCAGTTAAAAAAGGATGCCTCTGTCAAAGGAGGGTCACGAATTTTCTCAGTATAAATTGAGGTCGGTTTGACCTAATGTGACAGAATTATGAGACGTTTAAAAGATAGCTTTTGCCTTAAATAGCATGACCTCAGCTGATAGTTTCAATAGTATTGTATTACTGCAGCAAGGTGAGGTGGCTTTATTTTTAAATACATCTCCGGCTGACACACCTATATTGTTCTGCACAAACATGTTTCCTTTAAAGCTGATACCATTTGCACATACTCTTAGTCCTGGTTGAAATTCCCAAGTAACAGGATGTTTTAGGAAGAGTAAATGGAATTTTTATGATGCTTTATGAAAGACAGAGTTTAGCGCATTTCATTGATCTCAGAGGAGTGTCAGTGCAATGTTGTGATTTTCATCTCCTGGAGAGAAGGTAATTAAATGCTGTTTTCAAACAATATTTTTTATCTTATGATATCACAAAAACCCCAGGGTTTTCTTAAAAAAATAATATTATTATTTTTAAAACCTGATACTGTATCATTTGATCCTGTATTTTCAGATACCATTTTCAGTTAAAACATCAGCTATAAGAACATTGTTTCCCAAAAACATGCTTTCATCTAAACTGTTTACTAGAAAGCATTTTCCAATAAAATGCTGACATTGCAACCTCTAAACAGAACTCCTTTAAAAACTCTTGTCAGATTGTTTTAAGGGGATGCTACAAATACAGTATATTATAGATTTCTAGGTCTGGTAACAGCTTGTGTTGCAGAGAGAAAAACAATGGTGGAAAAATGAAGCACCATCACGTCTTCATTCTGTTGCAAAGGATCTAAATAGCATGGATACAAATAATGACCAGTAAGGAATCAGACAAACATCTACACAATAAAGACCGTGAAACAAAATGAGGTGAAAGAACACGTCTTCCATCCAGCTTAGCAAAATGCCAAAGATAGATTTATTTACTTTTCTTTTCTAACATGAAAGCTGTAGATCTTTAATGCAAAGGGCTTTGCCTTTTCCTCCAAAACTTGTCCCCAGGGATGAAGGTTTAGTCCAGCCCTATGCATTAAGAGATAACGACAGAAATAGGGAATTGTGCAGGCTATCATTGTCCAGTGGAGGTTAATGCTGGAAATACTGAAGCTGAAGGCTTAGGGCCTGTTACCAATGAACAAGCAGATGAAGAAGTTGCATAGAACACGGGCAGCAGCGCTGAAGTGAACTTGAGAAGTCTGTTTCCCCGTGCTTCCTCATCTGTATCCATCTGGTGTCCCTGCTCTTATCCAGAAAGCTGCTCTGTTGTAGTTTTGCGTGACTGCCCTCAGCGTTACTATCTGGGGGAGCGGTAACGGTTTGCTGGGAAGCAGGATGAACTCTGTCGTGCTGAGCCCTACGCTGCTGTGGCTGAACTCCTGCAGGCACTTGGTCTTGCCAGTTTAAAGCTAGTTCAGGTACCCGTGTGCTGCAGAAGGAGAGCCCTTGCCACATAAGCCTTGTAGGCAGGGTTAGTCTTTCTGACGCTCTACCACTTCATGTGGTTGGGTTCTGGTCTGCGGCTAGACAGGTCAGGACTGCTAGACCCTGCACTGTGTTTCTCCAGAGGAAGGGAAAGGAGGGAAGAGGTGCTGCCACTGTGTTTTCAGTGGGCATATTTGTGTTAACTGGGATAAAGAAGGAGGGGAAGTCTGCTCCCCCGCTTCCAGGCCCTCCCAACCATCAAAACTGGATCCTGCAGCGTGTGTCTGTTTCCTAGAAGATACTAATTTTTTATATTCACTAGAAAGGGTTTTTTAATTTATTTTTTTCTCTTTTGTTGAGGGACAATTGTGGAAGAAATACACTTAAGGCAGTTACAAATCAATACTGTATGTTGTTCAGTTGTTGACACTTGCAGGGGGCAAGGGGGATTTCTTACCAGTCATGCCAAACAGGAATCCATAAGCACCGAGGCCTGTTGTTTATGGCATGTCCTAATGTTGACATGCATTTTGGGAACAAGTTTCTCCACAAGACAGATAAGGCTGAAAGTAGGGTGTGGACCAGAACTACCTCCACAAAGGATGGAGTATGGAACCTATGTATAGGTCCGGCCCCATATATAGGAGAGCGGTGGAGGTGAGGAGTTGGTAGTCTCGTCAGTCTTGAAGGAAATGGAGGCATGCTTAGAGAATGAAATCAGGGGAGGTTACAAAGAGTTTTGTAAGGTGTGTGCATACGTCTGTTATTTGGAACACCTTAGCATTGCACACAGGTTGGATATTGGTGAAAAGTGTTCTAAGTAAAGAAATCCTATTTGAGGTTGCCATCTTAAAATTCTGTTGACTGAAGTCGCCCGTACCTGGAGATGTACACCTAGCCCTCCAGCTGACCACTGTGACCAGCATTTTTTTCTGATATTCATCACTGGTCTAATTAAATTTGTGTCTTTTGTTGTGAATGTTACTGTCCTGGGTGCCATGGGGAATTCAGGGTAGGAGCATGAGCAGATGGACAGACTGGATGAGGAGGAGCAACCACAGCAAGTTTCTCAAAGTGCAGGCATAGGTGCAGTCTGTTAAACTTTATAGGTCAAAAATATTCTATGACATATGTCCAAGCTTGCTGCTATACAACATTTACAAAAGTGGTAAGAGCATTGTAAGCTTTGAGGTTTTGCCCTGTGAGTTGGTTCACCTCAAAATACAACTGTCCTGAACAGAAGATACTCTAAAGATATCCTGTGTAAAGGAAAGATAATTTTTGTCAGTAAGATTGCTGACATTCAGAGAACTGGGTTCACCATTTAAGCTACAAAAGACTTCCAATGGAGATTTCCAATGTGTAACCTAATCTAAGCCATCCATATAACTTTTACAATATGTACAATTTTGCATTCATACAACATTCTCTTTTACAGCAAGATCATGTTAAGAAATTCACTGACCTGTATATAAAGGAACACCTCATACAGTGAGAGCAGGAGCATCTTTTAGGTGCTTTTGTGGAAAAGCTAGCCATAGAGATCTCACTCAGTTTCACATAATGAACTGTTGTTTTGTTTTTTTTAAAGTACTGTAGCTCAGATGTGTATCCAGTAGCTGCAACTGCCTGAGTAACTACAATGTTCATATGTGGCTTCTGAACATTGATTTCTCCTGTGACATAGCTAGGATGTTTTATTTAGTATAATTTGAACTATGTGGAAGTGTAGAAATGCAGAAGTTCCCTAGGAAGTGATATCCATATGATATACAGTATGTCTGGTATACAAATACCGTTAACACACATTTTTTTTTTAAATCATGAGGGGAATTTTGAGTTCTTCACTCTACAGAATAAAACTTGTTTTTGTCAGTGAGAGACATGTCTGTAAGTACAACAGAGTGGAACCTAATTAGGTGTGAATTCCAATAAATGTAAAAAACCCAAAACAAAATTAATAAAAGAATTTAGTCTACCTCATGTGTAATAAAATGTCAAATGAATTATGCATGCTATGTACAGTTTCTCAGGAAAGCAGAAGAACGTAGAACTACAATACACACGCTTAGTCATTAAATGCAGACGTCTGCTATTGCAAGCCTCAACTTTATTCCTCTTCTAGATATATTAAATTCAGTTTTAGAAATTATTATGATTCTTGATTCCAGTAAAACTCTTTAAGATGCAGTCCCATCTTACTCTGCATCTTATTTTACTGAGTTGGACTAAATGGCATTTTTCCAGTGAGACCAGAGAGCTAGGTTTTCACGCCAAAACAGACGAACCTTTGTTTTCAAGCTGTGTTGTAACTAACTCAGACAGAAAATAACTAGGTTACAAGACATTAGATTGTTTTCTTTTCAAGCATTTTATTTTAAGTGTTTAAAGCTTAATTAATCTTAACAGTAGTAGGGTAACACAGAATAGATCTCTAAACAGACTCTTGATGGCAATTTCATAATGACTGAGCTTACTTTTAATTACTAACAACTTATCATACATAAAAAAAAAGTCTTGTATTCCTTAAACAATTGATCAAGGACTTACTGCTTCAGGCAATTCCTTGATTTCTTCGTTTTATTTTATTTATTTTACTTCGTAGTAGTTAGCCAATGCATTTAGAGAGCTGAAAGTGAAGAGAAAAAAATACTTTCTGGTTTTTTTTTCTGTTTATACTACAGAAGTCACTTACTTCTTTCTTACAAAGTATATGTTAACAGTCTGTCTTAGGAAACAGTAGGGCTTTTGAATGTGTTTAGGAAGACTGGAAGGTTAATTTTCATGTTTACATCCAACTTCAGAAGTTTACAATGAAACCTGTATGTAAATTCTAGATAGAGCTGAGAAAATCTCTGACACCTGTATTGAACTTCCATTAGCCTGTGGATGTTCTGGTTCCAGGCATAACAATTTTTGAAAATTAAGCAGATGAACATGTTACTCATTAGATGTACAGGATAATTTTGTGTATTTGATGATAGTGTTGGTAGTTATGATTGTCTTTAGTAGTATTTATTTGTATAGTAGTTATACATTAAAAGTAAGTACAGAATAGTTGAAATAGTATTAAAGGTGTGATCATTCCTCAGTTACTAAAGAAATCAACTCTTTAAGATATTGTGGTTATCATGAAATATCTCTGAGGTTAGCGATTATTTTTTCTTACATTATAATAACAACTATTACATCCATTTAGACCTTGTCTAATTCTTGTTACACATTCCAGTTCAGAGACATTCAGTTGTGCTATTTCTTAGGTAGGTTACATATTGTGATTGTTTTTAACATATCTTTAAATCCGAGCAAAGTCAACTTATGTGCTTAATTGCTAAATCTGGTTCTTCTCAGTAAGTGGTCCTGTAACGTGTCACAGTACCATCCATAGTTCTTCATAATTCCGTGTGCAACCATATTCCTTCTATGAAAATGTAATGTAACTGTCATTTTCTACAGATTATCTACTTCATCTCTAGGTAAATTTTTGTACTTATTTTGTATTGTTTTCTGTATTTAGTCTCAACTTACCTGAGGTGTTTAAATTCTGTCTTAAACGAATTTTAAATCTAGTAAACTTACTTTATTTAACTAATTTTAACATTACACTCAATAGCACTTAGAATATTTGTGCTTGGAGCTAGAACTTTACTTTCTTTCACAGGCAAAACTCCTGTGTCCATCAGAAAAAGGTATTCCCAAGTAAGGACAAAAGAATCTGTAACAGCATACCCTGCATATTTGCTTTGTGTTAAAGAAAACAAAAGGAGATTGCAAGCTAATTATCACAATAATATGTGTTTTTCTTGTGAATAGTGTGTACTTTCCAACTTTACGTATGAATCCTTCAGCTATGCATGCTAGATTCAAAAGCGAACAATCATCGAAACTGCAGACCAATACTGCCATGGTACGCAAGAGATGCTCATGTCAAGGCTAGGGGAGGGTGGTGAGACACAAAGCAGAGGACAGAAGTGGGCATGGCTTAACGAAGCTCAGTTCTCTGGTGGCAAAAAGTCTTTCACCAGGAGAAAATATACAGTTTAGCTAATCAGAGTGCAAGAGGTAGACAAATGAGTGTTTTAGTGACCCTCTCACCGCATTGAACAGTCAGTTATGTCCTGTATCATTTTAAAAGTGTTGAAAAGCTGAATCAGGCCCAAGCAGCTGTGAGCTCTTAAAAATATCTTTCTTTGTGTCCTGGATTTTGCAACTTCAGTACTTATCTTTTATAACTTTTTTTTGTGTGTGTGAAAAACATTTAAATGAAATCTTGTGTGCATTCATAACAAAAATGTGTGGGTTGCCAACTGTAAGTAATCATGCATTGACAATCAGTTACTCTCTATATAAATAATACTGATGTATACTCTGTATTACTTTGTATGAAGAATTGCTCTTCATTTTATGTATCACACATACAATTAAATTTTAAAAATGAAAAATAAAATTTGGTGTCAAACATTAGAAATTAAAGGCATCCAAAATATATGTCTGTAAAATAAGGTATACCTGTTCTCTAGCTAGCCATCTGCTTCTGTAATATTAGAATCTTGAGGTTAGCTCTTGGTAGTTATGCTTGTGTAAGGTACTTTCATGCCTTCAAAAGAAATGTTTGCAAAGTTATATTTGAATAGAGTAGGTAACCTTGCATAATATTCTGCACTGAAAAATTCCACTGTTTTTTATTGAAAGTTTTTCAAAATAAGAGACACCAGATAGCAACTTGTGACTAATGCATCAGTTTTTGTGTCCCGTAGCTATATAAATGGGAAAAAAACATCAGCGTAATGGGATTAGGTAGGCCGTGTAATGACTGCATATTGTTATCTGGATTTCAAAGAATGGGATGGGTAGGCAGTGATACGTGGTCCTTTAACTGAGGAGGAAAGAAAAGGAGCTCTGTGGAGAGAATGGGGGATGATCCATGCAACTGCATCTAACTGTTGTCAAAATGTAAGCAAAAGTGCTCTGCAAGTACAAGCAGGAAGGAACAGGGGGACAGGGCCAAGGCTCACTCTGCATTTAAGTACCTTTGGGCAGATTTTGTGTTTGAATCCATCTCATAGCTTCCTTTTGCGACACTTCAGTGGCAACAAGTTCCTCTGTATTTCTGTTCTGAGTCTGTACTGAAGGGTTTATGTTTTCAGGATGATGTTATCTCATGTTTCTCATCAATTAATTAATCCTTTACTCAGCTTGCTCAAGCAGGGACCAGTCAGGGTCTACTAGTGCAGATGAGATAAAGGAGCCTCCTCTAGTTCTTGGTTACTTTGCGTCTTGCAGATTTTGCAAAGGTGGTTTGGATAATGGTTTCCCTGGAAGAAGAAAGTCCTGATACTCTCAGCCTTTTCAGCTTGTTTTCATAGAGTTCAAACTTCTTGAGGACCATCCCAGTAAACTCAAATAATTTTTGAGTTGGAAATAGTTTGCAGGAATATTGAGATATGGTCTTGAAAAAACTCATCAGGTGTAGGTACAAGTTGGGCCACTGATCAGTTAGTGCTGACGCTTACTTAGGCAGCATAACCACTTTCATCATATATGCTAGTACAGCATGAAACAATCTACAAGAGAAATATGGACGTGCTGGAACGTGTGCAGAGAAGGGCCACGAGGATGATCAGAGGGCTGGAGCACCTCTCCTATGAGGGCAGACTGAGAGAGTTGGGGTTGTTCAGTCTGGAGAAAAGAAGGCTCTAAGGAGACCTCGTAGTGGCCTACCAGTATCTTAAGGTGGCCTACAAGAAAGCTGGTGAGGGACTTTTTAGGATGTCGGGTAATGGTAGGACTAGAGGGAATGGATTAAAACTAGAGATGGGACGATTCAGACTGGACGTTAGGAAGAAGTTCTTCACCATGAGGGTGGTGAGACACTGGAACAGGTTGCCCAGAGAGGTGGCGGAAGCCCCATCCCTGGAAGTTTTTAAGGCCAGGCTGGATGGGGCTCTGAGCAACCTGATCTAGTGGGAGATTTCCCTGCCCATGGCAGGGGGGGGTGGAACTAGATGATCTTTAAGGTCCCTTCCAATGCTAAAAATTCTATGATTCCATGATAATATATGCTTAGTTACACTAATGAAGATGGAATACAGGAGGGATATCTGGAGATGGTAATTTTAAATCAAATAATTTTAGCTGAAAAAAGGGCATGATGGAAGACCATTCTCAGGACAGCTTTGCCTTTGTTCTCATTTATCAGAAAGATGCTAGTTAAGCTAGCCATCCACATTTAGACAGTGTTTTCTGTATAAAGGAACAGTTAGCTATTTAATTCACTTTTCCTAGAAGATGTGCTATTAGTGTCTGTTGTAAGTGGTTCCAAGATCAGTCATTTTCTTCTAGTGCATCTCTCTCCTAGTGAAACAAAGTATAATTTCCTCACATGAAAAACTTAAAGGTCACAAATTTCAAAACTTTGGGCATACAGTAATAGATTATTCAAAAAAAAACAAACAAAAAGCAGACTAATACCTTTTTCAACCCCCTAGCTGTCCCTTGTCTCATATAAAAGAGAATGTAGATTGCACCATGCTTTTAAAAAAAGGAAAAAAATTCCTAAATATTATCTTTAAGTGGGGTCTCAACAGCAGTAAAATAATCACTTTCATATGACTTTTCGCTTTATTATTTCATGAAAACATGAGAAATGCTTTACCGAATCACCTACATTGCAGAAAATGAGGAAATGTATTCCTGTGCTGAAGCACTGTTTGTCAAGGAACAATGTTACATTTCTACCACACAGCGTAATTTCTATAGCACGGGTATAATAAAATAAATTACAAAAGAAAGCAAGACAGTCTTGTTTTCCTCATATTTTGCTGTAGAAATAAAAATAAGTCTAAAGAAGGTGTGTTAGAGTGAAAATTATATGGTCTTATGAGTGATTTCACATCGGTTTGTTGCACAGGGGATGGTACCAGGACGAGGGGAAGAATGCACCAGAGAGGATATTATAGGAAAACCGTCTTCATGGTGCATCAAGGCTGGGATCTTTGTAAGACCAGGGAGAGCATTGGTGATATGAGTCAATCAAATAAGTAAGGGGAGTTGATGTTACACAGGGCTTGGAATCATATTCAGAAAAAAATGATTTGATGGAATGAGACAAGAGGTGAATTCAAAGGCATTGCAGTGTGCGTGGATATACACAACATGGGGGCAACCTTAGCAGCTGCACATTTTATGGATGTGAGAATTGAAACCCAGATGTCAGGAAGGCAAGGAGAGAGATAAGCACCTGGGTGAATATTTTCCGTATTTGGATAGAGTGACATAATTCTTAATTACCTCTAGTATATATTTCACTCTGTGATGCTAATTTATTTCGATCCAAGTGTTCAGAGTTGTAGACTTGTAGTATTTTAAGACATCTTAGAGTGAAGTCAGACTTCACAGCAGTGGAAGCAGTTCTGACAACTAATTGGATGATCTTATGTTGCAGGATAACATCTATTCATCCCATTCCTTATGGGGAGACTCAGATTTTTTCAGTATCAGAATAAGAGACAAGAGATGGTTTTAAAAATACAATGTTTGCATTAAAATAGGAATGCAATAAGCATTTTCTGTGCTTTTTTGGACAAATTTCAGAAATCATCTTGAAATGACATCTACGCTTAAGTTTTAGGGTCAGCACAATTTTTTTAAGGCTACAGAAGTTATGTAAAATTTCCATTTAGAAAACAGAGACTACCTCAAAACTGATCTTGAAAACTAGAGAAACTTTTAAAGTACCTATACTGTACATAGCTTCCCTGGAAGTCTAAGAGCTACCCTTACATCAGCATTTTCATAACATGCTCTTCTGTGCACTGTGTATTGTGTTTCCTTGGACCAGGGCCCTTGACATTAAACGATGAGGCTTTTTTTTAATATACTTGAAAATAAAATGTTGGGGGTTTTTAATGTATTCCAGACATTTAAAATATTTTTAAATCAACCAAGCATTTCTGTACATTATTTTTATAAAAGTATATTTAAAATACTGCTTACATTAAAAAAAAAACAACAGGTAATTTAAACAATTGGCAGTGGCAAGAAAGGATACAATAGCAAAGCTGTAACAAGTTATTAGAGAAGGTCATCTTCATAAAATGAGGTCAGTTTGTGATTCTTAATGCTAGGAAGTATTCAAATTGTAATTTCTTGTACTGCTCTGGGTTTCTTGGCAAACTAAAATTTCGCTTGCCTTTTTGGCAAAGGTACCTCCCTTTGAATTCACTCTGGAGTCCGCGATTCCTACTTTTCCTTTTAAAGTCATATTGTAGCAGAAGCCCCAGTTTGCAAGCCTCTAAAAAGTTTTGCACAAAGTATTTTTACTGGGCTAGAAAATTAACTTCTTCCTGTCTTTCTGTGAAAGATAACTGTTTTTAAATACTTGTCACAGTAAATCTATGCCATCTATTCCTTACAGATTTTTGAATGGACAAATATCAGATATGCGTCATCCAATATTCATCAGGCTGTTTAATCATCTAATATAATTGTTCCCATATATCAGCTGGTTTATTTCTCAAAAAATGTTCTAGAAGGAAATACGTAGGTCTGATAATCTGTTTTTACAATGGAACATTTCTTTTTAAACAGAACTGAAGAATAATTTTTCTGTTTGAAGAACTTCACAGAGAATTTCCCACTTTCAAGAATGCCTCCATCTCTCAGGCTTTTGCATGGCACTTTTAAACACAAATAGCCATTTCACGTCCTAGATGTTCATAGTGGTCCTGCTTGCTTCCTGACAGGTTCAAGAGCTCTGACACAAGATTAGTTTCCAGCAACTGAACTGCACTTGAATCAGACTGAAAACAATAGGGAAGAAACTGTATTTTAGAAAAGGCTAATTCTGTATAGATCAATATTATATTTGCTTGCATCCTTTGGAAGAATACCATCTGCGGGAGCAAGCATATCAGAAGCCAGTAGTCTCTGACCAGGTTCTATTGGATATGCTACATGCGGAAGTTTTAATGTTTAAAACAAAATTTACTTAACTGAAGATATTTGATGCTACATGGGATTTTGATTTAGCAGAGTGAAATGGCAAAGTACTGAAATCCCAGTGCAAACACAGTATAGCCACTGCGATATACAGTTGGATTGCAGTACAAATCTGATTGCTATTTCTGGCCTTTATATGCTCACTGTCGCGATGCTGGGCATTGCCAGGTGCTGGGAGGGAATATGTGAGTTAAAGTCAGCTCAATCCCATTGCTCTGTTCACAGCTCATTTTGCCAGTTGTTAAGTTTTTATACTCTCTGTCGAGCTGAGCCACATATGCACTTACCCCTTGCTGGGCTGGCTAACTCAAGAAGCCATTCACGCTCTTTTGATTAACTCAGGGAAAAACATTTACACAAGCAGTTAATCCACTGAACTGATACAGACATTTATCTAAAACAAACCCTCCAGTCCCTTTTCTCTTAACATAACGTCGGCTTTCTTTGCAACAGCTGTGGTCAGTCACTTTCTACGTTCTTCCCTCAGCTTCATAAGCACATCACCCTTGCCCGTCTCATCTGACCCTTCTTCTGTTTTAGGGGTTTACTGGCCAGACAGAAAAAGGTAAACTTTTTTTTTTTTTTTTTAAATAAACAAGTTTATTTAAGTAAAGCAGGTATGTAAAGAAAAAATGAAAGGTAGGCTAAATAAGGATCAAAAGAGGGGAAAAAAAAGGAAAAGTGTATATATGTATGTACACAGAAATGTAGAGACAATTAGTTAAAGGAATAGACACAGCCTTCATACCACATGCACACATACCACCTAGTAACAACTAGCACAGCTGTAGGTGCCAATCTGGAGTTGTGGTGTGTCTGGTCACAACAGTAAATAAGTAAAAGGAAAATGTATGATTTGGTTTATGTATTTTCTGGTCATTGTGATGATCCATTAAGAGCAGTTTTTCCTTAGCTTCTAGGTTAGGGTTCATTCTGTCAAAGCAAAGCAGAATTCAAGCTCTGCTTTTTTCCATTTAGCATAATGTTTTAAAAATTGTTTCTTCCTAATGGTCTTTTTTATGCCATATATATATATATAGGAAAGTAATGGACAATAATAAAACTTTTCTTTGTGTAGAGTAGGTTCTCATTCCTGTTTCACTACAACCAGAAGTGCCATATGCTTAGATACTATGAGGACTGGAAATGGCTAGTTCACACAAATAGCCTTCCCTGTTCATTTTTGCCTCAGGAAAAAATATGATCCCCAGAAAGGGTTGATAGAGAAAGGTACAAATCCAGCCTGAAAGACTGCAAAACAACATTGTCACATTTCCCAGCTGTAAAGGAAATGTAGAACAAGTTGGACAACACAGAAAGCAAATTTGAGTTGTTAAAAATACTTCCTGTGGTGTAGTGCAGTGTTCACTGTCATCAGTCTCCCCATCTTGTCTGTAGAGTAACAAGGGTTTTGTCAACATACAGAAATAGGGTTTTATGGTAGGAAACAGACACCACCTCTTAATCTGAGACATGTGATGCTCATTCCAAGTAAACTGTGTGTCTGTTATGTCTGTCCAATGCATCAGTGAAAAGTTTATCCTCAAGATGAATTTATTTATGCTCGTTTTTGGTGAGAGCTGTTCTGAAATGGCTGGCGATCAGCTTGAAACCTGTTTCTAGCATTTTAAGTAACAAGCTTCAACTTTACTTTGGAAAGCCCCATTCAATTTTGCTGCCAAATAAGTGAGGTTTTTTAAAGTCACATCTTATTTGATTGTATACAGCAGAGTTCCATGAAGGTTTCATAAGGCACTCATAATTTACCCACGAAATTTAAGGACTGAAAGTCTTTATTGTGTAAGTCCTAAAATTAGACTTTTCCACTTCTGTTAAAAAGTTAAACTTACTAATGTAGATCAAGATTATTAATTTTCTCTGCCATATAAAACAAACATGTAGAAAAATTGTTTATGCAAATCATGCCATGAGGAAGTTAGAGTAATGGATCAAATTAGTTTCAATTTCTTACAGGAAGATTGAGTTATTGCATAGAAAGATTACAGTTGATTTTTATTTCATATTAATAATATGAGAAAGTAGGAAGCAAAGAAAATCTTTATTGCACTTTACTTCATATGCTGTGATTTTTCACATTTTCTTCTGAACAGAATGACTTAGGACCTCTTCAACGTCAATTGTACACAATCTAACCAAGTTTTTTTCTGTTTCTAGGTTACAGGTGCAAAAGAAAGTCAAATGCGGAGCACAGGAAGTTGTGACTTTTCAGTTTATAACTTTTTTCTTTTTATTTTCCAATATGCAGTTTTCTTTTGCATCTTGGTCTTTTCCTGTTCATGCATATTTTTATGGACAAGTTTCCCACTTGGTGATAATGCCTTTACAAAGATAAAAAAATAGGCAATTAAAAGATATAAAACGTATACTGTCTGTACTCAGGGGCTAAGTTACAGTGTTTTGTGTAAAACATTGCTTTACATTTTTAAGAATTTTTTTCGTATGTTGCCTAAAAGTTAAAAAAGAAGACATGAGAATTATTTGTCAACTTTTACATTAGAAGGTGTCTTTGTGTTCAGAGCTGCCTTTCTTCATAAAGTGTTTGGAATAGTGGTAGCCTGAGTATGCTTTCATATTGTTCAAAGCATTCTGGATAGTTCAGTGTAAAGCTGATGAGAAGAACTGTAGATATTCATGATACTGAAAAGGCAGTGAAAGAGCAGATGAAGTTAAGTATTGTCAAATACAAAGTAATGAATATTAAGGGAAAAAAAGAGTCTTTAGCCTATATGTGCAAAACTGTGGGCTTTGCTCCACTCAGGAAAGAGATTGGAGAATGATAGACATTCCTCTGAAAATGTCAGCTTACTGATCAGCTGAGTAAAGCGACTGTTGGGACTGACCAGGAAAGAACAGAGAACCATGGAAAAATTGTAATGGTGGCCCTTTATTAACCCGTGGTACTCCTGACCTTTTGTCTATAACCATTTTTGTCAGTAAACTGTAGCAGATCAAGAGAAGGTAAGGTATGCAGAGGGCTATAAGATGTCAAAAAGATGCAGTTTGCTTTTGCTTGAGGAGTTGCTGAATGTGCTACAGCTTTTCTGTTTGTCATTAAGATAGCTAACCGAGATTTAAGAAGGCATAGATGGCTTTGAATAGATGAATAGAGCTTTCTGTTTGAGTTAGAATACCCACTATGCAGTCTTCATAAAAAGAGAAAAAAAGTCCGGTTGTACACAGTTACACTCTGGAGCACTTTGCCATCACGTGTTGTGGACCCAAACTCTGAAAATGGTTAAGAAGGAATAGCCAAATTCGGAGAACATATTAGACATCTGTGGACTGTTTATAAGGTGCAAGAACTAAGGACCTAAAACTGTGCAATCACACATTCAGAATTTGTCCATGCGTGTATGGCATACATTGATAAGCCCTCCCCATGTTTAGACTTTTTCCCCACCCTGAGGGTTAAAGTGCAGCAGTTTGTTTAAAGGGAGAAGAGTAAGCCTAATAGTCTATTCTGAAACATAAAATCACATACTTATTGATGAAGTATTTTTCTGGAAGCATTGTTTTTTCTAAGATGTACGTAAATCAATAACAAAACAGGTGAAAAAAAATTGAGTTACATTTGTGTAAAATGCAGCACAAGTTGAATTGGGTTTATCCCATTGTTTTTTCTAATGTCTTGCATCAGTGTGTATGTGCATTATTTTTTTTTATATGTATATATATATATACACACACACACATATATAGGTAGAATTATCATCATTGTTGATATCTGTTACTTTAAAAATAAAAAAAAAAAAATCAGTCTAGGCTTTTCTGTTTGCATTTGAGATTCCTGCTTGTTAACTGTGTTATTTTGATTACTGCCATGTTTAAGGGCTGCTCATTCACTGACAAGACTTTTTTTTCCTGGAAACCCTCAGTGTCTGGGACTCTCTTCAGAGCAGCTTGTGCTAATTATACTTTTACGTGTCAGCTCTGTGGAAAGCTTTTTTTCTCCTGTTTCTTAAGAAAAGTATCTGGGCTCCTAAAAAAAAATCATTTGTTAGATTAGTAATCAAATCCAGTTAAGTACTATCATTTATGTGCACAGGCCCATTGATTTGCTAGTCCAAATTTAAAATACTTATGTTCGAGTCAAAAGCCAGATGTACTTGGGCATTAGATTATGTTTCTGTTGTAGTTGCTTGCTAGGTTTGCGCACTATCAATAATTCAAACTAAGGTCATGCTATCAGGAGTGTGTTGCTGCATGGCACTTTCTGAAGGCTAAAGATCTTTGGGGGAAAGTTCGTGATTCAAATCATTGTGAGTGTTTCTGAATCTTTTCTATCCCTTTCAGGCTTGCCTATATTTCATCAGTGTTTTATACTGAAAATAGAAAATTACTTTTATTCATAGTACGTGTTTAAGCACTATCAGTGATGTGTGTACTGATTTAATAAAAATAGATCCAATATTCATGAAGTCCATGAACAGTTTCAATATCTTTGAAATTATATCTAACGTGCATTCAAGAGTAATAATGTGATTTATTATTTTATGTAGCTGACAGGGAATGCAGTAGGTGCTGGAAATCTGTTCTGTTTTACTGTTTTTTATCTTGGTCAAATTTGACAATTTTTACTGATGGATAGATAGCACAACAATGAGCGTACTGTCCCTAGATTCCTGAGAATATAACATACTCCATTAAAAATGCTTTAAAAGGGAAATGTTGGGGTTTTTTTATTTAACTGTGTACAAAGTTAAATTAAATTTATTTAATTTAAAATTATAATTAAATTTATTAAACTTTGTACAAACATGCTCTTTTTAATTCTTTCAGCTTGTGTTTTCAAGGGTTGGGAACAGAACATATGTGTTTGGTTTTTATGGAATTTTGATTTCATACAGACTGGCAATTCAGGTAGGCTCTGCTCTTGATCAGTGGTAGAAGGAATATCTGGATGATGCCCTATTCCACTTACCTGGAATCAAAGAATATGTTGTAGGAACTTTGTTCTGTTGTTTTTTATGGTCATTATTGCCTTATAATCTGGAAAAAGAATAGTCTGTTGGTCAGAACATTACTGTTCCCAAAACAGAAGCGCTGTGAAATAGCTCAGGAATGCGCAGAGGTGATATCCAGGTGTTATCAATGGTTTAAACTGGTGGTATGTGGAAGGGTGTCTTTCTCTTTTAAAAACATCTAAAATTTGCAAGTAGATTTTGGAGCAAGTATGAGGGAAGGGATTCAGAATGAGCAGGTAGCTAATGGCATGACAAACCAAGTTTCAATGTATTGTGAAACCGAGGAAGTTCAGAGGAAAATAACTTCAAATGTGCTAAGTAATTAAGACTTGTGTGGTTAAGACTTTCAGAATATAAAATCAATTTCTTTGGATCAATATAAAGGGAAAAATAATAACCAATCTCTAGTCTTTTAGAATGTGTTATTACAAATACAGACGTACTCAAGTCACACTTGAATGTTGTATGGTCACTGTAAGAAAGAGCAACATTTGTATGTTTCACTGCATATTTCTTAATGAGCTTTTGGGTTTTTCACTGTGGAGTTTTCGTTCCTGCAGGCAATGCTGACAGTAGCCTTTTAATATAGGTAGGGAATTTATCTTATTGGCAGCAGGCCATGAATAAGTAGGTAAAGCTGAAACATTTGTTCGGATACTTCAGTTGGTAATGTGTTTTGTGTTGTCCCTGTGAGCTGAACTATGGCTTTTCAACAGAGAAGTAGCAAATGCGTGCCTACTTTGAAAGAATAAATAGTTTGATCATGTGATGAAGATGTTCATTAAGATTAAGAAACCAAAAAGATTTTAACAAAAATTTGTCATATTATATCAAAGGAAATGCTCCTCTCTATGGGTAGCAGTAATGGTAGTAATAAACCACTGCTATGACTTCGGACAAGTCCTGCTTTTCTGAAGTAGCATGTATTTCATTTGGATATTTACATGTTTTATAAGAAAAAGTAGTCTCTCACGTGGTTCTTCGAGGGCATGATGGTAAAGCTTTACTCTCTTTATTGATATTGCATGTGTTTTCTTCTGAATTAACTTGAGAAATGGTTATCTACAGAGTGAGGTAATTTGAATATTTTTCATTTGGTATGTATTCATGCAGTGGTTTTTTTTTTTTTGAAAACACAGCATTCTTCTAGGTAAATAACAGGATCCTTCCGTAAATTGTCAGTGAGGTGATGCTACTGCTTTCTGGCCAATGCTTTTTGGATACTAAGTGTTTTAGTTTGAAGCTGCGTGTTGAGACTGTGGGGTTCACTAGGAATACCTTAATCATAACAAGGGAGCAATTGTTCGTTGTTTTTTTCTTTTCTTGTGGATTTAACCTTGGAGCAGTTCCAGCTGTGTTAATAAGCCACAGGAAGCTGCAGTGAACATACATATATTTAAAGAAGAAATTCCTTCTCTTACCTAATGCAGAGACAACTAAGCAAGAGCAGCTGCTTATTGAAGTCAGTTTCATTTTCTCTACATGTGAAATTAATAACCGAGGACAAGACGTGAAACCAGTTCATGACTAGTAGTTGGCTGATCTACATCCAGTAGCTGCAGTTGGATGTGGCTTCCACATATGAGGTTGACTTTGTTTAACAGGGGGAAAGTCACAAAGCATTAATTGCACTTGATGTTTTTGGACATTTCTAGAATCAGAAATCTAATTTAATCTAAGTGAAATGCAGGTCTTATGTTTTGTATGTTACACTTAAAAAGGTCAAACAGAATCAATTCCCTTCAAGGAATGCCAAGTCTAAAAGCGGTATTGGTCATATATATTGAGTATTTTTTGAGAATGCCTACTACTTCTGACAGCTGCTTCTGCAGAATAGGTATGCAGAATAGAACCTGCAATGTGCATAGTTCTTTGGGAATAAATTGGGGAACAGGCAGGACAGCAACTGATAGTACTCATGTTGTTGTATGGAAAGATATTGCTAATGTACTTGAACCTGCCATTTTAGAGGCCAAAATATGGTTAGGGGACTTCTTTTCCCTACAAAAAAGTAGAGATCATCAGACAGTTTTCAGTTAGTACTCGGCATCAACAGGCAGAGGGAGGTTTGGGAATTTTCTTTCTGTAGATCCCAGCAAATAATTTTTATCCAACTGAGGACAGCAGTCTTCAGGAAGTGTTGTGGTTTAATCCCAGCTAAGCAACTAAGCACCACACAGACACTTGCTCACTCTCCCCCAGCAGAATGGGGGAGAGAATTGGAAGGGTAAAAGTGAGAAAACTTGTGGGTTGAGATAAAAACAGCTTACTAATTTAATAACAATAATAATAACAATAACAATAATAATAATAATAATAATAATAAAAAATTTAGTAGTAGTAGTAGTAATGAAAAGGAAAATTGCAAAGAGAGAGAAAAAAAACCGAGAAAGACAAGTGATGCAAATAAACACAATTGCTTACCACCAGCTGACCAATGTCGAGCCAGTCCCTGATCAGCAGCACCCCTGCCAACATACCCCCTAGTTTTATTGCTGAGCATGACATCATACGGTCTGGAATAATCCTTTGGTCAGTTGGGATGAGCCGTCCCAGCTGTGTCCTCTCCAAACTTCTTGCCCACCCCCAGCCTGCCCTCTGGCAGGGCGGTGTGAGGAGCAGAAAAGGTCTTGGCTCTGGTAAGCACTCCTCAGCAATAACTAAAACATCCCGGTGTTGTATCGACACTGTTTCCAGTGAAAAAATTGAAAACATACCCCCTTACCAGCTACTATGAATAAAATTAACTGTATCCCAGCCAAAACCAGCACAGTAAGTAACATATTCCTGAATATTTTGCATTATAGTAACAGGAATGCCCACAACACTTCAAAATGCAGCGCTGGATTTTATCTATGGCAAAAGTAATTTTTCTATTTTCTTTTAGCACTTTGTAAATTCATTGGTGTTGTCTGAAGTCAGGTTCCTGATGTCTGCTTCTTCTGGTACTGTTATCAGCTCTACTAAGAGCTACAGTATTAAAAGCAGCTCTGTCTTTTCCAGTTTGGTCATCAAAACTTGAAAGAAAATGCATATAATTGTGGAACTACAAGGCACAAAATGGTTTTAGAATTATTTTTGCTTTTATTTCAGCTACTGGAGAATAAGACTCGACATAAAACATTACATTTCAGAGCGTTTCTTACTTCTCTTATTTTCAATAGCGTTAATATAAATTATACCCAAATTTAGCATGAAGTGTCTTTTGAAGGACTTCCTTTTTCCTTTAAAAATTATTTGCCTTTTTGTTGTATCCCAAATTACTTTTACCCCTGCTCCATGTTTTCTCCTTTCTTTGGAAAGAAATGTTCTGCCATATTCAAATCTGATTTGTGGTTGTTTTGTTCAGTCCAGAACAACATTTTTTGTCACATGACTCTTGTGTCCAAAAACTTTCAGCCAGCTCTGTTGAGAGCAACACTGCCAGACTAGTGATGGGTTTACTACTTGAATTTCATGTTGTGGATGAGGCGTTGTACTCACAGACTGACAAATACTTGGATTGTAAGAAGAATGACTTTTATCTTGTTAACTTACAATGCTAATTATGACTAAGTTTCAAACACTGTCAAACATTTCAAACTTGACCTTTACATACAAACATCCAGCCAACATGTTGATCCAGAGGGCACCATTCCATTGAAAGGATGTTCCTGGGAAGAAGGCCAAACACTTGAAACAGCATTGTGATTGCTTACTCCAAAATTTCAAACAACGAGTGACTACAATAGGGCCCCGCTAAATGTATTTGTGGTCTGAAAAAAATTACCATTACCCAAATTAAGCTGCATGTTCCTCAGTCCTTAACAGTTACAGACATTCTACTTTTTAGAAGCTGAACTTGAACTCAAAAGCCTACCATTCAGGCTTCTATTTTTTAAAAAATTTAGGTATTATATAGTAGAGGCATTATAGCCTCTACAATGAACGTGTTTTGTGTAATCTTCTACGAATTATTTGAGTTCTGTAACCCCTAACACTTTTACACATTTTTATAAGCATTAGCATACTGAACATTGTATAAGTACTGAACAGTGATAATGTATTATTTGCATTCTATTCTTCTGAGTCTGTCAGAGGAAATAACTGTTCAGATTTGTGTTCTATTGTTGTGGACATCTATTTTAATTTACAGTACTATCAATATTCATATGTGTGTTCTATCACATCTTATTGAGGTACCTAGCAACACTTTTAGAGAATATCTTTTCTGCACGTTTTGGTCTATATAATCAGACAATATTACTATCGGGTAGTATTACCGCAGCTTCTTATTTCTTTGCTATCTTTTGTGCAATTTTGTGCTAAAATCAGTCATTCTGCCTTATGAGTAAATAAACTTTTGTGAGATACCTATTTCTATATTTGGATGGCTCTGACCACAATAAGGTTTCAGACCTGTTTGGGATCAATAATGCCATAATACATACAGTTAGTCATAACAAAAAATAATTGAATGTGGTGGTTGTTTTTCCTAGGTATAGCCTATCTGAGTGGAATGTGCAGTGAAAAACGAAAATGTATAATTGCAGAGGACAATGGTCTGAATCTCGCTTTTACTATTGCCCATGAAATGGGTCACAAGTAAGTATGTGAACAAATGCTAGTATTTTTTTGCATGTAATATTACTATGATTTGATGAATTTGATTGTGTACTTGCTTTTTTCTTTTAGGAGGGCTTTTAAATTTGATGAAAAATTTGGAAAACAATGTTTTTGTTATTAATAATAATAGTGACATATATTGATATATAGAATGTAAATTAAGAAAATGTTTACAACTTAAATGTTTACAACTTGAAGTAATACAGGAATCTTTATAGCTACACAATAACTAGGTTAGCTGGAAGGACTGATAATTTCTAGAGGAAAAGCAGGTGCCCCGAGATGTTTTTCTCTCTTGGGACTGTGGTATTGTGTATCAGATCCAGCTCTGACTATTGTTGCCAAGAAACATTTTAATGAGAACATGAGTTGGAAAAGTCCTTATTTAAGTTGGCGTTCTCAGGATAGATCCCATTAAAGTGTATAATGGTCATCAGCCATCACAACATTAATATTGTTTTTTTCCTGCCTTAATAGCAAAGGATGACAAAGTGAAGGTGAAGGTAACTATCCTTCTCAATTGGATTGTGTTTTTTTACTTATTCCACAGGGAATACTTTAAAGCAAAAGTGAAAAATTCTCAAGTTGCAATAATGAAATTTGTTAGTGAAAGTTGTGTATGATTCTTGGCTTCAGTACTTGTTAAAGAAAATAAATAGGAGAGTTCTTATTTTAAAATGAATAAAATAAAATAAAATAAAATAAAATAAAATAAAATAAAATAAAATAAAATAAAATAAAATAAAATGGAGATGTTTATTAATCTGCCATTTTTACCTGCAGTGTCTGCTCCAGGTATCTGTATATACATTTTTAGAATAGCGGCTTGTAAGTGACAGCAGCAAGGGATGGTTTGTTAAATCGCTTGAACCTCTGAACATTAAGGTCAGGTATCTTAGGACAAACACTTTGAATTAAAAGAAGTGATTTGGTTTATACTTGGTCAAAGCTCTCTGAAAATGGAGGTCATAGCATCTAACGTTGAAACATGCAGTTGATTACAAGAAAGAATTGGGACTTAAAATTTGAAATTTGTCTGTTTGACTATTTGTCTATTTGAAATTTGTCCTGGATGCAAAAAAAGCAAATTCAGAGTAATTATAAGAGATGCTGCATGAAATTAGTCTTTTCTGTTTTTTCTTTTTTTGAGTTTTCATAACTGCAGGAAGCAGCTCCAGGTTAATATAAGCCAGCCTGTTTGAATGATAGTTATGATAAAGGAAAGACTTCAAGAGAAAAATTTGTTTGTATTTTGTAGCCACATGTTGCCCTTTCTTATTCACTTCTAGTATTAGAAGGAGGGTGGGGAGAGGAAGATTCCTTTTCTGTACATATGTTGTTATGACAGTAAACCAAGGATAAGGGGAAATAAGCAATAACTGAATATGATCTGCAGGTAAGTTCACTGATGGAGTAAATTAGAGAATTGTTTGAGGCAGGTATGATAATACTGGATAATTTAAAGAAATATAAATACTGCTTTATGCCCTGCACAATAAAAATATGTTCAGAGAATAAGAAGCTTGGCAGCAGAATTGCTGGATTTGAAAAAAAGGGCATCTTGATCAACAAGAAATGTAACACCTTACGCTTCCTGAGAAATGGTGGCGTACAAAATCCTAGATGCGGAAAATAGGAAGCAGGTATAAAATTTTTGCAAAGTTATGGGTGATGTGTTGGCTCTGCACTAGCAAATTTGAGCATGGGATACTGGTCTTGTAAAGAAGGTTTTGTCTTGCAGCAGACAAATTAGAACTATCTTTGACATTCTAAGGGCTGCTGGATGCCAAACAGTATCCGGAACAAGTTAGACAGGGAAGCTCACAGTTGGTGCCTAGCAGTTCTTCCAAGATTGCTGCACAGGCCAGGCTCTATAACCCTTGTTGCATTTGGTCCTCAACTTGGAATATATTCGTGGCTTTGCATTGCTGTGGGACTGAGGAAGAGAACGGATTTAGCACAATCTTCCTACAGGGACATAAAACCTAAGTTGCTGGGAAAAAATGTTAAAGGCTATGCTATGAAATTTCAGAACTTTCAAATCCTCCATATTAATTCAAACACATTTGGAAAAACAAATCACAATGACATCCCAGCCATCATATTCTCACAGTAATAATGACATTTGGATGTCCTTAGAGACATTCTCACATTTCTCTGTAGGTACTGTAACAGGCATTTAAAAACAATGGAAAAAAAGAGTAAACCAAATCTGGTTTCATAGTAAAGGACAGGACGTTATTTGAACCACATATTTCTTCGAGAAATTCAACCTCATAAAGGCTAGTAACAAGCCATGCAGAAATTAGGAAGACCACCACAAAAGGGAAAGAATAGGTAGCCAGAAACAGCTGCCACAAAGAATAAAAAATAAGGGGCAGCCTCTACTGCAAAACATGCAGAGGCATTCTCCTTGATCCCTGCATCAGTATGGAGCCAGAGTCCTTAACCATTGCAATCTGAAATAAAGTGGTCTTGCCCCAGAGGGAGTAAGGTGATATTACAGAGACGTTTGTTTTCTCTGCATGACTGTCTTTGTCTGCCAGCCTAACCCTGGCAATGGCAAAGAAGTGCACTAGAAGTAGTTGACCCTTTGTGGAGAGACAGTGTAAAAATATTTGAAGACAAACATTTGAATGAAGTTCCCATGAAAAGGACCTCAAGAGATTCAAAAGTAACTACGGTATTTCTTTCAGAGATTTGTCTTGCTCATTAACAGTCTCAGAAATGGAGATTAAATGATCGCCATCTAGACCAGACATAAATCTTTTCCTCTTTCAACACATCATGTTTTCTATAAAATTTTCGCAAACTCTTTCTGAATCTTGAAGTCACTTAGCTATTACCTTCTTTTTTTGTCTAATATCTTTAACCATTCTAGTTGCTCTTGTTGTGAAGAGAAGCCTGTTCAGCAGCGAAGGAGAAGGAAAAACTTTCTCAAAGATTTTGCCTCTCAAAGTACAAAGAAAAAAACCTTAATTTTTTGTCTTCTGTACAACAAATTAATTGCCCGTAAATTATCATTCAAATAGACTCAAAATGTATGCAATACATTGTAGATTTGCATTGTAGAATTTCATTTATCAGCCTGAGAACATAAATAAATACATTCACAATTGCCATTGTTTTGATGAGTATAAAAGTCCCTTTGAAAAAGGTGACAGATTGCTTTTGGAGGGCTTAGTTTTATACCCCAAACTCCATGCTGTTATGTATATATTTGAAATTCATTTGCCTCTGATAAAATCTCATGATCATTCTCGGTATCTGTTTTAACAGAACACACTTTTCATTCCTGAAAACAGAATTTAGATGAACAATCCGTGATTTGAATCACACTACTGAAATTACCTGCTTCCATAGGACCTTTCTCGTCTTACATGAGACTTCTAGCCATGCAACATATTCTGCTGTTTTTATTTGGTTAATAATTAATTACATTTATTTTACATTCCAGAATGTGGGATATATATATATTTTTAGAATAAACTAGAAAGTAAAAAAGTGACACTGTAATGCTGTTTTACCACAAAGGAGGAAAAATACTTTCTAGCTGTAGCAGAATTTTCTGCTTTGAGAAGGCAGCCAATTTATTTTTTCAGAATGCTCAGAACATTTTAGTTGATTAAGAAATGAACTGTAAATTAAATAATATATGATCTCAGGACAGTGGACCACGGTATGGAATTACGAGGTAAGTAATTTTTGAAGTTGAAAACCTGTTTCCTGCAGAAGTAAATGCAGATGTGGTAAGTTGAATAGTTTTGAAACAAAAACTAGTGAAAGTACTAAAGAGCTCGTGCTGTAGGATGGTTTTGAGGTTCCTCGATTGCACAAATGTTTCATTACAAGTACAGTTCCTTTACGACTGCCTTCATTAGTAGAGTATGTTTCCCAAGTTTGTCCTGCAATCCATTCGTTACTCAGGCTTTTGGTTCAAGTGAGAGTGAAAATGTGAAACTACTAGGTTCAACTATATTTTATTTTAATAATGTTTTGAATTAGCATTTTGTTTCCAGCTTCAGGCCTTCTCTGATAAAATACTGTAACTTTCAAGCGTCTGCTTTCATTTTTTTTGGATTTTTTTCACTAATGGTAACTTATAAATTGCTTAGTAATTAGTAAGATAGGAGCCAATAGGATTTCTAAATTTGTTGATCTAGGAGGCTGAGACATAAATTTCTGGGGACCCACAAGGTCTTTTTCTTTATTTTGACTTTGAAATACCAACTTTGCTGTTGGTCGGGACCTTCTTACTTCAAGTTATGCTTTTCCCCTTCCCTTGATGTGAAACTGTTCCTGTATTTCTGTCTGTAATTCCTATACGGAATGACATACACCTTCTAATTCAAATACATCTTCTTAAAATTTTGGATGTTTTTTGTCATGGTTTGTATAATTTGTATATTAGCATGAAGGAGACAGGCTAGCAAAATTTTGGACCTCTACCCAAAGCGCTGGAACATTGAAATGTGAGAAAATCCCTTCATAGTTATAAGCATCAACAGTAAGTGAATGAATTTCTAGGAAGTATAGACAAATCACAGAATATACTGGTCTTTTATATGCTGTACATAGAATTTCTCTTAAAGTAGATCTGCATAAGAGAGATACCATGATGTCGTATATTTAGCCAGCTCTGATTTGTTGATAAATTACGGACTTAAAAGATGTTTGCAATGCACAGGTTATTTAACCAAGAGTATATTGAGCTGACATGTTAGGATAGTTAGCCCATTTACTGATTACTGATAATTAACTAAGCCTTTATTCCGTAGCGGCCATAATATCACTCTGGGGTCCCTTTCTCTCAGAGCTCTTGCTTCCCAGCATCATGACTCAGGTTATCTTGGGGTCCTACAGTGTTGGGCGTTCCCGTGGCAGTGACTACTGAGTAAGAAAGAAGCTGCTGTAGAACTGTGGTGTTACTGGGCACCGTGCTGATAACCTGTCCCCAAATAATCTGGTTGCTTCCTTCTCTCTCCCATAAATCCATGATCCGATGGGCTACAGAGGCAGTGGACAGAAGATGCAGGGGAAGTGCCTGTCATTGTGTCCTCCTCCCAGCTGCACAGACTATGTCATTTTACCCCCGTTGTTTCTTTCCCTAGTTTTTTTGTCCTTTTTGGCTGACAGTCCAAAGCTCGGTTTCCTGGTCCAACTTTAGATACATAGATACAACTATTAATCTATCTGTAGATATAGAAATATCCATAGGTTCAGGTAGTTGGATACAGAAGCAGCCTGACTGTCAGAGATGTTGAGCTTTAACGGTTTTGACTGATTTTCATCATTACTGAGCTTTGTGCTCAAAATGAAGTTACTGTTGACTGTCAACTGCAGTGTAGACACAGGAACCTAACTTTGAGCAATACAAATTGAAAAGCACAGCTGCAGTTTGCAAAATTGAGCCTTATAATGATTTTAAAAATACAGGCACAACAAACTGTAAGAAATTTTCTTTCCCATACATGTACTTGTGTCATTGACAGATTTAGAGAGAAATGGCTACACGTCTCTGCAGTTTGTGGATAGCAGCATAAAACATGGACATTTTTATATTCTTTTCAGTATTGTTTTACTATCTGTGATAACATTTTCTGTTCTGTTTGCTCAAGAGTGTTCACTTTAAATATCAAAGTAGGCATCTGTGTTCCATAGTCATAAAGTTATGCTGATTTATATGAGCCTAGGATCTCATTGGGCAGATGGGTATTTCATAGCAAACTTCCCCGTAGTCTGGAAATTGTCCAAAAAAATACACTTGCAATTAGAGATGACAGAAAAGGATGCAGCTTATTACATGCCTTTCATTTCCATTTACTCTTGCTCTCAAAGTTTATATGGTGATTCAAAACCATGAAAAAAATAGTTTTGCTTAGTTAAATTCTAAGAGCAGACAGAGTCTCAGGAAAGATATTACTTTATGCAAACACATCACAGCAATACCAAGCAGAAATCAAGCCTCACTAGCCTTTTGCTGGTGGCTAAACAGCTGAAGAAAGAAACAGCTCAGGAAGAGATGAAGTACTGGGACAGTGAAGTAGCGCTGCATTGGAATTTTTAGTAAGTTAAAATGATATGGTATTTCTTTTGCTTGAAATTTAGAAGATTAGTCAACACTTTCTCTAGCAAGGTATCAATGCTTCCATTTCTGCCAGACTATAATGTTCCAGGATGAATTTATAGTTAATTTTCCTTAGAACAGCATTCGTAAACTGAACAACAGCCTACAGAATGCATAGGCTTAATTGACAGTCAGATACATGCAAAATAGGTGTGAAAAAGTTTTCAAAAGATCATAATAGTTTAAATGTTTTTTGTTAATAAGTTTTTTGGGGGTTTTTTTTGTTTATTCACTGAGTACCTGATAGCTCAAAGTCCTTTTCCTTATTACGTATTTTCTTCAATTTGAAGACATGTTATATGTCAAAAATTTTTCCTTGGCATAAGATTAAAGTCATATACCATAGATGTAATTGTTTATCTTGAAATACTGCAGTTTGCAGGATGTGACATGGGTATCGTGTTTGCCAGAGGTGAATACTTTTCCTATATTATATATTTTGTAAAAATCACCAGCAAGGGACCATATGTATCTTCATGTTATGATGCTAAATACATCTGACACATCAAAGCTTTAAATTATTTATATACTTAAGTCAAAGGACCATGACACCATGCTATGTCTAGATACAGCTTCTTGAAGCAGTAGAAGTGTTGGAGTGAAAGAGAAGAAAGCAGCTGTTTAGCAAAAGTTACAAACTTAGCTGGGCAGTAGCATGAGGTATATGCTAATGTCTGCATGTTAATGTACGTATTGTATTTGTTACCCAATTTTTTTAAGATTGAAAATGTAGTCTGAGTTGCCAACATCCTAGAGAATGAGAAATGAGTCACAAAACAGAAATACTGGTTGCCTAAACATCTTTTGATTTTTCTTTTTATCATCAAATTGTTAAGAAGATTGAGGTTTCCTTGTCCAGTATATTCTTTCTTTGACGACAAAGTTGTTCCAAAAGAAATCGTCTTCTACCTTTCAACATCATAGTCTTTCTGGAGCTGTGTTACTTGCCTTTCAGTTCACTTCAGGCTAAATAATTCATTTACAAGTAGAACCACTTGTCTTATGCCATTTATCATCTGCCATTTGCAAAGCACAATGAAAATAATGAATAAATTATAAAAAGCTTTCCACCTGAAAAAGTGTGGGGTCACTGAGCAAATTCATGATGCCATGGATGTAGCACATGTAGGAGAGTTTTGCAGTCCTATAGTGAGAATAAGTATAAAATAGCACTTTACAATGCAGACCTAATTCTTTCCAGGAGGTGTGTGTGTATAGCCTTATTTAACTTATTTAAATATAGCATAATGACTGAGGACCCTTTGTTGAGACTTAAAAGAGCTTTCATTTCTTAATACTAGGCTATAATCAAATCAAATCAAAGTGCAGTACTTGGTACTTTTTCAGTATGTGGGTTGACACTGGAATGCATTTTGTGCCTGCAGGAATATAACCCGTTCCCTTGATGGCAGGAGAGATGCTGTCGTCTGTCTTGAATTCAGCTGTATGCATATAATTGCAGCAGCAGTGAATTGTAAAGGAATTACTTTTTAACTGAAAAATGTAACTAATATTTTTCTCCTACCTTTGGTGGCCTGAGTTCTTAGCACAGAGAAATTAAGGATTTTCCTTTGTACTGTTCCTACTGCCCATTAAACATCAACAGGGATCATCTTCAAAAATTAGCAGAGATTGTTGCAACTTTCTGCATGATATCACAAAAAAATCCAAAACCTGGCAGTGTTTTTTAAACAAGTTTTAGAGGTTTTATTAGATAAAAATATTTTTTCAGTTGACTTGACAACCATGTATAATGTTAGTGGAGTTTATTTGACCAAGGCTCTTTGTCAAAATACTTTTAAACTGAGATTATTAAAATACAGTTTAGTTGCATAGTGTGAGTTGAAATATTGCTAATATTTCAGTTAGCAAATGCATTCCATAGGATGCTTCCTACTTTCATGTTATATCTGACATATATAGTCTTTAACCAAAATGGATGGAGCATTTTTGTATATCAGGGAAAAAATAACGCTTCTGTTCTTAAAACAGAATTTGATTTAGTTCCATATAGATATGATCTACTACTTGTTAAAGTACAACGCTGTCTTCTTTGTTAATTATGATTTTTCAGACTGTTATGAAGTTATCCTCTTACCCTAGACTCCCTTGTCTTCCTCCCACATGCACATGGTGTTGTTTTACTCTTGCATGAGGTTGAATGATCACAGCTGTGGGAGAGAGGAGCTTATGGACAGAGAGGGCAATGTGCCCAATGCTAGCATAGTAAATTCTATAGGAAGAGCACAGAACAGCACCGAATATTGTTATATCCTTTTATATCCTTAATTGTTAATGAAGAAGTAGATACACATATTTACATTATTTACTGTCTCGCTGGAGAGTAATAATGTGATGTGGTGAAAGAAACAAGAAGTCAGTGCTACTGCATGTTGACTTTTGTGTGATCTTGTAATTGACACTAGGTCAGATAAAAGTACGCAGTCATGACCATGCTACAGAAGAGATCAACAGTATGTAGTGAGGAAAAGTTTTCTGAGAATGTGTAAGAGCAGGCTTTGTTGCTACTTTAGCGTGCTCCTCACATGTTGTCTTGAGATTTAATTAGTTGATGTTAACGTAATGACCTGTACTTCTCTTTTGAAGTAGCTATTCATTCTGATAGTCAAAGGCTTCAATACTGGTCCTCACTGCTTGCTGGATATTTTGTTACGCGCATTTAATTTGGAGGTGGAAATGTATGGAGGAATGAATCCCATTGGATTAGTGCAGATACTTTGAACTACATTTGAATGTCAAAGCAGAATAGGACAAGTGTTACAAAAGTATATCAGATGAAGTATTGGAAAGCAGTTGGAATTAGATTTTTTTTTTAGTAGTGCTTAATGTTGCTGATATACACAGTTGTTATAAGTACAACAGTTTTTACCACTTCTTGCCTTAAGAGACAATGTTTCCTCAAAATTCATGTACTGATAGACTATACAAAATACTTCTGTGGTAGTAGTTTGGAAAAAAGGGTTACACTGATGTTTGTGTTTAATGGTGCCTAGTGGAATTTTTTTTGAAACAGCAAAGCTTTACTCACTCTAAAGTTTTGCTTTTCTGCAGGACAGACTAGGGCTGCAAAATTCCAGGACTCTGTTGAATCCAGTGCTGTGGAGAGTAGTCTCATGCTCATTTACAAATCTTTAAAAACAGATGAGATTATTTCATTTATTTCTCTTAATACCAGTTAAGCATATATCCACTTAGCAAATACTGAAAACTTGATATTTTTTTAAGTCTGTCTTCTTCCTCTCTGTTTATTTATTGTGAATGAGAGTGACAGTGAGTCTTTACTTCAGTTAAAGCAGCAGCTTCAGGCAGATTTTTAGTAGAGTTTTTCATTGCAGTGCCCTCTGTGAGAAATCACTGGGATGCATGTGTATGCTGAGTGTTTAAAATCAAAATCCATTGAATTGCTTCATCAATGTTATTTCTAAAAGTAAACACTGGAAAAATCATTTAGGCGGGTTTTTTTAGATGCCATAGTTATATATTAAACTAGCAAGCACTTTACTAGTATATGAAATTTCAACAAACCACTTCCATATGGAACAGAATCACTGCAAAAATACCAAACAATTCACTGATCTCAAAAAGTAAATTTCCAGTATTTTTATTGCACCATTAGCGAGAGAAGTGCAGTTCATTAAATCTGCAGTAGGTGTGCAGTTCTGAACATTCAAAAAGTTGTCCAAACTATATATTGAACAGATGATTAGAATATAATATTTCTCATCAAATGAATGAGCCTTCACTTTCTCCTTTCAGTATAGAATTGTCCTCCAGACATGGTTTCATGTACTTCTATGAAAGGTATGATGGGAAAAAATGAAAGGAGATTTCCTATGTGTAATACACATGAATTCTTCATAGCCTTTTGCAAGAGTTTTAACTTATAAACATTTTGAAAACAACTTGTTATTTTGTTCTGCTTTGGTTTATTTTTAATAACTTCAAAATTCAGCATGGGGATAAACCACGACAATGACCACCCATCCTGTGCAGATGGTCTCCATATCATGTCTGGGGAGTGGATTAAAGGACAGAATCTTGGGGATGTTTCATGGTCTCGGTGCAGCAGGGAAGATCTGGAAAGATTTCTCAGGTATATCATTCAAGAAAAAGAACTCTTACTGTATGTCATTTACAAATAGTTGCAATAAATATCCTGAAATAACAAGTTTTCAATAATTTTTACCACTTCTGTGGGAGACTTGTGTTTGTATAGCCCATCAAAATAATTTGAATTATCATGAACTATATAATACTTGACAGATAGATTAAAATCTGTTTTCAGCAATTATTTGTATTGTTACATTTTCATGTGGTAATGTATATTATTATACTTATATATTTTTAAATATGCCTTTTTTATATATGCAAACCTGTTTAAAATATATTAATATGCTATGTATTGAAGATGTTGGACAGTGAATGACCTGTGAACATCATGTACATTCTCTGATTTATGTTGTGCCATTCAATATCAAACCATGCAGTATAATTGCATTAACATTTAAAATAGAAATTTACTATGAGATATTTAATAGAGAAGAGTATACTTAGAAACCAAATTAAAACATTTAGTTTCACTCTGTATCTCTTAAGTAGGATCTGTTCCCTAGATCTCTGTTCCTTTATTAAGTTTATAAATATATCTGTTGAAAATTTACTTGCAACAGTTAAACAGTCCTCAAGAGTTTTGCTTTATGACACTGGAATAGTTATTATAAGTTAGATGTGTCAGTCTAACACGTTTGTACTGAATCTAGGCAGAAATCAAAACCATGACTTGGTTCTGTAACAGGTTTAAGTATTTTCAAATATTTTTCCTTCAGTTTTTGAGAACAGTTAAATTTCTGGCTACCAGCTCAGATCTGTATGTATTTTTAAATGTATGTGTGTGTATACACACACACACACACATATATATACACGTGTGTATATATATAATCTGAAGTGACTAACTTGAGGTCCTGCTAGGAGTGAAAATGAAGCTACACAACTGTGTGTGCATTATAAATTGTCTACATTTTTATAATTGTTCACATCTGTATCCAAACCTTAACCAGTTAAGTAAATTTTACACTAAAATGTTGTCCAGTGCTTTTTTTGAAATCCCTATTATAGCTGATAAATTATATTGTCTTCCTGCAAATGTGCAACATCAGAACACACCATTAGCTAATACCAAGTTAGCCGTATTAATTTAAATGGAGTCGTTTCTCTGAATGACAGATCTCTGAATGACAGATGTCTGACAGATAAAAGAATCTGAAGAGTCCACATTTTTCTAATCTCAAATGCATGTTTAAGTTGGCATGACAATCAGACTCTTCAGAATTGCTCAGCATGTGAATCTCTGCATATTGCCAGGTCAAAGGCCAGTAACTGTCTGCTACAGACGAATCCTCAGAGCCTCAATTCTGTGATTATTCCCTCCAAGCTCCCAGGAATGACGTACACTGCAGATGAACAGTGTCAAATTCTTTTTGGACCAACCGCTTCCTTTTGCCAAGAAATGCAGGTAAGGCTGGGTGTATATTTCAGAAAATATACCTACCAACTGATTTTTCTGTGAGAGATATTTTTGTGCGTGTGTTTGAGAGAAAGAGAACATTCACCTTTGAAACGAGAAGTTTGCGTTTCGCTTTCCAAAGTTAATATGACCATTCTAATTTGTTTATCTTGTAAGACTTGCTTTGGATCTTCAACTACCCTGAATCATGTTCTATCATAGCATAGCACTGATATGTTCCTTATACTTTAGAAATAGAAAATGTCATAGTGTGAAGTCATCTTGTTGCAGCGAACGGAATATTTGCGGTTTATTCTGCTGGGACGATCAGGTTTTGCATGTAGGTTTTGTTTCATTATGGTTTTGGTATTGAACCTCTGTATCTGACCCTCAGTAAAGTATGCTGTGCCTGTGCAAGCTCTGAGGGAGAATAGTGTTGTTAGCTGGGCTTTCTCTACTGCTGAATATGTCCTGTGTCCCAGCAGGTCCCCTGTGAGCCCTGGCAGACCTGTGCAGTGCCATGGCAATGGGAGTTCAGTACTTCAGTGAGTTTGCTGACAATGCTTTGTGCCATTGCACGAAACAGTGTCACTATATATTAACCTTGAAAAGACAAATTAACAAAATTGAAGAGCTCTTCATAGTTTTATGGCCTAATAGTAGTAGGTGTCTGATCGAAGAAGCACTTTAAGAATGGTTTTAACAGAGAAAAATCATTCTTCTTTAATGTCAACAGGGCAGGTACTGATCGTGTTGGATGCCCTTCAGAAGGTAACCAAGACAAGAAGGGTGGATGATATTAAAAATGTGTAAAGAGCATGGAGAATGGGTTGATAGAACAGGAACTAAGAGGAACTGTGAAATAAAATTTCGTCAGAGTCAAAGTGGACAGGTAGCCTGGAAAGTATTTAATATGAAAACATAATTCCTTACTCCTTTAGTTCTTCAGCTCTCTTCATCTTTCCAGCTTGGACACAGTACTCTTTCTTTAGTGAGTTCCAGTGAGAGTAATCTTTATCCCAAAGATTCTCAAAGGAAGCGTTGCAATACATGTATGACTACCGCATGCTGAGAGTTGCACAGCTGAAAAAAAAGGAGCTGTAGATTGCTGGTTATTTTAAGTGTCTTACTGAAAACATTTTCACTATGAGAGATGATCAGTAGAACTCAATGTAGCTATTCTGCAAATGTTCTCAATTACTTCCAAGTGCTTTTTCATGAATTGCAATCTGTTTCTTGTTTTTTAGTACTTTGTTTTCAATTAAAAGATGTGATTTTGGTTTCTCATTCTCTAGAAACCTATTTTGAACAGAAAATGATCCATCGTTAGCCCATTATTTCTTCTAGGTGTCCTTTACCAGGTAAAAGAATTTCAAAAGTATTTGAAGTGATAGTCAAACCTGGAGACTCGCTGCTGCATAATACCTTTATGTGATTTTCATTTCTCTGGGTACTTCCTGTTCTTTAATACCCTTGTGTTTAGTTCTACTTCAGCCATTTAAATTCCAGTAGCCAAGTGGTCCTGTTGTGTTTCATTCACGGATGCAGTGAATATTCTTCTCTCGGCGTCCTGACCCCAAGGTTTCTTTGGCTTTCATTATTATTTTAGAGATTTTAGGAAGTTAAGTTAATGCTACCCTGGTAGTGTTCAACTGTTTGCACAGAGAGTACTTAGGCTCTGGCTGCTGGTATCTAGTTTCTAATCATCTTCAGTCATTTTCTCCTTTTCTGACATTTTGTATGTAAGAGGACACGTTTCAGCTAAATCACTTATCATCCTTTTTTCCCACTTACTGGATCATTACTTTTTATTAAAATGGTTAGTTTAGGAAAATCCCCCTTGAACGTTAGTATTAAGATACCATTGTAACTTAAATCTGGGCTTGCTTTGAAGAAAGAACCTAGTAGTGATGCAAGACAATAAAAAAGGCGAGTTGTTTTTTCAACTATTCTTTTTTTCCAGCAAGCTGCAATTTTATTTTCGGTTTTCTTCATAAACAAAGTCTGTTCCTTGATGACATTATGGTTTTGACAGTAAGAAAAAGAGAACGTGGTTACAGTTTCTGAGAAGAGAGTAAGGGGAAGAACCTTCTGCAGTTGCACCAAAGTCCTCTGAACCAGAAATCATATAAGCAAATACTGAACCACAACATTTTTGTAATGCATCTTTAAGAGCTTTGGACCTACTAGAAATTACATAAAAATTAATAAAAGACACTAAGGACAGAATTGAGAAAATCTGCTGAGGGCACTGAGGCACAATCTCCACTGCCAACCTCTGTAAAGCACGTTGTTGATTTTCCTCTGTCTTCTGTCTGGAAGCAAAATTTACACTCGCACCTTCCCCACAACAGAAAAATCCAAGAAATTTGATCCTCGGTGTGTGGACCTGAAGAACTAGTTACAGCAAGCTTAGGCACTATATTCAGATCGCCTTCTTTTGTTCTCTGCTGTTTGTCTTAAATTTAGCTCTTCTGTTAAGGAAGTTTACAGTATCCTAGTCCAATTAAATAAGATTTCTACAATGATGAGGAAACTCGCAGCAATGGATAGAGCACAGCCCAAAGGATAAGAAAGCTGTCCTGCTCCTACATATGTTTCTCCTATGTATGAAGAGAAATAAAAAAAAAAAAAATGTTGCAGTTTAAATTGGGCTGGAACCAAGCTATATAAACTTTCCAGAGATTCTTCATGTGTTCTCATACATGGACTGTGCAACAACATTGTCTAACTGCAAAGTGCTGTTAGTCAGTAGCTAATGTTATCATCTCCCTCTGAAATACGAAGATGTTACATGGAAATAACAAATAAGTTGAATTTAACCTACAAAATAATTGCATTTTACATATTATGAAGGTGATTCAAAGTTCACTGAGTTGATTGTGCATATTATTGTGGCTGCCATTAGAGAAGTCAGCATTTAGAAGAATTTTCTAAATTCAATACAGTATTTCATTAGTTGCAGTATTAATTTATTAAAATAATTATTTTATTATACATTGGCAACCACTGAATTTTCCATGAAATCCAAACTACTTTCTTTTATCTCTGTATACTCTCTTCTACTCTGCCAATAACTGGCAGTTTACTGTGGTTACAGTTGTTGTCCACAAGCCAGGAAATGAGAGAGAAACATACTCCTTGAAGGGTCGTTTAAACTTCAGTAAATCCAACAATTTATAGCCCAGGATTTCTTGGATACATTCTACTTGCTGAACAGTTCATAACTGTAACTATGTAAAAGATAAATTATGAACTATGTCAGAGTCTTACATTTTTTGTGACTGGAAGATAATTTGATGACCAGATTTCCATGCAGTCTCTTACATTAAGCAAGTGTGTTTCAAATATATCAGCTATTTGACTAAGAAAACAATTGAGTAATGATGGAAAATAATTTTCTTAATGACCTAAAAATAATCTATCAGCAGTACAATCAAAAATGCATTTCTGCTGAGATGTAATTTTCTACAAATGTTATTACTGAGCAGCACTTTGGCATAATTTGCAGTCATATTACATGGCCGCCTCTGAGAAACACTGCAGATGCCAATGATTTTCCCTAGCTATCAGGAATTCCTCTTTATGATTTAATGGCTAAAGCAAAGTACTGAAGGACCATTGAGGGCCTATTCCTGTATTTTCCAAAGTGAGCCCCTCCCACTCCTCTTTCATGAATGGTGTCCAGACTTTATTTTTTGCCTTTTAATCTTTATTTCAAAGACTTTTTTTCTCATACCCTAAGCAAAATTTATAGAGCCTGAGAAAAGTGTGAGTGGATCTCAGAGTACAAGATTTATACCATGTCGCCATGCTTATCTTGTAAGGGAGCCAAGTTTGCTTTTATGCCTATGATGTATCACACAAGAATCAATTAGACCCTAACATTGTTTCACGTAACAGATAGTGAGATCATGGCCCAGAAGTAGTTCTTGATGATTAAATGTGATTTTAGAACTCGACAATTGAATATAATTGTTGAACTATTAAATGGTGGCTTTTAAGATTAAAGTCCAGGATGTGAATGCTATCTAGTCAGTTCCACTAAAACAATTCTTGTCATAACACAGCTGTGATCTCTGCAAAGAAGTAGGAGACTGGTTATATTTCATGGTGATTTTTAGGGCATTTCAGGGACAGATCACAATGAAAAGAAAGTAAGTCATGGAAATATTATAGCCCTGGTGGAATATCTGTCCTCATCTCCACCACCACACTTTAAACAATCTTGACTTTACACAAATATAGTTCTGAAATGCTCCTTTTGTCTCTGGTCTTTCCTCTCAATTGGACCTTCTTTCCAGATGCGTATATGATTGGAAAAGCATCTTTCTGATGCAGACAGACCTGCCTCACTCTTTTCATTAAAAAAAAGACCAAAAAAAAAAAAAGATGGAATGACCTCTGCTATTTCTTCAGTACATTGTGAGTTTCACATTGGATTTTGCTGTTAAAAACTCACGATTAACAAGCTCTTTCAGAAAAAAAATCCTTTTTGTGTGCTTGGAAACATTTTGTTTTCCAGTGTACACACAATTAAATATATTACAGACTGTTAATAGTCTGTTGTCACTAGGATCAGTTTATAATCTCCAATAACTCTTCTTCCCTTGACTAGTTAAAATTCTTACTCCCCTTGGCTGTAATGGCTGTTGAACTGTGTTTATTATAGATAACTAGTAAATCTCTGTGAACATTAACTTAGCTGTCCTGATTTTGACTGAATTAAAATTTCTCCCCAGAGGAGAAAATTTCTGGTTTAGAAGTTTGTGCTCTGATTTTGGAGTGACTGTAATATTGACACTGGCCTCCAGTTTTTTGTTAGTTTTCAAAGGAGTCCTGATCTGCAGCATTGCAGGTTGCTAATGAAAAAAAACAGTTTTGCATAAAGTTTTTTCCCCAGCCTTGTGCAGAAATCCCCAAATGTCAAAAGTTAAATGGTAACAGTAATATCCATTTCTCCTACTTCTACAGCAGAAGTACAATCTGAAGAGTAACTGAAGAAACTATTTGTGATTTGACTGAAATGGAAAACCCAGAAAAACACTTAAAAGTCATCCATCAATTTTGATAATTCCATATCTCCATTTTCTTGGGTTTGGGGAATCTCAAAGTCTAGGATGGAATCTTATAGTAACATTGAATGCTTGTTTTAAAAAATGGTGAAGTGACTGTTTGGTGAGTGTTTTCAGAGTACAGTTCACTTCAGGCTCAAAGATGTTTCTAGCTGGGGAAATTAGGTTCATGGTTTATAAGGAGGTGGTATACAAGTATTTGAAGAAATATGCAGATGTATACAAAGCACATTAGTGAGTCAAGCGTCTTGATTTGATTTACTTGATTTACTTTACACAGCTCAAGTCCATCTGTGTGTTCAGACACCCCAATACTTGTCAATCTGACTTCATGTCTTCCTAAGTTTAGAAGAATTGTTTCCTGATTTATAAGGAACAGTAAGATTGTTCTCAGCCATTTCACAGTAATATGCTAGTGAAATTAAGCACATAGTAAAAGTGTTTAGGAAAAAAAAAAAAGAGAACATTAAAATGTGATGGCATAAAGGAAAATTTGACTTTATTTTTTGAAATCCTGGATAGCTTTTCCTCAAATATAGTCATTGACAAATGAAGATTTAGGGATATGAAAAAAAATTATTTGAATTAGGAACATTAAATTAGCACATGTTTTTGTGGAGTTGTTCCAACAACTCTGTCATTTTTGTCTATCATGTCATAGTTCGTATGGAAGCACTTTGTCATGAATATCTGATACTGTGTCTCATCTACGTGGTTTTCTAAAACTGACCCAGATGAATAAATTCTCTTTCTGTGTTGAACCAGAACAGAAACTACAGTTAGATACTTGAAAAATCTTGTTAAAATTACCCAGGAACAGGATAGGAGTTCTGCAGCTCTGTTTTAGGGTGTGCATTGGCTAACTCTTGTCTTGTTAGTTCAGCTTTAGCACAAAACTGTTACAGGATGAATCAGGAGTGAGTTTGACTGCTGCCGTCCTGTCTTTTCTCTGTGCAATGCTTCAGACCTCTACAACCTTTGACTTTTTTTGAAAGCTAGAGGCATTTTCAAATGTAAGACTCCCACTGGAACTGTCCTGTTCCTTGGTTCAGACACAGTCTTTTGCTGAATTATGTTTCCTGTGCCATAAGACTTTTTTCAAGGTAGCATAAGATTTATCACACATTTTTCATGCGTAGTGTAAAAGGCACAGAGACTCTTACTGGGTTTGCCAATGCAACAAATCATTTCAGTCAGAAAAATCACATCTTCTGGCAAACCTGTTTTCAAAAAAACAGCTGATCTTTGTCTGTTATCCTCCCTGCAACCCACCCCCCTCTTCTGATCCTTCTTTCCCATCTTTGGGGGTACTGTACCTATTTGGCGTCTGCACATGCAAGAACGTTCAGGCCACAATTGAGTCCCACATGCGTTCTGTTCACTTCCACCCACTTTACTGGTAAGGAGGGGAGTAAGACAGCAAGGAAAATGAAGTCATGACTGGAAACCATGGGAGGAGGAGGACTTTTTAGAGGAAGATAGGGAAAGCTGCCAAGGAAATCTGGGGACAGGTGAGGCAGCATACTTCAAGGCTCTACTTTCCTTTGAAGAAGGTAAAACGATCTTATTCTGATGCTTAAGAGGGACAGAATAAGCAGCTTTGCTTTCCATCTCTAAAATTCGCTACCGACTAGTAATCCTCTCATCTCCCTTCTCTTCTTCTTCTCAGCCAAAATATTTCATCCTGATATTGTGGATATCAGGTTTGATTGCTTTTTGAGATATTTCTAGAGGAAAGGGTGAATTCTTGAGAAGTTATGAATCATTGGAAGAGCATATGATAGCAGCAGTCATTCAGATGGTATGAACAAGGGAGATTTGGAAGTCCTAGAGAAGCCTCAAAGTTTCTTACAAAGACATTTTTACAAAACTCCTGTCAACATAGTTCTGTGTAGCTGCACAGACTCGTTAGTCCCTGTATATGGAAATGGAATAATGTTAAAACCTTGGTTTTTGTTGCTAGTGACAGTGCTATTTCTCTCCCTTTCACATAAAATGAAAAAGCACTACATAAAAGGAGTAAAAATATGATTAATTTTAAAAATAATTCTCAGAAAGCTCAAACCTCTTCCCGTCTCTGGGGGAGTACATCTGTGCGGTGGCCGCTTCACACCATGGGACAAAGTTGTCCCTATGTGCTTTGTCAGATCTGCCGTATGCAAAGACCGTGACCCCTTTGGTTAGGCTGAGAGGGTTCTCCCCGCTCTCTATCAGCACAGCAGCTTGACTTGTTCCACACGTTCATGAGCAGTAAAAGTCTAAGCAGAATCTGCCCACTTTAGGTGTTGTGCATCTTTAACCTGTAGTTAAACAGAGTTCACTACCATCAAACTGATAACTTTATGACAACATCCATGGATTGCATGCAGAAACTAATTTTGCGTAAGGTAGATTTTGTGCTGACCTGTGTGTTTGGTTTTCAGCATGTCATTTGCACTGGGTTGTGGTGTAAAGTGGAAAGCGACAAGGAATGCAAAACTAAACTGGATCCACCAATGGATGGAACAGACTGTGACACTGGAAAGGTATGTTTCTGGTGGAAAAGCAATATAAATTATATTGAACACCTGACAGCCAAGGAAACAAACTGAATAGGTCTTTGCACTTGTTTAAAGCTATTGCTTGCCTCAATTTTCATATAAATCATACATATATAGTTAAATGTATTGTATGTTATATATTATGTAATACAAAGGTGATAAAAAGTACACTTCCCTAAAAACACTGAATTTTAAAAAAAAGCTAGCAAAGCCATGTTTTAATGCCTACACTGTTTTATTTCAAATTAGTTCTGGTTTTGAATCCTATTTATGAATGGAATGCCACTGTTGCACTGCGTACTCTAAGCAGAAACATAAGCTTTCAAAGATACAAAGTTCTCAACTGTAAGTTGAGATTTAGAAATAGTCTCATAGAAGGAATCAACACAGATTTGTGATAAAACTTTTCAGGATGAGCTTTGTAAAGACATTTTTATAGTGTCAGTGCATGTAGGAGAGTGATAAATGTCATTAAAAGCATGCCATCAAAGAGAAATTAAGTGGTCACCTGAAGTCCGGCTTACATTAAACGTCCTTCAAGAGCTTTCCTGTTTGAATAATCTCTGTCATGTCTGTATATAACTGTAAATGAAGATAAATAACCTCAAATAGATAACAGAGCAGGAACATGCATATATCTTGGCATTTTCATGATACCGTGCTGACAGCAGTCTCCCACAGGAGTGATTTGTGCTTTGAATCATATTGCATTCACCAGGACTGTCATCATCCCCCTAAAAATGTAAACAAATCAATTGAGTAAGATAAAAAGTTCAGATAATATCATTTTACATACTAATGGAAAAACAGGCTTTATTCATTTTCGCACCTCTAAAATAAGGACATTTGCTGTGATCTTTTGATTCTGATAAATGTGTGTAGTTGATATTCGTCTTAAGTCAATGCCTGGTCAGTCAGGGACATTGTTTTGTTCGATGTCACACTCTTTATGTTGAGACTGGCGTGCCGGTGGTGTGGAATAAAAAAGCAGCACTTCTTACTAAGACTACCCGGAATTTTTCATTGTAAACCCATCGACATCGTGAACTGGGCACCGAAAATTAGGGTGCATTTTGCATATTAATGTGTGACTTGGCAACAGGTGATAATAGCAACTGATTGCAGAGGACTCATTCTAACTTTATACTTGTGGGAGCATTATGATATGGTAGTGACATGGGTCCTGGGAAAGTCCAATGAGGAAGGTAACACCGTTCTTTTTATTGTAGAGCTTAGCTAGCAGAGACTAAACAATTAGTAAGGGTAAGACAAAGTACTGATTCTAGTTAGAACTGCTCAGTGAGCCTTGTGCCAGGCTACAGAGGTTCCTTATTTATGCCTAGTACTAAAAAACTAAGCAGACATCACTGAAACATCTCAGAGGATTAGAGGGGATTATTCTTCTTGTTTACCTTATTATCTGTCCAAGATGAGCTTCAGATTACACAAATCTCTGGCTTTGTTTTATTTTACTTATATTGTAGAGAAGGAGTATTGTTGTCTTGTGCTCCTCTTAGAATCTTAGGAAGTGATGGAAATGTCATTTGCATACCCTGTCCAACATGGTTGTTTTTTAAGGCAAGGATTTATGAGCATCTCTCAGACTCTACATAAGGCAGATGCTATCTCTAGAGAAAAATCAATTTTGCCTATTATGTCTGAAGGAACATCTTTAAATAAGTATGAGCATTTTTGGTCTGAAATATCCAAGAGCATTTACAAAATTTTTAGTTTCTGATTGCAAATCCGATATAATGGTGGAACCATCCTATGTGAAGACTTTTCAAAGGTGGTACAATTATTCCATTATTATAATGCTGTGATTTAAGAGAGAAAATTAAGGTCAGTTTAATCACTGAAGACCAGTTTGAAACTGCAGGTGAAGTTTAAGATCACCAGACAAGGATTTAGCACAGACAGTGCAAGCAATGGAAGTGCATTCTAAAAGTGACAAAAGCATTTACTGCATTTGTGACTTGTTTTCTTTTGCTCAAAATATGAGACTTTTTTATGAACTTTATCCCTTAATAGCAATAACTCACCAGTAATTCAGAGTGCAAAGAGAAATGGGTTAAAATACTGATGTTAATGACATTAAGTCATTTGAAAGGCTGAGGGACTTGGGTCTCTTCAGTCTGGAAAAAATGCTTAATAAATACTTAAAGGGTGGGTGTCAGGAGGATGGGGCCAGGCCCTTTTCAGTGGTGCCCAGTGACAGGACAAGAGGTAACCAGCAAAAACTTGAGCATAGGAAGTTCCACCTAAACATGAGGAGGAACTTGTTTACTTTGAGGGTGTCAGAGCACTGGAAGAGGCTGCCCAGAGAGGTGGTGGAGTCTCCATCTCTGGAGCCATTCAAAACCTGCCTGGACGCGTTCCTGTGCAACCTGCTGTAGGTGACCCTGCTCTGGCAGGGGGCTTGGACTAGATGATCTCCTGAGGTCCCTTCCAACCCTGCCATTCTGTGATTCTGTGATTCTGTTAAGTGTTCATTGTCTACTTGTAGCCTTACTGCTTTGCAGTTGCTGAAATTCCATGGTACGTGGGACAGATATTCAGCCTGTATAAGTTGATAAAGTACTAGTTACTGCAGAGTTATGATTTATACCAGATATGGACATAGGTTACAGAGCATAACAATAGCGATTGGACAGTTTTTGAGTGAGGAATTGCAGTAGTCCAGAGAAACAATATATGCATACAAGATTATTGAGGTGATTATTATTATTTAAACAAATGGCAGAAATTCTCTTGAATTTCTCAACAGTAGTTTATTCAGGCTCCCGTTCTCTCTTTGAATACAAGTTCTGAATAAAACCTGATTTTCTCAATTACTTGTAATATATCCTTCCATTGAAATTGACACTGGATAATCAGTGACAGTGCAGTTCCTGCTAGTTATGTGGGAACTGTAGCAGTGAACCAGACAAATCCCAAGAACTGCCCTGAACAATGTGCTGTGATCATCCATACAGTTCCGCTAGAGGATGATCCCTTCAGTGGGTTTGGGCTGGACCCGAAAGGGCTGTCCTAGGCAGTGCCCAGGCTCAAATGCAGGGGAAAGCATGGTCTGGGGACCATCTCCTGCCGGCTGTCCCAGGAGACATCCTTTATTGGGAATGAACTTGTGGTGAACCTTGTCAACAAGAGTTGCACCTGCTCCTTGGCCACTGAGCCAGAGAAAAGTCTCTGGCTGTTGTATTTACTAGGACAGGAAAAAAAGCTATGGGGAACAATAGGAAAAAAATGTGTCTGACTCATATGAAAACTATGTATTGAACAAAATGTTTATATTGTGCTTCGTGTGTGCTTGTGGAGCAGTGAATTGTTTTGCGTATGGCTTGATTGATTTACCTAAGAGCTGAATTTTCACCTAGTGGTGTAAGGCTGGAGAGTGTATCAATCGGACCTCTTTTGCGGAGCATATGGAGGGGGAGTGGAGCGCATGGAGCACTTGTAGCCGCACTTGCAACACTGGAATCAGCAGTCGACAACGCAGATGCCCTGGGTAAGTAGCGTTTCAGGTTTCCATTGCTGTTCATCAGAATTTCCAAACAGAATTTGAATCTTATCAGTACAGAAACCCATTAAGATATAGTTGTCCTAAATATAAGCAATTCATTTTTTATGAACAATGAGAAACACTTAGGAGAATAGGTATTTTAGGGGGTTTTTTGTACAAAAAAGAGAAACTACTGTTTCTCTTTTCTGCTTCTGTCAAAAGCTTAGATAATATTAATGGTAGAATACAACCTTCTTTTTAAACTTCACCTGAAGAAGCAACAGAAAATTAAATTTGTAATTTTTGACTTGCAGAGCGTCAGTGTGTAATACTAGTGTTTTAGTTTTTTGCTGGAGAAAATTGACTTCTGTCTCATTTGGGGAGCCACAGAATTGCAACTTTTACAAAGAGATCTTTCTACCAGTTTCACAGACATTTAGACAGAATATCTGGAAACAACATTAGATTCCGTATCTTGTGAAAATGAAAACTTTGTGCCAAACTCCCATAGAAGGAGTTTTACTGTTGACTTGAATGGAGTCTCTTTCACCATATCTCGGTGGTCAGCTAAATGATGCATTCCTTTTAATTACTCAGTACCATATCTCTCTTTCATGGGTCATTTATACACCAAGAGAAAAAGAATAAATAGGCAGAGAAGTGGGAACAAAGTACAACTGAGGAATGAAAACAAGTGTAGTGAAAGCTAAACTAGGCTAGAGTAAACTAGACTAGGCTAGACCAGAGTAGGGCAGGGCAGGGCAGGGCAGGGCAGAGTAGAGTACACGATTTAGGAAAATAATAGAACAAAACGGGGAAATGAAGAAAGATGAAAGACAATAGAACAGATTGGGGGCAAAAAATGATGACAGGAACAACATAGGGATTAAAGAAGAGACACTTGCATAAAGAAATGTGAGAAAAATTGGATATGGCTGTACAAAAGCATAGTAGTTTAACAGAAGCCTTAGATATGCAGAATGCTTTCATGTTTCCTGCCATCTAAACGCCACTTCCAGCTGTATGCCTAAAAGCTATTTCTAGAATTTAGGGAAGTCTTAATTTTGCTTTCATTCATTCATTTTTCCAGGCAAAGTTCCAAATAATTAGCTCCAGTTTCTGCAGTTCACTCTGCTTTTGCATTTGTTCATTAGGACCTGCAAGCACAACTGGAGCAACCAGAAAGAAACAAAGCACATTGTCCGAACTTCACAACACTACACTTGTAAAAAAGGAGAGGTAGCAAATCTGCAGGTGTTATTTCCTTTCAGTGGCACCTTTGGCTCAGTCCAGCTAGAGAAAAATCACGTGAACTGTATCAAAACTGCAGCTGAGGTTCTCCTAGCTGAATGCTCCTACTAGTCTTAGGGCTTCTTTGAGGCCAAGTGTAAATTATGGTTTAGTACCCATGACTCTTTATATGTAATGTAACCAGTACAAACAGAAGGCAAACTAGTTTTTCTGTCTTGTTTTGATTTTTTGTGGGTGCTTTCTTAATGTTATGTCTCAACAAAAAATCTGCTGTTTAAGTTGAATTTGTGTATAGCATAAATAAACTGTGCTGTCAGTTTGACAAAACATCACCAACAATAAAGCATGACATTTTTGCCATCTTCTCTAGTTCAGGCCTTGAAGGAGAGTGTCACGGTCCCGTGATGCAGTACAGAGTATGTGAAAATCCTTCTTGTCCTGCTGGGGTGCCTGCCTTCAGGGACTGGCAGTGCCAGGCTTTCAGTGTCAGGTCTTCATATCAAAAGCACATGCACCAGTGGCAGGCTGTCATAGATGACGGTAAGCGTAAACCATTTCCTACATTCTCATCTTCTGCTCGTGTGGCTTATAGCTTCTTGGTATTGTTGTTGATTAGGAAGGATATGGTAAAATCTAAAGCAAGCAAACAAACAAAGCCCAAGCCCAACATTTTTGGTAAGTCATTTTTATTTCATAGACAAGATCTGGTAGTATTTTCATACGCTCTGGAATCTTCTGTTTTATATTCCTCTTGAATTAGGCCTTCTTGATATGCAAGGACTACATTAGAACTGAAATTCAATATCAGTTTCATCCTATTTAGTGAGAAATGTAATACGAGGTGACTCAGAAGTACAGCTTTCTAGAGGAATGCTACATCATTAAGCAAGTGTACATCAGTTATACTTCTACCTACAAAGCCAAAAAGACGATGCGATATTGTGAGCTTCTGTTTTTGAGGAAGGAGAGAGCACTTTTAGCTTAACACTGGAGTATTTTGCATACCAGTGTTTGATTTTGGCAGAAATTCATGTGTAATGCATATTGCAAACTTAGATAAGATTTCTGTAAATCCTAACAGCTACTGCGGGCAAGGTCCTGGCATGCTGCATGCATGCTTCAGTGTAACAGACATGCTTAGACACCGTACCATTAGGAGCGTGCTCAAGCAGGAGCATAGTATGTTGAACTTACAGTATCTGCAAAGATAATGTTGGTGTAAAATATCAGCAACTAAAAACCAAAACATTCTACCCAAGTTCTTGCTAGGAGCGTGAACAACAACTACCATTCCACTGAACTGTCCCTGAATTGTTATGGTGTAATTTATTTAATTAAAAATAAAGAAAACAAGAAAACAGCAGAAAAACTTAAGTTATGAAAATAGTTAATTTGAGAAATTACCAAAATCATAGCAACTGGTGATACAAAAAGAGCATGGAATAACTATTAAGTTGTTCATTATTGCCATTTATATTTAACTCTTGAAACAAATTATCAGAAAACGCTAGAAAACATAGATTTTAAGGGAACTATTTTGATGAATCCTGAAAAATGTGAGTTTATTATCAAGAACTTAATTTAATATATTCCTAGCTAGACAAGGTTTTTTTTTTCTTGTAAGCGTTTTCTCAAGGTGCCAAAGTGTAAACTTGTGAGACTATTTTCAATAGGCTTGTATGTTAGCTTATTTCATAGGAAGGAGAACTCTCTCCAGATATTTCATAGGTGCTTATCTAGTGAACTAGTTTGGGTTTGTTTTACCAAATTTCATTTTAACACAGGAACGAACACATGATTTATATTCCAGTGCCTGTGAACGTTTCCTGGAACTGTTTAATTTACTAATAAAAATGCACTCCAGGAATCTAGAAGTCAGTATGAAGTCAGAGTGGTGTAGATTGTGTCCAAGCAAAATCTGTTTCAAGTTCAGGATTGACTTTATCCTTTCAAAAATCTGCAACAGATTTAGGAAGAAGTTCTGAGTCAGTACACTTGTGAATAAAGATATGAAAAAATAATGTAATTTTGTACGCAGTTGACCACTGAGAGGAGACTTATTTTATTTTATTTGGTATTACTTTGGCAGTGGTAAAGCAAACTTCATTATTTATAAATGATGACCATTAGGAATACATGGATACATAGGATATTATTACTTTTTTATTCTCTTTCAAAATTAGAAATGATTTGCAGAATGTTTTAGAAATAAAGCAGAAATTTGCCTGACCTTGGTAAAGATGTTAGAAGAATGCGTTCAGGTTTTTTTTGTCCTTTTTTTTTTAATGTGGACTTTGTAAATCCATGTATTTTTCTTCCCAGGGTGTTTCAGTTACTTAATTTTTTTCTCTTTGACCTGTGTAGTTAGAAAATCTGGAAAGTGTTAAGTTTCTTTTTTAACCAATATTTATGATCTGCCAAAAATACAGTAGAATGAAAGTATAGATTACAACCAAAATATTCCAACAGCTATAATGTGCGTATTCTTAATTGCAACAATGAACACGACATGAATACTATGTAGTCCGAGTTCATAGCACCAGTATGCTCTAGCAAGTAAAAAAAACTTTAGTTTTTCAAACAGATGAGAAAAGGATCAAAGTCTTTCTTTTTTTTCTCTTTTCACTGTATCTAAGATAACTTGTTATGCTAACATAAACTCATGCCACACAGATAAGCAAATAGCAGTTTTTAAAATTATGTTGATAATAATTCTGTGTTTCTTAAGTGACCTTTTACTAATTTGGTGGTGTTTTCCATCAATTGCTACTACAGAAAGGCCGTGTGCCTTGTTCTGTTCACCGGCTGGAAAGGATCAACCCGTTCTCCTAACAGAAAAGGTGATGGATGGGACTTCTTGTGGCCAGCATGGGTTAGATGTCTGTGCAGATGGTAGATGCCAGGTATGATTTACGTGTTTAACCTGGATACACAGGCACACGTATGCAAGTGCATACGTTTGTTAACGCATATGTGCTATTTCTCTGATAGCATGTTGCAATACGCATACAAAGACTGAATGTCTTTTTTTGTATTGTATTAAAATATTTTAAAGGAATTTCACTCAGTGCAACACAGTATGTGAAGCAGCTGAAGTGTTAGCTTGGGGAGTGTGTATCTGTGATGATAAGGATGCTTATCATAAACTGCTGCAGAGTGGAAAATGAGTATAACTGATTTAATCTTCTAAAGGAAGCCTCAGCTCTCAACAGGTTGGGAAATTTTGCCGTGGGGTGTATTTATGTATATCTAATTCTGCCTTTTTCAACGTTACAAAAGTTTACATCTAAATAAACCAAGATCGAAGGAGCAGAATAACAGATAATTAAAGCTGAGTGCTTATGCTATTCATGATCCTCAGAATTCATTTGATTCATAGAAGTTTTTTTGTCACTTTCATAGTACCTTGTCTTCTATATAAAAATCCCACAAGGCTGTTTTTTTCCTTTGTCCGCTTCTCGTGGCACACTGTGAATTCAACAGAAAACCCAACCTTTAATGCAGAAACAGCATTGCTAGATACTGTAATAACTTCAAAAAATTAACATTCACTTTTCACAACTGACTAATAAAGACCAAAAAAAGCCTTAAGCCAAACCCACCTGACTAAGACTGAATTGGCTTCTTGGCATATCAAGGGTCAGAGAGATAGGTGCTAATCAAGATTTGAAAGTCTTAATTTGTAAGGTCTTCCACATTTTACCCTGTCTTCTTAGACAGCGTACTAGGAAGAACTTTGGGGACTACGTCTGTAGAGTTAGGTATTTATATCTTGTAGAAGTGCCGTTTTGGATACACAGCTTTTTGGATGCTTATGCTGTAATCAGCATTTTGAAATCTGTATTGCTATTTTAGGTAGAAGAACTCTAATAAAAATTGTGTACATAAAGTGAAGTAACAATCTTAACGTGCTTGGAAATGAGTGGCTCCTTGTTAGACCGTGGTTTCTGTTCTTAACGGAGTCCTTAATTTTCTCTTTAACCCTCCTTTTGTCTTCATTATTTATCAAACAGTCTTGAAGTTTAATTGGTTTTATCAGATGCATTTGTACAGTGCACAAGATTACCCTGTGTTGACTTGCCTAGACTTTAAAAGGCTTTTATTTCATACCAGGCCAGCATATGTTATTAACTGTATTCCTGTTGTCAAGCTACCACTTATATTTATTGATGGAAATGTGTCTAACATAGTAATGTGGAGGTGCTTGAGTAAACTGAATTTGTTTTGAACTGTATGCGTTTTAGCATACAGTTTATTATTTGCATACAGTTTATTATTTGTATACAGTATATTATATTTGTATACAGTATATTATATTTGCATACCGTATATTATATTTGCATATTCCAGACGTGTTCACATCCTATTCAGAATAAGACATTAGGTTGACATTAGACAGAACTACCATTGTGGGTGTGTGCCAACCCTATAGGAAGAGGGAATGCAACAATCTACATAAAATCATGGAAAAAATTAGTATGGGAGGGATCTCTGCACATGAACTAGTGCGACCGTCATTCTGAGCAGGGCTAGATCATGTTGGTTTGGGCATCTTGCAAAAGGGCGAGAGGCCCACTACTAAAGGCAGCTTTACGAAAAACAGCCTGTGTCTCAATGGCTTTATTTTCCTCTCCCACAGAAATTTGGCTGTGATGGCATATTAGGATCTCTGGCTCGTGAGGATCATTGCGGTGTATGCAATGGTAATGGAAAGTCATGCAAAGTTATTAAAGGTGATTTTAACCATACCAGAGGAGCAGGTAAGTCTGTTTATTTCAAATACTCAGGAAGCCAGTAGCTGTTTGATTACTTTGAGCACTGGGAACTTTAAAAAGCTATACTTGTTAAAATTATTCAGTTCACCACCGGAAGTTCAGATCTTCTTTTTTTAAGATAATAAGACATTTAAGATAAGAACATATGAGTATTTCTAAATTTAATTGTTGCAAAATTAGTGCAAATTGTTTCAATTATAAAATTATGGAATTATCTAATTTATCTTCCATTATGACATACATTATTTCATAGAAGAGCCTCATTTTTAAAAAATCCGTGAAATAAAATTTATATTTTTAGTGAATAAATGAACTGTAAATTCTTATAATATTAAGATTCATCTAACATTCTTCAAAACAAATATCCAAATTATGATTTGTTACCTAAAGTAACGTCATTAAACCAAGCCAGGCAATGGGAGACCATATAGCCAAATGTGTGAAGAAGCCTTATATCTTTTCATTATCCATTGATTTATACTAATAGTAACAAATCATAAAAAGCAAATAGATGTTCTCATGCAGAATGAATGTGATATTTTCAAACACTGCTGTGATCTGTTCTTTGAATGAGAATGATTGACTGGCTCTAGTACAATAGCGTTGACAGAGTAGGGGACTGAAATCCTAATAATGTGCACAATGCACCATGTATACCTTCTCTCCAAGAAAAGTCTTTTCTTTGAAACAGCATTTGGCCATTTGTTTGCCATTACACTTTTCAGTTTCTTGAGTAGAAAATGTGCAGAATTTCAAGACAGTAAGTAAATCACATCAAAAAATACTGTAATTAGAAGCAGACAGTGTATCTTTGAAAAATCAAGGACTTCAGTGCATTATAGGCTGAAGTGTAGTATTTAAAAAAAAATAAAAATTAGGCATAGTCTTCAAATGTTTATGTCTGGCCCTCTGTTAAGCTGAAGGTAATGCAGAGCAGGGATCCCAAACCACGAATGAGTCTGAAGGACTACAAGATCAAAAACTACAAAGAAGGTGGCTGCTAATAGAAATTACAATGTGTCAGCTCTCTTTTATAGCTAATGTGAATATCCACGCGCCTTCAAGTTTATTCATGATTCTGTGTCAGTCCACAATATTGTGGTAGTGCCCTCTAAACTGTAGAAGTTATTCTCCTTCTCAAGAAACTGGACTGTCAGAAATACTTAGAAATTGTTATTAGCACGTAAGGAAATTAAAGATAAAGCTGCTTTGCAGCAATTTAATTTTCATGTTTCAGGATTATTGAAAAGGTTTGTAAATGCTCAGTATTTCGTTATAGAACATTACATAGCTACAAAGAATAAAAAATTGGATTATTGTCCACTTTTTGAAGTTCACATGGGTAATCTAAAATATGTGTTTATTTATAACATTCCTGCTTGCCTGGTGTTTTCCACCTGCATTGCCTTGTCACCCCTTCTTACTTAAACCAAATTGCTCAACAGCATATCTTGGTCCCACACTCCAAGGAAGCAATTGTAATGTAAAGCAAATAACTAATCAGTAGACTTCAAAACTAAAGCCATTCATAACATGTTTTGGGTGTGTTAAAGCTAGAAGAGAGAGATGGAGCCCAAAAATGTTTTAAAAAAACCCTCCAAACCAAAAACCAAATAGTAGGAGGATGTTTGGGCTTTAGTGCCCTGTCATTTGACTCTATACGTGCTGAGTGAAGTTGGAATTCTTTTGTAGTCATCTGGTAGTGATGATGACACTGAACTACCTGTCCAGAGACAGCTCCATCTGCTCCAGCCCCAACCTGCCCAGCCTGACTAGGTCTTGTTATGTTTCACTTTGCTATACTCTTTTAATTGTATATCATGGTATATATAGTACATAATGCACAGTTTCATAGCTTGTTTCAACATTTTGCAAGAACCCTCAAACCATTGCTATATGAATTAGAACTTGTTACATTTAAAAAGTGAAATAGGGGAGACAAAATGAAAAAACATCTAAGATGTACTTTTCTACGCTTTTGTATTTAACTTGGGACATCTATTCTCATGTCTAGGTTATGTGGAAGCTTTAGTGATACCTGCAGGAGCGAGGAGAATCAAAGTTGTGGAAGAAAAACCAGCTCACAGTTACTTAGGTAAATGTCATGTTTCAGCGTTCATGTCCTGGTTTAGTCAGGTTTTAGCAATGGTCAGTTTGGTCAGCATGCTAGCTAAACATGCTTTTGTGATTAATCAAAACTCCAAGTGGAAAAAAAAAATCTGTGAAAAATGCTTCTAAAGAAATTTTGTAGAAACAATAAAATAAAAGAATGGTGATAGCACCATTCTTCATATAGGTTTTATTTTGAACTTCTGTCTCATCTCATTTTGTTTATAGAATGTGTCAAAGAATTAATTTAGATGATGTAAGAAAAATGGTGCGTACTTTATCTTCAACATTTTCAATTTTTCATACAGAAAGCGCTAAAGAAATTACTTCACATTAAAACTAATGAAAAGGAGTTTATACTGAAACATGGAATAATTTGTGCTCAGACAACAAAAAGCCCACATTGACCAACATAAATCTAATCACCAGCAAAGTCAAAGCTCTAAAATTAGACTAAGAAAGCAGAAGAGTATTCCTTCACGTTTTGAATTGTCTGAAAGTTTTAATGAACAAATTTAATCGCAATGAATTTATTTATTTTTTTTAGTTTTTCCATTTTAATGAAACTTTCTTTCATATAAGAAAGATTTTTTCTTTTAATGAGTTTTAAAGCTGTTGTATAGGAAAAATCATAATTAGTGCTGTTCCATGCACTGCTTAAGTTTAAATTGAGAGAGACTTTGTATGAGAAATAGGACAATGAAATAAAAAATCCCCTGGTTTAATCACTGTTCTTAGTTCTGCTCATAAATAATATCTACATTTAAAGAAACTTTTTACTTGAGTGTTCTCAGTTCTTCAGTTGAGAGAAAGTTGAAAATGGTGCATCTTAATTACGACAGCTTAAGTTATCAATGGGATACTCTTGGTTTGTCATGGGGTCTGCACCTGCCATGTCAAGGAGATTTAAATGTCTGGATTATTTCATTGCTCCCCCGTGGCCCATAGAGATGGATACGTAAGAGTGTTAAATCAATAACCGAAGTGTCATTGACATATTTTCTGAATTTTCCAAGTTTTTTTTGTTTTCCCTCTGTGTCTGCTGTGTTAACATATGCGGACAACAAAAATTCTATGATTTTTTATTTTTAAAATGATGCAAAAATAAATAAATGTTGAAATTGGATTTGGGGAAATTAATTCCTTTTTCACGAGTAGCAAACTGATTCATCTCTTACCTTACAAAAGACAAAAAGAATGTAATGCTTTTTATGCCCATGAAATAATGTCAGTCATGCTGCTTATTTTTGAAAGTTGCTAATTGGTGCATAATCAGCTCTTAATTGCTTGTCATTTTAATTTTACTTATCTTAATTTCACTAATGTCAGTGTAAATAAGGATTAGGCAGTATTTCACTGCAATTCTTTTTGTTAAGCCTTTATGGGGAAGCAGGAACAGGTCTGCTACAGTATTTTGAATTAAAACCTGCGTGTTGCACCTCCTTTTCTTTTTTAACTAGCGGCAGGTACTTAAATGTTTTTCACTTATAGGGGGTTTATTTGAAAGCATAAAAATCTGAATTCAATAGGAACAACATTTTGAACAGGAGTAACATAATGGAAGTTTTTTGAGGAAGGCATATATATTTCATCTTAGAAACAATGTTCTTCAAAATACTGTGATGAAAAATGTGAAATATAACACAGATTCATGTTTCTGATTTGTTTTCTATCTTTACAGTTCTGTATGCTAATTTTATGTTGCATAGTACTTTGCCCTATGCATTTATGTTCTTGAAATGAGTCAATACAGGCCAATGCTATTTCTATTTTGCTAATTGCCATATACACATTTTAGGATTAAGTTTTTTAAGTAATTGTGTAATTAGAGATGTAGCTGTGAGCACACTTTAATCCAGTGTACGCTAAGAGCTGTGGTTTACAAAGCAGAAGCTAATTTAAACCGAGGGAAGATTTGATCCCTGTTGTGCGGCACAGGTGAAATACAGAGAGAGCCTAAGGGAAATGCCCTTCTCTGGATTGATTTACTGGCCAGGAAGCAGAGTCACTATGATCTGGAAGCTGCCATGGTGTTGCTGAAGTGATTAGTAAAGCTACAGCCCACATCAGTAGCATCATTGGGTGATTGTGCTGTTGAAGCAAATCTTCAGAGGCGTTCTTCCTGAACACCTCAGATGTCCTCTTTATCTGAGGCATATCAACATACACCATGGTAACAGGAGCTCTGGTGTCGTAGGAGAAAAGACAGGGTGTAACTTTCAACTGCGTTTACCGAATTGATCGGTCTGTCGAAGTCTGTCCTGTGGGAAGGTAGAAGCACCGATATAGCCAAACATTAAGTATTCCTTCTTATTGACGTTAGATGAGAAAATGCATAAGAGATTGTGATTCTTCTTTCATCAGCAGAGTATTCAGGAATAGGAATTATTTGTAGCAGTATAGACGGGGGGGGGGGGGGGGGGAGTGTTTATTTAATTTGAGAATATTTCCTAAAGCATATACTTACTAATTTTGGAATTGGAATTCATTATTTTAAGAAAGAATTTTGAGATTTATTTTTAAAGAATAAACCTGCAGTGATAACCCTCTCTGCTTTTAACTGTGTTGACATGAGACTTGGTTCATTGTCAGTTACTTTAATGAAAACTATTGTAAGAACAGCTGTAAAAAACTTGTTTCAAGAATTATCCAGATTTCTGTGGTCTAAGATAACGCCTTTTCTGTCGCTAAATTTTCATTTATATTTGGAAGGTATTAAAAGCTTTTTCAAAAATAATTCTTAATGTAGGATACAAAAAGAAAGATTACAGGATTTTTGTGGAAGAGATACACTAGGCTTTTGAGATTAGAGAGTTTATTCCCGCGACACTTGTATAACGGCATGACAGGTCCAGGCTCCATAATGAATTAATAAGATCAGTTAATGGTGTATAACTATACAAATGATGTACAATCTAAAACCTGAAATTTTTCTGTGCTAATTGGAAATGAGAGAAATTACTTATTTTCAACTGAACTAGAGAAGCAGATTAGCTGTATCATTATTCTGATGTATGTGAGCAAGCTTCTTGAGGGATATAGACCCTTTGGACCCACAGTTTAACACTGCATGCCATTGTAATTGCTGATTGTCTTACAGGTATCAAGTACATAGGTGTGCTGTATTCTTGTCTGATTTCCTTTATGAAGTATGTTTTCAAGTTAAAAAAAAAAAATGTTGGCCCATATTTTGGAGGAGGAGGGTGTGGGAAAGCAGATGGGGTCTGACAAATAATACAAAAGTTTGAATCCCTCATTTCTGACAATGTTAGTAGTTTCAAAACACCTTGGACCAAATCCTTAGACTATGTAATTTCTAATTTCAAGGGAAGCCAGTTGAGGAGCTGGTCCAGAGTCCACTGGCACTAAGTATGTTTTTATTTCATATATAGAGGGCCATAGATGATGGTTAATAAGTAACACCTTTTGAAATCATTTTGCATCAAGATGAAAAAAATGCCCTCTGTATGACAAAATGGATTGACCTCACAGAGCTGCCTTTGAAAAGCAGCGGTGAACAGATTAAGAATTTATGGGTAAAAATCAGGGGCCAACCCAACAAAGGAAGCTTCGTGATTGGTGTTTACTACAGGCTGCCTAACCAAGGGGAGCCCATTGACAAAGCATTCTTATTTCAGCTACAGGAAGCATTACGCTTGCAGGCTCTTACCCTGCCTGGGGGTGTCAATAACCTGACATCTGCTGGAAAAACAGCACAGTAAGCTGTAAACTGTCCAGGAGACTCTTGGAGTGTATCAAGGATAATGTCTTAATACAGGTGCTAGACAGCCCAGCCAGAGAAACAGCGTTACTGGACCTTGTTGGTTGCTTACCAACACGGATGAACTAATTAGTGAGGTCAAGCATGATTGCAGCCCAGGCTGCAGTGATCATACCCTGGTGGAACTCATGATCTTGAGGGGTGTGGGCCAGGTGAAGACTAACGCCAGGATTCTGAATGTTTGGAGAGCAAACTTTCGGTTGTTTTAAGGAATTAGTGGATGAGACCCCCTGGGAAGCTGCCATCAGGGATAAGGGAGCAGAACAGAGCTGGCAGCTCTTTAAGCACATTTTTTCCTAGATTGCAAGAGCTCTCAATTCTCACATGTAAGAAATCAGGCAAGGAAGGCAGGAGACCAGCATGGCTGAGTAAGGACCTCCTGGTCAAACTGAAGGTAAGACGGAAATGCATAGACAGTGGAATCAGGGACAGGTATCCTGGGAAGAATACAGGGATGCTGCCCATATGTGTAGGGATGGGACCAGGAGAGCTAGGGTATGGCTGGAGCTGACTTTAGCAAGGAATGCAAATAATAATAAGGGCTTCTACAGGTATGTTAGTCAGAAAAGGAAGATTAAAGAAAATGTACACACACACACACACACAAACACATACCCTGATAAATAAGACAGGAGAACTAATGACAATGAGCATGGAGAAGGCTGAGGTACTGAACAATTTTTTGCCTCAGTTTCAATGGTAATCACTCTTCCCACATCTCTCAAGTCCCCAAACGTCAAGTGGACTGAAGTCCTTCCCATTGTAGATCAGGTTTGAGACCACCTGAGCAACCTGAACATACCAGAGTCCATGGGGCCCAACAGGATGCATGCCAGGGTCCTGAGGGATATGGCTGATGTAATTGCCAAGGCACTCTCAAGCATATATGAAAAGTTATGGCAGTCGGGTTGAGTCCCCAGTCACTGGAGAAAAGGGAATATTGCACCATTTTTAAAAAGGTAATAAGGAGGATCCTGGGAACTACCGACTAGTCAGCCTTACCTCAGTTGAAGTTTTCAAAGTTACTCAAATCTCAAGTCTTAATGTTCTTAAGATGGCTTGAAGGGAACACAGGATAACCTGAATAGAAGTGAAACAACAACTTCTTTGACGGAAGATACCAGTGAAGTTACTCTCATTTAGAATTGAATTTCAGTAATTTTTTTTTATTTGTCAATTTTCTTGAGAAAAATAAGGGTTAGCCAAAATGATATTGTTTTGGTACTTTTCTGGAGAGTACGAATAACTTTTGCACTGAACAAAAGGCAAAATTCACAATTCACAAAGATGTCGACTTTCCTCTTATTTTGGTACAAATGCCTTTTTTCTTAACCTCTCCATAAAGCATGGCAATTTCATTTAAGCAAAAATTTCAAAGTTAATGTAGTGGTGTAGTATTGTACAGTTTTCCATAGAAAGCAATAAAAGGAATAGTAGGCACAGATTTACCCAGTGGAGCGCCAAGACCAGGGTACTGTTGCTCCCCACTGAGCACTGGGAGATGCAGTAGCTGAACTGTGAAATGTTGCATCTCTATGGCTGTGTAGCCTCTTGCACCTGATTGGAAGAGTTTATATGCCTGGTGCACATTGCACTCATCACCATTACTTAATTGTCATTCTGATGATAGCTATTTTATGCTTTACAGAGATACAGTTGTAATTAGCTCCCTTGTTTTAGCACAAATTTTGGTCTTCATTAAAGTTGCAGCAGGTTTTCCCAGTCTGAATTTGCTTTTTTTTGTCTTTTTAGTTGTAGATGTATTGCTTGATTTGTATTGCCTGAGAGAGGATACACTTGTGTGCTGAATTTTCTTCCTGCGTTGCATTACTTTCTATAGGAAATCCTCCTTTATCGAAAGCTGAGCAGAGTGGGAGTATGTGTATGGTGTGGAATAAAACTCAGTGAGCTTGCTTACAATATGGGGTGTGACAAAGTCAAGAACAGAAGCTAGACTGCCTGAATCCAAGCCTAAATTTTAGGCTCGAGGATACCTTTTCTTACTTTGTCTAACCCTGGTGGCTCAAGTGAGGAATCTGAAAGCAGAAAATACAAGATCTGGCAGGATGCAAAGGCAGGGACTATAAGAATGAAGAACCGCCCACTGTAGGAGAAGATCAGGTTCGGGACCATCTGAGGAACCTGAAGGTGCGTAAGTCCATGGGACCTGATGAAATCCATCCATGGGTCCTGAGGGAGCTGGCAGATGAAGTCGCCAAGCCGCTTCCTATTATATTTGAAAAGTCATATCAGTCTGTTGAAGTTCCCACTGATTGGAGAAGGGGAAACATAACCCCCATTTTCAGAAAGGGACAAAAGGAAGACCCAGGGAACTACAGGCCAGTCAGTCTCACCTCAGTGCCTGGCAAGATCATGGAGCAGATCCTCCTGGAAACTCTGCTAAGGTACATGGAAAATAATGAGGTGATTGGTGATAGGCAACATAGCTTCACCAAAGGCAAATAGTGCCTGAGAAACTTGGTGGCCTTCTATGATGTTGCCACAGCATTGGTAGATAAGGGGAGAGCAACCGACGTCATCAACCTGGACTTATGCAAAGCGTTTGACACTGTCCTGCACGACATCCTGGTCTCTAAATTGGAAAAGCATGGATTTGATGGACGGACCACTTGGTGGTAAGGAGCTGGCTAGATGGCCACACTCAAAGGGTTGCAGTCTATGGCTCAATGTCCACATGGAAACCATTGACGAGTGGTGTTTCACGGGGGTCAGTACAGGGACCAGTGCTGTTTAACATCTTTGTCAGTAACATGGACAGTGGGATTGAGTGCACCCTCAGCAAGTTTGCCGATGACACCAAGCTGTGTGGCACAGTTGACACACTGGAGGGAAGGGATGCCATCCAGAGGGACCTTGACAGGCTTGAGAGGTGGGCCTGTGCAAACCTCATGAAGTTCAGCCAGGCCAAGTGCAAGGTCCTGCCCCTGGGTCATGGCAATCCCAGGCACAAATACAAGTTGGGCGGAGAATGGCTTGACAGCAGCCCTGAGGAGAAGGACTTGGGGGTGCTGGTAGACGAGAAGCTCAACATGAGCAGGCAATGCGCACTTGCATCCCAGAAAGCCAACCGCATCCTGGGCTGCATCAAAAGAAGCGTGGCCAGCATGTCGAGGGAGGTGATTCTGCCCCTCTACTCTGTTCTGGTGAGACCCCACCTGGAGTACTGTATCCAGCTCTGGAGTCCTCAGCACAAGAAGGCCATGGACCTGTTGGAACGGGTCCAGCAGAGGGCCACGAAGATGATCAGAGGGCTGAAGCGTCTATGCTATGAGGACAGGCTGAAAGAGTTGGGGTTGTTCAGCCTGCAGAAGAGAAGGCCCTGAAGAGACCTTATAGTGGCCTTCCAGTACCTGAAGGTACTGAAGGATGGGGAGGGACTCTTTATCAGGGAGTGTTATGATAGGACACGGGGCAACTGCCTCAGACTGAAAGAAGGTAGATTTAGATTGGATATCAGGAAGAAATTCTTTACTGTGAGGGTGGTGAGGCACTGGAACAGGTTGCCCAGGGAAGTTGTGGCTGCCCCATCCCTGGAAGTGTTCAAGGCCAGGCTGGATGGGGCTTTGAGCAGCCTGATCTAGTGGGAGGTGTCCTTGCCCATGGCAGGGGCGTTGGAACTAGATGATCTTTAAGGTCCCTTCCAACTCTAACCATTCTGTGATTCTGTGATTTCTCTATTCTGGGGCTAGGATTCCGGTCCCCTGCACATGTCTGCATGCTGTGGCACACATGTTCATTTTAAAGACAAGACAAAATGATGCAAGGTCTGCTGCTCTCCAGGGAGACGATGCTGCTCCATCTGAGCAGCATGACCCAACTGGACCTCAGCGCTTTCGAGTACATTTGTTTTGTTTCTCCACTGGGAAGAGGATTGGCCCCTACAGTTTAAACACTAAGCAGAACTTAATTACCATTAATAATAAAATGTTTAAACCTAAAATACCGGTTTTTAAATCTTGAAAAATCACTGGTTATTTTTAGTACAGGGCTGTTCTACAGTGTTAATGGATTTTATAGTCTTAACATTTATTACAAAGTGCTGCAGTGGTACACATCAGTGGTGTCTTACGCAATTGTATTTCTGCCAGTCCATAGACCTGTTGCCATTGTTTCCCATAGAAACAAAACATAACAGTATAAATATGAATAGGAGAGAAGATGATTACAGGAGTGACTCACATTAACTTATGACTTTAAAAAAGAAATCTTGGACAAGGCTTAAACTTTTGAGGTACTCTTCCAGCAGTCTTATGCCAAACGTGCAATTTCAATGAAGAGGAATGTGTAAAACTTCTTGTTCTGAAGGTGACTTCAAGTATATTCTACTTCACATGATTATTTCAGACCTGATCTGGACAAAAGAAAATAAAGTAAAATAAAATAAAATTACAAGTCTTTCACAGAAGAACCTGTTTAGTTTGCTATAGAAAATTAATGTAAAATCCTGTGCTCTCAATGTATGAACTGACTTGATGATGCTTTTGAATATAAATTAGGCCAACAAGAGGAATGATTCAGCCAAAAAGAATAATCTTTTCCTATTTATTAGAAGCATCAAATGTTCATTTTGAAAGTGTGTAAAATAAGTATTTAGGTAGGATGACAGTAGTATTGTCACATTCCAAGGTGCAGAAAAAGGCAAATTTAGTTATTAGAGGGAAAAGAATAATGAACTAGAATTTTTTTGAAGCTTTAGCATAATTCCATAAATCTTGAAGAGTATCTTGTGAAAATTTTGTTTCCCATGCCTTCATGGATTATGGAAATGGCCATCCTGGGAATACAGAATGGTTGTCTTTGCCTTAAATTAATTCAGTGATCGAATTATGAATTATGCTGGAGCCTGTCAGTCTCTTTAGGCATTAAAACACTGATGTTAACTTCAAGTAATGTTAAGCACACATGGTTTTGCCAAGCATTCCTTTCAGAAAGTGTTTCTGAAGCATGTTCCAATTTAAGTTCATGTATAGTAGGATTCATAAATATCTGTGCAAACCGAGTAAGGTGATTTCACCTACTTACTAAATTATCCAAACAGGAAGTTAAAGGAGGCCCAAATCACTACTGAACAGATACTGTTTATGTTAGTATTTTTTCATGTATTTTACAGCTCTTCGAGATGCTGGAAAACAGTCAATCAATAGTGACTGGAAGATTGAGCATTCAGGAACATTCAATATTGCCGGGACAACTGTCCATTATGTTCGGAGAGGTCTCTGGGAGAAAATATCAGCCAAAGGTCCCACGACATCACCTTTACATTTACTGGTATGACAATATGGATTTGGTTTTATTACCTGAGTCCTATCATATAGCATGGTAACTAATATTTTTTTTTCCAGGCTCCTGAAGATAATGAGATCTATGTAAGATATACCTGCTTTTAAACATATATATACACACACACACCTGATTATATATATAGATACATATATATATACACACACACACCTGATTATATATATAGATCTGTCGTCCGACTTCTAAAAAAATGTATTTAAATCCAAGAATAATCTTTACATTGTTGAGGCAAGCTGGAAGGTCTCAGCATTCCTACAAATGTCATAAAAAGCTGATGTGCTGCTTAAGGAGAGAGATTCAAATTAATATCAGATGGTTTTTATCCTGGCTGACTATAGCACAGCATCGCCATTTGAGGATTGCAGTCACCAGGTTCTCCATGAAGTACAGTTTTGGTGCATTTCAGTGAAGGGGAGGAAAAGTTGATAGCCACCAGAAAGAAAGAGGAAGATGAAGAAGGATTACTTCACAATTCAAAACCCTTCAAGTGCAAGAAATTGTCTGGTATATCTGAAATAGTTTTAAATCTGATGCATCTAGGAAAGACCTCCTCTATTTAAGAGCACTGAAATCACAGGACATAATCATCCTCCAGATTTCTGGTGAAATCTGTTTGCTTATTTCACACGGAGAGCTTTTCTTCGACCTTTCTGTTAAGTAAAATAATTTTTCCAATTGTCTTGATTTGGATAGTGTCATTAATTCCTTCTACAAAATCCATCAGGAGGGTTGAAAGGCTATAGGACATTAAGTCATTCTGTCGTGCTTTTTAAGATTATCTCCTCACAGTTCAGAGTTTGTCTTCCACAGTGTCTGTGTACATAGGTAGGTTTTCCTTCTCTCTGTCTTGCAGGTGCTGCTCTTCCATGACCAGAGCTATGGTCTACACTATGAGTACACAATCCCACTGGATCCTCTTCCTGAGAATCAGAGCTCTAAAGTACCAGAGCCTCTTTTCATGTGGACTCATTCTGGCTGGGAGGACTGTGATGCTGTATGTGGAGGAGGTAAAATAAAAGAAAAATGTACACACACACACACATATTAAAAATGTATATGTATATACAATGTGTATGTACATGTACTATATATATGTGGGTGCATACAATATGCATATATATGTATATACACTGCGTGTGTGTGTATATATGTATCTCAATTAAAACACATGGTGTATTAATATTTAAGACTCTAATGGTCAGTGTTTTATATTTAATAGAAATATCCTCATTGCAGCTTGTATGATTCCATACAATGGTGGACATACTTCAGCCTCATGCTTCCTGATTATATTAAAAGAATAGTCATAACTCTAGGAAAAGATTCAAACTAAATAAAGTAAGTAGAAAAAGATGGTAGTGAAAGAACAAAATCTAGATTAACAAAGCAAGTTCAGGACGCAGTTTCCAAGAAGAAATACAAGTGCAAGAGCTAGAACAAGAATAGAAAGTCCATATGCATTCCGCTCTGTATTTGGAACTATTGAAGATAAATGATCTGTAAAAGACATTGCAAACTACAGAAAAGCTGAACCCCAGTCTGAGATCAAATATGTACAGTTAGTAACATGAGTTGAGGATGATCCAGAAACATATGGAACAAATATTACAACAGCAGATATTAGTATGCTGATGTGATATTTTCCCTATGTTTATGTTTATAAACCATAAAAAATGTGAATTTGGAAGAACAAAATACAGATATGAAAGCAAGTATTGGAGCATGAATGGTATTGCTGTAACAAAATCCTTTAAAACTGCTATTTAGAAGATGGTTATTCAATGGGGTAATTACACCGAAAAAACACTTTAGAGGTTTTTTTTAATGAATGTAGCCTAGAGATCTGTTCATACCTTATGCAATTAGTCAGACTTACACCTTGAATTTGAAATCTTGATTTTTTGAAACCTGCATTTCCTGCTTACGACCTCAACAGTCATAGTTGCTCTGATCAGCAGTTCTGAAAACTGCTGTGCACCTTGTGATTGAATAAGAAGGCCTGGAAATGCTTTACTTTCTCATAACAGCAGCATAAGGAACACAGTGTTCTAGCTCCTTTAACTCTGTGAACAATCCTGGTGTCATGACAGATTACTGTAGTTTCCATAAACATGCTTTTTGTGGTTTGGTAAGAAAGCGTCTTCCCTGAAGGTATTTTGTATGTGGTGCTAGTAGCATCCTCTGTTTCTTAGTAGTGCATTCCTATTCATTTGGAGTATTCATGCTTTTTACAGTTTCCTGACGTATTTTTAGAATAATTTTAATGCTACCACAATCTCTCATTATTGCCCCAAATATTTCTAAGGTTACCTATCATCTGGAGAAGTCTTAAAATGCAGTATGACAGTAATTTATTCTACATTAATGCTTAAGTAAATATTTAAGTGTTTTACTGTAATGTTTATTTATCATATTTTTATGTTGTAACTGGCCTTCATTTTTTGTTATTGTCTAAAATAGCCGAGTTAATACAAACTTCCATAAAAGTTATTTCTACTGCAAATATTCTGAAATACAAGTGAAAGATTGTTCCTACTTTAGACAAAACCATTTTAACTGTTCTTTTCGTTCTTCATATTTAAATATGAAGCAATAATGAAATTAAAATGCTGCAGCTTGTACCCTGTGTAAATATTTGTGTTTCAATTTTTAACATCAATATTTTGATGAATCTGATTAAAGAATATAACAATTATCGGTAGTTTTGCTTAAATGTTTAAAGCGTATGTCAGGATGAAACTATTGATGAAGCCATGTGGTTTTGTGCGTGTTTATATATGTAACTGTTCTGCGACCTCCTATGCTGCAGAAAAGCTTTCTTTTCTGTGGGAGAGCATATGAATACAGAGATGTATATGTAAATGCAGAGAGAATAGTCAAACATTTCAAATGCTGTATATGATAGATTAGTTGCATGTGCTCTCATATACACAAGCGCTGTGTAAAATGTCAGCTGTGGTCACACACATAATGCGCATTTATAACTTAACCGCTCCATCCGCAGGCACATTTCTGACCACAGGGAATGTTGCATGCTTAAGTCTGCCTTGCCCCTGCATGCACCCTGTTTGCTGGTAAACTTCCAGATAGAAACAGAGTCTTAAAATGTAACCATAGGAAAAAATGGTTATGAACCTGTTTTCTACTAATTGAAGTCTTTAATTCAAGGATTGCTAGTTTGCTAAAGACAGGCTCCCTGTCTAATTACAATCCTGCTTGCGGTAAGTAGTATGTTAAATTCTGATTTCTAATGCCTCCAGCTTCACGAGACACCAGGCTCCAACCCACCCATCAGGGCAAGGTTTCTGTGCAGAACATGCACTAGATCTCTGCAGGCAGGACCCAGCTTCCTAAATGATTACCCTACAGATCAGGTCAGTTTTGTGCCCTCTTTAGTTCGTGGGAAATAGTGCAGGGTCCTTACTGAAGGTTCCACATGCTGAGTGCCGGCCATGCCTGCCAGTATACTGATAAACCAGGCAGAACTACTAAGCTCGAGCAAGACAGAGAAGCAGGACTTGTCATTCCTTTTCTTATTTTATATATTAATGAACAACCATACTTTTCCCTGTAATTTTTGTGCAAGCTTTTCTCAGCGCTGGGGCCTCAGCAGTTGAGAAAGAAACAATTATTCCAGTAAGGCCTATGACTAGTTACAGGAATAGAGCAACAAAACTCTGTTGACAATGACGTGCAAAGATTGGATTATAAAATCAAATTGTTCCCTAGAAACTTTAATATCTCTCTTAAGCTGCCTGCTAGCTTTGATTTTCTTTTACAGGTTTTACAGTTCTTTTAGCCAAACTGTACATGAAATTGCTGTGCCTGGTAAAGATATTTTCATCCTTCCTTTTTTAACGAAGTTGCATATTCCTGGTTTCCCCACATACCTGCTTTATTTTTGACTAGGTGAAAGAAAGACAACCGTCTCTTGCACAAAGATTATGAACAAGAATATCAGTCTTGTGGACAATAAGAAATGCAAATATTTAACAAAACCTGAACCACAGATTCGCAAGTGCAATGAACGGCCGTGCCAGACCAGGTAATAATGATTTGGTTAAATTAAACTGTAATACCAGATGTAAAAATCCTGGGTGCTAAGAGAGATGACTGCCTCTGGCAATGAATGTGCAGTAAATACATGCAAACAAGAGGTTATAATGCAAAATGTAGGTAAAATAGAAACTTGCTGCTGTTTGTCCAGAGTTTTAATGAAAGAGAGTCTTTAAGCACCATGCCTAAATCAATTCTTATTCAATAAAGCAGCTCATTACTTATATAACAGAATGATGCGTACTATGAAATTGAAATTTAAATTCTTTTTAAATAAAGATGGATTTAATCCCATGCTTTAAGTAATTATATACTTTAGTGTTTTGTTCAATCAAGGCTTTGCTTCTTTGGAAGTTCTCAGTAAGGTCTGGGTGCACTAAGTAGTAAATAAATAAATAAAATATGTTAATTGTGTCTTCTACATTGATGCAACTTGAAGTATAACGAGCCTTCCACTCACTCCTCTCCTCCCTCTCCCTCATTCTTTTGTATAGAATCATAGAATCATTGAATTGCTAGGTTGAAAGGGACCTTTCAGATCATCTAGTCCAACCATCAACCTAACTCTGACAAAAACCATCACTAAACCATATCTCTGAGCACTACATCTACCTGTCTTTTAAATACCTCCAGGGGTGGTGCCTCAACCACTTCCCTGGGCAGCCTGCTCCAGTGCTCTCAGTGTAAAAATTTTTCCTAATACCCAGGCTAAACCTCCCCTGGCACAACTAGAGGCCATTTCCTCTTGTCCTGTTACCTGGGAGAAGGGACTGACCCCCACCTATCTCCAGCCTCCTTTCAGGTAGTTGCAGAGAGCGATAAGGTCTCCCTTCAGCCTCCTTTTCTCCAGGCTAAACAATCCTACGTCCCTCAGCCAGTCCTTATAAGACTTGGGCTCTAGACCCCTCACGAACTTTGTTGCCCTTGTCTGGACCCGCTGCAGCACCTCACTGTCTTTTTTATGGTGAGGGGCCATGTGGATCAATAGGCCGAACTAGACTCTGATGGTGGAATGGTGGAAGAAGCTGGAGGAGCACTTTTTCTCTGAATTTCACCCCAGGAGGCAGCTGCAGCATGCAGCCCGTGCCAGTCAAAGCCCACCCCATTTGGTGTCGCTGCAGCGGAGCTGGCGGCCTGCTCCTTGCACTGGCTGTCTGGGCTGGCACAGTGACGCATTTCAGAGTTTGCCATCCTGCTTCCAAATGGCAGCGAAGAATTATGACTGTCCCCGACTATTGTGTGGACTTGGGGAAGGTATCTGGTACCTTTCGAGGGAGGGGACAGCAGCTAGCAATAGTCGGCTTCATCCCCAGGAGTAAGCACAGGTCTGTTGCAGTCATCTGGAGGAGAGGTAGATGGTATTTTTAAAGAAAACACTGCAAAGTAAATAAAATGTAAATATTGTTGAAGAAAGTATGTAAAATGAACTGCAAGACATTGCTTTCTTGGAAAGGATGAAATACTGAAATTGAGAAAACACGCAAAAAAAAAAAAAAAAAAAAAAAAAACCAACCAAAAAAACCCAGTAAGGTTTGGACTTACCCAGACTAGGGTATTACACTTTGGAAGAATTATTTGTGTTTCATAATATACGTACTTGAGCAGGTCTTTATTTTATTTTATTAACATCACTGTGCACTTAATGGATAGAAATGGAATAGTCTGATCTTTTTCTGAGGCCTTGCCAACTATAAATTGTCAATGTAGTTTTTCCAGCTTATTAAATGAAATATTTTAAATGTTGCTAATTGCTACTCAGAGACGCTGTGCTGAGAAATGTAGGATATCATGATTGTTAACTTCTGTTCGAGTTTTTAAAACAGTGTTAGTGATTCTTACAAAACAAATACTGTTAGCTTTCAACAGAAATGTAACTAAAGTGTACACTTGCATAACTAGCTGTTTGTTATTGGCACTTGAAGAAGTATCTTAAACTCTATTTCATTATCTTGACAGGCTGTGATTTGTAAACTGAGTCTCTGGACTGATAATAAAAAACTTTAGTTGGATGTTTTATTTTCTTACAACAAATGTGTGACAGAAGGTTGGAACAGATTTGTTAAATCTCAGTTTCCTAAAAACTCTCCCTTGCAATCTAAGTCTTCTGGGACATACTTGTGTACTACAGAGCTGTTTGATTTTTAAGGGCACATGGCCATAGTCTGGAGCTATAGAACATTTGGGGAAAATTATGTTCTAGAACGATTGCACTCCAGGTACGTGGGCTTTGCCAAGCTGCTTCAGCCTTCCTTGCTGGTAGGATTTAAACCACACAACCTGAGTTAGGCCTGACCCCGAAGAACATGAAGAAGTCTGGGCTCTTACATTTCTCCAGAGCAATGAGCCTTTTATACAGGAGTGATTCTGTCTTGCAACTGAGCATTTTCAAAGAATGCTGGACTTTACATGCATGGCATGCAGTTGACATATAGATAGCCATATTGATAGAGAATAACAGACAGGCTGATCAGTGATCTGTCATCTTTAAAACGTATGTCTATTTTTGAGCTTTTCTAATGGGAATTAAAATAGGAGGAGAGTACTGTGAAAACACAGGGACAAAGGACTAGGGAATGAAATGATATGAAGATTAACACCTTATTTAATGTAAAATACGCTAGATGAATAAGTAATCCATTAACAAAGTGAAGTTAAAACAAGGTGAAAAACATGCAAGTATGTCATGGTGTGTGTTAGGGTAAGGAAGAGAGTAAGATGATGTGATGGTACTTTTCCCTTCCTGATTTCTTGTTACTGCATTGCCTGTATTTCTTTGTAGATGGATGATGACAGAATGGACTCCGTGTTCAAGGACGTGTGGAAAAGGGACCCAGAACAGACAAGTAGCCTGCACACAGCAGCTCAGAAATGGGACCCTGATCAGGGCTAGGGAGAGGGATTGCCTTGGGCCAAAGCCCGCTTCTGCACAGCGCTGTGAAGGCCAGGACTGCATGACTGTGTGGGAGGCGGGAGTCTGGTCCGAGGTGCTGTATTTGTTTATGCAAATAGTCCATAGCGATTATTTATACCTTACTATTTTCTGGGAATATGATTTTTTCAGCGGCAAGTGGCACAGCTCAGCCTAATGATTTTCACGGTCCTCATGCAATGATTTGGCAAAGGGATCAGGGACTAAGAAAACCAGCCGCGTAGAACTACTACATTTTACCTAGTTAATGTCCTGGAACAGTTTCTTTTGGCCAGTTTTCAAGCACGTATAATCAAGTATGTCCTGACTGTAGTAGTGGGTAACCAGGGGTAAATGGAATTAAGGCCATCGCTTATCAGCTACCAAGCCTTGGCTTCAGATTGAGAACATCTCTGACATACTTTTGTACCAAGGGGTGTTGATCAGCAGCCATTCTGCTTCAGAGAAGCTGTCAGGGGAGCTGCTTGCAAAGAAGGGCATTTCTTTCCCTTCCTCTCTCTTCTCACCTCTTTTTCCAAGAACAGCACAAGCAGTGGGCGAAAGGGCTTATAAATAACACAATTTCACCTAAGTTGCATCCTGAAGCATTGCTGTAGAAAATGCAATTATTATTCAAAAAGCTTTATTAATTTAAGATCTTTGAATGCATGGGTCCATTTGACTTTCTTCTTCCTCTAAAAAGCTGTGCTACTTCTAGAAGCAATTGACTGTGGTGGAAGGGTGGTGTTATCATTCCCATCTGGACAAGCTGATGGTTTTGTTTGGAGCATCTGTCTCCATTGAAAGAGCAGGGCAATTCTGATTGCCTCCCGTACCAGAAGCTGTGCTATGGGTCCCTCTGGGTTCCAAATACAAGTAGCAGATTCTGAACTTGGGTGCAGTTCTTTCTTTGGGCTCCTCTGCTCAGCAGCACCCCTTGATACCCAAGGAAGAAACAGCTAAGACATAGGGAATGTTTTCAGAGATAAGAGAAGTAAATAGCAGCAGTTCTTGGTTTGGTACACAGAGGTTTATAATGCGAGGGTTGGCTGTGAGAAGAATGGTATTCACTTGAGAGGTGCAAGAAAGAAACCTAGATTGTTTAGTTGGTTTGTTTTACTTGAGAGATGAGAAATAAGTAAGCATGTTTTTGTTGGAAGCGATAAATACATTTTGAAGAGTGAGGTGTTTCCCATGGCCATTCCTACTATCACCATTATATTGGAAGCTAGCCATTACTGCTTCCTGCAGTTATAATCAGCTTGGCAAAGGAGAGTTTTGATCTGCAAGCAGTGGGATGATCAAAAGCAGTGATAATGTTTTGAGAAGGAAATGGCATAATTTTTGGCAGTGTAAGTGGAAATCGTGGAAAAAAACATAGATTAAGACCTTCTGTGCAACTCAAAGAGAGTTTTCACATGCTGTATATGCAGTGACTTTGAATTTTCAAATTTAGTCTGGATTCTTGCATAGTTTTAGAATATTTACTTTTCCATTTTAACTTTTTTCCCTCACAAAAAAGGTCTGTTAGACACTAGTAGAATTTTTCTGAAGTTGCTTCATAACTTATTCCTATGAACATTATTTAGATTTTCTTTCATTATATTTCCTTTCATTCAAAGAAAAAAGATTGCCTAATATTTTCAGTATAACATTTTGCATTCATTTCATCATAACTTTTCAGATGTTTTCTTATCCAAAAGCCTAGATTTTCCTTGAGCAAATATTTTTTGATCTAATTATATATTTTTAACTAAAATGCAACAATTATCATTCTACCCAGTAAGTATTTTTTGTTCTTTTGTTAGTTTTTAACAAATCCATTGTCTGTGCAGTTGAAGTTCAGAAGTCAGGAAATCACTGAAGTCTTGAAATATTTATGTTAGCCTGGTAGAGGTCATTAGAAGGGGATAAAATGGGGCAACTATGACTTTTGTAGAAACCTGAAAAACATCTTTTTCCAACAGTGCTCTGTAAAGTGTGGTAAGGGAGTACGGCATCGGACTGTGAGGTGCACCAATCCCCGCAAGAAATGTGTTTTGTCCACAAGACCTAAAGAAGCAGAGGACTGTGAGGACTATTCCAAATGCTACGTCTGGAGAATGGGAGACTGGTCTAAGGTGAGACATCTTTCTGATAGTAGCGCCCCACAGCATAATGCATTTTGGACTTGGGGGTACTGATGGATGAAAAACTGTACATGAAGCAGGCAATGTGAGCTTACAGTCCAGAAAGCCAACCATATCCTGGGCTGCATCAAAAGAAGCGTGGCCAGCAGGTCAAGGGAGGTGATTCTGCCCCTTTACTCCACTCTCATGGGATCACACCTGGAGTACTGCGTCCAGGTCTGGAGCCCTCAGCACAGGAAGGACATGGACCTGTTGAAGCGGGTCCAGAGGAGGGCCACAAAAGTGATCAGAGGGCTGGAGCACCTCTCCTGTGAGGACAGGCTGAGAGAGCTGGGGTTGTTCAGCCTGGAGAAGAGCAGGCTCCGGGGAGACCTTATTGCAGCCTTTCAGTACTTAAAGGGGGTCTGAAGGAAAGGTGGGGACAAACACTTTAGCAGGGCCTGTTGCAATAGGACAAGGGATAATGGCTTTAAACTAAAAGAGGGATGATTCAGACTAGATATAAGGAAGAAATTTTTTACCATGAGGGTGGTGAAACAGTGGCACAGGTTGCCCAGAGAGGCGGTAGCTGCCCCATCCCGGCAACATTCAAGGTCAGGTTGGACGGGGCTCTGAACAACCTCATCTAGTTGAAAATGTCCCTGCTCATTGCAGGGGGGTTGGACTAGATGACCTTTAAAGGTCCCTTCCAACCCAAACTATTCTATGATTCTGTGATTTTGTAACCTGATTGCTTTGTAAGAATTGCTTTTATCAGGAGTTCAGGAGTCTTCCAGTTGAGGGAATAATGAAGCTACCAAAAGAACCAAAACCCAAAACCAAAACATGTAGTCGCACCAAGATCATAGTAAAAATAAAAATCAGAAATATGAAAAAAGCATGAGATGAATCTTCAATATCATGCAAATCTGATATAAATGTATTGTTGTCAGTAGGCAGGCAAGCAACTCCAGAAACTGCACCTCACTCCAACCTCCCAGTTTGCACATTTCATTAATTTCTGTTTACACATTTTGTGTTTCCAATAAGTCACACTCTCTAGCCTTGTAAGGAAGCACGTTTAGCCTATTAAATTTCTACATAGACCATTTAATATCTAAGAATCATCTATTACTGTCTCTTCTGAACACTCGACATAGCTGTCAGTACATTATTTCCTTGGCCTATGGGTTTTGATTTCAGTGAAGTATATAAGCCTAGACCAAACCGTAACAGAAAATATTGGTTAGATCAGTGATTGTGTTATTGGACTGGGACCTTGAACATCTGATACAGTTTTGAATATACAAAACATGTTGAAATACTGAAATTGAACCTGGAGAGTCAAGGTTTTCTCTTGCCATAGCACAGACCACACTTTAGCAGAGATTGTAATCTTTTTTTTTCCTTGCTTCTCTTCATAACTTTGCACACAATACTTCTACTGTCAGTGCCTAACATTATTGCAGCAGTTTTTAACTTGCTTGTATGGAGAAGTATTTAATGTATTTTTAGTTGTCTTTCATGTGATGTAATAGCTGGAAACAAGGACTAAAGCCAGCAGTGAGTGACTAGCCAGTGTTCCAAGAATTAGCTGCAAATACTCTGTGGGTAACTAGTGTTTCATAGAATTCTATTTGGGATCTCCCATTTTATCATGACGGGGTACAAACTGTCACTCTCACATTACTATTTATTCAATTTTCTTTACTTTTTTCAAATTGAAAGGATAAAGGGTAGTGTCAAATTATTTTTTTTTTCTAGTGGTGATCATTTAAAATATTTGGACATATGTTGGAACAGCCTCACAAAAACGAGAAGATAACCTCTCTATGTTAGCTACTTCAAAAGCACAAAGTAGTATAATTGTTATTTTTTTTAACAACAGGAACAACTACAGTAGCAGGGTTACTTTCACAAGATGTGTCTGGCAATAAAGTTCAGTATTTGCATTTCCATACCACAGAACTGCATTAAAAAGCTGCATCATTTATCATTAGCACCAGTAGAGAGTAGGTAATGGAGAAATGACCATCTGCTTTGTTAGTTGAAGCAGTCATTCAAATCAGCTTGCTGAAGCTAGGTAGGGATGCTCAGACAGTTACACTGTGTTCCCAGTGCCTCTGGAGAAAAGAAGAGTTTTATTCTCTATTTCAGTACTTTTCACAAACATCCATGTCATAGATGAATGTACTTCTTCCTGTTTAAAATTTACTGACATCTTTTATGTTCTGCTTTCCTCCTGCAGTCAAAGCTGTTACACTGTCACCTAAATTGTACTTTAAACTTCAAAATCAGAAGATGAGGAAATACTTCATATGGAATTGACAAAACCTTTTGAACGTTAACATATAGCCTGAATGTGCAGCTGAGATTTTCCAAGATTTATACCAAAAAATAGATACTTCAATTTCTCTACAGAGACATGAGTTCAATTTAAAATATACTTGGATTTCCTTTTTTTTTTTTCCCTGTTACTATTCTGTTCCATTGCTAGAGTACATAGCAACATGAAGTCATGGCATACATGTTAATATGTCTGCAATGGGGGAAACAAATGGAAAGCTCAGATAAATGTTAATCTTTGCTCACTGTTTGTTTCTAACTCAGAGGTTCAGTGCAGCCTTCTGTGTTCACTGTTTTTACTCTTTAGGATTGTTCTTGACATTGACAGAAGGCTGTTCCTTTGAGCAGAGCCAAGTTCCCTCAAGCTAATGCCAGGACTTGGCTTGAAAAATTTAAATGACGCTTCTCACACATTAAAACAAGAGGCTTAATGTGATCCTTATTGGCTTTGCTGCTCCCCTTGAACTCCTAAGGCATAATTTTAAACGAAGCTTGAATTGCGCTATTACTGAAAAGATAACATTATTAATAATCATAGTAGAGCTGTAATAGACTTAATTTTTTTAGAGGTACAGTCACAGAGGGATCAAATAATTCTTCTGCTCAATGTTTTAACAATAATACCAAGATCAAAGATATTCGATCAAAATTGCAAGTTCCAATAGGTCAATAAACACATCAATCCTTCTAAAACTCTGAATTAATTTAAAAGCATACTGTTTAGCCTGGACTGTATGCAGCATTAAACTCCGTAATAGCTCTTAAGTCAGCAAGGTGGCTCAATACGCTAAATATTGCTGTTCTTAACATTAGTTGGGCTCTATGCCTGCCCTTGTGAGGAAAATGAGTACGATGAGAAAGTAAAGAATAAAAGCTTAAGCTGAGCTTCTGGAGCCAGCATCTAGCAACATTACCAATTACATTGTCTTTTCCCAGTGAATGCTATCCTTGGAATACCATACTTAACAATGTACAAGTGACCTTCAGATGAGGAAAGCTTATAGCTCATAGCTACTGTAGCACCAGCTAGGGTGAGGCGTAGCTCAGTCTTATTAGCAGCAGTGTCCGATACTAAATTGTGTGTTGCTACCCATTTCAAGGACAGGGTCATGCTCAGAGGAATTCACCATGTAAGAATAAACAAGTAGGCAGGGGAGAGGTGAAATGAAATTCATATGAACTGTGTGTTTACACATCCACCTGGCTTACTAGAGAAGTTCACATCATTGTAGAAGTCATTCTCCAAAAAAGACTTCAATATCAACAGTATAAGGTGCTCAAAGGGCGGCAGGTCTGGGGTGCTTTACTTTATGTATAAAGTTGCGTATATTTTTTTTGCTGTTACCTAGACTCTTCAGAACATTGGTGGAATAAATGAAGCATGAGAGACATGATGAATTTTGGAAGGGAGAATAATTTGGAGAGTGAATTTTGAAAATAATAATTAAGAGGTTAAGTTTGATACGATATTATACTGAAAACTTTTTGAGAGATTCAGAAGGGGATAATAGAATCAAACAAGTGGGCAACAGGGTAGAATTTAGAAACAGCCATTTGTAACATGTGAAAAAATGTAGTATGTGTGTATAGGAGACCAGAGAAGATAATATGGCATAAGTTCTAAAAAGACATTTGGCTGTGGAGGCTGGAAAGAGGATGCATTCAGTAGAAACTAAAGAAGTAGCAACAGCAGAATTTCTAAATGGTATCTGTGTGTTAGACCAGAGATGCAGAGGACTTAAACGCGACATCTGGGATAATGGCCCCAATGGTTGGGATGGAGTTCTCTTTGCCTGAAGAAGAAAAAACTAGGAACAAAGTTTAATCTGCTAATTTTTTTCCAGTGAGTCTGAAAGGACATCTGAAGCAAGTGTTCATTTTTTACACCAATAAGTCCCAGAATTCATGGCCTATTCCCAATTATTTATTTAAGACAGTACATCCAGTGCTGGCTAGAAAGTGTGTGCGTGTATCACGGGGGAAGTCAAGTCTCCAGCTCTTGGGGACGACAGAGTGATCCGAACATGTCAGAGAGAGATCTCCCAGTCCAGTGGTACAAAAAGCAGCTGTCAGTGATGAGGATTCGTTCTTTTGTGTCCCAGTCAAAGAACACATGAAAATTCAGAAAGGCAAAAAACCAAACTGTTTTTTTGCCACCTATTCAACAGCATGAGGCATTCAACCTTTACACTGTGTGCTTAAACATTTGAACAACCCCTAAATTTCCATAGGAAATAGACTCAACTGATTTGGACTCCTCCAATTAAAAAAAGTAGAATTTGGTATTAATGTTACAGTTTTACTGACAAAGTAATTAGCCTTGGTTTTATTCTTTGGATCCTCATCCAAAATTGTTAGCTCTTTCAGATTCCAGTAATAGAACAGTACTGGCCATGAGTCAAAATATGACACTATTAATAGATTTATGGACAAAGAAATTTTGTGACTTTTGTGAAATAATAGAAGTCAAAATAATACTGGCATCACGTTAATAACTTTTGTATTGATTTAATTATACAGTTAGTTTCCAGCAAATGAGGTATGTCTTTGTTTCAGAAATTAAGTATGAGCAAATCATATGGAAGATGTCAATATAATGAAATGCGAGTGGGGAGATTTTTGCACATTTCTAACCAATCCTGTAATATTAACATCATTTGTTTCAGATAAAGTTGTTTGGGGTTTTTTTAATAGATCAATATACTGTATTATTTTGCCTGGAATAAATGTAATGTCTATAGTAGTTTCTAGAAAAACAGAACAAGACCACCCTTAATAATAGGCAAAAGCACTGATAAAACTGGAAAGGATTTTAAAATTAAGCATTGCCCATTTTGCACATACACAAAATCACACATAAATGTGAAATTCTGCTAACTGTATCTCAGTTAGATCTACTGGGACATCTTAGCTGGTTTTCTGCTACAAGCCTCTTTAGGGTAAGCAAAGTTTTCGGGAATGCCAAACTGGAATCAAAAGGTAATTATGGGTGGATGTTCTGTTGTCTCTTGAATTGCATTATCTGTAAGTGGGGTTATATTAGGAAAAAATTAGGTTGTGGTACATAAGCAGTTCCCATCAGGATTGGTCCCCATACAAAAAGAAAGCAAAACCAATCAGATATTCAAGCATTCTTTAAAATTAAAAATTTCTTCAGCTTCCCAGAATTAAGCTGAAATGTTTTCATGAGAAGTGGATTGGTCAACAAGATACTGTCAACAGGATAAGTTCTTGAAATAGCTTTTTTTTGGACCAATTAGGTAAAAGGCTTCTTGATCTGTACATATGTATATACATACATACATATATGTACATACGTATATACATACATACATATATGTACATACAGAGGTATGGTTTCAGGAAGAACAGTTGGTTAAACTGTTAAGCATCATGGCATTTACTTAACATCTTCACAAAAAAAACAAAGAGAAAATCATACATGTACATTTGTATTACATTAGACTTTGATACTGGATCTTATTTTTAAAGAGGAGATGGGGATTGCCTTCAAGGGAAAAAATTGAATTAGAAACCAGAAAATCAGAACTGGAAAAAAAAAAAGGAACAAAACCAGCAACAAAACACCTTAGCTATAATAATTAGAGCTAGAAGGATAAGTAGGATGCCTTTGAACAACAGTTAAGTGTTTCTGCTACAGAGAACATAGCAGGAACCCACTTGCTTGTGCTGAGGCTTGCACAGTGCTGTCTTTCAACATTTGGATGTCGTGATCTTGTGGAGCAAACAAGGCCAGGCAAAGGAGACACCTCCTAGCTGGAGATGTGTCATGCAGCTACAAAGGCAGAAGTCATAGAGGATAGCAGTAATGGTTTCCTATCCCCTCCTTTGCCATTGCCACTGTCTCCAAGCCATTCTAGTGCAGTCTAGATCAGGCCAAATACCAATTCCTAAACTTTTCTGGTTGTGATCCTTGTACTACAAGGCCAGGCATTACAGTTGCAGGGGACATGCGTATGCGTATAAGCATAGATTTAAATAAAGGAAAAAGTTCTTAGGAATTGAGGAACAGAAGCAATGTCCTATATCCAGGACTTTGTTATGTGCTTTCCCAGGAATGCCTACCAATTTTTTTTGAGGGCTGCTGGGATCTTTGAACAATGAGTCTTCTGGAAGGCTGATGCATAATTTAGCAGGTAGATGAATGGTGACTTACCAGTGAAATCTTTGCTCTTAACAGACTACTACACAACCATTACAATACAGACCTTCATTGCCCAACTAGAAGAATATGTATCCCAGAATGAGGCAGAGTAGTTACACTGAGCGTCCCTTCAGTGTCCTTGTACTGACACTAATTCATGCTCAATCACACATGGTCTAAAAAAATTATTCGCAACAAAATTTTATAAGGTAAGGACTAAACTGACTATCAGAATTTCAGTGATAGCATTTCTAAGAAGCTATGCTGAATTTATGTGCCAAAAATAACATCACAGGTAAGAAAGGAGCTACTGGAATTAGAAATGCCATCGGACAGCAAAGGGGGCACAAGACAAACAAAAGCATCAGCTTCTGTTTTATCTTCTCAGACTTTCATTTAACTGAAATGAATATGTACAGCCCATTCTAGATAAGGTTCTCCAGTCTCTTTACAATAACAAGTGATGTACCTAAATGTCCTATCTCAGTATACAAACCGGAAAACACTACAGGTTGTCTAACTTTTCATGGCTCATCCCACAGTTTGGAGGACACCAGTCCCCTGACATTTTGGACCACATACTTTTGTAATCTTTTCAGTGTAGGATTTTGCTGCACATTCATTACTCCTTTTTCTGTCTTAATGTTCTTTCTTGCTTTTGCTTAGTGATACACATTGGGCATTTCATCAGTCAGTAAATGAAAATGCCTAGATTTTTCCTCGGATAGCTGACAAGTCATTCCAAAGCTGTCAATGTGTGCAGGAAAATTCAATTACTCACTCGGGTGCTGAGACTCAGTCCAGTAGGCGTCCTTTTGCCTGCTGTATCTCCATCTCTAAGATCATCTCTATCTCTTTCCAAATGTTTTGCTCAGCATCTCTGTGATCTGCCAACGTGTAACTCATTTAGCCAGTTCACTTGGGTTCTGTTAGAATTTATGAAATCCTTCTGCTCCTGTGGGATCTAGTTGATTTTTGTGTGTTGGACAACTTTTTTCTTCCGTGCATTTTTTTATCCTATCTTTCATGCAGTCAGCGTACATAATACTGCTTCAGGTGCTCGTTCTTGTGGTAAACTTGATCTTCTATGAACTTCTTATTCTGTCACAAACATTTATTGGGGTTTTTTTATTATTTTGTTTTAATCTGTGTGATTCTGACTTTTTACTGTTTTCTAATAGCTTGTAACTAGTTACTAGCTGAAAATACTTCAAAAATATAATTAATAACTAAGTCTTGAAAAATTCTTTTGAAATAATTGTTTCAAATTAAATTCTGTGATTTCTGACTGGTAAGACAGAATTCGTCGTTAACTGGTAAATGAATAACATTATTCATTTACCAGTTTTAAAGAATTACAGACAATATTACATATTTTTAAATACTTTAAGAAAGATTTACTCTTCTGGTTTATCTATGCTGTTTCAGGCTGTTGTTCATAGATTTATGTTTAATCTCCAGAGTTCCCTCATCTGATCCTGCCACAAATACTTCCAGTAATGTTGACATAAAACAGAGTTCACCCAAAATTAATGATCGCTCTTTGGTAAGTTTATCACAGGATCACAACAACTCAGCTAGGTCAACATTGTCTGTCTCCTGGCCCTCTGATAGCTCCCTCAGGACAGTCATGCTTTTGGGTGACCTCATCATACATAATGGAAGTGTTACACTTCAGTATGGTTTTCCTGCTAATAAAGCAGTTAGAATCGTCTTCTGAAAATCTGTTTTCTTGCAATGAAGAATGTGTTTAGACAATTTGAAGAGAAAATTAACTGGTGGAAGTTTGGGTTTGTTTGATAGTTTTATGTTATTTTTCTATTTAATTTTCTCTGTTTCTCTCTTAAGGTTTTTATTTCAAAAGTTGTGACCTGTATGTGAGATCATGGTATTTCCGGGTTCTATCTCCTCATAAACTCTCAATTTGTTCTACTTTTTTTTTTTTTTTAAATATCTTTACTATCCATTTAGATGAATTACCTGCAAATGCTTCAGATCTTAATGATTTAAAATTTGGTAGCTATAGTGAATGGAAGTAAAGTCATTGCTAGGGATGAGTGCTTTCTTTTACTTATAATGTATAATATTTTAATTATAATACTTATGGAAAAACTTGAGTGCTACATAGACTGGTGCTATTTAAAGGCAAATACATAATTTTGTGTGTTACAAACAGCTTTTTGACATAAAATAGTAGAAATTTTGAAGAGAAAGGGGTTTCTTGGAGGGTTTTTTTCCCCACCTATGGCATTTCCTTTATGTCCTTAATGGGTTGTTTGAATTGTCTTTTCATTAGAAATGCCATAATCCTTTAATTACATTTTTGTGCTGATTTTTTTTTCTGTGCTGGAAGGTTTTCTACAGAGCAGCAGGCCAGCATTGTGATATATGCTAACAATAAATTATATATTCAGAGGCTAGTGTTTCAGATTCTTTTTAAGACCTCATTTTCATCAGTCCAGAATGACATACTCCAACTAATTTCATCAGAAAGATAAAGGTAATTATGACATCATCAAATCTAACTGCTTTCAGATCCTTGTTTGTATGTTTAATGATGCACATGCTTAATAATGAGTAGAAAGTCATCTCCTGCCAAAATACCATGCAGTTATATCTCAGATTAAAGTGTGAGATATATAATGTCTTATTCATCACTAAGCACTAATGGCAGTAATATATACAGTATGCCATATAAAGGATTTTTTACAAAGTGTTGGCAGTATAATATTGAGCCTAGTCCACTAAGTGTGAATCCTCTTACAGAGTTATGAGTTGCATCTCTACAACCGGTTTTATCACATGGCTCTAACAAGTAATTGTCTCCTTCTGGTTTCTTTGCTGACATACTTTAAAAATAACATACAGCCTTAGACAAACCTTTAGTATCTTTAGAATTGATAAAATATCATAAAGATCTTGGAAACAAGCCATAGTTCTGTGAAAGTTCTGTTCACTGGAGTCATTTGTTTCCTTGGCTGGAGGGTAGAGATCCTAAAGAAATGGTGCTCATACAGTTTGCTTTCACTTCCCTCATCTCAGAATATCACAACCATCACAGATCTATTTTATCAAAAAAGAATAAGTTGAATATTTGGTTTCAGCTTTGTATCTCTATTGCTTTTAAAAAACATGAATGAGAAATACAATTTACAGAACTGGGAAAATAAAAGCTAAGGCTTCACATCACTGAGAAGCATGGAAGTAATTTTATGGTTGCCCTATAGATCTATAAATTGTAATGGTCTTCAGTCAATTTAGAGAGTATATCACATTTAAACTTAAGCAGGGCTACACATTTTGCTGGGCACCTTCACCTGAAAAAAAGAGATAATAATGCTGTGGTGAAACTGTTGGCTTGAGTTTTGGACCAGTTGCCTAACTCTTTTTTTTTTACATATATAGATGTCAGGCTTGCCCTGCAATTTAAAAAGTGTTCTTTGAGGATATATTTGTATATTATTAATAAGTCTGAATATCTCCACTTTTTACTGTAGAATGCTGCAGCCATGTAGAATGCTAATGAGTAATTCATCATGTGTCAGCATTCACCAGCTTATTTTTTGTAAAATCCGCTAGCATTCTGATGTCAAATACTATTTAACAATGTGTCTAAGATTCTAAATAAGAACAAAGAACTGATTTTTCAGGTAGATGTATGCTTAAAATGGTCCTAAACTTGAATGTGGTTTTGTATTAAATATAAATCTATAGAAAGTACACAAAATTGAAAATTATGTGAAAATAAAGTACATCTGGAGCATATAGAGAAACGTGGTTTCTTATACCTATTACGGTATTACAGTTTTTGTCCATGCTTTGATATAGATCATTAATTATGGGAGAAAAATGCTGATACCTTCCTTGATTTGGGGGGGAAAATGGAAGGCTGTAATACAGTCTGTTGTTTTTATGGATCAAGACTCAGTTGTCATACATACATGGAATTTTTGCACCTTAATACTGAAGTTTAGTCTTCACTTTTAAGTTTTCAGGAACTTCTATCTAAGCATTTTTTAAAAAAATAATACAATCATAATCAGATTTCTGTTTGTGGAGGAAAGGAAAATCTTCAAAATAAATGCTTTTAAGGCAGTATAAAGCTGGTGTGAGAATCCACCAGGAAGAATCACCCTTCCCTTTTGCTCTTTTTCTGGTTCCAGAGGGATCCAAGTCTATCCTGTGTGACACATTAGAAAACTTTTTAGTCTTGCAAGAATTTTTCCCTTCAAAATGCAAGGGTCTTTTACCCATTTCTTGCATAGTCTGGTAAGAAGTATATTGTGGCATCAGCCCTCCCTGAGCTCGAGGAGATTCCCGTTCCACCACTACTTCTTTAAAGGGGCTTCCTAAATGAACTAATAAGTCCAGCTGTCCTAACAAAACAAACTAGTTTTATTGGGAAAATCAGCATTTTTAAATCATGAAGTGGATGACTGTGTTTACTTCATTCAAGAAAGAAATCGGGGAACTGAACCCAGATTTCACATGAAGACAAAGAATTTGGTAATTCCAAACTGAGTCTCCATGGGAACCCTGTCTCTAGCACAACTTATCCAAGGTGAGCTGGGGCTCTGTCTGTCTGTCTGTCTTTAAAATCTTACCTCTTTTGAACAGTTACCCACTACTAATTCTTACTCCAGAAAGAAGAACTAGAAAGAAAAATGAGGGGGGGGAAGACGAAAAATAAAAAGGAGAAAAGCAAAATAAAGTAAGTAAGGACAACTGAAACTTGCTAAACTTAGGAGAGACCGACAGCAGATTTTTTTAGCTACACTTAGTACAAGTTCTGAATTTTAAATTTGGCATTCACATACTGAGGTGTTGGGTGTGTCAGAAATGAGAGAGGCAGAAAGACCTTCCTGGAAATGATGCATGGGAGAACTCAGACTCCATCTTATGTTTGCTCCATTAATGCCTCTTTTCGTATTAGTTGCATTATTCAGAAATGCCTTTATAAAAAAAATAATTTAAAAAGTTCTTAAATAAACTGCAGATTATTTGCTTTATTTAGCAATCTTTAAGAATATTCCTACACTCAGTATAAAGTCTGTGTTGAAAACAAATGCACCACTTTTATCTACTACCTTCCTTCAAAAGCAAACTTCTTAAAAATACAATATGCATTAAAAGATTACAAGCATGTAAGCAAATATGAATCCTGTTGCTAAAGTCCGATTGCTTGATATCCTTGTTTTACACTCACTTTATGAAAAGGTTGAAATAACTTAAATGCTGGAACTGATGAACCTATACATAAATGATTAGGAATGCTCTACTAATAATTTCCAATGGAACTCATCACTGAGTTGCCTTATGAACACATTGCTCTCCACTTTGAATGCTACTTAGACTTGTAAAAACCTTTTATTGAACAATCTGTTTATTCTTCAAAATAAATTGTCCAAGTCAATTCTGACTTGTAATATTGTCACAGATTGGGTTTTTCATTGTGGATTGTATCACCCTCTGCAGTGATTGCCTGTTGTGTTGGCAGAAAGATGCATTTTGACCGTTACTGTCTGCCAGTGACAATTTTTCCCTTAATTTAGGAATTCCTACTTCTTACAAAGGCCAGCTGGAAGCAGCTAAGGCATTACAGCACCTTCCTCAGCTGTTGGCCTTGGGAATATGTATTCTCTCCAGAATATATATCTTTGGCAGGGAACAGAAAGAAGGAATCTTGGGTAACGGGTGTGCATGCCAAGTGTAAGGATTGTTATATTTAACGCCTAGGTTTCTGTCCTTGAAATTATGTCTAAAAGAAGTTCAAAAGTAGGACAAAATTCAAACAGGGTGGGTAGATTTTATTTGAAAGAAAGAAAAACTTTCAAATAAATAGCTGTTAACTGTATTTATCCAGGATTTTTTTTTTAATCTTTAACAGGAATGTTTTACATGTCTTGCTGCTTGAACGGTTTTACAGTACCTTTAGGACTGCATCCAAAATGCACAGATTAACAGCCACATAAAAAACCTCTGGCTGCGTATTAGAACATTTAGTCTAAACCTACAAACACAGTTGTCCTACAGGAATTTTTGATAATCAGCTACATGGCCTTAAAGTGTAGGTCATCTAAACAGTAAAATATAATTAACCACCACAAAAACAAAGCATGTGCAAGAGTGACATTTGGGAGCTGGAGGTGGTAGGAGCTATAGAAAAGTATTCTGCATTCACTAGTAATAGAAGCTATGAGTTGAAATTAATCTGAGATCTGCTGATTTGAAGCAAGTTACTACAGATTGGTTGGGAGTGGGGCATTTTCTGTAAATTTTATATAAATAAGTTTTATATTATTATATATATTTACGTATAAAATCATGGAATATACAAGCACTTTTGACACATAGATTGCTTTCTGATTAAATTCACTGTGTAATATGTAAAAGTGAAAGTATTTTTTGTTTCCTGTAAATTGAAACTTTTGTTACAGTTTTAAACATGGAAGCTCCAGAAGCATGCAGAAGCTATTCAGCTTTAGCTACATACCATAAGTGCTACCTAAATTGTGACACCTGCACATCCAGTGAGAGGTATTTGCCTCAGGTTGAATATTTTCAGTAAGAGAAATTCAAAAAGTGAAGCAAGCTTAGGAGACAGTTTTGGGAGAGTCTGTTTCAGATGGAATGTATGCATGCATATGTAGTAAAATGAGTATCAAAATGAGGGTCAGAGCTGAGTGGCCTCTAGCTGGTTTGTGGAAGTTGAGGTGTCTCCTAGTGAAATTGGACCAAGTCCATACATTTTCAGAGTCAAAAGTAAAAACGGCATGGATGCCTTTCATCCTCCAACATCCAGCGGCCACTCCCAATTACACCAGCAGTTGCCTGGTGTGTATGCAGCACAAATTCAGGTTTAAGACCACTTCATGGAGACAAACAGAAATCTCAGTGTTTGTCTGTGTAGCTAGCAAATATACTGATCAAGGCCATACCTAAAGTGTGTCTTCCGTAATTTTGTGCAAATACAATGTGTTGTCTGAAATTTTTAATTTTCATTTCAAGTGCTTTTAAAATGACTAAAAATAGTTCTTTTGCCTTTGTGGGTCTGCTCCATGTGTAAATTTTGCTATTAAATACTCTGTTTTGTACTACTTTGAGCGTGAAATAATATAGAAACGGTAAAGTGATATTATTTTTTTCTGGCTTCCAATCAGTAGAATTCTTAATTCTGAAGTCAGACACCACTGCTGATGATGATGTGCGAACAGAGAAGAGCACAGCTTGACTATCAGATCCCTGTTTGATTTTAAAACACTAGTGGTCTGGAAAAAACTGTCTTCACTTGTAAACTGATCAGGCTGGCTTTGAAAGTTTTGGATTGCAAATCAGTGTGGTAGCCCTGACTTTTCACAGTTTTCCCCAAACATCTTTCAAGACTGTATAAAAGTTCTCCGTTTTATAAATAAGAATAAATGCAAAGTTAAAAATTAGTACATTTCCTTGAAAAAAAAGAAGATAAAACAGAAGGCAAAGTTTTTACTTTATTTCCTGCTTTGCCACATATTTCCTATATGAACTGACACATTTTATTTTTATCATCCTTTAGTGTCAGTTTCATCCTCTAAAGTTGGGATGTTAATAAGTAGGTCATGCAAGACTAAAATTGTTTGCAAGATGTATCCATCTTTGGATAGAAAACTACATTGTAATGCTTCATAACACTCTTTGAAAAATTTCACAAAAGCTCAGTCATTAAAGGGGTGTTAAATCACCAATTAAGATTTTAATGGCAAAATCTTTTGAAATTCTGCATAGAAACTTGGGGCCTGAACCCTGATTAGGCGAGAGAGAGAGATCTGTCTGCTTGTGGTGTATTGTCTCAGTTGCAGTCACGAGAAGCTTTCAGGCCAGAGCTCATTTGATATAGAGAAGATGTGACTGCTGCTGGAGTGCTCTCCACAAGGGCATCTGCATACGTGAATTGTTACGCATTATGAATAAGCAGATAAACCATTGGAGCCCATTTTGTCAGCAGAAGTGCAGTGTTTTCAAATCCTGTTCTTCCTTCCAATACTCCAGATGGCTAGGTTGCACCTCCTCGTTTTAGGAAAACTGAAGGATAAGGGCAGATAAATTGTTTTTAGGATATCTTATATACCAGATCCACCTGCCTGTGCTGTCTTCCTTCTGTGTAGCTGATAAAAGAAGGTGCATACGTGCTACAAGCTCACACATACTCTAGCTTTGGTTAATAAACATGCATGTGTTTTCCTGAAGGGAAAAAAAAATACAATACTGTGTGCAAAATTACTCTAAATTGAGATCATTGTGATAATCATTAAAGATCATCTTACTACCTTCATCTTTCCTTCATTCTCAGGTTTTGGGGTTTTTTGTGTTGTTGGGTGTTGTTTGTTTTGGTTTTTTTTTTAGTTTTGCTATTCCATTGTCTCCCTTGCTATTCCATTAAAATATTCCAAAGACAAACCTCTCTGAAATTATGGAGAGAGGAATCCAAGAAGCAGCAGGAATTTTGGCAAGACTAAGATTGATGTTCTGGCTGTTGTTGGTGATTAAATTTGGGTATGTACATGTGTACATGGTATGTTTACCATGTGCATAATGTTGGCCATTATAAGAAGCCAGGTTATTTTTAGCTGCACAGGGAAAAGGCAGAGAATTCAGGAAAAGGAATTCTATTGAGAGGCTTTTTCTCATGCAATTTAAAAGCAGTACACAAAATTCAAAATTGATCACAGACTTCTACTTTGAAGAGACTTCAGTACTAGCTGGATTCCCTCCTGTAAACAGCATATTGGTTCATATATTAAGCTGTGGTTGCTATTGAATAGAAAATTATGTATGCATAATTGAATGTCTTTACATACCTTGGCTCGTGCGGGCTGTATCTGATAAATTTTGCAAGAAATTATAGTTCTTTATTGACTTTATGGAGTTACTCCTGATATACATCACTGAGAACAGAAGCAAAATGAAGTTCAGTTGCTGCTTCTATAGAATGCCAGTGTTTGATTTCATGTGGTTACAAGTCGAAGTGTGCTTTGGATCTTTTTCAGTCCCCTGTGAAAGCACCCTTCGAGTGTTTATCCTAGTCTCTTGTACCTCTCCTGGAGTCTCACAAATCCAAAAGACATAAGTCTCACGCCTGTTATTTACATATTTGGGTGCAAGCCCTTTATTTCCCATTTGGCATGTGTGAAACTTTCCTCCAAGTAATAATGTTTATAATGTCACCCAAAAGCACATAGATAAAAAAACTAAAGGGTGAAAACCCCTTTAGTGTTTCCTACACTCAAAATGTATTCTTGCTTTGCAGAAAACTATACTTCTCCATCTCCATCTTGAGACAGGATGGTTGGGAAACGTCTTTTGTTATAGCACCCTCTCCTTGTCTTTCTCTCTCATTTCACTATTTTTTCAGCTGCTTCTTGAATCCTCCTTAGGAAATTAGTTCTGAATATTTATATAATTAAGATTTTTTTAGAATAAAAATGTATTCAGGATTATGTGGATGGTAGTGGTATAAATTTTCAGCCAGTGCTCGTAACATTCATGGCAAGAAATTGATTAATATTTGAATATGTCCTCTATAGTAAATTTCCCCCAAACTTAATTAAATTTGTGGGTACTTGAGTCAAAATCATTCACAGGTAGGAGCAAATTGCAATATATATTTTTTTGAATGAATTTGTAGTTAAAACAATAGATCATATGTCAGTGGACACAAAAATAATTCATGCCCTGTGAAATTTTGTTGACAAAAAGTCAGCAAAGGGGAAAGGATGTATTTTTTTTGTTTGGAATAGATCTTGTATGCATCTTTGCAGCACTGACCAAGTTTTCATTCTAATAAGCTACTGTGATAGAAGTAGCACATTACCATTGTTACAGTGCTCACTGTTTTATTTTCTGACCTCGTTCTCTGTGGCAAGAAGATGGGAAGGTTGATGTCTCAACGTTGTGTGTTTCATTTGCGGGACATGTGTGAAAACATGAACATGTGATGCAGAGACAAGAGCTGTACACTCTGCTCGGTAGAAAGAGCACTTCTGCGCTGGCAGGAGTAATGGCTTAATTAAAAATGCTTCTCTCTGTCAGTGCCTGTAAGCATTTTCTTTTTTTCCATCACCTTCATCTCTAGCAAGACTAAATTAGGATACAGGTACAGGAGAACAGCCCGTGCTCCCTTTAGACACGTTGCTGCGCTTCAGTTTCATCACAGGCTCTACAAAATGGACCTTGACAGCAATGGGATGCTGGAATCAGTCCTTCAATGAATACTGTCAACTTATTTGTGCTTTTGTAATTGATTTTCATTTAGCTAATGGAATGGAAGGCAGAAGTATTAGAATGCTGACGACTGAAGGAGCAGCCGCTGCCTTCACCTGGACTGGCATTTCACCTTTGTGTTTACAGGCAAAAATACTCTTCCAATGAATGTATGTCTTCTGTGTCTTCCAGTGCTCTGTTACCTGTGGCAAAGGGATGCAGTCCCGAGTCATCCAGTGCATGCACAAGATCACGGGAAGGCATGGCAATGAATGCTTTTCCTCAGAAAAGCCTGCAGCCTACAGACCCTGTCATCTCCACCCCTGCAATGAGAAAATTAATGTTAACACCATAACATCACCCAGGTTAGGTAAGCAGTCAAAATGACACATTCCTGCTGGAAATCTCTTTTTAGTTCTTTCTCTCCATAGAGTAATGATGATCCCAGTTTAAAAACAGAGGGCTAGGACTGAGGAGACGTAAATACAGAATCTCATCTCTTTGCCTCAGTTTTCGAGTGTGTACATCAGAGACTGTACCTCAGGATGGTGAAGGGTTTTGTTATCCAAGGAAGGACCATATTATGGGACTATGGACACAAAACATCTATATGGACACAAATCTGAGATCAAAATATGTTTATATTTAAACATATTATATATGTTTACATATATATTTGTCCACTCAATTCTATCAAACATTTCTGAAGTAAGAAAATAGCTTGTTTTCTCTTTAAAAATTCTGCAAACTATTTTCTCATTATATATTTGTGAGATCAAGGAAGCCCTTTTTCCTCAAATATGAATAGCTCTTCCCACTTGTCTTTAGTGCAAATGTCTACAATCTGTACCTCATGGATTAGGACATGTGAAGGAAAATTACTAACATGAAGAGATTTGCTATTCCAGGAGGAACTCAGGTCTCTAGTGGTCTTAAAGAAATTACATTACTGAATAGCTACAGAACTGTTAATTCTGTTAATTGTTAATGCCTCGTGGGTTGTTAATGATGGTCTTACCAGTAGCTCCCCAAAGCATTCATCTGCTTCTTGAGCATGACTGGGGAATATTCAAAGGCTTGCTGTAAAACAGCATACCCTTTCTAGATGATTTTCCAGAGCCCTTGTTAAGATAAACCCTCCTGTCAAAGAGATTACTCCTGCATGGAAAGCAAGTCTAACATTTCAGGCTGTATGTAATCCTTCCTTTAAGTCAGTGACGGCTATTTCTCTTTGAAGTTTTTAACTCTTAAAACATTCCTGTGTAGTAGTGATTGTTTCAGTTTGCTGGATGAGATGGCAGCTGTTGCTTATGGCCCTCTAGTCCGCTTTTTCATTGTTGTAAGGTTTTCCTTCGTACTTTATCTTTCTTTGTTCAAGTGATCTCTCAGAAGCAGGAGGCTGTCACTCCATCATTGACATTCTCCCTCTGGTGTGGTATAAGCAGCTCTGTGTCACAGAATAAAGTGAATCACAGTTTCACGGAAAAAAATAGTGTCAGATTCATTAAAATATGACCTAATGTGAAGTGCACAAAAAAAGACTGGGCTATGTTGTCCTCGTAGCACTGATGTTTGTAATCTTCAGGTGAATCTCATCCCGCAAGAGTCATAATCCAGTCCAGTAGAAACATTGTCATCTCCAAAATACATAATGCCATGTTTCTTTTGAATATATTGATCATTTTGGCTTCCAGTTCCTTTCCTATTATGCAGTATAGATCCCTTGGATTTGGGGGTACGGCTACTGGAAGCTGACGTGGATTGCCCCATCTCTACTCTTTTATAAATACGGTCTCAGTTCCTATTTCCCTTCTGGTGAAAAGGGAGAGTAACTCAGATATTCTGTGAGATTGACTGTTTTTTTCAGTTCAGTGTTTATGATGATTTTTGGATGGTGTCTGTTTCTTGTGCCTTATTTTTACTGTTTTTCCATATTAATTCCAAGTATGCGGTACAGCCTGAATAACTGAATATGCAAAGACCCAAATTTGCTACCAGGGTCCTTCTATGATAAGCACTGTAAGAGGCTTTTATAAGCAGAACAGGTGGGTGCATTAACAGATGGCTTCACAAGAAAAAAGACAACGCACGTGAAAAATATGCCTGTTTTATACAACAGGCATACAACAGAAGTCAGGCTTCTATACCTGAATGTTTATGACAGCTAGAGAGAACCAAATAGTTATAACAACTGTGGGAGGAGGCAGAGTAAACCAAACAGTGGCTTTTCAGGCTAGTGACATGTCCTTGTCATTTTAGAAGGTTTCTGAGGAAGACTTTGTTAGTCAGGGATTCCCACAGTTAGAAAGCAACAGACTATTAATAGAGCAACCTGAATAACTGGGTGAAGGTAAGACATGAAAGATGTGAAGGTAAGGATTAATAGTCTGACTTTGACATGGAGTAGGCAAGACTTATTGGAGTGATTAAGAAGTCAGTCAGACCAATGTATTGGAAGACAATTTCAAAAAAACCCACATTTTGAATGTACTTGGAGAGAAGAGGAGAAGGTCAAGTGGGTAAGAAATGCACAGTATTTGTGCGTTTGAGAACCACAAAATGCCGTGATTGGGTCCGGACAAGTCCGTTTGCCAACATATCAACTGTTATTGATTTCATATTGTAATTTTCATTTTTCTAGATAAAATGGATTTGCATTACAAAATGTACCATGGGACTTGCTAACTGTCCCCAAACCTTCTAAGAGCAAGACCAATATGATTTCTGTTCCTTTGAACAAAGAAGCCTGTCAAAACTATAGGTCTAGTAGATTATTTCACTTAGAAAGAAAAATGATGTAAGACATTATGTAGTTTTGTTCAATTTCCATTCATTGACAACACAGCACAACGTCTTGATTTCTCGAGTAAAGCTGAACCAGCAAAGCAGTCTCCATGCTTTAATCCCTACATTCCCCTACCTGCCTCTCATAAAGAAAATTCCCCTTCCAGGTGTCATTGAGAACCCCATTCTGGTATTATTCAAGCTGAGGCTTCCTGTTTTTCCGGTGGCAACTTCAGGCTGAGGGCAGTTGCAGCTGGAGCTGCTGCTTCATGCGGCATTGCTGGAGCTGGCTTTGCAGCGCCCCCGTAGCCCTGGCACCAGCCCCAGCTCGCCTCTGTATGGGGCAGAAAGATGGGCTTCACTCTCTCATGATGAGCCAGCTGCGTGCCATGAAGCCAGTTATTTTCAGTTCAACTTAATCCAATTTATAAGTTAAGCTGGCCTTAAAAGTTTTTAATGTTGAAAATATTGACTGCAGGAGAATTATTTTTGTCTTTTGTTGAATACCTACAGAGGGCTGGAGCACCTCTCCTATGAAGACATGCTGAGAGAGTTGGGGTTGTTCAGCCTGGAGAAGAGAAAGCTCCAGGGAGACCTTATAGCTGCCTTCCAGTATCTGAAGGGGGCCTACAGGCAAGAGGGAGGGGGACTCTTTATCAGGGAGTGGAGCGATACAACAAGGGGTAACGGTTTTAAACTGAAAGAGGGGAGATTTAGATAACATATTAGATAACATACTATTACTGTGAAGGTGGTGAGGCACTGGAACAGGTTGCCCAGAGAAGTTGTCAATGCCCCATCCCTGGAAGTGTTCAAGGCCAGGCTGGATGGAGCTTTGAGCAACCTGGTCTAGTGGGTCATGTCCCTGCCCAGGGCAGGGGAGTTGGAAGCAGATGATCTTTAAGATCCCTTCCAACCCAAACCATTGTATCATTCTATCATTCTGTGATTCTGTGATCTATTCTCCTTTCCCTTCCCCACTGCTGGTGTCCTTGTCACTGTTGCTTCCTGATTCTTCACTAATAAATGTAACGTTAATGTTTATTTGATTTTGTTGCTGTTGTTTCACAGCTGCTTTAACGTTCAAGTGCCTGGGAGACCAGTGGCCTGTGTACTGCAGGGTGATAAGAGAGAAGAACCTCTGTCAAGACATGAGGTGGTATCAGCGGTGCTGTGAGACGTGCAGGGACTTTTATGCGCAAAAAATGCAACAAAAGAGTTGACCTCTGTCAGGCTGGCTGGCCCTCAGCTCTTTGCAATTTTATTATTTATGAACACACACACACACACGTACACACACACACGCACGCTTCTTCAGACCAAATATTATCAGATTACATATAATTTAATCAAATTAATTTATTTTTGCCTGCCAGACATCCTTAATTGTTTTGGTTAGATGGCCAACTTGTTTTATCCTCTGACATTTTCATAATTAATTTTTATATGAACAATTTTGGATGCATTTATCAGAATCTTTAAAAAATAGTAACTAGTATTTTAAATGTTTATTTTCAGTAGGGTCGTCACTCTGTTGCCAAAAAAAAGTCATGTTATCTTGAATTTATTTTAAGTTAGCTGAATAGTTTTGTTGTATATGGAAATAAAGCCCTTTTTAATTTTATTATATTTTTGGCATTCAGAGTCAGAATGATCTTGTGTATTTTGCAACAGATATTGAGGTGAGTAAGCTAACATTATTGAACAGGTTATTACAGAATGTATTGTGAAATCAGTTCATTTGATTTAGAAACATACTGAAGGGGATAATCTACTGTAATTTATATTGTAAACAAGAAAATTAAAATAGCTAAGTAGGGATTTTGATCATTCTCATGGACACATACTTGAACGCAAGTATTGAATCAATGAAACACTGTAGAGATTTACACTGAATCACTGTTGCACTGTTTGAGGTAGTGTAGAGAAATGCAGTCCTAGAACTTGTACCATCCTATGAATCCACGTCTGTACTGTTTTAACATGTCACTTGATTTTAAACGTTTTGAAACAAAAAACCCATGCCCCTCTATACCTTTGTGTGTCCTCTTGCAGATTTACAAATGGAAGAGTCCTTCCTCCTGCCACTTGTATGAATTAATCTGTTAAACAATTTCAGTTCTCTGTTGACGATTTAGAAAATAGGTTTGTAATACTACTTTACTTTTATCTTTGTTTTATGGAAAAGTCTTTATAAAAATAAAATGTTTTACAGTTTTGTGAAACGTTATGAAACAGCTAAAATTTTCCTTATGAGAAAATATTGTACATGATTCACATGATTTTTACATTTTCAATAAAAAGTAAAGCTTCTTTTGTTATTTGTGTTTTTCCTGTTTGGGGCATCCGTGTCTTGTAGCCAAATCCATCAAGCCCTGCATTGCAGCAGGTCCAGCTGTGGTATTCCCTACAACAGATACCTCCTGCCTCTTGACTTAGGCACCTTTCTGCAGCTGCAGGCAGACATGCCACTCTGTGAGCTTTGATATATGGAAAGTTGGGTATAACAGAGTAATATTCAGGGGAGGAGAAGTTTTTTATCTCAGGTGAGTTCTGTAACCACTGAACTTCGCAAGAGGAGAGGGGTAGGTCCTCTGCCTCCATTTCGTGATGCAAGCCTTTAGGCATGCGCTGAAACGATGTAGAAGAGCAAACCCTGAAAGCAAGACGGCCAGAGAAATGAGCCTGAAAGGCATCATATTTTCTACTCAAAAAGGGAATGTATCTTTATTTGAGTGATTGTTCCTTCTAATTCTCTGCAAAGAGTCTACTGTATGGATGTGATGTAGATATCTGCACAGTTTAATAAACTGAGGCTCCCAGTCAGGACTGTGATTCTGTCCAGGAAGAATATTTAGCCACAGTCTAAACTCCTGTTGAAATCAACGTATGTGCTTTCAAACAGCTGTACTGTCAAAATCTTTGGTTTGGCATCTTACTGCTGTGCATTCAAAAACTGCAACTTTAATGATGTGCTAATGTATGATTTTAAATTAAGTATCGTCTGGTTTTAAAAAGTAAAGAAGGAAAGAAAAATAACTCTGACATCATGGAATGTGATACTGTATTTTGTATAATTAAAAATTTTCAATGCACAGAAAATTCAGTCGCTCTTGGGCATAACTACTCTAATGTCACAGACACACATTGGAAAGTCAAATAGAATTATTGTAGCTGGCAGGCAAAAGAAACAATCCTTATTTTAAATTTTCTTCATACTTGGTACCCAGTCGTGCTAATACTCCTGCACTGACTTGAATCACAACAACTAAAAATCAAGCAAAAGGAAAGATGCCTCCAGACTAGGGGCCAGAGGACAGTCTTTTATCAGCCAGTGATATCATCCACACAATTTTGAATGTTTTTGCTCTGCTGTTTCTGAGTATTTTACTAACAAGAATGTGGGCTTTATCTCAAAACAGAAAAGTACATTTTTACGCTGCCTGTATCCGTTGAAAACAGATGAGTGACTTGTGCCGAAATCATGGCCCCATCACCCTTGTAGAACATCATAAAATAAACGCTTTTCGATGAGAACCAGGGATGGAAAGTTGCACAGTAAAATGACGTTCTTTTTAAATGTAATGAGTGAAATCAGGATGTTATAATGCTGTTGGCTCTGGCTCCAGTTCCTTCAGCATCTGTAGTACAAAACTACTCATTAGATGCGTGTGAGTCACTGTGAAGCAGTTTTGTGTCTACCTAGCAAAAAATGCGTCTTCCTTCTCTGCATGGATTTGAAAGCAAGTTAATTTTACTGCCTCAGAACACTGTTATCATCATTCAGAGAAGCAGCGCAGACCGAAATACCTGTTTTGTCAGAAAACAATAAGAGTGTTTTGAGGACATGCCTAGGCCGTGGCCCAGGCCGCAGCACACTGCAGGTGGTGTTGCTGTGCCGGCCCTGTTTTTTGGATGTGGCCTTTTTTTCAGCAACAACCCGTCTGCTAATACGTTTTCCTTCCAGCCTGATGAATATGTAAAATTTCAACTAATGAATGTCAAATCAGTCAAGTTCAGCTGACAAAGAAAGGTGAAATTCACTCCAGTTCACGCAGGCTAGAGTAGGCCTCTCTGCTGATTAAATCCCACTTAGGCTCTATTTTGTTGGATTAAATGGCATTTAAGTAGTGCACAGGGCTTGTGCTAGGCTGGTGTGCAGTGGGCGTACTTCTTCACAGATTCATGCTGGCTAGTGACCAAAAGTTAACAACAGTTACCACTTCTCATACCTTTTTTAAAGGAAAGGAATACCTTAATTTTAATCGTGTTGTCACTTACTCTGCAGGGCATTTGCTGCTTTGTTCTGGAGGATGTGGTTTAGGTTTTGGGTTATTGGGGTTTTTTTTCCATTCAGTTTTCATTGTCATCTTCAGTAACACAGAAGCAGTCATTTGCTTATTATAAAATTATATTAAAAATGAAAAGCTTGCCTGCATGAGGAGAGCAATGGAGGCCCTAAAGCCTAGCAGGTCAACTGTAAACAGAAAATGAAGAGCATTCAGAAAGAATTTGAAGAGCTCTGTAGAAAAGATGGTCCAACTAATAGTAAGATGCTCCAACTAATAGTAAAAGGGACTTGAAATGCATCAAAAGCAGGAAGCTAGCTAAGGAGTCAATGGGACTATATGATAACACAAGTGTTAAAGGGACACTCGGGGATGATAGAGCTATGAAAGGGAAGTTCAGTGAATTATTGGCATTGGCCTTTACAGCTGAAATGTTGCAGGGGTTCTCATACCTTGCACATTCTTTATAGCAGAGATGCCAGAGAGGCTGGATCAAGTTGAAGGAAATATATGAGAATGTAAGACATGTTTGATGCTAACAGGTACCTAGGGTGACAGTCATGTGAGATTCCTGGAAGACGGCAACTGATAAATTGCAGAACTGCTTGTCATAGCGCGTAAGCTGTTGTTTCAGTCACTCTACCGGCAGACTGGCAGATTGCAGCGTAATTCCTACCTGTCAAAAAGGGGATCTTCAGGGGATCCTCTGAACTACAGAATGGGTAGTACTGAGTTCCTTTTCTGGTTCCATAATAGCCAATAAAAAAGAATAAGATCTCTGAGCACCTGGATAAGCATGGGCTGTAGGGAGAGAGTCAGCATGGCTTCATCTGTGTCCTGAGCAAAGAGGATCTGGTGGACACAGAAGTCTCCGATAAGGTTCCACATTACAGGACATTCAAGAAACTACATTCACAGGACCATCGAAGCAATTTTTATGGCTTGAAAGCTGATTAAAGGATAGGAAGCAAAATGGTTGTCTTTCAGGATGGAGAGGAGTCAGCAGTATGGTTCCCCAAGGAATCGTGCTGAGTTTAGTTTTTTTCAGCATTTTCATCAATGGCATGAGAAAGAGTAAAAACTGAGATCTCCATCTCCACAGGTGACATTAAGCTCTTCTGGTCAACCAATTGTTGTCTTACTTGTCAAGAAACTCAAAAACTGAGTGATTAGGCAAGACATTAGCTACATTAGCTAATAAACTTTGATGTGGATTAAATGTAAGGTAGTATAGCTATGGAAAAATAGCCTAAACTATTCCTACAAGACACTGAACTTGCAACTGGTGGTCACAAAGATGGAGAAAAAATCATAGCATCATTGGTTACCGCAGTCTGACATTATTAGCTCTGTGAGAGTAAGAGGAAAAAAAAGCCAAAAACTGATGGATATTGTCAGAAAATAGAGCATCATTTTTCCCAGTTTTGGAACTGTGGTGTACCCACACCTTGAGCATTGTATTCATTTACGGTTGCTGTGTTCTTGTGAACAATGTAGTAGAATTACACTGTTACACATTTAAAAAGGCAAATAAATGAGAAAAAGGATAGCCCGGGTCGTTTATGAGATGACACTGAATAAGTTGATACTTCAGGTTGGAGAGGAAAAGGCTCAGATGAGCACGGTCAAGGTTTAAAAAATCCTGAGGATGATGGTTAAGCTGCACGTGGAACTCTTGTTCTTAAAATAATGTAGTAAAACAAAGTGGCATCCTTGATAAAACTAGTACAGAAATTCATTTAAAACACAGAAGTAAGCACTTTAGACAGATGGTCATGATGTCCTGAAACTTGCTTCTGGAGGAGATAGCATCAGAAGATTCGAAATGCAATTAGACAAATTCATGGACAACAAGTCCTTAAAAAGATAATAAAAGGCCTGGGAAAAAACACTAGTACAAAAATTTGTGTGGTTCTGGGGGAGTAAAAGGAGAATGAACTGCAGAAAGGAGCCAGGTGTACACAGCCTCCCTAAACAGCATCTCTTCTTGCCTTTTTCAAACACAGCAACAGATCCTGGGTTTGGGGCGGTCTGACCTAGTGGGATGGTTTTTATGTTCTTAGCGCACATCTAATGAAACCAAGTAGTGTTGGTAAGTAAATTCCCACAGCTGCACACCATGTCGTATGCTACAGTAGCACGGAAGAACCCTGTGTTCAGAGAGATGCTGGAAAGGGTATATATGTTTAAGAAAGAAAGAAGACATGGTTGTATATACCCAGGTATTTTGGAACACTAATTATTACTGCCTTAGTTCTGCCCAAGGAAAAAAGGACTACATGTAGTGGGAAGTGTCCCTGCCCATGGCAGAGGGTTAGAACTAGATGATCTTTAAGGTCCCTTCCAACTCTAACCATTCTGTGATTCTTTGATTCTATGATTCTATGTAAGTCTCAAACCGCAGCTTCATGGTAAAGATGTGTTAGTTTTTCAAGCCTTCATTACACTGGGGAGAAACAGTTCTAAATGTAGCAGCAGGTTCCCCAGAAGCATGCACGTCCACTCAGAAGAAACATGGTTGCTACTGTCCCTTTTGTGGCTGCTCACAAAAACTCTGAGTATCTACTTGAAAGGCGACAGATTAATAATTTTTAACAGATGTGCTGTAAAATAATCACCAATAAATACATGCAAAGAAAAATCATGAGCTTTCTAAGTAAATTAGGGTTTTAACTCATGTATATCAAAGTATTAATTTATTACATTGTGATCGCACATTAGTAACATTTTTTAAAGTAGTTTACTGGTTTTATTTTCTTTTTAAATTTCAGCAATTTTCTGTAAGGAAAATAGATTGGTATGATTCTCTGGTCTAAGTACAAGGCTGAAATTTTCATGATGCCCTAATTCTCAGCACTAATTTGATCCAAAATAGGTTATCCTGGATTTCAAACAATGAACTTTCAAAAATCTGTCCTCTGTGGCAGTGTGATGAAAAATGAAACGTGTCTTAGAAAAACAGAAAGCTTGGGGAAAAAAAGGTTAAAATAAAAGTGAGGAGACTACTTTTGCTGGGTGTAATTAATGGCCATGATGAGAAGGAGAATTCCATTAGCTGAAAGTCAAAAGAACTTGCGACTTATACAATGATGATGAAAATATCAAATCTCAAAATAAAACAATAAAAGTGAAGGGCTGACTATGCTGTTCAAGTCAGTAAGAGTGTTTTCCATTCACTTGAACAGGAGCAGATTCAATTCCCTGAAAACTTCTGTTATCAATTACTTGAAACAATCTAATATTTCCCAGGGTCAAGAAGAATTTACTGTGAAAGAAATCCCTGAACCTAAAGAAGTGCATGTCATAGCCATCGTGGTAAACGGTACCGACCCACACAGCACAATGGAGCCTCTTAGTACCGCCACAGAAAAGGAGGACTTGCTTTGCACTGGGAGCTGCTTCTAATTTTCTGGGGAACAAGCTTGCTTTGAAGTATTGTAAGCTTGACATTTTTGGCAGGTCACTTGAGGAAGTGCTGGTATGCATTTAAGTGTCTTATGCATCTGCTCACTGGTACTCTGTTAGCTTTAATAAGCACATATGTATCTATCAAAATAGACCTTGAACTTGAAAACTTAAGCTAGGCACTTAAAGAAACATGTCCTGTCTGCTCTGCCGCTTCTAAACAATCTTTTATCATTGGTAGATGATATAAGTGAGCCTGACACCAAACAGGGGTCAGATACAGTTTCAGGAAACTGTCGTATCCTTCTTCACATCATTAATAATAGAAGGAGCGTGCACAGCCAGGAAGCAGAAGCTGGGGCTGTTTTCGTTATTACTCTACAGGACAGAAACATGGACTTCTCTGTTTTGCCAAACAACAACCATCCTGATAAATTCCTGCAACTGGAGGTGAAGTCTTTAGTGAAAAACTCTGCCTTTCTACAAGCCAGCCTGGCAAAATTCCCAGAAGCAGCTTTACCTGGCGTGCAGCGATGGCACAATAGGGTCTATTTACAGGTAAGGTGTAAAAGAAGCTGACATTTTTTTCTGATTTTTCTACCTTGTTTTTGGAATCAGGAGACAAATGCCACGAAGTTGAGACTTCAGCTGTGAATTCAGCTTCCTGCATCTCTGAATCTGTGTCATTAATATCCCCCTAAGTTTTTTAAGACTTCAGTGAGGATCAGGCTCTGAGAAGACAGTTACTCTCTTCAGGGCTGACTTTTTTTCAGTACGTTAGGCTTTCTACTGCTTGTTGTAACATTTTCATAGCATTTCCCAGAAAGTCTACTGACATCAAATACCAATTATTTGTACTGAAGAGCAGAATGGAGCACCTTCTCTGAAGAAATAAGAAAAAAACCCAGACTTAAATCTGAGAGCCGCGTCATATCCCTCAAACTCAATGAAATGGCACATTAGAGAGAGTATTAGATATTCTTGCTGGTGTCTTACAAGCTTATATATGTCTACATAGTTCACTGTAGCTTCCTCTTTATTTTGCCTTCTTTTTCTCATTCTACTTTGACTTTCCTGATATCCTGACAAGCAGCTGTTGAAAGTGTGAAACACACTGCTGTGTTAATCCAGGTTATTACACAGAGGTAGCAGCAGTTTCTTGGGGAAAAACATAAATGTGGGCTGCCTAGTAGAGGCCGTGGAGCCTGCGGAGGAGAAGTTCATGTCTGGATCAGCAGCGGTACAGCTGCATCAGCTCACACCCCTCTGGGCCCCACTTGCTGCTCCACAGTGCTCCTTTCCTGCTGCCCGGGGAGCCCCTCGCCCTTCCCCACCCCTAACATGAGCAAAAGCTCCAGGGTCTGCTTCTTGTCAAGGGATGGAGACACACATAAGCAGTTGGTTGGGGGGGGTTGGGGAGTGGAGAAGGGATCATGAGGATCGTTAGGGTGGGGGTCCAATTCCCCAGGGGAATGAGGAGTGGGAGCTGAAAAACCATCAGCCTGGGGGATGGGAAGAGAAAGATCCTCCCACGGCTACTTCCATTTGCATTTCTCCCCTCTCAGACACTTCTCCCCAAACCCCGTCACTCCCTCCCAGAGTCCGCTGCAGTCCTCATCCACGTGCAAAAGTCCTCCCCCTCCTGAAACTCGCTTCCACGACCCACCCTTACCCTCCCTGGCCTCTTCTGCAGACACCCTCGCCTCTGCCTACCCCAATGCCTCCCGCCGCCTCTGCTCATATTGTATAATCTTTGCTGGCGATTCCCCAAGGAGAGCTGGGAGTGGGGGGGACGCACGGTCGCCCGTCAGCTCCCATGCAAAGAGCCCTAACCAAGGGAAGGAGCCTGCGGGATCCCAAACAATGGGGTATGGTGCAACGCTGGCCTCCTTCCCCACCCCACCTAAGCCCCTCTTTTGTGCAGGAGGGAGGCAGCCACACACAGAGCCTCCTCCACAGCAGGGATCCTTCTCCCTATTGTCGTTTAGCAGGACGCGCTGTCACCGAGCCAGGGCTGCAGGGCTGCGGGAGGATTAAAAATGTGTGGAGAGCCCTGCACTTTTTCGACTTGCGCTCTGCCCTTCGCCACCAGCGAGAGGGTTTTCCTGGAACTCTGTTCCCAGCCCTGGGATGGCCATTTCAAAGGAAATGTCTGTGCTCACCACGTCTCCAGAAAAGCAGTTTGCAATGCAGTATGTTTTACAAATGTTGAACCTAGGGCACAACCTATACTTTTAAGTGTAGTCATTAGTGAATTCAAGCTGTCCAGATAAAATTCATTGTGCCTTATTCTCTGCCTTATGAGCTCGCCTCCTTTTTTCCCTTTCGCTGACAATCAAGTAAAGGGAAAAGAATTGATGAATTCCAGACGTTAGAATAAACACGATGGCACAGTGGAGAACTAATGGTGCAGGAATAACATGTTTTTGCTTTAAGATGAGAGAACTAATGGGGTTAAGGGTTAGTTAATTCAGAAACGGAAATGGGGGCGGGGGGGGCGGCGAGGGAGAAGAATTCATTTCAGAACATATGTGCGTGACCTACAGACTCCCAAAGTCATTAAACCTTGAGAGTCACCTAAATTCCCTCTTCAGAAATTCATTTTCTTTTAAGAAACTATTGCTGCTCAGGGCTCCCTGTATAAAGTGACTTCTCAATGGCACTTTCATGGCCTCTTCCAGATCTTTATTATGAGATCACTTAAATTCAAGTGCACTTAAACGCTTATGTGTTTTCTCCACCTGTAAGATTTTTAATTTATTTCCATTATAAAAAGCAGCTTGACATAACAAGAATCCCTATTGCTGACCAAAAAGTTGTTGCTCTTTCTCTTTGCTGTCCTCTTCTGTATCAGGCAGACTGAACAGCTTCCCTGCTTAGCGTACATTTTCATCATCTACTTCAAATAAAATAAACCATAAAGCAGTCCAGCAATCTTGGTCCTTCCTTGTGAAAAGCAGCATAAAAAGCACAGACTCCTGCAAATGGCTAGCTGCTGACCACTTGCTGATTGCCCTGAAAATTTCCAGTCCCGCTGGATTCTCTGCCCCACGACATGTTTTAGTGTTCAGCATACACCAGATGATTAATTCCCTATAGCTGCTTCTCAGAGCTGAGATGTGTGTCTCCCCTGTAGTCTATCTGGTCAATTTCAGCAATTCTCAGACTTCTCTTTTCTGCTTGTATTTCCCTTTTTTACCTATTTCTGGAAGAGAGCAGAGAGCATTTGGTCTTTGAACACCACGCTGCTTCTTGTTGTGCTGCTCTTGCTTAGGAGTTCACAACTCCAAACAAATTTTGGCCTGCAGGTATTACAGTTCCATGATAACTTGCACTCCTAACCCCTCCTGGTCTCTCATCCCAGCTAATGCCTGTGTCCTGCCTTTGCTTGTTTCTCAGGGTACCAGGACAAGAGATTTTTTTTTTATCTGTAAGTTAGGTGCTGTGTTACTGTCACTTGTTTGTCTCCTGGCTCAGATGTGCATTACGCACTTCTGCTCTTTTTCTTATTCTTCCCTAGACATCTGCAACTGGCCACAGTCAGAGCCAGCTGCAAGGCTGGCAGGAGATTTGGCCTGACACCATACAGAAGTTTTTATACAACGAACTCACAGCCCTGCAGATCTCCAATATCAATAACAGATAAAAAAGCTTTCTTTAAGTAAAGAATTCACTATGAGGACAGAAATACTCTCAATTAAAATAGTCTGTATGAATGGCTACTTTTGTCTAAATATTCCTATTAAGTCCGCTTAGTTGTTTATAACCATCTACTGATCTCCTTCCTGTCCATGTCAGGTAGCTTCCCAGGTTGCTTTGTAGTACCTGATGCTGCTTTATGTCTCTAACAAGCAATTCTGATGCCCTTCAGTTCTTTCCATAAGAAAACTTGCATTCTCAGGAATCCTTGATGTGAGCTGTCTGCCCTACTGTCTTTCATATCTGCTTACCTACCCTCAGTTACTCCTTGCCTTCCCGGTTGCTTTTCCACAGCACCCACAGCATGAGATCAGATTGGTTCAGGAAATTCTAAAGAGCTAATAATTACTTATCCTGATAAATAAGCTTTATTTTTTATTTACCAAATGCCTATCAATACCTATTCAGTTATTACAACTATGACAGGGATTCTTGGGTTACTACCTAGCAGCTTTTTGCCTGTCAGGCTTTTTGTCTGTCTTAGAAACAGGTCTCTACGTCAGGTCTCTATGTCAGAGAAATGCCCTTCCAAGTGCTGGGAGGGTCCTCCAAGGTGCGTTACAAGGCTTTTGTACAACAGAGGGTTATAGTCTTAAGCAAATTACATGCAAATATAATCATGTTGCTACCCACTTTCATTAGAATGTCTCCTTGATCTCTTTTTGCGGGTAGATGGGCTTGAGACCAAAGCCTACCCTTAAATGTTGATATCCTGGGTTTGGTGGGTGATTAGCTTTATGTTTCATATCACAGACCGAGGGGAGGATTGTTAGACCCTAAGTTTGTTTCAATGCTAACAACGACAACAACAGGAATAAAATGATGAAGTCAAAAAAAAAAAGAGATAAAAATGTTTCCTAGCAATATAGATTAATTTATATTTTAATTATATATATTGTAACATATCTATATGCATAATTTACATTATGAAATAATAATCAAGAAAAATCTGTGGAGAAAGCACATTTTGACCGAGGGATGGAACTAACATGGACTCTCTACAGATCTTCAGGCTTTTTACAGAGTCCTCTTTTTCTGTGTGTCAGCACTCTGGGTCTGTCAAAGCAGGACAAACTGTTCTCAGTGAAAAACAAGTTACAGACCATAACAGCTTCTTGTTCATGAGCTATATGTAGATCAAACATATTTTTTTTGCAGGGTTTGCAGGGTTGAGCATTTTTCATCTTCTTAAATGAGTATTTCATCAGCACATTTCAACTACAGTTTCTCAGAGTTCTTCGTAACTACTGCTGCTTTGAGCATTTGCTGTTCCCTGCTTCCATTCAGTGAATAGTAATACAAATTGCCTCCTCATAGCTCTGATTTGCTCTGTTCCACCCTCATTCACACTGGCTCCTCAGACACAGTGTGTATCATATAAATTCTGTAACATATGTGGATACCTAAGTTTACAACACTTTCATCTTTCTTTGAAGATTCATTTTATGAAGCAGAATCAAAACATGGAAGTCTGTGGAAACTGGGATGTGGTTTGAATCTTAAAAATATGTAGGTTTTGCTAGAATTATTACTGGCAGGCATATTTTTATTATCTAACCTCCTTCTGTTTCTCTGCTTCTATAAATGCTTATGTTTCATGCAACTTCTTTGGATTTCTCTGTATCATTTCTTGGACCTAAACCTTTTTTTTGATGTGTCTATGCATCAGCGTCCTGTCCTTCCTCTTCGCTAACTAGTCTCTAGGATATATCTACTGCAGAATTTTCACAGCCAGGAATTTGCCTGCACTCAAGCACTCAAGTGTATTCTCTCCATTAGCTTTGCACTTCAATATCTGCTCTCCAAAACTTCTGTAAACCATCTCCTACCTCCAATTCCCACCAAATTCTGTTGTACCTCCCAACCTACTCCCTCTCTACCTCTGCTCCAGGCTACGATGGTCTCCTGTTTTCATGCCTGTGAAACGGAAGGTACTCTGGGTGGAAGGGGCAAAAAGTTTTTGCCATAAAGCACTCTCTTTATGAACGAATTCTGCATCATGCCATCTATTCCAAGTTTTGGAGCATTTTATTTAAAACAGCTTTAGAAATTACTGTCAAGTCACATTCTTTTCACAACATTTTAGCCTAGGGAGACTGAGCAACCCCTGGTGAGACAGTTCGCGTTCTTCAACAAAATGTTCTCCAAGTTCAACTATCTAGCAAGCCTGAGGGAAGCATCATTAAGGTCATTGACAAATTTTAAATAAGAAATAAAATAAATAAAATAAAAAAAAATGCAGTCAGAAAGAAATGACAGTTAAAAACACCAGCTCAGCTGAAATCTGGCCAGTACAATCCAGAGGGCTTCAGTGACAGCTGCAACTGCAGTGCAAAGAGTAATATTATCAGGGAATATGTCAAGGCTAAGGAATGACATATGAAAATTATGAACTAATAGAGGGGCTGGTAGGGCACTGAGGATCCACCCACCTACTAATGGTAATTATTGATGGGAAACATGCTTAGTCACTTGTGCACGATTTAGTGATAAGAATGCCAGCATGATGCTTCCTCCTAGAGTTTCTTAGACAAAGGCTGTTGTTTTCGCTTCTCCCTCTTTCCTCTCTGAAGGAAACCAGTCCTCCTCCTTCCTTCTACACCTGCATGCCCCAGACCAACTCACACGTGTCTGTGTGTCTGCACAGGCACTGAGGCATATAGTAGCTGATGACATGTAGCAGCTGGCTGCCACTGGAAGTGGATTCACCAGTCCATGAAGAGGGTAGAAAATTACTCAAGCAGAAGAAGCCAGGAGTTTGCCATCAGCTTAGGGACCTGCACTGGCTGATGTGGGATACAAGCAGCTCCAGAGCCAGTATGCAGGAGGAGGTGGGATCCCCTGGGATCCCACCAGAAAGGTGGAAAGCAGGACGTGCTGCTGAAGTCCATCCAGACCATGGCACCTTAGTGGCTGAAAATCTCAATAGAAGTGAAGTATCGTGGGAAAAACGTCCTTTCATGGAAGGAAGTTTCTTAATTTGCATTGGGATGGTTCTGTAGAAGCAGTCCTGAGACACGGGAGAGGTGGCAGCATTAAGGCAAGGGGTCTGCCAGAAGCAGGTATCTTGGGAAGCTGACACACCTCTGGAACCAGAGACTGGTGACAGATTAATTCAAAGTCTTGGTGACAGAAGGTTGTGGTGAACCAAAATGCTGAATAGCTTGAATTGGAGAATCTGGTTGCATTCCTGCATGCAATTACAGATTGAAAAATACGGTAACTTACCAGCATCTTACCAGCTCCTGAAGAGGCTCTTAGTGCTGTGTTAAGCAGCAGCTTGTGTGTGCTCCAAAAATGTGATCCCACCAGGGTTGTCCGTCCTCCTCCCTTGCCACCCCCTGTTCTAAATGGCCTGATTTAACAATTGTTGTTGCTGGAAGACTGCTCAGATATTTAATTACCTTTGAGTTCTGACAGTGCTTGCATTAAGGACTCTCCCTCAATTGAATGAAGGGCCTCTTTGACAACCTGACATAGGTCTAGCATTCAACAGCGTGAACAGAACTGTGAATCACGCCCCTGCTGTCAGAGGTGCAGCTCCAGTCAAGGCAGTCTCTTACACAGCGTTACCCCTGTGCTTCATTATGCTTTGTTCTTACAGCTCTGCTTCTGCATCATACGCCCATGGCTTTCATCGGAACTGCAGCTTCTATCACAGTGCTCCATAGCACTGTTTTGCTAAAGCAGAGGCTTTCTTTCAACAGGCATTATAATGCCAGTTCACATTTGCAGAAGAGTTTTAATGTTCAGATTGTACCCACATGCTTTCCCTAGAAGGAAGAAATCTGCCCCGAGTGAGCAGACAGGCTCCCTTACTGCACTGTAGATGTTTGCCAGAACAATTGTTGCATGTGTAATTTTAAAAATTACTCTATTGCATTACAAATGATAACTCTGGAAGGGGGCTGTGTCGTAGGTAAACAACGATGAAAGTAAACTTCTGATCTAACTTGTGCCTTACAGAGAGAAAAGAGAAATGTTACTGAGCTGCCGGGCTTAGACTCGAACCGGGTCAGTCAAGAAATGATAGACAAAGCCCTTGGAAAACATATTACACCCATCACTCTGAAATCCACAATCAAAAGCAACCCCTTATATAGTGATATGCAGGTGGATGACGACTGGGAGGAGAAGAAAAAGACCCCTTCCTGGACGGTGCAAGACTATGACAGCCACTCGCTGCACTCTAACTTGGCCAGCCACATAAAGGTAACGCGGCGTTGCACGGAGTTTGCGCAAAGTGAATTGCTATGAGCTCTGTGCATATCCATGAACCACTCTGCAGCCCACTTAGTTCTTTTGGTGAGGTTCCAGAAGTAAATATGAATGTATTTTCCGGTACAGACATGACACTAACATGAGTCTGATCCAGAAAAGAAGTCTACATACCTGGTTAGACTCCAGGAATTTCAGTTCTGCAGAACACCACCTCTGTGACTAGAGAAAGCCTTAAAACTCAATACCCCACAACCCAGCTTCCCCATTTATACAGAAAAGAACTATAAATAAGGCACTTAAATACTTTATGCCCACTTTAATAACTGTTCATGACATCATTCTGTTATCAAATAATACACATTTTCTCAGCCTCGTCCACACCATGCGGGATCCCGTCTGCCTGTGAGTTGACACAAATCACTTTTAGGGTTACTTTTGTGAGTTTTTTTCTGCTGTTCCCTTTTTTGGAAAGGGACTCAGATCGGTGTTTATAAAGCGACATCTCTCTTCTTGAGAAGACAACATGGTTTCTTTCGGGTTTTTTAATCACATTTCAATGGCTGGTGTCCTACATTTGGTTCCTGGCTGAAAAGTGTGGTTTTAATTTTCCCCAGTGGAACATTTGCAGCATCTGGCAAGTAGCACAACCTATGTTCAAGTGAAAGTCTCTTGCATTTGTGTTGTGATGCCTTAAATTCATTAATCACTATCTGATGATAGCCAAAATACTTCTGGCTACGTTCTAATGACTTTATGTGCAAGAGAGAGGAACTGAGTTCATTTTCTGATTTTTCTTTTAGGAAAATCCTAATGATCTACGGTTCTGGATGGGGGATATTTATACTCCTGGGTATGATACCTTGTTAAAAAAGAAAGAGAGAGAAAAAAAGCATTCCAAATGTTGCCGAATCACCCTGCTCATGGTACTAGCTGTTTGCATCCTGATTACCATAGTCACGCTCAGCATTTTACTTACTTAGTACAGCCAAATGATGTTGATGGGAATTTTTTCAATAAATGTTTTTATTAAGCTATTCCCCTCCCTTGTTTTATTTGAATTCCAATTTTTTGTCACAAATACATTTTGTTTGACATCACTGTTTTACAATGTTCCTGTGCAGCATAAGGAATTGATCCTGAAAAGAGACCAATACTCTAAGCACAGCAGAATGTCTCCTTATGGGTATGATTAAAAAAGAAAACTACAAAGATGCTAATTTCTTAGTGCCTTCTTCTTTGGACTAGTGATTTGAGTGAGCATGTGTGATATGGTACATACAGTATGTACAGACAGACATCTGACTATTCATTCTAATAAACACCTGCCATCCTGTTAATCCTTAACTATTATTGGAATATAGAAAATTGTGATAAAGTGGCATTCAAGATATCCCAAAGAATTATAAAACAAAAATTTATGCATTACTTAGTGACTGAATGCATTGCTGCAATGATGCAGCACTTAGTAAAACACTAGCCTAAATGCATAAATGTCTTCTCATACTTTTTCAGAGAAGGAAAACAAAAAATAGATCACTGAGCTCCTATCAAAAGAATTCCCTGGGACAGGTTTTCTTCATCCCTGTGTCATGTTCTTTGAACATGTAGCACCTCTGTCACCCCAAAAGACGGAGTGCCAGTATTTTTTTAATCATCTGACACATCAAAAAATGGAGCAAAAACAGTAGTAGAGTATAAACTGGAACTAGAATACACCTTAAAGAGATTAATGTTATATAGCCATTCTGTGAAAAAGGGTCTCTGTAAATGAAAGGACCAAAAATAAATGTTAAGAGCTTTCAGAAAATTAAGTTCATACCCCTCCAAATAATTCAGGAGAATGAAAACATGAGATAAAATGGCAAAATAAAAAGTAAGTAAGTGAACAGAGAGAGAAGAACTTACATTATTCCTTTTGTTTCTGAAAAACACTCTGAGTGATGCAAACCCTTTATATTTCTACATTAGGGCAAGAGCCTATGAATACTATTGAGATGGGGATCTCCCACAGTCACACGAGAATCTCACAGAGGCACAAAAGCTGGAAGGTTGGGGTTATACCACATCTACCTCTTTTCACACAAAAATTGCTTTGAAATAGGTCAGGAATAGAACCAAGCTAGAGGGTGTGTATTGCCCCCTCTGAATTCTAGGCCACGCCATGCTTACGGCAGCTTTGCAGTGCTTTAATTCAGGTTGGGATGGATTCATCTTCAGGTACAGTGTGATGGTAAGATAAGTGCGTTTAATTCCTTCCTTCCTCACCCGGTCCATGTTTGAACCTTTGTTTGTGCCGTAAATACTCAGACCCTGACCTGGCTTGTACTGTAACTGATTTGAAGACCCAAGCTAAAACAGTTTACTGCTTTAATCTGGTGAGCAGCCAACAGCAAAAGTGTAGCAGCATTTTAATGCACTGGCATAAAATTAGTACCCCTGTTACAAAACTGAACATTGCTGTAAATATACCGGGGAGCTCAATCTCCTGGCTCGCTGCAGTTTCAGTGTGGACGGGTGTTCTTGTCTGAAAGACCAGGTCCGTTCAGTTTATGAAATTAAGAACTTGGGAGCATTTTACAAGACTAATAGCTGACATTATGAAGTAATTATTCACATTAAAGCAACAATACTTAACTGTTTTTTTCCAGCCCCAGCACATTTGCTTTAAGTGCGTTGCATACAATGCAGAGACATACTTTTGTAAATTACTGAGGCCTGCAGGCGGGAAGCCTGAAAGCAAAGGGCTCTGTAATTTCCAGGAAAACAGCCAATAATGCGAGTTTCTTAACTGCATTGCTCTCTGAGGGTTTAGCAGTAGGGATAAAATAGTTTTCTCCACAAGCCCATTACCGGCTGTTTCGCTCGGGTTTCACTGCTGTCATCTAGCGGAGACTCAGGAAAAACGCTTCAGGCACGGAGGTTCCGGTTCGGTTTGGAGTAATTTGCCTTTCTTTCTTTTTATTTTTTTTTTTAAGTGATTTTTTTTTTTTTTTTATTATCCGCTCGCGTCGTTGCGATGCGGGTTCCTCTGCTGACACCTCGTGGCAGAGCGGGGCGGGCGGGCGGAGGGACCCCGCGGAGGCCCGCGCCTCCTCGCGCCTTCCCGCGCCGTCCCGCGCCGGCCTTCCCGCGCCGGCCGCAGGTCTGGCAGCTGTATGCATTTAATTTTTTGGTAATTCATTAGTGACGGGGACCGAGGAAGAGAAGTCGTCACGTAACATTTATCAACCAGGCTCAGCGCTGGAGTCGGGAGGACTGAATGTTTCGTGTGATCCAAAGTGCTTTTAAAACTGGACGAATAAAGCAACTGTACTTGGTAACGACATTAAAACGGGACATAATGGCATTTTTTCCATAGATCTTTGAGATCTGTGTTCATTGGTCTCTTCCCGGCCTGAAAGAACGTTTATGCATACACTTTGACTTCAACAGGATTTAGGCAGATGCTTAAAGTTAAGAAAGTAGCCAAATTTGGATCAGAAGACAAATCTTGGCTTCGGTTTAAATTTGTTATTCCAATGATAACCAGCTCAAATGGCAGTATAGTCTCCTGCTTAATAGTAAAAGCTAACCTAGAACACCAGGTTGACACACTGATACATTACCAGCATCCACTCATAAGATGTAGGACAAGGATATAGCTGCGGTACAATACTACCTTTGGGAAAATTGGCATTTGCAGTGAGATGTAGCAGGAATTTGCTCTTATAAAGAGTACGGCTGCAACCTGGATGCAAAGAAGAGCACTCATTCACGCAGATTCTGCCAGCTTACAATTGTGCTGGTAGTCGCTGTATTTCACAAGTGATTTTAGAAAAAATAACTTCCTTCCTTCCAACAAATAAAGATTGGCTTTCAGAACTCACTAAGAGATTGAACTTTATGTTTTATTGGCTTTTAGTTTACTAGATCATCTTGGAAAATTCTGATGGGGAAATTCCCAGCCTTCCTCTTCCTTTGCTATGGCCTTCCCTTCCCAAAAGTGTCCATAAATACACACTAAATTCTTATGTTATTTGCTTTTAGCCTGTGAAGCTGCTGAACATGGGCTCCTGCTTGACTCTGGAACTCCAACAGCCACTATTAGGGGAAATTACAGCTACTGCTCTACTGCAAGATGGTAAAATACGGAGCTGCCCCTTGGAAAGAATCTTGGCAGGGCTTGTTGCTTTAGCAGGGTACGTGTTTTCACACTTTCCAGCTTGAATTTTCTGCCAATGCAGTCATTGACCAAGACAAGGTCTAACAGAGGAAAAGGAGAGGGAAGGAGACATTTCTGAGTTTGTCATGGGTAAAGTTACTTTGGTCACATCAGGATTTGAAAAAGGAAGATGCAATGTGAGTTGTGAGTTGTCATATATTATAAATGTCTCTGGGCAGGGCAGGAGTTACTCCTTCAGTTATGATGTTGTGGTGTGTGAGTACTGAATTAATATTTATTTGAACAGTAAAGAACCACAACAGCAGAACCTGTGTGGATGCTAAACATCTCTGCTATCTATCACTCAGGAAGCTCCCTAAAAATTGCCCTCCCAAGAAGAGTGTCCCAGTAAGTTAGTTCTGAGATGCTTTGAAGCAGATCAGACTACAGAATCCGCTCTAAGAACCTGGCTCTGGGTGGTTACGCTCTTGTACATAGAATAATTCACTGAAATACAAATTTGTGGGGATACTAGGCAGATGAACTAACTATCGGACAGCCTTCCAGCACAACAAATATGATCTTCCTGTCAGCTATTTTCTCATGTGATTTTATTGGTTAGAAAATGCTTCTAGATTTAAAAAGCTGGAGCAGCCGCTACACGCCATAACAAGTGACAGGTGCAACATAAGGTGTACCATCTCTTTTTATTGAACAAGATAAATTTTAAGTTTTTAGCACCCAGTATTTTAGGTGGATTACACTTTTTGGTTAAAACAGCGCTTTCCTCCTATCCAGTTGTTTTTTTTTATAAAAAGAGCTTTTCGCACTATGTTATTATGGGGTTTTTTTAGGATTTCGTAGAAAGCTGTACCTCGTGGACAAAGAAGGACACAAATCCAGAGCAATTCTGTGGATTCACAGTTCTTCTGTGACCTTACCTGTACAGTCATAACCTGATTATTTCCATTGTGTAGAAATGCGCTAATAAATACAGGAGAAACTATCGTGTCTATGAGCTCCTCTTCATATTGAAAGGCTTTCCCAGTTCCAGCTCTTATCTCCCAAGACATAGGTTCAGAGTCAAGCCACTGCTACATGCAGGCTCGTGGTACCTGGATTCATGGGTAAGAACATGACGCGTGCCATGGTTCAACTCATTTCTCAGCAGCCTTGCGGCACTTCAAACCCAGAATGGTAAGTCAAGTTTAACAGGCTTATTCCTCTTTCTAGTCCGTTGTCTGGAAGAAGAACAACAGAACAACAGCTTAGAGAAGAAAAATCTCTTCATGAAATACTTGTCTGCAAGTCTATGAATCTAAATCTGCAAAAGATTTAACTTGGAAGATTCAGGGTTGGAGGGCGGGGTGTGGCTTCCCTTTCCCCTTCCTCTTCCCTTTCCTCTTCCCCTTCCCTCCCTCTCTCCCTTCCCTTCTCTTTTTCTCTTTTCTCTCCTCTCCCTTTCCAATTCCAATTATTTGCAATCCTTCATTTATGTTCCCTAGGGCTGGGTTTGTGTTTCTGACAGCTACATGACCTGTGCCATTGAGCTAGGCTCAAACCATAAGCTTGCTAAGCTAGATCTTGAAATTGTCTAGCTGCCTACGTTTGCAGGTTGCTCAGCTTCTGTGGACATGTACAACTGTAAACAGCAACGGGTGATGGTTGCAGCTATCCACAATCATCACAGGACCGCCCCTAGATGGGTACATCCCAAACACGAACACAATCCGGGCAGATTTCTGCTGGAGAGCAGATGTAGTTCAAGTCTGAGCTGAGACGGAGTGTGAGTACACACGTGGTTTAAGTAAAGTGCTTTGGGAGCAGCTTGCAAGCAGCAAGTCTGGTCAGTGGTGGTGGTGCATCCTGACAGGCAGTTTTCTTCCTGGCAGAGGGACTTGTCAGGGATTTCTAGTCACGGAGGCTGACTTTGTGAGTCGCTGCACCTGGACATGCTTTTCAATGGTGCTGACATTGCCCTAATGCTGACCATGACACACTGAATCTGAGAGTGAGAATATTCCGTTATGAACGACACATTGTTAAGGGTTTTCTTTCCACACCAGACCGAATATAAGTCACTTGGTTGTGGAAAATAAATGCTGGACACTCTCTCCTCTGATATATTATGCTCTATTTAGGCAACTCAGCAACAGAATTCCTGAGTTATATTTTCAATGCATTACTGAAACAAGCTGGCAGACAGTTTTTGTGTTACATTGAGAGAGGGGAAAAGTTAGTTCATAGCAGTACAACATGCTGTATTTTCAGGAGAACATGCAAAATCCTGAGTTGGTGTGCGTTATTTTTTCCACCCACATGTTTAGCTTCACAGACAACCCAGCATATGAACCAGCCTTCCTAAAGAGGGCTTGTTTCCCTCTGGAGTTTCCTCTGTGCTGATTGTGCTCTTCTTGGAAATTCTCCAAAAGGCCACTTTCAGCTCAGAAACCAATTTGCTGCAGCTGCTGCAGTAAATTGAGACTCTTGTAGCTGTAAGTGAGTTCATCTGTTGGGATTCTCGTTGCGTGTGGTAAGGGTAGTCTTGTTGGAGGTAAGTGGTGTGGAGGTAAGGCGGAATGCAGAGACTTTTATGACAGCACACGATTGTTGTACCACACACAGCACAAACCTACTGGGTATCAGGCTTATTTGCTTCAAATTTGGTGAACTTCTCTATTTTCACACCTGTGGGGGGTGTGGTATGTGAAGTAAATGTTCAGCTTTTAAAGCTGCTTCTCTCTAGGCACAACCGAATACTGAGAACACACATAAATGTACACACTGAAGCAGTATTTTGTGTTCAGCTGTTTGGGTCTCTCTCTTCTAAATCACTTGGTGCTTCCTCAGAAAGGGAAGTGATAAAGACGATCCCTAGTGAAGATGACAAAGGATGGGTTTGTTGTGGAAAAACCTGTAAGTGAACAATGCCTTGTGTGTGCCTAGCACTGTTAGTGGAAAATTGCGAAGGGAAAGACTGTATGCCTCATAAAAGTAGCTTTTAGGGTAAAATAAGGACAGGGCATCATTTCTTTTAGTTTTTAATGAGCAATGTCATAAATGCTGCCTCATCTCAATGAGAAGTGAGCTGAACCAAGTATTAGTAAATTGGCGTGTGGGTAATTGACATAGTCGGGTGCCAAAAGTGCTGTATCTTTTTTTAATTACTTTTTTTTTTTAAGACTGTTTCTTAAGATAAACTTTACTGAATTTCAGAAGCATTTCTGTCAGGTATGTGGGGAAAATTTCAAATCAGGAGTCAGAAAGCTTTATTTTGCTCTGAAATGGTCTGTATTGCTCTGAAGGTCTGACAAGTTACTGTATCTTCATTGCACCCCATAAAAACTTCTGAGATGCCTGCAATATTAAGTTACACTGTTACTGTACAGTTTACAGTACAGTATAATGTGGGAGAGCTTTTTAGTCGGACCATTTAAAAATAAAATAACAAGAAAGCAAAGGGGAAGCCTCCTAATGTGTTAAGATTAAGCTGAGGATAAAAAGACAGCCATGACATGAAATCAGGCCTTGTCCGTGGTTGAAATGTGACACAGAAAGTGGTCTGTACTTAGAACAGGAATAAATCCTGAGCAAGGCATTTAGAATTGAATGAGCTGATGGAATATGGGTAAAAATATAAAACATTAGAAGTAATTAGGGCCAAAGTATAAGATTATGCAAAGACCAAAGCCAGAGAAGAATGGGCTCTCCTAGCAAATGGAGTTAGGATGCTGTTTGCAGCCTGGATGCCAGTGCATTAAACTGGGAAGTCAAGCGCCCAGGCAGTAGCCAACAAATGAGTAAAACCTAGGGTTTATAGCAGTATTGTTGTGTGGAAACGGATGTTGCAATACATAACAAACTGCCAAGGGAGAGAAGAATTTGCTAAGGAGCTAAAGATATGCCTGACCTTGAAGTGAGAAATCAGCTTCCTCGGGATTTTCTTGACACAGAAAAATGAAGGTATGTGATGGTAGTATCTACAAAGTGATGCCCATTAAATTTAGCCTTACTGACTACATTTAACTGTACGTGCCTTGGTCAGATACTTTGCCCAGTGCTGTGTCCATACCCCTGTGACAAGCAAGGAGTCAGTGACCTTGTTTCCACAAGGCAACTCTACCACCAAAAGACCTTCTTACATGCTGAGTGAGATCTCTTCTGTCAAGGCGGGTTATTCCCTGCTCCCCTCTGTTTAGACATTTAGGTCGTGATGACGGGCCAGTTAGAAGCTGTGAATGTGCCTGGCCTTCCTGGCACTGGGGAGCTACCAGTGACCTCTCCGTTTGTTTGACTCCCGTGACATTTCTTGAAGCCTCAGTCGTGTATACTGCTAACTGAAGGCATGCTGTCCAGTGTATTTTCAGCTTCTTTTTTGTTTGTTTGGTTTTTTTTTTCTTTTAGGAGTCACCCCATAGCATATTCAGTCACCTAACAGTTTTGCCCATTCTTGGATTTGCGGGCAAGCTTCACCTTCACTGCTACCCAGAACAAGTGTCTGGGCTTCCCAGGTTACAGTGCATTTTCCAGTGAAGTTTGGCCATACATGCATTAGTATGTGATATACGTGTAGGTATGTGTATGTATACGTACATGTGCATGTATACATACATATGTATGATACATAGCTACTTTGGGGGGGGGATGTATGTGTACACACTTGAAAAAAAACCTGTACCTCCTGAGGTACAGGCGATGTGGTTTTTCCAGCATCCAAAGCAGAAAGTCTCTGATGACAAGAACAATTTTGCTTAGGAAGCTCTTAAGCGATAATTAGGGTATATTAAGATAGACAAGACATCCCTTTCCACTGGTAAGCCCAATTGTGAAAGAAGATGTGAGGAAGTGGCCTTTTGAGAAGTGGTGCGGTGTGACCCACTGGCAGCTGGAAATGAATCTGTGAATTATGCAGAGGTCTGTGAAGCTGCGTTTCCCACGCAGTGGCGAGCAGGGGCTGCCCAGGGCACAGAGGGGCGCAGGCACCCTGCCTGTTGGGTGGGCAGCTCAGACAAGGAGGAGGGCAGCTGGGCGCTGCAGCAGCTTGGCAGCCGGTACTGGCTGCCCGTGGAGTGGGGCAGCCCTGCAACTGGTGGCCAGGGGCTGCTGTACAATGGTGGAAAACAGGCAGGTGGTGTTGGCCATCTCTCCCTGCTCCCGCAGAAACTTCCAGTGGGATCAGCTCCCTCCAGAGACATGGCATCCTCTCCCTTAAACAACTGAAAAAAACCCTCACTTTCTCACCTGCAAATGTTTTTACATATTATGACTGGAGGCTGAATGCTTGCTGGAAACAAAAGTTCTTTTTGCTGTTGTTTTCTTAATCCATGTTGCCTTCATTATTCAGCACAGTGATGTGGACCGTAAGGGTGAGAAAAAGGCTAAGATTACCATAATCAAAATGGTATGTATTTCTGTGAATTATCAGGATTTATTTAGTGTTCAAAATCAGTTTCATATTTAGTAATTATTAAATAAACTGCTGACACATGCTTATGAAGTATTGAAGAATAAGCTGTTACTGATCATGTCAGCAGAATCCATTTGAGGAAGCTGTTGATCAATTAGATGATGAGGAATGCATCCATTATAAAGTTATACAAACTAAAAAGAGCTAAATTCTGTCCTTAATAGCACAGTATTATATTAAACTTAATTGACAAACACTGAAGTCCAGCAGGCTTCCCCTGTTTACTTTTCCCCTCTGTTAAGAGTTAATGCTTCTAGCTATGCCTTTAAAACTTGATAATGACTTGGGGTATGTGTTGGGGATTCCTCCAAATGTATTAGAATAATATTCTTCTCACAAAAATGTTCACTAGTTTAGGATTTTTTTTTTATTTTTTCTTTTGTATGTTGCATTCAGAGAGGATGTTGGGATGCCCAGGAAGTTGTTCTTCATAACTTCAGCAGAGCTGTTGTTGTTAGGTAAGTATAGTTACAGGATTCTTCTCAAGTTTCTTTTCTGACGCAAAGTTAGCTTCACCCTTACTGCTCCGACCTGGTTATATCTGAATATGCCAACAGTGTATTTGGTTACCTGCCAAAGTTCAAGTTTACGGAGCCAGCTACATCCACAGCTTACTTCCAGTGCAAGCCAGTTTGTGTTCGCGCTGCATGTTGGCAGTAGGCAAGTTTGGCAAGCACACTCAAGCCTCAAAATCATTCAGTGTATTTTTTGCAGCTCCCTCTGACATGTCCTTTCAGTGCCCTATATTCACCCTGCAGGCGTTTCAATATTCTCTAGCGAGTGGCGTGCTACAGTGAACTGCCTCAGCCTGTGTCTTGCCGGCTGCAGGTAAGATGCACCAGCAGCTGCAGCAGGGAGACAGTTGAAAGCTATCTACAGCTTTGCACTGGGACCAGAGACTTCAAGAAGTGGCCATTATGCCTTTAAGTAGACAGACCCCAAAATAAATGAGTAAAGACTCATGCAAATAGATAGATTCTGAAACATGATGCTCTCGGAGGCAGTATGCAGGTGACCAGGAGCCGTTAAGCAACTGTCCAGGGGTGCTTTGAGAAGCAGGGAGTTGGGACTCCTTGGGAGTCGGTGGCTCTAACTGTTGCTAAATCCTCACCCAGCTCCTGCGTGAGCAGATCCTGCTCCTGAACAATTGTGGGAACACAGCAGGACCTGAGAGCTGCCTGGCACAGAGACACTGCCTTAATTATCACCATGCTGATTCTGACAAGAAAGCAGCAGGTGTTTGCGTGTTTTTCCTTTTTCTTCCTTACGCTCTGTAAAGAGGTGAATAATTTTGGCTTGTCTTGCACGTGTGACTTCATGCATGCAGTAACGCTAAAGCACAAAATTACTTACTATCCATTCCAGAAAAAGAAAATTAAGGCGTTCTCAGTAATTCAACATGATGCTCATAAACAAGGGTTTTGCTTTTTAATTATGCTGGCAGAATATGACAAAAACCTAGGTATTCACAGTGTTTTTCAGTAAGTAAGCGGCATACTGTTCTGCCTTGCAGCCTGGTTCTGCTTTCTACGGCCTTTGGCTTTGGAAGTCCAAAAGAAAAGAAAAGAAAAAAAAAAAACCAAACAACTGAAGAATACACAGGTTGTTTTTTCAAAGCAATTGACTGTAACTCCTATGCATTATAATTGCAGGGTTAGGTTCTAATTTACATCCACCTTTTTCTTCCAGAAAATAGTAACACACCAAACAAGTCAATAAGCTCTATTATGTTAGAAAAGGACTTTTTGATGACATAACATAGATTTGCTTTCCGCTTAGTATAACCTCTCCATCTACAGCTAGAACTCTCAGATGCTAATTTATGCTAAAATAAAAGTGAAGCCTTTAGAAAACAGCTATTCTCTTGATAAAAATACGGGCAGCAAACCAGGGAACGTATGTGTGATTACTATTGCATTGTATAGTTTCTTAAAGTTTCGTAAATCCTTAAGCTTTCCCTCAAAGCTTCATTTGATGCTCTTTTTTTGGAGGTAGAAATAACAGAAGAACCAGGAAGGGGAATGCTAATCTCTAATTTTACAAGGCTGATCTTTGATTTTATCTTTCCAGGCTTCAGGGGGGGCACCAAAAAACAAACAAACAAAATCAACAAAATAATTTAACTTTATTATTGTGAATTAAACTTTTTTGGTATGAAATGCAGCCTAACAAAACTTACTACTAATAAAGCCTGCAAATATAAAACCAGTCCTTTTCTCCTAAGACATCATGACATTGCCCACCTTGAATAAAAATTTCAAAAAATGGAAACTTATTTGTGGCTTTCCTTTTGGAGACTGCTGTTAAAATATATTATCACAGGCACTGTGCTTGTGACCTAGATAGGGAAATGGCAGACAAGGAAGATAGCTTTTTTGGAAAGAATTCATTGCTGTCTATGTACCGGCAAATGCTTGCTAGAAATGAGCACAGGCACGTTCTATTGCACAGGCTCAGAGTGTGTCATGTACAGCACTGAAATGGCAGAAAATCACTTGCTCTGGCAGGGCATTAGGGCCTCCATATAGAAACCTCAACAGGCATCTTTGGAAAAATTAATCCAAGGTCAGGAGAGTGTAGAAGTACTACGGAGGTGCCCAGTGGAACTAGAAGGAGAAACTGAGGTCCCTTGAGCTTAGACAGAGAGCAGATGAGAGCTCCTGAGCAGCACTAAGGTGGAGGGCTTTTAAAATAAAATCAGTGCAGACTCTTAGTTTTCAGTGTCAGTCTCCGTATAGGACCTGAAAAATCTGAATTTTTTTCAGGTAGAAGAACTGGTACTAGGAGTAGTATCTTGAATTACCCCTGCTCTAGTAGGATTTTTGAGTGGCTTAACCTGAGTCACCTTTAAGAAGTGCTAATTTGACTATATAAAGCACCTTGATGTTTTTGTTGTTGTCAGGAAGAAACAGAGGTGGGCCAAGCACATCCTCCTGTGAGCCCTCAGGAGAGCTTCTCGTTCTCAGCTCTTGTTATGTTCTTACATAAAAACAAAATGGTGGCTTTGTTTCAGGTTATTCTCTCTAAAAGTCATAGTTAGGCAAACTGATAAATTTTTAAACACCAAGGTCGTAGTGGTCCTGTTCCATTCTCTTAGCATCTCACCAAACTCACCCTATGCTAATGTCAGCTTCATTGAAAAGGAGGCTCCTTTCCTTACGTTGGTTCGGGTGGGTAGTGCTTAGGCTTAAAGCATCACACTGAGCACTCTTCAATGTGAAGAGGCTTTCACCTCTGAAAGCAGAAGAGATGAATCACTGACTATATTGAAGGTGATGATATGACACTTCCCCCTGTCCCAGGATTAAAAGAGTGGAGCTAAATAAACGGGAGAGAACAGCAAATCTTAAATCTTCAATAGAATCTGTAATTTCCTGTCTAACATTGCAAGAGACAGATAAGGAATCCTCTGCCTCCCCTCTGCTCAGGATATCACACTTTGGGGAAAAAACAGAGTATGAGATGAGCTGAGTTCAGTACCTTTGTATCAGAACAGGGAGGCTGACCTCTAGAAAATGCTCTTCTCCAGCTCTTATGTTGTTTGGGGAATGCTATGTCGTAGCAGGAATCTTGATGTGTGCTCCATTAGTTTAAGGAAAAATACTTATGATCTATACTTATCAAGCATCAATTTTTTTAGCATGTTAATGACATTTCTTACTGTGGTGGCAGCTAAAGGCTGCAAATGACAGGGCATAGTTGATTGGATGCAGTCTCAGATTGCGCTAGCTGCCGAATAGCTGAAATCTGTTTAAAATATTGTTACGAGAAAAAAGTTGCAAGCTGACAAATATAAGCTCTAGCCTTGAAATTCCTAGTAGTGATTACCTGAGTGAAAGAAGCCAGAAATAATGATTAGGGATATAGACACAGCAAGGGCAAAGGAATCCTGACTCCTTGCTTGCTTATTTACTATTACAGGTGAAATAAAGACAAATATAGCTAATAATAGACTAGAAACATTACCTTTCATATAAAAATACCTTTAGGTAATGATATCAAGTGTTGCATGCTGTCCATGTCCCAGGAATAGGGAGGAAAAGGTTGTCCCCCCCCAAATATTTTCCCATTGTACTGCACAGTTATGCCTTCAGGTGCATCTCCAGCCTTACACAATTTGGATAGTTGGTTGTTGGCTTCACCTCCACCACCCTCGCTTTTTGAAAGATTGATCAAGGAAAGTGACAGAGGATAATCTTTGACAGCCATCGAAGTCTGACTTGTCAGTACAACCAAGACAAGCAGCGCATTCCCTTCTGCCGGACTCTGTGAGGCCGTTTTCTTTTGGGTGGCCAGATGGTACCCCTCCGTATCACTCCTGAAGTGCCCTGGTCCCAGCCATCTGGAAAGAGCTCTACATAATGGAAGCAATGGAACAGATTATTTGAGGAATGATTTCTAGTCGTTGGTGTGTTAATTAAGGGAAGTCTGCAATTTATGTTTCTTGACCCAGGGGAACATTCCTGCCTTTGTCCACAGGGCACTTGGCAGATCTTTGTAGCCCCCTTCTGCTATGGCTGCCATATATGCCATAGCAGCTTGGAGGCACAAGATACCACATGGTATATAAAGGGTTTTTTAATAATGGTACAGTGTTGTAATTATTTCATCACCACAGCCAAAGGCTACAAGGCCGTGGTGATGCATTTTGCTTAGCACAAGCCAGAAAGATTAGGAGCCATTTGAATTTTCTAGCCTACATGAAAAGTCAGGATGCTCACAGGAAAACACTAAAAAGTATGCTCATTGCCTTCTTTGTGGACTGCGAACACTGTCTGTTTCGCCTAAAATAACACCTCGACATTCTGCCTCAAAGCAGAGGAGCTCAAACAGACTGGTTTACTCTGAGCCAAGTTAGTGTCCGGGTCAGAACTGCACAGAGAGTGATTTAAGTGCTATTTAATGCTATTTAGCTGGAGCTCTGAAGGGCCTGTCACCAGGGCAAGTGGGGCAGAGCAAAGCCAAATGCTCTAATGGGGCATTGAGGACAAAGGACTTGCTCGGTAGAAATTAAATGAAAATTCATCAGGATCAGCCTACTGTCGTGACCCTCACATCTTCCAGCCGGGAAGGAGGAGTTCCCGTGCAGGACAGGAGCCAGCGGTGGCCAGCTGCAGGGTGAGCCATCCTGCTGGGGGGGAACGTGCCAGCACAGCAACCCCGGCTGTGTGCGGGTGGGCAGCCAGCGGCCGTGATCAGCAGGAATGGATCTGGGTTTTTCCACCGCCCCATAAAGAATGGATCTTTGCCTACTCTCTTTGTGCATGCCTGCTAACACTTCACCCTGTGAGGAAAAAATAAATGAGCGTTGTATTAACAATGGCATTCATACAGGCCCTTCCCTACACCAAAATAAAAGACCAGTTTGACCACACACCGACACTTAAAAACCCAGATTTTATTTTTCTGTCATGTTTTTGCTTCCTTTTGTGATTAATCCACTTCCATGTACAAACATGCACATGCATGTTATTCTGTGTTTGTATTTCAACTGAAAGCATTACTGGTATTTTGACGGAGGGGGTGGAATTTTAATGGACACTTTCAACGGTAAAGAAAACGGACTAGCTAGACTACCTTTGGAATCCAAAGCTTTTTTGCTTTAATCCAAGTTTTGCATAACCACAATTCTTGGAGACAGCCATAGTCAAGGTAATCCAAAGGAGAATAAGACACAGGTTTATTTTATCATCAGAGGAATTTCTTCATGTTTGCCTTATGATCACCTGACATTTTAAACACTTGCCCATGTGGAGATGCCTCTTTGAAACTTGTGGCATGAGACTGTAAATCTGTAAACTTTCTGCACTCTCACCCCAAGGCCACAAGCCAAACTGACAAACTGACACACTATTCCAAGTCCTGGATGTTCTCTGCAGTTGGTTACATGAAGTTCAACAACAGTGTAAATGTCGGTTTCATAATAAGCAAGCTTTTTCCTCATAAATTTTGCATAACATACAAGTAGCTATGTAAGCAGGAGGATTTTGCAAAGCGGATTTGCCAGAACTCACACTTGAGGCCATTGCTCAGAGACTGTTAGTTGCTAAATGCGAATGAGTCACAGTGAATTTCAGAATGTCTCTCTTCACTATGGCCATGCCCTCTTAAATGTGAAGATTCATTCAACTGGTGAACTATATTTTGAGCTATGCTTAAATGTGTTTAGGCTTACAAAAATTCTGAACTTTCTTATTAAAAAAAAAGGTAAAATGCACATAATTTCAAACACATGCTTTCCGTAATCACAACAAGCTTAGTACCCATATGAGTGATTTGGAACCACTGCTTCTAGGTGTAAACCAGTACTTTTACTTTGTAGCACCTCTGGCATTTTCAAGGGCTTATATTGTGCTTATAAAGCACAATGTTGTGACTTCTTTTTAATTTTATGCACAAAATGAGCCTTCTACACTCTTGAGATCTCTAGAATCTAATGTCCTAGTTCCATTGGTATTGCTTCTATGCTAAAAAGAATAGATTCTGCTGAATTTGGGCCACGGTGTACTGGCTAACTGAATAGCCAAAACATGCCCCAAATTACTTATTAATCAAATGAAAGGCTGGAAAGGAAATACGGGGGGATTCTTTCTTTAAATGTTAGGTCCTCTTCAGCAAAATGCTGGTTTCAAACATTACTAATCCAATCTCCTGTTCCTGTTATGCATAAACAAGGATGGTAAAAATCATGATGTATTTATTTTATATGATGTATTTTTAAAATAGAGGAACTGTTTCCTTGTAGAAGTTTGCTGAACTGATTTCATGATTGATATTTCATACACATACTTTTATTCACACAAACATCATATCTTTTAAATGAAAACATGCTTTTTTTAAATTGCTTTGAAAATTTTTTTCTTCTTGAATGTAATTGTAAGTGATAAAACATACTATTTAACTTTTCCCTTAGAAAGTTCCCTGTGGCTGTACAGGATTTGATTGGTTGGTTGGTTGGTTTTTCCCTTCAAGATTCTAGATTCTCTGGACAACACATTTTATATAAATTGGTTGGTATTTTTGCCAAAAATACATTTTTTGGGGGAAAACGTCTGTTCTCAAGAGCTATCTACTATTTGCACAACTTATTCCAGCTACATATAGCAGGAAATCACCTGGTAAAAGATAGTGTTTTCAAAATTGTAATGGAATTTTCAGCAAGTAATTCAGAAACTAAGTAGAAAGACAATTCCTTTCAAAGTCTTTTCTAATAAAGAGTACAAAATAAAATGCTGTAGTAATAACTTGGTCAAGAAGACATTGTGTGATGGTTTGAATTATAACGAAATGCTGCCAGAAACCATCAGCCTGCAACCACAGTATCGTTTCACAAGGTGGCACAATTACTCTTCATAATGTGCGTCTGTATTTTATCTCAGCTACCAGTGAAGTGGTTAACATGTAATCAGCCTCCCATTGTAGCTGTAAAAAAGCCTACTGGTATTCAGCCACAGAAAGCATAAGCAAGGTAGATAGTCTTTGTGCTCAGACTAAGGCTTGTTGAAATCAATAAGCTTTCCTGTGTCTTTGGTGGGAATTTAGTAGTTTATCCACAGCATGTTTATAATTGCTTTTAACTTCCAACCTTATTTTTACAGAGAAAATTTTCTGAAGGACTGTGTCCCCTGCGTGCACTAACCTACCTTTCTTTGATTTGAATTGGACAATTTTTCTATACTATTACGCAGCAGATATGACACACTTTCTGGTGTGGTTACTACCTGAACCCACTTGGACTAATTTGTGTAGCAGTCTTGTCTGATGGACTTAACGATGCTACACAGGCTAAGTAGCTCTTTTCTTATTTTGGCCATCACTCTGAAAGCTGGTCTTGAAAAAGCAACATATACTGTTCATCAAGCATTGCAATTGCAGTTTTAAATAACTGCACCGAGTAAACTAGAGAGGTCATTTTAGTGACAAATAAGGGAATACTATGAATAACAAATATTTGCCCAACTCCACTTAGCTTCAGTTCTGAAAAATTGCCTCAGATGATCAGTTCAGGTCCTTCAAGCAATTCCCTTTGAAACAGACACCTAGGCACAAACATGGCTTTTAACTCATTACTTCTGTGGAAAAGGCTATGGGGACCTAATAGAATAAACCAATTAATATCTGTTTTCAGGTGAGGAATTTGCCTCCCCCTCTTTGTCCCAGAATTGTCACATGAGTTTCTGATGCCACTAGTACACATGGTAGGGATGCAGCCATCTCTCAGCATCACCAGGTGCCTATTTGCAAAAGCAGAAAACATGCTTTTCATTATATTGAGTATCCAGACTATACATTGCCTAGAAAATGTTTGGCGGGGGGGAAGAGAAATTTAGAGTTACAGTTCTTCCATTTCCCAAACCCCTTTAAAAGCTTTCTTGCCAGGCTTTCTAATCCTGTGCATGATTAGCTACAGCAGATAACATAGAATCATAGTATCTTGGAATTGCCTAGGTTGGAAGGGACCTTTCAGATCATCTAGTCCAACCGTCAACCTAACCCTGACAAAACCCATCACTAAACCATACCTCTGAGCACTACGTCTACCTGTCTTTTAAACAGCTCCAGGGACGGTGCCTCAACCGCTTCCCTGGGCAGCCTGTGCCAATGCTTAATAACCCCTTCAGTGTAAAAATTTTTCCTAATACCCAGTCTAAACCTCCCCTGGTGCGACTTGAGGCAGTTTTCTCTTGTCTTATTGCCTGTTACTTGGGAGAAGAGACTGACCCCCACCTCTGTGCAACCTCCTTTCAGGTACTTGTAGAGAGCAATAAGGTCTCCCCTCAGCCTCCTTTTCTCCAGACTAAGCAATCGCAGTTCCCTCAGCTGCTCCTCACAGGACTTGTTCTCTAGATCCCTTACCAGCTTTGTTGCCCCTCTCCGAGCACACTCCAGTACCTCAATAACTTTATTCTAGTGAGGTGCCCAAAACAGAACACAGTACTTGAAGTGCAGCCTCACCAGTGCTGAATACAGAGATACAATCACTTCCCCAGTCCTACTGTCCACAATTTCTGATACAAGCCAAGATGCTGTTGGCCTTCTTGGCTACCTGGGCTTACTACCAGATTATACCAGGCGGCTGTTGACCAACACCCCCAGGTCCTTTTCCGATGGGCAGCTTTCCAGCCACTCCTCCCCAAGCCTATAGTGCTGTATGGGGTTGCTGTGACCCAAATGCAGGACCTGGCACTTAGCCTTGTTAAACCTTGTCAGGTTCCCACCATGATATCTGCCTTTTTAGCCTTCCGCTGATTCTTACCCATAAGCACTCAACCCTGTTGTCACCATCAGTAAGCTCAAGACAACCAAAACATTCCCCAGCACACAGGACCACTGTAGCGCCTCTCCTTCCTGGCCTATCCCTTCTGAAGAGTTTATAGCCATACAATGCTGCACTGCAGTTACATGGATCATCCCACCATGCCCAATGTCTCTAGCCATCCTTCATGAAGGGGGGAACTACCTACAAACACCATGTTTTTCTTGTTAAAAGAAAATTATAATGGTTCACAGAAGAAACACCAGGTATTTAAACTGCTTAATACCAACAATAGCAACAGGTAGCCCTGTAAATTGGGGTGGGGTAGGGGTTTGTGCATGCGTGATCTTTCTTTCTCTTTTATTGTCAGTTTTATCACAATTAAAAGAGTTTAGAATGTAAAATTATGTTTTTATTTCCATTCTTCTTCTCGAGCCCTTACGAAGGTAATTCAGCATTTGGACAGACTGCCTTCTCACTTGACTGAAAATTTCCACTCAAGTTCCAGTTTTCTGCAAGCTAATAGTCACAAGACCTTTTAAGCATGGTAGAGAAATACCTCTTTTTACTGCCATCCATCAACAAAAATGAGGTAGTGTCCTGACTTTTGTTGAAATCCTGAAATGTGCTTTTGATTGTCACAACCTCTACAGATGAAGAAATATTTTACAGGGAGGCTAGTAAGCAGAAAGTAGCTACTACACCTTAAACTAATATGACTAACACTTAAGTGTTAAGCAGCTGAGCAACAATATTTCTGTTCTGATTAGAGTTCTTGTCTGTCAAATTCAGTTCACATACGTAGCTAGCTATGCAGCAATCCGACACTGCTGTTGGATATCTCCATAATTTAGTGCCTGATTTTGTACAGAAGTGGATAAGGAGCAGTCATAAAACTTGGCTTAGCTGTGGGGATGGCAGTAGCTGTCTGGGAAATACTTGGTGATGTGTTTGTGGTGATAACATCCCAAATTACCACTGCAGTTTTTTCAACCCCAGCCACAGTTAGCACATCAAAACACTGATGTAGACAAAGCTGTAGCTGGTCAACTGTAGCATGTGTCCACAATTTCATTTTCAGTTAGGTCAAACAATTTTTTGTGAGACTGCTTTATGATTTTAACCAGTAAGTTTATTGTCACAAGGTTAAAACAGCATAGCAATTTCAAATAGATAACTAAACCAATTTCAGCTAAACTAGTAGAAATTCTGTGTATATATATACACCTAAATGCTTCATCCTAAGTTATTCATACATTAAACATGTTAAAAGTTTCTAGAAGTTGTCCGGTAAAAATATTTTCAATTTTATAATACTGTATTCCTGATAACCATTTATTTGTATATTTTCATTATATATCATGTAGATTTGTAGTAATTTAAGAAGGCATGAAAAATATATCTATGTGTTCAGGTGTACAATTAATTATGCTGTGGTACTGTTCTGAAATGGTACCATAATTACTAATATTTTATTAAGATCTCCCAATATGAATTTCTCCTGCAAGAATATGCATTCTTTGGTTTAATTTTTAAATATTCCAGGCAGATCATATGCTGTGTCTCAGTATTTTGTGTCCTACTAGTCTAACAACGCAATGTATTAACCATGAGAATTTTCAGAAATAGTAGCAGTACACAGATGAAACAGCAAGATCTGCTTTTACTTGAGTGGTTTAGTGAAACAGAACACTGCAACTTATATTTCATTTTGAAAGGTCATTCTCATTCTTGTAATTGCTTTTTGTATTTTGAATGATGCCTACGAAATGGCTGATTTTTTAAAATAATGCTATTCATATGCATTGAGAACCACATTTTTCAGGATTAAATTATCTGTGCTTTATAAATACTTACTTTGTATTCTGTGGGTCACTGAATGGTTAACTGTATTGATTTCATTGAAGGCAATGCCAAGTCTCCTGTTCAAAGAGACAATAATTTATCCATAAATCTATGTGTGGTCCCTCCCTACCTATGCAGATCTTTCTCAACTGGAGGTTTATAGTAGTAGAAGCATTATGAAGTTCAAAGGCAAGAATTTCATATAACCTTTTTCTTTAGTACACTCTCACCTGTGAATATTAAGTGTTCCACAACAGTCTATTTGATTCTGACTGTCATGTCGGGTTATGAGGTAAGATTATCTTTCTCTGTGCATCTCTCTACCGTGCTTTTTAATCAGCGGAAAAAGCATCTTATCCTGGAGTTGTGTTCTATCTAGTGAAGCTGTCCTAGGTATCCTTTTTGAAGTTCTCCTAGTCTGACAGGATTGTTGTTTTTTTTTCCTGGAGCACGCTGCTTGGAAGGTCAGAGCAGAAACACATGGGTTGTTCTATTGCATTTCCCTAATGAGCCCTGATCACTTTTCAGTATTCATAAATACTGTTTTATGTGGGACAGATTTGGAAGAGGACTAAATGATGAAGTAGATGTTATAACATGGCATTATTTTCTGTTTGATTTCTCACCTTGACTGGGAAATGCCTTGCCTCCGTTCATGGAAGTCTGTGGGTGAACTTAAGTATCATTCTGAGTGGGAAACAGAACTCTCTGATTTGAATTATACCAGTAAGCTTGTACCACCTTTATGCTAGGAAAAAAAAAAAAGAAAAAATTGACCCCAAACTTCTATGAATTCTGGCTAGGCGCTAACCTCAACCAAGGCAAACAAACAAGACCATGAACAGGAGAATGTCCAACTAGATGGGGGATGTTTTGATGAAGAGTAGAAGGGCTATGCAGTGACACAGAATGGAGTCATATATACTTGACAACATTTTGCTGACAAGAGTGTAGAACATAAAGAACACACACGAGGTATCCACCTACTTCATAATTTTGAAACCTAACCCAGCTCTTTCTAAATATCCTTTTAACTGCCTTCATAGATTTAATTCAACATCTGAATTCAGAGAAAAATATAAGCTTTTTAAATAAAAGAAATATGTGATACGAGATTTATTAAAGAAGATTTTTTAGTGAGTTGCCTTGCATGTCTTAAATCAATCTGTGGCACATAATCAGTAAAACTATAACATTCAACCAAAGTTAAAAAGTTCCAAGTTGCACCTTTCTGCAGCTGTAGCCTGTTATACCTTGTAACTTAATGTATGCATTTTAGGAAAGCTGTTAAATTGGTTTCAGACTAACAAACAGATATTTAAATCTGTAGAAAAAAAGGTCAGGAACTGACAGAAGAAGCAGCAGTTTTTTAATGGAAGGTTTCATATCTTCTCTTTAATTCTTTTTGCATATTTTTAAATTAACAACTGGATTGCTTTAGAAAAAACTAAATATTGTTGCAAATGCAAACAGGCAGTATCAAATAATTTTTCCATGATTCCATGTTTTTATGTGTTTATAAGCTATCGTATGTTAGCATGTTAGTAATAGTTTCATTCGGATATACCAGTCCCCATGCTACAATTTCTGTTCTCCCTGTGTAATATATACCATCCGATATAGTACAAATAAGAATAAGGCTCAAATCTCCACTAAAACAAAATGAAACAAAGTATAATAAAATACGATCATGTAGCAAGTACTGGGGCACAAACAATGTGCTGAGGGGCCGTGAGGGGCCTATTTCCTTTTCCAAAATGGACCGAAATAATTTGGCAAAAATGTTCACAAACCAACTAACTACAGCGCAATTCATCTAGGAATCATGAATTCAAGTTAGGTGATGAAAAAAAACCTTTGTGGAAGTACTTAGCTTTTTCCAAGCTATATAACAACGTCTACTGGATACCAGCACATTTTTAATGTTGAAGTAAGGGCATAAAAAGATACAAGGGTTAAAAACTGTCGTTCAACAAATTCAGGCATGAAACAAGGTGATATACTCCAACTGAGGTAATTAAACTTGGGAGTGCTTTACCAAATATAGGAATTAATTCATGGGTGCTTCAAGTTCTACAATGATGTTACCTTACATTTGAGACTTATTTTTCTGATTAATTCTTTAGGCTGTGTAGGGGAAGGGGAAAGGAGTTGCTCTTTCTGATTCTTCTGCTCTTGTCTTTCACTGGCTTGCATTAGTCTCAGAAGTGTAGTACGGCTAGTGGGACTAGCCGAAAACAGGACAGGAGAGAGAGGGGACCAGTGGTCAATCGTAGCACAGTATCTACCAGAAAGGCCACAAGAAGGATCTGGGGAACTACAGGCCTGTCAGCCTGACCTCGCTGCTGGGGAATGTTATGGAGCACATGGCACACACAGGACAACCAGGCGATCAGGCCCAGACAGCATGGGTTTACGAAAGGCAGGCCCTGCTTGGCTAACATGATCTGCTGTGACAAGGTGACCTGCTTAGTGGATGAGGGACAGGCTGTGGATGTTGTTTACTTGGACTTTAGTAAAGCCTTTGACAACACTTTCCACAGCATTCTCTGGAGAAACTGGCTGCTCGTGGCTTGGATGAGTGCACTGTTTGCTGGGTAAAAAACTATCTGGATGGGTGGGCCCAAAGAGTTGTGGTGAATGGAGTTAAATCCCGTTGGCAGCTGGGCACAAGTGGCGTTCCCCAGGGCTCAGTATTGGGGCCTGCTCTCTTTAGTATCTTTATCATTGCTGTGGATGAGGGGATCGAGTAAGTTTGCAGACGACACCAAGTTGGCCAAAAATGTTATCTGCCTGGGGGGGGTATGGCTCTACAGAGGGGTCTGGACAGGCTGGATCAATGGGCTGAGGATCATTGTATGAGATTTAACAAGGCCAAGTGCCAGGTCCTGCACTTGGGTCACAACAACCCCATATGGCACTGTAGGCCTGGGGAGGAGTGGCTGGAAAGCTGCCCATCAGAAAAGGACCTGGGGGTGTTGGTCAACAGCCAGCTGAGTATGAGCCAGCATGTGCCCAGGTGGCCAAGGTGGCCTAAATGATTAACCCTAAATGATTCTATGACTTACATGGTGTAACCTGCTTAGAGTCTGTTCAGAGGTGACTCCTGACACCCCGCGATGGCCTCCAGCCAGCAGAGAAGCTGAGCTGCTCAGCAGGTTATTTTCCATATAGAACCATGAAGGCACTTTCCATGTGTATTGCGTTTACCTGGCAAGGTTTTAGTAGTGGGGAAGGGGCGCTACAGGAATGGCTTCTGTGAGAAGATGCGAGAAGCTGCCCCCATGTTGGATGGAGCCAGATCCAGTCAGCTCCAAGAAGGACTCACTGCTGACTAAAGCTGAGCCCCTCAGCAATGCTGGTGGTGCATCCATGATAACATATTTAAGAAAGGGTAAAAACCCCTGTGCAGCAGCTGTGAGGGAGGAGCAAGAAAATGTGAGATGCAGCCCCACAGACACCAAGGTCAGTGAAGAAGGAAGAGATGGCCCAGGTGCCAGCGTGGAGAATCCCCTACAGCCTGTGGAGAAGAGCATGGGACCCCATGCTGGAGCAAGAGAAGCGCACGAGGAGAAAGGACCAGCAGAGACGGAGCATTATGGACTGACTGCAATGCTCATTCTCCATTCCCCTGTGCCACTCGGAGGGGATGAGGTAATAGTCAGGAGTGAAGCTAAGCCTGGGAAGAAGAGAGGTGTTTTGTTTTTATTTCTCAGTAGCCTACTGTGTTATTAATTTGCAATTAATCATATTAATTTCTCCAAGTTGAGTCTGCTTTGCCCGTGGTGGTAATTGGCTAGTAATCTTCCTGTCCTTATCTCAACCCGCAAGCTTCTCATCATATTTTCTCCCCATCCTGTTGAGGAAGGGTACTGAGAGCGGTTTGGTGGTCACCTGGCAGCCAGGCAAGGTCAACCCATCAGACCATGTTAATTCTATACCCTGCATCCTGAGTCCCATTCTCTCTTGCCTTCTCTGTGTGGTATCGGTGAGGACCAAAATGAGGACTAACTCCTCTCCATTCATGGTGAGGAGGTGAGGTTTTTCCTAAGACTTTCGTATCTTCTAGCACCTTCAAGCAAGCCATTTCTTAAAAACACGCATACAAAAACTCCACCAGCAGCAAAAAACCCCAAACAAAACCAACAGAAAAAACAGTAAAACCTAAAACAAACGAAAGAGTTAATGGATGTTTTCAAGGAACATTTTGAAAATAAACAGTAAAGATTTCCATCGTCCTTTCTTTTCTCATGATCCTGAATCAAATGGACAGCCTTTGTGTATTTTTGGAAGCAATTACCAGGACAGACTTAAGATCACACACCAAAAAGAATTCATTCGCTGTGAGAAGTCCTAAATTAGAAGCCAAAAAGTGCATGAACATCTTAGCCAAACAACAGTAACTCAAGCCTTGTAAGCTGTCACTAAATCAAGTCTCTTAATAGGTAAGAGCCTAGAAACATTAAAAGTGTTTTTTTTCCCCCTTAACATTTGAAATGGAAATGCAATTAAATTCACTTACTTTGCTCTTCTACTCCAGCTAAAATCAGCTCTAGCTCTATCAGGAAACAGGCCTACATAACTTGATTGCAATCATTTATGTGTAAGATTTAATTGGACTTCCTTACTTCTGTCAACATGCAGCCGTGATGCGATGCAGAACACTTATCTACTGCATGCATCTCTTCACTGACCTACCATGATTTTATTTAAGACCATATACAGCTGCTGGCTGAGACTAGCTTTTATACTGTTCCAGAGAGAAGACAAAAATTAAAAACTTTGAAAGCAAGAGCACGCTGCAAGACATGACAGAGACTGCAATTCTTCAACAGGCTAAAACCTGAATAAGTTATCAGGCACATTGGGTATGCAGGATATAGAACAGATAGCATCAGATATGTGAGCAGAAAACCAAAAGTCAAAGCTCACTCAGGCAAGCAGATTTAAGACTTTCCAAACTATAGATGGATAATTTAAACTCTACCAAGTTGTCCTTCCCAAGAAGGGCTCCACCTCACATCTCAAGCACGGATACAGTGGATAGAAGGTTAAAAAAAGAACAAAGAAAAATTTAAACAGCTCGTTCTCTTGCTTCAGTGTTCACAAAGACTTCTCTCCTTAAGTTTATTATGTGTTTTTAAATATAAAACCCATTCAATTTTATTACTAGACATATCTTGCTTAAAATAAAAAATAAATAAAAATCAAGATACTTGTTTTTCTTCTAGGTCTTCAGACCTCAAGGGTATAGCATAGTAAAAGTCATGCTAATATTTTTTAATAGACAAGTTCCAGAATTCTCATCACTTTAAGTGAGTTAGTAGACATAAAGGAATTAAATTTATTGGTAACTGTGCAAACACAGTTATTATTATGTTTTTTTTCCGGGCAAGATTTTTGAGATCCTGAAGTGAAGGAAAAAATAAATAATTGCTGGCTTCAAAGAATGCATATTCATCAGATGGATTGCTCACGTTTGTACACGTACAAAAGAAACCTTAAGAGTACTAAATGCTATCAGGTTCATATTTATGATTTTTAATTAAACCAAACACCTGGTATTTAAATACATTTAAAATTTAAAGTAATTGCAAAAATTGGTTTAAAAAATTCCCCTTCCCTCTTAAGAGGAATCCTCTGTGAACAGCAGATTCTTAATCTAAACACACACAGTACAATTGATTTACAACAAGATACTGCTGGAAATTATTGTAGTTAAATGATATTAGCCTGTACTACTCATATAATTTAAATTACAGTCAACATCTTTAACCAGAAAGACAAAACAAAATCCCCCAATCAAAATTACAGGAAGGAGAATGAAGTTTATTAACTTCCAGAAAAACACTTGCTTATATAGAAGAGTTTCCTCCATTATATAAAAGGATTATTGGTTATTAGCATAATTCTTTCAACCGTATACATTATGAATTCTCATATACTACAGGAGTTTTAATAAATTAACCCCAGAAACTAGCTGCATCCAAGCTCGACTTAATGTTCTGCATATTTTCTCGACGTTGTTTGGTATAAATATTTGCCTCTCCTTTCTGCAGCCGACGCCTCAGAGCAGACTTTTGTTGTTTGGTCAGTTGACGTTTTATCTTCTGTTTCACCAGTTCCTACAAATAAACAAACAATTCAGTCTCAGAAGTTTATGAAAATCGTGTAGTACTAAGACATGGCACAATGATACTGCATTTTCAGTACCAACGTGAACATGCGTGATCCTAGCAGGAAGACTTCTGAACATGGAGAAGTCAGTGATCTCCCAACAGTTAGTGTGAGTAAGCCCATGTCTGTGCTGTGCTGCACTAAGCTACATGTACAGGGCTGTCTTCAGGCCTCTGCTGTGCTGCACAAAGCTGCTGGCAGTAGGATAAACTAAGCCAGCTCCTGCTCAATACTGGCAATTAGGCCTCCTGTGAAGCCCTGCCTTTACCTAGAAGTGCAGCAAGAAGTTCTCATGTGAACTTCAGTTCAGCTTTACTGTAGAAACGATGAACAGAGTTGCTTCCTTGTAAGAAAAATCATAAAAAGTTCAAGTGAGTTAAGAGAGACTATAGGTTGTATAAGAGATTACAAGGTCTGCATGGTGTACTGTGTGTTTCTTAACATTCCAGTTCAACACTAAACCCTCAGGGCTCCCAGCACCTAAAGGGGTGTGGGATTATCTATGCTACTCTCTCCTGATCATCTTAGCTCTAATAAATAGCATTTTAAATCATACCTTATGGAGTTTAAGTGTCTTTCTTATGAGGACCAGAAAGGACTAGCACCTCTCAGTGCAAAACACGTGTTCTACAAAAATTTAAAATCTGATAGTATTCTACGCTTGAAGATTAGACAAATGTCTTTTAAAAAAAAAACAAAACAATAGAACATTTCACATCCAGTAGTAATTATTTAGTTTGTGTCTATTTTTTTTTAGCATCTTGTTTTTTTCTAAAGTTTGTATTACAAAGATCTGAGCATGATTCTAATGGAAAACAACAACTCTCTATCACAAGTGTGGCTAAAAAAGATGGGCAGTCAGGAGTGATTTACAATTCCTCCTCCAGTTTTCCCCTGTTGTGAGGCACTCTCCTATAAAGAGACTCTAAAGGACTGTCTCATGCCTCTACAGCAAAAGTACTGAAACAGCAACTATTACTTCCATAAAACTGTGGTAGTTTTATGAAATTTCATCTGTTATTTACAATCTATGTTTTCATTCTGAGTTCCGCTCTCCATTATGATTACCCACAATAAAAATGAAGCCATAATTTGGTAGATTGTGGCTATGATTTTGTCATTTGGAAAATGATCCCAGCTCAAGCTGCTGCACTGATACGGAGTGCGCACTTGCATATCTTGTCTTAGAACAAAAAAAGAAAGCAAGTTATTTTCATCTAACTATTTCAGCACAACAGAATTATATCTTCTTGGAAATACCAAAGGAGTGTCTTAGTTTTATTATAATTAATAAAGTATTAAAATAAAAAAATCCTCTTAAGGAATAAATCTGCCCTCAATAAAAGATCTGCTGATGGCCAAATAACGGGACAAGAGGAAAAATATCAATCTAATTACATTTCCTTTACATGTACACCAATTTCAGTTGCCTTGTTGTGCTTCCTTGATTGTACTATCAACTCCACTTCACTGCAGCATACAAAGCAGTAAGTTGGTAGGGAGTAAATCATGAACCAGAAAGCCTAACTTTGGCAAGTTATGCTCTTTAAGAATTGCTGTGGCTAACACAGCTAACGTAACAAAATACAAGGTGGTCAATGAACCCAATTACTCAATCCTGATTTCAGCAGCAATCCTGCAGTACTCAGGAAACCACCTGAACAGCAGTTTCCCAAGTTATGACACATGCAGGCTGACACTCGAAATGTGGTTAGAAAACACTTGCATGTGATGTGTCCTTCTTTCCTTGGGTACTTGGTGGCACTCAGTATTTAACCGTAAGCTCTTTGGAAATAAAAACTGTAGATTCTCTTTAAAAATATTCCTGAAGAAAAACTGATTAGAACTAATTTAAACTGTTGCACTGATGTTTTTCTTTTGCCAATAAAGTATCTGTTGTTCTGTGTTTTCTATAAGCAGAACTCTGAAAGAAGGCTTCTCTACTTCTCCCACTCCAGTCTAGGACAGATAACTAGTTTATACAAAACTTGCTAGAAGAAACTTTGCAAGTGGGATACCAGAAATCTTTGACATGTAATCATAATGTAAATTCCCCAAATCCTATTGCTCAACCACACCACGTGGTGGAAAAACTCACTAGTCTTTTGATCATTGTAACTTCTATGTGAGTAAATACTGAGAAATGCTTTGGAGTAAACAGATTTACATTTTATTATTTAAATTTTTGATCATTCACATCGTTTCCTCTAATGAAATTGCATTAGTGCATAAAAAGATTTGTACACGCACAGAAAGATACCTTACTTCATGTGGAATAGTTGATGTTCCAAAATTCATGATGCTTTCTCTTTTTGACCTGGTCTCCAAGTAAAGACTGTATCTACTGCTATTACTGCCATTGTTTATATACGCCTATATGAATTCTTTTATGATTGATTTAAAAATCTGCCTATGTTTTACTATGTTTTCTCTGCCACAACAGCAGATGAATGCTAGCAGCAATAACAGGCATAAGCTCTACGCAGCCCTGGGGATCTTACTGCACTGCCATTATTCTGCATTTTTAGTTTTGTAATTATTTTCATATGTTACAAATAGGTCATTATACATAACATTTCTTTAGCTCTAACACTCAAAAGTTAAAATAAGATTCAGTAAAGGGCAGAAACAATTTACTCAGCATAAAAGCATGTAAGTGAAAGCATTACGCAAGGTATGATAGAATTTTTTATGTGTCTGAATCTCTTGAAAGCTTTTCTGCTAAAGTGTTTTTATCTTTTAGAACAGAAAATTAGGTATATACATGCCATTTATATATTTTTAACACATTTTATGTGTCTGCCGACAGAACATACATCCTCTAAATACTCAAAAAGTTTTCTATAGCTACATAACGATCATTGCTACCACCAAGTGGTGTACAAGAATACAATTTTACAATTTCAAGTAATTTCCTTTATAGAACTTAGTAGTACTAATCTTTTTTTTTCTTCTTTTTTTTTTTTTTTTTTTAATTCTGCATACTTACATTAGCAAACTAAAAACAAAAGGAAAAAAAAACAGGAAAAAAAAGAAAAGATTGCAAGGACCAAAAGCTAGGGAATTCCTGGCTCTTGTTTACTTCATACCATAGTTTTAACCCAATCCTTTGTCTCCTTAAGAAGACACAATGCCATCCCATAGAGTAAGAACTGTGATGATGAAGATTAAAATTGTTTGATTTTTCCTTGCATGAAGTCTGGTAAAAAAAAGTCTCAGACAAGATACGAACATGCTCTTCCTTAACATTTATTTACACATGTAAATTTACTAATTATTGGTATCTTTAAAATACTTATCTTAAAAAAAACAAATCCAAACATGAAAAAGTAAGGCAGCCATCTATTCAATGAATATCACAGCCACCCACACGCACCTTGCGTAAAACACGGCTGCTTCAAAGAACAACTTATCACTTAACAGGACAGTAGCAAAGCCTTTGTTAGAAAAGTACTGAAGCAGTAAGTAGCAGACCAAAAAGACTGTAAATGAGGAAAATCAAGTCTAACCGAAAAAAAAATAATAAAATTGCTCTTGCTGGCACTAGAGGTTTCAGGTATATTGAAATATACTCTAATCAGGCAATAGAAATGCTTTGAAAATACACAACTGAAGAAGTACGTATTTACTTTCGGTAGCTGTTGTGAAGGAGCTGAAACTACATTAACATATTCCCCAAACTAGATTGATTTTCAGAGCTTCTGGTCCTAACTGCAAATAAAAATGAGACTAAACATAGGTACCCGTATTTACAATGGCAAGTACGTAGTCTGACCTAATTAAAAAAATACCTCACGAATCAGCTGTGAACTGAAAGGTGTTTTTTCCTGTTTTGTATAAGAACACTTTATAACTAATAAAGAACGTAGGACTTTCTTCCCTTTAAAATGAAAATGCGCTTTTAAACATGTGACAGACGTAGCCATACTGACAACTGTATAGTCATGGGTTGAAGCAGACGACATCAAAATCTGCTGAAAATCTTCTGATTTATATAATGCAGAAAGTCAAATAAATTAATATTGCCAAAGAAATCGCTATTGAAGTGAGTTCATGTAACGTTTCAGAAGAGTGTGAAGAAATCTCTAAGATGACAGGTGAAAAAGGCTAAATTAAATCTTGATTCAAGCACCAACTTTTAAAATAAAAAATATTAATTGTAGCTAGCAACAGAAACAAATGAACTGATATCATGTTTGTGCATTAACATACATCAGCCTGTTACTGGCTAAATGAAGAGTTGTTAATGCTGAAGTAGGGCTTTGGTGAAAGGGCAAAGAGCAGTACATGAAGGAAAGTGCTGGAAATCATTGTGTAAACAATTACAGAAGCATCAGTCCTGTTTTTCTGTGGGCATGGAAATGCAAGCCAGAGAGGTACATGGCAAGAGTTTTTTAAAGATAATTAATGCTAGAGAACATTTTTACAAACAGGTACTAACAACTGCGTGCAATGTAACATGCTCTAAGAGTAAACTAGGTAATAACAGTAATATTTACCGCCGGAATGGTTGAACAGCTCCCAACACTTCTGACTGATGTGATACTTTCAGTCCTTGCTCTGTGCTCAGCAATATGAACGACACTCTCTTCATTTCTAAAATACATTAATCAATGTTTTATTCCACTAGCAAGATAAACATCCTTTGCCTTTACGAGCATCATGTTTTAGTCATCTCTGAGATATAATCTAAAAACTCACACAGAACATGCAAATACTACAAACGATTTACAATTTAACACTAGTTGTTCAAAACAGACATTTTATGAATGGAGAATTTGTTGCACAATAGCCACATGTATACCAAGCACATGAAATGAAGCTTCAGAACACTAGAAAAATATATTTCAGATTCTGCACAATGTTTTGACAAGTCATTTCAGTAAAAAGCAAAAGCAGATGAGGGGGAGCATGAACTTTGTATATGCGTCCAGGTACATGGTGGGCTGGCAAAGTCAGATTTAGAATTTCATGTACAAGGGGCTATCTGAAGGTAAGCAGGAATTTCTAAGTACGTCAGGAAAGGAACTGAAAGCTAGAAAAACAGACAATACTATATATTTGACATACATTCCAAGGAGCCTGTTCTTGCTAACTTCAGCTGAATAAGCAGCAGAATAATTTGGCTTTGAGTCAGAGCATTCAAATTACAATCTTAGTCATAAAAGTTTTTTAGAAGCAGTATCTTAATATCAAGAACTCTTTCACTACCAATATTAACTGAAATAAAGAAAAAGGGAAAAAAATTCCACAATAGAAAATAAGTTGGTCTACGCATTAAACCCAAGACCTATTCTCTCATTAGATACAACTACGTGCTGGATAACTGATCTGTCACGCCTTACGTATGTAGTACCAATCAACAGCCTGCCTATCACAAGACCAATAGGGACGACATTCACTGCAATGTTTTCACAATAAATTGAATTTTTAGTCTTCAATTTAAACAAGGTTAGCTGAAGACTAGTCCTTTCTGAACTACCTGAAACATTTACATTCAGTTGGGGGAGCTGCTAGACAGTAAATATGAATCTTTACCTGTCATGCATGATGTTCTCGTTTAATGCTGACAAGTCAACCAGATCAGGGCATTTGTCTTCATTCTCTTTATCACTACAGCACCCTTCTTGACCTGTCTGATTTTCGACTTCAGCAGCATTTTTGGTTATGGTTTTGTCCTTAATAAAAACAACTGCAGAACTCCCTCCATCTTCACTTAACCTCCAAAGCATAGTTTGCCCTTCAACTTCTTCTAAGGCTGAACTCAACTTTGACATATTCAGCCTTTGTGTATTTTCACTACTTTCAGTTGTGTCAGCCTCTTCATTGGTACACGTAAAGTTGTTAGAGGTTCTGCTTTCAGAGAAATCACCCGTTTCATACATGAAGTCTACATTGTTTTCTTTATCTTTTGTGAAGAAGTTGAGTTTATTTTCAGCATCTTCTACAAATTCTGATTCTGTTGTATTATCATCCTCATCAGAACCCGGTGGGTAAAGCAGTTCACCATCTTCCTCCATTTCTTTTGCGTAGCCGCTGGCAGCAATCTCTCTATCAAGACAGCACTCTCTCCTATAAAAGAAGTAAGTTTTCTTTTAATATGCTAAATCATCAAGATACAAATATGCCACATTTTGGATTAAAAATATTAATCAAACTAGACTGTAATTACCTCTACTATTAACAAAGAGGATATATTCTGTTGAAACACCCAGAACACCACATGATACTGCTGAACTTTAGGTAAAGTATTAATAGAATTTGACCTGAGAGAAGCAAACTTCTGCAGAAGATTATTACACCTCTATAACCAGCATTTACTTATTTATAGGAAATTACTTTATTTTATCAGGAATACCATTTGGCTTTAAGTTCAAATGATGTTAAAACAAACAGAAGAACAAAGGGTACACTGACACACAGAGACTGATTCAAGTGTGGTAACCCTTTGGAAAACTGCTAGAATGAAATAAAACCCTTTTCACTGCAGCAGCTTCAGTCTTAAAATAAGGAAAATTACTTTTCGAAACAGACAAAAGACATTAAGAAGAAAACTTTGATCATAATAATGTTTGAAGAGGCAGTCACCATATTTACTAGCATTTTAAAAATAAATTTAAAATTGAAACCCAAATTAATCTTCAATATACTAGAACTGCTAGATAGGCTTTGAGAAGAGGAAGAAACCGATTCTGATTTACTACTTGTTTCAAGTTTTGGATCAATCTCTCTTCCTTAGCTGCAAGGGGAAAGATGGAGGAGGCAGCAGCAGATTTTAAAGAGCACTTTAGCTGTTAGAAACCACTTACAGTAACTTTGAAGAAAACACCGTAGGAATGACAAACCCATAATTTAAAATTGCACAGTTAGGCCTATTTCTTTTTATTTCTCCTACGAGCATTTTTCTCACCAAACCAACACAAATACCATAAATAGGAGAACTCAAATTCATCTGGCAGTTTCTACCTGATGTCTTTGAATGCTGGGAAGAGCTCACTCTCGTAGTTGAAGCGCTTCTTAAAGAACTCCTTAATACAGTTAACATCTCTGTCAAAATACCTGTAAAAAAAACAGAATTGCACAAACACAGAATCAAGGTAATGAAGTCTACTGCAATGACAAACTTTTAACCTATGTTTCTTGACTTTTACTGATTTTATTTTAAAATTATTTCTATTAGTGATCCCAAGACAAAAGGCCAGGGAGACAAACTGCTGCAGTAAGCATTTCTAAGCATTTCTTAACTGAACAACACCATTGTCTCTGAGAAGCAATTAATTACATATTTATTCTAAACAGACATTTCTACTCACTCATAAATCAAACTATGCTTGGAATGTTATTTGTGCTGCATGACAACAATGGTAGAAAAAGAACCAGAAACAGGCTTATGGAAACAAGTCATGGTTGACTATTTGCTGGCATCAGCACTTGTCAGATTTGCTTTGAAAACATCATTAAATTCGAACCTACCATTCAGCATTTGCATGTGACGTTGATACCATCTGAGGGAAATCAATCATAGTGACATGGTCATCATTATCCAATATGAGATTAAATTCATTGAAATCACCATGAATCAAACCATGATTGGCAAGTTTTACAATCAGATCCATTAATTCACTGTAGACAGAGGCAGGATCTTCAACGTGGCGCACCTGGCACCTGAAAAGTTAAATAAAATGAAATATTCTGAACCTTGAAAGATGTAATTTAAAAATACAGACAAAGTACGTGGAATACATCTGACAGAATGCCAGGGTAATTCAAGCTAAAAGGGCTCTCAGGTGCAACACCCTCCTCAAAGCAGACTCAACTTTGAGATCAGACCAGATTGCTCAGGGCTTTGTCTAGCTGGGGCTTGAAAAATTACAGGGATGGAGAGACACTGTGCAACTTCCCCAAACACCCTGTGCCACGGCCTCACTGTCCTTGATTGGAGAAAATGTCTCCTTATATCCAGGCTAAATCTCATTTCAACTTACGCTCATTGTATCCCATCAGGCACCGCTGTCATAATGCATTATTTAAATAATGGATCCGCAAATTTTTTATGTCTCTCCTGTTTTAAGTAATCTTATAGTCTCAGTAGGAACCAGGTCTTCCTGTATTCAAATTCAAATGCCCCACGGCATTTTCTTTTACAAAAACATATTTTCTAGACCAAGTAAGGAAACAAAAAAAAGAAAGAAAAAAGCTTAAAGTGTTCCTGAATGTATACCTAAGAAAGCAAAGTACCTTTGGAGGCAAAATACAGATCATCTGGTCTTTAGAAACAACCCAAGTAAACTGGTAGTTATCTTATTGTACTATAAACTGTCAAAAACTGGTTGGCATTTACAGTTATCATGAGATATTTTGGTCCGAATGCAGCACTACAGTATTATGAGAATGGATCGTTTGTGCAGCACAAAGAACAAACAATGGAAGTCTAGCAGCTCTGTAACAGGCTCCTGTTAAACACCTTCATACCAAAATTAATTGGTGACACTTCTCTCAGCCACAGGCCTGGATAATCAAAGGCAAATCATGCCTGACAAATTTGGTGGCCTTCTATGATGTTGCCACAGCATTGCAGATAAGGGGAGAGCAGCTGACGTCATCTTCCTGGACTTATGCAAAGTGTTTGACACTGTCCTGCACGACATCCTGGTCTCTAAATTGGAAAAGCATGGATTTGATGGATGGACCACTTGGTGGTAAGGAACTGTCTAGATGGCTACACTCAAAGGGTTGCAGTCTATGGCTCAATGTCCACATGGAAACCGGTGACAAATGGCGTTCCTCAGGGGTCAGTACTGGGACCAGTGCTGTTTAACATCTTGTCAGTGACACGGACAGTAGGACTGAGTGCACCCTCAGCAAGTTTGCCAATGACACCAAGCTGTGTGGCACAGCTGACACGCTGGAGGGGAAGGGATGCCATCCAGAAGGACCTTGACAGGCTTGAGAGGTGGGCCTGTGCAAACCTCATGAAGTTCAACCAGGCCAAGTGCAAAGTCCTGCCCCTGGGTCATGGCAATCCCAGGCACAAATACAGGTTGGGCGGAGAATGGCTTGACAGCAGCCCTGAGGAGAAGGACTTGGGGGTGCTGGTAGACGAGAAGCTCAACATGAGCAGGCAATGCGCACTTGCATCCCAGAAAGCCAACCGCATCCTGGCCTGCATCAAAAGAAGCATGGCCAGCATGTCGAGGGAGGTGATTCTGCCCCTCTACTCTGTTCTGGTGAGACCCCACCTGGAGTACTGTATCCAGCTCTGGAGTCCTCAACACAAGGCGGCCACGGACCTACTAGAACAGGTCCAGCAGAGGGCCACAAAGATGATCAAAGGGCTGGAGAACCTATGCTATGAGGACAGGCTGAGAGAGTTCGGGTTGTTCAGCCTGGAGAAGAGAAGGCTCCGCTGAGACCTTATAGTGGCCTTCCAGTACCTAAAGGAGGCCTACAGGAAGGATGGGGAGGGACTCTTTATCAGGGAGTGTTATGATAGGACATGGGGTAACAGCCTCAGACTGAAAGAGGGTAGATTTAGATTGGATATCAGGAAGAAATTCTTTCTGGTAAGGGTGGTGAGGCACTGGAACAGGTTGCCCAGGGAAGCTGTCAATGTCCCATCCCTGGAAGTGTTCAAGGCCAGGCTGGATGGGGCTTTGAGCAGCCTGGTCTAGTGGGAGGTGTCCCTGCCCATGGCAGGGGTGTTGGAACTAGATCATCTTCAAGGTCCCTTCCAACCCGAACCATTCTATGATTCTGCGTGATTCTGTGATCATAAGATGTCCTGCTAGCTCGTTGAATTTGGAAGTCATGTTAACTGGTATCTTCTGAGATCAGAATCTCAGGTGACAGGGAGCACGGGTAAGGGCTGGAGCAAGGAAGATGTACCCTTGGTGGAAGCGCATCAGTTCAGGGAATACTTCAGCAAACTGGGCATACAAAAGTCCACTGACCCTGATGGGATGTACCCCAAGCACTGAGATAGGTGGCAGGTGTCATTGCACAGCTACTTTTGATAATCACTGACCAATCATGGCAATTGGGAGAAGTATATGAAGACTGGAGAAAGGCAACGTCACTCCCACCTTCAAGAAGGGCAAGAAGAAGGATCCAGGCAACTATAGGCTGGGCAGCCTCACCATGAGCCCTGGGAAGGTGATGGAGCTGGTAATCCTGGAAACCACTGTCAGGCACATTAGGGACAGAAAAATAATCCAGAGTAGTCAACTTCACCATGGAAGTCATGCTTGACCAACTTGATAAACTTATGTAATGAAGTGACTGGCCTGCTAGATGGGGGGACAGCAGTGGGTATTATCTGCCCGGACTTCAGTAACCTGACACTGTCTCGTGTAAGGTTCTCATAGAGAAGCTGCTGATGTACAGTCTGGATGTCCAGACACTGAGGTGGTTTGAAAATTGCCTGAATGGCTGTGCACAAAGTCTCACTGGAGGCCAGTGACTAGCAGTGTACCCCAGCAATCAAAAGTGGTTACAGTGCTGTTTAACATCTTCATTAATGAGCTGGACAACGGGGCAGAATTTGCAGATGACAGCAGTGTTGCTGATACGCCAGAGGGTTGTGCTGCCATTCAGAGGGAACTCAACAAGCTGAAGAAATGGGCCAGCATGAACCTCATCAAATTCAATGAGCAGTGCGAAGTCCTGCTTATCGGGAAGGAACAACCTCATACATCAGTACACACTGGGTGTCACCCACCTGGAAAGCAGCTTGGTAGAAAAGGACCTGGAGGTCTTGGTGGTTACCAAGTTGAGCATGAGCCACCAATGTGTCCTCGCTGCAAAGGCGGCTAATGATATCCTGGGCTGCATTAGCCAAAGCATTGCCAGCAGGTTGAGGGAGGTGATTATTCACATGTGGTGAGGGCATACTTCGCACACTTGGAGTACTGTGTCCAGTTCTGGCCTGCCCAGTATAAGAGAAACATGGACATACTGGGGAGAGTCCAATGAAGGGCCACAAGGATGATTACGGGATTGTAGCATGTGAAAAGGCTGAGAGCTGGAACTGTTCAGCTTGGAGAAGAGAAGGCGGCTCGAGGGGATCTCATCAAAGTATATAAATACTTGAAGGGAGGGTGCAAAGAGGACAGAGCCAGGCTTTTTTCAGTGATGCCCAGTGACAGGACAAGAGCCAATGGGCAAAAACTGAAACACGGGACAGTACTTGAACATAAGCATTTTTGTCGCTGTGAGAGTGACTGAGCACTGGCACACACTGCCCAAAGAAGTTGTGGAGTCTCCCTCTTCAGAGATATTCAAAAGTCATTTGTACGTTGTCCTTGACAACTAGCTCTGAGTGGCCCTGCTCAAGCAGGGAAGTCAGGCTAGCTGACCTCCAGAGGTCCCTTCCAATTTCAACCGTTCTGTGATTCTGTGACAAGTGAAATAAAGTAGGCAGACTAGGAGAACTAAGTCCAATTTGGCAGGAACTTTGGAGAGCCCTGTACTTGTCAAAGAGAGCATAACAATTGTTTACCTTAAGTCACCAACTCCGCACCAGTTTTTCAACTCAGGCAATGGACAACAGCGAAACTGGAAACAGGCTACAGGTGGCCCTGCCTGAGCAGCATGTTTGGGCCAAATAACTGCTAGAGGTGCCTTCCAACCTCAACTATTGGGAGATTCTTTGATTTGGCATATTTGAAATAATTTTCATCCACTGCCTATCTCCTTCAGGTTAGAATCACGAAACAGGGAGAGTATAATAAACTTCCACTGCCGATGTCCACGTGGAACTTTAAGCGCTCCATGTACATGATGGATATGGAATTATTTAAAAATGAAGGTGGGGAGACAGAATATAATGAACTCTTCCCTGTTAAGTCTTCAAATACTATGCTTTGGAATAATTCCTTTGTTATTAAACTGCCCACTTTACATGTTGTGGGCATGGACTGTTTTGTTCTAGAACTTTAAATCTCTAGGTTATTCTACCTTATATTGAGTATACAGGCTTTTTGCATTCTGCTCTGCAAACAAAACAAACCATCCCTTCATGTACAAACTTCAATGATATGTAGCGTTTCTAATGTTGAACAACTGAAGCAAAGTAACCTTCCTTGAAGAAGCAAAACCAGATTATACATGGTATTCTGTATAAACAGACCAGAAGTTCTAAAACAGTGATTCACAATCTTACCCGAGTTAACAAAGCAAGGATCATGAACTGGAGCTCAGAACATGAAGGATATTATATTCAATATTGTATATATCCAATAAAATACAGAATACACAATTTCTGTGTAGAAACTAGTACTAACTAGTAACTAAGAATTAACAACTGTAGCAATACTAACACATTGCTCTTTTGATGTATTCCTTACTTTAAAAATTAGTCTATTTAACCAGTCTGTGGACTAAGAACGTAACAATTCCTCTGAATGAAGACATAAGAGAAGCAAGACTATAACTAAGCAGACTGCTAGTGAGTGTACGCCAAAGAGCATTGCTCAGCATTAAGTCAGAATTCACTAACATGATGATGAAAAAGCCTAACCCTGTTACCTTACTGAATCTAACATTGTTAGGATTTCTATAACACAGAGATTTCAAGCTTCAGTACTTACAAAGGATAGCCATCAATAAGTTCCATAACAACTGCATGCCTGTTGTAGTCTACAGGTTTTGGAACAGGAAATTTTCTGTCATGTAAAGCCTGGAAAGAGACAACACACTGAAGAATTAAAATTAAATAGTTATGAAAACATTACATACATTGTCAAACTGATGTCTAAGACAAGCACTAAATATTATTGTGGACATTACTCAAATGCTAACTGCATACATCAAATCACGTGCTTAAGAAGGAAGACAGCATAACAGCCATTTCAACTTTCACTACAAAAACAAGTAAAACTTTTAAATTTAGACATGAAGTGCACTGCTGTATTGTCTTTAGTTTAATTATTGTGCATCTGGAAGAAAACCACAAGAGAATGGAAACATGATTGACTCATACCTGGTCTGCTACCCCAAGTAATCAAGAGTAGGTAACAGAGAATAGGGTGTCAGGCGTTAGAAAAAAATTCCACACTAAGTTGCTTCCAATAAAGTTCTGCCTGACTAGTTAACCTATACTCAGTTGCTCTAATACAAATGTTTATTCTTAAATATCAATAACCAGCATTACAGCACACTAAAGATTAACCAAAGGTAAGTCATAATATTTTGAAGCTCTCTGGTTTGCCTTTTTTAACGTAAATTTAGTCATTCACTTGACCCACTCAACTTCTTTATGGGTTCATTCCCTTTTTACTCATTCTCTTGTCGACAGTGAATTTTTCCAAGATAGAATTCTAAGTGGAAGCAACATAAATACAGCTTTTGTTACTTAAATATTACACTATTATCACTTTTCAGCACACAATTAATCCTCCCCCAACATTCTTGTCAGGGAAATTGACACCCACAATTTTATGTCTACAAGTCCTGACCACATAATGCTTCACCAGTTGGATCAGCTAGACCAAAACAGAGGTTTTAAATTATGTTAACAGTTTTTTCTCTCTGTGTGGAGGCCACTGGTAGAACCTATCAAGGTTTGTTAAGAGAAACAAGAAAATACTATTTAATGTATATAGTAATGTTGAATAGCACAAAAGAAGGCAAAACTAGTTTTTTTTTTTACAAATAATTATTTTTCCACTATCAACTTTATTATCAATTACTAGATAACATCTGGAATTTTTTTAAAGCAGGTCAAAAAATATGGAACTCTGCAAACAGGAATATATGCTTGGAAATTAAATCTTTTTCCACAATATAGAACAAAGTGTGTCTTTTCAGATTAGAATACCAGTCTGGACTGAAAGATTTCCCTCAACAGCACAGCAACAACTGAAAAAATAAGTAAGTGAATTAAAAAAAAAAAATATTCTTATAAGTAACTGTAATTCCTTACTTTTAAAGGTGTTTTTGCAAGCTTATGCAATAACTTTCAAAGGAAAACCAGCAGAACTGGTGATATATAAATTATCTATCCATGAATAACAATGTCAATTTACAATTCTCCCATGACACCTGCTTCTGTTCTGCATGACTTCCATGGCAAAGCTTCATTTTGTCACTGGAAAGCATACAAAACACATAGCATTGAAATTCTCTGAAATGTATACTTTAAGTCCATTAGGGGAAAAAAAAAAGTGTAAAACCTACCAGCACTGCAAACAGAAACTGATGAAAAGAGAGTCTGAAAATATGTTCCAGTCTACTATGTCATTGCTGATACTGTGTGAATGGCCACCTACCTTCATATAGGCAAACTCCTTCATTGCTGCTAGCCGGGATAAATACAGCCATGACATTTTATGCCTGTGCTTGTGGTAGTCACGTTTATTTTTCAGACTGCGAAAGGAAGTTCTTCCAAGCCTATGTAATTTCAATGCGAACTGTTGCTCCTCTTCGTTTGCAACAATATAGATATCTAGAAGACATAATAATGACACCAATTGAATAAATTATATCTAACAAGCTAGTATCTAATGAAAAAGTGCAGTAATAAGTTTGTTATTTCACTTCTCACAATTACTATTTCTGGCATAGAAAGTCCTACTACAGTTAGTAAAGACAGATAAAATTACATATTGTGTGTTAGAGACTTGAACAAGAAGAAATTATTGTAAAGAGATCACGGTACTCCATTAGAAGAAATACTGATGGGATCTGAGATATCTTTCAGAGTAGGAGATCTTAAGATTCCTATATTCATGTTAACATCTCACGCTATCTGCACAGCAAAGAACAAATACAAGCTATCCTGGCAAAATATCTAGGGCAGATGCTGGTGTTCTTAATCACACTCTGGAAAAGCCTTCTTCTTTCTATTGAGTGGACAGGCAACCCAAGGGACCAGCTTCTTAATTTACAGTGTTAACAAATAGCCTATGTTTCATTTCTACCGTTTGTCCCCAACAATACCCTTCTCATTGTTCAATTACACAAGTTACATTCTGTGTCAAATTACAATATACATGAACGTAAGAGGAACCAAGGTAGTACTCCGATAGATTTGAGACTATTTTACTTTACTTATTTCTAAGTGGTATGAAAAAAATGTAATCATCTTTTTTGCTAAAATAGTTCAAAACTCTTCACAAAGCGTGAACAAACAGCATCTGCCTACAAAGTACCGTTTTAAGTGACAAACCAAGAATCAGACAAAATGGTCAAAGTAGAATAACACTCTTGTGAAAAAATATTCAAATGCAGCCAGAAGCCTCACATGGCATTTCAACAAGTGACCCATAAATCTTGGTGTTTGACAGATTAACTGACATGACTATCCAGAGGAAAACTTACCTAGTTTCTAGCAAAACATTTGGAACATTACAGCTGTGTTTGATTAAAAAAAATTACTGAAAATGTTTTTTACACTTACCTGATTCTTTGCCAACACCCATCTGGTTTCCAACAGAATTTATGACTTGTCGGGAAGATAGAGTTTTCAAAGCAAGGTAATCATATCCTGCATTAGTTAACCGATAACCCTGGACAGCTAGGCAAGAATAAAATATAAAACATTTCATTTTTCATTATGTAATACATTACATTTAAAGTAAGTATCAATTTAGCCTTGTTTCTTGTTTCAGCATACAGTACACAACAGCGAAGTAGTATTTCACCTGTTGGGTAATATCAGCCCAATCTGACAGAATGGTAAAGATGTTTAAATTCCTGCAAGTTTTATGAAAACTGACAACTGGGCAAAAGACAGACATGCTGCTAGCCCCTCTCTAATAGAGGCAATGTCAGTACTTTAAATAACCTGGGAAAACCGAAGGAGCATTTTGGAAGATACACATGTAGGGATCTCAGATTGTTGTGATGATCTGAAGAACTGGGACAAAAAGGATAGGAATTTCCTGTAGGCTCCTACAGTATGTTTACAAAGCCAGATGCAACTAAAAGGCTGAAGGAAATGGGGAAAGGCCTGCACAACTACTATTTAGCACATGACAGGGAAGAAAAACTACTTTAGTAGCTGTTTCTGAGGGGGTGAAACTGTCATGGCTTTTGCAGTCTGCTCCAGTTTCTTTACTATAAGACTCTAACTCATCTGGGTTGATCCACAGAATCACAGAATGGTTACAGTTGGAAGGGACCTTAAAAGATTATCCTGTTCCAACCCCCCTGCCCTGGGCAGGGACACCTCCCACTAGACCAGGCTGCTCAAAGCCCCATCCAGCCTGGCCTTGAACACTTCCAGGGATGGGGCAGCCACAGCTTCCCTGGGCAGCCTGTTCCAGTGCCTCACCACCCTTACCAGAAAGAACTTCTTCCTGATAACTAATCTAAATCTCCCATCTTTCACTTTAGAACCATTACCCCTCGTCCTATCACTACAATCCCTGATAAAGAGTCCCTCCTCATCTTTCCTGTAGGCCCCGTTTAAGTACTGGAAGGCTGCAACAAGGTCTCAGCGGAGCCTTCTCTTCTTCAGGCTGAACAACAGCACTCTCAGCCTGTCTTCACTGGAGAGGTGCTCCAGCCCTCTGATCATCTTTGTGGCTCTCCTCTGGACTCGCTCCAACCAGTCCATGTTCTTCTTACATTGTGGGTTCCAGAACTGGAGCACTGCTGTATGCATTATATTAACTAATGATTCTTTTATTTTACTTTGGTGACTGAGCAAAGAAGAAAGTTAAGTCTTCATCTCTTTTCTGCCTTTCATTTTTAATAGAATTGTCTAGATTGGAAGGGACCTTTAAGATCATTGAGTCCAACCATCAACCTAACACTGACAAAACCACCACTAAACCACATCCCTAAGCACCACGGCTACCCGTCTTTTAAGTACCTCCAGGGATGGCGATTCCACCACTTTCCTGGGCAGCCTGTTCCAATGTTTGACAACCCTTTTGATGAAGAAATTTTTCTTAATATCCAATCTAAACCTCTCCTGGCGTAACTTGAGGCCATTTCCTCTTGACCTATCGCTTGTTACTTGGAAGAGGAGAGTGACCCCAAGCAACAATCTTTACAGGCATGAGCAGCTCAGCAGACAACTACAGCATTTGGTGCTGCACAAATACATATTCCCAAGTCAGGTCCAAGAGAAGTTAAGGCTAGAAAGTGCTCTGGATGCTCACACATTTCAACCTGTGGTATTTCTGCAAGTAACATTATGATGCATTGGGGAGAGAATGAGAGAGGGAGCCCAACACAAAATTCAAACTCACTTTTAGTTCGTTCATAAGCTAGAAGTTTGTGCTTCACCAACTCTCTCAAAATTTTATTACAGCCACCATGTTTAAGGCTGGCAATGGAAGCAATTAAGCTAGCAGGAACTATTTCATGGTTCTTCATGCCCATTTCCACCTAAAAGAGTAAATAAAAATAGACTTGTTAGCCCCTGTGTTCAACAATGAAATAATACCACATCCCACTTGAGACTAAAATCAGTTGTCACGGGTGCGTTATTGCTTTTTATGATTTAACCAAACCTTTTAATATGCATCATTGCCCCTTAACAGCCTTTATGTAATTCAGCCTTGACACTTCTACAGTATTGGCCAAAAGATGAATGGCTAAGTACATTTCAGTCTCAAAAGTGGACAAGAGAGCTGTTCCACATTTTTAACATGAGAGTCTCTTCTCATAATTACCCAGCCATGGCTCAATTTGCCTTCCCACCAGTACTTCTGCTGTCAGGACAGTCAGACAGCTCAACTGGCGAGGCCTGCATTTACCATGCAGCTTGCCACGGCAGCACGCCGCGCCCTGGTAAACCTCTGCTTGCTCCTCGTTAGACTGGGTGCCACAAGTTACCGGCACGCGTGGAGAAACTGGTGAGGGCACCTTACTGGGCGGCCACCACCGCAGCAGCCCCAGGGACCGCCCTGCCAAGGATCCCTCCGAGGAGGCGGGCTGAAGGCACGCACAGCACGACCTGGGCCCTCCCCACCGGGAAACACCAACACCGGACCTGAGGGGAGCCAGCGAGAACAGGAGCAGGTCCCACCCCCCTGGAGCCTTTCTTCCGCTGCCGTCTGCGACGCAACCAACCCGGTCCCCCATCCGCGCACGGACCCTGCCCGACTCCGCTTAGCTAACCGACCACGCGGAATGCCATGCGCACGGCTGGACTGCGCAGGCCTCCCCCCCTCTCCTGCGCCCCCAGCCGGCCTCCCCCCCGGCTCACCGCTGTCAGGACCCTGAAGTGCTCCCTGGAGAGGTACCGAAGCATCACCACGTTCAGCTTCCCCATGACCGCTGCGGCCGGTACGCGCCAGCGGCGCGAAGAGCCGTCAGAGTCCGGCGAGGAGCACAGCTAGGCCACTCCGCTCCTGCGGAAACGCGCCAGCAGCGCGACCGTCCTCACACGCATGCGCAGAGCTCTCGGCAGGGCGGCAGCGAGCACCGCCCAGGCCGGAGTGCTGCGCGTTTGGGTCCTGGCAGCTGCATACAAGCTCGTGTCGTCGGCCGGATCTTTGCGCGCTTCATTCGTCACTGAGTTGTTATCGACTGGAAAATGATACAGAACAAGCCTCTGCTCCGCAACTGGCTCTACCTCTCTCCGTACTGCGAATTAGCCAAGTTGGGTGGTTTGTGCATCTGCCAAGACCGACTCCCTCGAAGAAACCACTCTTGGGAGAGGCGGGGAGAGCACCCGCCTCGCCCCGCGGCGGCGCCAGCACGAACGACCTAGCGCCACTCCGACGTCATCCCCCGCCCCGCGCGCCCGTGTGCCCGCCCGGCGCCCGCGCAGAAGGCGGGCACGGGGGCGCTGTGAGGCCCTCCGTGCCTCGGCGCCATGTTGGCCCGCTACCCGCCGTGCGCCTTGATCCCGGGGCGGGGGTGGAGGACCTGGTTTCACCTTCCGGGGGTGTGTTGCGCCCGTGGGCCGTGACTTGCAGACCCTTCTGCGAATTCCTTTTTTTTTCTATCATACGTGATAGTAGGGCTGAAAGAGGTAGAAATAGTGATGGGAGGGGAAAAAGACCCCCAAACCTACTCACTGGGGACGGTTCTTCCCCACGCAGCCCCTTTGAGGAAGAGGCGTTAGGCTGAACTCCCGTTTACCAACTGAGAAAGGAAGTGCATTTCCTGGTTTGTTAGTAACTGTTCTACAGTACACTGTCTGTGTATCAGACTGCTGGGGTGACAGGTTAATTGCATCTTGTAACTGCAATGAGAAATTAGCCACCTTTTCCTCAATTCCTTTGTAGTATAACTACTTGTGGTGAAAAGACTTCTGATGAACTTTTTGTCTACTGCATATTCCCTGTTCTTTCTCAAGGCCTTTGAGAAAAGGTACCATTCTGTTGACTTAAACCAGTAAAACCTTGATACTTTTTTAATTTTCAGAACTTAAACATTGCTATAAAATTTGGCTGCTTCCCCCTTCTTTTTTTCTTTTCTTTTTTGAAGCATTTCTGACATGACAAGTCAGATACCACTTACTAATCAAGTATCTTTGAGAAAAGTTTTTAGAATCATACCAAGATATGCTCTTTTATCCGCAAGATATTCTCTTCAGAAGGGATAGGCAAGGAGGGAGAGGTGGGGGTGTGGCTCTGTACATTAGGGAATGTTTTGATTGCATAGAGCTAGATTCCAGTGATGATAAAGTCGAGTGTTTATGGGTAAGGATGAAGAGGAAGGGAAACAAGGGAGATCTTGTGCTGGGAGTATGCTATAGACCACCCAACCAGGATGAGGAGACAGATAAAGTATTCTATAAGCAGCTGGCTGAAGTCTCGCAATAGCCAGCCGTTGTTCTGGTTGGGGACTTCAACCTGCCGGGTATGTGCTGGAAATATAACACAGCAGAGAGCAGACAGGCTATGAGGTTCCTCGAGTACATGGAAGATAACTTCCTGACACAACTGGTAGGTGAGCCTACCAGGGGAGGTGCCTTGCTAGACCTGCTGTTCACAAACAGAAGGACTAGTGGGAGATGTGGTGGTCAGAGGCCGTTTTGGGTTTAGTGATCATGAAATGATCAAGTTTTCAATTCGTAGTGATGTAAGGAGCGGGGTTAGCAAAACCTCCACCTTGGACTTCCAGAGGGTGGACTTTGGCTTGTTCAGAACAGTGGTTGAGGGAGTCCCTTGGGAGATAGTCCTGAAGGGCAGAGAGGTCCAGGGAGGCTGGATGCCCTTCAAGACGGAAATCTTAAAGACCCAGGAGTAGGCTGTCCCCTGTTGTCGCAAGATTAAAGGGTGGGGAAAATGGCCAGCCTGGATGAACAAGGAACTTCTGATGGGACGTAGGAATAAAAGGAGGGTTTACCACCTTTGGAAGAAGGGACAGGCAACTCAGGAGGAGTACAGAGATCTCGTTAGGTTATACAGAGAGAAAATTAGGAAGGCAAAAGCCCAGCTGGAGCTCAACTTGGCCACTAAAGTAAAGGATAACAAAAAAAGGTTTTATAAATAAATCAACAAAAAGACAGCCAGGGAGAATCTCCATCCCTTACTGGATGCGGGCGGAAAGTTGCAACCAATGACAAGGAAAAGGCTGAGATACTTAATGCCTATTTTGCCTCTGTCTTCAATAGTCAGACCAGCTATCCCCAGGGTGCTCAGCCTCCTGAGCTGGAACATAAGGATGGAGAGCAGAACAACCCACCCATAATCCAGGAGGAAGTAGTCAATGATCTGCTTCTGCACCTAGACACACGTAAGTCTATGGGGCCAGATGGGATTCACCCAGGAGTACTCAGGGAGCTGGCGGGAGAGCTCACCAAGCCTCTCTCCATCATTTATCAACAATCCTGGCCAACAGGGGAGGTACCAGATGACTGGGTGGCTAATGTGACACCCATCTACAAGTAGGATCGGAAGGAGGATCTGGGGAACTACAGGGCTGTCAGCCTGACCTCGGTACCAGGAGAGATCATGGAGAGGATCATCTTGAAAAAAGAATGTTCTCTAGAAGTCTGCACTGATGTAACAAAACTAACGGGAACTGTAAAAATGTGATTATTCTTGACTGGTCATATACTTCTAAGGTTGTGTTGCCTTTATTGTGAAGAATATGCATAGCAAAATTGCATTTTTGATATTTTTAAACTTGGACTTGTATATGTGTGTATATGTGTATGAATGATCAGAGTGGGGACAGAAAAAACACCCTGGTGTTTGTAAAAACTTTTCTAATGAATAGCAGGGTCTTTGCCAGGTGCAGAAATGCTGCATATTCCTTCTGAAGGTAGTTTTATAAATCCCCCAAAGCTCTAGTTGAATGTAGGGTTTGAACAGTGCAGTTCATATAGTAGACTCTTTCATAGCAGTTTTGGAAAACTGCTGTTCTCAAGACAGATACGAATGCTTATGGGTTTATTGCTGCAGGTGTCCCTTTTCAAATGAAAATTAGTAATAACTCTTTAGGGGATAGATTGTTGTAGTGTTACAGTTTCTAGTTTAGGTAACTGTTAACATGTCTTGAATTACTAAAAAGAGAAAAAGTGATTACTGTATGTATAAGGAGCCCTTAGTGATCACTGGATTTTACTTACATGTTTATACCTGGAATTTTACATCAGCATTTGGCATTTGTTAAGGAAGTGTTTCGTCACTTCATGAACCTTAGTTGGTGGTCACACAGCTCACTTCACGTCGAGAGTTGTAGCTCATCCAGTACGTGTGAGGTCCAGCTGTATTCCCTCGTTATGGCTGAAAATAGCCTCCTGGAAGACTGTTAAAGCAGAGGAGTATATGTTTTCAGAGTAAGTAATATGGGAACTTTTCAATTCTAATTAAATGACTTTGAATGTTTAACACACTTAACTTTTTCCCAGAGTCAGCTATTCAGACTCTTTATTGTTAAAAACTGTAGGACTCACAAAGCACACCATTATTTTAATGCTTATGGCAAGTAGTGTGGGAAACTTAGTGCTCATGAAGTATATTAGTGAGGGTTTCTTTCCACCAGAGTGCAAGCTTCCCTGCTCTGCCTTATTGTGGTGATATTGATCTAAGTAGCAGGTAAGCTTAAAGTCTGAAAGCCTGGCTCATTTTCTGAGCTATTTTATGGTGTTTGCTGAGACACTTCTAACAAAAGTCTTAAATATAATAGTATGTTGAGGAGCATTAAAATGCAGTCTCAGTCTTGCAGGTAACAGCCCCTTTGTGGAGCCTACTGCATATTGGATGATGCTAACTTAGGGTGTGTAGTAGTCAGAGCGAGGTACAAGTTGATGTCATTCATTGAAATTGTGTGTATGTTATCAACTGTTTTCTGAGTAGTTTCTAATGGTTCTGTAAGGAAAATGCTGGAATCATCTGATGGTTTGTGTACCTTTAGGAGGGTAGTAATTTTTCTTTGTCATTGAAATTACTGCTTAGCTTTCCAAAAAGGAAGGAGCATTTTCTTGATTTGATTGCTATCCTATAGTAGACATGGGTGCAGAGGGAGTTATTCTGTCAGACTCCCTTGTTGAGAGCTCTGATGTATGAATTAGAAGGGAAAAGACTGGAAGAAGCCTCAATATTACCTTCCTTGTTTGATCAAGGTGCGGGGAGAATTTCAAGCTAGTGTGGTTTTGTTCAGATTTGGAATAAAACAAAGGGAAAAAATGGAAATAGAGCTGTGTCCTGGACATGGGAAAGTGGCTGGCTGTGATGGAGTGAGAACTGTGCAAACGTTACTGTGAAACCTTAAACTAGGAGCTGTCATTCTCTGGTTTGCAGGTTCCCTGCATGTCCACCAATTACGTTGTTAGTGGTTGGATGAAAGGCGTAAAATGAGTTCCCTTCTAGACCCTAAGTCTACCCTAAGTAGAATTCCAGAGAGGCAGTATGAAATATGAAAGGAGCCTAGCAGTGTATTTCTGAAGCAGTAAGGACTTGGTTGACAGAAACTGGTTTCATTGGTTCCTTAAGTTATGTTCTGTTGACTATGTATCCTGGACTCTAAACCTGTACAGGTATTCTCTGATTGAACACTTGTTCCATCAGGGAATAACAGTCAATATGTGCTGTCATACTTGCCAATTTTCATCTTCCCTGACAGTTCGTGCTTACTGTAACTTGTATTTTAGTTCCTTAATTTATTCTCTGCTTTTTTTTTTTTTTGGTGCAATCTCATTAACAGATGGTAATGCATAATACTTGGGCTGTATCTACAAACACTAGCCAGAGTGCTTTAAGAAAAAATGAGTGTGCGGACAACACACTTTATTGTCTTATTGAAGAATAATAATAAGACTTTAAATACATTAGAACACTTAATATTAGCAAAAGCAGTAGATTGCGAAAGCTCTTATGAATCTCTCTCTTTTCTAATACGTTTTTCTAACAAATAATTAGAGATCCAGGGCTACCCTCCTCACTTACTCTCTCTTACAATGAGAACAATTTGGAAACGGTTTGCCTTGTCAGCATTTTTTTTTGCCACAATCACCATGCTGCCTAGTTTTTGAAGAATCTGTGTAAAGGGCTTTCCTGTCACTGTGTCTTCTTAAAATGCTATTACATCTTTAGTAACAGTTGCAAAAATTGCAAAAATTCGAATTAAAGTTGTATTCTGGTTCTCACTTGCTGTCTTTAGGAGTTACACTTAGATGGATAGAATGATTTTTAGTGTGTTTATAAATAGTGTTAAACAATCAGCATTATGATCTAGGAACTTTTTTTAATCACAAAGCTTGTGGTCAAAGGATTATTTGAATTTTTTATAGAAAATTCTGTAGCCATTTTGGGCTCCTTTATACATTGGTCCAAAGAACTCTTCACCTTGAGGAGTGATTTCTCTTACTAATCAAGACAGCTATGTTTAGTATGTTCTAAGGCAAAAGAGAATCAAGACTGTATGTTAGTTAGTGTTACCGGATGATTGAAATTTTGATTAGGGCTTAACAGCTGCTGATGCTCTTGTCTCACCATATAATGTATATTTATTAAGCAGGGGCCAAAAACTTGACTAAAATGGAAGTAGAAGCTCTGGAAAGTCATTTGCCTGTAAATGTTTGCTTCAGGTGGCTTCTGATCTGGTACTGCACCGAATTTGGATGGGTTTATTGTCAGCGTCAATTTTGTGTGGCCTCCAGAAAAATATAGTCAGTAAAGAAATGGGTTACATAACTAGCTCAACAGAGAAAGATGCAATGTTTCTGTGATTGCTGGTGGTTTATTGATACAAGCTGTATTTGAAGTAGAGGATGGTGAATACCTTTCCAGATTTTATGCAGAATGAAGTGTTTGCCATCATGAAATTTTTGTATGCCTTGTAATCAACAGAAGATAAAAGGGGATTTGGAGAATAAGGTCTAGGCCTTATTTTGCTGTAACACACTGTTTCCAGAAAGTAAATTTCCTCTAGAGGGCAATGCTTCCTTTCTGTCTTGAGAGAGGATGGGAAAGAGGATAAGGAATTGCTTTCAGTGCTGTGTCTCTCTCTGAGTATTGCTTTTGGTTCATGGACAGGCAAGAGAGCTGTTTAAAAGCCAAGTATATAAAAACCTTTCAAACCAAAGTTTGTTGTAACTCTACACATTATTTTAAAGCATGCATCTGTTTGGGATAAATGATGGTTTTTAGATGCCTGCTTCTCACAGCTGTCGGTAAATGGTTCAAGGAAGCCCTGTCACTCAAAGTAAGATGGTTGGAAAGAAGCACTCCTCCTTGCTTCTTTCTCATGGCCTTGAAGAGAACAAAGTGCTTGTAGAAATCTGTATGCTTAGGTTCACTTGTGGGCTGGAGGCAGTTACAATCCTTTTCTGCTGCTGTTGAAATCAGGAGCCCAGATTTTCTATGGTTATTTAACTGATCCACCCTAATGATTGGTGTGGATATTCGTGCCTATTGTTGAGTGACATTCCCCGTGTGTAATTGCCTCTTAGTTCTTGTGGTTGAATGTGGATTCATAGTAGTTGGTGTCCTGGCCAAAGATATGACCAAATTTGACCCGGCCAAAAGTATTTCTAAAGGCACATGTGATGTCTTTCATTTGTGGTCCTCTGAGTTAGTTTCTGAGTGGGTTCAGTCACAGCCTACTTCAGAGACTTTTGCGGTTGCTTTTTCCTACAAATGTAGTTCTGTTTAACTTGACATACCTGTATTCCTTGATGTGAACAAAACCAGCTTTAATTTCAGTGATTCTTCAGACACTTTCGCACGGGGAGTAATGTATGCTTTCCTTTTGTTAGCAATGTAAACTAAAGGGATCAGTTAGAACAGGACATACTTTCAAATTATTTTTTTTTTTCACATTTTTAAAAGAATCTGCTGTACCCTTGGCATGCTGGAGTTGCAAGTTATCACAAGCATCTGGGTTAGAGATCACTACTGCTATTTCATGCTGCATATCAGGCTGTAATAATCTTCCTTTAAATCTTTCACGCTTCCAAAAAAAATATTTATTGACAAAAAAAGCAAATAGCAGTCAAGTGGATGAAAATGAGGAAGTAAGAAATTGTATTTGGGTTGTGATTGCAGCCATACATATGCCATATTTACTTCCAAACTTTACTACTACTAAGATGGCTATTCCTGACAAAGCACATATTGCTGCAGATAATACTATACATGAGTGCTACATTTGACTAGAGTGGAAAATGGGGGTCATCCTGAATGTGCTAAGTTTTCTTTAATTTTCCAAGTTTTTGTACCTGTACACTAGCATATTCATACTGTATCTAATAGTTATTTTTTAGGCTAAATTTTCATTCATTTCTCTGAGATTTCAGACTTGGGCTGGCAATCTGATAAGCAAGTTACCTCTTTAGAACCCTATGGATTCTTGAGTGTTGAAATTGATCCTTGTGTTTGCAGGCTCCTTTTGTCATCTTTAAAACACTAGTTTTTTGAGCTTTTTACTTTTTTTTTTAACTGAAGAGTCGTGTGTCTTTTTATGATGTGCAGCTGTATGAGTAGTATGGAAGGTTCTTTAAAAGCCTTTTGGTCTTGATGGCTATTATCTACCTCCCTGCTTGTTGTAGTTTGAGCATCTAAATTCTGATGTGTGCTGTTCTTTCTAGACCTGCTGTGGTTTGTTATTTTCTCCCTTTATTTAATATTGTTTTTGAAGGTGCTGATGTTTCAAAAGGCAGCAATACTAATCAGATGACCTACTGCCACTGCTAATGCAGTTCTCCTTGACTACATGCTTTTGCCAGTTTCCTCGCTCCCCATGGTGTGCCACTTCAGCTCTCTGGGCTGGTGGAGAACTAGGTGAGTAGTGCTGGAGGGGGAAAAGGGCTTCTCTGTGTGTGTTTGACAACAGTCCAACCAGGGAATAAGAGCAACCATGAGGGAGAGCTGAGGCAGTGCAGCCAAGCAGGGAATGAGGAGGGCGACTGTTTGCCTCTTGTGAGAGCAAGGGGAAGTGAGGACTGTCATCTGTTTCATGAGGTCTTGCCCTAAACAAGCCTTGGGGCTCTGTCACCTATAATGCCTTTCCAGTTCCTTGCCCTTGAAGTCCTTGTTTGGCATCTTTGGTCATAACAAGTCCACATTTAATAAAAATACCAAGGTCTGATGGATTTAAATACTTGTGCCTACATACCTTTCTTGCAGAGAGATGTCTGAATATGTGTGTCTTGCAGTTGGGTCAGTAAATCAATTGAAGTTGGTTTAGATGACAATATTTGAATTGATTACTTTCCTTAGGATTTTTTGGTGTTTGTTTTTTGTTTTGTTTTTTAAAGTTGAATTAGTAAAATACATTCCCTCAGTCTAGTACGGTTTCTGGGAACATGTTTGTAGGATTTGTTTATGCATTGTGAATTTTATTTTTAGTTCTACTACGGGGATTTTCAGGAAAGAAGCAGTTCTGTAAGCTTATTTTTGTACTCAGTTCTAATGATGCATTTGTGGCTCTGTGGTGTTACTTCCATAGACACTCCATGTACTATTGCAACTAAGGTAAATTTTTTTTACTACAAAAGTAAATATCAGCCCTGATGCACTTTCTTTCTTTCTTTTTTAAGATCTTAATTGTTTCAGAATACATTTATAGTAATACTGCCAATAAGAGAAACATAGTGGACTTTCAGGCTAATAAGAATAATCAGTTTTAATCAAAAAACAGAAAACTATTGATTATCAGAAGCTAGTTTGAAGTTACATTTGTTTTTTCAGAAATAAATCTTATGTCTCTTCAAAAATGAAGGATACTTAGAGAAAGCAAGTTAATTAAAATTGACATCAACTTGACACTGAAAACGAAACAAACATCACAAGGACCAGGCATTTTTCCTGTCAAAGGGACAACTGCAGTTTGGCATCAGGATCATATAATTTTAAATGCCTCCTGTTTTAGTTTTTGTTTATACTTTTAATATTTCTTTTTTAGAATTTGCATTTTCTTTCAAAAAAGTCTTTTAGAAGTCTTTTTAAAAGCTTTAACAGGGGAGGAATTTGCTTTAGGAATATGTTAATACATACTTGATATTGTGTAGAATGCATATGCATATAGTGTTGGTTTGTATTTTTTTTTCTACTGGAGCTTTGCACATCTGATAATCTTCATGGTTAATGTATGATCACTTGATTGAGATTCAGTTATCAGGTTATTGCCACTGCAAACTTTAAAAAAGTCTAAGCTTCTCTATGTGCTTTATGTAATTATATGTAAAGTATTTTTAAATGAGATTTCTGTGGTTGTCAGAACTCTAAAGTAGCAAAGTGAAGAAAGAAGTAAAGCTATCCAAGGTAATTTACATAAAGAAATCTAGATGTAGGTCTCACATGTATGTATGAGTGCATATGCAGTCCTTATTATAAAAGGACTTTCTATGTAGGTTTATCCTTTAGATAGATTTCCTTTAGAAATCAGTATACTTGATTACTTGTTTTGAAGTGTCTAAGGTACGAATGGTGCTGTACAGCTCTAATTTTTCAAAGTCTGTTATTGCTAGTGAGTTTTTAATAATTAATTCTGTTAGGATAAAATTTGATGTCTAATGTTGTTGGCAAGCATCATCTTTGAATAGAAGTAATTGCTCAAGTTTGGAGATACTTGAAACTATCTCTGTTTCAACAAATCTCTTGCTTTGTTTTAAATAGTTGTACCAACCAATATAATCCTTTGAATTCTGCTGGTAATCCAGGCAAAGAAGAGGAACAAAGACTGGATGATGCCTATATATAGCAGGCATTTGGCTGTTGATTGCCAAGTGCACAGTTCACTGCGCAGTCACCTGTGTCTGTCGGTTTAGTGCCTTTAATGCAGTTCTCTGCACCCTCCCTGTTCTCTAAAGCTTGTTTTGGGGCTTCAGGCACTGCCTAGCTCATTATTGCCCCAGGAAGGTTAAGGCCTTTACTGTCTGACCAGAACTGCTCACTAATTAGAGTCCTTGCTTTGGCACTGAACGTGTCAGGCCCGCAAGACTTCCTACTGCGATCAGTGGTGTTCATGTTTGCTTTCATAAATGAACAATAGACAGGAATCTTGGCAAAGACTTGCATACTCAGCTTGTGCAGGGAAACAGATTGGAGTCTTTACAATATTTTGAAATAACTTCAAGAGGTAGAAAGGGAGCTATTGGAATATGCACTGATTAGTCCACTCCAAAAAAGAAATGGGGGAAAAAAAAAAAGGCTTTTGCCTAACCAGAGCCCAGTCTGCAGTTCAAACCCATCATATATTTGTACCCATGTAATGCTTAGATAGAAATTTGGAGCCAGTAGTCTACTGTGCTGGTAATTTTTCTCAGAATTTGGGATCCATTTTTATTTTACACTTCTATAAAAATTTAACCTCACAGTAAATCAAAGTCTTTGAGCAATATGATTAATTCAGGATACATATGACATGTTGCCATTAATAAGTAATGTTCATTGGCATGGCAAATACTTCACTTAATTCTTTCGTTTTTCCCCTTCTTCCTTTTAGAGATAGGTATGTTTCTACATATGAGGTAAGATTTTTAAAATGAGCTTGTTTTTGCATATGTTTTTAATGGAAATACAGACTTGGGTCTATCTTCTGGAGTGGCTCTTTGGGAATCACCCAAATATAATCTGAATACTCTTTCCCAGTAGAGCAATTAAAAGAATTGGACCTTTCTAATCTTTTTTGTTTTATTTTGTTTTGTTTTGTTTTTTTTCCCCTGTGCACAGTTGCAAGTCCTTTCATGGAATCCAAACCTAAGTGGGTGTGGGGGGTTGACCTTGGCTGTCCGCCAGACACCCACTCATCTGCTCTCTCACTCTTCCTCTTCAATAGGACAGAAGAAGAAAAAAATGGAAAAGCTCCTGATTCAAGATGAAGACAGGGAGATCATTTACCAGTTATTGTCATGGGCAAAAGACTTCACTTGGGGAAAAGTAATTTAATTTATTGCCAGTTAAAAACAGAGTAGGATGGTGCCAAAACTTAAAACTACTTTCTGTTCCCACACTTCTTCGCAGGTTCAACTTCACCCCTTCGTTCCTGACTCGCCAACCTTCTTCCCCACTCTGAGAGGCACAGGGAGGATGGGGAAATGGGGATTGTGGATGGTCCATAAGAGTTCCTTTCTGCTGTCTTTCTTTCTCACACTGTTTCCTTGCCCCAGTGTGGGGACCCTCCCAGGTGTTACAGTCGTTCACAAACTGCTCCAGCTTGGATATCCTTCTCCATGGAGTACAGTCCTTGAGGAGCAGATTGCTCCAGCATGAGTCCCCCACGCGCCACAGCTTTTGCCAGGAAACCTAATCCTGTGTGGGCTCCTCTCCTCAGGCTGCAGCACCTATGTGGGCTCTCTATGGGCTGCAGCTGCCTTCAGAGCATTTCCACCTGCTGTAGCACGGGGTCCTCCATGGCCTGTGGTGTGGATATGTTCTCCAACATGGTCCTCTATGGGTGGCAGGGGCCCATCTGCTCCAGCGCCTGGAGCACCTCTGTCTGCCCTTTCTTCATTGACCTTGGTAACTGCAGGATCATTTTTCATACATTTTTTTTTCTCATTCCTCTCTCTCACAGATGTTGGGCAGCATTTTTTACCCTTTCTTCAGTATGTTTTCACAGAGGCACCGCCTCCTCACTGATGGGCTCAGGTTTGGCCCGTGGTAGGTCTGATATGTAACCAGATGGACCTACCTGTATCTGGAACGGGGCAGCCCCATGTCTCTTCCACACATGCAGCTCCCCCACTGCCAAAACCTTGTCTCATGAAGCCAGTACAGTGTGCCCACACTGTTGACTCATTCAGCTTGCCATCAACCCAAACCCCCAGCTGCTGTGGGGCTGCTCTCCAGTGTGGTCTTTGGATCTCTTTATTGTACTTTTATATTCTTTTGTCATTAGTAATACTAATCTATTAATTTTTTTGGATGCAAACTTTAGAATAAAGTGTTGTACATTTTGTTAATATAATAATGGCTAAGGTGTGCTAGCCCCTGTAAATGAAATGTTCTCCAGTTTTATTTATTTATTTGATTTCACACTGGAGAGGATAGTTGTGGAAAATCAAGTTAAAAACACACACAGACCCACTGAAGTAACTGCATCATCATGGCTAGGAGTGAGATTTTAGTAATCTAAATATTACAAGGAGGAAAAGGCAGACTGTTGCTAAGGAAGGGATAAAGTTGGTTCTTTACTTTGCAGGAAGTGGTAAACTATCAGCCTTTGAAGGGCAATAATAACTTATTTCTGTGATAAAAAATATAAAAAAGAGAGTTAGGAGGAACATAATATGCAAAACCAGGCAAGATTTTGGAAACGCACCTAAACACAAATCCACCTAAATAGGCCATGGAATCAATTCCCTTCCCTTCCTGCAAGACTGAGAACTTTTGCAAATCTTGCATAATTTATTATAATAAAGGTCAGAAACATCTATCACTGCAGTTTGTCTAAGCCCCTTGATACATTTTACATCAGTTAATAGTTTTGGGCTTTTCTTCTCTCCAGACCTCTGAAAAAAAAATGTAAAAATTAGTAGATCCTCAACAAATTCAACAAATGAGGCAAAGATCTGTAATTTAAAATAATTTTACAGTGTATTTACATGTTTAATGTCTTGCAGTTTTTTAAGAAGCTATAGATTCACTTTTTGTGGAATTTATGTATGAGAAACCAGTTTTTACCAACAGTGCCATTAAAATCTGAGTTTAGAGACTTAGGCTGGATTGTCTCTCACCTGTAGATTGGTGAAAATAAGGATCAGAATGTATGTTTTAGTGAGTTTACTGCATCCTCATCTTCTGGGATTTAGATTAACACCGTAAACTGACTGGTAACTTGTTATTTTTCTACTTTGTAGCACTGCAAGATAATTCTGGGCGTTGTTGCTTCCCTCTTAAAGATGAACAAACTACTTAGCATTGACAAGGAGGAAAATTTATGTAAATGAGATGACAAAATTTGCACTTAATTACTTGTGTACTTGCACATGTACATGGTAAATGTGAGTTATCTCTGTGTTGCTTATATTAGTCTGATGATTTCATGCTGCCACCTTTAACCTGTATAAACAACTGATTTATCACAGGAAAATGGGCTTGGTTTGTTGTGTTAGGCAGCTGGAAGCAAAGATCATTGAGAATAAAACTCCTTTAACAAGATTACTTTTTAAATGGAGTGCAAAACATTCTGATATTTCCAAAAACAGGAGATGAGGATTAAGGTCTCTATCCTGTCATTAGCGTACATCTTAAGCTCTCAAAGCCAGAATTTGAAAGAGATATTGTCACAACTTCAAATATTGAAGGTAGCTTAGGTAGCATTGGTAAGTATTAAACTTCTGTTACATGAGGGGATAACTTTTTTCCCTTAGCTCTGAAAACATACAGTCAAATGAGTCTGTAGACCTTTTCTCTTCTCACCGTCTGCGCAGTTATTACTCTTTCTATCCATAAGTACAGACCTTATTACGTGGTATGCAATGACAGTTTGGTAAGATACTTCTATTCCTACTGTATCCTTTATAAAAATCACACTAATATTTTCATATTAAAATTTTGTTAACAAAGTATCTTACTATTAACAATCTCTTACTTAAAGAAAAACAAGAGACACAAAAATCTATAAAAATTCAATCATGACCAAAAAAGCCCCACCCCAATTGTATCCATATCTTTTTTTTTTCCTTCCAAATTCAGTTGATTCTGCTGGCAGAGGACAAATACTGATGGCTTTCCTATTTCACATAATAAGAATATTTAACTCAAGGGGATGTCACTGAAAATTGCAGGTTCTCAGCATCTCTTAAATTCCTGTTCCTGTTTATGTCCAAGTGTTAAAAAAAGTAGCCACTGAGTGGCTACCAAGATTGAGAAAATAATGAAATTCTATGTAATGGCTATATTGTGACATTCTGCTTCCCGCAAACAGTGCTGTAGGGAATTGAGATCCTGATTTTTTTCTAATATGGATTGTCATATATTGTAATAAAGCAGTATATTTTATATGATGTAAAAAATAGCTTCAAAAATATATTTGAACTCTGATAACCCACAGACATTATGTCTAAGTATGATTTCATCCTGTAATTATGTATTTCAATACGAGACTCAAAGTTCCTGCTTTTCAGTTTGTACATAAGAACAATACAGAATGTCTTGAGAATCACCTTGACTAATTTTAAAGTAATGAAATTGTATTATCCTTAATGCTTTGCTGAAAGCAATTTGAAAGCTATATTTAAAAAAATAAATGTTTTTGGGAGGCTTATACTAGATCCAACACTCAGTAGAATAATTTCTGTATATCAACTAATATTTACTAATTCCAAAAAGGTAAAACCTGAAGAGTGTGGAGGTTGTGTCTGCCCTTTATCTTGGGCTTTCCTTTCATTAACTGAAAAATTTGCCTCGTACTGAAAATTGTAATAATTGTATATGACAGAAATCAAGCGTCTCTGTCTTAAAATATTTCCAAGTCAAAACTTCCCATCTTTAGAAGGGAATTCTCCTTATCCTGGCAAAACTTCATTTAAAAAAGAAAAATGTGTAAGAGTGTGTATGTGTTTATGTGTGTAGGGGGGAGGGTAAGGTAGTAACAATATGTCACTAGTCATGCATATATTTTTCACTCAAACTGGTGCTTGGGACAAATGAGAGTTTTCTGCTTTAATGTGCAATTGCCCAAGATTAGGAAAGATCTCCTTAGAGTAGTAAGGGGTCTGGAGTTATATGGGTGGAATTATTTAATCCCCTTAAAAAAATAATAGGGGAAATGCATTTCAAGAGAATGATTTTAGGATGCTTGGCTACTGAGTGGCATTCACAGAAAAAAGAACTATTCTTGATAGCTATATTCCATTGAAACACTCTCATCTGGGAATTGAGATTGGAAAGACAGTAAACAAAGAAGTGAAAAATTAAACTTTGGAAGAAGAGATGACATCTTTTAACTCAACTTGAGCACTTGAGAAAAATAAGGGAAAAGAGAAAATGGCATATGATACAGTAATAAAAGAGTAATCAAAGAAATGGCAAGGGGAAAGGAAGTTAAAAATATTTATAATAGTTGTAACTACGTAAGCAATTCCACTAAAGAATGGATTTTATTGTTGATCAGTTGTGGTCGACAGGCCAATACTGAAATATTGGTGTGGTAATGCAGGAAATCTAATAACAAGACTGAGGAACTTGAACAGCTTGAACTCCAGTTTTATAGGTTAACTAACAGAAGTAATTGCAGAAATGTAAGATGGTGTTTGAGGAAAATAGAAATAAAGTTAAAATGTGTGGTATGGTACTTTGGGTTCAGTGGAGTCTGGAAGCGACAGTAAGAAAGGTCTGATGAGGTGATTTTTGGAAACTAAGTCTCCCTAACAGTATTAAAGGTAAAAAAATAACACTGCTCACTCTAGTAATATTGGACATTTTAGCTTTCCAGATTGGGATTATTGGGAAAAAATGCTAGTTGATAGTGCTAGAGCATAGACATTGACATTTCACCAGTATCTTCATTCATTAATTTCTTCTTCATAACTAACCTTATTTTGGGGATTAAGGAGGACATTACAAAAAAGCAGAATACCTTTAGATCCTATAGTCCTGTGTTGATTTGTTTTGATTTAAATGCTCTTGATTTCAAAAAGGGGAAACATTGAAAAATTAAGGACTTAGAATTAAGCTTCCAGGAATGGGTTAATGATAGTTTTCAAATGCAGATCACAATGAAAGCACTAAAACTCAAAACACTGATGTGCTGGTTTTGGTGTTATAGTGTTCCAGTGCTCTGAAGAAATTGACACTTTAGAGATTTATTAAAAACCTAATGGATCTTTGCGTTTAGGTGAGAATTAGTATCACATGAACTACAGAATAGTAAACATTGGTACCATAATATAGATACAGAAATAAAAGGAATGATTATAAGAGATTTATTAATGTGAATTTGACAGTATGGAAGTTGTTGGGTTTTTTCCTGAAGAGGTTTTTGAAGAAAAATCCCTAACTATGTCCAGTTGCTTCAATACAATTTGAAATAATGTGCATTATCTGCCTTGAAACGACCAACCAAGATTTTACATTCTTCATTCAGGTTTCTTATTTCTAGACAGAGGAGGTTCTTCTACTTGTAATGCATCTGCTCTTGAGAAATGCAGGTGGTGCAGCGGCACAAGGGTGATCAGTCCCTCAACTGGAAAAGATCTCTTGTGAGAGTAATTAACAGGTAGGCAAAGAAATGGCAAAAGGGGAAATGGCAAAGGAGAAGTATCAGGTTAGAGGATGGGTATTTGTACTCTGTTACAAAGAAGCTGGTCTTGGGTTGATTGCATTTCTATTAATGACTTGTAGAAAATGTGTGATGATATAAAATTAGGATCTATGCAGGAGTAAGGCATTACACAAGAAGGACTGAAAGAAGAAACAGGAAGCCACCTTCTGTCTTTCCACCATAGCTATGTTTCTTTCTAAGGCTGAGCCCAGGCTACAGCCTGATCTGTAGCCCGGCGTCTTCTGTGTTTGTGAAGCGTGTTCAAGAGCACGGTCTGTACCAGTTGTTGCTGGTCTGTTTCCTCTCTTCCACTATCACTGTACCATCAGAATACTCTTATTTCTGCTTGAGATTTCTTTATTTTGTCAACCTGTTTTTGGAAGTGACTAAAATGTCTCAGGTTGAATGTGTCTTCAACTGCTATGGTGCAACTTTTGGTGGATGCGCAGACCCTCTTAACCCCCCAATTGCTCTGTTGATGTCTGTCCAGTCTGGGTATTCAGACAAGCATAACGTTTATGTTAGATAAATTGCCTAAAATAATTTCTAATGTATCAGGAACTTTTCACTCAACATAGTGTATTGCTTCTTTGTGTGTAGTAATGTTTCTAATTAATTTAAAATTTATCTACTTCCTTTACAGTAGCCTTGTACTTAGTCTTGTGGTGCCCTTCTCTAAGGAAAAATGTATGTGTTAAACTGTCATTCTCAGGTATAGCTGTTTCCAGCAATTGTTGGACTAGATAGAGCTTTCATTCAAAATTTTACTAAATTTTCACTAGTTTTGTGATTCTGGAGATGGATGAGATTAACGGATGTGTTAGTTCAGGTGATGTGAAATCAGAACTTGATGAGTGCTGTGGCAAACTGTTTGCATGGAATTAATGAGTTGGACAGTAAGGCATAAATTGTCCATACAGACCTAAAAATGTCTGTGTGAAATGGATTGGTCATCCACTTATACAGATGTTGAATAGTATATGCTTAAATTTGCTCTTTTAAACCACCACCTTTTGTCTCTCTTACTGTCCTAATTTGATGTATAATTTTCTATTTTATAACAGAGATGGTATTTAGCTGTAACCATAAGTGTTCTTTCATTGTGCTATGTATTAAATTTTCATGATACCTCGTCATGTATTTTATATGGTATTTGAGGTTGGAAATTGGGCATAGGCTTGGTGATTTTGCTTGGTGTTCCTGGGCTGTTCCCAATGCTTTCTGAAGTTTGGTGACTATTTACCTCTTCAGTTATAGGTAACATATATGTATGTGTTCTTCAAGGAAAGTAGAAAACAGGAGAAGAAATTACTTCTTGTGCCCTTGTTACCTTTGTTGGAGAAAGGAGTATAGGTCAGTAACATTCTGAACAGCTAAAGTGTTAACACTTGTGGACTTTGTTTAAAGATTATTATTGCAAAAAAAGTCTTTACTACTCTTTGGAGCTGCGTTTGTGAAAATGGCAATATACAATGAGAAGTAGGTCATGGAGTCTAGCACCTAGGACAAAAAACTAACATGTTTTTTCTTTATTATATAATGTTCAATTATACATGCCCCATAGCCATAGTGTGCAAAGTACATACAAAGAGTTTTTTAAAAAAATCTGATTATAGTTATATTCAAAGCTATTAGAATTGATTTCAGAAAAGCTTTTTCTAATGTTTGGAGAGCCATCTGGAGTTCTGGCTGTAGCAGGAGAGGTAAATTGATTGTGGTCTCCTAAAGTATACAAAGCAGTATAATACCTTTTTTGACTCTGGACTTCTGTGGATCAGGGTATTCAGTAATTTCGTGAAAGCCCTTTGCTAACATTAAAATGGCCAGTCTTTATTTTTCTGTTTTCTGAAACACACTTGTCTAAAGCAAAGTCTTAGAAACAAGATATAAATTCTCTTAGAGGTAGGATTTCCATTTTATCTGGGAAACACAGGAATTAAACCTGCTTTAATCTTATTACATTTCCTTAAGATTTCTAGAAAAAAATAGAAATTGCAAACAATTCAGCTTCGTTTCCGTATCCTTGTTTGCTCTTTTGAATCAAACTCTAATCTGAAAATAGATACAGCTGCAAGCTTATTAATACAAACGTATGTTAAGCAGCAGTGATTTATCTTCCATCCTTCGCCATGATTCTTTCTAGTTTTATTGTCCCCCTCCCATTCCCCAAGTACAGAAGAATGGCTATAAATAAAAGCTGAGAAGTGAGGTGGAAATCAAAATTTGTGGTTAGATTAATTATAGCAACTATTATGAAAGCTTCCTATAATTATTTTTTATTATTATTTTTTAAGATGTTCATGAAAAATTCAGCTTCCAAGTTGAATGACTTGCCTGCTGTAATGTGCATTCAGAACAAACAAGCGTACTTCTCTCATACAGCATAAGTCTGTCTGTCATTCGACATTCTGCTGAATAGGCAGAAAGCATACACAACTAGCACAAAGATCTTGGCAAGCAGAGAAAAAATAAGGCGCTGACAAAGTTACAGCTTAGGAAGAGTAGTATTGTAGTAAACTGTTCCACCTGACTTTCCTCTGCAAACTGGAGTATGGGCAAACTGAAGTGGGATTTGGACAGTTATGTGTTTGAAGAAATACATTGTTGTTCCAACATTTTTTAAACTGTGTTAACCATGTCTTTCATTCTCATTTGATGATGAGATGAGTTGAAGGGTCTAAGAATGGTCAAAGAACTAATACTAGGCGAGAATTACATCTGTCTTCGTTAGACAAAGCATATTCTTAACCAGGAGGCTACTGGTGATAAGAAGCCTTCCTTCCCAGGTGTGCTACTGCAGCTAGATCCAACTTGTTTAAAAGTTTAAAGGAATTGTTGAGATTTAGCATCGACAGGTATTTTATCAGTGCAACAGGCCTCTGCCAGTTGGGTTGATGTCTTCTTGTCTTTTATATTGACAAATACCAGAAATAGATAGTACTTTCCCCAATGGGCTTAATTTGAACCTAGAATTCTAATTCTAGAGGAGGACAAAAATGTCCTTAGTGGGATGCATATTCTCTTAGTTTTTTATCTGAAGATCTGGCTGCATTGGCTCAATTAGTTGTTGTTATTTCTGTGTTCTAGTTTGTCTTGACCAGCCCTCTTTGTTTATCAAGCTATGGATTTACCTTGATTTCTTACCTTTTTATCTTCTCATTACCCCTGCCCCCACCCACCCCCTCAGTCCCTTCCTAGGATGCAGTTATATTCTCAGTTATGGCCAGGATATTTTCATCCTCCTCTCTCTTCAGCTATTATAGGTTTCCCCATCATAAGCTAACTGTATTTGCATACCAGTTGTATGTAATTGTGAGCTGGTACAGCCGTTTTGCACAATTGTTTGTGGAAATCTGTGCGTACAATTTCCCATTCAGGCTTTATATCCCAGCTGTTTTCCTGATGGCTCAGCCCCCTTTTTCCACTTAGAGCGTGAGCTTTTCCCTTCTAGCTCTAAGCATATGTGGTCTGGTGAATTCAGCCTCCTATCCCTGGCAGTGAACAATGGGGGATGCTTAGGGAAAGAATGTAAGAATCGGGTGATAAAGTGATCCTTGCTGTGTCACATTCATCCTGATTTCCTAAAGGACTTTCTGAAGGGAAGATTTAATCCAGTGTGTGTAATAGCCTGCAAAAAACCTTCTATCCATGAAAGTCACATTTTTCAGTCTTTCTACATAATATTTAATTTCATACATATGTTAAGAAAACTAAAGAATAGGTGTGCTTTAGTCGTCTTTTCATGTTGTTCATGATGATTCTGTAGATAATGCTGTTTTGTGTACTTTCTGTGAAGCCTTTTATAAGTTAAAAAGTTTTTAATCCCCTCTCTGGCAGAACTGTGGTATGCTTTCTGCTATCTCTGGTCTTTTCTGCACATCATTGTGCATCTTCTTCCTTGTTATTCCCTGAGCTCACCGATTGATGTTTTCGATTTAATTTGCTGCTCCTGTTTTCATTTTTTCATTCTTTCGGCATTCCCTTGAAAGAATTTCCATTCATTTGTTAGGAGTGGGGATGTTCAGGGCTGTCTGGACATTAGGAGGGAAGAGCAAAGGGCGGGCTGGGATCTTGTGTGACTCCATTCAGCCCCATGAAGCCCTGCACTATAGTTATAAGAATAGTTCTGTTACCCTTAGCCCTTGATCTTAAACAGGCCCAGTAACTGACAAAGAGAAGGAGGGACAGCAGCAGGAGCTGGAAAACATAGATGGTATTATAGATATTTTAACATGAAACTGAGTAATTTCCCTTACTTGAGCGTGTGGATTATCACTGATAGGAAAGAAGCAAATCCCTGGGAAAAGGGCATTTCCTGACGAATTTGGATTCTCTGCTGACGTACTGCAGGACATATTTTTCTCCAACCTGCATTTGGAGACCACTGAACAATTTTCCTGAAAAGTTCATTATGTATTTATTTCGCTTGAGGTATGTAACTAGCATAAAAAACCTAAGTCCAAGTGATTAAAATTTGCAAAATCTACAAGCAACTTAGAACATTGTTGAAGTGAAGAGTACAGGGTGAGTCTAATGGATAGCACTGCCGGTACGACTACTACAGTAGGGAAATTATTTGCTAAGTGAAGTATTACTATTCTTATATGTTTAACAGTTATTTACTGATATCACATGATGGTTGTTACAAGTAATCATGTCATTACCTTAGGAATATAAAATGCTTTAGTGTTGGAAAAAATATGTTTGCAGTGCAGTGTAATGAAGTACAGATGTGAGCTATCTGTAAAGCATAGAGTTGAGATGAGGCTAGGCCTTCTTTTTTTCTATCTTTTTTTTTTAATGACAACAACAAAGTAATCCTTGCCAAATCTCTTTACTCCCAATAGCTCACTTACATGCTGGGAGAGCCACAAAATGGCTCAGGTTGGCAGGCACCTGTAGAGATCACATTGTCCATCCCCCTCCCCAGCAAAGTCAGCTACAGCAGGTTGCTCAGGGCCGGGCTGTCACATTGTGAATTTCTCCAAGGTGGTAGACTCCACAACCTTTCTTCATCACACTCCCAGTAAAAAGAAGTGTTTGCTGATGTTCAAACAGACTCTTCTGTATTTCAGTTTGTGCCTTCTGCTTCTCGTCCTGACACTGGGCACCGCTGAAAAAAAGCTCCATCCTCTTCATTCTCTCCCATCAGGCATTTATACATATTGAGAAGATCACCCCCCTCAGCCTCCTGCAGACTAAACAATCTCAAGCTTTCTTAGCCTTTCTGAGAGAAGGTCCAGGCCTTGTGCTGGACTCTTTCTGGTATGTCCATGTCTGTCTTGTACTGGCAAGCCCAGAACAGCACTGGATACAGCACTCCAAGCATGGCCTCACTACTGCTGAGTGAAAGGGAAGGATCACCTTCCTCAACCAGCCGGGAACACTCCTCTTCCCAGTGCAGGATGGGAGGATGCCCTTGGCCTTCTTTGCAGCAAGGACACATGCTGATGTTGTTGCCCCGTAGGATCTCCTGGTCCTTCCAAGCTGCTTTCCAGCTAGTTGGCCCCCAGCCTGTACTAGAGCATGGGGTTATTTGTCCACAGGGGCAAGAATAAAGGGCACTTCCCCGTGTTGAACTTCATGAGGTTCCTGTTTGTGCATTTCTCCAGTATATTGAGGTCCCTCTGAATGGCAGCATAGACATCTGGTGTCTCATCAGCTTTCATCATCTGCAAACTTGCTGATGGAAATCCATCCCAGAATCCTTGTCATTAATGAAGGTATTTAACAGTATTGCCCAAGTATTGATCCCTGGGGTATGCCACTAGTGCCTGGCCTTCATGTGGACTTTGTGCTGCTAATCCCAGTCCTTCAAGTCCAGCAGTTTAGCCATTTTTGGTGCACCTCACTGTTCAATATGCAGCCCATACTTCCTCTGTTTGCTGTGAGGATGTTATGAGCGATAGTGTCAAAAGTCTTGCTAAAGTGAAGATAAACAATATCCACTGCTCTCCCTCATTCACTGAGCCAGTCATGTCATTGTAGGAGGCTGTCTGGTTGGTCAAGCATGATTACCCCTTCATAAATTCATGCTGACTACTCCCAATCACCTGGTCCTTAATATAATTGGAAACGGATGCCAGGTTTATTTGCTCCAAAGTAAAATACTCACAGAATTCCACTGAGAATCATGGCGCATTGGTGCTCAGTGAATTGTTGGTTGAAGGAGTGTTTCTCAGTTCCTCCTGTCCTTCCCTGAGGGGGTAAAATTTATATCAAGTTAAATATTTTTTGTACTCACCCAAGATAGACCTGGACTGGAGAACTGATATGTCTTCAAGTATGGAAGTTCCTTTCTTAAGCAGTCTTTGGCATTCCTGGGTTATGGAATCACTCAGCATCCTAATAATGGTGGTGTTGCCTTCCAGTCTAGAAATAAAAACATTTTATGGAGGTGAGATCTCACCATTAAGTAATTTTATTTTAGGGAATCACTTTAGCAAATGACCTGTAGAAAGACGTTGAGAGAGATCTGTTTTGAAATGTATTCCTGACTTTGGATCTGAGCAGATTGTTCAAAAATTCCACACAGACCTCCCAAGAAATGAAAAACAGAATGAAGGCTGAGTGGTTAGATGGTCTTTTTCTGCTGATTATCCGTGGTGATCTGTGGTTTTCTGCTGGTTATCTGTGAGTGTACATGTTGCGATGCTTGCATGTTCTAATCAATTGTACTTTTCTGTGAGATTCATCAGACTTCAAGGAACTCAGAAATGTGCTGTAAGAGAATAATGCCAGAGTAATCATCCTGTTCTGTGAAACAAAGGAAGCCTGGAAGTTAATCTGTAACTAGGAAGTGTGAAATAAAAGATCTGGATCCTGCAGAATGTCAGTCAGTTTTTGTACAGCAAAAAAGGTACCTTCATTTTTAGCGACAGACCAGCCTAAAATCAAGAAGTAAACAAAGTAACAGAATAGGAAAATACAAAACAAATGCAAAGTATTTAAAATAATGATTTTGAAAACAATAATAATGAAACAGCAAAAAATGAGAAAGAAATTATTCAGTTGCCAGTGTTAGAGATTTGAATGATAGATAAGAACAGGATTTGCTTATTTATCCACCTAATAACAAACTAATTTGAGAAACAGACTGAGTGGTAGAAGGAATATTTAACAAATTAAGTTCTAGCGTGAATGAACAGGGCTATTACAGCTGTAATTTATGGAACCGCTCAGCACTGTTAAACTTTAACTGGATTACTGTGGCCAAGGTCCAAGAAAGCTGCAGGTTGATTTCTCCCCTGATAGCTGCAAGTGAACATGATCAGAGATCTGGAAAACTTGATCTGCTAAGTAAAAATGAATTAATTGCAATTGTTTAGTCTAAAAAAGAGCATATTAAAGCTCAGAATATTTGGAAACATAGCAAAATTTTAAGTATTAAAAAGTCTGCTACACAAAGATCTCGGTTCCATATATGGGCAATGTATGTTAAAACTTGTAATGGACCTAAACCGCACCAAGGAATTTTAGATAACACATTAGGAAAAGAATTGTAATAGGGTCATGAAGCAATGGGCTACAGTGCTTAGTGAGGTTTTGGAGTTGTTGCTGCTGGAAGTCTAGACACACAGTTGTTAGAAATGTCTAGAGGTACAGTTGTTCCTGCCATAGATCTGAGAAATTGACTGTATGAAACCCTGAAGTCCCTTTTTGTGTGGTGGGAACGAAAAAGAGTGGCATGAAAGAAAATGTTTTCCAACTAGAAGAACAAAACTCCCTTCTTCTTGGAACAAAATCTATCTTCTCTGTGAAGCCGTGGGAAAAAAAAATAATCAGCATTGTATTCCAATATCTGCTGTGCAGTTCCCAAGCCAGAGTTGTGTTATTTGACCGCAAGACAGTGCTTCTGGTGAATTGATTGTTTCTTCAAAACTTTAAGCTTTGGAAGTTGATTGGACGTTTGTTTGAGTTTGGAAAACAGGTTTCAAAAATTAATTAAGAGAGGAAACAGTGCAAGCGTAGACATGACAAGCTGCAAATTTGTTTTCTGCATCTCTGCTTTATTAGATAGGTGTCATTTCCATGCTTGAATTTGTGTGTGTGTGTGTGTAATAAAACAAAAACATAATTAAGTTGTAATTTGTTTTAAGTGGCTTTATGTTACTGTGTTTAGGCAACACCAACTCACTGTCTGCTTAGGACGCTTTTTGACTAAAAATACTAAGAATGAAGAATTGACGTCTCCTTTCCAAAAATAAAACAAAGAATATATCCTGAACTTGTTTGTCATGTACCCTTTACATGTGGGACTGATGAAATGGTGCTTATCAATACATAGAGTTCAATACGCAGGGTAAATCCAAAGGGTTGATCTGTTGGATGTTATTCAAGCCTCCAGAAATGTAAATGTACTTAACCATGAGTAGAAAATAGGTTTGCTGTTCTGAAGTTTAAAATGTCATAGAATCATAGAATAGTTTGGGTTGGAAGGGACCTTTAAAGGTCATCTAGTCCAACATCGCCTGCAATGAGCAGGGACATCTTCAACTAGGTCAGGTTGCTCAGAGCCCCTGTTTCCAGGGAAGGGGCAGCTACCGCCTCTCTGGGAAACCTGTGCCAGTGTTTCACCAACCTCATTGTAAACAATTTCTTTCTTACATCTAGTCTGAATCTGTCCTCTTGTAGTTTAAAGCCATTACCCCTTGTCCTATTGCAACAGGCCCTACTAAAAAGTTTATCCCCATCTTTCTTATAAGCCCTCGTTAAGTAGCATCATTAACAAATGGAAGTATTTAAATTCCAAAGATGTCATATACTGGAAGGCAAAAAATTTTTAACTCCTAGTTGCTCTCAGGATAGAATGTGGAACTAATCAGTGAGATTCTAGGAGACAGCTGCTGTGCGAAGAATTATTTTTGCACAGATATGTATGTGTTTGTACATATGCACACACACATAAACATATACACATACGTTTATTATGAAAGGGAATACTTACATTTTCTGTAGCAGAGGAAGTATTATTCAATTTTTTCTTTAGAAAAACCCCCAACCTCTTTATGGATTTGAAGTTATAATATATAATTCCTGTTTTTTCCCCTCTAGTACCAGTATTCTTGTTTTTAGAAGCATGGAATTCTCATAATTAGCCATAAAGTTAACTTCTTAACCTTATTTTCTAGCCTCACAGTCATACTGGAGGTTATAATAGAAGATAGGTTTTCTGTTTTATGTATACAGTATAATCTTTCTACAAAATAATTTACTATGGAATAATCACACACTGTACTAAACGATTTCCTTGCAAAATAAATATATATATTTAACTTTATTCTGCTTGGAAAATAATTTTATCTTCCTTTTGTTCAGTTGCTTTAAGAAAAGTGAGTTCTAAGGTTATTTTCTTTTCTTTTAGCAACTAGTAAAAAATCTATGAATTGAACATTTCCTTTTCAGTCAAAATGAATTTCAACACACATGTATGATTTAGAAACAAACAATTTGGATTTTAAATCTTTATTATGAAAGCTTTGTTAGCAGCAGTCAAAATCGCAATAACATTTCCAGGTAAAACACGATTAGAGTCTTACCGTTTCACGCATCAGTGATATTTAGTAGGAAATTCAAAGTTCTAGCATGCTAGTTCTTCAGAAGCATAATGTATTTTCCAGTGGAACATTATTTTGGTAAAATTATTTTCTATTTCAGATGAAAAAAAATTAAATGGTTCTTCTGTAACATATACGGTTAGCACACTTAGGGGCTTATAGAGTCCCGATAGAAAATCTCATAGATAGACCACTTGACAAATTTCAGGTAAGAACAAAACTAGCTATAACTGCATTAGAAAACAGGCTAAGTAGTCACAATACACTAGGTCCATATGTTTTTAATATTCCCAGCAATTCCCTATGACTTTTTATTTCCTTTCCTTTCTTACATTCTCACAATCTCTAATCTTTTAGGATAGCATAGAACCTTGGATTCCAGCCCATGGAAGTCCTCTGTCTGTGGACTTTATTCCTTTTTCTTAGCCCTGTTGTTGAATCAGGGTTTCCTCTTATTTTGTTGATTAGCTAATTTGTGTGGAGACCTTTTTTTTTTGTCCTTGTTTAAAAATCTGGAAACGTATTTATTCATTTACGGCTACAGAATTGGCTTGAATATCTGAATTAGGACAGTGACACACTGCTTCAGTTTCCTTGTTATGTATTTGTAAACAGGTGAGGTTATGCAGTAGGACTCTCGATCTGTCAAGGTCTGGCAACAAGAGTAGATATGCAGAATTTTCTGTGCTAGCATAAATTCTTCTTTAATAAGTATATCTGAAAATGCACTAAAAAACTGTTATTCTGTAAGTACTGATATTCCTAAGCATCTTTTGCTACTAACAGAAGTAAAATAAAATTCTGTGTTAATACTGTAGAAAAAAAAATCAACTAATTGCAAATTTATTATATTTCCTTTTAGACGAGTTATACTGCAGTGTAGTAATGAAGGGAGCATTTTAAGTGTCAGCTTCTTCTCTTTCTTTAAAACTTGATTATTTTGGTTTATAAATGAAGGCCTTTATCCTTTATGCCCAGACTTTGTCTTACATGATTTCTGTGTTACTGTGTTACCCTGTGTTTGAAATGAAGGTAAGTTTATCTGGAAATGGTTGAAGTAGTGGTACACTTGAATAAAACTGGAGAAGTACATTCTAGGGAATGAACTCCACTGTACAACACTAGAGACTTGGTTTTCAGCAAAGATGTGAGAATTGAGGTAGAATTAGTGTGTCTATAGATGGCCATGCTGAGTGGATCTGCTTAGTCTAATGTAGTGTTTCATGTATGATAATAAACAAAAGTAAGGATAGTGAAAGTACTGCGAAAGGTCTTTCCCACTGTTTATTTCAGGATAATTTGATAGAGTGATGGATCTAATTTATTTTAGTTTGTGGCGTAATCACAAAAAGAGAAACCAACATACATTATCCAACTTAATTGTAGAAGAAGAGGCTCGAAGCACACAACTGTGATAGATTCCCACCACTTAATTTACTAATGAAATTGCAGGACAGCAGGGTGTTGATACTTGCAAATTATCTTCTTACATGCAGGTTTTCACACTCAGGCTGGGCGGTTAATGTTCCATGTGATTCCAGGGTTAGCCGTGGGAGTGCCTCCTGACATGCAGACACGACATGCTTCCTCTTCTGGTGTGTTGTGGTGCTGTGCTGCTTGTTACACATGCACCATCCATGCTTAGTGTATACTGGAAACAAGACTCAACGATATCAGCAAGATTTATAAAGACCTGGATGGTATGGACTCCACTGGCTCTAATATACGAGCTGCACTGCTTTGATCAATATTTAGATTGTACTGCAGAATTTTCATGAAAGCTTTCTCTTGACTTACCGTTATTACGCTGTGTTTTCATAAACAGCTAAGGCAACCTAATATATTCCTATTGCTGCTTTGTTACTCTATACTTCCCTTTTGTCTGCTTATATTCACAGCTATGTACACCTTCTTTGTTGTGCCTGATCAGATTCCTACCAGCACCATCTGTAAGCTACTGCATTTGCTAACGCAGTAGAATACTCTGTGTTTGCACACATTCGTTTATTGGAGGATTTATTTTCCTCATATTTAAGTGCAAAATCAGCAAAATCCAGAGGTCTGGCAAATGTGAGAAAGGTCAGAAGACACAGATATTTTAATCCACCTTTCCACATGCTGCTTTTCAGTCCTTCTCAATGATATCTGAAAAGAAAGTCAATTCTCTGCAGTAAAGTAGTTTTGGACTGTTGCTATCTTGTCAAGTTCTAGTAATTCTTTTGCTTGTCTCTTTCAGATTTCCATAATAAGTGAATTTTTTATGACTAGTTATTATTGTGTGCATACATGTATGTTGGTATTTATTTTATTAAGTCTCAGACAAGTATATATATTGTTGGACGCATTCCTTTTTCAGCTTTGTGCATTTTATACGTTAAGGTGAAACTCTGATAGGGTAGAACACTTAGATTTAGGAGTTATCTAGGTTCTAAAAAAAATGCATGACGTGTCTGTTTCTTAAAAGACAGAGTGTAAGCTTTTAGTTTGCTGACAGCTAAATTGCAATGAGGTTGTCTTCAAAACCGTAGTGCTTTGCTGGCAGAACTGACAGGGTACATAAAAATGAATAATTATTAATGAATAATTAATAAAGATAAATGCACATATGATTATCTGTAATCTGTTCTTTGAAGATATATCCTGAAAACAACTATCCACCTTCCCTAGAGTGCTATGATTGGTGCTGGTAAACAAGGGCATATAGTGCTTTGGGTTACAGTTGCACTGATAGTGGGTGGCTGTGATGAAATATTTATTTGTTACTGCCTTGTGATTGCCACCATAACAGAGAGGAAGTTCAAAGGGGTCTCCTAATACTTTCTGGATAAATTTGTAATCCGGAGAGGAAGGGGGCTTTCCTAGAGCATGGTGATTATGCTTATACAGATCCTTCAGACTGGCTAAGTTTTTAATATTTTATCAAGTAGCGTGGCCTTGAAAATAACAATTCACAGCAAAGTACTGGTCACATGTACTAGTATAGTGATCCTAGCTAGTGAGAGGTCTAGAGCACAAGTCTTATGAGGAGCGTCTGAGTGAGCTGGGATTGTTTAGCCTGGAGAAAAGGAGGCTGAGGGGAGACCTTATCACTCTCTACAACTACCTGAAAGGAGGTTGTAGTGAGGTGGGTGTTGGTCTCTTCTCCCAAATAAAAAGTCATAGGAAAGAGAGGAAACGGCCTCAGTTTGCACTGGGGAAGATTTATATTGGATTTTCGGAAAAAATTCTTCACCAAAAGTGTTGTCAAGCACTGAATTAGGCTGTCCAGGGAAGTGGTTGAGTCACCATCCCTGGAAGTATTTAAAAGATGTGTAGATGTGGTGCTTCAGGCCATGGTTTAGTGGTGGACTTGGCAGTGTTAGGCTGATGGTTGGACTCGATGATCTGAAGGGTCTTTTGCAACCTAAATGATTCTATGATTCTATTGTGTGATTCTGTTTATTTATTTATTATTTGGCATGGTAGCTTATACTTGTACGAAAGCACAACTCTTCTAGGTGTCAAATGGCACACTGTATTTGGCTCTTCTTAACATAAGAGAGCATGCAAATTGAAAAGCAAGCATCTCAATTAATTCAGTCAGTAACTGTCCATATCAAAACTTTGTCCTGTTGCTAATAGTCTGATGGCTGTAGTGGCAACAGGAAAACACGTGTACAAACCCATTGCCAGACTGGTTTATCTGGTAATTTTTCAAAGTTTTCTAAAGGTGTTTGGTTTAGTTACAGATATTTTTTTCAGTTTAGGTGATTGATCTTACGATAAAAGCACATAGAATATCTGTTACCTCTTCTCTATATCCAATTTGAAACTTGAGCTAAAATTGATGCTTTTCCTACAATAATATATAAATGTCTCAAATGGCTGAATATATTAGTAAACAAAGTATTTTTTCTTCTGCCTAAGAATGAACTCTGAAATGAAGGAGTGCTTAGTAATGCCGTAGTTGGTATTCAGACTGCCAGTTAAAGCAATCTCATTTATGTGTACTTTTGTACCAGTTAGGAGCCATTTTAAATTAATCAAGCTGAAAGCTGGTGTACAAACTTGACACATATATTCAGTCAAGACATCTACTTTTTGGCACTAAAGGCTACATTTATGCAATCTTTTTGTATATTATAGTAGCAATCTTAAAGATTGATTGGGTTTTTTTGTCATTCTGAAATGTCATTCTGACATGTCTGAAAGTATCTGTAATTTTTAGACAAACCCTTCTGATTAAAGTTTATGGCCTACAAAGATTCTAAGCAAGCAGAACCATGGTATAGCATTGTTAATCTCTTCAGAATAAAGAGACTTTCGCCTCTGTATTTATGTCAGTGTAATGGCTCACATGGGAATGACATCCATTATGCTGGCCAGCATTTCATATGTGACAGAAGAGCAAAATTATTATCAAGGCTAATTGGTTTTATTTAGAGAGATATGCCTAAATATTTAATCTCAGTTCTTACCTCATGATTCCCCACTGTAGTTTGTATAAAATTTGTCAATTGGAATTATGAAAATAACAGATAAAGCTGTTTTCTAAAATTAATAAAATCATAAATGCAGATTTTCCCAGTATACCATAAGATCTTTTATTTTTGTTGTAGTAGTTGCTAAATAAGACATATATTTTGAATTCCAGTAACAGTAACAATAAATCCCAAACAAACTTAAAAAATCCATACTGTCACATTTAGTCTGTTTTTACAGGTTTACACTAAGATTTCTCTTTATAAAAATAAATAGATGTTATTTGAAAAGTATCTTGAATATAAATACTAATGAGGTCCGAAAGGTGAAACTTCTTTGATATTAGTCAAAGTTACATAAATAATTTTGATCTGATATTGGCATAACCTACATCATAACTTTAACCAGTATATGGGATGGCAAAATCACGGTCTTTGAAAACTCTGTGACACTTAGTTTCAGCAGATACTTATGCTTGGAAAACTGGGGTCAATGCTTCACAAATTATGAATGAAAGCAGCTGTTAAGTTCATACAAGACAGAGCTGTAGGGAAGGGAAGTTGAATATCTCACTCTGGCTGATCTGAAGGAACCTTGCAGACAGTTTACACACTTCTGTTATAAACAGAATAGTGTTTTACATCCAGGAGCAAAAAATCAAAGTATTTTCCTTGCAAACAGATGAAATTAGTTCAGTAAGGGTAGAAGTAACAAACAGCTCAGTTCCAGCTCTACAGTAACAGACTGGAAAAGGAAGAAATTTGAGGTCTAGGCTTCTCAACAGACATGCATCTATTTAGACTTTTTCTTTAAAATGAATCTATTTAATTTAAAAGTATTTACCTAAGGAGAAATGGCAGTTACTAGTTTCTTATCTGAAGAAATTAAAAATCTGCTGTGCCTGCTATAGCTGTGGATATTGAGAGTAGGAACCATATATACTTATGTACAGGTAACGTATAATTACAATGCAAAATGAATCCTGAGTAAAGAGTATCAAACTTTTGAAGCGTTCTTTGAGACTGTACCTGAAGTAGATGTTGCTTGTAAATCTATGTGCAGTGTCACAGGTAAATGTTTAGTTGTGGGTTTGATATTGGTGTGAACAGCCAGACCTTTTGTGGGTAATACTTACCAGTCTTTTGGGGTTACTTTGTGCTGCTTCTGAAGATTGTTGTTGTTTTTGTTTTATTCTGTGTCCAGGCTTGGCTGATACAGCAATGGTGGGAAAGCAGAAACCATTTTTTCCCTTCCATTCTTCATCTCCTAACGGAAAAGAAAGACAAATGTGATTTAGGACAATTGTAAATGGAATAAGAAAATCTAATGGTTTCTGTGCAAGGCAAAATGATCAGTCCTGTGACAAGCCTCAAAATGTCAAAACCTTTTTAGCCCTTGTTTCATTTTAATGATGTGCTCCGCATAATTTCATATACCTCACACTTCACAGATTTCATGGAATGCTGCACTTACAGGGTCCAGGCACTGAAGGAGTAGATAAGATTCTTCCCTTTTCAGATATTTCTCAGATTTAGACAGCTGTTGAAGACTGAGATTTTGTAAAGAGTATATGAATGAAGAAGCAAAGGGCTTAAAGGGGGGACATGGAGCAACAGAACAGCAATTCTGGAGATGCTGCCTTTTATGATCTGAGCAGCTTCCTTTCTGCAACTGCAATTTTAGTCATTAGATTAAATTTAATAAAGCCTTGATAATAAAGCATATATGGAATAATGAGGATGACATCATTACTTTTGTTTGGGCACAAGAAGCAGGAACACTAGCTAGCTGCGAGGAGGTGGAAAGATTTCTTGCCCGTCTTATTTTGGAAGGAAGAAAAAATCTCATAGTGACGTGAGAAAGAAAGATTATGGATGTGCAAAGCCCTACCGTGCTTTAAGAGAACACACAAATTATGAACATTTTATCAGTATCGTAGCAGCAGATGCAGACATTGCGTAAAGGAGTGTCAACAAAGGAAGTTTTTGGATGACCTTAAGAAACAGTTAAACAGTTGACCTTGTTGTCAAACATGGATCACATGTTCTGATGCACCTGACAGGGGTGCATACTGTTACTTCACTATCAGCAGTTTTCTAAAGCTGAAAAAAAATTAATTTACTAAATTTCATTTAATTAACTCACACAGAAGATGGAATACCAACCACAAAATGGAACAAATAATAATAAAAAAAAAATAAAAAAATTATTGCGTTTTCTGCCTTGGAATGTGTGAACTGCAGCAGGACAGTGAATGCTGGCAGTGGTCACAGTGTAGTGTATCACTGATTCCTTTTTAAGGTCATTTTGACCAGATTTAATACCGAGATTCATTAAGAGATTTGGAATTAATTTTTCTGTCTGTTCAGACCAGACAAATTCAATCACTGTGCCAGCAGCTCTCACTTAATTTCTGAAAAGATTTGATCCCATAAATTTTGTTGGTTAGCTGTGAATAATTTCTAAGCCTCATTCTTTCTCATATAAATAGCCATCTGCCCAGAGTTTCCTTTGAATTGCATTTTAACTATGTTATTCCTCTTCTTTCTAATTTAATGAACTAGCAAGGAATATATTTATATAAAGTTAATAATTGAACTACTTCCTTGATCAAAAACATAGCTGCTATAATTTTATTAGGATTTTTAATAGGGAGAAAAGAATGACCTTTCTAAATGTTATGGAGCTAGTTTTATCCCTTGGTGTCTTTGTAAGATTACAAATAATTTTGATTTAATCAATCAGAGTTGATGGCAGATTATCAGCATCCGGGCAGTGATGAAGTTGCAACAGGAAGTCCATGGGCAATCAAGAGAGACTTCAGAGCCTTGGGACGACTGGTTAAGGGATCAGGAGCACAAGTAGTGTTCTTGTCTATCTTTCTAGCTGCAAGGAATGATGACAATTCTGCCTGTTGTTACTGGCAGAATTTTGGGGTTTTTGATCACAAGTTGGTCTACACAACACCAGGCCTGCTGATGACAGATGGGGTATACCTGTCTCAAAGGGGCAAAAGGATCTTTGCACAGGAGTTGGCAGGGCTCATTGAAAGAGCTTTAAACTAGATTTGAAGGGGGAAAGGGATAAAACGAGGCTCACTAGAGGAAAGTCTGCGGCAGCATGCCAGTGTTTGTGGGACAGTGTGTTAGTGAGGTCCGTCAATCTGCTCCATGATATGCTAAGTACACTGGAGCACATTTGAAATGCTTTTATACTAATGCCTGCCCATCAGCCTGGTGGGATGAGTCCTGTAACTGGTGTGCCATGATGGACAGTTATAGGCTGTGCAGGAGAAATAGGCAGGGCAGGTGAGGCGGGAGATGGCTCTGTATGTAAGGGAGGGTTTGGATTGTATGGCGCTTTCTCTTGGCATCAACATGGTTGAAAGCCTCTGGGTAAGGATGGCAGGAAAAGTAAATAAAGCAGATGTTGTTGTGGGACCAACCACCCGGGCAGGACGATGACACTAATGAATTATTCTACAAGGAATTAAGGGGTATCTCTAGGTCAAGTGCCGTTGTCCTTATGGGTGATTTTTAACCTCCCAGACATCAACTGGCAATATCATACAGCAGACACAAACAGGTACAGGAAAATCCTGAAGCATTTTGAAGATAACTATTTGGTCAGGTACTAAGGGAGCCGACTAGGAAAGACGCCCTCCTGGATTTGTTGTTTGTAAAAAGAAAGGGACTTGTGGGTGAATTGGTCATTGGTGGCTATCTTGCTCACAGTGACAATGAAGTAGTTGAGTTTCAGATCGTTTGTGATAGGAGGAAACATACCCACAAAACTTTGACCCTGGATATGGGGAGGCTGCTGAAGGAACTAATTAGTAAGGTCCCCTGGAGTTCTACTTTTGAAAGTATTTGCGTCGATGAATGCTGGTCACTTTTTAAAAGCCGTCTCTTAAAGAGTGCAGGAGCAGGCAATTCCAAAGTGCCAGAAGTCAAGCAAGCAAGGCAGAAGGCCAGCTTGGATGAGCAGGGATCTTCTTCTAGAATTTAGGTGGAAAGGAATGTGTACAGACATTGGAAGGACAAGGACAGGTGACACAGGAGGACTACAAAGATGGTGTTTGCCACTGTAGGGAGAAAATCAGTGCAGCCAAAGCTCAGTTAGAGTTCAAGCTGGCTAGTACTGTGAAGGACAACAAAAAGAGGATTTTAAAATATGTTAACAGCAAAAGGAGGATCACAGACAACATTGGTCCATTGCTTGATGAGGCTGGTCACCTCTCAGATAGAGACGTAGACAAAGCAGAGACGTTTAATGCCTTCTTCACCTGTGTCTTCAACATCAATGATGGCCCCATGGGGCCCCTGCCCCATGGGACTCCTGGAGCCCTATGTTGGAAGACCATGACTGGAGACATGATAAACTCCTAGCTGACCCTGAACTTGTTCAAGACTTGCCGCTCCAGATGGATGCAGATAAATCTATGGGGCTTGATAGGATTCATCCCAGGGTACTGAAAGAGCTGGATGGTGTCATCGCAAGATCTCTCTCCATTATTTTTTAACAATCTTGGGAATCTGGAGAGGTCCCAGTCGACTGGTAGCTGGCAAACATTGTCACAGTTTTCAAGAAGCATAAGAAGAGTCATGATCCAGTATAGTTTCTGGTCTGGGTTGCTGAGAAATGAGGTAACTGGCAACAAAAGAACATGCTGGAATGAACTGGAATGAAACTAAACTGTAATGAAAGTAGCATTCAGGAATCCCAGTGGAAAGCCGGGGGTTATTACTAGTTATGGTGCAGACAAATCAATAATAAGGGCAATCTCAGGCGAACTGAGTTGCATATGTAGTGATATTGAAAAGGGCTGGATAGGATGAAGCCATGACATTAGGAGGGAGACAAATGTTTTCATGAAAACTAGAACACTGAACTGTCAGCTTGCCTGATAATACTGAAAAGAAGTGGTATTTTAAAATATTTTTTTCTGATGCTTTTAAAGAAAATTTAATTTCTCCTTTCTTTCCAAGATCATCCTGTTTTTCTTTTCATGTAGAAGGAATAGGAAAAATTAACCATCACTGGCTTATTTTACTGTGAGGCTAGCTTCATTTCTTCATTACATGATTTTCAGGCACAAGCCTTTGGTGTTTTGAAGTTCTTTACAATGGTCAGGTTCTCTGAAACACTAACATTGTGATTTTTCTCTGGGGAATTTTTGTTATTCAGTACAGGCTTACATTTATACCTAATGCCCAATGCATTGTAGGAAAAGGTATTCTGATCTTAGGAAGTGGTTATTTTGATTTCTAGATTGATTTTTTTTTTTTTAATAAACTCTAGATCCCAAATATCTACTAGTAACCACATTTTAAATATATGGTTTTGTTTTCTGTCAGGTGTGATGTCTCCCTCTGCTTGTGGTAGTTGAAATCTAAATTCTAACTGCAAAAATGAAAAACAAAACAGCGAGACAGAGGCCTTGGAAGCAAGAAAACAAGCAATCTGGAAAAGAATTCCTTTCTCATTGGCCCTTACATGTCAGTCTGTGAAGGGGTTTCACATTACTCTTGCAAGTAACTGTAACACATAACACTTATAAAAGATGTTATAGCCAGCTTGTATTTTAGGATTTGTAAGCAATAAACAACTAATTAGAGAGAGGTATATATTGTGACAGAGGTTTCTTTTGTGCTTCAGCCAGCCTAGGAGTATGCAAATATTTCCATGCATAGTTAGGTTTGAAAATGAATATTAGTATCTTTTTTTTGCTTTTTTTAAGCAAAGGTGTAGGTGGGTAAGTGTGTATTGTTTTCTTGATGTTCTTCCACATGATGATGACGTGATTCCTGAATCTGTTATTTCTGCCTTTGAATGCTTCCCTTAATTTATGGCCCAACAGCTTCTTTTCCTCATTAAAAATCAGTTTTAAGATAAGACAGCAATACCCTTCCCAGATGTGATACTTGATCAAAACACATTCACTGAACATTTTCACTCTAGAAGTGTTTGATCACAGATGTAGCTTTTCTGATCATTAATTATGATTTGCTCTTAGCGTGGATGCCTGTCTACCTTCTGAGAGTTACTTTTAGAATAAGTGTTGCATATAATTTTCACAGTGTTAGAGCTAAATGAAAATGTGTATAAGACTTGATCTATTTGAAGTATTAGATGGGATATAAGTTGTTCTTTAAACATAAAAAGGTACTTAGGAACATCTTATTTTTAGAAGGCTAATATTGTAATCAGCTCCACATAGCAGTTTTTACCCCTAGATTTTGATCGAGTTGTTCATGATGATGTGCTTGAAAACTGTATATTTCTTATTTGTCCAGTGAACGAAAAATATATATTTGAATTTCATAGTAGTTCCTAATTGTATTATTTTCTGGCAGACACGTAAATATAGTAAGTAGTAGTAAATATAGAATCTCAGTGTGCTTTTCAAAGAAGTGTATCACTCGTTATCTTGGTGTTGCAGAAACAAGGAACAAATTATGTAAATGGAGAAGGAAACAGTGTGGGATGCATAAGGCATTTAGGCATTTACAGTGGGATTTCCATACAGGACAGAAAACAATATGTGTATTCATCTGCCATGAACTTGGGAAGAAAATACTTTGGATGTAGTCTCCTACTCCAATTTGTATCCTTTAACAATGTTTTAAAATTAATCTAACATGATTTATTTAACATCAATGAGCATATCAGTGACAGAATTCAAAGCACACACTGTATAAGAATTCTGTCCTAAGGTTTGCAAAAATGCCTCTCACATTGACAACTGTATTCATCTTGGGCGTACAACAGCTGTCATTGTATAAACAATTGTCTGTTTCTGCCTATGTGAAACCAAACGTATTAGGTTGTTTAAAAAGGTGACCCAAACCATTTATAGATAGATGTTTCAGTAAAATATTTTATTGAAAGTGCAATAACCACTTACATCAGCTGTGCGTCACTGGATAGCTAAAAGACGTGAAAGGCAGGCAGCTTTCATAGTTACCTATGACAGCGATATCCAAGAAATATCCTAGAAATCCATACTTACAGTTATTTGAATTACTGGTGATTTGAGTCTGCGCACATGACTCTCTTAGTATAATTGTCAACGGCTTATAAAATTGAATGCAATTTTCATGGGTAGATAGTCATACATTAAATGCATGCGATACTAAAAAGAAAACTGAAATCTTAGGTCTAAGTATGTCATGATTTCTGGAGTTTTTAATTATATTTGTACCTGGCTACTCTCAGTGATATAGGAATAAGGGTAAAGTATTTCATGAAAGCATGGCAGTCAACTTGGTAAGGCTTTCTTTTGTGTGTGTGCCATTATTTACATTATTTAAAAGTTCTAAAACTCTTGGAGATTAATTTCAATGTTAAAATGTGTGTGTTTTTAAGTGGGCGGTTGGAATCACAGTTTTCAGATATCTGTCAGCAGCTGAAAAAAGTCCAAGCTTATTTTATGTGAGTCTGACTTTCTAATGAGTGCAGCATTCCTGGTGGAGCTGCACTGGTGCAAGTCCGTCAGTTTAGAGGTTGAGTTACAGTGATAACAGAGTCTGACACTGAGAAAGAAAATCCACCTGTTCCACATTGGCTCCAGTTACTTTACAGTTGACAGATTGCTTCTGATTATGGCAATGACAGCCTCCTGTTTACAAAGGTGGAATGTTACCCCTGGAAAAATGTCTGGGACGAGAAATAGTTTCCAGAGATTGCAGGATGGCTACACTATTGGTAAGAATCCATCAGTTCAGATGGACCCTCAGAAAGGGAAACGTGGTTTGGGGTAGAGAGTGTGGAACGTTCTGTGTGGCTAACTGTGCAGAGGTGCTCTCTTTGGAGAAGAATGGAACAGCCAAATGTACATGTCCCTTATAGTGATAAAATCACATCAGTCTTGAGTGTTAAGCATATTTTTGCACTGTAGAGGGTAAAAAAAAATAATTATTAAAGTACTCTGTAGATTAGCCATGTAAATCTAGTTTGTGTAACATACATACACTGACTGACACACCACAAAGACTCAGTTTGTTAATATGCTGTATAGTGGCCCTTGAGATTCATCTCTGATGTTGAGAATTTACCGTGATTGGCACATGAGAAATCCTCAGTAAAAGAGATCTTGATTTTGTCAATATTCAGATAGTTCCATTGGCAGAGTAATCTCTGAGAGGAGAGAAAGGAGTGACACAGCGATAGTAGCTCTATGCCTGCAAAATTTTGAGTATAGCTAAATCCACTTGAGCTTCCTGCAGAGATTAAAATAGCCTCAAGCATGTCCCAAGGAAAGCAGAAAATCTTTTTGGAAAGACAGTTATAGAATACAGAAATAGTTAAGGAATACTGTTCATTTGGCCACTGTCCCTTGTCAGCACTCATAAATTAAATGAAGGGACCAAGTAGCCAGAAACTCTGTTGCAGAGCATACCCTATGCAAAGGATACGCTCACATGTATCACACCGAAGTATACTGAGCAGTACAAGATTTCTATTGTTTTGTCTCACAAATGCCACTTCCTGTGCAAGGCTAGAAGTTTGGATATGTAAAATCTCATAAATTTAAAAAAGTAAGTCAGATATAGAAGCCATGGAATATTGTGTTATGTATATATTTATACTGAAATGTAATCTATAGTCTATTGGCAATATACATCTCTGTTAGAAGAAATTCCATTAGTTAGGTGTTTCACTTGGTACTTATTTCTTGCCTTTTGAACAAAGAAAATACTGAAACACCTTGTGTAAGAGATGTGTGATTTACTCTTATAAACTGGTATATTTTTGCTAGTATTAAATAAGTGCAAAGACTATCAGTGGTGCTGACATGTGCTTGTCTTCAGAGCTGTAGTACTAGAGTTAATGGCTGCTGAAGTTAAAATATTAATCTGCTGTGGAAACAGTTAACAGCATTTTGAACTACATATTCAGTAAAAACTAATGAATTAAAACTGAAAAAAAATGCATTTCTCCCATATCTGAAAATGTATTTCCTTCAAATTATCTGCACCGATATATATGTAAAAAGACTGTTAAGTTATAAAGGAAACTTCTCAGATACAGCTATATTACAAAGCCACTTCACTGAAGTTACTTCTTACTGAACAGGAGTGTTCTGGGGAGGTGGCAGCCATTTCCATCAAAATAAACGAGAAACACATTGTAAATTACTTTGCCACAGAACCTAATAGCCAAACAAATAAGGTTTAGACTAACATTGCCTTTGGAGGGATTTTACAAACACAAACACCTTATCTGATATGCTAAACTTTGACTTACAAAGCTAACTGTGCCTTCTACACTGCCTGCAGAACAGCTGCTGCATAGTTGCACCAGGCTTGTCAGTCTAGGAATGGAGAGAGAGCAAAGAAAACTTAAAAAAACTCTTCACAGAAGAACGGGGCTTTATGTTCTCTTGCATTACTGGGAATTATGATTATAAAGCCTGATGCTCATTTTTACAGGGGAAATAGAAATGTTTTTAACAACACAGTGTTGTGGTTGGTATCAAAGGAGCCAGTAAACTTTATGCCTGGCTTGTAGTTCTTTTGGGTGCTACACTACCAGTGACTCGAGGTTTTGTGCAAAAAGGAATAAAAATGACTGAACATGTATTTTTACAGACCTTTAAGAAACAGAACCTGTCTCGAGGAGAAGGATGAGGCCCTTTGAATGTTAAGGTTCTGAAAACGTCCTTGGACATTAAAAGGTAGCGGAGGTCGTTCAGCATCTGATGCAGTGGAGCCCGGGTTTAGCCAGAAAAGGAAGAACTTCTTCCAAGGGGGAATGTGGTGACTGTTATTCTGAGAACAAACATGCCTGTTTGCTGCTGCTGGTGACCGTGCATGGGGGCCTAATAAATGAACCTGACGAACAGGAGCAGTTAGTTAGACAGGGGTGGGAATAAAAGAAATGTCAGTATCCAGCTGTTGCTTGTGCTACCCTATTGGTTTTGTTCTTTAGAAATGGAAACATCCCTTGTACATCTCTCACAACAGCTGGTCAAAAGATGCAGCAAATTTTAGAAAGGGTTTGGAAAGGGATACAAACAGTATTTCTATAAGAAACAGGAGTAAGAAAGGATGCAGGATATTCCACCAACTCCCCAAACTAGTATGTGGTGGATATGTTTTGTCATAGGCACCTCTGAAATATTCACCATTGAATGTGGGAAAAGGAAGGGAGACTGATAGCACAAGACAGCTTGATGTTGTCTAAGTCCTGTACACAAATGACAACGGTTACTTTTGCAAACTTGTCTGGATATGAAGTCTGTCACGTTAAAAAACTCAGAGATCAGCTGCATTGTGTTTTCAGGCCTCCTCACCTCTACAATTAGAATACTGTTGAAAGGGTTCAAGCTGTAGTTGTGTTGATCTGTGATCTCTACTACTGATTCTCTGTTATTTTTTGCAATGAAAATGTCTGTTGAGTCTGTTAGGAAGCTAAGGGACTTTGGTGAGGGAGTTCTTCAGGATGGGATCCCAAACCCTTGAAGTCCAAGTGAAAGTAGATTAGGATATTGAGAGCTGCTGTATGTAGGGAATACAGCTGGCCTGGGCTGCAGTATCCTTTCAATGCTGGATTGAAGTCATATGGGTCTTCATTGTATGGGAACCAACTGATCACATCCTTGACATCTCCACGCTCTACTGCTTCATGGATTATAGGAGATTACCACAGAGGTGTGTGCAGTATGCATGGAGATACCACGTCCAGATGGGTAAAACATTTACAAGATGGGGCCACCATTACAACCTGACTCTAATGCCATAATAGTTTTGCCCTTTCATGGCAGAAGTTTTGCTCTGGATGTTTTTTGAGGACCAAAGAATCATGAAATGGAACTTAAACATGACCCATAATAGTTAAACTGATATGACTGCTCAGTTATGTCACTGCTTTCTTAAATGAGAAAAGTCTAAGCCTTTTCCGAATACCTGGAAGATAGGCTGTAGGCTAAAACATTCAGATTTGCATACATTAAGAGACACAAAATTTAAGCAGCGCAATCTGCCAGTGTATCTCAAAGACATGGGAAATGTGAAAGGAGGGCAAAATGCATCATCTTTGCCATTAGGCAAGAGGAGCAGGGAAGTGTGGCAGAAAAGTAAGCATGATTTCAAGGTGGGACCAGTTCAAGAACTGATTTAATTGGGCTGGCTAGAGAGCAACTCAGCATGTCTCAGAGAACATTTCCGAGTGGAATATAAGAGTTCCACTGCAGGTCCTGAGCGTATTGTGTGCGTGCAGTGGGGGCAGCTATTGTATAATGCTCTTTATTTGTTGTTTCTTTAGTATTTTTAGTGCTGAAGGGGTTTGGGACCAGTGAAGTTCATTTCTGTGTTTGGCCAGCTGCTGACAAACAAAACAGAGAAGCCTGCCAAGTGTTTTGAGGTACTGAGCTGAGTTCAGACTGTTGGAAATTGAGCCTACTCCTGTGCATTGTCAGGTCAATGATTAATCTTTGTAATTTTAAAAAAGCAATATATGCCACACGCACATGCTCATATTACAGATGTATAGATTTAATTAGGAGTGTTCTGTAGGCTTTACCTAGGAAGTATGATGCTGTTAACCCCCTGAGCTCACTCAGGTTTTTTTGCTGTTTGGGTTAATTTATCTTAATTTCATTTACAAATTTTCCTCCTGGTGAAGCATTTATTTACGTATGCCTTCACTCACTCTCAATCTGCTCTATAAAGACTGTTCACTGTTTGAAAGCAAGGTCATAGAGGTTTCTTCCCAATAGTACTACGCAGAGAACTCTTTGATGGTTGAAAAAGAAAAGTATTTGCTCCTAGTGACCAGCTGAAGACCACCCACACATCACATGGATTCATGATGTTTTTAACGAATACATAGTAAATTTTAGAGCTGTACAGTTAAATGTGCCTGCAAAGTCTCCTGTACAGTTGTATTAAGAGCTCTTCATATAATCCACTCTTCCATCCCTTTTTTAAGAAATATCCAACCCAAAACATTCTGAGACTAAAAATAAAACATGAGCAACATCTGCATTTCTGTTCTTTATTAGATCAGGAAAGAAAATGAGGGGGGAAAAAAATGGGGAGAAGAAGATGAGACAGCAAAAACTCCCGTGAGAAATTCTGTCATCTCCACATATTTAACACCACTGGACCAACATACTATTTCTTCCTTCAGTGCTTTCACCTCTGTGGTCTCCTTGCTAGCATAAGCATTGCTCCGTTTATAATAGACATTAAACCAGATCACCTGGTATGGATCCCAGAGTTAACTTTTGTATAAACAAACATCACAACAAATGTGAGCCAGGTGTAAGATATTGGAAGAAAAAAAATGCAATGCAGTTTGTATTTAAATTTAGGATTAAATTTATAAAATACAAAAATGTGTGAACAGGAAAAACCACCCTATTATAAACTACCTACAGATAGGTAGGCTTATCTGGGATACTAGCTGTAAGAAACACAGAGCTACTTGTAAATTTTGTTTAAAAACCCCATATACTGATGTTAATTGCATAGCTGATAATGCAATATTTCCTTCCGTGGGACCTTAGTGATTTGTGATGGGTAAGAGTTTGTGTCACCTCATTTGGAAAGAAACAATTCACATCAGTATTTTACATTTTTCTTCCATTATACCAGTTCTAGCAGTACTGAGTAGTTCCAGGCATGGTACCGGCACTTCACAAACATACAAGAAAGAACATACACATTTTGGGGGAAGAACCTCCTTTTAGGTCAATTAACATAACTTTGTCTATATTTATGTAGTTCCTGATGTAGATCCTGATTGAAGACAAAACAGCTAACATAACACTAGAAGTTTAAAATCTTCACAAAACAGACATTAAGTGGGCGGTGGATTTAACTATAACTATAAAGATTTAACTATTAAACTGGTGAGAAGTGAAAGAAGAGAGTTCTGAAGGGATTAAAGGCCATGTGATTCCAACTTTATTCCTCTCTCCATATTAGTAGAACTATTTTGGATGCGTCAGGCCTTCAGACCCATTTGCCATTTCTCAATCTCTCATTTAAACTGAGATGCTCCTGGAGGCAAAAAGAAAAATCAGCAAAGTTGTAAAGATTTTTTCCTCTTAATCTTACAAGCACTTAATTTTTTTCCTAAAAGTGATAAGACTTTCACCGCCATATAGAATTCTCTTCTACCTCTTTCCTATTAAATTTTTCAAATCTTTCAAAAAGGCATATTTTTCAATGACTGCTTTTAAGGTAAGGAGCCTGGAAGTTGCTACTGATAAAAAATTGTGTTCCTGCACCCTCTTTCTTTAATTGCGAGCCCCCATATTATAGTCTGAATGCTTTATTACAGTGATTTAAGTAATGCAGCTTCTGCCACTTCCCCCTATTTAAGAGTCAAACAGAAAACCTATTAAGAATGGGTTTGTGATTTTTTGTCTCAACTTTCTTCTGTTTGCTCATTGTCATCCTCTTCATGGTATATCTGTTAACTTTCATGTTCTAGCCAAATCTTTTCACTCCTCTAAGTGCTTTCAATTATAGGCTTAAAATACACTCTACCATGACTTTCAGTAGCCAGCTATCCCATCGGCATCTAGTTTTCAATGCTTCATTAAAGTAAATCCTGTCAGTCCCACAAGATACCATTATTGATATTTTTGACTCTCTCCTAATCTGTATGCCTCATTAAGAATTGTAAAGCTGCCTTTAGGACTTGTTCAGCAATATTGTGTACTGAAGAAGGGATAATTTGTCTTGCCTTCATGAGTAAATAAAAAAATTATTACTGCTCCAATATCTTGTATTTCAAAAAAATGTGTCTCCCACTTTGCGTATTGCCTCTTTTGGTATTATCAGAACTCAGTTTTCTTTGTTTTCTTTATGTTACTTCTTGTAGCCTTCTTATTTCCATTCATTTATAAGTCCTCTAAAAGCTTCAACACCAGCTTTGTGTGTTAAATGAGGCTTAACTGACTTTTAGCATTTACTACAATAGGACTGGAATTGCGACTAGTTACCATGGGAAGGGGCAGAAGATGATCTAGAGCCTCTGCTTTTATTGAAGGGACACCTAAGTGAGTAGAAGAGAGCAGAATTCTTCCTCGCAATGTGAGAGGTGGCATAACTCTTCAAGGGAGCGTAAGCATTTATTTCCTCCCCAAAGCAGTGAAGAAGTGCAGAAGATGGTGATGTATGGTGCATCAGCACATATGTATTTCCAGCTCCCTGTCATGCTCGGGTGTAACAATAAATTCCTTCACGTGGAGTAGATTATAACATCACACTGTAAACTAGAGAGTCATTTGGGAGTGTGGAAAGTTAACCCATTATGTGTTAAAAATAAAACTGTTGCTAGTAGTCTGTTTTCAAAAACTCCATCCTGTTTTTTGTTTATGCAAACAAAAAAACTACTGAAATTATCCAACAGCACCTTTTCTAGCTTTTATCTTCCTGTGATAAAGTCTTGTTTTCTCCAAGTAAGAATTTTATAACAATAGATTCAGAAAATTTTCTACATAGCAGAGAAGTCAAACAATACATGCCAGGTATATATCAGAAACAGAAATCTCACAGAAGTTTTTCTTTTATCTTCGGTACTGCTGTTATTTAATACTATAGTATATATCTCAATTTCAAAGACTTGGATGCCACTATGCTTTGTAATTAAAGTGAATCGTGTTTAAAATAACTTCCACGCAGAGTCCCATTTGAAGAATGAATTGAGCAGGTGGATTTGATTTTGTGGTTCATGTGGTAATGCAAGAGAAAATTCTGAAGCTGTGGGTGTTCATTATCACAGAGTTCTCTGCACAACAGTGCAATACAAGAAACAACATAATGGGTTCAGAGTAACCTGTTCTTTCCTCAATTCAGGAACCCTTACTGAGAAACTATTTCCCACCTCATCCATTAGAATAAATTTTGAAAATATTTTTCTTTTTCTGTAGCTATTACTGCCCACCACAGCTGGATACTGATTGGAAGGCAAAGCCGTTATGTGATGCATGAATTAGTCACTGCTTGAATAATGCACTGCTCTGGCTGGTCTCAAGGAAAATAAAAAAGGAATACATGAATTTTGAATTTGGTGTGTATGTTTTGATTGCTAATTAAAATATACAGAGGAAGATTTTGATCTTGTTCTTGCATTATGTCTGCCCTGACTGGATAGTTAATAAAGTGTGTCATACTGTCTGGAAATACAGAAGCCTATAAAATTTTATCTGGAAATGTTTTGAGGTGCCTAGCAATTAATATTAGTTAAACAGACAGTTCTTTATTTGTACAACAGCTTCAGAAGGAGCCCAAAGACACAGTTTTGCCCTCTTTTATGTGAAATAAAATGTTTCTTGTTCTCTGCCAGTATGGCAAAAAAAATACCTGGATATTAATTCTCTGTCTCTTTATGTTTTCAAGTTTATTTTAATTTAACATTAATGCAGCTCTTTGTGGTTCATTACGGGCAATATTGTAGTCATACCTATATGTCACCTGTGGGTATGAAGCTCAGTTGTGAGGAAAGGCATGTTTTAGGTAGCATAGAAAAAAGTTGTTCATCAAGGATGATTTGATTTGGAAATAGGTGTAACTATGATAAAGATAGTCAAGGGGTTTGGTTCCCACACAGTCGTGTGGGTAGCTATAAATAGATCTCCCTACACCAATATGATTCCTTGAACTGCGGAATAATTTACACTTGAGTAAGGAGTTAATATAATCTTACCTGAAGGCATTGGAAAGCCTTAAGACTGCCAGTGAAGTCTGCTGGTGAAAAGCAGCGCAACTCTCTTCCCAGCCTATGCTGCTTTTAAGTGTAGGTGTATATGGATGCAGCAGCCTGAGAGAGCTGGAGGCTACGCATGTCTGATGCTGCTGTAGGTACCCTCTTGGCAGCGTTCCTGGTGGTTGCACAGATCCTGTATGCATCTAGGCTCAAGTATCTCAAAAGGCTTGATTATAGACACTACCTCAAGTGGTTTTATGATATTGAAGCAGCACAGAGCAACCAGTCAGCTGTGTTAAAGGGATGACTGAGGAATCCTTCCTTTTTGACCCCAGGAGAACTCTTGGGTAAAGCTCTGCGCTATCCGAATTTTTTATGTTTGCTTAATCTGAGGAGAGATTGCCAGGCTTTAGACTGTATGGAGTGTTGCGAATGACACTTTGTTAGCTCATCCACCATGGCATCTGCTCTCTGCAAACAGTACAGCTCAATCCAATTTTGCACTTGCAATCTGAACTAGGAATACCTTTTTATCCACTTAATGTGCATGAGGAGCATGCCTATAAGGCAGCACACAGTAGTTGATGTACAGCTGTCTTCCACAATAGCTTATTGTATATTAATGCCTCAGTAAGGATGCATCATGAGATGCAGGAAACATTAGCCTAGGAATGTTGTATTTTGTGGGCAGACCTAAGCAACTCTTGTTCATGCTCCAGGTGACCGAGAACTGCGCCATCGTCTTTGGCAGGACCTTGAGCTGGCCAGAACTGTGAGATCAAACACAGCATGCACAGTGCAATGCTATCTGATGCTCTGTGGCTTCCTCTGAACCCCCAGAACTTCCCACCATGAGTTTGAGAAACAAAGTGCAAAAGAAATTGTGACTCCACCTCTTTTTCAACTTTGTAAGTACTACCCAGTAACACACAGACTGGGGGAAAAGCTAGTCAGTCATTTCTGATTAATGGCAGAATGAAATGAAGTATATTCCACTGTGCAGAAAAAAATGCATAGGTTATTTTTACAGTAGGGTAACTATTTGGTCTTCTTTTAAAGCTTTAAAATTGTCATGAGTCTAGTCATGTATGTGGACTCTGTGCTGTGCTGTGCTGAAAGAATTTTTGATATAAGAAAAAACATTAGTATTTACAGCTACTGTGATAGGGTGTAGTATCTGAGTAACGGTGCCTTTCTATGCTAAAGACCATTGCAACTTGTAATGTGTTGCAGGCAACTTTTGGCAAACTTTGTATCATGTAGGAACATTTCATCAGGATAAAGGCCAAGTGTTAGTAGCTAAACCCTCCCTACAGCATCTGTATTTTCCTGAATCTTTTTCTCTACAGGGATATTAGCACATCTAAGTTCTTTGCGCTGCAGCTATGGTAATCTTAATGTGAAAAGGGGGAACCTGGCCTGTAAATCTTTCTCTTTCAGAAATAGCTTCTGCATTTCATCTCAATCTGTGAAAAATATTGCAAAGATATAGACGCATCTTAGTCTACAAATAAATTATCATTGGCAAAGAAGGTGAAACCAAAGCATTTGTTAGATTGGCATCTACAACTAATGTTTTATATAAATAATATAGTAATAAATTAAATAATATAGTAATAAATTAAAGTTTGAGTATACTAAGTTTTCATGTAAATCTTTTTTTTTTCTTTTTTTCTCTTTCCTGGCAGTTCTGTAAACATGCTCTTCAAAGATATTTTTGTGACCTAAGCTTGAAATTATCTTCAAGACACACGCTGTGTGTGCCTCTTGTCATTACAAAGAGCAGGTAACCGTAGTATTGAGGCTATTTTTTCAACGTGGTGTCTTACCAGACAGTAGACAATGTGGTTCCATTTTCTTCTGGTGCCTGAAAAGAGCTTGGTACCTTTGCTCCGAAACCAAAGTTGATTATTTGGCTGTCAGAGGACACATGGAGACGGTGTTTTGGTTGTCCCAGAGGTGTGCAAAGTACATGCACTTGTAAATTGGAACAAACCCCAAACCACCTAGACATAAATATTTTCAATCTAGTTTGCTTAAAGATTGTTTTTCAAATTTTATCATCTCCCTCAGAAGCAGTCAAGAGAGGAAACTACTCAAGTGCTGAAAGTATATCTGCAAGATGGGATCCTTAGCTGATAAAGTATTTGGGGGAAAGACACAATACTATTAAAACAAATCATAGAACTATTGTTCTTCTTTTTAAGCGAGAAAATGAAAATAAAAATTACTGCTGTCTGTCATTCATCAATGTGTCTGATTAAATGAGGACCTAGTGGCAGTGATTCTTGTATTCATCTAAGTAAGATCTAGATTGAACATTGTTTTTCCCCGCCCTCTGAATCCAGGACTTTCCTGCAGGAAAAGTCTGGAAATAAAGACAAACAATCTCTTTTATTAACCCCTTCCTCAGGGCACTTGACTGACACTGAGATCTGCTATAAACAGTTCCGCCTAAATCAAAGGGACATATTTTTATTGCAGCAATTTTTAGTTTCACACATACTCTACTTCTATTTTAAATCCTTTCCCCAGCCTGTTACCTTTTAATTACTCTCCATACACTTCTTCAAAACCCTATATTTTGCCTACAGTTATTTCTAATTTTGTTTTTATCCTTTGTTGCTATTATTCCCTATACTAATTTCTTAGTTAGAGGCCAGCTTTGTTCTGTTGGTTCTAGATGAGGAAGAGCCTCTGAAGGCGGGGTGAACTTGTCTAAGCTGTAAGTGGTTCTTTGAGCAAATGGAAGAGGAGGTAGACATAGAAAAGGAAGAAGAGGAATTGCGATCACTGTACACACCAGACCAGTGTGATTCTGGCTATTGAAATCACAGTGTTACTTCTCTAGAAGATGAAACAACACCGAAGCTGTATGTAAAACAGAAAATACTGCTGATGGTTGCCATTCCCAGCTGCCAACTATGTTTCCTTTTATTCTTTTTTCCTCACTGGAAATGAATCCCTGTGTTTAGCTGTAACACATCAGGTCTCAGTCTGTTCTCACACTCTTCACTATTGATCAGTTATAGCTGAGAAGCGTATAATTTTTGCCTGAGAATTAACAACTTGCAGAGGCTTTGATTTGTATCTCATTATGTAATTGTTTCATAAATATAATGTAAAATCACCAACGATGTAAACAGCCACTCAGAACAGAACAAAGTATAAGTTGATATCTTGAGCACTATTGTGAATTGCTTGCATTTGGATGCACAAAGGCTATCATGTATTGTATAGTCCAGGAATATTATTAATGTAGCTACTTTAGTTAGCAACTGTTACTATAAATATATAATCCTACTTTCCTGTCAATATAAAATTCCCACTTAATGGTTCATAATCAAATATAAATTCCTAAAATTCCTATCAATATAATTGTACCTTGTTATTAACATAAAAACTCTGTTGCTATCGATATAGTCCTACTTTCTTATACAAACCCACTTTGCTTATTAGTTATACCAATGTCTGATCCAGAACTGATCCTTCAGACATTTTTTGTCATGATAAGACTACTCAACATCGAACATCTTACACACATAAAGTAGGAAATATCAAACATGTAGTATTATGGGAGTATTTTGGCACTATGTTGCATGAGGTTTAAAGATGCTTGTTCTGAAAAATGGAACCATAATGTGATTCTTCCTAGGTGATCTTTTAGTGTACCAGCATAGAAAATGTAAAGAACTACATCAGTGTTATGTCATGCCTTTTTCAGCACATCTGATTCTGCTAGTAATATTTTGCTGTCTTTTTCCCCTTCCACTAACACATTAAAAATTGCTCCTATTTACACCAACCCACAGTATATATTGGGCTCCTGTGTATTTCTAAGTTTGGTGTTAAAAGCGTGCTTGCACTCCATTGACTTGTCCATGTAAAAATACATACAATTACTTCTCAAGATGTGTCTTAGAATTGTAACAGTAAAGTTCCTCGTGGTATGTTATTCAACATCCCTTATTGTATGCCTAGAATCAGGTCTCAAAGAAGGGTAATATTCTTTTTCTTACATTCAACAAAACAAAACCGAAACAACAAGATACAATGATAAGTATTATTTTAGAATATCTCTTGTGATAGAAATAGAGTTACAAAAACATTTAAATCATCGGTTGCAGCCATTTTGTTCAAGGGCAGTTTAAATAGAAATATTTGGGACAAATTACTAAAACTCACTTGTGAAATAGATTTCATTCTGTCCTTAAGTTGAGCTAAGCCAAACGTGCTGGGAGTCATTGCTTAATTTACCAAGTGCTTTTAAGTACTTCATTATAAGGACCAGAAAGAATAGCTCCTTTTAGGTCTGACCTGTAAGTGAATCTATCCAGCAGAGAAAAATTCCACAAAAGATTCCACCAGATTTTTGAAATCACTTGCATAGCAAAGAAGAGAAAAGAGAGCATGATGAGATTATCAAAGCAAACTCACTTCTAACACCCACTGAAAAAAAACAGGCCCCTAATTTTAAAAAAAAGGAAAAAGTTTTAGATCCTACAAACACCTGGCCCTACTGATGCAATCCAGATGGAAAGAAGAAGTAGAATCTCATAATTCACTTGTTAAACACTTAAATGAGGCTTTGGTGATCTTTTTAAGAGGAAACTGGGATAAAAGCTAATGGTGAAACTGGAAAACCTGAAAAAATGGTAGAAGGAGTTTGAGTGCTGCACTATTCAGAGTGGAAAGCAGTGACCCTGTGGTTGTGATTTAGCATAGGTGCTTTGGCCAAAATATCTGTGATTGCCTACTAGGCAATTTGGACCCCAAAACAATGAGGGATTATGCAGTTCACGTAGCTCTTGATGTTCTTACAGAAGAGAACATGCCTATGTGTTATTGATATCAAATCAGCAATACATCGAAAAGGTTTGTCCTTTTTTACTTCCTCTCAGTTCATTAGTAATAACAGGCTTAATGAAGTATTTCCACTTCCATAGCATCTCAGATTCCTAATGAGTTTCTCATTGAAGTGCTAACCAGGTTAGGGTCTGCTTATAGACTTAGCATATAAGATTGGTTGTGTTCATTTTGGTTGCAGACACAGATTATATTATCTGCAAATATGGGCCACAGAATTCAATATGCACAAACAGAAGAATATGCCATTTGCACAGAAAATACGTGTAAGGGTAATGATGAGGGTGATTTTGTCTCTTAAACAATGAGCCGTAGTGTAGTTTCTGTCTATGCTCATTGCAAACCATCTGATATGTTGCTACGACTGTCATGGCTTAAGAAATACTGTGGTTAAGTACTGAGGAATTGCTTTAGGGTAGGAAAAAAGTGACAGGATTCTGTGAGAAAGCTTGCACAACAGTTACCTACACTGTCTTTGCAAGTGTATGCAAGCATCTATTACCATAATTGCAAGAATTGGAACTCATTAATCAAGTAATATTTTATTAAGGTAATGTTGCCTTCAGTTGCAGTTCTATTAGCCTCCCTTTGTTCAAAAGATAAACGAATTACAGACAAAGCAATTTCTTCGCTCATTTGTTTTATCTGAGCTAAACTTGTTTAGTAGCAGGCCAAATGCTACAGTGTGGTGACATGAACATACTATGTCAAAGGGGGTCACAGATGCCAGGGGAGAAGCTGCTTACGTGTTGCCCGGAATTTGTTAGAGAATAAGGTATGGGGGGCTCAGCCTTTCTCTGGACTAGCCACAACATTATCTGACAGTCTGTCTTCCTGTGTTTTCTTTTGGTTAAGTCCTTTCTTTTTCTATATCATAAGAAAACACCAACAACCGTTTCAATAACTGCAAGGGAGGGAAAGATATTTCAATTTTTTGGGTGGTAGTGGGGCATCTAGGGAGATCTTCATGGCAGATTTATTCTTCTTTTATTGGTCCAGGTTTTATTTCTTAACTGCTCAATATGGAAAGAGGACATGTATTCCAATATAAGAAAGAAACACAGCCATGATAATGTTCTAAGATTGCTCCCATCCATGTTTTAATGTTTTTTTTTGTACACTGGAGTAGATTTTGTACACTCTTGGTCTCAACATGAGTGTTACAACATTTAAATTTCAGAATGCAATTTTTGTGAACCTTTACTATTACTGTATCAATATAGTAAACAGGTGCCACAGTAACACACAACTCCAAGTGACAATCCTTTTACTAATGAAAAAAAAAAAAAAAAGGTTGAATTACAGTCCATTAGTTATATTGGGGGTGGGGGGGAGGGCGGGGCACAAAAAAAAACCAAAAGAAATTTATGTCCTTGGTAAATACTAGCATATGTATACAAAGAGAGAGTGGGAGACTGCGTTCTTATATAGAAGCCTGCAAAGAGTGGATTTCAAAATAGGCCAGTTGATAAGGAAACCAGCTTTATGACCAAATAATCTGACAGGTTGCTCATGTGAGTGAGTTTATTTAGTTTGTAAGTGTTTGGATGATTTGGCTTATGCCTTTTTCCAGAAGTTAAGGTAGATGCTTTTGTTAAACAAGGCATAGTTAAACATATCTTCCAGGTATGCTTAATTCAGATCTTTAGGTAATTTTTCATTTTGAATGTTTTAATCAGTAATTATTTAGCCTAGTTCCCATTCCTGTGTCTGGTGTGATTTCCTCAACGAACTTCCTAGATGAACACTCCAGCCCAGTAAACTTCCTTGTACGCTTTGATGTAATTGAGCTGGGATTTAATTCACTCCAACTTATTTCTACAGCTCCCTCGAAAGATGTTGGGCCCTGCTGGTACCATTGCAGAGTCCTATCTACTGAAACAAACAACCATAACCTGATAGATCTTTGATAAAATAGCAGCATTGCTAAAGTGCTTTTTCTTGTTGGTAAGCCACTCTGTCATTCCACACAGTCATTTTTGGAAGCCTGCCATGGAAATATCTCTCTCTAATGAACACCTCTCCCACTCAAAAAGACTGCTTATTTAAGGATTTATTATAATTCTCTGTGGACATGTAGTTTTGTCATTTTTCCTTAATTGTTTGTACTGAAGATACTGGGGCTGTTTATACCGTCACATTTTGTCATCTGTGCTAATGGTATCACTGGTGATTCTGGATTATCTGTGAAAAAAAACAGATTGAAAATACATTGTATTATGGCATAGGTTTCTCCTATCTGTACGCAGATGGCTGTATTGCTACACCTGTATCTGCGGATCTGAGCAGGGAGCTGTGCAAAGGGAGCCCTACAGGACGCGGGCATGGGCCTTACACTAGTCATCAGACTGCCTTCCTCCTCCTCTCTTCCCTTCCTGCCCTGGCAAATTGTGACCAACTAGAAGGAAAAATCAGAACCTGAGCCACTTTCTGTTAAACTAAGGAGAAGACAGACTCCTCACCCACAAAATCCATATCCAGAGCTGAATTTTATACTCTCTGTAACCTGGAGATGTTCCAACAAGAGAGATTAATCTGATTCATCATTAAGTTAGAGATAAATTACAAAACAGGTCAAAATGCCTGAGGGTGAAAAGCAGCTAAAATAGAAGAATTTTATTTAAAGATGCTGAGATGTTAAAAAGCAAACCAAAACCTTACAGTTTCTTTAGCCTACTTCTGACTCTGTGACATGCATGTTTTCAAACTTCTCCAAAACTGTGTGGGAGAGATTTTTTTTTTTAAATTTAAATAAAAAAAATCATATGTAATTGCAAGTATCCAGTGATTGATAGATTTCTGAAAAGCAGAGAAGCCACATACCATGCAGCTTAACACTTTGATTTTAAAACCACAGGTATTAGCAATGGAGAGTCTGTTAGTCTTTCTTTCTTTCCCCTCAGCTTGCCAACGTCCACATTTCCTTTTAACCTTTATATTATTTGCAAACAGCAAGTACAGTGCTTCTCTGGACAGAGCTAACTTCTCTTTATCAAGGTCATTTTTTCCCTGCCTGTAGGAACTTTTCTTGTCTCTGCTCAAATACGAGTACAAACTTTTCATCTTTCCCACAGCTTTGCACCTGTGTTCCTTTAGCTTTTTCTCTCCCAATGAAGAAGGGACTCATTTTGCTCATTCCTATATTGGAGCAGAAGATTCTTCCATTTCCTGTCCAGTGAGGCATACTATCCACAGTAGGAGTTTTTACCTTTCAGAGCTTCTTCAACACAGTGGAGAAATCTGTTGCTGGCTTATGCTGAGTGGTATCAAGAATACAAAGAACTGGAAGGGGCTCTGCTTCGGACTGTATCCTGTGATGCAATCATTAATAGAAGGGAGAATTTCTCTGGATTACCCTCAGATAAGTAGTTTTGCAGGACTTGAGGAACAGTAATTTTTTTTTTTAATCTTTACATTTTGTTCTTCTGCAGTTTTAAAAATAAAATTGCTGTCTTCAGCTTTCTAATTGGGAGATGGAGCCCGATTTTTCTCAGAATTGCCCAGTGAAAGGACAAAAGGCACCATTCAGAGGTTGCAGCAAGTGAAATTCCAAGTAAATGCAGTGAAAATCTTCCCTGTGAGAATGCTTGTGCATGTGAAGAGGTTGTGGAAAACAACAGAACTCACCTGGACGAAGCCCTAAGCAAACCTGTCAAACTGAAGCCTCTATGCATGGGGCATCATTCTAGATGGCTTCCACAGAACCTGAGTTTTTCTATGATTCCATGAAACCAAAAAGTGGATCGTTCAGACTATGATCCTGTTCATGAAAAGCTCCAATCACACAGGCAGGAAACAGAAACAGTAGCGTATGATTAATTGCACAGCAAATTAGTGGCTAAATTCATGACTGTACATAAGCAAAATCCTTGTTCGTAGATTATTAAATATACTTGAAGGAAACTAATGAAATTATGTTCAGTGACAAGTTTGTGAAAAAACAGTCTGTTCACTAATTCATATAATTATGAATCAGTCAGGCTGTTCAAGTAATTCTTAACTGACCCTCCCACCCCGCAAGGGGGGAGGTCTATTCTGCAACAGAAATAGTCTGCATCTACCTATTCTTTCACCACAACCTTTTGTATTTCTTCCTTGATATACCTGCGTGGGCTCCCCTTACATCTGAATTTTCCTCTTCCATACCCTCATTTCTAGTGATCCACATTTACATTTTACCAGCTTTTGAAGGTGTCCCAAGGGATGTTCCTGAAAGAGCTGCTCTAAATAGTTTTGTCTGGAATAGTGCTCAGGGGAAGGAAAGATTGTGCACAAATCATTCTTCTGTATACAAGTCATATCCTGAAACGAAATGTTAATCTTCGGTTGAGGTTTTAATTTCTGAGAATCAGTGAGTTGGCTGTTATAACATGGCTCTTGCCATTATTTAAAAGAAGTTGCTCCTTGTTTGCTATCTTTCAGTCACACCCATCAGCTAATACTGCCAGTGTAAATAAGCCAAGATCTTAGCATAATGGTACAAGGATATAATAAACTTTAAAACATCATTGTAAACTAATATTGTAGTGGGATTCACAGGCAGAGAAAGTAGATTCGCCGTTCATTATAGCTGGTACCTCTGGCCACCTGTGGATGTCCACTGAGCAGCCTCGATGCTTTGAAGATGGAGTTGAGCAGTTCCAGAAGGCAATAGGAATGGATTGTTTTCTGGTCTTCCCATGAGATTTAAATGGTTTGGCTCTTGCTCTTCCTTTGTTATAGCACTATGAAGCATTGTTTTACATACAATAGGAAAAATCATGGCTTAGGTAAAATTTAGGTCTTTTCAATAAGATCAGATTTTTCTTCATAATGTTACCATAAATTTTGTCATTTCTGTGAGCTGCTTGCTTTCTTGTGGTCTATCCTGTCACACTGTATCTTTTCCTTCTGTCTGTGTTGTGGTTTTTTTCGCACAGCACAATGAATATTTCACTCTGAGCAGCTTCAAAGGCTTCCCGCATTGCAAGGGATTACCACGTAGTGACATGCCATGCCCTATATCAGCATACATAAGGATTGACCTTGCAGTTATCCTAGATGCTACTGAATGTGGCACTCTACAATCCCCTATCTTGATTTGCAAAGAAAAGACAAATCCCAACATGAGCTTTACGTGAGGATTACAGCTAGAAAGGTCTTTCAGTAAGACCTACTATAGTGAAGTTTGTCCAGCGCTTACCATTTCCACAGGGTTAGGTGATGCCATGCAGGAAGGGTTAGGACCTCTATGAGAAGGTCTTTTGGTAGCAACAACATGGGGTTCTGGAGAAGACTATCAGTTTCAGCTTCCTGTTCTTTTCTTGCCGTGGGAAACTGTTAAGAAGAACAGAATGAAAGTTTCTGTTATTTCCTCGGAGAAAATTCTGGCTTTTGTTACACAGACAACATTCTACATAGTCAAACAAACATGAAATATTAATAAAAAATGGAACCCTCTCATTTTCCATTGTCTCAAAACTTGTAGGATTACTTTGGGCTACAGTATACAGTCTGCATAGATGCACTTTTGTCACAAGAATAACATGACACAATCTATTCTTAGAATGTGAAAGTAAAGTGACTGTGACGGATGTGAGGAATACGCACATATAGTCTAGCTAACAACAAGGAATTAATGTGCTTGGCCAGCAATTGCACTGTGAAGGTTAAAAAATAAAAAATATTTAGTTCCTTGGAAGTGTTTGAGTCTGGGTTATGAAACAGCAGTTGAAGTGACTAGAATAACAGTAAAATGATGTTTGATTTTCTAATTATTGTTGAAGAATGCATCCTGAGCTCAACCTCTGTGGATCCTCTTTTGAACCCACTGCAACTCATGCTTTTTCTCATCCATTATACATTAAACCTTTATGGTAGTGTGAGGTAGAGGATCTCTGGGGAGAAGCTCATTACTGCTCTTTTCACTCCAGGAGGGAGAAACGGTAAGGAAAACAAGAAAAGAGAGAGCAGAAGGGAAGACTTCAGGAACGTATATAACTATGTTAATCACTACTTTAAGATTGCCTTATTTTAAAAAGAAATGAACTCTTCTAGGAAAAGAAGATAATTTCCCTGCCAATTATATCTTTTTTTCAACCAGAGATGCTTTTACACTCTGATGCTATTGTATCCTGTGCCAATTATAATAAACACCTCTGCTCTGTCTGGTGCCAAGATAAGCGTACAGATCTGAAACAGTCACTGTATGGCGCTGGCTTATGGAGCAAAGGTTTCATTTTAGCATGCTAGTAGCTTGGCATTTATTGGGCATTTATAAAGTCATCTATGCAAAGAAGCCTAGGTTTTATTTTTTTCCGGATACTTTCATGGAAAATTAGAGGCTGCAGTAGTGTCTTTACATGTAACCGAGAAGGGTTGGGGTAATGCATAAAGACAGTGTAGATATATCCCTCTATCCACATTTGAATAACAGACTATGGATTATTAATGTGGATAGAGAAAAAGCAACTAAACAAAATGCTTCAAGAGAAGAATTTAATGCCTTTTTAAATCATGAGGTAGTAGATAAACTTCAAAATTAGCTTCCTTGGCTAACCTCAGAAAGATAATGCATACTACATACAGAGGAAGACTTGAAACTTTAAAAGCAGCACCTCACATTATTTTATACGCATCAGTTGTAATGATGAGGCCTTTCATATATTCATTATTAGTTTGGTTTTCATGATTAGTTTGTCTTTCTGTTTGTCTTTAACTTAATATTATTTTTTTTTAATTAGAAATAATCTAATGGTGAAATTTTTATAGGTGTGCAAAAATTTGCATAGGAGGGTTTTCCCCCCAGATTCATTGATGGATATCTTTTTGTGTGTTGATAAACTTGGTTGGTCAGCTCTTGTTACCATCACATACACGTGCTTACAAAATTCCATGAGAAGTGGCATAAACCAAGTCATAGCGTTTTACTTTTCTGCTGCCTTCTCTCTCTTTTTCTCTTTCTTTCTCCTCTTTTTTTAGTCTTTTTTTTTTAACATAAGCTTGAAATATTAATGAAATTTAGGTCAATGTAGCCAAATTTTAATTATTCATATCTTTTGTGATGTTCTAACTCTTACTGTCTGACATTCTGGTCTCTCTTGGGGTGTTTTGTTGCTTTTTTTTGGTGTTTTTCTTGTTGTTTTCTTTTTAATATGGGAAAGATCCTCATTTTATCTTAACACAAGAAAAATTCCCTCAAGTGTTTTTTAAAATCAGACAGGGGCTGTTGAACACACCAGGGGAGGAAATGAAGAAGCAAGGGCCGTGAATAACTGTGAACATCTTTTCAACATATGTGAGCAGCAAGGACTCAAAAATAGCTTATGTTTTCCTTCTTCCTTTAGAGAAGACTGCTGCAGAGAAGCAGTGCTTTAGAAAAGTTGGAACAGGGTGCTAGGAACAGCCTTATTTCTGAATAGTTTTATTCAGCTGTTGCTTTTCAGTTAAGGCTGGAAAGAAAGACTTCCTGTGAGGTGCGTTCATTTCCTCAGGTGCAAAAGAGAGCAAGATATTTTCCCTCTTGGCTGAAGGAGAAAGAATGCTTGGGGGCATATAAATGTGATAATTAATTTTTCACACCTGATCTTTTCTTTCTTCCCCGTACCATCTTGGTTTTTACCTTCACAAGACAGAATCCTAGATTTTCATCTTATCCATAAACTTGAATACTTATGTTCCTTTTTTGTTCAGGAGATAAACAACTTCATTTAAAGGCCACAAGGCCCTGCTGCCCCAGCTGTTTTGTATAAATGTTGACAGGTGCAAAATCTCCCATCCCTTGCTGAAAAAAAGATCTCCATAAACGACGATTAAATATATCAGGAAAAGTGGCAGGATGGGAAATGCAACCAGTAAATTTGATATTGTGGGGATCTTGGTGGGAAATTGGAATGGAACCAATTTTTATTTTCCTTTTCAATCTGTTTTCTTGCAATGAGAAATCTTTAATTCAAAAGGTTAGTGAGGGCAACAGTACTATGCTTTTCATCTTCAGCATTGGCAAAAATGAAGGCTATTTGGCCTCTCAGCTGCAAACAGCTGCCACAGCAGAGGTATAGCAAGAGGAGGAACACAGACACATACTAAGCATGTTATCGCTTCCACATGTTCTCGGGGTCAGTCACCAAAATATGGGAAGGGGAACCCAGTGGACCTAAAAAATGGAGTGTATTATGTGAGGCAAACAGATTAATTTAACATTACAAGCACTGGAATTTTCGTATCTCAAATGCTCAAATGTTGCCTGATAAAAAAGTAATGTGAAGTTTGTTTGAAAAAACACTTTAGTATGCAGGGGTTTTAGTGGGGGGAAAGGAAGATATTTACTAGATTATAACTTCTATTAAAATTAGAACATTGAAATGGTCTATATTTTTCAGTGAATGATTGCAGATCTGACCTACATCTTTATTTTAAAAAGACCCTTGAAAACATAATTGACCAAATTTAAAGTTGTCTACTGACACACAGCAATTCCATAAAAACTCAGAGCCTTTCACTGCTCTTAGTAAGCAAAAGCAGGCTTTTCTGCTTCTTCCGACGTATGCTGTCACCTGTTTTGTAATCATTAACACATACCATATGAGAGCTGTTGTCCTTCCTTTGTCCTTCCAGCATTTTTGTTTCTGAGTTTGAACTGGCATAACTTGTGCTACAATCTCAAGGGTTCTGTGTTTCTATAAGGAGCGGATTTTAAAGATCTTAAATCCTGTTTCTTTTATAAAATGTTGAAGTCTGCAGTTGAATGCAGTAGCCTCATTAGCACCTATAGGTTGAGTCGTGATCTGTGGAAATATTAACTAAGTGGACCCATCAATATGAATGTTTTCATATGGCAATTTCACTTGCTTTTCTCCTATGTGTTGTAGTATTTGCCCACTGCTTTGTGCAATGGATTTGAATCATCTGGACTAAATTATGTTACTTAAACTATATTTGTAAACAGTGAAAAAATGACAGTATTCTGAATATCTTCACTCTGTAATATTTATATTTACTCTAATTTCCTGTCATAGGTTCCTCTAATAATTGAATAAAAGGCATGGAGTAAAGAATGAACGAATAACCACAAAATGCAGAAATGCAGAACTGTTTGGCCTTAAACAATAAGGGTTGTAATGTCAAATATTGTAGCTGTAAAAGAAGAAAGGAGAACTTTCATAGTTCTGAATTAATAGAATAGAATAGAATAGAATAGAATAGAATAGAATAGAATAGAATAGAATAGTTGGAAAGGACCTACAACGACCATCTATTCCAACTATTGACTACTTCAGAACTGATCAAAAGTTAAAGCATATTATTCACAGCATAATGCCTCTTTTTAAGGCATTGGTAGGCTTGGGGTATTGACCACCTCTCTAGGAAGCCTGTTCCAGTGTTTGACCACCCTCTCAGTAAAGAAATGTTTCCTAATATCCGGTCTAAACCTCTCCTGATGCAGCTTTGAACCATTCCCATGTGTCCAGAGAAGAGATCAGCACCTCCCCCTCCCCTTCCCCTCCTCAGGATGCTGTAGAGAGCAAAAAAAAAAAATGTAGGAGGAAAAAAAAGAGAACCTGTCTCATAGCCTGAATTTTCAGCCTTCAGCCTCTGGCTGTGAGTTTGCTGGATTTCAGGATTATTATGCTGTAAGGATGCTTTCCATCCTGAGATCTGAGTATTTATGAATCTTAACAGATCAATCATCATATCATCCTAATACTATGACTGACAAATATTATGAGACTCTGAAAAATTACAAGTGAAGTAGAAGTGATAAGAAATTCCTTTTCTGCTATGATTTTAGAATTTATCTTTGTTTCCTGGGTTGACATGAGCAGTAAGACAAAGAGACATATTTTATCTTTCTTGCAAGTACATGTTTTGGGATCCCTGCTATACCACTGCAGCATATCTTTATAGGACTGGTTTTAGTCAATGGAATGGGTTATATCTGGTGTTAATTTCATCCCCGTTTTCTTTAAACTGGATGATTTTTACCATAAGGGTTCCTAAGAAGTCTGTTCGCGTTGTAACAAATGTCACTGAATATGCATGAGTCACTGCTCATTTGTTCAGGCTGTTTGCCTCTGGCTATTTCAGCTCTTGACATATTAGCCACATGAAAATATATGCTCCCATTCCTGGTGCGTTTCTAGAAACACATCTGTGTCTGACTCTTCTGGTTAACAATCTCACATTGTTGTGGTTTCACCCCAGTGGGCAGCTAAGCCCCATGCAGCCACTTGCTCACCCTGATACAGTGGGCTGGGGGAGAGAATCAGAAGGGTAAAAGTGAGAAAACTTGTGGGTTAAGATAAGGCAGTTTAATAGGTAAAACAAAAGCTGCACATGCCAGGAAAGCAAAATGAGGAATTCATTTACTACTACTCATCAGCAGGGAAGTGTTCAGCAATCCCCAGGAAAGCAGGGCTGCATCACATATAATGGTTACTTGGGCAGACAAACACCATAACTCTGAACGTCACCCCCTTCCTTCTTCTTCTTCCACCTTTTATTGCTGAGCATGATGCCCTATGGTATGGAATATCCCTTTTGCCAGTTGGAGTCATCTGCCCCAGCCGTGCCCCCTCTGAACTTTCTGTGCATTCCCAGCCTGCTCACTGGTGGGGTGGTCTGAGGAGCAGAAAAGGCCTTGATGCTGTCTAAGCACTGCTTAGCAGTAACTAAAACACCCCTGTGATATCAACACTGTTCTCATCACAAATCCAAAACATAGCCACATTCTGGCTATTAAGAAACACAACTCTATCCCAGACGAAACCATCACACACATCTCATTCTGTAGCTCCATGAAAACCGTGGGAACTACAGAAGGGAATTTTTTTTCCCCCTTCCCATTTGAATCCAGAGCAAGACCAAATAAAGAGAAAACTATCAAGATTTACAAAAACACGCCTGAAATTAACATTCTGCCTTTTTTGTATATCCAGAAGGGTAAGAAAACAGATAGGATACACCTATGTGTTGAATTATAACTTTATTCAAGATTCAAGCTGATCTTGTTTTGTCTAAAATTCCTGGTATAAGAACAAAATTAAAAGAATACATGAAAGTCTAACTTGCACGAAAAACTGTGTTGTAGACTCGCTGTCCAGCTCTTCCACTTGTGTCAGGCATGTCTGGAGCATTTGTTTAAAGTAAAGACTCCAAAAACTGAATTCTCCTATTCTCTTTTTGCCTGAGCATGAAGTTTGAATAAACTGGCATATCAGGGGTCAGAAGTTAAGAACCAAAATGTCTGGCGTGAAAATTTTTCAGCAGATAGTGTCAGAAAGCTTCCTAAATCACCACAGCCTTAATAAACTTCACTGGTTGACCTGGGAAGAGCAGGTCAATCACACTCTTTCAAATTTGCTGGTCACGAAGGCCCCTCCTCTTAGTTTCCTATAAGTAATTCCATTGATTGTAATCCTTGGCTCGTGGCCGATCTAGAATTTGACCTTTCTCAACATGGAAAATGTAACACATAGCTTTTTCTGTTTTCTCTCTGAATGGCAGAATTTCATGGGTTTTGTTGTACTCTTTCATGTATTGCCATCACACGTTATTTCACTTAGTAAACTTGCTGTTTTGCCATTAGATTTGCAGTGAACACAAAAAAAGTCTTTATTTCCAGTCCACATAGGCTGACTTGGCGTAGGAAAACATTTTCAAGCATAAGAAAGGCATTTAACTCTGAGAATAAATGTCCCAGAGAGGCAGGGTTTTTATTTTATTTAATTATTATTTTTTTGAATCTGGGCTCACCACAAAGAAAAAATTTAAAAAAAAAAAAAAAAGCAGCTATACACAAAATTCAGGTTCAATTCTGTGTGAACTAAGGTTGGTCCCTAGTCAACTTTTACTTTGATTTCTGATTTCTAAGTAAAATTCTGTCACAAGTGCTGTCACCATATGCTTCCAAGAGCTCATCCCAGGCTGGACTCAAAATTACCCACACATGCATGATGCACAGTAAATCCTCCAGATGCTAAGTTCCATGGGCCTTGGCACTTGGAGGGAGAAGCATGATGATAGACTACTGGTTTCCTGTGATACACAGAAGTCCACCACTTCTGAGTACAACAACAAAGCCAGCAACTCCTAAATAGCATGGGGAGGTTTTATCCAGTTTTCAAATGTGCACATAAAGCTAAATATCAGTGATAGGAAAATACCATCTAGACTTGCGTGAGTAGGCTTAAACAAAATATTCCAAGCATGCGAGAGCTCTGTTTATTACCAACTGCTGCAGTGAAGCTATTTGTGCTGGTGTTTCAGGCATCATCTGAGCTATTAAACACTTCACACCAACTTGGTTAGGCAGGTTTATAGTGTAGAGAATCATAGAATCATAGAACGGTTTGGGTTGGAAGGGACCCTAAAGATCCTCTAGTTCCAACCCCCCTGCCACAGGCAGTGACAACTCCTGCCAGAACAGGTATGTTCCATTTGCTAACAAGAAGTCCACTGTTATTTCCTCACCCTCCAGGATGGCCTCAAGGACAAACAGGGTTTTTTGAACGTGCTGTGGATTACTGTTCATATGTTAACGTTAAGTTTTGTTCACCATGTGTCATCCTTATAAAATTTGTCTGCAGATGTCTTGGGACTCAGCATTTCCCTTTCTCCATCAACACTCTGCGGAAGTTGTATACACAGAAGAAAACAAGGGCTTCGATTCTTGTCCCCTCTGAGACCTATTTTAATACTTAGCCTAGCTGGAAAAGGTCCTTCAGTGTTGTGCTGTCTTCTGTTTTGTGAACCGTTACATTACCTAGTCTTTTAACTGAGATCCTCACTACAGAGTGTTGTGCAGAAGTGAAACTTTTTTCAGATTCAAATATTCTATGCTACGATGTGAGCTGTTCTTCTATCTTGATAGTACTGGCAGGGGTGCAGTTTCCTGTTTGTCTTTTACTTAAACTTATTGCTCAGGTTTTGCTTAAGCCTTACCAAAAGAAATGCATTCCAAATCACAGCAAATGGCTTTTTTAGAGGTGTTAATCATAAGTACTAAGATCTGAATTAAACTACACATATACACATGTACACATAAACTACACAAATGGTCTGTGGCTGAAGAGATCAATTAGAAGCAGAAGTGTGGAGTTTTCTTTTAGGTATATTATGAGAATAAATCCAAATTGCTGGCAGCAGAATATTGTTCTTGTTAGTAGAAATTTTGTTTAAAAATACTGTAGGGTTCTTCAGAAATCTCAAGTATCACAGTATGGATAGTGTTGCTCCCAAAGAAGAGAAGGACAGGTTTTCCACTCCTTTCAAAAGAAGTCTTCGCTGAATAGTGTTTTAGATAACTGTTTGAGGGGAGACAAAATGATGCAGGCCTGTGGTTTACCTGAAACATTTAGGTTATTGGTGTTTTGCCGTTTGTTCCAGTCGTCTGCAAGCTTTTCTGTGTGTTTGAATACACTGACTAATCAAGAAGACTGATCGTCTCAACCTCTCACCATGTTGTACTTATACTCCATGTATAAGTACACTTTTTAAAGTGTACTCCACTTTTTAAAATTATACTCTCCCCTCTCCTCATGTTTCATCTCAAGCTGGTAATTTGAAATTAAAATGGAGTGAAAAAATAGAGGGTGACTCTGCGGGACAGCAAATGACTTTGGCTTCTCTCCCTTTTGCAGAGTGTGACATCTACCACTGCAGCTCCAGCAAGGGGGATCAGCTCCTCGTCCTCAGCCCTCCCCAGCCTGCTGCACCAAGCAAACATGGCCACCGAGAGACAGTGGAGCTGCCCCATCTGCCGTGATGCTCAAGAGGACACCACTCGCATGACCCCCTGTCTCCACCAGTTCTATCTGGGATGCATTGTGCGGTGGTCAAAGAGGAGACTGGACTGTCCCCTCTGCAGGCAGGCTGTCAACCATCAGAGGGCAATATTTTGGAGGTGATTATTCCACACCCCTCAGATCCATTGGTTGCCAGCTGATGGGACAAGGAGGTGGCTGTGGGGCCAGTGTCCAGGACTCATGTTGGCCGGCTTCCAGCCCAGGTTCTTTGGGGGCCTTTTCTGTGACTGCTCAGAGGTTCTCAAGCCCCCGCTGCCCTGGCTAAACCAGGAGCTGTGAGCGCTGTACAGGACCCACTGGTAGGAGGTGGCTGGGGCAGAGGCCACCATTGTAGTAAGTCTGGGCTGGACAAGGAGGCCTTGGTTCAGGAGATGTAGCCCTCCCTGCAAAACCATATGGTGATGTTTCTGTGCCAGCTCATCGACATTGCTGTAGCCCAGTACAGGGAGAAGATCCTCCAGCCGCTGGACATCCTATACTCCCATGCCACTGAGGAGCAGGAGGACAGCCCCGAGGTATGACTACCATTAATGATTACCACTAAAAAAAAAAAAAAAAAAAAGAAAAAGACAACAAGGAAACAGGAAAAAGAAAAAGAAGAGACAAAGGAAAAGGTAAAGGAAAGTGAGAAAGAGAAGGAAAAGGGTAAGGAAAAGGAAAAAGAAAACAATTCCCAGTTTCTACACATAGTAGCAAGGCATATTCTCACATCCTGGCATCTAAATTGTTTTTATATGTGTTCTGTGAGGGCACAAAGAACAATTTTTTCAACTTTGAATTGTGGAAACTGCTACAGAGAAAGAAACTTTGGTACAAAATAAACATCCAGGCACCCTAGCTTCCCTAACAATCACGGAATCACGGAATCACGGAATCTTCAGAGTTGGAAGGGACCTCTAGAGATCATCTAGTCCAACTCCCCTGCTAGAGCAGGATTGCCTAAAGCACATCCCTCAGGGCTGCATCCAGGCGGGTCTTGAAAATCTCCAGAGAAGGGGACTCCACAACCTCCCTGGGCAGCCTGTTCCAGTGCTCTGTCACCCTCACTGTAAAGAAGTTTTTCCGTGTATTTGAACGGAACTTCCTATGTTCTAGCTTGTGCCCATTGTCCCTTGTCCTGTCACTGGGAACCATTGAAAAGAGCCTGGCTCCGTCCTCCTTAAACCCACCCTTTAGATACTTGTAAACATTAATCAGGTCCCCCCTCAACCTTCCCTTCTCCAGGCTAAAGAGTCCCAGCTCTTTCAGCCTTTCCTCATAAGGGAGGTGCTCCAGTCCCATAATCATCTTGGTTGCCCTACGCTGGACTCGCTCCAGTAGTTCCCTGTCCCTCTTGAACTGGGGAGACCAAAACTGGACACAGTACCCCAGTTGTGGCCTCACCAGTGCAGAGTAGAGGGGGAGAATGACCTCCCTCGACCTACTGGCCACAGTCTTCCCTATGCAGCCCAGGATGCCATTGGCCTTCTTGGCGACAAGGGCACACTGCTGGCTTATGGATAATTTGCTGTCTACCAGGACCCCCAGGTCCTTCTCCTCAGAGCTGCTTCCCAGCATGTCCGCCCCTAACCTATACTGGTGTTTGGCATTCTTCCTTCCCAGGTGCAGGACCCTACACTTGCTTTTGTTGAACCTCATTAGGTTCTTCTCTGCCCAGCTCTCCAGCCTGTCCAGGTCACGCTGGATGGCAGCACGGCCCTCTGGAGTGTCGGCCACCCCTCCCAGCTTGGTATCATCAGCAAACTTGCTGAGGATACACTCTGTCCCCTCATCTAGGTCATTAATGAATATATTGAACAAAATTGGTCCAAGTATTAACCCCTGAGGGACACCACTGGTTACAGGCCTCCAACTGGACTCTGTGCCGCTGATCACAACCCTCTGGGTTCTGTCACTCAGCCAGCTCTCGATCCACCTCACTGTCACCTCGTCTAGCCCATACTTCCTCAGCTTCCTAATGAGAATGTTATGGGAGACAGTGTCAAAAGCCTTGCTAAGGTCAAGGTAGATGACATCTACATCTCTCCCCTCATCCAGCCAACCCGTTATAACATCATAAAAAGCTATCAGATTGGTCAGGCATGATTTGCCCTTGGTAAATCCATGCTGACCACTTCCAATAACTTCCTGTTCCTCTATGTGTTTGGAGACGACATCCAGAATGAGTCGCTCCATTACCTTCCCAGGGACAGAGGTGAGACTAACCGGCCTGTAGTTCCCTGGGTCCTCCTTCTTGCCTTTTTTGAAGATTGGAGTGATGTCAGCCTTCCTCCAGTCCTCAGGCACCTCTCCTGTTCCCCATGACCTTGCAAAGACAATGGAGAGTGGTCTAGCGATAACATCTGCCAGCTCTCTCAGCACTTGCGGGTGCATCCCGTCAGGGCCCATGGATTTATGAATGTCCAGCTTGGCCAAGTAGTCTCTGACCCGGTCCTCCTCAACTAAGGGAAAATCTTCCTCTCTCCAGACCTTCCCCCTTGCCGCCAGGGTATGGGATGCGTGAGGGACGGCTTTATCAGTGAAGACCGAAGAAAAGAAGGCATTCAGTAACTCTGCCTTCTCTGTGTCTTCCACCACTAGGGCACCCGTCTCATTCATCAGTGGACCTATATTTTCCCTAGTTTTCCTTTTTCTGTTGATATACTGGAAAAATCTCTTCTTGTTGTCTTTAACTGCAGTGGCCAAGCTGAGTGCTGATTGAGCTTTGGCCCTTCTAATCTTCCCCCTGCATAGCTTTGTTATATCTTGATAATCCTCATAAGTTGCTAAGCCCCTTTTCCAGAGAATGTAAGCCTTCCTTTTTTTCCTGAGGTCCAGCCAAAGCTCTCTATTTAGCCAGGCTGGCCTTCTTCCCCGTCGGCTCGTCTTTCGGGACATGGGGATGGCCTTCTCCTGTGCTTCTAAGAGCACCTGCTTGAAGTATGACCAGCCTTCCTGGGCACCTTTGCTCTTCAAAACTGCCTCCCAAGGGACACTCTCAACCACGCTCCTAAACAGGTTAAGGTCTGCCCTTCGGAAATCCAAGGTGGCAGTTCTGCTGGCTCCCCGCCTCGCTTCACCAAGAATTGAAAACTCTATCATTTCATGGTCACTCTGCCCAAGACGACCTCCAGCCTTTACATCCCCCACAAGACCTTCTCTGTTAACAAACAGTAGGTCCAGTAGGGCACTTCCCCTAGTAGGTTCCTTCACCAGCTGTGTTAGGAAGTTGTCTTCCACACACTCCAGGAACCTCCGGGACTGTTCCCTCTCTGCTGTGTAGTATTCCCAGCGGACATCCGGGAAGTTGAAATCCCCCACAAGAACAAGGGCAGATGATCGCGAGACCTCTGCCAACCGCTTATATAGAATACTTCATCGGTTTCTACATCCTGATTAGGGGGTCTATAACAAACTCCCATCATGATATCTGCCTTGTTGGCCTTCCCCTTGATTTTTATCCATACACACTCAACACTGTCATTCACACTGTTGAGTTCTAGACATTCAAAACCGCCCCTAACATAGAGGGCCACACCACCACCTCTCTTCCCTTGCCTATCTCTTCTGAAAAGCTGGTAGCCATCAATTACAGCACTCCACTTGTGTGTGTCTTCCCACCACGTTTCCGTGATGGCAACCACATCATAGTTTCCCTGCTGCACGATGGCCTCCAGCTCGTCCTGCTTATTCCCCATGCTGCGTGCATTAGTGTAGATGCACTTCAGTTGGGTTAATTGTCCTGCCACTTTCTTGGGGGGACAGGCCCTGATTTGCACCTGATCATTCTTGGCAAATTACTGCATTCCTCAAGCCTTTATAACAAAGAGATGCTCATTAGTTTAAAAAAATACTCTTGCCTTCTGCATTTGAATTTCTACTGGAAAAAAGAGGTTTAAACTCATATATTGGAGCATAGAGCTCAAATAATCCCCACTAAGGGCTAAAGTAACCTTTTTCACAGCTGCTGGGCTGATTCTGGTACTCAGGGTAGTAGGATGAGCTCTACAACATACCCTGCCCTGACAGCCAAGTTATCGTCCTCAGCTCCCTAGCTCTTAGAGAGCATCCAGCCCTCACTGTGTCTTGATAGACTGCACTTATTCCTGTAAACATAAGAAGTATCTCTTTTAAAAACCATATTATTACTAATTTTCAGAATATACATTGGGAATCAAGACTGGATTTGAAGTTGCCTTGGAAGTACAACTATCTATGGTTTCTTATTCCTATATTTTAAAGAATAACAAAGGTGAGTCTTGATCCAGTTCATCCTTGTTCCTCTTTCAGATAGCATAAGTGCACTTTAAAAATCATGACTATAGCTAATCATTGTGTTTCAATATTCAGCTATTTAATAAAGTACTTTTAAGACACTTTTCATCTCCCATTTTAAACCTTATGCCAAAAATACAGTTAGGACTTTAGCATTGAAACTCTGAGCACTCTGTCAAGTTTTGGAGCAACTTCAGACCTCACTGGGTCTAATTCACCCTCTTTTCATAACTTACTGTGAAATCACCCACTCTCACCCCACAAAATCTGAAGTTATGAGTTGCAGCCATGTAAACAGAGGATCTAAAATACATTTGCGAACTGTATGATGTTTCCCTCAAGAGTCTGTGATAATTTAAGTGATTAAAAACCTGTTTCTTGAAAACAAACATGTTTTATTTAGTCACAGGTATACAGCAGAGAGAGACAAGGGATAGAACCAGTCTCATTCACCTGAACATGATTCCTTCCTTGAGCGTTTTGGGTCATTTTTAATTGTCTCAGAGACTTCTACTTCTCAGCTGAGAGAAACATTCCCTCTGGGTTTTACTATGACTCAAAAAGGAATGTGATACAAAGGTGTTTGCGATGAGATAACAGGTAGTGTGTTACCATGGTGTGCCTGAATGACATCCACATTCATGGGCCTCCTGTGAGTGTACTGCTAGTAGTTGTTCGTTACCTGACATGCAGCTCCTCACTAGCACGGTTAGATTGCAGTTGGATTAAAATAAATGCACTTCACACCCAACTTCCTGATTCAGGTCTTCTACAGCTTGAACATCTGTTTACTGTGGTGTTCTACGTCCACGAGATGTCTGGAACATCAGCCAAGAGAGGAAGTTCTTTGAAAAGACCAGCTTAGCCACGAGAGATGTAGTGCTGAGGGACATGGCTTAGTGGTAACTTGGCAGTGCTAGGTTAACAGTTGGACTTGATGATCTTAAAGGTCTTTTCCAACCAAAACAGTTCTGTGATTCTATGCTATGTTTGACTCATTAAGTTCTATCTTGTTAATGTTGGGGGAGAAAAAAAAAAAACCACACAAAACCCCCAAACAACAAACCCTACATAGGCATACCAAATGTAGACCTATCTGTAGTTGCTTCTCCCTTTCTTCACCGTGGTCTTCAACTATTCTTTTGGAAATTGTGGAAAAACAGTTCTGATTGACCTATCCTTCGCCATTGGGCATTTCCTATTAAAAGCTTCCTCCTGTTGTGCTTCTGAGTACTCTCAACAAATGAATGTATCTTATATCTGTTATTTTATGTTTTGTTTTGTTTTGTTTTGTTTTGTTTTGTTTTGTTTTCCCTGTGAGTAACTTTCATTTAACTGCATGCAGTCAACACAGAGAATTGACAGATTGCTAGCTGTATACTTATTTACATGGATAGGAAAGAAAGTGCAGTGTGGATCTAAAATTAAATCCTTTTCTTCTTATGTTTAGGTTAAAAAAGAAGTGGTCCAAGTTATAGACAACTAAAAGGATAGTCCCTTATCTGTATTGAAATGCAGACATTGCAGTTTATAGATAATTTTTCAGAATTACTAGATCCTACTCACTATTAGTTATTAAGCGAGACCTATGACAGATCTTTATTGAAGCAAAAAACCACATGTACCATGCATCTGCCTGCTCTGAAAAAGTGTGTCATCAGATACGATGCAGCAGTCAAGAAGTTAGGAATAACCTGGGCATTCTCCTGCCAATTAAAATACCTCTGCAGATTAGAAAAGCATTCATGTGTCTAGGACTGTATGTACCAAAAGATCCAAGCTGATTGTTGCTTCATGCTGTGCTTTTCTTCGTTTCATTTTGCTCCCTCTTCCACTCCTTTAAAGTAAAAGCATCTTCAATACATGGATGCAATTCCATCCAGCAATTCAAAATGTGTGTGAGTATGTATTTGTTCATCCATGTGAATATTTCTTAATGTTTTGAATATCCAAATTAATTTTTTTTCTCTACAGGTCTAAAGCTGGTTTAAATTTTTGCACCAACTGTAAACTTACAAAGTGATAAGTGCTTGTGCTCAAATAACTATTAGTTTATTTCAAGCACAATATTTGTTTGTAGTCTTAACACTAAAGATCTGTGAGATACATATAACTGAAATAATATCTATACTCGGTTATGGTTGTCTCCTAGAATATCTAATTTTCTCTATTAATTTTCTTTGCACATGTCCATTTTAGACTTTAAGAATCCTAATAGCTTCTGGAAATTTCATCAGTAATGTGATGAAATAAATTTCAACAGTAATGTGCTCCTAGTGTCTTTCTTCAAATATTATCATTTGATATTTATTTATAATTGATAAATATGAATAATATAGGATTGTGCATAGTAAATAATAATGATAAAATAAATAATAAGTACTACTATAAATATAGAAATTATTGTTAGCCGGAAAGTTTAAATGATAACATGTTTACTGGTAGAAAAAAATTAAAGGAGAGTTTAGACAGTACAGAAAGGGAAGCTGAATATCTAATCAGGCAAGTTAGAAACTTTGAGGGACTATATGCAAAGGAGTTCTGTGTTTTTCTTTTTCCTTCTGTTTGTATCTCCCCTTGGACGATCCCTTAAGAATACTGCTGTCAAAGGTAACACTTGTGACCTCATCCAGAAAAAAAGCTTTGTTGATGAACAAAAAGATTTCATGCAGAGAAGCATGAATAAGATGCAAGATTGAATGTCCTTCTTCTAAGTATTTACTTACTGAAAAATCAAAGTCAAAACACCAGAAAAGGGGCTTTCCACCGCAAGCAAACAGATGGCCAGAGTGAAAAAGACCAACCATTAATTCTCCACACCCAACTTCTCAATTGCGTGCTGTTTCAGGGCAATGTTTGGTATACTGGGAATGTCATCACAGAATGATAGGGGATGGAAGGGACCTCTGGAGGTCATCTAGTCCTACCTCCCTGCTAGAGCAGGTTGCACAGGAACGCATCCAGGTGGGTTTTGAATGTCTCCAGGGATAGAGACTCCACCACCTCTCTGGGAAGCCTCTTCCAGTGCTCTGCCACCCTCAAAGTAGAGAAGTTCCTCCTCATGTTTAGGTGGAACCTCCTGTGTTCAAGTTTGTGCCTGTTGCCCTTTGTCCTGTCACTGGGCACCACTGAAAAGAGCCTGGCCCCATCCTCCTGACACGAATCCTTTAACTATTTATAAGCGTTGATAAGATGCCCCCTCAGTCTTCTTTTTTCCAGACTGAAAAGACCCAAATCCCTCAGCCTTTCTTCATAAGAGAGGTGTTCCAGTCCCCTAATCATCTTGGTAGCCCTTTGCAGCACCCTCTCCAGCAGTTCCCTGTCCTTCTTGAACTGGGGAGCCCAGAACTGGACACAGTGCTGCAGATGCACATTGCATATGTGCATCCATTTAAATAAATCACAAGTTTTGGAATGGGAGCACCTTTGTTTTTACTGAAAGGTGAACTAAAAAGAGAAGATAATGGAACTTATTGGGTTTGAAAAGTGTGTAATTTGTCCTTTGCAAGAGCAAACAAAATTTATATGTGATTGATTACAGACATTGTGCCTTTTAATTACTTATTTCTGCATAGTGGTCTTGTTACATGCTGGACATGATGTCTCTGAGTTGTCTGTTTCTTAGTTACATAGCTAGATAAGAGTCACCACTCTGCCAAACAATCATATCACAGTTACATGAGTCCAAAACTGCTGTCTTTCCCTTTACCAGGTCACAATAACGGTACAAGCAGTTGTGACAAAAAAAAAAAAAAAAAAAACAAAAACCAAACCAGTGTTAAAGAATTTTACTATATGTCACCCTAAAAAAGAAATTCATTAGAACAAAAAGGGGAAAAGTACCCTTTATTCTTCAGACTTATGATACAAACTGGAAAAAAAATAGTGGGAAGAAGCTGTAAAAGCTTTCAGCTTACACAACGAGAAGGTGAATCCATGTTTGTCTGATTGTTCCTACAAAGGTTCTAGAGATCAGTATCAGTGAATTTGTGATATTTTTCTTTTTTAGTAGTTTGATCCAGCATTTTTATTTATGGATTAACCCAGAGAATAAATACAATTATTAAATAGCTTAACAATCAGCTTTGAAATTATTATACTGTGAATTATTTTCTTACATTCAAGAATTCAGCATAACTCATTGTAACCAAAAGCTACAAACCCCAAACTGAAAACTCCTAGATGTTATATTTGCTCCAGCATGCAGCATGTCTTTACAGAAAATTGGAGGAGGGAGTTGTACAAAATGAGCAATTTATAGAAATGTCTGCGGAGAAAACTGGGAAGGGTGGAAGGTCTCTTTACCTAAGACAAATAGAAAACAATCACTTTTAAAAATTAAGACAGTTTAATGTCGTTCAAGGTCAGAGGTCACCATGACTACTATTCTTAAGGCTTTGTACGTTTTACATGCCTGCACGTGCATGTTGGCAACAGATCACTAACACAAATGTTTCAGACTTCAGAAAACTCAGAGAGCTTGTGCTACCATCTCTGGAAGGACTGACAAGTAAAAGTAACTGCTTCAGGACATATTATAAGGAAAATCAGCTATGTGACATTACAATTTTATACTCTCTAAGTGCAAAAGCACCTGTCTCAAGTAGTAGGTACCTCTACTGGGACCTACATCTTTCACAGTTAATTTTACAGTGATGGAAAACAGTTCACAATATGTAATATTGTATTTCACTTGCCTTTACTGCTTTCCCATAGGACATTGAACATGGAAAATGTGATTGAGTCCCTGCAGAAGTACTCAGTATGAACTGCTCACTGATCATTGTTCCCTGTATTATACAGGTGCAGGTATTACCTATTTCTTTCCAGAGACCTTGTTGCACGAGTCAATGCGGAATTTTCTATGCATTTAGAAACCAAGACTCCCTCTTTATCTTGTAATAGCATTACCTACATCCAGGACAAAAAAAAAAGTGAAACCGAGACTAACATGGTTTAAAAGGAGCTTCCAAAAAACATCAACTGTCATGAGATGCAGTGCGATACATATCACAGATAATAATATTTCTCTGGATGTCTTCTACACTACTAGAAAGTCAGCATCCAAAAATATCATTATGTCTCAGGAGCTGCTGGGAAAATTCATAATGAAAAACTTGAAAATAACTTTCTTCAGATTGAAATCTGCTACTTATAGATCTCAAATAAAAATGTTTAGAATATTGAACAATGCCTTTTACTCATTCTTCAACATGACAGCTGTCCACATTTTAGAAAATATAAACACTGAAAGTGGCAATAGAAATAGAATCACAGTTGCACTTTATAAAACTTGACCAGATACTGAAAGAGATTTGCAAATTGAGATTTGAGCAAACTGGGGATATTCTTCTTTAGAAGGTTGCAGGATTTTTAACTAGTGGTTTCTCCCAAAATGAGAATCTTTCCAAAAAATTGCTATAATAAAACATTTGAAAAAATTTCAATTGAGTAATACTCTTTTACTTATTTTCAAACAACTTTCATGTAGTAAGGCAGCATGCTGGAAGCCTTGGGAACCTGTTTAGCTATGTTTCTTTTAGATTCCCTGCTTGTCCCCAATTCAGTCATCAGAAATGGAGCAGGTTTCTTACGATGTCCGTTGGAATGGAGAACAAGTAAGTCATCAGTCTGAATTCCTCTAAGGCACAACATCAGCTGGGGAATTTCTGCATAGGTGTTATAGCAAGCCAGTCACTGGCTCATCCAGAGGATTTCAAAGAAATAGGCCATGTAATAATAAGGCAGAGAGATTTCCTTGCATGTGACTCATTCTCAGTGATTCTCTCTGAAAGCATATTTTCAAGGCTTACTAAGTACATAGACACCCAAGTCACCTCAAGTTATAAATGCATATTTAAAGCAAGCTAGTGAGCACTTCCGATACAATCATGTATTTCCCACCTCCCAAACTGCAGCAAACAGTAGAACAAAAACACCTGCAAGTGGAACAAGAAAAACAGGGCAAATATCACCACTTCCAATGAAGTATCCTCCTTGCCTTCCCTCTGTTGTAAGTTCACTCAGTATTACTTTCAGTACCAATTTTCCTTAGTCTGTTCCAGATTTCACTTGCTACTGACTAATTGGTCAAACTGCAGACATGCAGAGCTTGGCAAAATGAAACCAGGGTTGGAAAATGTTGAAAATATCTTGTTTGACTGATTGCAAAAGCTGAAAGGAATGAAAAAAGATCCTAGGAGAGAGTGCCTGCCCACTCACAGGGATGTGCGTTTCAGGAACACTTAAATGTCCTTCTCATGTGCCCTCATAAGGACAGGAGAATCCAAACCAAAAATATTTGATCCATGTTAATGCGCCAAGCATTGGATATTTATCTCAACCCAACAAGTGAGCACTTTATCTTTGTTGCAAACTAGCTATCACAGGTTTACAGGGACAGTCCTTTCTTAAATCTTGTCTGACATCTCATATTCGAGCTTCAGCGCTGTGTTTCAGTACTAAGTTTAAACATTTCTGCAGAAAAACGAAATGATACTTTTAAACTTTTTAATTTTTTTGTCAAGAACTTCTGTCAACAGACAATTTTAACCCTGACTACCTGTATGTTTGTTCTACTACAAGTCCCTTTAAGCAGTAAACGTCTTTTATGTAGATATCCTTAAACCAATAAAGCTAGATAGTCTTCCTCCAGTAACAGCTCTACTAATTCTTCATGTGAGCGTTTAAAATCTTGGCTTATTGCAATAGGAAAACTATTTGTTTCTAGAATTTTAACTAGAGCAAGCTAGAGCATTTCTGGTTAACAACAGTTTCACTCCCAGACACTGATTTTTCAAAATACCAACATTTTAAAAGAGATTTACAGTTTTCGGCATACCTTCATTAGGAGAAGTTATGGTCCAGTGCTGTCCGATCAAGTCTGTCCAAAGAAAAAGGGAAAGTGGGAAACAGAGACAGAATCTTAAAAAAAAAAAAACATGAAAACTTCAGAGCAAAAATGTACATTTTGACACCACTGTAATGAAATTTTAAAATGTTCAAAGGGTTTTCTTTCTGTTCCTTCTGGGATGGAAAACCATCAACAGGCTTCAAAGTTGCCATAAAATGCTTTTATCATCGTATGTGAAGTTCCATTTTTAATGTACCAGAGAGAAAGAATGGGCCTCACTGATTCAATGTTATGAACTAGCAGAGTCTTTGCAAATTATAGAAATTATCTTCTACACAATAAAAAGACAACGGTAATGCACTGCAGGATTAATTTTGTTTATTTATTTAGCAAGTTTATTCTGGTTTTAATTATTTACAATAATACTCTAAAATAGACCAATAAATATAATGAATATAATAAATATATGAATATAATAAAGCCTAGGTACTCAGGGACTTTAAATATTTTTCTGACATGGCTCTGTGTATCATTTGCTGGATTCTGAAATTCCTAATCAACCTTCATGCAGTATGTCAAATTAAATGAAATCTTTTGAAGTCCGCATAAACCATACATCAAAACTCTGCAGTGATAAGACTCAGTCAACAGCCAAACACAACTAGATATTTTGAAGAGCACAAGACAAATAATATTTGACTGTCTTTCAAAGATCTGAGGAAACAACTTTGCTTTTCTTCAAGGGTTTCTTGGATTGAAAACAAATTTAATTACAATGACCAGTACTTTCTAAGCATCTGCGAATAAGTAGTTTTAGTTTTCCTTATTTTGCCCTTACATATAAAAATGAATGAACTGAAATGTAGATTTAAGAAGTCAAAGGGAAATCAAATTACAGATTTGATCTGTAATTCACCACTTCTAACAACCAGCCATTTATAAATGGAAATGGGCAATATATTAGTCTTAAGATCAAGGACAACATGCACAGTCTTAATTGTGCCAAGGTTATTCCAGCTGGCTAGAGTTCCTAAATTGAGCTGGGTAAAAAGGAGGGAATGTTGTACGAAAAAAAAAAAAAATCAATGAACTTTCTCTTGTTTTTAACATTACACCTCTGAAATGGCAGCTCTTCTCACCTGTTCCTCCAGTCTAACTAAACCTCTTTCAGACCTCTAAAATATGAACTAGGATATGGTTAACTGTAGCATAGTTGTTTTGATGGGAAGCTTCCATGTGAGTTTTAGTTGCTTTTAGTGTTCCCTCCGGAGGTTCTTCTGGGGGGTGATTCAAAGACAACTTTGTGGAAATAAAGTGGATTTTTACAGAACACTAGAGAGAACAGACCAAAAATGAGAAGTGAGTTCGGTATGGAGGCAAGAACCTGTGTCTCAGCAACAAAGAAGAAAAAAATGTGTTTCCTTGGTATAATCTAATAAATTGTATTAATGTCTGACTGAGTAATCTACTGAGAACTAACTATTGCTAAATTGCAGCTGAAATGCTTTGATCCAAACCGCTTTTTTTCTGCTACTCATGTCTCCCTCCAGATCATAGCATTTTGTCCTCAACTGTCCTAGCAGAACTGTTTGTGTGGGTATGATGTAAATCAGAGAGGAAAGCCACTTTATGTTTGTTTGTTTTGCACTGGATCAGTGTCTCCCACTGGTATTACTTCTGAACAGTTTCTATCACGTTACCACAACCTCACTGGATGCTATGAGGTTGTTTTGCAAGAGGTGGGAACTGGATGCTTATTAAGAAACTTCAAATGATGATTGATCTTCTCTGGCAGCTGAATGTGTTATGGCAGGAGCAGATAACGAGGAAGTTATTCTCTCTCATGAGTGTAGTGTTCTGTTATGTTCATTGCATATGTCTTACGTTTGTAAATAAAAAAAATAATTCTGCTTTTGTCTTTGACCCTAAATATAAAACTCAAAATGGTCCTTTATAACATGAGAGTATTTTTGAAATAAGGCAGATATTGAGTGGAGGCCTGAGATTCTTCAGACTTCAGCAGCTGTTCTCAAAAAGCTGAAGGCTGTCATGAGTGAATATCTGTGCTCAGCTTCTGAGGCTGCTAAAATGATCAGATTTAGGTACCCAGGTGCTCAGGTACACACAGAGTCAGGGTCACATAGACTTCAGTTCTTAAGGAGGTCTTAAAGCACAAGGAACAAATTTGAGTGTCTTTGTAGTTGGCATCACAAACTCTAGATCTTCTGTTGCAGATCAACTATAAAAGTAAGTGACAACCCTGAAATTCTAATGATTGGTGCCATGTTTTAGATCCAGTTCTGTTCTTACAGCTTCACAATTACATGGTTTTAGAAATATAAAATAAGTCACTATTGCCATGGGTTTTATTAATTTTCAATACCTTGATGGACTTCATGCGTTCTTTAAATTATTTTTTATTTTTAAATGTAATACATTGAATGTCTTCTGAATAATGCTATGAATTCCTTTTTTTTTGCTGCTATATTCTACAAGCTCTGTTTTTTCTGTCTTAATTATGTGCGTTTTTCAAGTGCACTGGAAATAGTAGGGGTATGAGCTATAGAAAAAATACTGTGAAACAAAGCATCTAATAACACAATCCAGCTTTGAAATCAAATGTTTACTAGCATGCAGGGGGTGGGGGGAAGGTGCAAATCTGCTGTCTGAACTTTATATGGACATTTGGCCTTAGTTTCTGCAGAGGACTTCTGACCATTCCTTTTTCCCAAAATTTCCTGGAAATTTCCTGAGTGTATGCTAGTTCCAGAGCACTTAGTACATCCACCTAAACCTACTTTTCCTTTGTAAATGTAAAAAAACTTGCATACAATCCTTTTAAGCACAGTGTCTGATATTTTAAGACCAGCCAAGTCTCAGTATTGCATCTCAGTACTAATATCTATGTATTAAAGAAGAGAGCTGGCGTTCACTGATCCCCTCAGTCCAGCCGTGCAAATGAGGTGTAATTGCAAAACTACCACACTGAAAGAAATGTGCTGCATGTGAACTGCAGGTGACTTTATCATGTAGAAAATACTAAGCCTGGGATCGTATGAAATCCTCTAATTATAGGCTGTTGAACTTCAAAAAAAATCAGTCACTGAGGCTTGCACATAGATATGCAAACTCTCCATATTAAACAAACAAAAAAAAATCTTTCTTGTTCTGGACAGGAAAACTTAATTTTTACAGTTGTCTTTTTAAAATTGCTTTTTATTCTTCATTTTTCCTCTTTCAGTTTATGAAATTAGTTTATGCAAAGCATTATGTCTGCAGCTGACCAGAGAAGGAAAGATTCAAGATTGATTTCCATGTGAAGGATTTAACTTGTCTTGTTCAGTACAGACAATAAGAAAGAAGTCACAGACACGATGTAGCTTCAAAGTAGCTAAAACTAAAGGAAAAAGTACGTATGATAAATTTGACTAAAAGAAATTTTAAAACCATGGTCTAAGGGCAGACAGCTGTAAATTCTATTCAAGTTTCTTTGAAGGAAAAAAATGTCTTCCTCTCTTGAGGCAGATCTTTCATGTGGTTTTCGCAGCAGCTGGACATTAAATTAAGGATCATGAACTCCATGAGAGCAAATCTGTCTTCCTTGGATAGGCAAAAGAGTGTTTTGCGTATAAAAAAATATAAATGAAGAATAGTGATGTAAATTCTGCACAAGTGTACGCTCCTGAGAAATTGACAAGTGTGGACTCCTGAGAGACTGCTATTAAAGAAAACAGAGCAGGAGGATGCAAATCTAAGGTGAAGCAAGTGTTTTCTTGTTGATTAAACACCCAGTTACCAAAGTGTGATTTCTCTCACTGAGCCTGAAGTCAGATCCAGGCAGACTGTCATGACTCTACCTGAGAGGCTGTTTTCTACCTGTTTGATGCAGAACAGTCTGTATGTATCTCCATTTTTTCAATAGGGGAGGAGACCATACCACACTTCTGGTTTAATGGGGAGCCATAACTTTATTTACGCTCTTCTGCCTTCCACAGCTGTCCTTTCATACAGTCTGCTTCAAAAAAAAAGTGGTTTTCTGCTAGATTTTAAGAATTCCCTGCTTGGCTAGAATACCAGGGTACATGCAGTGTCCATTATTCCTTCATCCTAGGCCATATATGTAGCCCTGAAGTAAAGAGCAGTTCCACCAGTTACAGGACTCGGCCCTCAAAGAAAATATTTTCCTTCTTCATCAGAACACAGAAAATTCTTGTATGACAAAATTTTATGCTGGCAAAATATAAATTCAGTAGAGCAAAATTTATCCGTGGCAGATGATATGACCCAATTGGTTTTATAATCTTCAAAACAGAATTATTCTTACTGATATTCACAATGTCTATTTTATCCCGTGATTCTTTTTCTGTGTTCCCCAGGTATTGTAATGCAGCATATTTGAAAAGAAGTCCAATTAAAAAGTACTGATTAATCAAATAAAAGCTATGCAGACTGAGATTTTACTATTGATTCTTGGTGACATTGTTGCTGTTTCAATGGAGCAACATAAATTAGAGATTATGTGCCTGTAAATTTTATGGGCACAAACTGGAACACAGGAAATTCAGTCTGAATATAAGGAAAAACTACTTTGAGGGTAACAGAGCACTGGAATGGGCTGCCCAGGGAAACTGTGGAGTCTCCCCTGGAGATATTAAAAACCCACCTGGACACGTTCCTCTAGGTGACCCTGCTCTGGCAGGGGGTTTGGACTAGATGATCTCCAAAGGTCCCTTCCAACCCCTGCCATTCTGTCATTCTGTGATTTCTGGTAAACTTGAACTCTGTTCAAGAAATCCGTATGCAAAGCACTGAGTTCAGAAGAGCAATGCGTAGGCTGTAAGTCTTTCCAAAGAAGGATTAATTTATTTATATATAGAGAGAGATCTAGTTGGAGATTCAACACATGCATTTTACTTTATTTTAAAATACTTTCATGCCATTTTGAGCATGGAAAATGTTTGAGCAGTCTTTTAAGTGGACTAAATAGTCAAACTGGGCTACTTATCATCAGTGCTACCAAGAAATATCTGAAGTAACTTCTAATGTTTTTCAAAGAATTTGCTGTCTTACAAATTGTTTTGATTCAGAATTTGGCATTTTTGACCAAACTTATTTAGAGATCTGATGTTATTTGAACTCATGTTCAAAGCAACTACAAGGTTTGAAACAAATCATATCAAATGGAAACATAGAACATGTTGAAATCTTCAACAGCTAAAATTGTGATCTAATTTTTTGAATTTTAGCACAGAAAAATTACTCTATCAGCAGTTCAGGCTCACATACAGCAGTAATTAAATAACTGATGCCTCTGGCTGTTAAGGAGTTTCTGTTGTCTCATGAGGGGTTGCATTATAAAGGTAGTCTAGTCTAAGGAAGAAAAAAAGAAAAATATAATTACCATTTACATAGCCATACTAAAGGAAGTATGCACAAAGAAGAGATTCAATTTACATTTGCAGTTGAAAAACAGAACTTTCAACTCCACAATACAGCTAATGTGTCCAGATCCTTAATCTATTGGTGGTAAAGAGAAAAGGAACATCCGTTTACGTTCTTCTAAAACCGGTCTTGAATCTGAGATTAAATCCGCCTTAAAGTGCAATCTGTTGTTTTAGGGTAGTAAAATTGGGGTGGGAGGGCATGAGCTATTTCTTTTGGGATACTACGATATGTGGTCTGGATTACTATGCAAAAGAATCTTGAATATCTTTTAAATATAGAATATCTTCTGAATACCATCTAAATCAAACGGTCTCTATTATGAATCTGTTTGCCACCCTTGCTGTCTATCATTCTGTGTCAGAGGAAGGGATGCTGATGGTTGGTTCGTTCCAAGTATGCCAATCATTTATTTGTCTGTTTTGTAAAATAAAACTGTTACTTGCTTGGAGAAATATACAAAGAATGAGTGTCTGGAGAAAACTGGTTTTGAAGCTAAAATAATAAACACAAACAGAGGAGGTTAAAAATAAATAATAATAAATCAACCTAAAATCAAGTATTGACTACTTCCTATCATAATTTCATTGTACCAGGGATGAAACAGTAGGACATTTTAAAGTCGTCGTGATCGTTCACAAATTTTCTAACACACTCCTTGCTTTAAACTGTATTGCAGTTAAGCTTCATTTCCTTCTTCCCTCTTTTCCACCTATTAATAAAGTTCAAAAAGTCTTCAGTTAAGGCAGTTATGCTAGAAGTCTTGATCTCCGCTTAATTCCTTGGAATAGCCCTTATTTTGAAATAATGATCGCAAATAACAGTGTTTATTGAGATTGATCCAAAGTCTGGAAGTATTTTGGCAAGTATTAAATCTGTAGGTAATTCAAAAAAGTAGTCCTCCTGAAGGCATCTTTCAGAGCTTTTAACATCTAACTGAACCCATAGGGTACAGTCCTTCACAAACTGCTTCAGCGTGGGCCCTTCCCATGGGCTTCAGTTTTTCAAGAACTGCTCCAGCATGGCTGCTTTCTATGGGGTACATTCCTTCAGGAAAAGACTGATCCACTTGGATCCTTTCCATAGAGTACAGTTCCTGTCAGAAAAACTGCTCCTGTGTGGGTTCCTCTCCAATGGCTGCATCTCCTGTCAGGACCTGTGTGGAAGCTCCATGGGCTGCAGAGTCCTTCAGGGCATGTCCACCTGCTGGGCTGTGGGTTCCTCCACAGGGTACGGTGTGGATATCTGCTCCACCTAGGCCACCTTGGGCTGGAGGGGAATCTCTGCTCCAGCACCTGGAGGACCTCCTTCCCCTCCTTCTTCTTTCATCTTGGTGTCTGCACAGCTGTTTTATTCACATTTTTCTCACTTGTGTTGTGCAGCATCTTTTCCCCTTTCTTAAATACATTTTCCCAGAGGTGACACCACCTTGACTGATGGGCTCAGCCATACCCTGCGGTGGGTCGGTTGGAGCCGTCTGGAACCAGCTGTGTCCAGCATGGGGCAGTCCTGACCTCTCCTCATAGGGGCCACCTCTGCAGCCACCCGCTGCCAGTATCTGGTTACGGACACCCAATACACTCGTGCTGGTAATTGTACCTCAGTAATGAGCAGTACAGTTTCAAATAGGAAATGCACTACATTTCTTTAACTCTCTTGTCTTTGACACCAAATCTAATTCTGAAGCAAAGGAAAGCCTGCTTGTGATAAAGACTCTTACCGAAAACAATTAAAATATAATTTCATCTACAGATAACTTACATTTATACAAAATAAATGCATGAATAAATACACATCAGTTTAAGATTTGCATAACTTGATAGAACATTTGGAAGAATGTGAAGCTAGAACTAAATGAATGTAAAGATAATTGTAGAAGTGCCAACTGTGTGCCTCCAAGTAACAGCAATGCTCTGGTTTAGATTAGAGATGGGTAAATACCGTCTCCTTATAAATATTTATTCCGTTTTGTTTAATGAATCTATTTTGACTGCTACATCTATTTTTTTTTTAAATACAACTTCAATTAATTATTGCTTGCTTGAACTTACTACCTAGAGTGTTTCTGGAAAAGAGAATTGAAAGAAATACTGGAGGATAGTCCTGGAAAGTAAATTTTAAATTGAAAAACACGAGTGCTTACAGTGGAATTTACATTTAGACTTACATCAAGAAAGTGAGACACCACATATGGCATGTGTCCAATCAAAAGTAGATTAAATTTCAAACAAGCATTTAATTTTTACATCAATTGCTGAAAAAAATGTAAAGGTTGTGTTACCTGGCAACTGGATTCTAATGATTAAGTGCACAGAGATTTCCTACTGCAAATTTGATTTGAAACCAGAGATGAAGGTGTCTTTTGTTAATTAACTTTAGCTGGATCAATAGAAAAAGAAAATATTCCCCTAGACTGCTATGCAGCTTGGCCACATTAGAGCTGTAGGACCATCATGAAAGCTAGAAAAGATTTCTAAATACAGAGACATGACAGCTTTCAGTACCTGCACAGATGTGGCAACTATGCTCCTTAAGGTTCAGGAGCTTAGTGCTAATAAATACTCTAACTTCTGGACTTCTGAGTGAAGACAGAGGTTTGATCCCTTGCTCTGTTGAACTGGGTACTTGTTGAACACCAGTTCTTCTGGTTCCTAAGATAAGAGTGCCATAGTTAGCTTTTAAATGACAGGTCTATGTCTGCCAAGAAACCCCACCTACTTCTGCAGTGTATGTCAGGGCCAAGGGCATCTTCACTCAGTGTCAGGGATAGAATTGGGAAATATGGAAAATGCATCTGCCTATGCTTTGAGCAAAAGAACGCCTCAGGAACTCTTTTCAGTACAGGGCCAGGGATGTAGCTGAAAACTCCCTGTTCTATCCAACAGAAGGTAGTGCCTTGGGTGCATAATGGCTTGCTCACTGAAGTCTCTCCATATATCTTTCCATATTCAGTTCTGCAGAACTGAAATAAAAACAAATATCTCAACTCGAAGTGTTGATTGGCTCTTGCACATCAGGTGAAGAACCCTTATTTAAAGACAACAGCATGAGCTCACCGGTGGCAAACCAGTAGATTGCCAGCTACACAAATAGGTTTATCAGAGCCATGAGTGTGATTTCTGTTGATTTGTTCCAAGTCAAGGATTCACCAAAAATCACTTTTTTGCAAGAGTTCTTTCATAATTAACATTGTTAGATTTACTATTATTTTTTTTTAATTAATGTTGGGAATGTGTCAGGATTAATCAGCAGGTAACAGTTGGAGTACATTCATGATGACAGGGAAAATAAATGACAACAGAGATTATACACCGACACCTTGGCCGACATTTAGTAAATACATGAACTGAATGCCTTTGTCCAACCATATGCTCATATCAATGTACTTAATATGTCTAACCTTTTCTGGAGATAGTGCATGTGTTTTGTTTTTAACTGAAGGTCTTCATGCTACTCTCACTGAAGTCAAGCAATCAAACTTAACCTTGAAACAGCAGAAATTACTCTAAAAATATGTTATTTTCTTAACAACAGAATCTACATGTTTTTTTAGTGACTGAAACTAAGTTTAACCTATTGTTCGTTTTCACAATCATTATGTTCTATCTCTTTAACTGTGTAAACTGAGCTTATATGTATTTGTTTCTCTGTGCTCCTCCACAGTAATGAGAGACACTTCAAATTACTGGTGTTTCAGAAGTGTTTTGCATTGGACAGCCTCTTTGTCAGTGAGTCATATGTGAAACTCCAGGTGATATCAATGGGAGTAGAACAAAGCCTGTAAAGCATTCTATAAACTCCACAATAGCGGAGTATTTACGAATGGCAAACTGCAACGAGGCTGGCTAAGCAAAATCCATCATGTCCTTTTCATAAACTGGCATCCACAGCACAAAAATAGTGTTGTTAATTGTATGCATTAGTTCCCTTCATGTTCAAAAGTCAAATGCAGAAGGTCTAAATTGTGTGTGATGCTTGAACTGCCTCCCCACAACTGCAGGAGTATAGAGTCTACCTGCATCACAGCTTGTGCTTAGTGGACAAAATGCGCCTGGACCATCAATAACAAGCAACAAACTCATTCATTAAATCAACTTTTCCTAGCAATCCATGAACATGAGTAAAACATAAGTGCTATTTCAGAAGATTAAATATTCTGGAGGATATATATTCAACATACGTTATCTATTTTACTGACTTGCTTTAATGCAGTACTTGGAGCTAAGCAGCAAGAACACTACATGTCTTATCATTCATTTAATCTCTGCTAAATTTTGGATACATCCTTAAGATGTGACAGCTGAACTCTAAGGCTCTCAAAGGACATAACTTGTTTTTCTATTCTATTTTAGACTATAGGTCATGGACACTTTTTACAGATGGGAAAACAGCAAGCTGCAATTGCTTAGCGAGCATTAGTATTCTGCCTGCAGTGTATTCAGTTTCTTCTGCTTTGAAATATTCAAGATCTATGTACCAAAAAGGATGTTGGTTAATAGGTATTGACTTCCAATATGACACATGCAGAAAGTTCTCCTTTATGACAAAAAAAAATATATTCAAGAACTTGGCCAGGGGTAAACTACAAATTAGAGCCTTAATGGTTGGATTTCAAGTGAAGTTAATGGATCATATGTAATGGAAGGTTAAAATCCTCTTTAAAGTATACTTTTACTGTACAATTGTATAGCGCTATTGTAATTTTTAGTACTGTTATTGGTCTGTGACTAGAATGTGAAAACACGTAAGAAATGTCTATTAAATTGCCTTGTTTGTATGCATTATTTTCTATTTGATTTTATAGTTTCCTAATAATTTGGTTTGGTTTTGGGCCAACATTTAGGGAACTACTCTGCAGAAATCATGTGGCTTGTATTTCTATTTGATTTTAATCTACTTCCCAATGGATAAGTCTGGGGCACACTCCCAAATGTGCTCAAATGATCATCTAGAAAAGTCTGTTTTCCTAATTTTTGTCTTTCTTTAACCAATGTTCTGTTCACTGGTCATGCTGCATTTTGTGTCACTCACTGAAATTCTGCTCCTGATTGATGTGATCTCAATTCAAATGGTTGTGGTACCCTTTGTTTCCCGGTTTTGCCTCTGCATCTAATTCTGTCCTAAGTTATACTGAGGTCTGAAGGTTGAAAAAGCACAATTATGAATTTAATTTCACACTTCATATCTTTGCTAGTTCACCATGACCCGTGATGAGCTGTGTATCTTTCAGCAGAAATTCTACTGCTTTTAATATACCATTATCCATTCTGTTTCTTTATCATTTTAATTTTCCCCCGTGAAAGAAATGATGAAAAGACTCAACAGTTTGTGACAGATTAACTGGATAATTATAACCCAGTTAAGTATGACTGATTTTAGTTACGTCATTGCCATTGAAAGTCTAACAACCATTTATGTAATGGTAAAGAATAGTAGATGATGACTCAGATGGAGTACCAAGTAGTTTGATTTAACATGTATATTGTCCAGTGAAAAAATTAGTAAGCTCTATTTATCTAACCTTGTATTTTTAGTATCTTTCTGAACAAAAAAAATCAACCTTGAAATCTGATGCATTGGTGGTCTTATTTGAGTGGCATTATTTACAATCTTTAAATAAGATCTTTTTATGTTTATGTTGACTTCGAACTGGATAGCTACAGTTGTCTCTTCTTTGCATCCTAAATCTGAGAGCAGCTATTTCCGACCATTAAAAAAAATATTTTTGCATAGCATAACCAGCTGTGACTCTTTGCCTGGAATTTTAGGTAGATGCACTAATCCCAGTCATTAAAGCTTTGTCCGAATGTTAGCGATAACGATTCATAACCAGTAATCTCTGTAAAGTAAGTATTGGTGGAGAAGCTTTGGCAATTTATTCCGTCAGGTGGAACCACTGTGTCTTGCATTTGCTTTTTTGACTTTTGCACTGAGTCAAAACTCTTGGCTTCCTCAAGTCAGCTTTTTATGTCTTGTCACCTTGTAGTATAGAATAATTCGCTGTGGGTGTAAGTGATCCAATCTTTCAACATCTTAATAACATAAACTAATGTCCTTCTCAGTAGTAATCCATTGAAATTTATTGGACTAGCTGCGAGAAAAACTCTGTGTTAAGATCAAAGGTTTGATGCATAAGGATATTACCCACCTGCATGAAATATTTTTTTTAAGAGTACTATGAATCAGTTTCATTGATATTTTCATCAGTTAAATGTTAATTCAAAAGCTTGAACAAGGGCCGTGGTCACTGGCACCGTTTACTGTTACTATTTACTATTATTTAGCCTATACACAGAGATCACCCAGATCATCTTTGCTGTAAGGCAGAGTGCTGAGCTAAGCAGGGAAAGAATGCATGACCATCAGAAACAAGACAGATCTACGGCTATTTTGTCAGTTATGGATATCCTCATTGTTGCTTTGCCCAAAGGCTTCTTTGTTCCGCGTGGCTGCTTAGCAGAGTGTGAAGGAAGGCAAACAATCACACGCAACATACGAAAAAGTGTTCCTGACACTGGGGTGTTAATTACTGGTGAGGTTATAGTGACCCTCCTTATTGGTGACCTGCTTTGTATATTTAGAAAGGCCTTTTTTTGACATGATTAGCAAGCTGATTTTAAGGGGTTTAAATTCTGTTCACACTGACACACAAAGGGGAAAAAAATATTACAATTTTAGCATCTATTACGGTCTAAATATGGCTTAAAGAGAGGGCATGAGACCTAAAGGAAAGCAGTCTTTCCACCCACAAGAAAGCAGTTGTTGGGAACCAGGAGTGCCCTTAAACAGGATTCTATGTTTGAGGCCACCACAGGGCAATAAAAAAGGGGTGCAGCAACACAAGCTTGGCAATCAACTGCCGTATCAGTTTAAACCTTCCACAAAGCAGCTAAAAAATTTGAGGAAAATCTTCCCACAAATCTGTAACAAAACTTTCTCTTCGGCGGGGAGACTACTGTAGCTGAAAATGGCTGCAGTTAATGAGATTGTATTTGTATGCACAGAGAATTTCAGTGAGCCACGAGTTATAGTTATTATATTATTTGTGGCTTCCCTTAGGTTGATTGCATTTGGGTGGGAGCCACAACAACTCAGGATGAGGGAAATATTGACAAGGGGCGAGTCCTGATGCTGAGCTCTTCCTTTAGGTGCTGTCTCTGCCTGGACTGGGTTCTCGCTTTGTCCTCAAAAAGAGTTCTAGTCCACATGAGGACTCAGCAGTATCACAAATACCTCTTGGCTATACATATTGCTGTTTCAAAAGTGGCTTCAACAGTGAAGAGAAGTGACACAGTGCCTGTCAATACAATTGTGTCTCAATCTGTCTCTCTACTTATCGATCACTTATTCTAAAATTTGAGCGCTAATTAAAAATTAGTGTTAGTATCTTAGAAATATAGGTTTGAGAGAGATGAGGAGGGAGAGAGAACCAAAGAAACCAACATGCAGAGCAGCATGCTCATTTGCTCAGTTGTTAAATTAATGAGATACTCTGTCTAAATGACATCGGTTACTTAATAAAATCTATACATTAATGTCAACAGAAATAAAATAAAGCATAATTTGGTGCTGTTGGAAGGATATAATTGTAATTCTTTTCCTTATGTAGTCAGGGCAACTTTTTATAGGTGTGAACTGCTTCTTACAGCCTTTGCAGTTTTTATATCTGCTTGTTAGATAAAAACCTCTTTTTTTCTCGTTTTTTTTTTGTTTTGAGAAAGTGGTAAGTAAAACAGGTGATGATTTACTGCAGGTTTGACACATTTACTAACTCAGTTTATGAATGGTGTTATGGCTATTATCGTAAGGTTCTTTTATCAGATTTAGAAGCGGGAAAGTCCTAGATAAACAGGTAGTTTGCAGGAAGGATGGATATGTCATTTGATTGCCCATTGTGCCTGCTTATTAGCTGTTTGACAACAAGTAGATCAAAACAAAATAGAAAAATGCCAGTAGGGCAGGGAGGTCCAAATATTTCTGCCATTCACTGTCATAGAGTTAATATTTTCCCCCTTTCTGAATCCTCAATTCCACTAGCAGAGCTTTGAGTCTTTTTCTAGAAATCAGCAGAAATAGAGAACACTGCACATTGTGGAATACAAAGAACAAGGTCCACAGTTCTGCTATTTATATAAAATAATCCATTCTAAGTCCTTAAATATTTGTTCATGGGACTTTAAAAAGTGGTCATGCAAAGCATATGAAAGAATTAAGAAGACTCAAGTTGAACAGCTACATTATTTCACATTAAACCACCTGCACCTATGCTCCATAAACCACAGTGAAATGAGATTGTTTATTTGCAATAATACATTATTTTAGTACCATAATATTTTTAGAAATTTAATAATTATTTATAGGCAATACAAATAGATGCACATTTATAATTTGTATTTTAAAATACAAAAATAATTACAATAAATAAAATTAACCTTTTAAATCATATTATAAATGTGAGTATAAAAGTAAAATAAATTAACAGTTAATTAATAACACAATAATTTTAAAGTGTTAAAAATCAGTTCTCTACCTTTCCTTCTTATAATTGTGTGTGCTTGGTCCCATTCTGTGTTATTGAAGTCCTGTAACTCCTTTTCTACTATTTGGTAAATAGAAGCAGGGAAACTTCCTTTCCAAGTTGGTTGCATGAAACATGAGTAAATCACTAGCCAGGGCCCTTGACAACGTCACTGTGGTAACAATGGGGGCCCTTATAAAATACATTGTTTGGTTATGTAACTTCAGTGAAACGTGTTCTCATATACACAGTGAAGGTGTGTATATGCAAGTTCTACTTGCACATAGTGTTAACCTTATCCTTATCTGGTCCATGCCAGGATTCAAAGGAGGCCTAATCCTAGCATAAAGCCAAAGTCTGACTCAACCCATTTTCAGAGGAAAATACTCAACCCTGCACACTTTCATTCTCAAGCCTTGGAATATCCAAAAAGAACTAAAGCAAATTTCCTCATGAATTGCAAAACCAACATAAACTAAATTCAAGCAAATATTGTGGAAACACTTTGTAGTATTAATCAAAATTCACCTTCCTGAAAAGTAAAGGGTAGCAAGGAATTATTTTCAGAATTCACCCACTATCCCAAATTCACAAGTAAGCTGTTTTGTTGTGGTGCATATATTCCATATTAACATTTAAAAAACACGTAGTGATAATGAAAAATGTGTTTACATATGATAATAAGTCACTTTCACGTAGCAGACAATTACCTTACAAAGGCTTTGGAAAAAAGAAAATTACGTTGAGTCAACAATTATTATTTTCCATAAAAAGATATGTTGCAATGATAAATGAGTTTAAGTATTCAAAAGTTAAAGGCAAAATTGCAGCTACAGATGAACATGCAATTTAAGCAATGCCTTTGTAAATACATATTCATTCTAAGCTGTTCTGAGATGGCTTTGAGCAGTTTATACTGCTGCTGACTGGCAACATGAAATGGTAGGATTTCCCCAGCACATGCACATGCAAGGTTTAAGGCATTCAAGAGCTTGATACAGATACTAAATACAGAAGATACAGATACAGAGGAAAAGTCATAGCACTTTGTAGGAAGATAGAATCAGAATCACAGAGTGATAGAGGTTGGAAGGGACCTCTGGAGATCATCTAGTCCACCCCCCTGCCAGAGCAGGGTCACCTAGAGCAGGTTGCACAGGAACGTGTCCAGGTGGGTTTTGAATGTTTCCGGAGAAGAAGACTCCACCACCTCTCTGTGCAGCCTGTTCCAGTGCTCTGCCACCCTCAAAGTAAAGAAGTTCCTCCTCATGTTTAAGTAGAACTTCCTATGCTCAAGGTTGTGCCTGTTGCCCCTTGTCCTGTCACTGGGGACCACTGAAAAGAACCTGGCCCCATCCTCCTGACACCCGTCCTGTGATTCTGTGATTCTGTGATTCTGTGTGATCTAGAAGGCTTCATGCCTTACACACCATGTTCACTTTTTGCTGTTATTCTGTGCAGGTTCCTTTTGATATTTCCATAATCATAACATCAGCATATTCTTGTACCCCACTGGAATTCAGGCCAACTCAAACAAGGTTAATTTATTCATCTGCCTCCCCGTCAAGAATCATTCAAAGACAATTTCTATCCATTCAACTGGAGGCATTCAATAGTAGCCAAAATATTTTTTATATGTATGTTTTATTAGTTATTCATTTCTATGCTTTTTCCTAATGAGAATTGCTACCATTTTCCAGTTCTGGTGACCCCTCTGTCAAGTCGCAGAGAACAGGAAGTGGAAGAATTTCTTTTAGCAGCAAAACACCCTAAAAGAAATTACTTGCTCTTTCAGTTCTGAAAATAAATAATTTTCAAAATGTGTTCTTCTGCCAGGTATTCTCCAGGTGTTGTTTATCTTATCAACACTCTTCTGGAGAGCAGGCAGTAAAATAATAGCTGCCAGAATCCTCCAAAGAATTGTCACCTGCCACATCAGCTATCACAATAACCGTTGCTGTTATCATTTAACAGGCGCGCAGTGAAAACCTCTCAAGGGAAAGATGGTTTGAGAGCCCTTTTATTAAACTTTCCACACAGACATGGAGGTGAAAAACCTTACCCCAAAGAATTTCCAGTTGCTAAGCCAATGTAATACATGGATAAGGCAAAGAGAAAGCTGGATTGCTGCCAGGACCCAGCCAGGAGACTAATTTTCAGGTTGTACTTTATTGCATGCCTGATGAAAAAGCACAGGGGGTGGTGGTAGCGCACATCATAAAGGATGGTTTTACGTATTCAAGAATGGATCTTTCCTGCTCAGGATGGGGAAGTTGTCTTGCAGCTAAGGACAGCTATGTCTTATCAAGACTGCCAACACTTGCCCTGATAGAAGTCAGCCATGCAGTAAAAATGAAGATTTGGTAGAAATAAAGAGAAGGAGAACTATCAGTGAGATAAAAATAAAAAAAGATGGAATAAGGTAGAAAGAATTCCTGTTCTAGATCATTGAGCCACATTGAGGTTACTGGCAAGACCAGAGAGAGATGAGTTTCCAACAGCAAAGGCACCGAATAAGTTCATCAGCTCTTTCTCTGAAACAGAACATTTTCAAAAACAGCATGTGACACTTCCTTGAGCATCCAGCTTTGATACCATTGATTTTCAGAGACAGCGACCAAGTTGCCAACTTCAGTGCCTGAATCAAGACTCACACATAAATGAAATTGTACATTTGAAGATATTTACCCTGAGTGTTGCATGCTTGCTGTGTGAGAAAGAGTAGCTGTTTTTTGCACATAGCCTGGTGTACAATTTCAGAATGACCAGGACAAGATCAAAGGTCTGAGACCTGGAGAAAGCCGGCTAGGACGTTGTGGGTTATGAACTGAGACCAACTCATGGTCTAGTTTTTTTTTTCCCTTTCTCTCCTGGACTATTAGATGCAAAAGAGAGAGTTATTTGTTTATCTTTCAGACTGTTTTTGCAGTTTAGCTTTTTGGGTAAGGGGTTGGAAATAGATTCTACCACATTTTAAGCATGTGACCAGAACTCGTACACAGAAAAACTTGATACAAGTTATCAGTTGCTTGCCATTTTGCTGTCAGTTGTCTTAAGATGTATTGTTATATAAAGCCTTTCAAGGTAATTCAGAATGTCATGATGGCATCAGCAAATTTCCACCTCTGGGTCAACATTTGGAACCATGGAATGATGGGGAACGAGTAAATGCCACTTTTCAGTTGTACTATAGCCAACACATGGTGAGCTAATGCATCACACTTATCCCAGCTGGCAAGTACCAAAAGACACCACTGGTGTTATTACCCCTTCGCAGCTTTTAGAGAAAGCCCTAATTTCAATAACTGAGTACATTTCACTCCCAGGGGGCCAAAGACTGGGAAAGGACTGCTTCTACTACAGTTTTTCCAGGAAAATCAACATAACTTCTCAGGCTGGTTTCTGGTCTGATCTTCAAGTTTGTTTTAAAATTATTTTAGATGAAACATAACATTTTGTATTTGTGTAATGTCTTTTATGAGCACAGGGAATGCTTTTCTTATCAAAACCCAAACTCTCACGTGCCTCAAAAGAGCACAGCAATAAAACCCACAGCTTTAATTTTACTTTTGGCTCACAAAATTATATTCCTGAATGTACAGATTAAAACATTAAATCTGAAAAGAATGCTATTTTGGCACGGCCAATTTCTGTAGTCATCTCTATTTATTAATTTCTGTTACCTTTTCAGTGCTGCTATGTTCATAGAGGAGGACAAGACCTAAAGGAATGCTATACTTGATTGATAGTGATTGAGATCACTCTAAGACAAACTTTGTATCTCTCATCACACTTACCATGCTCTATATCATCCTGAGACCTGAATTCCTCTTTGATCCTTGTGGAACTTTCTTGTAGTTAGTAATGTTTGCATTGTGCTGAACTTGAAGATAGATTCATACAACACTTCATCTTGCTTAAAATGGTGGACCTCAACACTGAAGAATCCATTTTCACTGTTGCACAATATTACACTGTTGCTTCACAGTGGTACTTTTGACAAATACAAATCCAATGCTGTTTGAATGTCTAAATAAGCATAAATCAGGTGATCAAGCTCAGAAGTACAGGCCAGGTTTTGTAGCACGTTCCAGTACAGTCACTTTCAGTGGTTTAGGCTATGACCTTGAGACCATTCGGATTCCAGAAATCTAAATTTCTGAAACATATAAAATTCATTTGAAATTAAATTTTTGTCTTGGATATAATTTGCACTTCCTTTATCAAGTGCATGACTTCCTAACAACAACAACAAAAAACAAACAAAAAAAAAACAAACAAAAACCCAACAAAACAAACAAACAAAACAACAACAAAAAAACCCAACCAACCAACCAAAAAAAAAAACACCACCCAGAAATATGTATGGAATTTTCATGCTTACTTAAATCCAGCCAAAGAAGTGTATTTGGCAGAACATTGTGTAGAGTTTTTTCTGTCAGAAAATGGGATGAATATGGCTATCCCAAAGCTGAATAAATTTGGGCTCCTGGATTCTTGCTGAACAGCTCTTTTTATGGACTCTGAAAGTTTTATGTTACTTTTTAGCACAACAAGTTGAAAGGGTAGGTGGGATTTCCCCCAGGGAAACTGTATGAAGAATTTTCATGAATCTGCTGTGAAAATATTAAACGTGCAGATGACCGCCTGGCCTAGACAATGTGTTTTTATTCCTCAGTTTACCATGAAACACTGTGCAACCTTGGATAAATCTTGCTGCCTGTCTTTTTAGATTGGCTGACTGCTTTTTCTTCTGCATTCAGGCTGCATTCCCTTTGAGGATGTCCTTTACAGTTTGTATACCCAGTGCCCACTGCAGTAGGACCCTAATTTTATTTATACCTTCTCAACGCAAGTGGAACACAATTAATGCAAAGGAAAAGCTATAGACCGCCAAGTTCATGATACCTCAAAGAAGCTTTTAGTCAGTGGATGAACAGAGGCAACTGGAATGAAAAACGCTTGTACCAATGGTCTGTATTTTGCACGTCCTATGTACTACTTGCTGTATGCTCATTTCCCAAATACAAATTGTTTTATCGGTGTTAGTCTGAATGTTGCAATAATGTAATTTAAAAATGTCAATTGAAGACCAGTGTCTTATATACGTAATTACTGCAAGATTGTTGTGGGTCTTAGTACTATGATTAACAGTCAGAATGGAAATACTGATGACTGTATTTCTTTAACTCCAGCAGGAATTCCAAGCTGTGACAACAGTATTTCACAACTAAAGCGGAGTCCTCAGCCAGGAGCACAGACAAGGAGAAAGGCACACATAACAAAAGCCTATTTCAGAAAAACTTGTGTGATGCCATGTCTGTATAGTAATGTTCTCCTTCAGTTGTGTGGATTTTTCTTTTCTGACCAGTGTTTCAAGAATTAATGTATTATTGTTTTAAGAAAATTTCTGTATGGGTTTTGTTGTCTGCATCAAATCAATAACTCAATCTGTTCGTACAATCTAAGTAACCCTATTAGATGTAGATGCATTATCTACATACTGCTCAAGACTGCCTTTTTTTTTTTTGTATGAGACCTCAGAATGTATCCAACCGCAATAATTCAATGGGTGAGATTCACATCACTTAATTTTGCCTAGTTAGGAGTTATTTATGTAATGTAGTCACCTAAACAATCTTTACTGTTGAGGCAGAGAGGCAATTCCAGAACACAAACCATCTCATACAGGATGGAACGGGATAAATCACCTAAGATTACTAGAACAAATCAGCTTCTTGAGTTGGCAGACAATTGCTCCTGTGTTCCAGAAGTTCCACTAATCTTGTTCAAAAGTCTTAATACTGACTGGAACAGTTGACGCTTCTCTGGCAAGAGTGCTGATGAATGGATCTTTCAACATTAATTGGAATTCTTGGGAGAGGCTTAGATCAGGACGTCTGCATGGTGATAATGAGGTGACATAAGCCAATATTTTGCATAGACCCAATGAGAACATTAACCAACAAACTAAGTTCAGATGTTGGTAGCATTAAAAAAATAAATTGTTTTTCTTATCCTTTCTATGTAGATTTCACAACACAATGTTTCTTGTGTGTACTTTCCCTTCAAAAGTCAGTAGAACCTGAACATACTCTCAGGCAGTCTATAATCAAGTTAAGAAAAAAAAATATGCAAGGTATTCTCAAAAAATATACAGTATACTTAAGAAGGGTAAGGTACCATCCTTACCTGTAACTAACCATGAGAATATTTTAAAAAGGATTATTATTGATTTCTCCTTACTGTAAAATGTTTAATCAAGGTTGATTGCTTTTCTGAAAGAAAAAAAAAGGTGCTTTTTCAGCTTCTACTGAAGAATTTCAAGCTACAGTTAATGCTGTAAAGATCTGCACATTATTAAGCAAGTGTTAGGTCTGTACTACCATAGAATACTTTGGATTGGAAGGTACCTTTAAAGGCCACCTAACCTAACCTCCCCTGCAATGAGCAGGGACATCTTCAACTAGATCAGGTTGCCAAAAGTCCCATCTAACCCGATCTTCAATGTTTCCAAGGACTGGGCAACTGCCACTTCTCTGGGCAACCTGTTCCACTGTTTCACCACCCTGATTGCAAGAAATTTTTCCCTTATATCTACTCTAAATCTTCCCTCTTTTAGTTTAAATCCATTACCCATGTCCTAGTGCAATAGGCCCTGCTAAAGATGTTTCCTTCCTGTAGGCTCCCTTTAGGTACCGGAAGGCTGCAATAAGGTCTCCCTGGAGCCTCTTCTCCAGGCTGAACAACCCCAGCTCTCTCAGCCTGTCCTCACAGGAGAGGTGCTGCAGCCCTCTGATCACTTTTGTGGCCCTCCTCTGGACCCGCTCCAACAGGTCCATGTCCTTCCTGTGCTGAGGATACCAGACCTGGACGCAGTACTCCAGGTGTGATCCCATGAGAGTGGAGTAAAGGGGTAGAATCACTTCCCTCACCCTGCTGGCCACGCTTCTTTTGATGCAGACCAGGATGTGGTTGGCTTTCTGGGCTGCGAGCGCACATTGCCTGCTTCACGTACAGTTTTTCATCCACCAGTACCCCCAAGTCCTCCTCCACAGGGCTACTCTCAATCCCTTCATCTGCCAGCCTGTATTGATACTGGGGGTTGCCCTGACCCAGATGCAGAACCCTGCACTTCGCCTTGTTGATTTTCATGAGGTTCACACAGGTGCACCTCTTAAGTTTGTCCAGGTCCCTCTGGATGGCATCCCATCCTTCAGGCATGTCAACCACACCACTCAGCTTGGTGTTATCTGCAAACTTGCTGAGGGCGCACTTGATCCCACTCTCTATGTCATTGATGAAGATATTGAGCAGTGCTGGTCCCAGTGTGGACCCCTGAGGGACATCAGTTGTCACTGATCTCCATCTGGACATTGAGCCGTTGACCACTACTCTCTGCATGCAACCATCCAACCAATTCTTCATCCACCAAACAGTCCACCCATCAAATCCAGATCTCTCCAATTTAGAGAGAAGGATGTTGTGGGGGACTCTGTCAAAGGCTTTACAAAAGTCTGACATCTGTAGCTCTTCCCTTGTCCACTGATGTAGTCATTCCATCATAGAAGCCCTGGCAGGACTTGCCCCTAGTGAAGCCATGCTGGCTGTCTTGAATCACCTCCCTGTCCTCCATGTGCCTTAGCATAGCTTCTAGGAGGATGTGTTCCATGATCTTCCCAGGCAGAGAGGTGAGGCTGACAGGTCGGTAGTTCCCAGGATCCTCCTTTCTACCCTCTTTAAAAATAGTGCAATGATTCCCTTTTTCCAGTCACCAGGGACTTCCCCTGACTGCCATGACTTTTCAAATATCATGGAGTGTGGCTTGGCAACTACATCAGCCAATTCCCTCAGGACTCTGGGATGCATCTTGTCAGATCCCATAGACTTATGTATGTTCAGATTCCTCAGGTGGTCATGAACACGGTCTTCTCTTACAGTGGGAGGGACTTCGCTCCCCCAGTCCTTATCTTGCAGTCCATCCAGTCGAGAGGTGTGGGGATAGAGGTTGCTGGTGAAGACCAAGGCAAAAAAGTTGTTGAGTACCCCAGCCTTCTCTTCTGTTGTTCCCAGTTTGCCAGTCTTGCTCATTGAGGGGGTATGCTTACTTTGACCTTCCTTTTCTGGCTGACGTACCTGTAGAAACCCTTATTATTCTTAGCATCCCTTGCCACATTCCGCTCCATCCATGCTTTGGCCTTCCTGACCCCACCCCTACACAACCAGGCAGCATCCCTATACTCTTCCAAGGACACCTGTCCCTGCTTCCACTGCCTGTGCATCACTTTGTTGCCCTTTAGTTTGACCAGCAGGTCTCAACTCAGTGATGCTGGTCTCTTGCCCTCCTTTCCTGACTTCTTACACCTGGGGATCGAGAGCTCTTGTGCTCAATAGAAAGCATCCTTAAAGATCTGACAGCTCTGTTCTGTTCCCTTGTCCCTGAGAGCAGTTTCCCAGGGCATCCTATTTACTAACTCCTTGAACAGCGGGAAGTTTGCTTTCCTAAAATTCAGGGTCCTGACTTTACTCTTCACTTGACCCATATGCCTCATGACTGCGAACTCCACCAGTGCATGATCACTGCAGCCCAGGCTGCCTCCAATCTTGATATCACCAATTAGCTCACTTGCGTTGGCAACCATCAGGTCCAGTATTGCATCCCCTCTGGTGGGGCTGTCTATTACACATCTTCAGAAGTCGTATTCGAGTCTCCTGGGTTGCATACAGCTCACCATGCTATTTTCAACAGATGTCAGGGTGGTTGAAATTCCCCAGCAGGATGAGAGCCTCCTGTCGCTGGAGTAAGAAGGCTGTATGATCTGTCTGACCTTACAAACTACGAAGCTATAAAGAAGTGGACAAATGGTTTCTGGATAGAGAACAAAGATGGGGGTAGTGAAAAATCTGTTCTCAAAAATAAAATATTCAGTTCATTAATCTGTACATACAATCATTAGCTTTCTTAAATAGTGTTTACTGTGCACTCTGAACACTGCTTTGCCCTAAAACTACCTAAAAGCTTGTGGTGAGTTAGGCCTGGTAAGCAAGCAGCTCGTTCACTCCCACCCAGTGGGAAGGGTAAGAGAATCAAAAGGGTAAAAATGCAAAAACCCATGGGTTGAAATAAACATAGTTTAATAGGGAAAGAAAAGCTGTGTTTGCAAGCAAGCAAAATAAGGAATTCATTTGCTGTTTCCCATCGGCAGGCAGGTGTTCAGTCATCTCCAGGAAAGCAGGGCTCCATCACACAGAATGGTTGCTTAGGAGGACAAATGCCATAACTCCAAATGCCCCCCTCCCAGCTTCCTTCTTTTCTCCAGCTTTTATTGCCAAGCACAATGCCGTATGGTATATCCCTTTGGTTGGTGTCAGGTCTCCCGGTTGCATCCCCTCTCAGGCACTGGGGGAGCAGCGTGAGAAGCAGAGGCGTCTTTGATGCTGTGTAAGCACTGCACAGCAACAGCCTAAACATCCATGTGTTGTCAACACTGTTTTGGTCACAAATCCAAAGCATAGCACCATACGAGCTACTATGAAGAAAATTAACTCTACCCCAGCCCAAACCAGTACAAACATTAAAACAAAAACAAACACAAGCCACAAAAAAACCAATCTACCGAAAGTATTACGTCAAGGTGGAATAAATGCTTAAAGAGCAGTTATTTTAATAAAAAGGTAGGAAAGACATTGATAAAATCTTCAGCATGTAGCAACCATCCACCTAACCCATACTGTGTATGGGGCGTGTGTATAACTGTATTTCTGTGCAGTATAAGGCATAAAGATAAATAAAGCAAAGACAAGTAAATAAGAAAGCCAACACTCTTGTTACCTAAATGACCACATTTTTGTACCACTACTGATATCTGACCAAGCAGCCCAATGATTTATAAAACCACTGAAGGTTAACAGTACCTACAGACTGAATTTCACTAGAGCCCAAATTTGACAGGAAACTGACAGGACAAATTTTTAACTCCGCTTACACTGTCTCATTATTGCTGGCTTAGATCAGCTTCTCTAAAAGACAATGGTCACATTCCTGCTGATTTCAGGGGGATCAGAACAGAGGTCTTTTAAGCTCTCTGGGAGTTACAGTACTTATACCATTTGTACACAGCTGCAGATGCAGCTTGCTGCCAGGAGGATTTGTGTCTGTGCACCACTGAGACCCTGCTTAGTAACCAGGGTAATTAACCCTCTTTCAGTGCGGTCATAAACTCGTAACCTTGTACAGATGTCCTTCCCATGTTTTTGCAGACCTCGAGTACAGTTTATGTGCTTTATTTGCCAAACCTTCATGGATCTCTGTGCCACTGGGTTTTCCAGAATGCAACCAGAGGTTTCCCGGTAACACCAGAGAAGCCTGAGATCTTGGGACGTGCTCCCCTTTAGTTTGGCAGTGAAGCAGAGCTAGCTGTAATTTCTGTGAGATAACTGATAAAACCGAAGTTAAGCAGTATAATATATGTGGCTGGGTAGTGTGATTTCAGTGACAGAAACTAACTACTGTCGTGTGACTAATATAATATACTGATATACAACTTGAACCATGTGTCTATAGCTCATCATAGCAACCACTTGGTGATTACCACAATGCAGAGATAGTGATAAAAAAGAGAAATGGAAAGGTGCAAAACTGTCTCAATAGTTCAATTGAAGAACATTTAATTTCTTTTTTCTCAAAAATTTAATTAGCAAGGAAGCTTTTCATTATAAATTCTATATCTGGTCAACTTCAAAAGCATTAGGGCTGTATAAACATCATGAATCTTTTTGAACCCATAGAGTGGTCAGAGCCTGGGCAGCAGTCTTCCAAGTTTTCCCACAGTTTTGTCAGTGTGTCTTGAGCCTAAGTAGGAAAATACTCATAGAGCTGAGAAAGCAGTTTTGACTCCATCCCTCATAGGTTCCTTGCAAAGGCACAAAACTGCCAGTGCCAAGGGTGGCTCGGCAATTCAGACCGATACCCAGAGAGTTGTGACAAAAAAATATACCCCTCTAGTTCCAAGACCACAAATAGTCAATGGACAGCAAAGAGTTGCAACTACAGATTCTGTGCCTATTTATTTCCTTCTCTTGTCTTCTGACTTTCCCGGCAAGCGTGAGGTTGTTGACATGAAACAACCAGTCTACTTTTAGTGCTATGGCCTGTGTTTAGGAACAACAAAAAAGGACCTTTCCTTGAGTGAGAAACTGTGGATGAGATAAGAAAAGTCTTTTGTCCAAAAGAAAGGCCCATAATTTCCTATTCTAATGTGGCACCATATGGTCACACACACATACACGTGCTGAATTATCTGGGGGGGGGAACTATTCCCTGAGTAGTACTTTTTATGTCAGGACACTTCTGGTGTTGTGTGACAGCCAGATGATAAACGAATAATTAAGCCGTGATGAGGTACTACAAAGAATGTGTGTCTGTCACGAAATTAACCCTTCCCAGGGGCTTTAAGGCTTCATCAGCAGATGAGCCTCCAAGTCAATCAGATGTGATTGCATCACGTGAACAACACTCCCTAGACGTGCCTTATTTGCTCTTATGAAATTCCTATCAGTTTTTTCCCATAAATAATTCAGGTAAATGGCTTTAGCCACTGCAATCTGCCAATTATTCCAATGACACCACTCACCATCATTAGTTACCATTGTGTCAGCTGCTCCATTATCAATACCCAAGTTTTCATATGAGAAAAACATCAGGTTTTTTGCTCTAGGACACTAATTTTCCAAAGTTCTCTATATGACAGAATATATTTAATTCAGATTGGTACCTTGATCTAACTGTTAAATTTATTCAGATTTTAAAATATGTAGCAGTTAGTCCTGCATGTTTGTCTGGATGTAGTAAATCAGCAAAGCTTGACTGACATTGCTACAGCAGTTTCTATCAAACAAGTATCTCACTCTTTAATTCTATTATTTAAGTTTTGAAGGTGACATATAAAACCACTGATGTTGACTTAGTCAGTATCCCAGCCACCACTGCTTATTTGCATTGTGTAACTTTCTGGAAGATAAAACCATACTGGGTTGGTCGCTATATAAACACCTCAAAAAAGATGTCTCCCACGAGCAAACCATGATATGAAGCTATTTGTGTTCTAAATGAATGATCAGTAGCCTCTTTAGTGACCTGAAAAATTAGCCTATTTAAGCATGTTTAATTCATTATACAATAGTAAAACTGAAGGAGAGGGCTATTTTGTTGTAATATTTTTTTTTTTTAACATGGTGACTGGCAAGAGTTAGAAGGATTTCCAGTGGTGACTGCTCAGGACCCCACAAACTGAAGAGGGTAGAATTCTGACTTATTATTTACAAGGTTAATTACAAGGTACCATTCTAAATTATTAAGACACAAACTACAGCTGATTTTTTTTTGCATTTTAATATTTAAGGGAAAATCTCCTTATACTTAACAATCAGTAGTATTTGTCTAATCTACCAAGCAATGAATTTAACATTTTAATTTTGGAAGCATTAATCTAGGGAGAAGTGTGTGGATGAAGGTAAAAGAGCTGTATTTTGGGAGTTAGTACCGTGTGGGTTTGCCTGAAGACTCAAGTCAGACTGAATATAGATAGGTGGATGACATGTTGCTGAGTATGTTGATGACATTCAGTAAGTCCCGGTGTCAGCAGTCATGCACAAAACCAGTGTAGTTTTCCCAGTTTACTACATTGACTACTTTCAAGTGGATTCTTTCTCACTTCTTAAGACACTGTTAAAATCACAGCAAGTGAGAATTTCTCTTCAGACTGTCATGCCTAACACACTGTGTTGGCAGCTTTTTGTCAATCCTTATGAAAAAAATATATTGTAAACTTTATCACATGAACTATGTAGGTTTGTTTTGTAATGCACCACAATGCAGTAATTCCAATGGTTTACTACAGTTTGTGATCTTTTGTAAGAAAAAGATATTTCTGGCCCTGGATTGGCTGTTAACCTTTCTCTGGGTAGCCTGAATTGCTATACTTTGGTGACTAAACGATGCTTTTACACGCTACTCAACCAAAGCCAGCCAATAAGTTATTAGTGCCATCACCATCATTGTGTCACATCTCAGACCTGAACCAAGTGATTAGTTCCATTATTAGGGCCTTAGCACCCTGTCGTAAAGGCACACTTAGTGCTTTTTTGGAAAATTTATGTATAATTCAAAAGAATCATGAAACTCCCAGAAATACCTGGAATTCAGATGAAACTCCCAGAAGCATCTGGAATTCAGCCTGTCTTGCCATTTGAAATGCCAGGATTCTTCTTTTGTCTGCACTGAGTGAGGAAACCAGAGAGGAGGTTTCAAAAGGATGGAGGAATTAATTTCAGTAACAGGCCAGGAAAGCCTTTTTCCCTGGCAAAGCAATATTCTGGAGTAACTAATCCCAAGGGAAGGTGAGAAAAGAGTGTAGAGAGGTTTCTGCTGTGCTGATTTGCATCATGTGGGGAAACATGGCTGGTGACTAGTTAGCAATGTCTGTGAAATGGCCTCTTCTATTACTGTGTTGTCCAAGGATTAATAGTGTAGAAGTAGACAAATGGAAAGAAAAGACACTCAGATATTGCTCTTCCCTTGGATTTCTTTTTTCTGTTTAGCTTTATGGCAGCTCTCTTTAGCCCAATTACTGTTGCAGCAATATGAAATCTTTGTGGATAATCATTTACAAAGCTGAAAACAAACAACAACAAAAAGCCGTGGGATTCAGGTCATCCTCACTGAGAAGAAAATGGCAAGGTCCCTTTAAACTACCACTTACTTTATCAGAACGCTGTGGAGACAGAGAAAACCCACTGAGCTCCTCTCCAGTAAGATCTGTGACTATCTCCCAAGCAATAAACTACACTGGCCATAGCACAGAAAGTAATTTTATACAATGCTTGAGAAAAAAAAAAATCACCTTCTAACTTCCTTCTCTGGAGACGCACAAAACCCACCTGGACGTGTTCCTGCTCTAGGTGACCCTGCTCTGGCAGGGGGGTTGGACTAGATGATCTCCAGAGGTCCCTTCCAACCCTGCCATTCTGTGATTCTGTTATCCTGTGATTCCCTTACTTTATACATGCAAAGCACCATAAGGCACCAAAGATAAGCTGTTGGGTTTTAGTAGAGAGAGAGAGAACAGTAGTGAGATCTTGCTATGCTGCTGCAATTCCTGCTCTTTTTCCCTGTGCATTTTATTTTTAGGTTGTACGGAGTTTGATAAGACTGTGTGACAGTTTGTTAGGACAATCATCAAAAGACTGTGAAGAAAGTACATTTGCCTTAAGGATAGTAAGCACAGTTTGGTTTGGTTTTTTTTTCTTTTTTTTTTTTATATGGGATATAAAGATCACCTGCCATATGACCTGAGATTCTTTGTGAATTCAATTTTCTGGAACTTTAATCTGACATCACTGCTCTGTGTGTATGCATGCATACAGTCCCATACTGTGGGTATTAAGAGGATGTCAGCAGTACAGCAATGCGATCGCCCAAATGGCCAGATTTTGCTACCAAGGCTACTAACACCAAAATAGTCAGTATGAGTTTTATTCTGAATGGATGGGACTGATTGTACTTTTAAGGCTTGTTTCCAAGTTTCATGTTTTTAATGTACGGTATTATTAAATAGCAGCTAATTTATAAATTTAAATGTATCCTCCCCAGTTGGAAAGGTATGTCAATCTATCAGAGTTGCTGTGGTTTGGGTTTTAAAGGGGTGAATGCAAAGATGAAGATTTTTCCATGTCATTTTCATAATTCAGGGAAATATGAGGAATTTGGGGGAGGAAAGAATGGATAAAATTTATTATCTAAATGTTGCATCATCCATTTAGAATACTAAAAAGTGCAATTAAAGGATGCATATTTTCTTTAATCTATGAGATCATTATTTCTACATGCTCATCTTTCTCTGTACTTGTCAACAATTTCTTGTTCTGAACAGATCTTGAAAAAGGAACTGAACACAGAGGAAGGAATTAAGCCAACGATGGGCCAAAGGAGCAACTTAACTCACAAAAGAAACGATTCACAGTAATGTAAAGGCTATTACAGGGCAGCATGTGTTGTTTCATGGTCCTGCGCATCCCCTGCATCTCCTTTGAGTCTTCTGCATTCAATATGGAAAGATACTGTACGAGAGCCCACAGCAGTCAGCTGCGTAACTGGCTAATACTGAACTGCCTGTCGCGGTAAGGCTCATGTGCATAGTTTTTAGATGACTGGACGGAATAAACTGTACCAGTATCAATATCATAAGTGAAGACTATAATTTCCAGTTTCCAGCCATGTGAATTCAGTCTGATATTTGAAAACTCAGATCTGTAACAATGAGTATGGAATCTTTAGAATTCAATATTCTTTCCCTTTTAGTGCATAATTATGGTTAAAAATAAGTTATGGTTAAATGGTTAAATGGTTAAAAATAAGAAGAACCTACACCTCTGTAGCACCACATACTTTTAAAATATCACACAAATCTGAACTACAGCAAAGTCAAGCAACTCAAAAGAGAAAGCGATCTGAAAGAAGAAAGTCTGCTTGAAAGCTACATGAGTGCATTTTCATTGAAAACTTGTCCTACAGTTTTGGTTTTAAAACATAACATTAAAACCACACAGCTGTTTTCACCGGGGATTATCAAAGCCTTCCGTTCCACGCTTACGACCTGGCACAGTAGTGTCACATTCAGCATTCCTGTAATATACTTAATATCTGTTAAGATGCAGTAAAAGATCTCATTTGCAAAACAGGTTTTTACACACATTCTCATGAGCTGGGATTGATTTGCCTATTTCTGGGAGAGATCTGAAGGTTTTCTTGTCATAATCATTCCTTTAAGTGGTGAAGAACATTAAAGAGAGACTTTTTCTAAGTCCTAAATAAACAAAAGTATGAACATGTTCTAATAGCAAAGTCTAGTACTGCTCAGCTGCATTTATATTAAGTACTAGATAAAGTCACTTTCTTGTTCTTTTTTAAACAGAATTTATTTGTACTTAAAAGTTCATTAAAAGAAAACTTACATTGAAGTTTTATCTCCCAAGAAAAACAGCTGTTAAGTAAGGACAATCACGGACCTAAGACCTCCATAGCATTCACTTAAGTCCAGACTTGGAATGAATAATTTTGAAATAGTTCACTGCCTTCTTTTCAGAACAGAATTTAAAAATGCGTGCATTTTTCTGCCAAGCCAGAAAAGATGTAACTCCATGAATAAATAAATAAATAAAACATTTTATTGGTTCACTCTGGCTGTGAAATAGCAAATATTGATACTAACTTTTAAAAAATACATTTTAAATAAGCATAGCATTTTAAAATAGAACCACCTCATTCTGCAATATTTTTGTAAATAATTGTACTATTTCTTATATAAGTAAATCTGCTATTGGCTGTTGGAATTAAAATATTTCTATACTGAAAAAGAAGTGATGTCACTTCTGTTAACCATACAGAGGCAAGAGACAGATGTGTTTTATAGAAGATGACTTGTAATAAAGGGAACTTTTAATGTTAAGTGCAGTGGGGTTGACCCTGGCTGGATGCCAGGTGTCCACTAAAGCTGCTCTCCTCAGCTGGACAGGGGGTGGGGGGAGAAAATATGATGAAAAGCTCGTGGGTCAAGACAAGGACAGGGATATCATTCACTAACTACTGTCACAGGCAAAACAGACTCGACTCAGTGAAATTAATTTAATTTATTGCCAATTAGAACTCAGAGTAGGGTAATGAGAAATATAGCCAAATGTTAAAACACTTCCGCCACCCCCCTGCCTTCTTCCCAGGCTCAACTTCTCTCCTGAACTGTCTCTTCTCCCCCAGTGGCACAGGAGGACAGAGAAAGGGGGTTGCAGTTAGCTCACCACATGTTGTCTCTGCTTCTCCTTCCTCCTCACGGGGAGGACTCCTCACACTCTTCCCCTGCTCCAGTGTGGTGTCCCTCCTACAGGAGACAGTTCTCCACAAATTTCTCCAACGTGAGTCCTTCTCAGGGAGACAGTTCTTCACGAACTGCTCCAGCGTGGGGCCCTTCCAAGGGGTGCAGGCCTTCAGGAACAGACTGCTCCAGCGTTCGTCCCCATGGTGTCACAAGTTCTGCCAGACAGCCTGCTCCAGCATGGACTCTTGTCTCCATAGGTCCACAGGTCCTGCCAGCAGCCTGCTCCAGCACAGGATCTCCACAGGGTTACAGCCTCCTTCGGGCATCCACCTGCATTGGCTCTATTGGACATGGGGGAACCCTCTAGCAGCTTCTCACAGAGGCCACCCCTGTAGCCACACACCCCAAAACCTTGCCATGCAAACCCAATACATTGGAATAAAAACTCAAATCTCCTGAGTTTTGTTTGAGGCAGGTCCTGGTACTGCAAATTATTTTGAGAAATGCCTTTTCAAATGAACCTTGCTATTATAGTAGAGCTGTTCAGAACTACAAAGGCAAATGGTCCCTTCAGGGTTAGGGACCCTGAATCTAGGCAGACCTGGAGATGTGTAGGATGCAGCTGGGCAGAAGAATGCTTATAGCACATGCTTATAGGAAAACAAAGCAGCAGAACAAAATCATTGTTAGAAGACCTTTTCAGCAGAGAGTGGAAGTCACGACTTGCTGTTAGTGTTCCCAGATTTGGGAAAGCTTGCTGCACACTGGCTAGCAGTGGTGCTGTGGCCACTTCAGTTTTCTCTGCTACAGGTTTGTCCTCTCCCATCAAACTGATGGTCAGAGGGACTGAGAACTAAACCGAGTATCTGGAACAACTTATTCTCGACTTCTTGGCCTTGGAACTCAAACTAACAGTTGGAATTTCTGCTGCATCATATTTCTTTGCTTTAACAAAACTGTATGTCCTCTGTCAGTTCAAGATTTTATATTTTTTATTATATGGAGGTCAACTATTGGCTTAGCAAAGTGTGGTCTAGAGGTAAGTGACTAGACTAAAGTGCAGAGAGCCTGATTCAGTTCCCATTTTTGTTCCTTTTGCTGTCGACCTGAAATCTTCCTAAGAAACAGTGGGAAATACAGAGGAGTACTGTCTGAAACTAAATATTCATACACCAGGTGTGAAGTTTTCATAACATTGTGCCCTGGAAGACCAGGAGTACTGCTTTTTTTTTTTTCTAGGAAAAAACTCACACCAAATGCATATGTGTGAGTATATGTGTATGTATTTGTATACACAATATACAAATACAGAAATATTCTACCAGGGCAGTATCAACGTGATCTACATTTCATATAAATTGTAATTTCAGAAGATCAAACTAACTGAGATACTTTGGGAGTTATGTGAAGACCGCTCGACCTGACTGACTCCCACCCACACGTCAGCCGAAGATTTCAGTCATACTATAGTGATTGCTTAAGGTAATGTTCAGGCAGAATCCTGCCAGTAGAAAATGGACTTTTGATTCTTAGATAGTCTTTCCTTTAACTTGAAACATGAATAAATTAGGTAAAATGACAAAATGGCATTAAAGTACATTGTGCTTGCCGTGTTTTGGGTACATAAAAGTGCCTGTCCAACCACGACGAATTTCTTAGCACTAATGTCCTATTTCCTGCCACATTCACATATCCAGTTCACCAGTACTAATGTGGACAGTCAACAGAGCATTGCTACCTTTATACCAGCTGTATGTGTTTATATGTAGGCCAATTTGCAGGGATGTTTTTCAAACCTTATTGTGTCAATTTGTCATACTGTATCATGGTGAACTGTATGGTGAAGACAAGAATGTTTGGTGGTTAGTAGACATTTTACCAAGGTGATCCAGCATCCAATTTCGGCCCTTTGGGAAGATCTATACCTGTGCATTTGGATGGATAGATTTTGCCTGAAACTTAGATTTTTGCTGTACAATGCCTCTTTTTTTTCTAACCAAGCAAATAATGTATTCAAGGTATAGCAGGCAGTAAGATCTCAGTTTTCCCTGGTTTAACTTTAGTATTGAGGTTTTTCTGCTATTGTGGCACAGAAAAGGATATCTGGTAATGCAGAATCACCCAGCACTCAATCTATAGTGTCCCAGTCATGTGGTTCAGAGTATTGCCTTGCAGTAAGAGATCATTTTAAACATAAACTGTTTTTTTGCTTGAATGAACACTTGTGATGTTTGTATAGGTCCGTTCTCAATTCAGACTGTGCTATTCAACTCTGAAAAGTAAGTCTGCTAACCAAAGAGGACTCAGACCTTGCCACTACTTTACTATGAGATCATGATGATCAGAATTAACTGGCTCAGTTATTGTCATGAGATTCACTTAAAAGTTCAAAAAGCATAAAGTTTTGTACCTAGATTGTTAGGCAAGAACAAAGTATTTGCTTTTGCAGTCTTCATAGGGGCATTTCTTTGAATTTGTGAGACTACTGCATTTTTTTATATGTAACAGCACATATTTTTATATATAAATATTTCTGTATAATATGTATTAAATATTTAAACATAAATATTTTTATTCTTCTACATCATAGACCTGCTTTCTGTGACGGTTCTTTCGAAGAGGGTTGCTAAGGTGGTGCCATTGCACAAGCAGTGCTCATCAAAGGGCTTGACAAGTAACACAATAATTGGGTTTACGTAAGGAGCTGGATGACAAGGTATGAAATGGCTTTATCTGAATTTGTAGGTTTTGTCTCAGAGGACAGCAGTTTCATAAAGCCTCGCCATTCCTCACTCTTCCTCCTCACTTTCACAGCACGCACATTTCCCCATTTGGAGACTGTCTGTAACGGCTCAGGAAAGAAAAGAAAGGGGCAGCAAGAGATATTATGCATATCGTAATATAGAGGAAGTTTTATTGTTGATTTTATCAGGTCCAGCAGTTCACCTTAGTCCAAGAGAGAACACAGTGTATCAACCAATTTTAGTGGTAGACATCTTTCCCTAGCTGAAGTTTTATTATTTTTTAATGGCAGTAAAACTCCCACATCTTTAAGTTATAAATTCAGTTTGCCTACTATTCGTCTCACGCAGCATTAGTACAAATGGACAGAGATATGAACCGTTTGCCCATACTCGGGCCTGGCTCAAGCCCACTGTGACCCGCAAGCTGTGGTTAGCACAGGTTTACAACTAAGCTAAAATCAAGCTAAAAGCCTTGCTGACAGGCTGCAGACCGGGGCTGGCTTGGATCCCGCTTGATGCTTATCTGTGTGGTTCAAAAATACAATGACCTTTGTTTAGATGGATGTACTGCTGCCTGTGTTTCTGCCTTTTTTGAATGTGATTTCATTGTAACTGAAACAATGATTTTAAGGTTACATGAGTAGGGGCAAGACCTCATTGAATAACCTCATTGGGGCAGAAAGTGTCTGCTCTTGCCATCAGGCTTTTACAGCATCATTGATGATAATGATTTATTATTCATTTATTTGCCCTTAATCGTGGAATGTTCTTGGGAAGAAAGTGAAAGGCAGTTTTAACATGAATTATCTTCATTATCAGTAACTTGCAAGAATACCATACAAAAACATTCTGCAGCTTGCTATCCCAGACAAATGTGACCAAAGGAATAATCTTATGATAAATTACATCATAAAATATATATTCAAAAAGTGAGAGGCAGCGTCATATGACTACAGTGAATCCTAAGGCTGCCTCAGAAAAGAAGAAAGAGGAAAAATAGAATGCAAGCATAAATATTTAAGCCATATGCTTGCAGCCAGCTGTAGCATCTGACCTGACAGAACATGTTTCTAGAGAAAAGAAACGGAGGGGGGAAAGGCAATTTCATACATCACCTCTTTTTCTTTCAAAAGGAATAAGTAACAAAGTATGAAATATAGAACAGAGCGTGTTCTTGGCCATGTTTCAAGCTTCAAAGAAGTACCTTATTACTAAACATCACAGCAACATTTTTTATTCATATTTTTAACATCTTGGGTTTTTTTCAGTGTTTATGAGGCCATGAGACAATATTACCAGAAAAATATGCTAAATACTTTCTGTCTACATTTTTGTATTGATGTTTATCTCCCAACTGGTCAGGTGTCACAGAATCTCTCCCATGCGTGCTTATTTGGAGTTCTTAAATTGAACAAAGAACCCTAACTGTATTTGACCATGGGTATGTGAAGAAGTGAAAATGCTTAACTAATTTCGTATCTTATGGAATGTGATTAAAATATTTTTTAATTAGGATTGTCTTTTGAAAGTATAACACATTTAGTGTTATAGAGAAAACCACCAGTGTCTTGGGAGAAGAAATAAGAAGAATTAAGGCTTTGTTATTTTGAGAGGGAAAGAAAGATGTTCTTAGGGCATTGGCCTGTACACATCTTTGGGGAAAGTCACAGGAATGTCACAGGTAACCAGATGTTTCTGGTTTCTGGCTGCTTCTCTAGATGCTTCAAGATTATTTTTGTAATGTTCACAGAAAAGCTAAATTATATATTTGGTTATGTAAAAATGATTAATGATTAATACCATTCTATGCATTAATGGCTCCCATTTCAAGTGTGATCTCTTTGTAATTAGAATGACAATAAGTAACACAGTGTCAATACCAGGATTCTGTTATTCCCCCCCAAACAAAGATAAACCCATTTTTTGATGGAAAAATCAATGTGTGTTTCTTCCTTAGTAACAGAGGACAATTCATCTATCCACTCATTGTCTCACAAACATCATCTTCTTCAAATTCACTATAGAATTGTGTGTTCAGCAGCTCCACAAAATAGAAAGGATCTGTTTGGTTTAAGTGATTTTAGTTTTTGTTAATGTGGTTGTTTTGATTTCCTTGGAAAGTTGTTGGTTTTTTTTTTATTCCACAGAACTGACACAGGAAGAATATGGTCTGACTTTCTCTCTTATGTTTTAATCACTGTCTTGAGTCACCGCTTGTAGAGATCAGAGGCTTCATTACAGCATTGTCTGAAGCTCCACAGCTCTTGTGTTGAACATGCATGTGTTAAATTGTCAGCCTTATTTGAGGACAATAAAGCCATTGTCACAACTAACCTAAATTTGCCTTCTACAAATATGCTTTAGCATCTTTCTCTAAATGCTTTTAAAAACTCCCTTCTCCAGTGACGCCTAAAGAACTTGGTACTGGTCAGCAGCTGGTGTGCTCATGCTGACTACTGTGACATGTTCCTTTGTAAAGCTGGTTTACCTCTTATCTTCCGATGTTAATTATGGTGTCCAAGGAATCATCCTTTGGTTCTTTGTCTGAAAGCACCTAGTCCACAAGTACACCGTTTAGTTGTTTCTATTTGAATACAAAGTGAAGATAGTAGCTACCTTCTCCAGCAAAAGCACAGGAATGACAAAAAAAATTAATTCCAGTTTGTACTGCTTTTCAGTGTAAAAAGAGAGGAATAGTGTGAATACCAGGGGAATTATGTGTACAAGCAAATAATAGTGTCACGCACATTCATCACTGAAAAAATATAGATGCTAATTGGGGGCAGTCTTTGCATGCAGCATTAATTCTGCCTGAAAAACAAAGAAGTATTTTCAGTCTTTCTTACTGTGAGGATGTGGTACTGAGTCCCTGGATGACGTTTTTCTGTTTACAACACAGTAAAGCTGAAAGAACAGAAATATAATACAATGAGTTACTTCTCTCTCCCACTCTTGCCTCAATGGCACATTATGGCAAAGCACAGCCATTAGCAAATAAACCTCTAAATGAATCTGCTACAATCTTACATTTGATTTCTGGAATTACAAAAAGAATCCAAAGTAAAAGGATATACACCCCGCACCATCCCCGCAATATCACTACTAGACACTCCAACTGTGTGTGTGCATTAGACAAACATTCTTACTAGTCTGCTGTATAAATGGCTAGCAGATTTCCTCTGTGATTGATCTAGACAAATATTTTACTATCAAAACCTGATGGTTTCCTTTGAACAGTGAAGCTGTCTGACCTTCATGGCCTTCAGATTTGGTACTGCAGGTTGCAAAAATCAGATTCACAGCTTAAGGAACAGTTTCTTCCTCCAGCACACCTTTAAAATATTAAAATACTCAATGTTGCCAACCCATTCCTAAACTAAAGCTAAGATTTAGGCTAGTTCTTCCCAGACATATACTTTCAAAACTTTTTGACATCTAACTTGATGTTAGGATATGTTTACATGTGATGCTGCAGGCAAATGAGAACTAGCTCTGTCCTTGCCTGGAGCTGGAAAAAAGCCATATGGCCACATTTATCACAGTGCTGAACTCAAGTTAATGTATCCTGTCTTCCACCTGCTCTGAACAGAGTTTATCAGCATGATGCTAATGCTGTCACATGGTCATTTTTTAGCTAGGAGAACAAGAAAAGCAAAAATACATCTGCCTAGAACATGTTGTATAGATGGATCCCCTTACTTCATACTCAAACCTGAGACTTCTTTTGTTTTGTTTTAATGCCTTCCCATTGGCATCCTGACCATTTCTTTCTGAGTCACTACTCTCTCTCCTGCTAGTTTCTCTCACCTTGACCTAGTTCTTCTCATTACCCTTCCTAATCCCTCGCTGTCATTTTCTGCCAGCCTGCATTCTGATTACTTTGCTTATTTAGCAGAGGAAAGATGTCCTCAAAGGCAAAACAACAATGTAGTACTCACTATCTCGGTTTAACCTCTCCAGCTATTGCAGACTTCCGTTTCCACTTGATCAGACTACTTCATACTTCTGTGACTCTTCTCCCCTGTCCATAAAATTTGTTTATAGAGTCATCAGAGGAACCAATTAACTCTTGCAGTGAGATCCTGGAATATTTTTTTGAGATAACAAAGTGAAAAAGTCAGTAGAAATCTGTATTTTGTACAGATGCACTACTTTCTTGGTTTCTGTCAGCTTTTCCGCCTACTGCATTGCACCTCCTTTGCCTAAGCCGGGACTTTTGATTACAAGACCAATCCCATGTCTAGGATTCCAAACATGACAACCTCATGGCTAGTAACTAGTGACAGTGGAACTGTGTTTCTTTCCTTAGATGCTATTAGTCGCATGATATGTCTGTGCTCCTTAGGAAAGCTTTGCTGAATTGACCTTCTCTTTGAATGCCTTAGAAATTCTTCCTAAGTGTTTTCCTTCCTAAATACTAACAAAATGTCTGTACACTTTCACAGTTTGGACTGAACAGATTGGTCCAACAACCCTGGGTAAGAAGCAATTACTGTTGTGTCAGCCCCAGGGAGTCCAGTAAAGAGCAAAAAGCAGTGGCAGGTTTGTCATTTGTGTGAATGAGTGGGTGAGTGGTTCCTGTATTAATCGAACAACTGCAAGAATTCCACACTGAGGTTTCTAATCTTCTGATGATGAATGAGACTTTGTAAAATTCAATTGCTTAAGCTGTGGTTTCAGGAGGTTTTCCAAGAAGTCTGTACGAATGCTTCCATCACAGGGGCAGGGAGCATCTGCCTATTCAAAAGGACTGCTTCCAGTTACAGCTGAGATTGATTAGATTTTTCTGGACAATTTCAGTATAAGATGTTATCTATAAATGCCTTACGTTTCTGTCTTTTTTGTCTGTGTGTGTATGTTCGGTGTAGGTTCAGTGGTTTAATACTATAACATGGTTAACATAACATCTAAGAAACCTGAACGCACAGAAGTCCATGATGAGATAGATCTGTGGGTCTTGAGAGAACTGGTGGATGAAGTTGCCAAGCCACTATCCATTATATTTGAGAAGTCTTGTCAGTCCAGTGAAGTTCCTGCTGACTAGAATAGGGGAAACATAACACATTGACATGCTGGAAGGAACGGATGCCATCCAGAAGGACCTGGACAAGCTCAAGAGGTGGGCCCATGTGAACATCATGAAATTCAACAAGGCCAAGTGCACGGTCCTGCATGTTGGTCAGGGCAATCCCAAGCACAAATACAGGCTGGGCAGAGAATGGCTTGAGAGCAGCCCTAAGGAGAAGGGCTTGGGGGTGTTGGCTGATGAGAAGTTCAACATGAGGTGGCAATGTGTACTTGCAGCACCAGAAAGCCAACTGCATCTTGGGATGCATCAAAAGAAGTGTGGCCAGCAGGGCGAAGGAGGTGATTCTACCCCCCTACTCTGCTCTCGTGAGACCCCACCTGGGGTACTGCATCCAGCTCTGCAGCCCTGAACACAGGGAAGACATGGACTTGTTGGAGCAAGTCTAGAGGAGGGCCACAAAATGATAAAACGGCTGGAGCACCTCTCCTGTGAGGACAGGCTGGGAGAGTCGGGTTTGTTCAGCCTGGAGAAGAGAAGGCTCCGCAGAGACCTTATTGCAGCCTTCCAGTACCTAAAGGGGGTCTATAGGAGAGATGGGGAGGGACTTTTTATCAGGGAGTGGAGCGACAGGACAAGGGGTAACAGTTTTAAACTGAAAGAGGGGAGATTTAGATTAGATATTAGGAAGAAATTCTTTACTGTGAGGGTGGTGACGCACTGGAACAGGTTGCCCAGAGAAGCTATGGAGGCCCATTCCCTGGAAGTGTTCAAGACCAGGTTGGATGGGACTTCGAGCAACCTGGTCTAGTGGGAAGTGTCCCTTGCCAAGGCACGGGGGTTGGAGCTAGGTGATCTTTAAGGTCTCTTCCAACTCTAACCATTCTATGATTCTATGATAGTTCAAACTAGTGCTTGAAGGGGCAGTTATCAAAGAACAGAGATGAATTTTCAAGGTGCTGGAAAAATTAGAAGTCACAAGGAGGATAGAAACACAGTATGAGCCAGTCTGTCACAAGAGATGTTACACTTTATTTAAGGAAATATGTAATGCAATGAAGAGGATTCCTGTTTGGGTTGTGAATACCTAGCAAGTTACTCTTAATGATAGCTCCATGGGAAAAAAAAAAGATGTCTTTGCAAACACAGTTTTGAAACAAGTTGTAGTTTTCAGGCACTGTGGTAACTGAAGTCATAAGATGTAGGTGATATTAAGAAGTTATTTTTTTCTTCACTTCCTCTTCTACACTGTGGGAGAGTCACCTTCTCTGTAAAGTTAAAATGCACTAGGATAAACAGAATATACAGGTCTCTACAAAGTCAATTCAAAGCATATTTCTAAAAGGTCAAACAGCAACTGGCAACTGTGCTTTTAAGTTTTCTAGCCACTAAAATCCTAATTCAAAACACCGTGAACTCAGTTGGACTCTTTCCATTTACATCAATGAATTTGTGACCAAGCTTTAATTTACATAAATTGAAGTACTTTCTTATGCCCCAGAGCATCATGCATTTGAGATGCACTTTCTGGAGAAGGATGTACTCACCTTCCTCTGAATTGTCACGTGTTAACTGTTTCTAGTATCACATCTGATGGCTCAATCGCATAGTGCTTTGTAGCAAATCCTGATTCAAATCCTAAGGCTTTTTCAAGTCTCAAGTCTGATAGAATAATTGCAACTGATCTTCTTTTCCTTACATACAACTAGAACATACACGCCCACATCTTCAAGAAAAGATGTTGGAACTTCATGTATAATATTTCTTGTAAACAAACAAAAGTCAAACTGTGTATAAATATATATGTATCACACATGCACATGCAAGAATTTTACCCTTCTCTGTCTGTGCTTGAAAACCTTCTTCATATCTTTCTAGTTTTGCAGGAATGTGGTCTGTATGGCAAATGATATACTGTATGCATTGTCCATAAAACGCATGTCAGACTCCTACTTACAATACATTAACTGCATTCCAGGGTACATGTGAATAGAATAGTACAGTAATTACATTGACTGAGTAAGATAATGTTAATTATTTTACTAGCACTGTTAATCATCACATTAGTGTGACTGGATTCAGGAATTTGTCTAACCATTTGTTATTGCAATTAATTGCATTAATTTGCAACACAAAATCATGTGCTGCCTCTAAGCATGATTAGCTACTGAGGATATATTTTGGTAAGAAATTCTTCAGCAAGAAAAATTCAGTAGAAAGGTCCTTTCCATTAAGAGAAAATTTTTAACACAGTTTCTGCTAGCCACTTGAAATGCATATTTTTAACAACATGCACACAAAGGAACAGTTAATAACTAGCAGCATAGCTATCAAATTCTTCCTCTATCAATTGGCCATTTACATATGGAATCTAAACTTTCACCTCACATTCTATTTATTCAAAGGTGCAACAAAAAAACCCACTCAGGTATTATAATCAGTTTGATGTTATTAATTTTCTCTAACAAGGTTAAGGGAAAGCTGTGTTGTCAGTGGAAATCTCCATCCAGGAGATTCTTGGATTCCGTCTCTCTGCAACTATTCTAATGCTTCAGCAAACTAAATTTCAACTATTTTGGAGACCAGTACAGTAGAAAAAGCCACGCAGCACCAAAACCTGAAATTCATGCATATTCCTACCAACATTTGCTTTTGTCACATTGCACTAATAATCTCTTCATGCCTTGCACTGAAAAGCAATATCAAAACATCAGTGCAGTACGTCAATACTTATATCTAACCTCGGAAATCACCATCTAATCTTATAAAACAGCTCCTTTGGTAGGTTTTTTAATCTAATACAGATGACAAAAGCTCTCTATGACACATCACGTCTCTACAGGGATCAGCCAGGTCTCTTAGGCATAAGTGCTCACTCACCGACATAACCATACATGAGTTATGACAGCTCTACATTTATGCCAAAATAAGAATACTAGAAATATTTCATGGTAGAAAGATCTAATCCATGATATTATGGAGGAAATATACAAGTGAAATAGCCATTAACTTGTTCAGTTATCTGTGAGACTCTCTGAGTAGAACAAGTTTCTTCAGTGTGTTGTTCCAGCAACCCCCTAGAGAAGAAGCAGACCCCCCTTCTCCAGGGGACTACTCCTTGCTAGCTGTGATGTCTGTTCCTTCCCACTGTGTGGGCAATATTAGCTAGAAGGCTTCATGTCTCACACACAAACTTATTTTTTAAATTTTGTCAATTACTAACCATAGAAATTATTTGTACATATGTGTACTCTCTGAGAAATAAATTTCAAAATACAGCCCTGTGCGCTTCACAGATACTTTCAGACTTGTAAAATATAGAATTGCCTCATCTATCAACACCTCTCACAAGCTCTCCATCCTCATACTCTCAGGGAACTTTTCCTGTAACAGCATTGGTGTTTGAATGCTTGAAAAAAATGATAATAGGGTAGTATTAGAGGAGATGAGGAAAAGATACTGCTATAGCTACAACTGCTCGGTTTTACCCTTGATTTACATCAGCCTGCATGAGAAAGGATGACATAATCTGGTTCTAGAAATAAACGTCCCTGCTTGTAGAATGAATTATTACTCAGCATTAGTCAAGGGAGCACAATTTCCTATATCACACTGTTCAGGTATCTTGCTTGCTTTGTACTTTTTACTCCAGCGGAAAAAGTCCTTGTCTGTTATTACCAGTTTGCCACTTTTGCTCATTGCTGGGGTACACTTTCTTTGACCTTCCTTTTCTGGCTGAGATACCTGTGGAAGCCCTTCTTATTATTCTTTGCATACCTTGCCAAGTTCAGCTCCATCTGCACCTTGGTCTTCCTGACCCCATCCCTACACAACCAGGCAGCGTCTCTATACTCTTGCGAGGATACCTGTTCCTGCTTCCACTGCCTGTGCATTTCCTTCTTGCCCTTTAATTTGCTAAGCCTAGCAAATTGTGATGAACAAATAAAGGCTGGGTAAACTTCCAAGCACAAACATATATAAAGATGGGTCAGGAAATTGCTAAGCTGATACAACCAAAGGCAGTAATGATAACACCCATGTATCTGAACTGTCTAACAGAATCCTATCTGAACCAAATAACATAAAGTATATTTTGTAGTGCTTTTTCTCCTGGGAAGACCCATCAAAGTACAACATGCCTATATCAAACAAAGTTATTTTTACCCTTCATTAAGGCTTGCCACAGTAGTTGTCAGAGTCTTCTTTGTCAAATTCTTTTTCACACACACATGCACACAGACAAACAGAATTCTGCCTTTGCCTAGGGCTGATAACTGGTAATAAAGTAAACTTTAGTCCTAGTTTAACAGCCCATGCCAGAATGCAAGGCAAGCACACTAACAGACTTTCCTGGTATGAAATTGTCTCACCGTATTCATTCTTTCTGCATTTGCCATGTCAAGGGGCAATCACCTTCCTCACACGCTTACATCCTCTTCCCAAGCATTTCCTAATGGACGGGATGTTACTCAAGTCTTGGAGATGAAATCAGCAATGAAGAATGAAATTCATCAGGAACATCATCAGAAAACAGTGTGATGTTGATGAGAGATGTTGATTTCTCTGCAAATCAGTTCAATTTATAAAGGGAGCATGTGACACTAATAAATCCATTAAATAGAGAAAGTTTATGGTTTTCTAGAAGTTCTATTTTGTTTTTAACATTCACTTTTGTGGTTTAAAAAAAATTCTCTTTTTTCACAAAACCAAGAACTACCACAAATGTTTACGATGTCTGACAGAATCTTGACTGATCTCAGCAATATGAAATACGTTTGCTAGATAGGAGAAATAGATTGTAAAAAGAAACAGCCTGAAAGCAGTATTTTTACTTACGGCTGACATGGGCCATATATTCCTTCTGTTAGCTTCCTAATGACAGACAAACTCAAGGAGAAGTTTACCTTTGGAAGCTCAAGAAATATCCTGACGTGATGGAACTGATCTTCTTTTGCAGATATTCCTCCTAATTCCCTTCCCCCAGGGATAAACTACACATAATCTTTCTTCAGATTTTTTTCCAAATCACACAATATCCATGGGCTTTAAAATACCATTAAACTATTCAAAGTGGAAGAACTTCAAAGAATCAGTTGAAAGTTTTTGCCACAGGGAATTTGGGGTGTACAAGTGGGGATATAAAAAAGGATATTTTTCATCAAGCGCATTCCACAAAGAGCAAAACAGAGCTTCAAATGTAGAAACAACTTATTAAAAGTGAAGCATTTAAAATTTCTATATAACCTTCACCACACTGTTACATGGACTGGTAATGTTAATTGATCAGATTAACAAAGAACATGGATCTCAACATGTTCAATCCAAGAGGAATGGAAAGAGGAATTTGCATATAAATGCACTTTACAAAACGAATTAACATTTTTTTAAATCAAAATTGTTTTTCCTCAGGTGCATGTTGTATTTTCACGTTGCATACATCTAGGATGTTTCAACATCCAGGAATAACTCTCATCAAACATTAAAAAAACTTAAAGACATTCTGAATCCCTTTCATAATGAAAACAGATCCTGTCCTGTGCTTTATACCCATCCACAACAGGTTAACCTTAGAATCACTGATGCGTTTTTGAAACCTGAAAAACTGCAAGAGAAGAATAAAAGTTACTATAACATAACCCATAGAATGCTAGAAATTTTCATACTTGGATATCCAAAGCTGGCTCTATACACAGGTACAGATAACACCTTCTCACTTCACCTACACTACACTACAAGCCAGACAAGCATAAGCCAGCTCTACTCAGATGATTGTAGCCATGTCGGAACAGTGCTGTGCCCATGCAGACAGCCATGCCGAGAGTCAGGTTATATTAATTCAGGCTCAGCATTGTAATGACACACCAGGCTAGATCTAGCTTGTTTCTAGCACAGGAAGATTATGGAAGATTAATGTTTTTTGAGGATGATTGCTTACGCTGTGTTCTCCTCCAGGTACTCTCAGTTTGCAAAGATTGGTGGCTCCTGGGTTCAGCACACTGTTTTGTGAAGACGATTCTCAGATACCCCATTTTCTCCTTTTTACAGAGAACCTTGTTAATTCCAGTAAACCCAAGGTATTGAAGACCTTAGTATCTCTACCTCTCAATCTCTGTTCTCTAGTCTCAGCCTAGTTCGGTCTTTTTGGCTGGATTCACCTCACTTCATGCATCAAAAAGATAGCTGTTTAATCCAAGTACTCTTTTCAACTCCAATGGCCTTTCCACAGGATGGCATAACCCTTCTGAAATAGCTTTCTGACACAGAAAGAAAAAATCATCCCCCAATATCTCTGTTTGACCTGGCCACAGAAGGAGTTTAGGCTACTAAATTATGTTAGACATCTTACTTCCAGGTAGCAACAGTCAGCTGAGATGAATTCTACCTTCTCTACCTTCTCTAAGAGTGCTATCACTAAAATTAAGCTATTATTTCCCTCTTCACAAAGGTATTACAAAGCTAAATAGAAGAGTTAAATCATGAGTGTTTGTCCTACAATGATGGGACTAAGAAACAAAGACAGAAAGAGATAACTGAACATGAATTACATTTTTCTATCAAACTGTAACCTAGACCAGGAAATTTATAGCGAGCCTGGATTAGGATCAATTCAGATCCTAATCTGAACTAAAGAAAGGTGTGAAGCAGCAATTCCGATATCACAATCCTATTCCTGTATGCCATGTTTTGAAGAAGAAGGTTTATGCAGGGCCAGGGTATTAGCAAGTCCACATTTGTTAGAATAAGGCCAAGGACTGGAGGTGGGAGGAGCAAGGGGAAAGGATACCTTCAAATCAGGACATGGTCCAGCAATTTAGCAAGGGAAGCCAGGGTCACTGCTTGCTCTTGGACTTTGTTCCTTCCATAAGTCTAACAATGGCCAAAAAAAAGAATGTGGTCTCCTCAAGTGTGAGGGCTCAGGTAGACAAAAAACAGGTGTACACATAATCACACACACAGACATGAAGTGGATGTAAGAAGACAAAAATACATTGAATATGAAAAATATATACAGCTGAACATGTGCTTTCTATGGAAATAATTACTGGTGCAATAGCTAAGAAACATCAAGAGGTTTCACAGATGCATCCCATGCCTGTGGAGCACAGACACTGGTAGGTATCAGAGCCATGGTGGGTCAACACTCTGGGACTGCAGCTGCAGCAAGAAGGGTTTGGAGGAATCTCACTGTGAGCACTATTACTGAAGCTCTTATAAAGCCCCAGGGCTGAGGCCAACAGGGAAAGTGAGTTATACCAAAGGCAGAATTTCTACTTCTCCTCCTGCCTGAGTTTGCTCATTTTCCTGGGGCAGATATCCGTACAAAGTATTTTCTGAGAGAATCACAATAGCAAAAGTACCAGGCTCTCACATGAATTATGCAAATCATGCAAGGATTTATACTAAATTGTAAAGGCAGGGGATGCACAAGGAGGATTAAGTACAGGCTTGACATACACATTTGGTTAGCTTCCCATGCCTCAGCTGTTATTTCCAACTCTCGCCAGTCTTGGTTGCATCTGTTTTGGGCTTCTACAGCATACAGCCCAGTTTAGCATTATAACTGGAGTCCCACAGTCTCGAATGTAACACAGCTTTGTGACGACAGCAAGAATCCTTAAATCCTCCACTATCTAACGTTATTCTGTGTCATTAAACACTGCAGAGTGAGAATAACTGTGTGTATATGTGAAGAAAGGCAAGGAACAGTCCACCCTTTGAACAAGCCGCTTTAGAAGCGATAAAATGATCGTAGACTAGTTCTGACAGATTTGAGTCTCCCTCTTGCAGTCCTTAAGTCACTCTTGCAGGTCTCCCTCTCTTCTTCCTTTATCCCTTCTGTAAAGATTTTGCAGCATGTAATAATAGCAAAACTAACAGTGTCGCCTTCCTTCTCAGGGAAGGGCTTGCTTTCTTCTTTTGTTCCTTTCAACCATCTTAAGTTAAAGATATAGGAGCTTTGTTCTTTGCAGCCTGTCCCCTTCTGCTAAGTAGACTGGAACAGTGGAGTAAGTTTAGAAATCAAATGGGAGGAGCAGGTAAAAAAATGCATAGGGAGATAATCACATTAATATTTTTCTTTGGTAACCACGCTAAAATACAGATATTTTAGAACAGTCAGCAATTTGGAAGCCTAACACGGGACTGATGGTTTATAGCACCCTAGATGGCAGAGTAAGGGAAAATCTTATTCTGCAGTACACCAAGGCACTAACTTCTTGCCCTTGGGTAATATTAGGATGCCTGACAGCAGGCCAAATGGGATGCAGGGCATTGTATGACAGCTGCGTGTGTTTCCTGTGCTGCACCTGGCATTCACCACCATTCATCTCCCCCACCCCCTCCCCATGCCCTGCTGCACCACAGCTGTAGCAATTTGAAACAGATACGCCTCCAATAAACCAGGGCTGCTCAAAAATCACACCACTGAGCCCCTGAAGTTTGCAGCCACTTCAACCATTGAAGTGTGATTGGGTTCATCTGGGTTAGGTATGGGATGGCACAACTGGGAAAGGGAAACTAAATACACCAAGAATCAGGTCTGGAAAAAAAAAAATATAAGGCCAGAACTGTGGGAAGGGAATAGGAATTTCACAGAGAAATCAACTCAGGTTCAAAAACAAGGAACTGGGGAGAAAAAAAAGCCTGCTAAGAGCAGAAAGTAAGTGACAGAAAATGGAAACAAAAGGAATGAGAGGGCATTAAGGGAACAGAGGCAAAACTAAGACAGAAATGCAAAGCCAAATGTGGATAGAAAGGGGAACAGAAGAATCTGAAAATGACTTACAGAAGTAGGTTAAAAATCAGTCTTTCAATATCTTTTGCTTTGAATAAGATTAAAAAAAAAACCTCAAAACAAGTTTACTATTTTCCTATTAAAAAAAAGGAAAAAGGAAAGAGAAAAAACAAAAAAGAGAAAAGAAAAAAGTAATAAAGAAAAAAGAAAACAGAGAGAGAAGAAAGAAAGAGAAAAATAAAAAGAGAAAACGTTTTAGTTCCTTATAATCTTATTATACATAAGAACTATACCATCCCTGTAACTTCTCTGATAAGCCTCACCAAAAGGAAGATAGGAATATAGCAACAATGAGACAATAAGAAAATTGCACACAGGCTACAAATGTATCAACAAACACCAGTAATCTCCAATGGTCATGAAAGCATGCTGCGGGATGGTTCTCCACTGCACTGTGAACAAAAACCCAGAGCTGTCGAGGCTATGGCCCTTCTGCAATTCCAGGATTTCCCCAGTAACTGCAAAGGGAAGCCACAACCAGTCCTTTTAGACCGAAAACAGGAGCAAAAGATATACTGCACAAGTCTTGCCTCCACCGCTTTTTCTTTAATCAACCTAGTGTTAATCTCTTGTACTCCAAAAGGACACAAAGACCTTCATCTGGTACGTTTCTGTGTTTTCCAAACACTATGGCACATGCCAATATTGTGACAAGTGTAGCTTAATCCTCAAAATGATCTATCCTTTCCCAGATGGATGGGGAATAAGCTAATTTGCAATGGGGAAAAATGTCCTTTCCAGATCCCCAAACTGTCAAGAAGGCTGGGCAACACCAGAGACGCATCAATTAATGAAAGTCAAGGGATAAAACTGAGGGCTTCTAGCCTGAAACCCAACCAACACCATCTATGCCTGTGAAATCATGACTTCAGAATCTGCAGGATGCTTGCTCTTCTGTAGTTAGCAGGTACTACACAGGTCAACCACAACAGCATGAAAAATTCTTTACCAATGTTAGGAAAAAAGGATCAAAATTAGAAGCTGCATGTGGGACAGGGCATTGGTGCAGGACCTCTATGTCTGACATGGGAAGATCCTGGCACTGTGCGCAACAGTTAGCAACTGTGTGCAGACTGGGATCCAGCAACTGCAGCCAAAGGTTAGGGGTAAGAGAGACGTATTTTGAAGTCTAAACCAGTCATTTGTTTGGTATGCTTCATTATCTCACCTCCTCAACAGCAGCTTGCTCCTACACTTAACGGTGTGATCACTGGGGACAGTATGATTTCCAGATGTCATAGCAGGTGAAAAATAGTTTTGTAAGCTGCCCAAAAATGCAAGAAGAGGCAACAGACCTATACAATTACCATGACCACATCTATTAATGCACCAAAACAATAAAACAAATTTAGCTTTCTTTTACTCAAATCTGTTTATAGAATAAATTACCCCCCCAAAAATGCAATAGTAAATCAGTTTTAAATCTTTAATGTGCTAAAATAATTAACATTGTAGTAATCACTGTTCAGTGCCATCAAAACAACGACTACAAAAAAATACACCTCAGGCACCCGTTTTTATATGCTGCATACTCCCCTGATGTTCCTGTTTTGAATTCCATTTGAAAGTTTAGCCTCTGTTTTTGCAGCCAAACACACATATAAAATGTTTAATCAAGTGCATATTTACTGATTGATGATTTGTCACTAGGCAGGACAGTGGGAGGAACTGCAATGTTTAACTTTCCATCTGAGCCTGAGTGCAGACTATGAATTGCAACTTGGTTAAATCACCGTTTCTGATTAAATGATCTAATGAGCTCGCTCTCTTCTTGTGCTTCAAGAAGAGAAGACTTTCTACAGGAGTATCCTACTCAATAGCATGAGATGGGTTTACAGGCACAGGGATGGGGAAGCTCAGTAATGGCTTAGAGGGGTCAAAGGGAAGATTTCCATTTCTTCTGCTCACCACAGTGCTTTGCTTTCCACGCTGTTCTTTGAGCTTATCTCTTGCTTGTGCCCAGCCTGTAAATTGATCTATCCAGGCAAGCTCTTGTGCCTAGGCAAAACCCTTTTGAAGCCCAAGCAGATATGATCATGTGGAAACAGTTGTAAGGATACAGGTTTAAGGGAAATACAAGTGGCAGCGGCAGATCTGCAATTACGTGATAACTGTAGGATATGAGTGATGCATAGAAGAACCTGTAGTTCTGCCTGGATTTGCCCTGTAACAGGTCCTTAGATTTAGCAAGAAAATTGCAATAAAAAGAGATAGAGGAAGATAGAGAGGAAGCTATGATGAAACAAAAAGAGAATTTACTCCAGGAAGCTGAACAGTCAGATGCAGAAGTCCACGCCCTGGCTTCAGCTACCGCAGATCATACATAGAATTTTTTCCTAGACGGTCATATTCAACTTCTGCTCTCTTTTTTCCTTACTTGCATGACTTTTTCCAGTCCACTCTGCTCTCTTTTTCTCCTTTCTTCCTGAATTGTTTTAGTAATCTTTGAGCACAACGAGGCTGTGCCTGTAACAGGAACTTTTGGAGACAAAGCAGTACAAGCAAGAAAAGCTTGTAATAGCATAATTGTTTCAATAATCCCACTGAATTGCAACAATAAACACATACAGATTGTGTTTACCTCCTCAAAGGGGTGTAGCTCCAGCAAAAATAGTTCAACCATTTTAGGATAAAACTGACATGACCGCATAGAGAATCTCAATGCCTGGTCTGTCTCAAACCTGTTTGTGAAGCCTATTTTGTATTTAATTGAATGAGATTTTCTATTTGTACTACCATTACTGCTTTCTGCTTAAATGTGATCCATTGCTTGTCCCTGCTACATTTCAACAGTAAGAAATGTTATGAGTATATGGATTTTGGCTGTGTATTATAATAAGTAAAATAAAGAGAAGAGTCCCAGTCCCAGCGGTTGCTTAGAACTTGATCTGGAGTTCTGGGAATGACTCCAGAACCACCATCACGCTATCACCCAAAGTGTCTAGGTAGAAACAGATAAAATGATAAGGAAGCTGGCTGCAGAGTATGGAAGAACAAACTGAACATTGGGATCAAATGACTTTGACTTAACACTGAAAAAAACACTCTTAAAAGAGAGCAACAGAATTCAATATTATATTTAACAAGTGGTTTGTGCACTTCTTTGGTAGTGCCTCCTTTTTTTTTTTTTTAATAGCTTTCTTTTAAAGACAACAGCAAACTGCAGACATTTGAGAAAATTACAAAAAGGACCAAAGCTTTGGAAAATTATAAAGCGAAGTTATTCTAGGGAACAGAATCCAAGTTATCCAAAACCAAGAAGATGGAATGGAAATACATTGATCTCTTCTATGGCCATATAAAGACGCTAGCACAGAATCTGGGACTGGGATGGCATCTCTCAATGAGAAGTAATGGGATTTAGGTTAGATACGGATAAGACTGTGAAAATATGAGTTATGCAATGGAGCAAGTTGCTAATGGACGCTGCAAACTTCCTGTCTCTGCATATATTCAAGGTTATCCATGACATTCATCAACTTAAGAAGGTTTAAGAACAATTAAACAAATCCTAGATGACCACTCCAGGTCTGCTCCTTACAAGGATTTTATGTGCTATTTCAACAGAATGAATGACTTGTTTACTTTGTTGCATAGAAAGCATTAATATTCATTGCCTATCTGATGTTCACAGAGAAAGACAATCTTCTGAAGTTTACTATCAACCTGTCCAGGTGACTGGATTAGAAATAGTACTTGCAATATATAGAGAAGAGAGAAACTAAACATGGAAAATTCTAAATGGGGGTTGCACAATACATCATTCATCTTTTTAGGTTATTGGTCATACAGTAGCTTGCAGCACAAGACCGACGTCACCTACAGTAGAAAATAATTTCAATCTTGACTGAAAATACCTCATTTGTCCAAACAGGATAAGAAAGATAAGAAACAGCAGCAGTAGCAGCAGCACTTAAAGTGTTTTGAATGCAGCTATGTGATTTCTGTCTCTTTCTGGATCATCTTAGACATTTCTGCTCCCTGAGGCAATGACCTAAAACGTTGTTGTTCATTTGTGCCTGAAAGGTTAGCCAATATCTGGGCACTCCCAGGTTGTTTCTCTGAAGAGGGGATGGGGGTCAGTTACTTCTTTTAGGCAGTTCTGTTTATCTACAAGGAATGTACTCAATGCCTGCTTCTGTAACCATAGTAAGCTCAAACAAGAGGAGAATCCAAAAGCTGTCTTGCCAGTTCAGAGGCCTCCTGACAGTTCACTTTCTTTTGGCTTTCTATCAGGGCCACACTAGTGGTTCTCTTGCTCTTGTCTGGTTTTCTTGTTGCTCTCTGGCTTCTTTTCCCACCCACAGACAGACAGCTGCAGCTTCTGCTACCTCCAATGCTCTGGGGCTTGCATCCAGTCCAGTCTTCAGGCACAGTTTCCACAGCCTCAGTTGTTGCTAAACAAAGGCTCATTTAGTCGTTCCCCAATTTAATCTCAATGGCAGTTGTCCCACATGCCTACCAGGCCCAGGACTCAGCCAGGAATCAAGTATATGCTTCCCATCTAACTGCAAGCATAAAATTAGCGTAAGGTAGCTTCAGCTGCATGAAACACAAGTTCCCCTCAGGGAAAAAAAAAAAAGAAAAAAAATCACACACCCTCTGCCATATCTGGAAATGTAACTCTTACAGGCCCAGCACTATTTTCGCTTACATATACTATCATGCAGAAATAGACTGCTAGCTCTCAAGTCAACAGGCTCCTCCTTAATATTTGGTTTGAAAGACTGTGTGTCCTGTGCACTTCAGGACAGGAAGGATCCTGAACGCAATTGCTCAAGAGAAAAACATGCTTTTTCATGTTTACCTGTCATTAAGGAAAGTTTTCCTACCATTTACTTCACCACACAGCATCTCCTTAGGGACACTTGCAAAAAATTAAGGGAATGAAGATCTGGCATTGTCATGATCCAAAGCAAATTGAGGGATGACTTCCAATCACCTTCTTACTATATTCCATTTTTGCTGGCAGTTCTTCGAAAAACAGATGTACTTCAAAAGTGTATAAAAGTGTAGCTACATGCCAAAGTACACTAATAATGTACAATTGAAAAGGCACATGGTTGTGGTTTTGACCCCAAAGACCCTTTCCTGGACTAACAGCTGAAAAGCAAACAACTTAAAGTCTCAAATAGCTTCCTCCACTTTTTTGCAAATAACAAAGCCTGTTTCTCCTCCACACTTCTGTCACACATCTCCTATTTTCAGTCATATTTTTAATAAGAAATTTCCTAATACAGTCTTGGCTCCTTTTACTAGGTTGATAACAAGCAGTTCTATAGTGCTTATAAAGCAAGAATTAACAAAACCAGAAAGTCTGAAATTTGTACCGATTAGGCTTTTCTCGGGTGTATCCACATCAACCAAGTTACCAGAGCACTTGTTCAAAATTATGCCTAACTTCATCACTCTACATCGTTTGAATGCTACAAACACGTACTGTAGGATTTACGTAAGTGTATTCAGACACATGGCTGCCAGCACTTCCATGACATATCATATAGATCATTTCCTAGACTGCTTTCACACTGCATGCAGGGCTGACTAAAATCAATGTGCAAAGTAACCACAGTTTAGACAAGCCTCTGATGATTCCCCATGATGTTCATTTGTTGCTAAACTGCTGGAAAGACATTAGCTGGAAAGACATTAGTCAACTGTGAAAAGGACCACATTGCCCTCAGCCCCCCCATTCAAAAAATCTGCAACTAGGACAAACAGAGCACTTAAGACTGTGGAGTTTCCAGATTTGCCTGCAGGAGCCCTGTGTTGGTTGGAAAGCTTTCATCACGCCCCCACCATAGACTCAAGAACTTGCTCTTTGCTTTATAAACACCAAAATTATTATAATGAATTGTGGAATCACAATCATCCTTCCTACCCCAGAGAGCTTTTTGACACAGAATTTATCCTTTCAGTTTATCTCTTACAATAATTCATCCTCATGCTCTAAGAATGCTCTGGGTGATGATCCAAGAAGTCACCTCTCATCATGTCTCAAAGAACTGAGATTCACAGAACACTGCAAAGTCATGATTAGATTTGCCTCCTAAAGTGCCTCTGATAGTTGATCATATTAACACTGGAGCTGATGGTCTCAGAAATTCATATTCCAGAATTTGCTCCTTTGCTACCAGAGTCAGTATCTGAAGATAAAGAGACTATTTTTAACCTAGTTTTCTTCATACCTGTTATGCCAGTCCTATAGAAATAATACTTTTCTGCCATTCAGATAATTTTGTTCCATTTTGGAAGGGGTTCTGTTAGATAAATCTAAGTATTTACATACTGCCTATAGAAAACAATTTAGAAGTCAGGACATTATTTCTGTCTTGGAGTCTCACAGATATCTATCATTTTGGCCTACTGGCTTTTTAAAAAACCTCTTGGCTTTGGATTTTTTTCTGCCACACTCCATCTGGTTATCCTTTTCTGCTTCTAATCATCCTACTGAAAGTCATTCAGTCTTTTCCCATCCACTGTACTGTTTAATATCTTTGTCAGCGACATAGACAGTGGGACTGAGTGCACCCTCAGCAAGTTTTGTCAATGACACCAAACTGTGTGGTGTGGTTGACGTGCTGGAGAGAAGAGATGCCATCCAGAGAGAGCTGAACAGGCCTGAGAGGTGGGCCCATGTGAACATCATGAAATTCAACAAGGCCAAGTGCACGGTCCTGCATGTTGGTCAGGGCAATCCCAAGCACAAATACAGGCTGGGCGGAGAATGGATTGAGAGCAGCCCTAAGAAAAAGGACTTGGGGGTGTTGGCTGATAAGAAACTCAACATGACCCAGCAACGTGTGCTTGCAGCCCAGAAGGCCAACCATGTCCTGGGCTGCATCAAAAGAAGCGTGGCCAGCAGGTCAAGGGAGTTAATTCTGCCCCTCTACTCTGCTCTCGTGAGACTCCACCTGGAGTGCTGTGTCCAGCTCTGGGGCCCCCAACATAAGAAGGACACAGGCTGAGAGAGTTGGGGTTGTTCAGCCTGGAGAAGGCTTCAGGGAGACCTTATGGCAGCTTTCCAGTACTCAAAAGGGGGCCTACAGGAAGGATGGGGAGGGACTTTTTATCAGGGAGTGTAATGATAGGGATAATGTTTTTAAACTGAAAGAGGGGAGATTTAGATTACAAATTAGGAAGAAATTCTTTACTGTGAGGGTGGTGAGACACCGGAACAGGTTGCCCAGGGAAGTTGTGGATGCCCCATCCCTGGAAGTGTTCAAGGCCAGGCTGGATGGGGCTTTGAGCAACTTGGTCTAGTGGGAGGTGTCCCTGCCCAGGGCAGGGAGTTGGAAGAGGGTGATCTTTAATGTCCCTTCCAACTCTAACCATTCTGTGATTCCATGACTTAACAGAAACTTAACAGTTCTTTTTTTCTCTCTCTAGTATTTATCTCTCCCTTTTGCCTTCCTCCTCCATTTTTGCATTCTAAAAAAGAGGAAAAGAATCATCTTCTGTATGTTGGAACAGTGTTGGCATGACAGTGCTTCTGTACAGAAAAAATGTGTAAGGGACATGTCTCAGGGGGATATTCCAAACTTCAGTTCCTGCTTGGAACGCACTTTAATATCTGTGATATAGATGTGGAAGCATCATTTCTGCTAAAATCAGAGTGATGATCAGAGGTACTTCTCAATCTGCTAGTAATGAGCATCACTATAGAACAGAGATACCAGATTGTTAGGTAAATGCTACAAGACAGCTCATCTCTGAAACGTCATGAAAGAGAAGAGCTCTGTGTTCTTTTTTTTTTTTGCACCCTGCCTTCCCCCCCTTCCCCCCTCCAACCCCTTCCCATCCCGGTTCTTCAGCACTTGAAAAAACTGCTTTGGAAATAATAATGATTCTTGGTGTCAAACAGCTCAGGAATCTGACAAAAGTCAGAGGTGAGGAGATGTTTCCCTTAGCAGGCCCCTTGCCTTGATAACAGAGGAAAGGTCTGTTTCAGACCCTATTCAAAGTGTTTATTTAATTAATGCATTTCTTTAGGCTTGGACAAGCTGACTTCTAAGACACATTGCCTAATGTTTATTGAACGAAAAGGGCTTTGCCTTGCTAAATCATGTTTGTTGTCTTGGCACTTACTCAACAAAGAAGAATGGTAAAGAGCTGGAATTGCATCAGAAAACAACCTCTGAAGCCAGCTTTCTGTGATTGCTTTGAACTCTCACTCATCATTATTTTATGCACCCTATCTCCTTTCTGCTTATAAAAGGAGGGTAAGAAACAACACGAGTCTTGCCTTTAGGATTTTTTATTAAAGCTGCAACATTCCTGACTGCAACAGTGGATTTTCAAATTCCAAAGCAATTGTATAAATTAATATTCCATGTTTCTGTGGGCTATGAATGGAGCTGTTTGAAATGTTCTTAAGAAGGAGAGCCCGCATTCCACTGTCAGAAAGGAGAAGGAAGTTTCATGAGCTCTAGGCTCGCATTGCCCCACACAGTGATCTGTGACAGACCACTGCAGGCTATGGGTGAGAAATTTCCGACAGACTTTCTCCAGATCTATGTACTGCTGGACTGAGGAACAGAGAACCCAGTGACATATGCAGTGGAAGAGGCAAAGTTCTGGTCATCTTAAGATGTACCTACCCAGTGCGCAACACAGCCGCCAGGCCCCCAAAACATCAGAGGCACATCTGTTCCCCCAACACACTGTGTAGCAAATTCAGGGGTGAGAATGTAATGAGCCAGAGAACGAACATCAGGTTGGATCCATAGCATTTCTAACAACCCATCCAAGACTTTCACAGCCACAGGAACAAGTTTGGAAGCTTTACCCCCCTTCTCTGTTTTGCCCTTCTGCCCAGCTGCTACATGCTGCTTCTGCATTTGTGAGGTCAGATTTCCAGACAGATGTATATAGATCCGTCAAGATGTATACAGATCTGTCACTGTAATTCCTACAGGTGCCCAAAATAAAGAGAAGCCCACTAGCAGGTACCAAGAGAAAAAAGATGGTGGACAGCCTCACAAGGGGGAAACTCAAACTGTGTGTGCAGCTTGTCCAGCGTGCTCCCAGCACTCAGATAAGTATGGAACTATTGGCAGCTGAGAGCCTGGAGGTGTGGGGAGGATGCACACAGCAGGGCCAGAAGGGTGCTTGGGGCTGCCTCAGCCGGGGAGTTCAGGCCGGGTGTTGGCGGACCAGGGGCTGGGATCTCCACGATGGTGCGGGTACGGACAGGGGGGCACTGGCCACGGTTGCGGTGGGGCAGGAGGGGGGTGGAGGAGCATCCCTCAGTGTGCTGCCTGTGCTCCCCGCTTTCTCCCTGCCTCCTCTGTCTTAGTTTTCTATATGTGGCAGAAAGATTATGCTGTCTTTATGCTGTCTCCTCCCTTAGTGCCCGTGCTGGAGAGAGAGGGGCGGGCAGCAGGCACACCAGGGCAGGTGCAGGTGGGTGATGGGGATGCTCGGGGTGAGTTGTTCGTCATGTGCCTTTGTTGGAGCTGGGGCTGCAGCGAGGGGTGCATTTTGGATAGTGCGTTCACTTGTCCGTTGTGTTGTATTTCTTCCACCTGCCTTTAAACAAGCTCAGCCATGCAGGTCCCAGTCTGCCGAGCATCCCGCTGCTTGGAGATGCTGAGGTTTCAGGATTTGGGGACTGGAGAGGGACGGGAACTGTTCCCAAGCTGTCCAGGCGCACATTTGGATTCACTTGCAGGTTTGCAAACTGCACGTTGCATCCTAGACAGCAAATGGCTCCTGATGTGGAGTGCTTCCCGTGGATGTCACCTTCAGGGGTACCACAGGGTTTTCCCTGCTCTGTGCCTAAAATGTGTTCCCTTCTTGAAGCTGAGGTGGGTCAGAGGGTGCCCCCACAGGTGGGGGGGCAGTGCTGGCAGCACTCGTTTTCTGCAGGCATCTCACAAAGCTGGGCAGCACTGTGCCTTGGGTAGAACTGTCAGGGCCCAGGCGCAGCAGCGGGGTGCGAGCGCAGCACCCAAAGCATGACACACGTCAATGGCTGCTCAGCTGGAAAGAAGCAAGAAACAGAAACGCCGGTACACCTGTGAGGGCTCTGTCCTTTCAAGATTTTGCAGTTTTTGCCTGATGAGATTAATGTTGTTGGGCAGGAAGGCGGTGTGAGTTTCCCTAGAAAACTCACAGGCAAGAAACATGGTGCCCCTCCAGCCCTGGCCTGCTGGCCCCCAGTGTGGCTTGCAGTGGCGTAGCCACCTCTGTGCGGGCCCTGTCCGTGGCCCCGCAGCAGGGCCACTCGCCATGTTTACTCGCCATGTCCGCCTTGTCGCGCCTTCGACGTGCAGGTCCCAGTCTGCCGAGCATCCCGCACCGCACGGCGGGACAAAACGGCGCGGCCGCGACTCCGGTGAGCCGCGCAGCGCCCTGGAGTCAAACTCCACGTAAGTACCCGGTGAGGCACGGCCGTTACCGGGGACACAGCCCTGGAACTTCTGCCCTGCCGCTGGGCGGCCGCAGGGGGACGCTGTGGGGACGCCTCGGCTGCTGTGAAGAAGCCGCGGGTACGGCTGGTGCCGAGACAGGCTCGCCTACAGGAGGTACGCCCCCAGCCCGGCGCAGGCCCCTCCCCTCCGCCGCTCCACCGCCCGCGACACCCGCCCCGCCGGTGCCGCCTCACCGGAGGCAGGCCGGGCCGCGCGCGACGCCTGGCGGCGGCGCGCGGCACTGTGGGCCCTCCCGCAGCCAATCGCCGCCGCCGGGAGCGCTGGGGGGCCGCCCGCCTGCGCCGCCGCGATTGGCCGCCCGCCGCTGAGTGACGGCGGGGCGGAGGCGGGGCGGGGCCACCTCTCCCGGCAGACACGTCGCGGGGCTTGTCGGACAGGCCGGGCAGCCAATGGGAGGCGGCGGAGCGGGCGGGGCGGGCGCTGTGCGCTGGGCGACGCGGGGCCTGCGGGCTGCTCAGGGCTGCGGGCGGCCGCCGCCCGCCTTCCCTCACGCCTCAGCTGGCTTACCGGCTCCTTCCCTTTGTGTTCCGCTGCCGCCATGCCGCGCTGCCCCGCGTCCGCCCCGCTGCCGCCCGGCGGCCTCCGCTCGTCGCCGCGCCGCTGAAGGAGGGGGAGGAAGAAGAGGAGGAAGCAGCGAGGAGGAGGTTGCCCGCTCGCCCGCCGCCTCATGCCGCCACCCTGTCCCGCCGCCAGCCCGCGGACCTGCATGGACGGGCATGGGGAGAGCTGCGCCTTCCCGCGCCCCCGGGGCTGAGCTGCTGCGACGCCGCGGGCCGCCCCGCCCGTCGCTCGCCGCCCTCGGCCTACTCGCCGGCCTGGGGTTGCTGCTGGGCTCAGGTACCGGGGCGGGCCGGGGCCCGGCGGGGCGGAGGGGCCGCGGGGCAGGGGGCTGGGGCTCGGCGGGGACCGCGTGGGCGCGTCTCCCCTTTTCCCCCCCTCCCCACGCGTGGGCGGTGTGCGGGCAGCGCCCTGCGGCGTGCGGGGCGGGTGGCGGCGCGGCCCTGGAAGCCATGGGAGTCCTGTGAAAATGTTTCCCTCCAGCTTGAGCGTTTTTGTATATATTTGTCGTTTCAGTGAAATAAATTGGAGGGAGAGGGTATCTGCTTTTAGTCAATTTGCTGTTCCTTCACCCCTTTTTGTACCAAGAATCTGCTGGAAGCAGCAAGAATATTTCCTAAAGTTGCAAGAAAGTGTGGAGGGACAGATTTATTAGACTTACTAGATAACTTGACTGACTTGCTTAGCTAGACTAATTTATATGTGATTAAAATACTATCACAAATCATAACTGAAGGGAAATACATGAAAATTTTTGATGCTTTGAAAGTCAGGCTCTGAATCAGTGTGGCTTGTGTCATTTTGCTTGGCATAGATCTTCTTTGTTTGCGTCTCTGAAAACACAGAATTTGATTGTCAAGGTGTTTTTTTTTTTATTTTCCTGTTCTTTTACAAAGCTACATATGGCTTGCACAAAGATCAAGTGACAAACTTACTGCTTACTTATACAATTTACGGTCATGCTTGGGTACAGGTTAGAGACTTCCTGGTTCTGCTCTGTGTTGTCTTGGGATTTTGACAGGAGATTTGTGTTAGCTACCCATCACTGGCAAAACACGTTGTCCTTATAAATTCATAGTTTGGCTACTCAGAGTAAGTCATGGGAGTACTGACTCATAGGAGGGCCAGCTAAGGGGCAAGCAAAGAAATGGCTAATATTCTCTTGATGCTGCATGAATTGCAGAAAACAACTGTGTTTAAAAATGAAAAGTGATATGTTACTATTCAGTCCATTTTCCACTCCTTGTGTCTCAGGAGTTTAGGAACATTTTGATTAGGCTATTGAAATCAGACTGGACCCATGCCTCTTTTACTTTGAGGATGCACAAAGCAAGTGCGAAGTGTTGTAAAGAGGAGTTTGAGGGGGGGGGGGAAGAGTATCTGTTAGGGATATTGTATTTTCCCTTTTTTTTCCACACTTCTGTGTATCTTTGTAAGCGTTTCTGTGGTGTTCAAAAATCTGCTTGATTGAATGACAGTTTGAAATTACAGATTAATGAGTTCACAGCTGAATTTTATAGGTCATAAAAGGAACAAATAAGCACAGCATGGTTTTAGTAGATTGTTTTGGGTACTCTGACAGCTATTGCATGAAGTGTTGCACACACTCTCTATGAAGGTCTATTCTGTTATGGCAGTTTTCAGTTCTTTGGATGGGAGGGAACCCGATCTCTTCGTTGACTGGGGTCCTCCTAGTTTTAACCCCTGTGGAACGTGTGGCTCCATTTCCTTTAATGCAGCTTGCAGTCTTGTTCATTTCATTTCTGCTCCTCATGAATTCTTGTGTAAAAGCTACTGGCATTGTTAACTGCCATGAGAATCTGGAAGGATTTCAGATCATGACAGCGAGAGCCGTGGAGGAGGAGAGGGCTGTAAAACTCCAGTTTGCTTGCTGGGATGGTAATAATGCTTTCTTTGCAGAAATCAGGTGGCCAGATAAGGTCTAACTGGTTTGTTCATGTAAACTGAACTGTGTACCTATTGCATACATCTGATAAATACTTTAGGTTTTCATGGGAAGAAGGTTTCGTTGTCCCTTGTCTTATTATTGAATTACACTGTAAGAGGTACTGCTGTTGTAGTGTATGGATTCCTTAGTTGGCACTTCAGACAGCTGTGGATTTTCTCACTCATTAGTCCCAGAAAGCGAGAGCAGTGAAGCTTTAGCTATGGCAGTGCCAGGGAAATAAAGCAAACTGAATTTATGGTGTGCACACTTCCCTACCCTGCTTTCTATGAAAAGAAACTTTGATTTCTGTTTCATCCAGTCTGGTTTTGTCTAAACGTATATCGCTTGCCCCTTTACCACATCCTTCTGGGGGGCAGGATTTTCTTTAAAAGTTCAGTAACTTGTGTAAATAGGTGAAAGACTAAATGGAGACTAGCTTATTGACTAAGTGATTAATTTAAGCACAGAATTGCATCAGCACCTTGATGCCTGGAAATAAATGCTGGGCTCATACTTGGCAGGAGTTAGTGCTCTTAATTTCCATCTGCACAATACCAAGTAGTGGATTAAGTCATGCATGGGTCATCTCAGCCTTCAAGGTGGTCTGTATTGCTATCTTAATGCCTCCCAACCCCTTTTCCTCTATTATATATTGTTTCCTGAACGGGTGAGCACTGTAAGTTGTCTTCAGGTTGTTTTCTACAGTCCTTGTGGTTGTGGAATGGGGTATTGCAATCTAAGAGGCTTGCTTGATTTCTCTGTGCCATCTGTTTTGTGCTTAGGTGACTGCCAGCTGCAAACATCTTGTCGAATCCAGAAATGCACCACCGATTTTGTGTCCTTAACTTCATATCTAAACTCGGCTCTCGAGAGCTTTGATTTGGAGTTCTGCAAGGCCCTGCGAGCGTACTCTGCCTGTACCTATCGCAATTCCAAAGTATGCCGTGGAAACCTAGACTACCATTCTGCAGTGCTTGGGATCAGCGACCTCATGAGCCAGAGAAACTGTTCCAAAGATGGACCCACATCCTCCACCAACCCTGAATTGACCCACGATCCCTGCAATTACAGTGGCCACACAGAAGCCAGGAAACATCAGGGAGTGGAGAAGACTCCTCCTCCTACTTACCTATTTTGTGGCTTGTTTGGTGATCCTCATCTGAGGACTTTTAAGGATCACTTCCAGACGTGCAAAGTGGAAGGCGCTTGGCCCCTCATAGACAATAACTACTTATCAGTGCAAGTGACCAATGTGCCCGTGGTTCCAGGATCCAGCGCTACTGCTACAAATAAGGTATGGATTATTCTTAAGCACTGTGCATGCATACTGAAGTAAAAGGTCAAGACAGCAGAGTAAGTCACTTAGCCCTTAACAGTGAAGAAGTGGAGCAACTTGAGAATCTTCTACGCAGTAGTCTAGGAAATTAAAACTGTTAGCCTCTTCTTTTCTGCGAATCAAGCAGAACTTAAACCGAGTCCTTTTCTTACTTCTCCCCACCACAAGAAAAGCCTGTACATACCACAACATAAGCCTTTAAGGATACTAAATGTAATGCTTTAAAACAGTTACCAGATTGCAGATTGATGTACTGACTAATATCAGTGCTTGTATGAATGAGGCAAATTTTCGCATTTGCCAGAAACCAGAGGTTGGACTGATACATCACTGAAATTCAGAATCACGTTTTCTTAACTTGTGCCTGTTTCAAGATCAGTCTGCATCATGAATGAATTCTGAGGAGTATAAAATGAGGGAATGAGGCTAACCTGAGTAAGCTTTGCAAAAAAGACTTAGGTCCCTTGAAATCTACTCCAGTGTCTTTTTTTAAAGACTCTTAAGTACAAGAAAAAGCTGCATTTCATAATCTGCGGTAAGTTTTTATCCTCAGTTTTGCTGAAGTCTTGCAGAGTCTTCTTAATTTCTTCCTGATAATTCTGGAGGAGGACTGTGAGAGTCATCTTGTGTACAAATTGTGTGGGTGGCTAGGGTGTGATGGTAGTAGATAGTTGATCTTATCTTACCCTTTAGCCACATTCTGAAAATGATTCACTATGGTAGCATGTTATGCTGGTATGTGTCTTTTCAAACCAAGGGGAGAACTTCAGGAGATAAATATCTGTATGTACTGGGGGAAAGTATGGGAGTACCTGCTGTCTTTATTTATTCTCAATGTTTTTGTGTTTTTCTTTGACTTGTCATTCTGGAAAAAGTGGTAATACACTTCTCTCTTTTACAGTAGTGGTTTAACATCCCTGCTGTCGCTCGAGTACAGCTAAGTGTGCAGAAGCAATTAAATAAGATCCATGGTTTGGGATATTAGAAATGTCTCTAATGCTAATATCTGTTACGTGTGGTACGGCCGTTGAGTTTTTTCATTCTTTGGCAGGTAATCAAACTTATCAGCATACCCATTTGTAGGAGATGAAGGTTGTTTGAATGTACAAGTAGGTTAGCAAGATAAGGTTTAATATTTCTAATGTACCCTCTTGTCTCCTGTATCTCCAGCTACAAAAGGTTCAGAAAAGGCTGGTTAAACTACACTGCCACTGCTGGTTTCATTCCTGTAACAGTTTTCTCTGCAAGTATTCCGTTTTTTTGTTGTGGCGATGGACTGTCGTTTGCTGAGTATATGTTCCTAGTTTTGGCCATAGGGTAGCTTAAGGCACCTTTAAAGTGGTGCGAAGAGAAATTCAGTTATTTTTATCTACATGGTGTTTCTTCCCTAGCTGAGAGTGTGCAAATAGGTCTTCTATCTTCTTCATAAGAAAAGTTTCCAGAAGATTATCCATGGTTAATCGTGCTGCTTTTTCACTGCAGATATTTGAGGTAGGTGTTTAATGGGAAACGATAACAAAGGTTTGTGCTGAACTTAATTGTGCAGAAGTTAAAGCAAATACTAAATTGCTAACTAGCCTACTTAATCCAATCTAAAGCAGACCTAATGAAAGCAAAGACAAAAAGAGTAGAAAATTTAGTTTCTCCTGAATGCACTTTTTTAGGGAAAGTGATTTAAGAAGCTGTAGGAACAGAATATTTAATCTTCACACCATGTGCAGTGTGCTTTTGAAAGGGGCATATCATCACTTGCCCTTGTAGATAGTTATTACCTTGAAATTTATTGTAGTTTTCTGGTGTACCAGGCATTAAGGGCATCAGCAACGAAGGGATCATGATGTGTACAGTCAGTTATCTTGTCTCACCATGACCTATGAGACTTGAGTAACTCTAATAGTCTGAGGGCTATCCAGCAAGTTTGTAAAGGACATGAGAATGCCAGGAGGGGACTTGAAGAAAGAATGTGAACAATAAAAGTATGTTCCCTTCCCCCTGGCACATCTGGGAGATAAATACGAAAAGCAGGAGAACTCTTCCTTTAATTTCTTAATTGGAAGGGTACATCCTCTTGTGGGAGTTGTGCATTTATTCACAAAATGTTCTTGGCAATTTGTTTGTAGGTGTTTTGCATATTTGTGATGCCCATAGTAACAACATCTGTTTCTTCACAGTGAACAAAGCTATTGTATGTTCTGTGGTCTAGCTGAAACTTGAAAATCCAGGGTTTTTTGAGCTTGTCTGATCTGTTTATGCCCCTTAACATAGGATCCTAGGGCCTTTCAGATGGAGAATGAATGATCATCACCAAGTAGATGGGAAACTGAGTTCCGTCTCTCCTTTCTTTTTCTTTCTGATGGACTTCCTGTATGAGTTTCGGGAAGGTCACTGGCATCATTGTCCAGTTATAGATAAAGATCTTCCCTGTCTTGGGAGCTGTTTTGGGATTTTGTGAGAATAAATGGCTACTATGAGGGGCTGTAGAGGGAGTAGGTAGTAAGGGTATTGTAGAATGCGTTATATAGAAGGGTTTTTTTTTATGTATTGCATGCTTTATTTAGGGGGGTACAAAGTCTTTATTGGCTTTCATTGCTGTGACACGTGTTCTGGGTATCATTAGTGTAGTTGTCTGTGAATAGCAAATGAGGCTGAAATACTTGGGCTTGCCGATAGAAAACTTTCCTTCTGGTTTGCAGGAATTGGAAATGGGAGTTTTTCCTATCCTGGTGTTTTGTCGTGGATGGCGTGAGGGTGAGAGAGTGACTAGAAGGTTAGAGAAGGCAAAAACTACAGAGCTGTTCCTGTAGTGGATTTACTGGGCATAAAGCTTTGAACCTGGGAATCGGTGGTGTTAGCAGGGTAGGGTATAAGTTGGGTTGGGTATAAGCATTCTTTTTCCCCTGAGTCAGAACACTTAAATATCTTTTGCAGCATGGTTTCCATTGTTGCAGGAAATCACTGCAGACTGAACACAGTGTACTTAGTCTCCTTTAAGTAATATTAAAACATTTGTCTTCTAGTTACCATTCAGTTTTTCTTTTTAAGTAAGACAATCAGATAGCTGATCATGCGTGATTAGTTTTTTTGTCTTTGTGATCATCCTGCCGAAGGTAAAGATGAATTTATCTTTATTTCTCAGAAGTAGTACATACTCCAGTTTTGTTGGAGGACATCACAGAATCATTTAGGTTGGAAAAGACCTTTAAGATCATCTAGTCCAACCATAAGCCTAGCACTGTGAAGTCCCACTAAACCATGTCCCTAATGGCATATCTACACCTCTTTTAAGTACTTCCAAGGATGGTGACTCAACCACTTCCCTGAGCAGTCTGTTCCAATGATTGACAACCCTTTCAGTGAAGAATTTTTTACTAATATCCATTCTGAAGCTCCCCTGGCACAACTTGAGGCCATTGCTCTTGTCCCATTGCCTATTACTTGGGAAAAGAGAACAACCCCCACCTTGCTACAACCTCCTTTCAGGTAGTTGTAGAGAGTGGTAAGGTCTCCTCTCAGCCTCCTTTTCTCCAGGCTAAAAAAACCCAGTTCCCTCAGCTGCTCCTCATAACACTTGAGCTCTAGACCCTTCACCAGCTTCGTTGGTTGTCTTTGGACGTTCTCCAGCACCTCAGTGTCTTTCTTGCAGTGAGGGGCCCAAAACTGAACTGAGAATTCAAGGTGTGCCCTCACCAGTGCCAAGTACAGGGGGACAATCACTTCCCCAGGCCGGCTGGCCACACTATTTCTGACATAAGCCAGGATGCTGTTGCCCTTCTTGGCCGCCTGGGCACACTGCTGGCTCATATTCAACCGGCTGTTGAATGACACCCCCAGGTCCTTTTCTGCCGGGCAGCTTTCCAGTTACTCTTCCCCAAGCCTGTAGCATGTCATGGGGTTGTTGTGACCCAAGTGCAGGACCTGTCACTTGGCCTTGTTGAACCTCATACCATTGGTCTTGGCCCATCGATCCAGCCTGTCCACATCCCTCTGTAGAGCCCTTCTACCCACAAGCAGATCAACACTCCCTCCCAACTTGGTGTCATCTGCAAACTTACCGAGTTTCGCTGGTGTAAAGATAAACAGTGGTCTTTACTGGTGTTCAGGGCAGCCTGTCCTTACTAGAGATGGTTTTGTAGGATAAGCTGTGCCATTTTGTCAGGCATTAAATTGTTTTCTTGTCTGTGACGTTTGTGGGGCTGCCGGACAACTGTTACAGACATTTCAGTGCTTTCCAACGCCTGCTGTTAGTGGGTGGAGAGGAAAGAAGAGATGTATACATACTCCGCAACATCTATCTGATTGTCTTTAAAGCCTCTGTGGGTCTCTTGGTGGCAGTAGGACAGAGAATAAATCAACGATTTTAAGTGGCAGTTTTTTCTCAGATACGGTGATGGGAGTTAAGTGTTAATGTTGTGCCCTTAAACAAGCTTTACTTTCATGTTTGTTGCTGTATAAGTTTTATAGGCCTACTGTGGGGGGAGAACCTTTCTTTTTGGGTTGTCCACCTGAGCAAAGGAGGTGGAATGTTTTAGATGCAGTTCCCATTGATTAAGGATGCTTAAGTTCTGGGTAGTTTGGAAATCAATCAATAGTAGATTGATTTCTAGAGTGATTTATGAACAGTGACCTTGCTTAACCACATTCAAGAAACGCTTTCCAGAGTGATTTTGACTTTCCTTTTGGAAATTATCTAATGCCAGACTGTCTTGTTTGCAGGTTGACTTCCTCTGTATTTTTCTGTTGTCCATGGAATTCACACACCTTCCCTTCCCATCTCCTTCTCTGACATGAAATCAGAATGTGTTATGATAAAATGTCTTGTGATGCTTCCATTCCACAGAAGCGGGCTGCTGAAGTACAGCAGGCTGAAGAGGGATTGCTGTATTTAGTTTTGTAACACTCCTGGCAGTTCTTCCTTCTGAGAAGTTGGCCCCAGCAGCTTCAATGAGACAGTCCCTAAATCTTCCCTGGCCAGTTTACCCTCACAGTTGCCCTCCCCACCCCCAATATGCATGGAAGAAGCAAAGTGGCTTTTGCCACCTCTTGCTGCTGTCCTTGACTTCAGCAAATAGTGCACCACAAAAGCATGGGTATATGGAGAGGAACGTGAAGAAATCCTGCTTTGCATGATGCCTAGTGCTATTTGATGGACTGCGCAGTCATTAGGATTTGAAACGCAACTTTCAGTTTTGTTTCATCCCAAAAGACCTGCTATGCATATAAAAAGGAACTAGCCTGTGATGTAACTTGAAATGAGGCTATTGAATCAAAATTTCACAATGCGTCCTTATGATTTTCCCTTATTAAATCTCTCTACTTCCACCTTTTGTCATAGGTGATTTTTCAGTAGGTGATAAATGATACTTGGTTTCTGAGGTAAACTCACATGCTTCACACCTGTTGAAGGCCTCTGGAGAGGGAAGCTGTGACACTTTCAGTTGGTGATTGGAAGGTTATTTAATGCGTTCAAGTTTAAATTTTCCTATATGTATGTATGAACTCTAAAAACTTCTGGATAGCATTGCAAGGCCCCTTTAGAAATGTCATGTATGCTATGCAGTTATCTACCTATGAACTTTTAATAGCTGCCATTCACAGATCACTTGTTAAGTCCTTTGCAGGCTTCCCAAGGGTATTTGGTAGGCTGCTGGTATCATAAAACACCCGGCTGAAACATATCCCGCCTCTTCTCCAGTGCTTGATGAAATCATTAGTAAATCAGGGCTGTGTTTTTCTTTAAACATCCTTCCCTCTCTTTTCCCATAGACTGAAATGGTGCATAAGGAAAGCATCTGAATGTTTTCTCATAGGCACGAGGTAGGGCATGCAGACCTATGCTGAAGATAAAGCTGAGAAGCATGAATAGCAGGGTGTTTCTTCAGCTGCATCAGAGTGCCATTTCAGCAGTCTGCTTCACCTACTGTGCTTTATGCAGACTTACAGACATGTCACTAGATAGGCAAACGGTGGGATCTCCTCTGCTTCCCTGCTGCTCTCTGTTAGGAAAAGAAGTGCTCAGTAGGAAAATCTAAGGTCATAAGAGACATGGTGGAGACACTCTTTCAGTGCACATATTCCACTTTTTGGGGATTCGGTTGTTAAACACTTGCATAACATACTGGTAATCAATATTTCCTGCTTCTACCTCGCTTTCCTTGTTATGTACCTGAATGCTGACTGTAACCTTTTCAAGACGTGCATTGTGGCCATCTGTGCTTGGAGTAGTAATTGGGTAGGATGGGGTGAGTCTGTTAATTTTAGTAGCACCCTGGGTCTTCAGCAGTATGGAGGTAGGTTCTGCATGACTGCATGGTGGTACAAGCCCTTGCCTGAAAGTACAACCCAGTCATGACAAACGTCTGGGGAGGAAAATGGACTTGGGAACTATTACAGTAAAATTGTGAGTAAAACTAGGCAAGATCAAAATCTGTCCATAGAAGGACAGGAACCTTCTGTCTTTCTATGTAAAAAAACAAACAAACAAAAAAACAACAACCAAAACAAAAGAACAACCAACAACTTTCAGATTTTTCCACAGTCACTGCCTGTTCAGTAAGTAGTGTCACCTTCTTGTATGTAGTATTTCATATCTTGTTTTTTTTTTTAATATCTGGATGAAGTCTAATTCTTAGGGAGGTTTTGTCTGAACTCTTCCCTCAGGAATTTTGCCTGTAGTAGGTGTAGAAGACTTGAATGCCTGAAATTGCATTTCTAGATATAGGAGTTGGATTTGTGCCTTGTTGTGGAAAGGCTAGACTGGGTTAAAGATGTTACGAGAAAACTTCCTACTCTGGTACAGCACTCGGATTGTTATCCATTATTGCTTTATCATGTAGGCAGTGACAAAGTTGCAATAAGAAATCCAGGGACAATGAAAAGAGACTTCAGGGACTTGGGATGACTGGTTAAGGGATCAGGAGCACAAGTGGTTTTTTCCTCTATCCTTCCAGTTGCAGAGAATGATGAGGGAAGAAACAGAAAACCCCAGCTGATCAATATCTGGCTCTGAGCCTGGTGTCGCTGGCAGAATTTTATGGTTTTGATCACACATAGGTCTACATGACACCAGGCCTGCTGGTGACAGATGGGGTACACCTTTCTCAAAGGTGGGGATCTGTGCACAAGAGTTAGCAGGGCTCATTGAAAGAGCTTTAAATTAGATTTGAAAGAGGAAAGGGATAAAACCAGGCTCATGAGTGATAAGCCATGGAGCAGTGTGGCAATGTTTGAAGGGTGGTGTGTTAAGTAAGGTCCTTCAGTCTGCTCCATGGTGTGCTGAGTACACTGGAGCACATTTGAAATGTCCTTGTATTAATGCATCCAGCACCTTAGTGGGGCTAGGGGATGGAGATCCACGTGGTAGCAAAGACGCAAGGGTTGTTGATACCTTAGAAACCACAGAAGAGCCTGAGAACAGTCACATAGGAATTAGGGCTTCTCCCCCACAAAAAGGTGGCAGGATCAATGGCCCAACTGAAGTGCATCTACACCAATGCATGCAACATAGGCAACAAACAGGAGGAGTTAGAAGCCATTGTGAAGCTGGAAAACTATGATATAGTTGCAATCACAGAAACATGGTGGAATGACTCACACAATTGGAGTGCTTCAGTGGATGTCTGTAAAGTCTTCAGAAGGGATAGGCAGTTAAGGAGAGGTGATGAGGTAGTCCTGTATGTTAGGGAGTGTTTTGACTATCTAGAGCTTGATGATGGTGATGAAAAGGTCAAGTGTTATTGGGTAAGAATCAGAGGAAAGGCCAATAAGGCAGAAATCGTGGTGGGAGTCTGTTATAGACCACCCAACCAGGATGAAGAGTTGGATGAAATATTATGTAAGCAGCTGGGAGAAGTCCTGTGATCTCTAGCCCTTGTTCTCATGGGGGACTTCAACTTGCCAGATCGCTGCGGGAAATACAATGCAGCAGAAAGGAAACAGTCTAGGAGGTTCCTGTAGTGTGTGTAAGATAACTTCCTGGCACAGTTGGTGACAGAGCCCACTAGAGAAGGTGCCCCACTGGACCTGTTCTTTGCAAACAGAGAAGGGCTTATGGGTGATGTAATGGTTGGAGGCCATCTTGGGTGTAGTGATCATGAAACAATAGAGTTTTTGATTCTTGGAGAATTAAGGAATGTGGTTAGCAGAACTTCTGCCTTGGACTTCAGAGGGCAGAAGTCTTGTTTAGTGGCCTGTTTGACAAGAGTCCCTTGGGAGGATGTCCTGAAGGGCTAAGGAGTTCAGGAAGGTTGGACATTCTTCAAGAAGGAAATCTTAAAGGTGCAGGACCTAGCTGTCCCTATGTGCTGAAAGACGCGCCGATGGATGTTTCTAGAAATGCGTTCACAATAGAAGAAGGGCTAAGGATTATCTCCATCCTTTATTGGATGTGGGGTGTAAACATAGAGACAAAGGATGAGAAAAAGGCTGAGGTACTTAATACATTATTTGCCTCAGTCTTTAATAGTAAGACCAGTTGTTCTCAGGGTACCCAGCCACTGAGTGGGAAGACAGGGATGGGGAGCAGAATGAAGCCCCCATAATCCAAAGGGAAATGGTTAGTGATGTGCTACACCACTTAAACACACACAAGTCTATGGGGCTGAATGGGATCCACCCAAGGGTACTGAGGGAGCTGGTGAAAATGCTCACCAAGTCACTCTCCATCATTTATCAGCAGTCCTGGCTAACTGGGGAGGTTCCAGTGACTGGAGGTTAGCAAATGTGCTGCCCATCTACAAGAAGGGCCAGAAGGAAGATCTGGGGAACTACAGGCCTGTCAGTCTGACCTCGGTGCCAGGAGAGGTTATGGAGCAGGTCATCCTCAGTGCCATCACATGGCCCATACAGGACAACCAGGTGATCAGGTCCAGTCAGCATGGTTTTATGAAGGGCAAGTCCTGCTTGACTAACCTGATCTCCTTCCGTGACAAGATCACCAGCTTACTGGATGATGGAAAGGCTATGGATGTTTACCTGTTGTTTAGTAAAGCCTTTGACACCGTTTCCCACAGCATTCTCCTGGAGAAACTGGCTGCTCATGATTTGGATGAGTGCACTGTTTGCTGGGAAAAAAACTGGCTGGATGGCCAGGCCCAAAGAGTTGTGGTGAATGGAGTTAAATCCCATTGGTGGCTGGTTACAACTGGTGTTCCCCAGGGCTCAGGCTTGGGTCCAGTTCTGTTGATATCTTTATCGCTGATCTGGATCAAGTGCACCCTCAGTAAGTTTGCAGATGACACCAAGTTGGGCAGGAGTGTTGATCTGCTTGAGGGTAGAAGTGCTCTACAGAGGGATGTGGACAGGCTGGATCGATGGGCCGAGGGCAATGGTATGAGGTTCAACAAAGCCAAGTGCCGGGTTGTGCACTTGGGTCACAACAACCCCATGCAACACTACAGGCTTGGGGGAAGCGTGGCTGGAAAGCTGCCCAGCAGAAAAGGCACTACGAGAAAGATATTGAGGTGCCTGAGTGTGTCCAAATGAGAGCAACAAAGCTGGTGAAGGATCTAGAGCAGCTAAAGGAACTGGGGTTGTTTAGCCTGTAGAAAAGGAGGCTGAGAGGAGACCTTACCACTCTCTACAACTACCTGAAAGGAGGTTGTAGCGAGGTGGGTGTTGTTCTCTCTTCCCAAGTAACAGGCAATGGGACAAGAGGAAGCAGCCTCAAGTTGTGCCAGGGAGGTTTAGCTTAGATATTGGTACAAATTTCTTCACTGAAAGGGTTGTCAATCATTGGCGCAGACTGCTCAGGGAAGTGATTGAGTTACCATCCGTGGGGGTGTTTGAGAAACAGTGGTGGACTTAGTAGTGTGTGGTTAATGTTTGGACTTATTTAAGAGTCTTTTCCAACCTAAATGATTCTATGTTTTTATGAAATGCGTAATAAAATAGTAACATATAGTCAGACCTAGGGTATTGTAATTGCATTGTGGTACTAGTGAAGACTAGTACGAGAACTCAGAGTTGAAAGTGTTGCTTTTGTTGAAGCCACAAAGGTCAGGCACCTTCTACAAATACATGAAGGTCTTCTAGAAATTTCACTTTGGTAGCTCAGTAACACCATTCTTGAAAGGCTTTGCATATGCAGTGGGATTTAAGCAATCTTTGCGATCAGTATACTCAGTGGGGATGTTGTTACTGGCATCAATAGGAGTGGGGCAATGAAGTACAAAACGAAATCTTTCAAATGCACATTGAATATATGTGTGTGTGTGTGGCTGTTTGGTTTTAGTACCCTCAGTGTAGCTGATGTTTGTATATTTTATCTTTAGGTAAGTCTCAGGAATGACCTTACTTTCATCTTTTAGGGTTCCTTACTGGAGTTGCTTAAGAGCTCTGTATGTGCCCAGAGAGCAAGGCTTGGATACAGATACTGTCAAAAAAACTTTCTTCATCTGAATATTCTGCTATTTGGATTTTCCTGTCCTAAGTTTAGAAAGGGCAGCTAGTTTCTAGTCTGTAAACATTGACACATGAGCAGCTTTGTGAGGGTGTTCTTAAAACCCAGCCAGAGTATAGAAAGTACTGTAGGTGCATGTGCACATATACATGTTAAATTTGTTTGAAAGAGCCTTTTTCACTATTTAACGCTTTCTGTTACCTTGAGAACTTAAACAGAGAAAGCTTTGCAGTGAAATTTGCTTCATCTCCCTCTACAACAAGGTCTTGAATATCTCTCAGTACAGGGCATGAGATTGAGGTAGGAGTGGGTGATAAGGGAAGGACCTTACAGAACTCTGCTTCTACTGATCTGGTTTATGGATTAGGGAGATGTCACATGACAGAAAACACAATATCCAAACGTAATATTTTAAGCTCCAGTGTTTAAATATGAGTATATCCTTGGAAAGTCTTAATGGTCTCTGTTGATTCTCTGTTTAGAGCATCCTTGCAAGGTATGATGAGTCCTTCATTCACTTAATAGTTGTTCTGCCCTGTTCAGTGTGTAAAGTTACTGTTAGTCTTGTTTTAGGGTGAAGGCTTCTGTTCTCCCTCTCTGTCTTTGAAATTGCTTACGTTTCATTCTTGCAGAGGAAGGAGCTTTGGAGAGAAGTGTTTTGTGTCTGCTTCCTGATACGTTTTGCCAGGTGCCTTGCTTAACTGTTTTATCAAGCAGCCAGTTCTGTGTCTCATTAAAACCATTAACTCTTTTTGACTCCAGACTGTTCAGGTGCTGACCAGACTTAAAGCTTTACTTCTGTGAAATGTAAATCATTCTTTCCTTGCAGAGCAATGCAAATGTGCTTGAGGAAATCAGAATGCTTTTTTTGAGCAGGCTGAGATAGAAGTCTGTTTGATCAAAACTGTGTTAACATAAAATACAAGACCTGATTTAGTGCATGAGGCTCTGGATTGTATGCAGAAATACTAATCACTTGGCAGATCTCAGGTTTCCTTTCTCTGGGTTGCTGAGCTTTACTTCACTAAGCATAGAGTTGTGAGGTGGGCTTTACAGCAACAAGTGCTCTTGTGCGTTTTCTGGGCTTGGGGCATAGGCTTTCAAGGTTTGCTGTGGTCCATAGATGTCAGTTTACCAAATTGCTTGACTACAGATGGTCTCAAGCTGGCTGTATAACTGATTAACGAAGCCACTGGAAAATCACAGTCAGACAGCACCAGTGGGAACATATGAAATCAAAATAGCAAGTATTGTCCATGTGTGTGAGACAGAAAGACTGACAGAGCATCAACCAAGTGGGACAAGCCAAACACTGAAAACTAATGTAATACTGTTTAGGGTATGTCTGCATACTGCAAAGGAGAAGTTGCGATGGAAGGAGGGAGAAGGAAGGACTTTGGTCGTATACAACTGGTATGGAGAGGTGAGGCTAATGAGGGTAGAGTTTTATTCAGATTACCTGTGATCAGCTGTTTATTTAAACTTTAGCTCTTATTTCAGGGCAGAGGGGCAGGAAACAAAAGCTGCTGTAGAGAAGTATGCTGGTTAACTGAAACTAAAATGTGAGGTTGTTACAGAGTAGATTTTTGAGGAAAAAGTTTAACATTAGATTGGAAATGCCTTCTAGTATGTTTTGGAGTACTCTGACACTTGTAGTAGACTGCTTAAATCATAGACTGTAAGTAATTTTGATGTAATCAGTCAATGATGAAATAATGATTAAAATACCTGTTCCTTCTATAGAATTCCCTTTGACCTTTTCAAGAAGTCACTCCCCTCTGAAACTGTAAAGGAAGTAACGTATCTGTTTCTAATATTTGTATGTGATTCCTCATTATACTTTTTATTTTAGGAAAAGCTACTAGACACTCCAAACTTGGTCTGCCAAATAGCCTGGTTATTACTTTCAAGCAAGACTGGAGGACCTACGCTTTTTGTTGTGGCTTACCCAAATAAGTGTAAAGGTTTAAAAGGCCAGTTGTAATCTTGAAAGAATGAGTAATTGCTTTAGGCTCCTGGTTTCTGTGTTGGAAGTCATTCTTCAAAGGCACATCTTTGAGTATCTTTCAGTCTTGCTTTGTGTCTCCATGGGCACATTTTCTAGCAACAGTGGACTGGAAGTGTCAAATCTCCCAGTTCTTAGGACTAACAGATCCAGGAGCCCTAAGCACTTAAATGACTTCTTGTTCTCCTAGTCATGCATCTCTCATCTCACTGCCTGTTGTGTTGATGTATTTAGTGCTTTATCAGCCATCAGTGCTTTTAAAGTAGTGTCACACAGCTAATCCTGACAACACATCCAACAAGTGTTCAGAACCTGAGAAGGGTCATACAGTTGCTGTAAAAGGAGTGATGAGAATATGGTGGGTGGGGGAAGCTGAGTACTCTTGCACCTCTCCATGATTTCACAGTGTCTCATTCTGGTTTTGCCATAGTGGCTAGCATTGTGGGAATTACTTGGTGGTTACACTTCTCTGTAACTCCAGGATGCATTCCAAAGTGTTAAGAAACCATCAGGCAGGAGGGAGTTGTTGTGATGCTTAATTAAATGTAAAGCCTTTTCCTTTCCTGACCTTGTGGCTGTTGCCACATGCTAATAGTCTTCCTTCCAGGCCAACCTAAGAACAGATTTAACAGTTGCAATATGGTTAAATACTGCTTTAAGCATGTGTACAAACTATTTTCCTTTAGGCATGTGTTGGGGATGACTATCAAGCTCTGAGGTTGTGGGCAGTCCAGATGCGTTCAGCTGCAAATAGAAAAGCGATTGAAATGTTGATTTTTTTTTTTTTTCCACTAACTTTGCTTTTTTTTTTTCCTCCTCCCCACCCCCAGATAACTATTATCTTTAAGTCATACCAAGACTGTACAGATCAAAAAGTATATCAAGCAGTGACAGATGACTTGCCTGCAGCTTTTGTTGATGGTACAACAAGTGGAGGTGATGGGAACACCAAGAGCTTGCGAATTGTGGAGAAAGTCAGTGGCAAATACGTTGAAATGCATGCCAGGTACATCGGGACCACAGTGTATGTACGCCAGCTTGGGCACTACTTAACATTGGCCATTCGCATGCCTCAAGAGTTGGTCATGGCCTATGAGGAGAGCCACGATCTGCAGCTGTGTGTGAATGGTTGCCCTTCAAGTGAACGTATTGATGATAGTGGCCACTTACCATTGCCTGTGATGGGGCAGTTGCTCCCTCAAAGTGGTGCTGCTCATCCCCGGTCAGTGTACACACTGGAAACTGCCACCACCAAATGCCATGAGAAGATGCTGGTGAAGGACATCTATTTTTACTCATGTGTATTTGACCTACTCACCACTGGTGACGCTAACTTCACGGCTGCTGCTCACAGTGCCTTGCAGGATGTGGAGGCACTGCACCCCAGAAAAGAACACTGGCATATCTTTCCCAGCGGTGGAGGTGGTGGTGTGGGCAAGGATAGCAAATTTTCTGTTGGTCTTGGACTTGTGTGTTTGATCCTTGTTGTGTTTTTGTAGAGTTTTTTTGTCTATAACAAAGTTTTGAAATATATATTGTCATAATATATTGAGTAAAGATGAGTATATGTGTATATACCATGTATATGAAGGGATGTTTTGTCTTGGGACACCAACCAGGCTGTACATATTGTGTTAACTGTTTTCATGTATGTGTGATGTAGTATTCTTTGTATCTATTTGTTTTGCAGTTGGTGAAATGTTTTATAATGTCCCTGCATTGGGACCTGATAGAAAGCACTTTATTTTTTATATATTAAATATTTATGTGTGTATTTGAGTAATGATGTATTATATATATAAACATGTGCATACAATACTCAGTGCTCCCTCTAAGTAGTGCTTGGTTTAACACATTTTTTTTTAACTGCATTAATTTGTGGGTTTTTTTCTATCATTTCTCTTACTCTAGAGACAGCATGTCTCTTGTCCTGTAATGACATTGGTGATTTGCTGGCTTCACTAGTTAAAATCATTACTAATGGAATTGTATTCTGTCCCTCAAATAAATGGCCATCCCTTCTTTGGAGGGAGAAAGCAAAGTGCTTCTTCCCATTAGCTCAGATGACCGTAACAGGAACTACAGAACCTTCTTTGCAATTCTGACATTTCCTAGTTTCAAAAGGAGAAAAGGGAATGCATTGGAGACTTAACGTAGCTTTATGGAACCAGTGGAGAGATCACTTTAAAAGATATTAATGGTCTAGTTGTGTAGGCATGTAACATAACTGTTGCAGCTGCCTCTAACGTCATGGGTTAAGTCACTCTCCAGGAATGGAGAAATCACAAGCCTGAATTCTGTCCCTTGCTTAGGTGCTAATTCTATCTATACATTGAGAAGGAGGAGGGGAGGAAGGCCACAGGCTCTGACTACTTTTACTGAGGAGCTAGGAGAAGAATGATTTGGTGGCCTGAAGATTGGTTTTACTAGTGCCTTAATCTGCTGCAAGAAATGGAAGTTTTAATACACGCTACTATAAACCCAGCTCCAAGGTGGGCATATTTCTCTCGTAAAACGGTTCATCTGAGACTGGGCAGGTATGTTAGAAGTACTATCTGAATAAGACTGAAATAACACTGAGCTAGTGTTTACCTTGATGGAGGGAGACAGAGATTATTCATGGACTGAAAGCTCCTAGTTTTCTTGAAGACTCTTTTGGCTTGGTTAGGGACTGTTGACTGGTAAGGACAGCATTAGTCTTCTCAAAGAAACTAGTTAATTCCTTGTATGGATGGGTAACTGCATACAAGTGTTTTTCTGGGAATACTAGAGATGAAAGTCGTCAGAACTGAGTTAAGGCTGAAGGTAAAACTTTATTTTAGACTAGACTATTGGCAGCTCGTTCTGTCTGTGCTCTCTGATGGTGCTGTTTCGGACGAGTCAGACTTGGGGATTTATGATATGTCTGATTATGTGACTCCTGTGGTTTCACCTGGTAGTGACAGGCTTCTCCCTGTTTCATGTGGCTGTACTTCCTCATCAATGCTCTGAACTTAAAGTTCTCTTAAGTGACAGCTGATGGATGAACTTAGTGTTGCTTGCAGTGGTGCACGTACTTACTGGGCAGGTACCACTTACTAGTAAGTTTCATCTGTCCTGGATCCTGTATGTATATACATATATATGCGATCTATATGTATACTAGCATTGAGTTGTGAGCCTCTTGGATAAATAGTATTTCAGAGTATTATTCCTAAAGAATATTATTCCTAAAGAGTACCTAAAGAGTTTTGCATTTTCTTGTTCCTGCTGTGGGATTTCTTGAGAAAATGTTATTTGCACATGTTCATTCTTGAAGTCTGCCATCACCAAGAGAGCTTTAGTTAATGCCAAACATGTGGATATTTTGAAGCTAGTGAATAGTCTCTGGAGACAACTTAAGCTTAGAGGGAATGCTTTTTTCACAGGCCCTCTAAATGGCTGTCTTTTAGAAGGCTACAGATATTTATTTTTTTTCATGCTTGGAAACCCCACAATGTGTCAGTCTTTGCAAAACCTTTTAGATGCGGTTCATGAATATACCAGTAAGTATATGTTCGTGTAAAAGAGCGGCTGTGCAGTGTGTAAAATAAATTATGATAAAAGAATAAAGTTGCCTACCCTGCTGAGGAACGTCTGTAATGTGTTAGTGACCCCTGGTGGGGTGCAGAGAAATTGGGGACGTGGGCCACGTACTGGGCAGGCAATCTAAATAAAGCCCCAATTTGTCTCCTAGCCGTCGCTTGTTGGATAGGAATGTGCTGAGTACAGACGTCATACTTCCTTGCAGATGCTTGTTTCCCCTCCGCTAAATAAGCTGTGTAATGAAATTTATGACCGGCAGCTGCAAGCCAGGCCAGTTTGTTGCAGAGGCAGTGTGTGGGAAGCCATCCCCTCAGGATCCTGCTTGCACAGTTCCTTTGCAGTGTTTGCAGAGATACTTAGCGGAGCTTTAACACTGATCTGATACTGCTGCATTTGAGAGGCATTATGAAAATCCTTTTTTAAAAGTTACTGGAGAATTCTCAGGCCGGAAGAACCTTGGAAGAGAAAATTACTTGTAAAACAGGAAGAGATTGAGACACTAAAAGAATAAATGGTATAGAGGAGTCCACAAGACTACAGAACTTTGCACAACAAGAGCATCTGCTAAGTATACATGGCAGCTGTAATATTTCAGCTGCAGGGCTAATCACACAGTATGAAGGTAAACTGAAAGTGCCAAAACTTAACAACATTTTATTTCAGCTGCATACCAAGAAAGATAGACCTAAGAAACACAACTTTGAATGTTTTGCTAAGCTTGTGTTACAGCTAGAATTTGAGGTGTGTGTGAGGGGAACAATCTTATGTGGTAGATACATCACTGAAATGCTTTGTGGGAACGACTATAGAAAACAAAGGGAGCTTTAAATATATGTATGTTTAGCGTACACAGAAGGCGGCCATTGTATCTGTAAGAGCTTACTTTCACGGATGTTGATCTACCACCAAAGCTCTGCAGAGGGCAATGTGGCATGATCATCAGTATTTTAACGCAACTAGTAAGCTATTACTGACGCTATCTGTTGTTGGTCTTTGTCTTAAAAAAGTTAGCTGATGCCTTGGATATTAGTGGCTTATTCAAAAGGTTAAGTATCTTCTAGAGCATTTCTAACCAGAGTATTTCCTAATCCTATGCTAACAGAGCTCTTAACAGCGGCTGAGGATAGTTCCTTTAGTTGTGGAGTCTTGACAACTTCCCTAGGAAGCGTGTCACAGAACTGAGCAGAGAACCGGGTGCTTAATCCTTCATTTTGTATGTACGTACAGCTCCTAATCAAGGGTATTAGAAAACGAACTAGTATGCCTAACTGACCGTCAAACCAAAAATTCTTTTTTTCTCCCTTCCTGGAAAACCTGGCTGGAAGAATAATCTGCACAGAGCGCCTGGTAAGTGGAACACAATTTGAGAGAATGCAGGGTCTGAGAACAACCTGGCTTTTGTTCTTACAGCCCTTTAGTAGTGTGTTTCCTTTCAAACTGCTGCCGTACTGCCAGAAAACAGAGCACTGGCTATTTACATTCTCTTACTGTAGCGTTATGGATACCATGCATTTGTTTTATGGGTTTTGAGGATGTGCAAGTGGCACATACACGCGGAAGTGAAGCCAAGCAATGTTGGAAGCTTTGCGCTGTTTAATGAGAGTTTCATCAGTGGCCGTGTTTCATAAAAAAGCCTAAGTGACTTGTGGCTTTCTTCTCTTTTGACAGACTCATAGCACAGTTTCAAATCTTGCATCCATTTTCTTCATGTTGCGTAAAAGAGCTGCGTTGTTTTAAACTGAAATTTTCATGCCCTGGGTTATTTTCATTCCCATCTGTGTCTTGACTGATACAAACTATGTTCCCTATTCTTTCTGTCTTTTCCTATTCCAGCTATTAAAGACTGCTATCTATACAATGCCCAGGCATGACTAGTAATGACTCCTGTTTTTTTTTTAAGAAGGTATTCTTTGTTGTTTACAAGATAAGCATTCTCTGTGCTGTGCTGCTAGTTCTCTCCCTCTATATTGAAAACAAACAAGGGTTGTGTGGGTCAATGTTGTTTATTAGATTTTATCATTCTTATTAATTATCTTGTTTTGGAGAGCAACACAGCCACGGATCAAGTACAAATGTGCAGGTAAATTTATTGTGATGTGGATGTAAAACAATTGCGTCTGATCTAATTCAGAATTCTTTTAATCTGATGATGTAAATTACACTGCATTGAAATTAAAAGTTGCTGATAGTGAATCAGCTGTGAACAATAAGATTGATTACAGACTTTGGATACATGCAGGGGTATGTGACAGAACTGATGATATAAGAAGGATTTAATGTGTCATATGTGGAGTGCCAGTAATTTATTTATAGGAATTATTTTCATGATTATTGCAGTTTTAAAGCTTAATTTCCACTTTTTTCTATACCATAACAGTCGAAGAATAAGCCATTATATACACGAAATGTGTACATGTCATTGATTCTAGTATGTGCTGAGGCTGAATCTACAAAAGATTTTATATGTCTAGTTGGTGTGTGAAGTCTTTAAATCCAAATTTGAGATACACAATAAAACCTTCTCAGCTTGAACCCAGATGTTTCTTTAGGATCTCTACTTCTCACTTCTTTTTCCAGTAAAGTCCCTCAAGGAACCTGCGTTTTTGCTGCTTAGAGAGAAAACACGCAGTCTTGAGGGTTGTACCTGCAGCCTAGCCAGATTCACGTGTTGTTCATCTGCCTGGTTTACTTGCAGGACATTTTTGGCAGGTACCTGACCTGCTTACTCGTGTTTGGCAGGTGGTGGTAAGAGTTGTTTATAGTGTAGTGGTGGTAAGTCGCAAGTAGACATGCATGTTCACTGACAGAAATGCTAAGAGTTTCTTCTTTGTCAGCAGAGCTTTCAGCTAACCCTTGTAAGATTGTGGATTACTTTTTGGCTTTCTCTAGGTGCAGTATTTTTTCTTGTTGACTTGTTCAGAAAACCTGGCAATCCTGACGTGGCTGTTTCACTGGCTGAAACAGACGAGCCTTACAAATGTAAACACTTCCTACTTCTGTGTTTAGACTCTGGTAAAAAGTCTAACTTCACAGTTATGAAAAGCCAAATAGAACACTTCTGTTCAAAAAAAGGATATTGCTCCTATATTGTCTGGTGGGAGCAGACTGAAATCTCTGTTTCTGCACATTTCAGAGGATTTTGCTTTGGCTTAGTTCTGCACTGTCTGGAACAGAGCAAACAGCTGTCAGCAGCTGGAGCCCATTACAGGATCTTCTGGAACACTTCTTCCCGTTTAGTTTCACCAGGAAAGATCCACTTCATCCTACCAGAGGTGTGAACCAAAGCACAGTAAGAGGGAGGGGGAAATGAGGAGGTTCACTTCAAAAATGAAAATCTTATCAATCAGCTCTTTCAATAATTGATTAAGAAAAGATCAGTTGCCTGGCAGTGCTAACAATTTTAATGGAAATCCTTAAAATCGACATGCTATGTAATATCTCTCTGGATAAAAAAAAATGACACCCAAAACCTGCAACCCTGCAATCTAAAAGCTGTTGATTTGTAAGTGAGTGAGTTAGTCCAATGACAAGAAGTAAAAAACCTCCACATTTCAGCCTTGCTTAGAGGATATTTTTACTGGATATTTAAACTGCCAGCAGTTAAAGGGCAATATATTAGCCTCTGGTGGAGTACTTGTCTGAAACATAGAGCTGCCAGCTGCATTTTAATTGTGGACAATAAAGGTTATCTGACAGTCATTAATGAAACTTCCCCAGATAACAATTTAAGTGGGTTTTTTTTTCCCCTAATTTCACTTCAGTAGGGTGATTAAGCGTGCATATGGATCAGTGTGTACTTAGAGAGTCTGCTTGATTTTTAGTCTCAGGATATCATTTTCTAATGTGCCTAAGTGACTTTTTTTGGTGTTTTAGACCCCCTAAGACAACTGGGTATTTCTCCATCTTGGAGAAAGAGCATATCTATCTGCTGCCACTCCTTTCCACCTCAGTTCCTTACCCACAGAGTGAGCATTCAGTCTGTCCTACTCATAAAGGGGGAATACAATTCTTCCATTCTTCATTTATTTCACCCTTACACGTAACTTTGAATATAGGGATTAGAGTATCATGTATCAGCTTTGGCTGGATCGCTGCATCCCTGAGTCTTGGGGAAGCTCTTTCCCCTGCCTGTGCCCCACAAAGCTTTGTTTCAAGCTCATAGCGCTCCCTACTAACTGCTTTTTTTCTGTAAAGGACAAAACCACATCTCGTAACTTCCTTACACTGAGTGCCTTATGCTATCAAGGAAGCAGCGGAGCTGAAGTTACCATTTCAGCTCTAGGTTTTCAGCAATGCCTTCCCACTCCGGCACCCACAAATCCAATTCAAGCAAGCAGATATGCAGCCCACAAGAAAAAAATTAATATTTCATTGTGAAGTTAACAGAGCTTTGTGTTCTCGCTCTCTTACACTTAGACATTTTCTACCTAGACCGAAGAAATTCACAACATACAGCCTCCTACGCATGGATAATACCTATGCCATTTCTGGGGTTATGTCAAGAAAAGTCTTGCCAAAGCCACAAAGGGAAAATAATGACACCGACCTTGAGATCTGGCAATCTAGGGGCAAATGAAAATGCCTACAAGATTGAACCCTGAAGGAAGACAAGTACAGAAACATATCCTCTTGGATGTAGGCAGGAGATAGCACTGAGTTGCTCAGACCTTTGAAGCCAGGGGCTAATGTGGGCGTGTGATCAGAAGCAGAAATGTAGAGAAAGGCAGTAAATTTTAATGTAGAAAAATGAGGCCCTTCAGGTACTACTGGATTGTGCAACAGCTGCATGCAGGCTCTGAGGACTCCAGTATTGAGTCTAGGTGTCCAAATTCTTCAGACATTAAAGGCTGTAATCCCTGTAAATTAACAAACTCCCATTTTTGCAGATGAGCCAGGATTTTGACCATCCACAAATCCGTGGGCCCTGACTAGACGCATCCCAAGATGTTGAGGCATATGGCAGAGGTAGTGGCTGAGCCGCTCTCTGTCGTATTTGAAAAGTCATGGCAGGCAGGTGAAGTCCCTCGTGACTGCATGCTACCTGCGTGCAGAGAGGCACCTGGTCACAATGATTTTCCAGAAAGGGTGTAAGTGCGTTCCCCATCATGCAGTCCTCTCTGCACATCCTCATCAGTGTGCCCACACACGTGGTGAGCCCCCTTCTGCCCTGTGTTCCTGGCTCCAAGGTCTCTCCTGTCCACGTCACCATGTGCCCTTTGCTTGTCGATCCCTTGATTGTGGATCACCGTTTCCCTCCCTTGCTGTTCCTAGTTTAAAGCTCTCCTCACCAGGTTGGACAGACTTGACAAGATGTTTTGCCACACTCAGTCAGGTGGGACCAATTAACAGTCCTTGATCCTGAAAATGGCCTGGCAGTCATAAAAGCTGAAACCCTGTAATTGATACCAGCTGCAAAAGTGGTTGTTGACCTGCAGGATCTCTCCACTCCTCCTCAAGCTCCTCCTTTCACTGGCTGGGCCCTGGTGCCCTTGGCCCTTGCCTCCAGAGCCACATAGTCATTCTTGCTCTGCTCCAGGTCTCCCCTGGCTGCGTTGCTGCTGCTCATGCAGAAGAGCACAGGGGAAACAGAGGAGAGAAGAGAATAGAGAGAAGAGCCAGAGAGGCCTCAGCAGCCTCCCCACGACGTCCTGGATCCCAACCTCTTGCAAGCAGCAGACCTCCTTAGGTCCTGACCCAGGTCAGGTCAGCAGATGGGGACTCTGCCCCGCAGCAGCCAGTTTCGCACTGCTGTCACTTGCCACTTCCCCCGGCCGCTGTGGGGCTCAGGTGCAGCCATCTGGGGCACCTCATCACAGGCAGCTTCCAGTCCCTCATCTGCTACCAGGGCAACAGATCTCTTCTGTAGGTGCAGACTTGCAGGTGGGGCAGAATACTCTCCTGGGACTGAAAGCCACCAGTTTCCAGCCTTTGCCCTCCTGGGAGTCTTCATTTCCCGCAGCTGCATGCACAGACCCTGCCTGCCTCCTCAAGTGCAGCTGGGCTTCAGGCTTTTGGACCCACAAGCAACTCAGGGAAGCTGACGCATCCCTTATTGCTGTCGGGAGATGTGATTAAGCGAGGTCAGGCACAGGTTAACAAGGCTGAGAAGCACTGCCCTCGACTTTAATTAAGATCAGTGGATTGCTGGAAAAGCTCTCCTTTGCTCTTTGTCCGCTTTGTTCTTTTTCATGGGCCCTAAGGGTTGCACAATGCTGTCATGTACCATCCAAAGCCATGATGAAAGTTTCACTTTCTTTATCCATCAGCTGAGACACTGAATTTAGAGGTCCTCTCTCAGATTCTGTGATGCTTTGCTCCTCCATTCTCATCCCTCTCTCTGATGCTGCTGCTCTTTCTGATACTCATTTCAAACAATAAAGTACATCAGAAATAGCCACGATGACCTGATATTTGTGCCGTAGTGGTCATTTTAGAATCTGATTGTTCTTTCAGTGGGAAAATAAAACAGGGCTCATTTCACAGCCCGGAAAGATCTGAAACTAATTGTACCAACTGTCTAATTCTCAATTTTTCAGGTTTGGAATTCATTACAAGAAGATTACTCCATTCTCGAACTAAAAAAGTACAGCTAACATGTATTTTACATACGAATTAGGTTTGAGAGAAACACACAGACCGTACGAAGCATGAAAATCTCACCTGTCAAATCAAACTACTCACAAAGCTGAAAATAAATACAAAGAATCTGATGGGTCATCATCAAATATTTAACATCTAATTAACAACCGAACATTCACAATGCTTCAGGAAAAAAATCATCGGTATTAAAAGAAAGCATTTGGGGTACTGCGTTCTTTGAAATTACTGGCCATTGCTGTTAAGTTTAGAGAAATCGGTCTTTACATGTGGCTGCTCACGCAAATGTTTATAAGTAGATTTCTTTCAACCGTTTAGGTGTTAAGCTTTCACAGGCAGGCAGGCAGTCTTTAAGTGGAAACTGTGCTCCGAATTTTCCAGAGCATTTCAGCAGCTCTCTTGCTAATTAACGTAGCTGTCAGGGCTGCTCCCTCCTGTGGCCCGAACTGCTGCTCCCGATACCCGCGAGAGAAGGAACATCCCCCGCCACCACCCCCCATCCTCCACTCAGTGGAACCCTAATTATAAAAATGTGTCGCTATCATATGAGAAGACTGAATAGCAGAGTAAAGGCGAAAAGAGCACATATCCCGTCGCAAAGACTACATAATTTAAAGTGAGTTTACAAAACAAAATGAGCCTGAGCCTAGTAAATAAACCTCTTGCACTTCAGGCAGTGCTTTCTGTTGAGCAAATAGTGCAATACTTTCCGCTCACTCATAAAAATCCCTCTCCATATGTTCACTTTGTAAAATCACGTTAAAAAGCAAAACCGAGAGCAGTTAGTATCTAAAAAACAGTCATAAAAAATAATGAAGCGCTTGAGAGATTTGAAACGTACAAGCAAGCATTTACAGTAGTTGTCATAGGGCTGTTCCTTGGGGATATATATGAAGGGAAGAAATAATCATCAAGAAGAAATGAGGATAATCCATCAGAACCTGTCTTTTCAGGCATGTTCTTCATTCAAGAAGTACAGTAAATTGTTCTGTCTAATCATTTTTACTGAAGTGACCGAACAAAGCCATTATTTTTAATATAATATTAAGATTAATTATATTTAATACAATACAGAATAGTTGGACAGTACCTCACTACCTCATTAAAATTCTTAATTGATAAGCCAAAATCTAACAATGGCTAAACCAGCTGGTACCGTGACAGATCTTTGCTAATTTGTGCCCCAGTGTGGGAGACCTGGAGTGGCCATGAAAGCATTGGACTTGGCACAAAAAAAGGACAGACATGACATCCCTGTGACTGCTGGGAAGCACCAGTCAGCTGAGACCTACCTGGGGTGGGGTGTGTGCAACAGTTTTTCAGTTTTTCTGCTCTCTTTCACTGCTTTCCTTAGGGGGGAAGGGAAGCCATGTCTGCGTTAGCAAGTCATGCAGCGCAGTAGGAGTGGGTTTGCAGGCCAAAAAAACCCCACATTGAGGATTTAGAGAAGTTGTGGATGCCCCATTCCTGGAAGTGTTCAAGGCCAGGCTGGATGGGGCTTTGAGCAGCCTGGTCTAGTGGGAGGTGTCCCTGCCCATGGCAGGGGGTTGGAACTAGAGGATCTTTAAGGTCCCTTCCAACCTAAACCATTCTGTGATTCTGTGACCCAGCATCCACAGCCTGCACCTCCGGGGAGGAAGGGGGGTTACAGCAGTTGAGCTGTAATGAGCAGTCTGCTCCTGTGGCCCTGGATGCTTGAAGGGTGTCTTCCCTTTTTCTTCTTCATCTGAAATTAACAATCCCTCCGCAGAGGGAGACTGTGCTACAGTGCAAATCATAGTGCTGAGAGTGTGAGGGATCTGGAAATGCACTTCTGAAATCCACTCCTGAGTCTAAAAAAATCCTATTGTAGATACACAGGTTGTTTCCCACGTAGTTCATATTGTCTGGAAGCTTCTGTACCTCCACAACAATAACATCAGGCACCCAGCTCAAAACAGTCTGAGAACAGTGAGGATCTCAAACCTCTTAAGCCAATGTTATAAAAGTTCTGAGTTACTGAAAGTAGTAAGCCAGAAATGCCAACAGGTATTATGGGACAAGAGGATCTGAAAAAAGTAACAACAACAACAAAAATTAAAAAAAAAAAAATCAAGGCATTTCTTGTTACTAGGCTTCCCAAAAGAATATTTCCACTAGTAATAGAGAATTTTTGTTTACATATGACAAAATGGATATCCTATTATCCAAAATCTCAGACACATTAGAATCTGAAGCATCCAAATCTAGGTGGTCAAATGGTTATTAAACAAACAATTATAATTACTGACTTGTGGGTGCTATAGCTATTTATTCCCCCCACAGTAATTATGATTCTTAAAGATGTGAATCAGAGTTACAACAGAGTGAATAACTTCACGTGGCATCCACTTCTATTTGGGTGGTAAGGAGGCGATGTTGGCAGAGGGTGTTTTGTGTTTTCTTTAAGTAGCTGTAACCACACCACTCTGTGCAAATTCCCCGTTTCTCCCATACTTCCAAGAAGGAGACAACTGGAGGAGCAGGCTGTGAGAGCCAGGTGGTGCTGTTGGCCACCACAGGGGACAGATGTGCTCTTTTCATCTGCAGCTGTGTGCTAGCATTCCCATGAATGACTACAGGGAGACGTTTTTCACAGCTGTCTGAAATTCAGATTTTTTTACTGTCTCTGTGGAACAGTTATTTCAGGGACCGGCTTCCAAACCTGGTATCTGCCTTGCAGCTAGGTTCAGTGTTTGGCAAACATCAAAAGATTTGATGCTTTACAGATCTACTTTGCCCTCACACTCCTAAAGGAGATGGACGGTACACTGGAGTAGCCAACCACAGTGTTTGGTGAGACAACTAACTACTTTGTGACAATGCTTTCCACAGATGATGCCAAGCCCAAAGGTTGCTTATTCTGTCATTCTGTGTAATTTTGGCACCTGGGAATACCACGGTATTTACACGTGGGACACCAACGAGGCCACTAACCAGATGCCTAATGTGTTTAGTTTTAAGATTGCTTTCAACCACTCGACATCTTTACAACAGATGGGCAGAGAGAACCAAGGGAAGGTCGCGGCTGTTCCACATTTGCTCCCTCACCGTGGTACCAGCAGGAGTCTGAGTCTCACTCATGACCCTGGTGGGCACTTCTGTTCAAAAAAATTCCAAAAGAAGCAATTCCGTCACCACTGGTGTGCTGGAACTCTGAAGCTGAACTTTAGAATTTTCATTCAACTTAGCACTCAAGTTTTGAAGTGTGAGAGAGGAAGAGAACTCCATACGAGTTCCTGCCATAGAGAAACAAGACCACATCCGTACCCAGTTCACTTCCAGCATCTGTGAAGTGATGCATAACTTGGAACAGGTCCCCCTCAATATGCCTGCTCTCAGCTTCCTCATTTTGTTTCCCACATCTGCCGCGTATTTTATTTTTAAGTCGCGAGCCAATGAAAAGACTGGGCTTAGGAATCAGAATTCCCACATGCTATTTTTCAGACAAGCAAATCAGCTTGTCTCATCTCCCAGCGTGCCCCAACAGGAACGAGCGCCTGGCGCCGGCCATGCTTGCCTTCCTGCTGCCATTGGAGATCCTTCCTGGAGGGCGCAGGAGCAAGCTAGGAGAAAAAATCCTAGGCCAAGAGATCTGAGTCAATCCTGATGGCAGAAAGAAGATATGAAGGGATAAAGAAACACTGAATAAACTGTAGTATTTGGAAGGTGAGGAAAAAATAAAATAGATTGAAGTATTTTGGTGTTCAAAAGACATTACTACTAACTGATGTGTGTCTCGTGTCCCCCTTGTTATGCTGGAATAACACCAATTCGTCTCATAAAGCATACATTTTAAAGCACTTGCAGTACTACACTGAGTGCACCACTGCACCTGAGAAGAAATTATTAGGTTTTTATTCCGTGATCACACACTGAATAACGATAAAAGAAATGCAGAATTTACTTCATGCACCCTCTCCAGTGCACTCTCATCATCTACTCTCTGCAGTGGATGAAGTGGGCTTCCCTAGAAAAAGCAGTTTGGGGCTCTGTCATTAAAAATGTATCATAAGAGTTGAACAGAGGCGTCTGAATTAAGATTCTGCAAGCAAACTTTGTTCTGTAATCTCCTAACTTTTAAGTCAATTGGTTTGCAATTATGCAAAACTTAAGACACTCTTACATTTACAGAAAAAAAATTGAAAACACCATCATCTAAAAATATTCTTGCCTCAGTTTTGAATGTTTACAGTGTATTTATTGAAAACACTTCTTTTGTAAAGAAATGGCAGGCTATCAGTCCGTCTGTTTAATCTGTTTGTTATTATGCTACAAACCCATATATTAAGCCTTTGGGTTATGAACAGAAAAATGTCAGATTCACAGTTAATGTAAGCAAATTTCAAAATAATAATGACAATGTCTTTTTTGTAATTATGGAAACATAAGTTGTGGTTCTAATAACAAGGTCTGTTTTGAGTTTTATCCTTAAATAACATTATGTTCTCCCTATTAAGAATAATTTTTGACCAAATCACTAGAGTGATCCTTAAGTACAGGTGGCATAGTTGAAAATTTAAAAGCAAATTGGATAATTTACAAGTAAATTGATGCTGTAAGATACATCATACTTCCTTGTTTTCAGTACTGTAATTTGAAGTAATGCAAACTTTAAATTTCACACGTTCTCCCATTGTGTCTCTATGACAGAACAACTAGGGTCAGGTTTTCTGCCGCTTGCAGTCACGATTATGGATTTTCTCTAGAATTTTGAAACTGCAGAAGGGCAGTCGTCTATGATTGTCAGAGATTATGTCCTTGAACCTGGCAAAGGTAACTATTTCAAGAGATATACGTACTTTCAGACTGTAATAATTGGGCATACTGCGACTTTCAGATAATTTCATATTCATTTGTTTTAGTACTCTGTGTGTATTCTTGTCTTGTCTTATAACGAAGTCACTTAATTAAAACATTGGGGGGGAATGGGGAAGGCTGCACTAGCAAAGATAATATACCAGATGATAGAATGGGAGTTTATACTTTAAAAACTTGACCAGGACGTGCTGGAATACGGAGGACTTATGGAGGTGATCTGTTCTGTCAGCTCATGGACATATACTCCAAACATCTCTCTAAAGACTGTCCCAGCACAATACATTTGAAGGGAAGAAGACAGTTTTAAAGCACCAAACGAGAGAATGCGGTGCTTCATTTGCATTTTCTTTTTCAGTAAAGCTCATGGAGTATCTCTTCCTGAGCACGTTTCCCTCCAGCACTATAGTTAATGAATACCTGGATCCTAACTCTTCAGATGTACTTATTTGGAATTTGATGTGACTTAGCCCTTAAGATCTTGGGAGTTAAGGGTAATTTTCCAGCCCTGTTTACTTTCATGCCAGGAAGAAGACTGGATTAGACCTTACCCACTATATTTGATAGTTTTGATAGACTTCAGTGAGGTAGCATTACAATTTTCTGTTCAAGATCTTTTAAAACTTATCTTCTGCCTATTCTGTTCCAGACAGAGAATCCATCTGCAGATTTCATTACAGGAAGAATATCATCCACTCCCTCCCCTCCCCCCCAAAATCTAATTTAGTTAATACTTTAAAACAGAAAGCTATCTCTCATATTAACAACTCCTTTGCAAACAGTACCAAAAAGAGATGGAGCAGTTGGTTCCAGACCAAAGAACTGAAAGGCATTTAAGGCTATGGACTTCTGACAGTTTTATTACAGAGGCTCAGTGCCATCGTAGTTATGTGTGTTGCTCAGTCATTGACTACATTTCACAATTCCAAGATTCACAAGACATAGCACTTACTTAATTATGATACTGATAGGCATAGATAGTTTCACAGAATATATTCTTAAGTATCTCAGAAACTTGTAATATAAGATTAAATTAAGTATCACTTAGAAGCATAATGATTTTATATGCTCACAAAAATCAGAGCTTTGAAGTTCTCTTTGCTCCTCTGTGATTAAAAAGAATATTAAAGAAACATTTTTTAATATTAACTTGTCTGTACGCTACAGGTAGTGTCCTGGTTTGAGGACAAGTAGTCGCTTATCAATGCTAGGATTGCTACAAACAAAAACCAGCAGCTAATTTTAAATGATGAGTGAGAAGATAATTTTCAAAATTCTCCAATTACTTCAGCAAGTACTAACTCTATTGCAGTTAAAACTCAGTTGCGGTCTCAAAGTATTGCAGTAATAAAAGGTCTCTGATTAATTTCTTACATGTGATCAGCGGTATGTGATTTTCTGGCATGATTTCCAGATATTTATTTTCAGACAAGAAAGACTTAAAACTGAGCTTGCTGACAAACCTGTGACAAATAAAATATTTACTTTTAGCAAATAAATAATAATAACATCCAAGTATGTTCTTTGGGCTTCAGCCTTAGTGCATGAACTAAATCTAGATCTAAATTTGAGCCTTCCAACAGGACCAAAAGTTTATATTTTAAAACGTCTCGAAGTCTTGAATCAGCAATTTCCATGAGTCTTCAATAATTATGTATTTTTCAGCTCACCTTCAATAAAGCTCATGAAATGACAGTAGCTGCTATTAGGACAACTTCTTGATTGTAGTCTTTCACCTGCCATTAAACTACTCCGATGGTCTGCAGAGCTGCCAAAAACGGGGCTATTGCAGCAACAAACACCATCTGTATTAAACCTCTGTGCTCCGGAGCACTCTGGTTTTACCCGTTCTAGCAGTTTTGCCAGCTCCCTGTTAACAGCTTAAGAACTGACTTGCACCATATCTCGCCTTCTCTTTCGCACCTTCATTCCTCTACATGAGTTTTAGCCTAGCAGTTATTACAGCAGGCCCCCATGTCAGATACGAGCTCTTCATTAAGCATTTACCAAGAACAAAACGTGCTTCACGGAATCCTAGATATGTCACACGATTAACTTCTCCCCTGGGATGTCAACCCCTTGGTTGATTTTGGGGAAGAGTAATCTGCCTGGGTTTCCAAAATCCTCACCAAAATGAGAATTCAAGCTTTGATTTTACGCAATGCACAAGCTTCACCTATTGCAACGGCCAGCTGAGAAGTGAAGGTCGGTATTGACTAGCAATAGCAACAGCACACATCAAAAAAATTCAGCTGTTGGGGGTCTGGAGGTTATGTGTATGAGTGCACCGAGATGGAGGCCCTGGAGAAAACAAATTGATTGGAGGGTGCAATTAAGGGTGTTGGCAGAAAGCTGGAATAGGCTTGGGAAGATGGATTCAGAAGCTGAGCGATGGTGAGAGGGAGAGGAGAGCCGAGAGAAAGGCTTTCCTTCCTTGCTGCTGGGGTAGATTGATAAAAACGCACCGTGAGAAACACTGAGGGTGAAGCTGTGGGGTGGGAATTTGGGCTGAGAAAATCAGAGGCGTTCAGTTCTGAGCTGGGCTGGGGCCCTTCGTGTTTGAGCAGCACGGATCAGAGGGACTGGCAGGACCCTGGGGCACCATCTCCCCAGCCATCACTTGGCTGGCACCCGAGAAATACACACTCACCTGACTCCTCCTTCCCACAAACATAGACATGTCCCCGTAGACAGCTGTAAGACTGTCATCCTTCCAGCAATGCCCTCCTTTTTTTGTTGGTGCAAACGTGCTACCTCTCAACTATACAGCATCAACTGTGGTAACGCCCAGCTCTCACAATTAGTTCCACCACTTTGCTCAAGTTTAGGATTAATATTTTTGGCAGGAAATCCTAAGCAGAAAAATATTTCATATGGCTTTAGTGAGCAGTGTGTATTTTCACTGGCTTTCATTTACAACCTTCACACAAAAAAGGCACATGTTGTATTAAAAGTTTGCAAATCAATTCCAGGAAAGAGCTGGGACAGCTGGATTCATTTTCTCAGCAAGTAATTGGACTATAGAGGAAAATGAAAAGGATAAGAAACAAGAAATTCCATGAACCTCCTCTTCTTTCTGCTCCTAGCAGCGTGCCCATGCGGTGGTTTGCCAATGAGACCTGGCCCATGGCCCATCCCTCGGCGCTGCTTTACCAGAGGCCCTCAAAATGTTGCCCAAGGTGGACCTGTGCAACGTACGAATTGTTCTGGCAGTCTGTGTCCTGCTGCCCCGTTTCTCAAGGCGCCGCAGGGTCCTTTGTGGCCGTGCGGTGGGAGGCAAATTGATCGGTATCTTCTTCGTACTCAATCACATAACAGAAAACACACACCGCCAAGGAAACACTTTAGGAGGGTTAGGGGAAACAGAGCACTACTGCCTGACTATTCATACATCCACGATACACGCAAGAGATGTCTTCCAAGTTATTTCTATAACGGAAGAGAGGTCCAGGTGTGCAGGAACTTCCACATGAGGCCACGTTACCTGCTGTGGCCAAAGGCTGTGGGTCACTTGTTGCAGAAAGATGAAGCCGTTAGCCAAGGATCAGAGAGCAGCTACCCCACATATAATTCATATATATTACTGTAGACCATTCCACGGCTACATTTTTCCTCAGAGCTAGAATAAAAGTAGTAGTGTAATGAATCAAGCTTAGACTAAGTAGTTTGGGGTTACAGTTAGACCTCAGGTGTTGACTAAACATAGAACTATAATTAATCGCTTTGAAGTTTGGTCATAAAATCCAGCTAGCACTTATGTATCTCAAAGGACTGTTGCTCAGTTTACGTCCTGTAAATGATTAAGGTTCATGAAGATAAGTCATATTATACAATGGAAGAAAACAAATTTGAAATACAGTCTTGATAATCCACAATAAATGCGTGCAAATTTTCTGTATTTATCTGTTTATGTAAATAATGAACTTTTGGAGTAAACTGAAAATTACACACTTGACCAAGACTTGCCACTTTTCTGTAAAGCAACGTCCCCCCGGCAATTTTTTCTACAATATATATCATACAGAATACAAACAAATACCTAAGATTTTTAAAAAATTTACTCTATTGGTATATTTTAAGTGGGAATTATATTGATATAATATAAATTAAAAGCCTAATTCTGAGCTTCAAAGTGTAAAACAAAGCAAGCAGCTTCCACAATAGGCTGATGAAGAAGCTACAAACAATTTAAAAAGTAGAATTATTTTCTTTATATGTTAGGTCTAGAAGTAGTTATTTTCTTTTCAACAGGACATATGGCAATTCTTACTTCTTTATGCAAAATAACATCATTAAATGTCATGATTTATCCCAGAGCAATTTATCACTTGTTAAAAGTTTTGAAAATAAAAAAATAAGATAGTTACCAAGAAATTGCTAGGGCCAGGGGGTTGGAAACACATGCCAGGAGCATTCTTTGTTTTAGTATTGCCACATCTAAAGGAAGATCTTTCACTGACCCCATACAGTGTGAGAGTATAAGGATGGGTGGACCAGAATGTGCCATTACTCAGTCGTTCTCAACTTTTATCTTAAGAATAATTGGACTACAAAGAAAAACGCAGGGGATAAAAAACAAATAATGAATTCCATGAACGGCCTTTTCTTTCTGCTCCTGGATTTCTCAGCTACTGCTTCTGGAGCGTTTCACAAATAAAAGATTCATCAAGTTTGAAGAAGCATGGAGAGATACAACTGACAGCACTACGTATCTGTCCCAACATAGTTCAGTAAAACAAACCTTCATCAGTACAAGTGCGTGACTCATTCCTGGTATTATCTATTTTAATAGTCTCCACTGCTCTCTCATAGAAGCAAGAGATGGTCTACGTTTATTTCTGTTCAGGTAAAAATGAGGCCACCTCATTTCAGCCATAGTACATAAAAAGAAGCGAGGATTTAATTAATTTGCTGTTCAAATAAAACTTGATCATGGAGAAACGTGCAGTAAAAGGCTACTCATTAGAAGAAAAGCTGTGTCAGGATGATCTCCTTTAGTGTGTCTTCAGTCCTGACCATCTTCCTAAGTAATGGTGAGGTGATTTCCTACCAAAAAAAGCTGTCGTTGCTGAACGTTAACACTGGAGATTGAAACCGCTCCTGACCAACCATCTACTCTTTTTAGGTAGTACTGGGAATGGTAGACTAGAAATACATACCAGGATTAAAATGGAAATCTTAGACTTCAATGCATGGTAGATGAAACACCTGAATCTTTATCAATTGCCATACAAGGAGTTCTCTTCCAGTCACCAGAATTCTTACTTTCCAAAATCTCTTACAGACAGGCAACATTAGTATCTGATGGATGCTTCGGAACCGGACACATTCCTTGAAGACTTTTCATTAAAAATAAAAAAAAGAAGGACTGAATCTGTGTGCATGGAAAATGAATTATTTATGGCTTATTTACAGAGGACATGGGATTCTCCTAAATAGTAAAATACACTGTTAACAGTCAGCATCGTAAGCAATGGAAGCTATCTCCACCATCAAACTTTGTACTTGATAATTAATTGAAACCAGAGGGGGAAAATTTAAACAGTTGCAAGTGTGATTTGTAGATCTGTGAATACAATTGAATGAAAGTTAACACAGCCTAAGTAGACTAACTGCCAACGATCCTAATCATCAAAGCCACCAAGTGTTTTGTCTTGCTTATTTCAGAGACACCTGAGACACCTTTAACAAAAATGGATGCAGACTAACCGTGTTATGTTAGACACGCTCAGCCACAATGCCGGAATACAGCTACAGTGATGGTGAACCCGGCTCAGTGGGACTGTTCTCTCTGTGCTCTACTGATGGATCTGTGCAATACCCAAGCAGTAAGAACCAGCCAGTGCTTGTGGAGACGCTCCAACTTCTCGACTGTCACCACTGGAAGCAGAAGACGCATGGCACCCATGCACAGCCTTATCAGACAACGCTCCACTGCCTCAACACTGCTTCAGCAATTCAGCTCAAAAGCAGAACAACTCAAAACCCTCCAGATCCTGGGAAGATGAAGAGTTAAGAAATGAAGCAGCATTAATTAACTGAGTCACATCCTACATTAAACAGGCTTAAAATTTAATGTGCAGCTACTGTGCCTACACTGAGATCCTAACAGATACTCTGGACAGATTTTGGTGCTATAGAAATGCTTTCATATAAACCCGTTTAATTAGAAAAAATGCTCAACAATGCAAGAGCAGAGAAAAACTGGAGCAACAGATACAGCTCCAACCACATGATGCCAGGTTAAGTATCTTCCCTAATCATCGCATTACATATTAAAATTTAGTGCTTAAGAGTTTAATGCTTTTAAAGGTAAACCTGAGAAAAAGCATTGCTGTAGAGAAAAACACAGCAGAAAACTACAAGAGCCCACATGTCCTTTTAGTTTAAATTTAATTTGTCAGATAGAAGTTATCTATGTACAATCAGTGTGCGTTGTAACAATTCTGTCAATAAAGTAATTCAAATCTTCTAAAATATTAACTGGCTGCATAGCACATTTGACATTATTGCCCAAGTTGAGGAGGGAACACAAATGGATTTACAATAAATTTTGGCTGATTTGGATTCTGAAGTGTTCAGATAGTTAACACTCCTTCTTTAAAACCAATGCACCTGAAAAGCTTTCCAGAGCACAGTTCAGTTGGGTATTTCTTACCATTTCGTTACAAACAATCACAACACTGACAGTTTAATAGGAAAAAAAAAAGCAAAACAAAACAAAAAAAAACCCAAACCATGTATCTAAAGTATCCATAAAAAAGGAGCACTAAATGGAATAAAATGTTCCCTTTCCCCATTTTTACATTCTGAACAGTGATTCCATCAAGATATTCTACTAAAACATGTAAGTACATTGATTTTGTTTCATACTTGTGACAAGAAGGCCTGAGTTGTTGGGGAAAGGAACAGTCAAAAAAAGCCTGAGAGGGGAAAAAAGCTCATTTAATTAATTTACAATAATTTACAGCCATTTGTTTGTGGTTTTTTTTATTATTATTATTATTATTTTTGTTTGTTTTGTAAAAAGGCATTATAACTGATCACAAACAGGAGAAATCCTGGCTATTTTACAGTTATAGGTACAGAATTTAAATATTCAAGCTTGTGATGAAAAGCGGCAAGGTGGTCGCAGTGTACAATGTAAACAAGTAGCTTTGGAAAGTGAACAAAGTCCTTGAGAGTTCTTTACTAAGAAACAAAAGAAAATAAACTCCTCATTCCTTCCTGAAATATGAGCACAGGTCAGTGTTTAAAAGTTCATTTACAAACATAATTTAAAACGTGTTCAGCCTAAAACCACTTTGACATGAAGAGTTTTATAGTAAGATCCAGTCTGAAAGGGGCAGTGTTGAGGTCCCTGTAAAAGTAAACATCTTCCATTTCTTAAAAAAGAGTGCCACAGCATTTGCAGCACAGTGCAGCATAAACTTTAAATACAAAAATATTTTTCTTCTGTTGGGATAATAGACCTTGCATCCTGGAAAGAAGTAACAATACTGCTACTGATAGAATATCCAGTCTGTATCTTTCAAGTCATGTAAGGCAATTACTGTGTTAGTTTACTGTATATGGCTAAAAGAAGGTCCAGAAAATGTCAGTCTTTGTTATGTTTTCCGGCTACTCCATGTATGTTCAGGTGTACTTTTGTGATCTGATGAGTGTTCAAATGGAGATCTGTGTCCTAAGGGAGATCTTGAACCATAAGGAGACCTCTGATCTAATGGTGACCTTGGGCCACTACCTGAAGCTCTGTGGTCCATTTGCCAGTCTGAGTGGTACCTATAATCCCTAGAAGATTTATGATGGCTGTACTCTGAAGAGGAACGATGATCTGAATGTATCCTGTGGTCTGAATGGGAACGGTGGTCTGAATGAGCCCGGCTGTCTTTTAAACTTCCTTCCAGGTTTGACCTGTGGTCTCTGCTCCTGTAGTCATCTAACTTTCTATGTTTACTGTCACTGTAGTATCTAAAAAATAGATAAATAGATATTATTTGTATTAGTGTTAGTGAGAACACATTAAGAGCCACAATTACGTCAAGAGCGGGTCCAGAGGAAGCCCACAAAGACGATCAGAGGGCTGGAGCACCTCTCCTGTGAAGACGAGCTGAGAGGGTTGGAGCTCTTCAGCCTGGAGAAGGCTCTGGGGAGACCTTATAGCAGCTTTCCAGTATGTGAAGGGGGCCTACAAGAAAGCTGGAGAGGGGACTCTTTACAAGGGCAGGTAGTGATAGGACGAGGGCTAATGGCTTCAAACTGGAAGAGGGCAGATTTAGATTAGATAAAGGGAAGAAATTTTTCACTATGAGGGCGCGGAGACACTGGAACAGGTTGCCCAGAGAAGCTGTGGATGCCCCATCCCTGGAAGTGTTCAAGCCCAGGCTGGATGGGGCTCTGAGCAGCCTGGTCTAGTGGGAGGTGTCCCTGCCCACAGCAGGGGGGTTGGAACAAGGTGATCTTTAAGATCCCTTCCAACCTAAACCATTCTGTGGTTCTATGAAATCAACAGAACTGCATTAGAGAGATATCATAGTTGCAATTTTGCATTACTCAAAAAAGATATTTTGGTGCTTGCTACAAACATACTACAAAAACAGGAGGGGAATTCTGAACAGATTTTAAAATTGCTGAAGAAACTCACCTGCTGTCTTGTTTGTAGTGATCCCAGTCTCTGTGATCTTTTCCATTGCTGAAGGCTGAATAGGGCCTTTTCCTAGAGTCACTTTTCTTGTAAGCATCTCCCTGATGCCTGTCTTTATGATGATCGTGGTATTGTGACAAATGTCTATCAGAAGAATAACTGTCCCTGCTACTGTCATCATGGTTTGTATTCTCCTTCAGCCTTTCCACATCTGTTTAATAAAAGAAAGGTTAAAAGGAAGTCTCATAAAGTCTTTCCTTCACCTACTTCAAACGGCACTTGTACCTGTCAGATGTCAGGCAGTATGAAAGTGACTTACAATCTGACAGAAACAACACCTAAATAGCTGAAAGACAAATGCACTAATGCAAGCTGAAGTGAAAGAAACCTCAGAAGTAAGAGGGAAGCAAGCTAGAATGTAGATGTTAGGACTCAGAAACTGAACTTTTCAGCCTCTCCATTCAGTCTGTCAAGCTAAGTGTGGTCCAAATGAGCAGTGAGCAGAACTGCCTTTAGTAGGGCAAATTTAGACAGAATGGCAGCAACTTCCTCTCAAAGAAGGGATGGCCTTAGCATGAATAAGTTTTCAAGGTACACCGTGTTAATGAAAGACTTTCAGTGGTATTTCTGAAATACATTATGCTGATTTTAAGTCCATGAAAATATACTCTAAGTGTTACATAACACAAGACAAAAGCAAGTATTACAAGGAGCAGGTGTGGGAGCATAGAAAAATCAGAGTTATTGTCAACAGTAAAAGACAGCCTGTGTAACTGATTATAAACTATGACTTCAAGGAGTAGCTTGCTCACTTTACACAGTAGTGACATTATAATAGCTACAAATAAGCACAGAATTTCCAAGAAATTTACAGATCGGGTAGACCTTTCTCCCTCCCCAAAACTGAACGCAAAAACACTTCCAAAATTTTTTTTAAAGGATGTTATTTACATGCTACTAAAACCAGTAAGTACAAGCTGGTACAGTCTGCACTCAGCTGGATTTCATCAGCAAACTAGTGAAGTTTTTCTCATCAGCCTATCTCTATGATACGTACCAGCATGGGAGACACATCTAGGAGACACATGAAATGAAATAAACATGAAAACTAAGATATCTAACAAGAGTATACTTAAAGGTTTCTTACCTGGATTTCTAATTACGTGTGTATTCACATTGCTGCTAATATTCTGGTCATTTTGTTGCTAAAAGAGACAAGTACAGAAACTCATTGCTAAATCCCATAGTTCATCTGAATTAATTAGAAAAAATCCTAACAAAAGAGAATACTTTACTACAAACATAAATGCTACTTGAAGTGTATTTCTGTGTTCCTTATAATCCTTTAAGCATAACAAAAGAGTTATACTTAAAATATATACATACATGTGTATATTTAGAAAGGATCTGAAAATACTACCTGAGATTCTTGGCGTTTTTTGATTGCATGTTTATACAGTTTGTGCAGCTTTCTGGCATCAAATTCTGTAAACTTAGAGACAAAAATCCACAAGTTTCTGAGGAAGAAGAAAAGAGAAGTTATAATTCTTCTATACATTTTTTTTCTTGTATTATGCAATAGGATATAGAATTAACTGAAATTATTTGAACAGTATGTCAGTAAACCAGAAACACTATAAAATTTACACAGTATTGCCTAGCTGCACAGCAAACATTACCTAACTGTATTTCAAACACTGGAAAGACTAATACTTATCGTTAAGTACTTCGGTGTGCAAAATGTAGGTAAAGCATTACTAATAACAATTGTGTTAAGAGAATGATTTGTGAAACTGCTAAAGAATGTGGCTATCAGTTTATGTATGTCTTCTGAAAGTTTGTTTGAATTTTTAGTATTTACCACTCAGTAAATAAAAATCTAAGTAAGTAAAGTAAGTAAAAATTCTTCCAAACTGGAAATCTCTTACACTGTAAGACATTTGACCTACAAGCCTTATATAATGAAAATATCAGTGAGAGAATTTCTCCACAGAATTCCAAAGCCTGGTCAAGGATTTTGAAATCAAATAAGAACTGTGAAAGAGGATGGAAGTGGCATGGCAGTAAATTTGTGCCTAATCTGTGCTCAAAGGAATGAAAGAACAAACAAGACTTTTGCTGTCAAAATGCCAAAACCCTAAAGAAACCATTTGCTTCCCTGATCACAGGTAACAGATCTAAAGCCTGGAATTCTTTTTGTCAAATTTACATGCTAAGAGAGCAATATAAGATTGGTTTTGTACCTCAGATCACCTTAATATTTTGAAGTAAAGCAAGTAAAAACAGAAGCAGCATTCAACACCAACAGAAGTCTTCAAGAAAATGAAGCACTGACTTTTGTATTTGGAAGTGCAGGATATATTTTCAACCATAAAAGATTAAAGTGCACATTCCAATAAAAGTAACTCTAACTGCATTAAGACCATAACAATGAAATGTAAGAAGTTTACAAAACAACATTTTTTTATTTAAATTGTCACCTCATAAAGATGCACTCTTCTTTCATATTTGAAATACATCTGAGTACATTATGATACTTTTATCAAGTCATAGTTAATATGTAATATGTAATTTAATTTTAGAGTATATTTTAAGAAGAATAAAGAATTCTGCAACTCAAAATCCTAAAAAATTCAACACGAATTTAGAACTGCCTATTTTTACCAGGAAATAAAAAAACCAGATCCTTAAAGGTAAAAATGCTTCTCCATTAAACACAGTCTAAAAGTTACAAGTCGTATAGTGTTTGCTTTCTGCTGTAAGAAATCAGATGACTCCACCTACTGGACAAAATGCATTGCTAATCAGTATGAAAAAGTCAATCCATCGTTAAGTCAAAACCATCTACAATCATCTTTTTATAGATTCCTACTTAAAACAGCAGAAAGATACAAGAAAGAGACAATAAGAAACAAGTGACATAATTAAGAACTATTCTGCTTAATAGAAGCAATTACAGATTTTCCTTTTTCAAGAAGAAACACAGAGAATAACTTACTTTCTCCACTGTTTAATTTGTTCAGGATTTGTGTACTCCTTTAGACATTCAGTAATGTGATCCCCAATTTTGATAAGACACTGTCTAGTATGTTCCAGCTGCTCTCTTTCAGAAAGGCCCTTCTCTGGTCGGTCCAGCTGTTTCAATGCTGCTTTGACAGGCCTCATTCTTTCCTTGCACTGTAAAATGGAAAAAAGGAACGTATTAATTAAAATAAAAAAGAATGTATTCTAAAACATGACGCACCTGTTACTGTAATATACATATACAGGCAAAGACAGTACTGTTACAAGCCAAATGAAACGCAAGACTTGCTCACAGCTTTTAAAAGTGTTTTACAGGTTTTCTTTGGAGAAAGTTGTATTTTAAACCCAACTGGAAATTTACTCCTCTATGAAAGCATTAGATTGTATAAAATACTGATATCAAGGATTTAAGAAAGCACTAACTTAATATAAGGGATCTTCTGAGGAAAAGAACTCATTACAACTGGGTTTTACAATTAGTTATGTCTTTCAGCACAAGCATATAGGACAAGACATACTTTTTAGCACCTTGAAAGCTATACAAACTCAATGTCAGAATTAAGTATGAGAGTGTTCACTACATTTCAAACAGATACTTGCTGCAACAATTAAACCTGGCATTCAGCAGAGGATCAAGACTGCTTCTCTGAGGAGTTTTTAAACCTCAGTCCTCGCAGAGTGTATCAGAACTTGTGTCATCTAGACTAAAGCCAGTTAGGGTATGACTAGATTATTAACAACAGTGATGGCAACACAAATATATGTCATATGTGCATTCTTGACTTTTCACACTTTGTATCAGATGTTTTAATAATAAATGAAGATAAAACCAGTTAGCATGATTTAAATTACAGACACTTAGTTAGTAATACCTTTCAACTACAATGGCATGGTAAACAGATGAAATGCACAATCTTGTCACAAAGAGACAAATAGTTAAGCCTGAAAAGCCCACAGTAGTAGTTTCCACTTGAAAGTGTAGCTATACATGCTAATTAGACTGCATCTGACCATGGCATAAGATAAACATACATTCCAGAAGAACAAAAAAACCTGAACAACAAAAAAAATTCTATACACAAATCCCATGTAGAATTACTCCCAGTAAGAATTAAAGGAAGTAAATGTTTAGAATGAAATGAAGTGGAATATTGCCATTACCATGTAAGCATCTAAGGACAAATCAGAAAAATCGGGGACGCTGTTCCATCCCCAGCTCATGCCACTAAGTAATTAAGCAGCTGCATTACACACATTGCACTAGGCACAGCTTTGAGTAGCCTTTAAAAGATAGCTTACAGAGTGCACTGCTTAAATGTAGAGGTGATCAGAAAAATAAAACTGTACATGAAATCAAGTGATTTTCTGTCACTTAGCCACACAAACATATCCATCTGAACCACCAGAGGCTCATCCTGGAAATCACAGGTGAGATACTTGGAACGTTTAGCATAAAACTATACATGACCAGGCACTGCCATACTCAATCTTACTTGCACGTCACAGCCAGCACCCACAGCAGCCCCAATAAACCTGCCTGGTAGAAACAACCAACTGTTGAAATCTGAACGACAAAACACCCCCAGGAGAGTACTTGCTCAAAGTAATTCACTAATACCTTTCCAAAGACCCCAGCCGACATATAAAACTTCACATAAATTGTGTCTACATACCTTTTTTGCCCTCTAATATTGATTCTGTTCTTAGAAGTAGGGAATAAACAAAATTCTTTTGGTGTCAGAGGCATGACTCCAGCAAGGTATTTCTAAGGGCTTTAGCATTTGTTCCTTCCTGTGTCTACTAATTTAAGTCTGCAATACTTGAGGAGGGAAGTGCTGAAACTTTGTTATCTTATAAAGAAGAAAGGTATATATGATAAGGTAAAGCCCAAGACACCAGCAATTGCTCTGAAGTTCATTCATGTCTGCTCTTTAAGAAGCAGGATACACAAGTTTTTCTTGAGGATATATCTTTAAAGTCTATATTCTAAATCTATTCAGCATACCGACCACTGGATAAGTTTTCCTACTATCCTGCATAAATACAGTAAACAACAAAATAAAACTACTAGAATGAAGACAAAAATTACCTTAGTACAGTGTCAGTAACGTTCATTGATCTGAGACTTTACTAGCAAAAGATCACCTGTGTTACTGTGCCCAATAATAGAATCAAGAACATCAGAAATTGTCCTCATTTAGACTATCAAGTACAAACACTAACTTATCAAAAAGGGACTTACCACGCTAAAAGTTTTCTGATCCAGTTCTTCTGATTCTTCCAATATAGGAACTGGTTCACTGGTTGCAGTAATATGAACTGGAGTATCCAACAATGGCATTTTTTTAGTTTTTTCTTTATTTTCAGATTTGATTTCATTTACCTAAGAACAAGATATAAAAATATTTAAGTAAATTTATTTTGGCTCTGGAATTATCCTATAATACATGACAATCCCCGAAACTACTGCATTCTCTTCAATAATAAGAACAAAAAATATGCTGATGTTCAATGACAGTGTATTTTACTTTCTCTGTGGGATGGAAAAGAAGAATGGAAAAGGAATAAAAGAATTTCTTGCACACACTTGTACTCTCAATCCAACTAAGATACGTATCATTGAAGATGTAATTTGCCATTTCAAATGCCTGCCCTCACGGTTTCAGGTTGTAAAAATAAAACTTCAAATGATGTAAAAGACTTCAATGAAATGACAACTGATCATACCTTTTCATCTCAAAATCAGTCACATAAACCTAGTGGCCTTTTCTAGTGCTATATAAGATAAGTAAACCTAGTTACCTTCTCTTCCTTTACTTCTTTTTCTTTCTGTGTGGATTCTTTTACTTTGTTTTCTCTCTTTTCTTTAATATCTTTTTCTTTTAATTCTTTCTTATCCTCTTTTTCTTTTTTCTCCCTTTTCAAATCCCTCTTATTTTCCTTTTCTTTTGTCTCTCTTTTTTCTTCAGCTTCCTTCTTTATACCAATATCTGGCTCAGGCTTTTCTTCATTTTCTTTTTCTGCTTTAATTTTTTTATGTGGTTGTTTCACTGAAACAATCTCATCCTGCAATATGCAAGCATATAACGTCACATCAAACTGAGCTCCTATCTATACAAGTTTTGTAACTGTCAGATTAAAACATACTTTTTATCTGTGCATTTTTTTCTTTTTGGACATAGATTTAACACCTATCAAATAGAACTGAATGCAGCTGTAAAGAAAGATGAGAACTACTCACTTCCTTGATGTGACAAAGCAAGTACTGATTTAGCAGTGGCAGTGGGGGGTGAGAAGTTATGTCCATTTAACTTAGAATTCTGTCCCCCTAAAAGGTAGTTAGGCTCTGAAAAGCTACAAACTCAAAAGAAGTAGTCTCACAAAACCGAGCTGGTTGGTTAGGACACTCAAGTGAAGGAGATGATAGAAGACCTCTGTCCTAGTCAGCTTTGTCCCAGTAACTTTTTACCAATCCCATATTAAACACTCACAGGAGAAGGTAACAGAGTCCCAACTTCCTCTTTTCCAGAGGTGTTCTTTTTTTACTATGCTTTAAAAAAAAGTCTTGGTTACAGATTGTCTGATAGGGGCCCATTTAATTATTCACAGGTGGACAAAATACCACTCTCCACTGCTCTTTATAATATTCACTTACAAAGTTTGAGATGGAAGCTCAAATCCTTTCAGACACAGAAGAATACAGTACAGTACATGAAAAAGTACTATGTACAGGTGCAAGAATCATTATAATCATATAATCTTTGAGTTCATTTGAATACACCCTGGAAAGGCATATATAGAATCCATTGCAGAAAAACAGATGAAAGAATGCCTAATACATGAATCTGAACAAGTTAATTAGATGAGGTATCAAGTAATTAGCCCAACCAGGACTTCATTATTTAGGTATCATGGAAACTTCCCAGCAAAAATCCAATGACTTCAAGAGTTTGCTGAATGTTCTAGCAGTTAAACAGTTAAATTTTAAATATTGTACACAGTATGGCAGCTAAATAGTTAGAGCCAGCTGTTTAGATGGTGAAAGCCCATTCTTGTGTATGGTTCAGTTTTTGGAAGCGCAATTGTCAGTCTATGTCCAAAAGTATTGAAGTGATGAATAACTGTTGTGAAATATACAAAAAGGGACAGGATTCTAGGCACTTTACCAAAACATAACAAGTCAATCAACTGACTGGCAGCATCTTCTGTTTTGAGTGGAGATGAAGTCTAACACTCATTTTTTTAACTAGACTGAACACTTACTAGTTTTAGGATTCAGTTGTCCATGTTAATTTACTGGGAACTGCGACAACGTTTACAGTTCTTAGCCTTACATTCCAGACAAACATAAGCCAGTCTACCTTCAAATTTTTAATTTTTTTTCTCTGGCTTTACATTTTATTCTTCATAGTACAATATAAATACATACAGGAATGCTTTAGTTAAAAATGATTATTTTTTTATAGATATATCATGGTTCTTCTAAAGCTGACTCAGTTTTAATTATAAAGAGTTAAAACTCCTCTAGAGTGAGCTGACAGTTACAATGTTTTTTAATTATTTAAAATGGTTACATAAGACACTTCAATTTAGTTTATTTTAAACCAAGTAGAAAGTATTTTAATGATACGTATAGATTTGCACTGATTTATTTCAACTACTTTCAAAGTCATAAAATTAGCTATGACATGACCCTAAACTTTACCTAAATTTTTATCTGTAATGATTTCTGCTGTGTAAATATTAGAAATAAAAAGACCCAACACAAGTAGAGCCCTAAAGGAACACACCAGAAGTAACAGAACACAACAAGGTTAAATAGTTGGTTAAACAGTCTTTTTGGGTGATAAAAGCCATGACCTAACAGGAGATTTCCTATGGAAGTCTTGAAGTATCATTAATTTGTGCTGCTCATTCTAATTGACCTTCATGTTTTTTCCTGAGCCTAAATAAAAAAAAAAAACTTTACCTGAAGAATATCTATCAGTAGTTACAACACTTATAATTGTGTGTTACATTAGGTTTGCATTTCTAGCAGATACAATGCTGAAGTCTTTAAACAATACTGAAACTGAGCAATGCCACTTGTAATTAGACCACAACATTTTTCTGTAATATAATTTGGAAAACTACTCATAATTCCACAGCTACTGGCTGTGGAATCATTAAATTTAATCATTAAATTAAAACAGACACAGTATTATATGTGCTTGTACTGATGCAACATGCAGAAGATAAAATAGAAATTGACAGTAATAGGAAGAACCGAATAGCCACCTTTACCATATGAGAGATACTTACCTTGTTATCCTCATCATCATCTTCATCAGATTTTTCTGAGGGTTGCGGTGAAGAATCACTTTTTATTTCTTCTTTTATTTTTGCAGCCTTTGTCACTTTATTCTTCTTAGTTCTTGCTTTCCTCCTCTTTGAGTTGCCCTGAATGCAAATTGGTCTCTTTAATATGTCAACTGACAAGCATCCTTTAACAGCAGTTGCAATAAAAAGATTTGTTTTCACATCAAATAAAGGGTTCATTTTATTTTACTTATTGCCATTAATCATCACCACTCTTCTCAGGACTGGAGACAGAGCATAGTGCAACACTAGAGAATACATAGAAATAATAAGAGAATAATACAATATGAAACTCGCAATCAATTTCTTGAGTGAGTCTTGTGTAATATGATTTGCAATACAGAGTAATACTACACAAAGAAAAGGAGCAGAACTAAAAAAAACCAACACAAAACCAAGAAGAGGATCAGCTACCATGTCCATATGCATATTGTTTTATCTCAATAACGAATGCCAAGTTTTACTTACTGCACCAGCAAGCCTTTGTGCTTCCTTCCTTGCAAGGTCTTTATTCAGTAATTTAATGAGGTAGTCTGCACGAGTTTGTAACTGCTTCGCCTGGGGTTTCTTATCTGGATCATCAGGCAAAATCTGAGAACAATGGCAGTATCACAGCTATGAGTACATATTATCAAGTTTGGAAGATGCTAGCCTGGTGCGCACAGAACAGAAAAAGCTGCATAAAAGAAGGTGGAAAACAATCCATTTCAACTATACCTAATAAATACACCGGCATACTTGTAGCAATGGGGAATTTCTTAAATGTTTTCATTTCTCTCCAATCATGCAGCCAATGGAAATTGCCTCCCAGTTTAAAACAAACTCAAGAAGCCAGACTCAGATTTCTGTTTCCACTCCGATACCTAATCTAAGAAATTCTGGCACACAACTCCTGGCTCTGTCTCATTCATCTTCTAAATGCAGACCTCACCACGAGGTATTATAGAAGTCAAAAAACAGAAATGGGTGGTTCCAAAAAACCAGGCAAATTAATGGAAGGTAGGAGTAGGAATCGTTATTGAACGAAATTGGACACAACCCTAGCTCCTCAAATGCCAAAGCCATAGATTGCTGGCGCTGTCACAAAGTTTACTTCGCTCTGGTCTTTCCCTTAATACCTGTTGCTCACCAGTGCTGTGACGGAAAGACAGCTTCAAGTGAAGAACCTGGGGATTAAGTGGGGTGGGGAAACTTAATCAAATCTCTAGACAAAACTAGAACGTCTCAAATAGAGAAGCAAAATACTTAAAAGAGAAATTCAAATGACAGATGTCCCAACTACATGGAAACACGGCAATATAATTGACTGCAAGAAGGAATACTTCAACTGAATACAGAAGACCTTAAAATCTAGTAATATAGCACAAGACGGATACTAAGAAGTGATGTATAATGTCCCTGCAATTTCAGTTATCGTAAAATGACCTCTTTCAGTAACTGTTTTTAGTAGCATTATTAACTAAACAACAAGAGTCCTCAATGAACATTAGGAAAAAATTCTTCACAGAAAGAGCGGTCAGACACTGGAATAGGCTGCCCAGGGAGGTGGTGGAGTCACCATCCCTGGATATGTTTAAGACTCGTTTAGATGCACTGTTAAGAGATATGGTGTAAGGGAGAACTTTGTAGAGTGGAGTTGATGGTTGGACTCAATGATCCCAAGGGTCTTTTCCAACCTAAATGATTCTATGAAATGTTATAACGACATACCTTCTGTGTCAAACTGAGATCAGGATCCATTTTTATCATTTCCCAGCTGCCATAACCATATTCATAGATGCCTATTAACAGATTGGAATCATCTTCCTTACCCCAGTCTATATCAAAATGAGCAGCCTTGGTGTGGCATGGGATGACGTATCTAGCAGAAATAAATTAAAGACAAATAAGGGATTTTTACTTTTGACATTTAGCAAGGGGGAAAGGAGCATACTAAAAGTGATGTAACTAGATTTATTTTCTCTGCTAAGATGCTGGTATATTTAGGAAATTAATCCAAATACTTACCGTTACGTTCTCCTAACATTTCTATAAAATATTTATTGAAAGCACCACTGAAATGTATTTTAAAGCTGATTACGACTAAAATATGAAGAATTTCATGGCGAAGTCTGTGGCCATGAGCTGTACCACAGACTTGGCTAAGCATGAATAAAAAAGCATAAACAACCATCCAAGTGTAACCGCTAACGAAGTGGATAGTTTAGGGATTGTGACAGACAAGGTGGCAAGGGAAAAAGTACAGAGGCAGAAATAACTACCTCTGCTGCACTTCGATAGATAGTGTCACATAGATAGATTATTATTAGTAACTGAACAGAGTCCTCAGTAAATACAACTGAGAAGGCAAAACCGGTACAGACTTCTACAGCACAGGAAGACAGACAAACGAACAGATGTGGAGCAGGTTACTGCTGCCAGTCCTTACAGGGAATAGAGGGACAATGCTGTCACAGTGTGCTTTCAGTCAATGTTGTCTGAAAATAGCTAGTAAAACTTGAAAAAAAATTTAAGTTACTACTTCCTTTAAAAAAAAAAAATAAATCAATACCTTTTTCTTTCTTCTGGATCTGAAGGAATGGATTTGTGCAATGGTGCCAACTCTTCTTCATGAGAGATGACTAGCTTTGCATTCACCTGCACTCCTGAGATTCGGAATGTTGGGCCTTTAACTTTCCCAAGTCTACCTCCTTAAAAAAAATGACAAAGCTATTAAAATATCTACCTTTACAAATATCATACCAAAAAATGTAAAGAAAACAAGTAAGACTGATGCTATAGCAGCAAACTTTTAATTATACTGAATGACCTTTTCTTAACCAAACTGCCTTCTCCAGTGAGAATTCACACACAGAAAGGGGAAAAAAAAAAGTAATCTTCTTACAACCCTTTTTTAAAATCATCCAGCATGCCAACATTTTTGTTTGTATTTTCCCCCAACAGAACTGTTTTCTGTTATGATCAGATCAGAGTGCAAGAATAATTCAGACTTCCTGACATTTGTGGTGCCCCTAAGCCCCCTGAACACATTGTACCTGCTCTTTCTTGTCCAGATGAATTGTCCTTTAAAGCTTTAATGCATCCATTATGTACAAGCTCTCCCAAACGTCTGAGATCTGTCTCTGATTTATCAACTAGCTCAGCATCTCTAGCTACAGCATCTAACCTGTAATAAAAGAATAAACATTTTTATAGCTGTGAAACTGTAGTAACTGTGAATGACTGCTTCAGACTTTGAAAATAGAGAAATGATCATGTAAGATACCAGTCACCTGCACCTACTATGCTGTGTACAGTTTTGATCCGAGAGAAAAAAAAAAAAAAAAAGTCATTCAGGTATCAGAGGACAATACACCAAGAACTGTAAAGAACCCTAACTTTATAGTGTTGATTTAAATTACTGTACATTTCTTCAAAAAAAGAAAATGAAAGATTATGTATCATATGTTCATATAAACATTTATAAGGAAAATCAGGACGGTAAGCTTTTCTTAAAATACAGAATAAGAAAGCTTAAAGATAAGAAACGACAATAAGGAAAATGCAAAACTAACTTTGACAGTCACAGTGGATAAACTGATAGGCTTTCAACAGGCTGTCAAACAAGACAACTGAATGATTACCACCAATGAAGATTAAACAAGACGGCATGTAAAGTATAAAGAGAGAAAGCAGTCCTGCAAATCGAACAGTTTATTGTGTGGCTGTTGCACACATACCATACCATACATGAAGGAAGGGAAGATATTAAGACAGCCATGTAATACTGAAAACAAAAGGCTAGACACTGTTGTCTTCTCTTTAGCCTAGTGTTTCTTGGTATATTGTTCTTAATTTTTATGGAAACAAAGGTTCGAAGTTGATACAGAAATAATAATAATCAAACAAGTTTACCTTTCAAGAGGGCCACCAAATTTCTTGTAACTCTTGATAAACCTAGTAATGGAAAAAAAAAAAATAGCCATTTAAATGTATTCTTAACTAATTACATTGGTTTTAAAATTTTATTAATACAACTATTAATCTTGGCATAATGATATACAGACAACGGAAGGAAAAAAAAAAAAGAGAGAGAGGGTAGGGCAGCTTACTATATCCAGATAACCCAAACCAAGTCAGAGTTTTACTGGCTTAAGAACTGATGTAAATAAAACAATAGAGGGTACAATTTATTTCAGAAATTGCTTTACTAATTTTACAAGACAGAAGATTCAGCAGCTGGATGTGTCTAATCATAAAAATTTAATGTGCATTTACAGTAAATAGAGATTTCGGGCACATCATGCCTTATATAGTAAAAGAAGCAGCCTGCAATAGGTGATTTGAAGATTTTGGAGAATATGACATGAAAGATACTCTCTGTAGGAATGTGTAAGCAATGAAAAGAAACTGCTGATGCCTGTGATAGAAAGGAAGTGAAATAAAAATAAAATAAATAAAAATAATTTAATAAAAGAAAGAAGATTTCCTCAACAATTAAGGCCTCAAATTGCTAGTGCAAGCATGGGAACGGCCTTGAAAAAAGTACAAATTCGCTGTGTTGTTAGAAAAAATGGAAAGGCAAAAAGGATTACTGAAGTTACTTCTCTAACCAAAAATATTTTTTAAAGCTTTACAGCATTTTAGGAAAAGATACATACTTGAATTTCAGACGCAAAGTAGGATTTCAGAAAACCAAGAGTTCCTTCTCCTTCTACCAAAAAATATTTTGGCACCAAATATTGAAGGTGCCTGTTGTACAAGATTCAAATAGGATTTTATATTTTTTTAGTTTAAAAAATGCACGATAGAACAGTAATTCAATTACTGTGTCAAGAAGCTTAAAAAGAAAACAAAACCCACTAAAATTTTGTAGTTGTCACCAGAAAAGTTTTACATATTCTTTCAGGACTGCATTTTTTGGATAAAGTGATGGGAAGCAGATTATTTTGCTTGTATGTCAAAAGAAAAGCCCACCCATTGTAACAACTGTTTTTTTAAATCACTGTCTTCATGGATTGCAGGAATTAACAAATTTAAAACAATCTAGAATATTTTTCAAACCTAGTTTTATCCCTCATTAAAATGTATTCAGAATCTTGCCATAACAGTTCACTATGTCAGAACCACAAAGCACAGAAGGGAAAACATTACATGCTGAGAATAACGAAAATTTCAAAAATTCAGGAGAAATTAACCGCCTTCTGTACTTTCAATAAAAATTGTCTTATCCTTTTAAATGTGCATGTCCCCCATATCTTACCGCCTGATCTCTGCATCACTAAATCCTTTAATATTTTCTCGAGGAATAGTTCGTGGTCTTCCACGTTTTTTCGGCCGTTTTCTTTCTGAGATGGAGTCACTATCAGATCCAGAGTATCTTCTGCTCCTACTGCGCCTCCCTTCACTTCCATTAAAGCTGATCTGAAATTTCAGAATAAGTAGTTCAAAGCTATATGATTAACAAACCTAAGTAAAGTTTTACCTAGCCCGTCAGAAATATGTGTTGAGAAAAGGAAAAAAACAACCCCAAAACCCAACAACTCCCAACAGAGTAAACCAACAGCAACATAAAAGCACAAGTCAGCCAGAACCAAGAGACACCTGTTTTGCACAGTTCCTCATCCTTGGGAGCATATATATTTCTTCAAGTTCTTTTTGTCTTTCCTCCTCTTCTATTCTACGCCGCTGGAGTTCCGGAATTATTTCTTCCCAATTTCTTGAATTTCTTTCTGGTTCCAACTCAATATCATCTTCATCCATGTTGGAAAAGTTGGCCACCTTGTATATCAGAATATATGTATTTTCACCAAATCAATACATGACTTTATTTTAAAAAAACTGAGCAATTAACATTTTAGAAAAACAAATTTCTAGATGGCATATTTTATGTATTTTTATATAGGCTATTGTTTTATAATATATATAAAATTTATATATGCAAAATGCTTTGTGAAACACTGTCTCTAATGAAAGTATTTTTATTCATTTATGAAACGGACAGACTCCACGCAACCTGGGCTACGATGAGAAAAGATGAGAATCTTTTTCTTCTTTTAAAAGTTGACTACTACAGATGCATAATGAAACACCTCCCCAATAGCTGTATGATTGTTTTTTAACTTCCTTCAAAAAAAGGCTAACAACAATTGAGTGCCTGAGTTAATGTGAAGCTATAATAAAACTAACCAAACATTAATACACTCTAGAAAACAAAGTACGATGCAAATGAACAATCAGCAGGACAGCTATTTAATAATCTGCTGATCTAAGCAAATACATCATGTTCTGCCTTTTTTTTTTGCATTCAAATTATAATATATTTAACTGATAACACCTGGCATTTAAATTTACATTAGGGCTAAAAGCTATTTCTAGATGTCACTGACTAAGAAATGCAAGCTTTCTATTTTGCATTCAACAAGTCCACAGCTGCTTAACAACAAAGGTGGTAAATAAAACACAAAACTACCTAGAACTCTAATCATTAACACATTCATAAATATCTCTTATTTTATTAGCAAAATACATCATATATTTTTAAATGTTTATACTAATGGTAGATACTTTGTGTAAGTGAAACCACATTTTAAGTAAAAAGACATACAGGGTTGACTTACTGAGACATCTGTTTCATAAGAATGGAGACAGACAGGTACACGAAAGAAAAATAGATCCATTTATAAAGGAAAGTGTAATTGAGGGAACAGAGCCATACCTTGAACTGTGAAAGCAACTCATCTCCTACAGTTAATGGACCTGGCTCATTTTCCCGAGTTTCTGCCCTCTTCAAGATTTCATCTATATCCATTTCCTAAAAGAGAAAAGTAGTTTCTCTTTATAATGAAATCATTCATACATATTTTTGGTTGTTTTATCTATCTAGACCAGAAACACTACTTACCTGGGGCTCTTGTTCTTCCCCTTCAGGTTCTTTAAAAAGTTCCTCAGCACCAAACTTTAAAATTGCTGATAACTCCTCCTTATTAAAAGGTGTTGAGCTGAAATAAAGGATGTTTCAGGAAAAACATTTTATCTTAGTACCTTGAAAAATTTCGCTATAATCATGAGTCAGTTAATCTTTCTTATTACTGTTAAATAAAAACTGCATTTTTTTACCATATATATTTAATATGCAAATAAAATCTATAAAGACAATATACTTTGCATCTTTACTAATTTAACCTTATTTTGCCTTTCATTAACCAAGTGAAATAACTTACATTTTTACTTACTTGTCAAATATACTTAAGGGTAAATTGGTATGGAAATTAATACAAATATACCTTGAAGGAGTAGAGCCTGTATGTAGTATGGTTTTCCCTGTAGTGTCCATTCTCTGAATTACTAAATGATCTAACACCATCTTTTTCTTGGCTCTTTCAAGAATATCTTCTTCTACGGATCCTTTTGTGACGAGTCGATAAATATTAACCTATGTATATTTAAAAAAAAAAAGTAATCAACAACAAGGAAAAATCTCATTCTTCACTACATACCTTCTGAATTTATTGACTGTTTTCCAATATGAAATATGAGTTCAATCATGCTACCACAGTCTTTACATAAGGATTAAGAAAAAACAGAGAAACAATCTCTTAGACCTGTCTTTTTTAAACTTCAGTGATTTGGCCACAGGCAAAACTGCTGTATTTCCAATTATTACTGTATGTCTTCTGCTAGAAATAAACTTGAAGAAAATTAAGAAAAGTTTAAGGAAGGGGGAAGTGCCTGCTGTAGCAGTTATTTTCTAGAATGACGTGATGCCAATGAACGTGGGAAAGACAAGCCCTTAACTCTTTTCCTTCTCCCATCCACGTACCACAGCTCCACATAGGGAGATTTAAAAAAAAGAAAGTTAAATGAGCTTTACTAACATTTTTGGACATGGGCAGCAAGTATTAGTTATTCTCAAAAACACACGAAGACGGAATGGTGCAGACAGAGAGGGGACAGCTACTGTATAGAACCTTTCTTCAGGTTTGGAGCTTAAAGCTGAACGTGTGTACCTGTTTCTTCTGTCCAATCCTATGCGCTCTAGCCTGTGCTTGTAGATCATTCTGTGGATTCCAGTCAGAATCAAATATAACTACAGTGTCAGCAGATGCCAAGTTGATGCCTAATCCCCCAGCTCTGGTAGACAGTAAAAAGCAGAAGTCCTGAAATCATAAAATAAGGAAACAATAAGACGCTTGTTTATGCAGTCTGTGGCACAGACTACAAAATCACATACTACCAATTCCACAACTGTTCTATAGTTAAAGCTTCTTTAAGTATAAAGCAAACATTGATATCAATTTCTTTCATAAATAGTTACTGACTTATCAACAGTTTAAAGGAAGCAGCATCCTACAAGATGATCACCAACTAAAAAATCCCAACCAAACAGAAGACTGGCAAAAAAAAGTACAAAACTATTAAAGCCTTGTATGTTACAAAGACCCTCTCCCATGGCCCCTGCCACAAGCCCTACAAGACTAAGCAGCCATGCCAGAGCAGGGAAGATGCTCGAGCGTACAGGCGACTGCTTAAGAGATGGGAAGCAAAAGTCTTCTGCCAGGTTCAATGCTGTTCAACATATTCACGGACAAAATGAAAATGGCATAAGCAACGAGGTGAAAAAGCCTGATGATGATACAGAATTATTCATTCAGAGACAACTATGAAGGACTACAGAGGGATCTTGAGACATGCCATAAATCAACATATAAAATTCAAGATAAAACAAAACAGGTTAAAAAAACCCCAAACCACAACCCCATTCTCAGTACAGTTCCAGGAAACAGCAAACTATTACACTCAGGGATGAATCCTGAGAATTTCCACGTAGCCCTTAGCTCAGTAATGGCCAAAAACCACACAGAATGTTCTAAATTTTCAAGAAAGAAATAAAAAATTCAACTGTGAATCTTTTTGCTGCACAAATGCATAGTTTGCCTCCATTTTTGAAATGCATGAAGTTTAAATACCTCTTCAACTCAAAGAATGTACAGTGTAACTGTAAAGATTTCAGAAAAAGCCAAAACATCTATGCCAGAAATTTGAACAAGAAATAAAGTTTTGTATTTAACAAATATCTGAAGTTTATGTTATGGATTTAAGTTCTTCTCCCTCCATCACAGAAGAAACAAGCTCAACAGCAATACTGGCAAACACTATCCTTCAATTACTGATTCAAAAAACCCAAAACTAAGCCAACCTCCCCTCCCCCAAATCTGCCAGTGTAGGACAAAAGATTTAAGCTGATCAAAGGTATGTAATGGCTTGCACATTATGAATGCTAAATAAACTCCAAATCTTCCGATCCAGAAAGAAAGAATCTGTAACAGATACCTAAATATTCACACGTTGCTCACAAAGAATGGCTAGAAATCAGTTCTTCACTATTTCTTCCAGGGCAAGTAAGGAGGTGTAACAAATGACGACAACAGAGGCCAGATTTGAAACAATTAAAAATCGTTGCTCATGCAAGGACATACACGTTAGTTCTGCCCATTGCCAGAGGATGTTTTTGATGCTAACTGCTTGTGTAAGTTCAATGCTCTTGTAAACATTGCTGGATTAAATTCTACACAGCAACAAAGCTGAGGTTAAATTTCTGCAGCATTTATATAGTAATTGAAATTACTTTGATAATAACTTTTCATAAGTTATGTGTTTTCTACTTAACCGCTTCTTAGAGAAAAAAAAAGCCCAGATGTAAACCTTATAGCCTAGGCAATAACAATGAATTTTCAACCTTATTGATATGTTCCTCACTTGTCTCAGCGTTCATTTTTGTGCAGTGTTTTTTTATATTTCTTGTGGAAAAAAATGAAACAGATTCCTTAGGAAAAAATACCATACCTCTGATCCTTCTGCATTAAAATGATCCAGTGCTTGTTTCCTCAATTCTCCTTTTATTGATCCATCAAGTCTCTAAAGAGATTGAATATTATAGTTAAAGAGATTCCTATAATATATTAAAAATGAAAGCAACTTGGATTCTCTGCCAAAACTGTTATGTGGAGTAAAAAAATAGAAGTAACACAACACTTCATATTATGTTTTAGTTCATCTGTTTAATTTCAAAATACTATTTAGTATATGGCAATTGCCAGTCTTTCTAGAAAAAGATGACATTTTCTTATATCTTTTCTTAAGTAAAGTGATAAAGATCCCACGATGACAAAACAGTTAAAGCTGGAAGGGACCTCTGGAGGTCATCTTGTCTAACTCCTGCTAAAGCAGGTTGCCCAAGGGCGGGGTCCCGGCGGCTTTTGAATGTCACAGAGTATGAAGATTCCATAACCTCTGGACAACTTGTTCCAGTGCTCTGTCACCAGCAAAGTAAATAAAAGATTTTTCTTGTACTCAAGATCAAAGCTTCTTGGCTACTACCACCAAGATTCTTACCTGAAAGGGAAACTGACGATACTTCAGATATTCTGCTAGGATGTCCAGCATCCTCACCATCTGTGAGAAAATCAGAACTCTGTTGCCACGTTCTCGCAGACGAATCAGTAGCTTGTCAAGAAGGATTAGTTTCCCGCTGCTACGTATTAAATGCTGCAAAACCCAAGAAATACATATTAGAAAATAAGCTCATCACAGCACTATAAACACTGCAGTTGGTTAGACATTCATCTGAGGTTTGCTTTTCTTTCTATTGACGTGGGAAGAAAAAAAAAAAAGACAAATTCTGACATTCCTTCAAAATTTTAGTTTAAAACATGCATACAATATATACTCTCCTAGAACTAAAAAAATCAATCCACCAAATTCACGTGACAATACTGCTATATAAGTTCACTAGTATGCAGCATTAACTGAACATGAAAGTTTACTCTGGTTTTTGTTTAGTTGATTCTAACTGAAATCAACAGGCTTACCAACTCAACATATTTTTAAAGGAAATCATTGTCCAGTTCCCTCTCTTACAGTCACATCTTAACATCTCATAAAAACATTAAGTAAATGCATGGGCTTAAAAATTTAAGAAGTTGTGATGCAGGCCCAAGTTCTTTATGCCAAGTAAAAAATAAAATTAGGTAACCAATAAAATAGAAGATTGAAAAAAAATTACTTTAGTACTACTTTCTCTTCACTTCCTATCTTTTAAAAAGAAATACATACTGCTGCTTAACCCTCTGAGTATTTTTAAACAATGCCTATCAATCAAGTTTGTCAGGAAAGATGAAGTGAGAGGAATCTTGTTTGTGGTGCTTAACACTGTAACCCACCTAAAGCCTGTTAATCCTTGTCCTGGTTTGAGGTAAAACAGAACCAGTTTTCTGTTTTGTAATTTTATTTTTTAGCAGGGCCTCTTCTAACTGACCAAAGTCTGAAAGTAACAGCATGTTGTTCAGACACTGTTCCCTCTCAGAGTGGTAAGACCTGATTACACCAAGGAATGGTGTGCACAGAGGCTCTTGCTTATACCTATTGCTATAACAACCAAGGTCAGCTAACGTCGCTGCTTGCCCCGTTAGAGGGTCAGAGGCAGAGAAGCGTAGAGGGGTCCCACCTGCAGGAAGGAGGGGACAGGACAGTTTTGGTGACCCCAAACTGACCAACAGGGTATTCCGCCCTATCTGCCATGCTCAGTATAAAAGCTGAGGGATCAAAAGGTCAGCTCTCTGTTCTTCAATGGCCATCATCTGAGGAGGACTCTCTCTGTTTGTCTGCCTTTGATCCCGATCTGGGCATTCCTGACTCCAGATCCGGAATTCAGCTCCTGTCTGTTGCTAACTCCAGTCTACGACTTTCCCTGTGTTGGCTGGCGATGTGATCATCACCCTGGGAGCTGGATACGGTTTTGCATATATTGTATACTTTTTAAAAAAATTCTATTATTATTTACTATTTTCTTATTTATTAAGATTTTCATTAAAGTAGTTTAGTTCTTTTTCTAAACTCGTAAATCTCTTTATCTCTTCCTCTCCTCTCTTTGGAGAGAGAGCAGGGGGGAGGGCCATCTGTCATTCTGATTGGCCAATCTGGCAAAACCACGACAATCCTTCTCAGCTCTATTGGGAATCACCAGAACAGAAACTCAAGCAAATGTGAAATTTAATGTTGAAAATGTTAGGCCTCACATGGGATAGAATTTTGGAGAATGCTATTTTTTGAGCTATGTGCTTCTATACTTTATGCCAGAAAGAAGGCAGACACTTGTCACTGCACAAACTAGTAGCTTTGGGAAGGTATTTAAATCATCTACTTGAAAGCTTACAGAAAAAAATCATCTTTCTAAATATTTATGTGGGTGTAAACTGTGTTAACAACAACAGTTTTCTTATCTGTTGCTGGGCTGCTCAACAGTTTCAGTACAAATATTAGTCAACTTAAAACTTAAAAAAAAAATAAAACACACTGTCTTTGGTGGGGATGATAATTGTTTTCATCTGTTACAACAAAAATAACAAAATCAGACTGAGCTTTAGATCCTTTTTACTTTTACTTCCTTTCACTTTTGTTGTTTGCAGACATACCAAGAACAGTATTTGATTACAGAAAAAAGCTTAAAAGCATTCTATAGATCACTTCCTGCTATCACATAGATTGCTGGTGTATCACTGCCACTCACATTACATTTACCTTGCTTAGCTCCTTTATTTTACTTTGGTTTAAAATAGGTCTCAAGACTATTTTGCATGAAAATACACAGCCTGTTTCAAACTATTTCCTTTTTACTTTGATTGTAATTAAAATCAGGGATATTTTATTTAGTCAGAGAATCATAGATTCATAGAACAGTTTGGGTTGGAAGGGTCCTTAAGATCATATAGTTCCAAGCCCCTGCCATGGGCAGGGACACCTCCCACTAGACCATGTCTCTCAAAGCCCCATTATTCAGTTCCAATTAAGAAACAAAAATCAATTCACTTACCTGTAAAACCCAGGATGCCCATTTTCCAGAGAACCTGTTTTTTCTTAATGTACTTCAATAAGAATTAATAAACTGACAGAGCACTATAAAATTGTGTAAATAATTAAAGTAAAACAGAACTTTTTTTTTTAATTAAAAAGTGACATTACCTGTAAGGCCTCCTGTTTATTATAGAATTCATTATCATCTGGTGGTTTAATGAGGTAGCAATGGTTACAACACTTCTTGAGTTCCATCATTATGTTCAAAAAGCCTGAGGTACTGCCTTTTGAACCTTTACTGAGGGCTTTATAATTCCTGGTTAAAATCCACCTACGATATAAGATGTACAATATAAGTAATTTCTAACTATATGTGGAAGCAAGACAGATGTAAGCTCTCAAAATATACAAAAGCTAAAGAAAAAAAAGCAGCTCCCAAAAGAATGTACAAGGATGCCTAACAAAAGAAGTTACATGAATAAACAGATCAGCGTAGTTCTTCAGTCCATGCTTCACAGAACTTTACTGTTGTGAAACCCTAGAAGCCTCAAGTTCAAATTGCATTATAAAAACTATTATACTCCAGTAAATTGCATGTAGACGTATCACTAAAACAGCACAATTTACAAAGTAGTGTTACTTACTTATAATATTGCTTCTGCAATGCACTCATTTCCATTCTCAGAATTTGCTCAACTTTAGCAGGTAAAGACTTTTCTACATCTTTTTTAACTCTTCTCAGTAGAAACGGTTCAAGTTCTTTGTGAAGACTTGCATAACCATACTCTCTCCCTTTGCCATGCTCCTCTTCAAAATCTTCCCAGGAGGAAAACCTTGAACATAATAAAGAATGAGTGCAAAATAGTGACATAATGTGAATGACCTGAAGAAGCAAAATTCAAGAAGATAACACAAACACAGAAAATGTATAAATATACCACAAAAACACACACACACATTTGGATTTCTTCCCCATTCCTTTCTGTTTAATTTATCCAATTTCTGAATTTTCATCTCACAAGACATTCCAAATACTTTCCCTGTAAATAGAAGAATGGAATTTTCCAAAAACATTTACAGAATGAGAACTACTGAATTTTGACTTCCCCGGTGGAAATACAAAATTCCATTATTACATTTATCAAGAGCAGCATGAAAAGCCAGCCGCATGGTTGGAGGGTGTGCAAGGGAAGAAGAGAATACTTAAGATACGTTTTGCAGCTTGTGTGGTCTAGCCGAAACAATAACTATCCTCTGCTAAAACACTACGAGAACAGACATGATAATCAAATGAAGAATGGGTACCAGACCATAGTGACTTTGCTTGTAAGGTTCTGAAGATGTCACTACAATCCATAGCTCAAATTAAATGGAGCTATGGTGCTTGGCATTTACAAGATGTCTGACAGGAACACACGATCTCACAAATGAGCTGTAATTTATCTTAGGTATAAACAAAGGTCAGTACAAAACAAGGTCAATACAGTAAGCTTACTGTATGCAAACCATAAGAGAAAACCAGGATATCAGGCATCTTGGTACAAGTTTGTTTTCATTAATAGTACTAACACAGAAAAGATTCCATTCTATTTCCCCGGAGCAAATCCATACGGTTTTCCTCCTAGGCTAAGATGAAGCCTTTTTTCCAAATTCTGACCCATAAATCAATCCATCATTTTTTTTGACTGCTAAAATGGAAAAGGGTAACAACTGCTACCAGCGTTACTTACCAGCAGCAGCATGAAAAAAATTCATGCATCTACTTTATATAGAATATTTAAATTATTTTTCAGTATGATTCTCTACGTCTATGGATTCTCAAATCACTACACTACTTCACAATAACAAACTTGACCAAAAAAATGTTTAAAAGAATCATGTAAAACTCTTCCTTACTTTTCTGGCATGATGAAGTGCAACAAAGACCAAAGCTCTTTGAGGGAGTTTTGCAGAGGCGTTCCAGTAATAAGAAGACGATGGTTAGACTTAAAGTCAATTAAAGTCTTGTACAGAAGAGAGTCATCATTTTTTAAACGATGAGCTTCATCAACTCCTATGAATGCCCAATTCAGACCACCAAGGAATGACTTAAAGAAATGGAGGAGGGGGGAACATTACACAAATAAACACATTGCATAGTTTCCTACATCTTACAATCAAGCTACAAACACCATCACTTTCTGGTTTATTTTCAATAAAATATGGACAGCTGTATGCTTTTAGTACTAATTATAGCTTTTAGATTTGCCAGATTCAATGAAAAGCTGTGCAAGCATCCCAAGAAAGTATCAATTAAGTTTAAAAGGAAAAAAATGGTGAAAAGTCTGACTCACATTAATTTTTACATGACAGGAAAAAAAAAAAAAAAACAAAAAAAACCACCATTGACCCTTTCTTCCCACCATGTACAAACAAATGAAGTAAAAGTGTTCTGCTTCTTGCCTATCTATAAAAAATTCCATATACAGTTAGAAGGATTGACAATAATTCTCTGTGCTACCACTATGGAGACAGTATAAATACATGTACACATACTACTGTATGCACAATAACAAAGAAAAACTATATGCGATTTCAGAGTTCTGTATCACGTTTGGGGCTAAGGGCTGGGTTCTTTTTCAGTTCCCTCATGGTGGCTGGCAAAGAAGTAGAGCTCTTGAACATGGGAGCACATTACTACAGCAATGAGAATTCCAACCAAAACAGAGAAAAAGAAGTGCTATCCACTTAATGAAATGCAAAGAGGCTGAAAGCCTCACCACACATACAGAATACCTAGGTGTGCTTAAAAACCAACGCCCACAAAAAAAAAAGGCAAAAACACAAACACTCACTATCATAGTTCCAAAAGCAAAAGCTATGAAACTCTCCATAAATTTAATGGTCCACAAACCAAATACATGCAAGCCTAAAGAGAGTTTTACACTGCAGAAATGATTTTTATCTCCCTGAAGAAGTGCAATTACCTTATCCTTCAGCAAAATTTCGTATGTTGTTAGAAGTATGTTAAATTTTAATCGTTTGGTCTGTGGATGCATCCATTCATGAGTTCTTATCTAGAAAAAGAATCAAGTGAAGTATAAGCTAAAGAAAAAAAGATCTTGCTGACTGGGATGAATTTAAGTACTGCAGTAATGTAAATGTTTAAAGACATACAATAATATTAACACAAAACAGAAGCACAACATATTAATACACACAAGACTGAACTTCCAACCTGCCTACATACTCTAAAAAAATTTTTTTTAAACTTCCGAATAAACAGCAAAGAATTTCTACAAAACATGTTTCACTTTAATAGTTAAGATTACTAACATTCAGAAAACAAACAACAACCTTTCCAGAGATAAATTAAGATCGTGACTGGTTTACGTATTTATTTTTACTACATTCACCTAAATAATCAAATGGCAGAAGATACTATGTTTTCAAATGCAAGACTAAATTTTTAATCCTATTCGCTGTTGAGGAGGAAGGAATCTTTCATACACATATATATCAGATCAAAAATCAAACTTTCAATTAGCACCTTAAAACACATAGTTGCTCGGTATTTGCTCAGTCCTAACCAAAATATGGAGATTAGCAGAGGATAGGAATATGAAGTGAGACTTGTTTATCTACAAGCCTTTCCAGTGATAAAGAGAAATACTCACCATATTTCTGCTAGTTATATCTCCTAAGTAAACTACAGCATTCATCTGAGGAGCCCAAGTTTGAATCTCTCTTTGCCAAGATGTCAAGGTAGAAAGTGGCACAACCAGCAAGAAAGGGCCATACAACTGATGTTCGTGAAACAGGTAGTTCAGAAAAGAAATTGTTTGTATTGTTTTACCCAGGCCCATTTCATCTGCAAGAATACAGCTATTCCCTCTAAAAAATAAATAAATAAAAAAAATGTGGAGGAATTGAGCAAGAAGAAATTATTGTCTTTTGAGCATAAAAACTACTCATACAATTTTTCACGATTTTGCAAATATACATCTTGAAGAAGTTTATTTCCATGGTTTTCCCATAAAAACAATTTCCACCTCTCATCTCCCTTCTTAATACTTGAATTAAATTAACAAAAAGCTTCCAAGTATTCCTCATCAGTCTAATTTTAAAAGTATAACACCAACGTTGACATTTCAGAAGCGTTTGCTTTGGTTTTACTGTTGTAGTTTTTTTTTTTTTTTTAAAAAAAAAATATGACTTAACCCCATATGAAATTAAAAGCAAAGCAACAGAGCTTAGCTGTTTTTTGAGAACAGCCATGGTATTATAAGCTTTGGTACTACTTAGAGCAAAACAACTCCCCTCAGACCTCTACTTTGAGGCTACTGTATGAAACCCTCTACCTTCAAAAAAAATAACAGAAAAATCAATTTCAAAGTTTTACAAATGCTTACAATTTACAAACAGAAAACTCATTTCAGACTACACTTACTTGCACCAGGAGTGAGCAAGCCAATTCAATCCATTTAGCTGATAATCTCTTAACTCTAAACTTTCATGTCCTCCAATGTATGATGGTTGTTTCTTTAGTGCAACAAACCTTGGCCTCTGCTTTAAAACCTGTCAAAAGCAAACTGATCATCAGTCCTACTACTAACTGAAGTCACCAAGATGTCTTCCTATAGAAAAATAGCAGTAGGGATCTACTGGGTCACCAAGTCTAGTCTTTATCCACCAATGAAAACTAAGCCATATAAAAACATGAACCAATTTGCAAGATGAAATTAAGTTTGATTGCTAATCTAAATTTCACAATGGGAATGACATTAACTCACTCAAAGTTTATTTTTAAAATGAACTACAATACTAAACAAGTCCATCTTTGAATGCCAGTAAAAACGCTTTTTATCGACAAAAAGCTACTTAGTAGTGATATTTTCCACATATATTACTATACATCATTATTACTATTCTGAGCAACCTTCAAAAATTATTTCATAATAGGTATCTTATCTCTGGATTCTTAGAAGATTTTCAGATTTTTATTATCACAATTGATCCGGTGGCTTGAACCTGGCCAGCGCCTAAGCCGCCACCCAGCTGCCTACTCACTCCCCACCCCAGCGGGACATGGGACAGAACTGAAAAGGCAAAAGCGAAAAAAACTTGTGGGTCAAATAAAGGGGTTTACTGGGTGAAAGAAGAACACCCAACCAATCAAAACAAAAACCCACAACCAAAAAAACCCCACAAGTAACAGAAAGAGAGTCACCTTAATTCTCCAGGAGACTGATGATCATGAAGTCTCCAAGCAACAGCTACCTTCGAAGCCCCTGCTCAGCCCACCCAGTTTTACAGTTAAGCATGACATTAAATGGCATGGAATATCTCTTTGGTTAGTTAGGGTTCGCTGTAATGGCTGTCTTCCCTCCCAGCCCACTCACGGTGGGAAGGGCACAGTAAGAAACAGAGGCGGCCTTTACACCGTGCAAGCACTGTTCAGCCACAGCCAAAACAATAATGTGTTATCAACACTGTCTAGGTCACAAATTTAAAACACGGGCCATGTAGACTGCTATGAAGAAAATTAACTCCATCCCAGACAGACCCAGTACAACTAATCCACTGCAAATTACATACTCACCTTGCAGTCCTTAAAGGGAGTGGTCTTGGATTGATTTCTGCTAAAGTACTCGTCAATGCGTGCCTGAAACTTTTTGGCAATGAGCGCACCATCTTCCCAGCTACATTCTGAATAAGGCAGACCCTGCCACTTACAGTAGTAGTCTGGATAACCAGCCGCTGATTTCTGATTTGAATGAGCTACAGAAATGCACCACAGATATCTGATCAGCATTTTACTTCTGTATCTTATGAAAAAACTCACTTTAGGTAATAAGACAACATAAGCTAGCTTCATAATACAGACGTTATGACAACTTTTCTCTTCATCCAAAGTTTAGTTTTGGATTAAAAACTTAGTGATAGTCATATTCTAAATTTCTTAACTACAAAAGCAATATATAAACAGTGAACATAGAGAATTCTCAACACTGTTTTCTGTCTGCAAGTTTGTAACATACCAATTATTCTTTCCACTATCTGGTACTGTTTATGCAGATCATCTGTAAGCTCCTGCTGGCAGTTGTAATATTCCACATCTTCTGGAGAAGCATTTTTCAGCCTGTAGTGGGAATTAATTTACAACACTTATTACACTGTAGCGTTCTAAAACTAAGAAAATTTGGCAACTCTAAAGCCCTGAATGTATGCATCACAGAAACGTTGCTTAGAGAGCTTCTTTGAAGGGACAACTTAGAAATTCCTACTACAAAATTGTTGTATCTGGTTTATGTGCCTCATCATTAAGCATCGAGAATGCTTATCAAGAGACACAGCTACTACAGCTACTGGTAGTCATGCAGCTAATTCAACAGGAAGCAGTATACTTTACAGGCTATCTTCCTGGAACAGTATTCAGGGTAGCTCACTCTATAAGAATTCATATTATTATTAATTTGCTAAAAATCCCACCAGTATTAACCAATAATTTTAAACATACTAATAAAACTGAACACCAAAAAGGTGAATTTAAAATGTATGGATTTCTTCAGGTTTTTCTTCTCAGGTTTGAGCCAAGAAAATGGAATTCTTTAGTATTTTCTCGGCCCATAAGCCATCAGATTAATCTCTGCAGTGATTCCTGAAGAACTCTGATCAAAGAATAACCACAAAATTAGTAAAAAGTACAATTTATCATTTATTTTTAAAACTACCCATCTTGTTAAAACTCCATTTACAACACACACACTAAAACCAGGTTCAGAAGATTATGTTAAAGGAACATGTTAAAGAGGCTTCAACCTTTGAAGGTTGTCTTTCTGTTGTGTAGACACTTGAAATTATGCCCTGGATATAACAGGTCTCAGAAATACAACAGAACATGTACATTGTTACAAAACAAGTATCATGGAAGTCTACATGAAAATATTCACCATCGTTTTGTTTCCTGATCCTTTTTCTTATAGTTGTCCAGTTTCTTCATTCCTTTAACATTTTGTTGCTTCAGCGTTTCCTCAGTTTCCCAAGTGTTATGGATGTGTGACCAACCTTTCCATTTAATAAGATATTGTATTTCTCCTGGCTCCTTTGACTTTTCAAACCCAGCATTTGGGTCACCATCTGCCTCAACTGCATAGATGGTGGTTGCAGCACCTGTGGCTGAGAAAGAAACCACATCATAAGCCTTAATTAAGTGTGCATTGTCATAAGTTAACCAGTAAGAAATGTAGTGCAGAAAGTAATTAGTGATACTTTTAGATGAGCATATACTTGGCTAGTTATCTACATCTCTCATGTCATTACTCTTATTTGAATGATTATGACATAGATATGTTAATACATGCACGTAGTCAAAAGAGAATCAAAAAGGCAAATAAAACTTCTGCACCTAACCTACAATATCTTATCTTTCCTCGTGAGAATTTTTTTGCATTCCTAGTTTTTAAAGTTATCACCAGGCAATGCTCCACTAACACTGCTTGTTGTCTTCTCTATTATATTACACTCATCTCTGAGCATACAAAGGACATCTATCATGCTTGGTCAGCCCTAAGATATCAATAACCTATTTCTAAGGGATACAATAAATCTATTTCTTCCTAAACATGTTTTACTACTTTTTCTGCCTTTGTTATCCTATCTGGGAAAATTTTTAATGAAGTACAGTCTGTATCACAGCTGAAGCACACTAGCAGCAGGAAACAGGCCCATTTCTGAAGACAGCCAGGTAAGGCAATGATCACAGCAAGCTCCAGGGACCAGATAAAGCCACAGAGTGGCAACTGCAAAAGACAGCACCAGCAGCAACATCATCTGGGCAGGAAGAATGTAAGAAGCTTGGTTTTGACTACAGCAGTTACACCATGCATTGGAGCAGGATACACTAGAATTTGGGACAGCATGGGAGAAGAAAGTTTAAAGGAAGAGTGCAAGTTCTGAGATGTGCCAGAAACTTTAATGATTGGGGTATAACTAATGGAGAACGGTAGCTCTGAAGTGCAAGGGGCCCAGGGTTGGGGTATTTTGGGGGGTTGTTTTTATAATCAGAATCCTAATTTGCAGACTCAAACACATAAGGAGAACTGCTAGACGCTGGATCCCATTATTGCTGGAAGTATGACATGCCTACCACTATTCGCAAAATAAACTTTTAAGAGTAACCCATTCAGGGTTCAAGTTACTAGTCAGCTCTCCTATCTATTCTACTTTCTCCACTCCACTGTATATAATCTATACTGATCAAATAACACTAAACAGTACAAACAGTGGCATAACAATATGGTATGAACTTATGCAATACAGAGCTATCTTCCACTTCATTTTTATTTTCTACTTAGATATGCAATTCTTCTGCATTTTACTTTGCAACACTTAGAAGGGACTTCAAAAAGGAACATCCTTACAAATACGAAAGACAAAACAAGATGACTTTTTGATAATTTTAAAATTACTGCCGTTTATAAACCCCAGAGGTGACCTACAACTGAGAACATTTGCTGAAGTTGCACCACAATCCACTCTAGGATCTTAAGAACATGGACACACAAAAAAATACCTCCTTTTCGGCCAACTCGACTATCCATGAACTTCTCTATAGTTTCAAATTCATCTTCTTCAGGTTGTGGGACATCTTCTCCACAAACTTCAAGCAAATCATCAGAATCTGTCTTGGTTTCTTCAGCTTCTTTGTAACTAATGTTGACCGTTGCCTGGCGACGAGATCCTCTCTTATCATAATCATCATCATCATCATCATCCTCCTCTTCCTCATCCTCTGATGAATCAAGCTGCCTCTTTTTCAGTACTGCACCCTTTTTCCCACTTTTTGACTTAATTCTTGAAGACAATAAGGTATAAACAATACTGATGTTTAAACAGGGACAGCTATAAATCTTCTGTATTGCTTTCTGAACACACGTATTTCATGAATGCTCAGTTACTCCACTTTCAGTTACAGCAGACAGGAAGGTATTCACTAGAAAGCATTACTATATTAACATCTTACGTAGCTAAAAAACCCAACCAACACAATTTTTTTTGTTTTAAATAAGAATGTTTTCATTCACGTGTACAATGGTAGCAAATACTCAATTGCTTGTTAGAAATAGTACCACAGTATCCAAATGCATGACTTCTTACCTGGTTGGAGGTTTACGGCTTTTAACCTTGTTTTTTGGCTCATAGTCAGATTCGCTCTCTTCGCAACTGCTTTTCTCCCCATCTTCCTCTGATTCAGAATCGGAACCAGTTCCCGATACTGACCCTGATCCCGACATTTGCCAGTCTTCACTGTACATATTGAAAGACAAAAGAGTAACTTACATTGGGTATTTCTTTGGTGTTGGGGTTTTTGTTGTTTTGTTTGTTTGTTTGTTTTTAAATCAGGTATTCATCCACAGGGTATCTGCTGTGATTTCAACGTTGTTCACAGATATAAAAATCTTGTAACAGTTATTTCAGCTGACGATGCAGAAAATTGTCATCAATGATTAACAGATAAGTAAAAATGCCCAATACCTTCAATGGGAGTTTGACCAAGTTTTCTGTTACCAAGAACTAGATTTAAAACCCAAAATAAAACAAGAATCTGGACTTCTGTATAAATTTTAGCATGAAGAAATGAGTTAACATGACATTAAGAAAACAAAGCACTTAGAAAGTCTAACTGGAAAGGTACGTATTTATCAGAACTTACATATACTCAAATCACAAAGCACTGTCATGTTATATTCTGGAGACTCCCATATTGTCTAATTCCTGTGGTCCCTGTGGACCGTGCAAAGAATCAGGAACTTTTGCACAGGAATCAAAAAAAGCAGATTTGAGAAATACATAGAAAAACTTGAATTGCAGCAACTTGTGAGTGGCACTGGTGCCCAAAAGCCGCCTATGAGCTCCCAAATCAGTGCTTCACAACCAGGCAGCATACTCTCAGTAAGACGACACTTGTGACTGAGCAGCAGGATCTCCTTGTTCCTGCTCAATTGAGATCTACTTTGCAACTTTGCAACACTGATCAACAGTATCTTGCTTCAAAATCTGACTTTATATTGACAAATTGAATCTTAATAGCTTGACAAAAAAAAAAAAGAAAGAAAAAGTCTGGTATACATTATTTTAACATTGATGAATCTTTATACTAACATCAGTTTAGGTCTACTTGACCATGGTGCTAGAGCAGTAGTAATGTTCAAAGCTGGAATATTACCAAGAAATCTCTTCCCTAAATTTCTGATCAGGAAGCCTAAGAACCACTGCTTTGATCCCTCTCTTCTCTCTTTCCTGTCTTGCAGGACATTGGGTTCTGGCAGAAATTACGTTTCCCCTGCTCCAGTCATTCAATACAAATACATGTATGTGTCTATTGTGCAGACAGCACATGGCCAACAGTACAGAATGTCTTATTAGAATACTTTTTCTGAAAACAGTAAATTAAAATAATACTAACACAAATCCATAACCTGTATTTATTTGGAAATATAAAAAACAGATATTAAAGCACCATACTGTAAGGCTTGATCATGTACCAAATTATATATGGAGAAATCTCTAATCTGCACGTCAGATAATAACTGCAGACATACTTGTTCAGAAGAGCCATAGGACAAAAATTCAAGCACTGGACATACGAAATCATTTGTTAATGAGTTCCTAAACTTAAATAGCCCTCCTTTAATGGGGTATCCTATCAGATGCAGTCAAACTCTTAACTAACAGAAGACTGCGAATAATAACTCATGGCTAGGGCAGTACCACTTTGCAGAGTTAGTGCCTTTTTTTTTTTGTGTGTGTGTGTCCCTTTTTTTTTTTTTTTCCAACTACCATTTCCTTAAGATATTATACTGGCAACCTTGAACACTGGAGTGATTCATGAATTGGGAGAAAAGGAACGATAGAACAGTTCAATTTTTATGTACTATTCATAAAAAATACAGGTCACTGCATCTCACTGCCACAATAACAAAGTATAAGCCTTTTCACAACTTTTTGATCTATCATTTAAAAGGAGCTTATTTTTAGTTAAAATTCTATGCTAGCCAGTAAAGTTCATTACTATCAGACCTATATTAACTTTTAAACATGTTCAGGGGAGGGGGAACAACAGAATTTGGCATTGACTAAGGGTTTCTATCTTAAATTTATTGTGGGACAATATACTTAAGTAATTTCCCATTTCTACAAGAATTTTTAGGGACAGCCTTCAGCTCAAAAATAAACTGCAACAAAGTATTTTAAAAATAAAAGCACTGATGAATGTTTTTGAACAATAATGCTCAGACTCTTTTGCTCACAAATCAATATGATATAGATGTTCCTTTGAGAGTTTATTTTAAATATTCCAAAATGTTTATCAAAACTGGAAATGCAAGATGAAGATGAATTAAAAAGGGAACTTAATCATTTCAAGTGTGCAGAAATAAAGCATGAATTATAAGCATATGTCACTATGACAAAAAAATTATGTGATATTACTTATGAAAATATCTTACTCTTTATGTTTTTTCTTCTTGGTTTCACTGGATGAGTCATCTGCAGAATCTTCACTACTTGATGAGTCCTGCAGGTGAAGAAAAAAAACCCACCACATCATTATCTCAAAAAGAATGAAGTACTTCTAACATTAAAAAGATAAATCAGCTCCCACTTTCACATCGGAGGCATGTTATTCATGTTTTACCCTCTTTATCACCCCCAGTGTAGCTGTTAATGCAGAATGAGATAAAGACTGCTATTGTTTTTGTATTTATCCACCGATGAATACATGGTGCCAGCACAGCTCTAAAGAACATCACCAAAAAAAACTTTGTTTAAAAAAGTAACCATTGTGCCTATGTAAAAACAATCATGATTTAAGGTGCCCTAAATTAATCAAGACGATAGTTCTATCAAAATCCCAATAAAATCTCCTAGCCTCAGGAACTTTCTGACCTTCTATATTCATTCACATCTAAACACCAGTTTAAGAAAATTTTGAGGATAATGGGTTTCTTCTTTCTCTACGCTCAAAGAAAAAATAAGAACCCTCTTAAAATTAGATTTTCCTAAAGCCAAGATTAAGTTTAGATTTAGATTAAGATTTATCCTGAAAAACATCTTTCTGAAAGAGAATGCTTAACAACTGCTGTAAATTAATTTTAATGATAGGTGATTAAGTTCTGTGTTGAAGTTTAATGATGAGCTGCTAAACTAGGCAAACCCAGAAATCCATCCAAATGAATGTGACTACAATGCATAATTTTTGTAATGAAAGACAAAAAGTTTGCTTTATAAATTCCATTTCATAGCCACGAGTGTCCTTAAAAGATGTTCCTGCTGCACAAAGTCAACACCTCTTTAGCATATGATTTAGGTTTTAAAATACCTAGAATACAGATGTAGTTCTAAAAATACAAGAATTCTTTTGTAGTAAATGTTAAAAAAATGGAATGGCAAAAATTAAGTTTTCTACTCCACACGGAATTTTTGAAAACCACAGCAGCTTTACACAGAAGCAAGCTGAAAGAGTCTTTTAGCATTTTTAACTATCTTTACAAAACTCAAGAAGCCAAAAATACAATGCAAGTCAGTACTATGTGGCTTGAAAATTTTGTCCACACATCAGAGAATATCTACCTAAAAATACCACATAATCAAGGCTGCTATAATTTTGGCACAGCTCACTTGAAAACAAGTAACTAGAGATATTTTTACTTTTCCTTACGAAAATGTCAGTTATTTGAATGTTCCTTTTATAGACTAAAATCAGACTTCTACGCATCCTTAGAGAATATAACTTGACTCTATGTAATTTTATTCTAACACGAGACGATGAGACGGGCATGTTTATGTTTTAAAAACCTAAATTACGTCATTCACCTCTTCTGAGCCACTGTCTGATGAGGCTGCCTTTTGTTGTTGCTGTTGCTTCTTTAGCACTGCTGATCTTTGCACAGCAAGTATACTTGGACTAGACTTCCAAAACTGAACAGGAAAAGAGATGCAAGCATTAGTTAAACATACTGAAAATCTCCAGTTTACCACATATTTACGTTTCCTGAATAGCATAGCTATTAAGACTGATCTTAATTTTACCAATTAAAAAAAATTCACTACGAAATACTGCATGTACTAATAATATCAGATAGCATTTTAAAATAGTCAGATTTCTGCAAAACCGAATGTTAGATAATAACTGCTAGAAGAATTTCTACAGCACTTATAACAATAGTTGTGCAGGTTTAAGGTAAAACATTTGTAATAAATTATTATTATTTATAAAATATGTATTTTTAAGGTAAAACATTTATAAAGTAAATTTTAAAGCTGACCCAGATATATCTTTTCAGACCACTTAGATGATATATTTTTGTTTCATACAGTACTACTGAAGTACATGAGCAAAAATGTAACAGAGAATCCTTAACAGTCTTAAATTCTTGAAGTAACTAATATATGACTACCTTGCATAAATAACGTCTCCAATTAAGTCCATATAACACAGGAGAGTGCAGGTATTTTGACCCATGGGATTTAAGAGATTTCTAAACATCACTTTTCCCTGCATTTAGCTAACTTATTGATAAAGAAAGACAGCTGTATGTAAGCTTGAAATTTTTATACAATCATTTACTGATACAAGGAAACAACAGATTAGAGAAATAATGTAAAAAAAAAGAAGAATTTCAGAAATAACAATACGTGTGCCTTTGTCTTCCACAAGTTCCAGTAAATTAGTGCATGCTTCAGTATGATGAAATTTAGGTAAGCACTTAACTCAAAATACTTACAAACTTGAGAATTTTAAAAGCATCAATTCAAGTACTTATCCTCGATAAACTTAGCCCAACTTTTAAGACAGCTAAGCACATGCACTCACTAAGCCAACCAAGTTAAAATCTAATTAAAAACACTTAATTGCCTCTTTTTATTTTTTTTTTTAAATTAAAACTGCTCTTGAAACTAACCGCACAGAAAGATTTTTTAAATAATTTTTTCCCCCACAATGGGTTTATTTATGTTTTGCTTACCTCGGATCCATCAACTTTTGGTGGTTTCGCTTGAATTTGTTTCTTCTCTCTAGACGTGTCAGACTCTGATTCTGACTGAGTGCCTGACTCTGAACCAGAGTCAGAGTCACTGCTGCCTGACTGGCTGCTGCTTCCGTCACTACTGCTTCCAGAGCTTGAACCAGATCCAGAACCTGATGCTGACCCGGAATCATCATCTGATTGGCTGCAATGAAAAGTCAGGAGGATATTACACAATTGCCAAAGTAACAGGATTAAAAGAAAAAAAAAAATTGCCTTAGCTTCACCTATAAATCAGTTGTTAAGTCAGACCAGACAAATGAGCAGCACACAAATGGATGCCATTGATTAAATAAGTTGAGATTAATAAAGTTAAAAATAAACAAGAAATGAGAATTCAGAGTGTAATCAGATACTCTTTGAGAGGCCTAAAAAAAAGCAAGAACGTTCAAATTAATATGGAGCAGTAAAGTAAGGGAAATAGAAGTGGTACAAACAGTTCTTACCCACACAAACTTTCCACCCCCATGCGCTCTGAAACCTTTGTTTAGCTCCATTAAACCACATGTATACATACACACCTCTTAACAGTTAAGGCTACTCCACAAAGACCTGTCCAACTAAAATATAAAAGATTGTTTTCAATCTTTATAGATCAGCAGTACTCCTTAAAAAAAATAATAATTTAGAAGCACATCTCTCTCTCTCTGAACAAAAAAAAAAAAAAAAAAGCTATGCAGACCGCATTTTTCTGTTACAATAAGAGAAGCAAAATTCCCTGTGCAAACAACTCTGAATTTGTCACTGGCATATACTTGAGCTGACAATATCCACCCGTATATTAATTTTACAACAGATTTAACATACTTAGAAAGCACAATAATTAAAGACAAATATTTATTTCATGACCATCCAAAGACTTCGAAAAATGTGGTTTTCTACAACAACTGAGCTGAGTTAAAACTTTAGTAAGACTCCTCATTAGGTTAATATTACTATATTTCAAGGATATCATGAGAAAAAAAACCATCAGAATCACACTATCACAGGAGAAAGTATTTTCAAATTATGTACACATTGACTACAAACTCTTAAAAGACAGAGAAAACATGAAGCCATAATTGAAAATGAAAAAATGAAAGGCTGGTATCCAAATCTAGCAGATCTTTGCCAGGACCATTCATCTGGCTGACAAGGCAGGGGGTGCGGGGGAGTGTAGAGTACAGATTCATCATTCTCTGCCCCAGAACATACTTAATTGGCAACTTTTTAAAATCACAAAACAAAACAAAAATCACTTCCCTCTTTCTGCTTTTGCTAACACCAACAGAACTGTACCCGTAGAGAAGAAATAAAGCTATTCCTAAACAAACTCCTGTAGAACGTACCTCAATCAGCAACTGTCAACTTTGAAAGGAAGAGAAACAAGACCATGGTGAAGCTTCCTTATTCTGAAGGGGGAGACACAGAGACACACACCGCCTGCTAGGTTTCCTTGCACCTGCCGAGAAGAAAACTGGGAAGCAAAAAGACTGCTCCCAAACTTCCTATTTATGTCATCAAAGACTTACTTCAGGCACGGTGCTGGCCCTACTTCAGGCAGGCTTGCCAAATAAAGCAGGGCACCAATTACAGAATAGAACTGGAGTTTAAACTGTTTACCATAAATTAATGGCACTCTATGATGATCTTCCAATGCTACGTTAATTGTAATAGTGTTCTTGAACACAAATATTGCCTTATATTTAATGCTGGGTAAATCAGACCATTATAAAAAAACCCAGCATTTCTCAGCCATAAGTGCCATAAGTAAATGTCAGAAGGACTGTGGAAGTCAGCACTAACTATAAATGAAGAGAAATGGAAGAAGACTTAGCATAGAGAAATCTTGAGACACAAGTAAATACCAGCCAGACAAGTCCCAACGACAAAAAGCCACGATAAAGCTGTAAATACTACATAACCTTGGAGGAGGGGAAGGGAATAAAATACTTCCATGCAGGACAAGGCTTGCTCAAAGAGGGCAATAATAATGTGGATTACCAAATCTAAAAAAGATGCAAACCACTAAGCCATAAGGATGGCAATTAAGTTAGCTTTCCATACAGTAGCAAAATATTTCATACTCACCGATATAGTGTTAACCATAGGTTCAATTGCCCATAGAGCCAGGGGCAACCAAAACAAAGTACCTCTTTTCTAAGGCAGCATGGGGGAACTGACACTGGAATAAGCCATCTTGGTCAAACAACTTGCCAACGTTAAGAAAAACATGTAAACCAGCTACAGGAGACAATGGTGGAGAGATGACAGGGAAAAAAACTAATCCCGTTTACTTAGGTAAGTAAGCAAAAGTCACATCAGTTAGATTCACAGTTGATGGGAAATTTTACGTGGTTTGATGTTCTTCACCACAGGAATTAAGTGATAAATTCAAAAACAAAGGGACTAGGAAAGGAGAAAAAAAAGTCTAGTAGAGAATGCTAGTAGCTCTGGAGCTGGATGCAAAAATCCCAACTAATTCCACATCTTTTTCTTTACGAAGAGACCATCTAGCTATCAAGTAAGGTCTCCATTAAATAATAACAACCTGTCAACAGATGTGGATCATAGACTATTCACTATTCAGACAAAACACATAACTCTTTGCCTTGCCTGCTAGCTCTCAACAAAGCTGGGAGACTGGGAATGTATTCCCATTAGGCTTACGAGCAGGACCAGCAAAGTAAGAGCTATTTCATAATGCCTGCTTCTCACAACAAACTGGCCTGATTTGGACAAGAGCAGACTAATACAACCTAATTGCATATCAACTAACAGTTACCTCTGACAAGAGTAAAAATTTTAAAGGCAATATTCAACTACCTTACTAATAAATACAAAACAAACCTGCAGGCAGAAGTGCAAGGGATGGGCAGAGAAGGGAAGGAAATTACAAGACACAAGAAGAAAGAACAAATAATAATGTTCAGCACAACTGACTTAAGGCTGCCCTAAGGATACCAGGTACGAAGGACAATGCAGGATCACTACCGTATACTAACAGCTAATCGGTACATAGAACAAAGAAAAACAACATTTAAAGGCATAGCATCAATAATGTCTTATTAAGTTTTCTTATCCCTCAGTGTTAAATCAGCACAAGAAAATTGGAAAAGACAAACTGAGTAGCAGCAAGCAGTTTTGAAACTAGGGAAACATTTATCAAATCTTAAGATGCTATGGCAATATTCATACATGCTTAAAACCAGTTTGAAATTAACTAGTAAAAAGCACTATAGGAGTTCAAGCACACAAGACTAGTCTGTGTTGGGCAGAGCTTATTTCAAGTCTCATCATCCACATTAATACAGATGTGTGAAACTACACTAGAGTTTCTGCCTATGTACTTCCTTATGTGCACCACATGCTCCCAGAGGTCTTGCAACTACAGTACACACAAAAAACCCAGGCAAGATTAACAGATATGACTTCTTTTCTACTGAATTGTGAAGAACTCTTCTGTTCACTGGCCATGGGACTAGTAACTGACAGGCTCTGAGGACTACCAATGCATGTTTATTTCATCATGTCCTTTCATACCATGTTTCAACCTGAGGTTCCGCAGAATGTTGACTTGGAGGCACAACCTCTGCTAAGACAGTACTACAACCCAGAAACCTAAAGCTCTCATTTGCAAAGGAGGTAGGAAATGACGCAATAAATTAGTAAGTTCTGCATAAACGTATGCAATAAAGACACATCGCAGATTGGTGAGACAGTACTAAGCACCACTTCGTGACATGTAAATCCCCAACAGCTGTAACAGTCTGCACATCAAAGGACTCTCCTCTGAGAAATTTAAAGGATTTAAATCAATAGTAACAGTGATGGGAAACCTGACGCAAATCACACACCATACAGTAAGAGCTACAGGTTAAGTGCTCAGTTTTCAGTGTAAAAAATATTTTCAAAGTTAGAGAGAAAATTGGTATTTTTCTTTTTATCACTTAAGTCACTGCACTCCAAGATCCAAACCAGAACATGTTTATGCCAGTATCAAAATACCATGCTTCTGGGTGCAGACTTATGTCCTTGCTTTTCCTGCACTAGAAAAAAAAAGTTTGATCTAGCACTTCTAATGATAATTTTCTTTCTTAATGTGTAACACTAATATATCATAATTTTAAACTATGACACTGATTTTTTTATTACTACCTAATTATAAGTGATTTTACACTAACAGATGTGTCATCATGAGAAGGCTGAAGAACACGGAACTTAGTTCAGCCATTCCGCCTACCAAAGTCACTGCCTCTGCTCTCAAAGAAACTATCTGGAAATGCCAGCAGTTAAAAGAAAACCTTTCTGTATCAACACCACAAACCCCTTCTATTGCCCAACAGGACCAGCTACCTATTCAAACAGAAACTGAATGGCAATTTTCAGCCTAATACTTATTTCTTAATTATTTTTAAAGGCAAACATCTACAAGGCAGACAGAAAGAAAGAATATATTTGATCACTAACTGGGGTTTTTCTTGGTTTTATTAATCTCTCACGGGAAACAGTTTTAGACTAGCATCAGACCAAACTACTAGCTTGCGAGACTACCAATCAACTTCTGATATAAAGGAGCACCTTATTTATTTTTTAAATAATACTTATAAGAAAGCAGCAGCAATAGAGTAAAAACATAGACCTATCTAACTTTTTCTAAAAACCAAGAAAGCCATCAAAATATGCAAAGACTTGTGTGGGAACAAAGGAAGAAGTGTTATGTAAAGAGAAGAATAAAAAACTACCTTTCATCTCACAAGAAATAGAAAAGTAAAATGTTTCTGGGGCGTTTTCTAGCTATGTCTCTTAAGCAGTGTCCATAATGAAAAAATGTGAAGTACTAAAAATGAAGTCTTACTGGAAAACTACTATAGCAGTAGTTTTCAGTTTCAACTTCTATTCAGCATATATGACATAGCAAACTGCTGGTATACCAATTCAGCATCCAGAGACCAACCTTTTCCAGCACTTTGCCTCTGCAGATGTAAAATCGCTGGGACATTATCTGTACTTGGCTTGTTATTTCTGTGTTTCACATGTAGTGCTGACCGACACAAAATTTAACAATGAGCCATGCTTCTCATCATCACATGAGCAGGACCCAGAGTCACCCTGCCTCAGGACTTAACTGAGAAACCTATCTCTGAAAGCCAGCCTCCCTGGTGAGAAAGACAATCCATACTTCTGCTAACTGATGTGAGGAATGCCAGAATTTAACTAGAGGCTTTACCATCCTGTAAGGAGCCAATCTTTTAGCTGCAGCATTACCCCTAAGGTGATCATTAAAGAGAAACATCTCCCCCCTCTCCTAGCCTCACCACACTTAATTGTCAAGACAAAACTACTGGCAGGCAAAGGCAGTTGTCTCCAAAGAGGGGTGCGCACACCCAGGAGGTGCACAAGAGAACCCATGGGGGGTATCTAAAGAAAATACTGGAACTATTTAGATTTATTTTTAATCTAAAAAACCCACAAGAAACCAACCAAACAAAACCAAAACCACAACAAACCAACAACCCAGAAAAACACCCCAACAAATCAAATCACAAATTCAGCTCCACAAACATTTAACATATGGATTGACACAGGCAATCTCACTTAGTCTGTATTCCTGCGGGTCCTGTGTCACATATGGTACATGAAGTGTCCTGGGGGAAGTATGTGTTCCACAATGTGGAGGGGTGACAGCAACGCAAGCAGCATTCCTTCATTCCCTTTCTGTGCACCGTGACATACTGCCGTTTGCCTCTGCCTGGTTAGATGGATTTATGGATTATATTACTTAGTTTTAACCAAACTAACACTCACAAAATGGACAAGTGTTTTAAAAAACTCCTGCGAAGAAACAGTGGACTGAAGAGAATGCTAATACTGCAAGCGAACACCAAGAAAGTGTCTGAGCTGACTCTTCTATTCCTGTGCAAGCTCTTCATCAGCCACACGCAAGGTAAAAAACAATTACAATCTAATTGCATCTGACAAGAAGTTGGACAAAAAAACCCTGGATTATCAAAAGTATTTGCAATGTTATTTACATCCACTATTGTTAACAATTAACGTCGCCCTAAGTGCACACTGTGCCTTGAGATATTAGCTAATGGTAGTATGAAACCATCACGATCAGAAAGATATTTGAAAACTAACCATGCAGAACACAAAGACAAACCTCTATTTTTTTTCCAGCAATGTTTCAAGTCATGCAATACTCAATCCTGTACTTCACAAAATTTCACTAAATTTAATGATAAATGTTTAGAAGCCTCTTTTGAGGTTTGTTTACCTAAGAGCAAGGGACAAAAATGCCACATGCTATTGGAGAATTTACTTCTTGCTGCTGTAAAAATGGCTAAAACTATGCATGGAGAACAACAGTGACAAACTAAAGTGCATTTCTTGGTTAGCAAGCACTGTTGAAAGATGCATGGAAAACACTGGTGAAGATCTGAAGAAACGAGTATTAGAATAAATCATGCACTGTAGGAGGTTTGCTCCATGGTTGGATGAAAGGAAAGATGCTTCTGACACCTCCTAACTTATGGTATTTGCTAGATTATGTTTCATTGATGAAATACACGAAGAACTACTTTTTTGTGAACCCCTAAAGGAAAGATGTACCTGAAAATGGTAAGTTCTCAACATTAAAACAGAAAATTTACAGAAACACTGTGCAAGTGTCACCACTGATGGAGTGGCTGCTTTGACTGGAATAAAAACCAGGTTCTAGGAAGGCTGATAGAGACAGCACCACATATGAAATTCATCTACTTCATCAACTATAGGGAAGCTATTTGAGCAAACAACCTGGAGCTAGAAGTGTACAAAAAAGTGAAAAGATGTCACTGATGTAGTTAGTTTTATGAAAAGACCACCATTGAGTAGTAAAATTTTTACAATACTTTGTAATGAGATGGGGAGTGACCATAAGAATCTTTTGAACTAAGAGAGGTCCACTGCTTAAAAGCATTGTTGACCTTGAAGATTTGTTTTTGATGGAGTCTGGGGGTTTTGTTTGTTTGTTAAAAAAAAAAAAATAGACAAGTGTTACAAATTTGCTCACCTTTTCTGTGAAAACAAGTGGTCCCAGTAGTATGCTGCTTAGCTAGTATGCTAGCACATATTTTCGAAAAAATAAACAAACACACCTAGCGTTTCACTTCCAGGTGAAGGTGACATTTTAACAATGAGAAAGCAACTGCTTTTCAAAAGAAACTCATGCTATGGAGAGAGCATTTTGAAAACAGATATTTAGAAACGTTTCCATCATGATGAGATTTTATTGCCAAAAACAATGTCTGTCACCTATAAACGCTATCATATCTGTACACTTAGAAAGCTGGAGACAGAAATTTCTAACCTGTTTAAAAATCGTCCAAAATCTTTCAGAGAGTTTTGAAGCCATTTGTTAAAAACACAAATCTGCAATCCCTTCTGGTTAATTTGCAAGAACTGATTGACTCTAGGGCAGATGGAAATTTACTAGACAAATTTTAAGAAAAACCTTTGCATAATTAGTTGATGGGATTGAAAAAATTAGTATCATGATTTAGTAAGTGCAGTTAACAATACATTTCTTCCATTTGGATCCACGTATCTTTGTGAGGTATCTTTTTGAGCTATGCTGGTTATTGAAACTAAATACCAAAATAAACTGAACTTAGACCCATACCTTCAAACCACTGTATCACAAAGTGTTAAACCAAAATTTAATAAATAAGAATATTCGTAAGAATTTTTTTAGTAAGTGCAAAAAGGAGTTTTGCCATTAACAAAGTATTTTAAAATATTATTTAATCTTTATCTCATCCTTTTAAAATTTCTGTTTCTTGTGAATGTTTTATAATGTAGGTATTAGTACAGCAGTACATGTATATAATTTATAAATGAACTATACCTACATTGGAGGTGCATGCTCAAATATTGACAATGTGCGAACAAAAATTTTGGAGACCACTGCACTAAGGGATTAAAAAAACATAAGGGAGAGAAGTCTTCCTTTCTCCCTCACCCAGCAAGCCTTGGCTGTTAAAAATGAACATAAATCTCTAATCCCTTTCACAGGATTATCTATGACCCCCTTCCACATGAGCAGTAATTCAGATTAAATCCTAGTATTCTGGGTGCTAACCCTAAAAGTGAAAGTAGAATTACTGAAGAAAAGGTACACACATTTGCACACACATGCATTCAAGAAGAAAATTTACATCTATTATCTCCTCACAGACAGGGAGAACTTAGGAACAAGGAACTTAAAAATTTCCCCTTAACTGCTCCTATCCTTTGCTCTGAGTTTCAGCAATTTTCACACAATTAAAACAAAAGTAGAAGCAGCAGCTACCACACTTCGAAACACTCTCAAGTCCTCACCAATACATTCACGTGCTGGGGAGGCTTCTGCAACAGTAACTTCTGACCTTGTTATTGCTGCCCTCTCCAATCCCCTCTATGGTATCAGCACCATCCATAGAGGGAACAGATCTGGCTTTTAAAAACAGCCTCTCTTTTCATAAACATGCTAAAGGATGGATGAAGTGGAACAAGCAAGCAGGAGTGAACAGGCAGCATTTCTTAAGACTGCTGCCCTAAAACATAAGTATAACATAGTGCAAATCAATACAGAATTTAGAAAAAAAAAATACATTTCAAATGAAAAAGGTGTTTTTGGTAGTTTTCAATTTTAGTACATGCATATTCCACACTGCATCATGACATACCACAAGCCAAATTTCCCAGTGCTTGATATGCTACGTGGTGTAGTACCTTCTTCCCTTCCCATGGAGCATGGCATTGCCAATGTGACTAAGAAAAATGGCAACAACATACAGAACTCCTATTACACTGCAATGCCTACCAGCATCACATGACACACAAGTTTCATACAGACTTCCAGTAGCTTAGATGGCATTTTCTTGATCTGCTGAAATGGATACCCTAACAGCCAGCTATAACAAGGCATAAACAATCCTCATCAGCTTGAGAGGTCTACAAGCTTTCCAGAGCTGGAAGACAAGTAACCTCTTATTTTCACAACTTACATCAGCCGAATCCCAGAAAAGGTTTAATTTTCCTTGAAGTGGAAAAGGAAAGGAGACAAAAATCTAAGACGAAAATGTGTAGTTTCTAAAAACAAGCAATGGAAGCTACCATTGCACACCAAATGATAAGTGAGAGTATTTCACACTGTACTAAAACTTGACTTTTTAAATAGTTGCTACATTAAAGACAAACCCCCCTGTCTGATAGCAAGACAGTTTACTTGCATTGAAGAAACAGAACCTAAGTTCTGCAATACAGATGTTAAAACATAAATTCAGGGAGATAATAGCTATGAGGTAGTCATAACACCCGTGATCACTTTCTTTGTCACTCTCTTCGCCTATTGGGTTCTTTAACTTTTCCTGCAGCTTTTGCAGCATAGTCTATAAGCAATTCCTTCTCTAGATGAAGACCTTTAAGTATTATCTGATGTAGTCTAGCTAGGGTCCATAATTTGACTAACTGTTCTTGCAATAAGTAATGCCCATTAGTGCAAAGTAGCACCACTGACCTCCACAAAATTAATTACCTGAACTGGCACTACTAATTAGCGAGATTCTGGTATTCTACCTCTAGGGGAGGATACAAGGAACATTAAATATTTCCTTGACCAAGGACTGGAATAATGTCACCATTACCTGTCACCTGCTGTCTAATGCTGTTACATAAATATTATCTCAGGAACAGCAATTCTGGTCCCCTGCTCTTCAGAGCTCGCCTTACAGAAAAGGAGAGGCAAAGTGCGTTATTTCTCACCACTTTCTCTTCTCATACAGGCCAGGGTCATTGCCTTTGGCTAAGATGCTTTTATTGGAAAAAGTTCAGCAAAAGGAAAAAGTGGACACCACACCCACCACACTGTGGACACGAGGTAGAGTAAGAGAGATGGTTTGGGTATAACTTAATGAGTCTTTTGCCTGTGCATCTGCATCATCTTTTCTCCTTCTTCCAAAAAAGCCTGATTAAAATTGGAAGGTAAGAGAAAATCTCCACTATTTTCAGGCAACTAGGATAAATTAGGACCTTCCTGTCTTTCCCTCACTCTTTCCAAACACAGTCAAGATAGTCGCTCTGCAGGCAATCCAGGGGTGCAGCCCAACTTCTTAATTCAACACTTCTGGTAGAAAAGTCATACATACCTTAAACATAACCAGAGAACCAGTCAGCATATAATATTTCATTCTTGGTTAACTATTCAGCTGTGTTTGTCAAATTTACCTATTTCACCATGGCACATTATGTCTTCCCTTCGCTCTGGCCCTGTACTGCTAACCTCTCCTCTTCTAACCAGCTCTATTTTGCGGTCTAACTTGCTTTTTTCCCTACCTTCTTCGCTGATGAGCGGACTTCCAAGAAATCAAATGCCAACAGAAGTCATAAACACTATCTAGAATAGGAAATGTAGACAGAAACAACAGGGCAAAGCAAGTTAAGCTACATAATAGAGGTGTTGTTAATGTAATGTGTACAGAAATACAATATTTGCTAACATTAACTGTTGAAGAACATTTGTGCTCTTCTCTCAAAATGGAATTCCTGCTTTTTTAAGTCCCTCTTTGGCGTGGTTTTGGCTGGATTGGCCAATCAGAACAACAGATGGCCCTCCCCCCCCACCCAGAGAGGAGAGGAGGAGATAAGGAGATTTATGAGTTTAAAAAAAGAACTACTTTAATGAAAATGTTAATAAATAAGAAAATAGTAAATAATAATAGAATAATAAAAATTAAAGAAAAAAGTATACAATATACAAGGGCAAGTGTAGGGTGCTGCACCTGGGGAGGAATAACCCCATGCACCAGTACAGGTTGGGGGCTGACCCGCTGGAGAGCAGCTCTGTGGAAAGACACCTGGGAGTCCTGGTGGACAACAGGATGACCAGGAGCCAGCAATGTGCCCTCGTGGCCAAGAAGGCCAATGGCATCCTGGAGTGCATCAAGAAGAGTGTGGCCAGTAGGTTGAGGAAGGTCATCCTCCACCTCTACTCTGCCCTGGTGAGGCCACATCTAGAGTACTGTGTCCAGTTCTGGGCTCCCCAGTTCAAGAAGGACAGGGAACTGCTGGAGAGGGTGCTGCAAAGGGCTACAAAGATGATTAAGGGGCTGGAACACCTCTCTTATGAAGGGAGGCTGAGGGATTTGGGTCTCTTCAGTCTGGAAAAAAGACAGCTGAGGGGGGACCTTATCAACACTTAAAAATACTTAAAGGGTGGGTGTCAGGAGGATGGGGCCAGGCTCTTTTCAGTGGTGCCCAGCGACAGGACAAGAGGTAACGGGCACAAACTTGAGCATAGGAAGTTCCACCTAAACATGAGGAGGAAATTCTTTACTTTGAGGGTGGCAGAGCACTGGAAGAGGCTGCCCAGAGAGGCGGTGGAGTCTCCATCTCTGGAGACATTCAAAACCTGCCTGGACGCGTTCCTGTGCAACCTGCTCTGGGTGACCCTGCTCTGGCAGGGGGGTTGGACTAGATGATCTCCAGAGGTCCCTTCCAACCCTATGATTCTATATACAAAACCGTATCCAGCTCTCAGGATGATGATCGCGCCACCAGCAAACACAGGGAAAGTCCCAGACTGGAGTCAGCGACAGACAGGAGCTGAATTCTGGAACTAGAGTCAGGAATGCTCAGATAGGGATCAAAGGCAGACGAACAGACAGGGTCCCCCTCAGACGTCGGCCATTGAAGAAAAAGCGAGCCAGAGGCACCTTGTCCCTTTGATCCCTCAGCTTTTACACTGAGTATGATGCATATCGGATGGAATACCCTGTTGGTCAGTTTGGGGTCACCTGTCCCGTCTGCTCCTCCCTGCAGGTGGGACCCCTCTACGCTTCTCCGCTTCTGACCCTCCAACGGGGCAAGCAGCGACGTTAGCTGACCTTGGTTGTTATAGCAATAAGTATAAGCAAGAGCCTCTGTGCACACCATTCCTTGGTATAATCAGGTCTTATCACTCTGAGAGGGAACAGTTTCTGAACAACATGCTGTTACTTTCAGGCTTTAGTCAGTTAGAAGAGAAGAGGCCCTGCTAAAAAGTAAAATTACAAATCAGAAAACTGGTTCTGTTTTACCTCAAACCAGGACATTCTTCTAAGGACATATCACAAAAGCCTTCTTCCCTCCTCCATCTCCAAGCGAATTATATATATTACTTATTAAAAATAAATAAATAAACCAGTAAAATGAAAACAGCAGTATCCGTTTAGAGGTTCCTGAATAAGAAACCTTACTTTACATTCGCTGTACTTTGATCAAGTGGGAAAAAAAAATCCCAAACAAAACCACAAAACCCAAACAACAGAACAATAACCCAAAACTAAACAAAGACAGCAATACACAAGACTGTAGAAAACAGTGGACCATCATAAGAGTACAGAAATAGAAACAAACATGATGGATAAAGCAATAATGATTCAGTACTGTTAGAGTGAGACTACATCTCTATCATGCAAACAAACCACAGCAATGATGACAAAGTTAGCTGTCAATAATAACTTGCAGGAGCAGGAATGCAACAGCATATACTAAAAATTAGTAGCACATTCTCATGATGTGATTTCTACATGAAGAAGTATAGTTTCATGCACATTGACAAACTGAATTGTGAAGGCTATAAAGAGAACCTTCTAGGATATGCAGTCAAGAAAACTCTCTCACCCCAAGCCCTCGAGTCAAGTAGTTCCATTTGTACAGCAGCACATGTCAAATCTGATTTGGTATGAAAGTTTGACACACTGAAGTGATTTGTCTGGTTTTTTGTTTTTTTTTTTTTTTCTTCCAAACACTGTCTCCATATACTCCCTACATATTCAAGACGAATTTATGCCCAAATGCAGTATTTATTTACAAACTACTTTGCAAGAAATGCAACATAGCTTAATGAAAGTACCAAAGGAGATAATTTTTCACATTTGTTTTTACTTTTTTTTTTTCAGTCCCCCCAATAAATACCTACAAAATGAAATGGGAGAATGCTTTAAGGAGATGACAGGCTTAAAGACAGATCACCGAAACAGACTCAAAGCACGTATCCTGTCACAGAGTCATCAGTTCAGTAGTCTCAAGTTTAGCCTCACTAGCTTACCCCTTGAAACAAGGTGCCCCTTACAGGATCACACAATGAGGAACTAAGTCTGCTAACTGACACAAGGCACCAGGAAGAGAAATCCTTAGGATGAAAAGCTACACAAATCACATTGTGAAAGAAGTGATGGAGCACGTAGACTCCTGTATAAGGTATAGGTTAATAACAGATTCAAGAGCAAATAATTTCTCACCACTGATTTCAAGTGCATTCATTAGGCTAATCTTCTGTTTTAAGAACAGCAGGAAACAGAGTACAGATTTGAGCAAAATAAATTTCAACACACTTAAAAAAATAAAAAGATTACTTTCTGCAAGGTCTTTGAAAAGCATCTGAGATAACAGCAGACTGTTTGCTTTTGGGTGGTTTTTCTTGTTTTTAAAATAAACCAGAAGTTGAAGGAAGGCAAGTATTTGAATATGAAGATCCCATTCAAAATGTGCAGAAGTAACAGACACTAAATGCCAAACACTTAAAATTTAAAGTTCACAAGTAAGTTTCTTTAGGCAAATGCTATCTAAGAGTTTTTTAGTTTCATTTTTAAAGAAGTCTTAACTATTTAATTTTATTGAGATGCACGTGGAAGATTTATCTTATTTATCACCACCACTAAAAAGCAGAGGGAACAAAGAGTATAAAGGTGTGGGTACCAAGTGTTATTTCCTGTCATTGGCTATCACAAAGCATGAACTCAACTGAATTTTCCTGATATGAGCTAACAACTCAGAGAGATGCACTGTATTTCCAGTTATCCAAACTAATAACTGCTGCCACTACTATAAACTTTCCCCAAAGCAAAGGTTTCAAAACTACGTTGATCATCTGCCAACTTTCATGACCCTATGAACCCCACTGCAAATCTTTATTTGAGAGCCACAAGTCACACAACTTAAAAGCGCAAAGGAGTTCCAGAAATCCTTCACAGGCAGGAGGCACCAGTGGTTCTCCAGGGGTCTACTACTCTATTGTGCGATATGACCATCTGTTGACATGCAGCTGGTTCCAGGGGCAACACAATGATGTCTTTACCAGAAACTCCTTGAGGATCATCAGCAAAAGAGTATTAAATGGAATATAATTAAAAAAAAAAAATCAAAACACTGGAGGGGTCACATCTGGACAGGTCCAGTGTATACACTGCCTGTATCACAAAACTTTGCTGTCTTGAGGAATGTGAAAAGCTTGCATCAGATAAAATTTTGAAACTCTCAGAATGACGGAGTTGAATCTAAAATACGCGGAAGAGGTATTTGCCAGCCAGGTAAATGATCCCGGGTTAGACTGGGATCTGGAAAAACTCAGCAGGAGTCCCAAAGCCAAACTAGAGACCACATGCACAATGAAAGCCGAATCACGAATTTGTCATTTCTTCTTTCAGCTGGAAAGGTCTCTAGACAAAAAACACTCTGGTTTTGATGCATATTCCATCTGAACTCTTCCAAAAAGAAGTGAAAAGATGCTTTTAACTTGTATCGAGACACCCTGTCATACTTCAGTACGCTTAATTCTGTAAGAAATTATTCCTGATAAAACAGCAATTTACTAACCAAAGAAAAGATTACTGCTACCAGAAGTGAAGAGCCTGCTTTATCTACTAGCCGTTCACAGTAAATTCTACCAGCAGTTTCCTTTACCATTCAGGTACTTTTGTTGATCTGAGAATTCCTATGCATTAACATATGAGTATGTATCTACATATGTATATGCTCTCTCATGCTACATACACGCATTTTTATTAATATTATCTATTAAACTTCTTACAAAAAGAAGCCAGTGCATGGGAATAATTCTACAAATATGCTTGGGGAATCTCTGTTAACTCCCACTTAGATTTCTTGAAAGTGAGAACCAAAAGTTGTGGCTTCCAATTCATCTTTTTTACCTCCTACAAAAGGTATGAATTTATACAGTAAATTGAAGCCTGGTGACAAAGTCTTTGCTTAACTACCTTTTGCAGTCCACAAGCTACTGAATCCACAAAGCAATTAAACCCAGTGAAATTACTATCTCCCATTAACATCAGCTTTCAAGTGTGTAAAGAATGGTACAAGCCTTTGGTGTAAGCAGCTGCTTTCTGCTTACTGCAAAAACTGGAGTACAATACATTCCAGCCAGCTACTTTTCAGTTAAGCTGCACTGAGCACATCCCTTTTTACCAACAGAGAAGGAAGGTTTGCAAAGTCCTGCACCTTGTTCTGCAGGAAACATAGGAAGAGCAAAGAGATGGGAAATGAGATTGTTATTCAATTAGCACCAATGTTTCACTTCTGCTGTCCCTGTTCTACCTGGAGCTTGTCTTGCAGTTCAGGTATAACTGCCCTTCCTTGATGATTAAGCTTTCTTATTACTATCTAACCAGAATGTATTTACTTACATTCAAGTTTGCAACAGAACGCTTTCAAGAACACTACAAAAAGATGCTCTGCTTGACTCCACAGTCAGCTTCTCAGAGTATTGCTACAGACTTTGTGTCTGCACTCACTTGCTGTCCAGATAAACAATATCTGTGATACTTACCTTGAGCTACTTAAAAATATTCCAGAGTAGTGATTTCAAGCAAACAAGAAGCTGGAGAGTAGACTCCACTGTAATTATTACACAGTAATCAGAACATCGAGCAACAGGATTAGGAAATAGTGTTTATGCTGGTCCACAATTTCCATCATGCTTGGTTCTAGTACTGATTTATAGTTTCAGACTTTGCTGAAACAGGGAAGGAAAATCCAAACACTGCGTCCAGTTATTCAATCATGAAAATACAAGAGATGCACTTCTCTACCTGTAGCAAAACAGAACTCCAGGCTCAACACCTGCAGCAAGGGAAAGTTGTCTGCTTATCTACCAGACAGATGAATAGATGCAATGCTGGAAAGGAGTGCAGGAGCATGGCACATCGGCCATTCCTTTCACACACTTCAGAAATAATTCACCTTCACAGCCAGTTAGAGGGAGTAAAGGACAGCTACAATTCCTTACAACAATGCTGAGCAGTGCATAAAATCGAAGGTTTATGATTAGTCCCTTTTCCAGCCCCTCCTACTGCTGAGAAGACTACAGTCTTTCCACAACTTTTTCAAGTCATGGTGTTTCCATAAAACAAGCCAACGCAGTATGCATGAGGCCTATGTATATTTCTAAATCCAGCCCTGATCCACTGCTTCTCTTACTTTGTGAAGTAATGATGGCTGCTCCCCTGCATCAGGCTATATTTAATTGTTATCAAGACTATCACTCCAGAAGGACAGCCATGGAAGTTTTCACCAGTCATCAAAGGGAAACGAATGGTTTTACTGCGTTTGTTAAGTGTCATATTCGTAAAGTGACACAAATTTTCAAAGATTTCTTGTAGTTATCATCAATGCTGCTGTTTAGATTATCACTGTACTCACCTTCATGTCTTCTTCTTTTCTACCAACTATTAAGAATCTGAACTTGTCTGCAATTTATTCCCAGCAGCAATTCTCAATTGCTTTCCTCATTTGTTCCACTTCCCTCCCTAGCATTCTGAATGGAAAGAGACCACTAGAAGCTTAGTAAACATATTTTGTTACTGATCTTTACTTCCATTCTGTAAAGTTCACATTTCCAGATTTGCAGGCTAACTACAGGAACACCTCCCAAGATACACTTAGCTAATCTGTCTGCAGTTGCAGCTTTCTAGGGCAACTCCCCTCCGAGTAAAAGCCATCTAGAGTTCTGAAAACTTACAAAGAAGAAAAAAAAAAAAAAAAAAGATGGGGAAAAAAAAGACTAAACAACAGGTGAAAGTCATATAAAGATGACACTCCTTTTGCAATAACTATTTTAAATAATGGAACTAGGCTACACTGAAGAGAGTTCCATCATTTAAAATGGAAAGCTTTCACTTTCCATTTACATGGCAATGTAAATGCCAAAATGATAACACATGGCAAACATGAATATAAGCTGTGAATTAGGCGATGGGGTTAATGACTGATACAAAACTAGAAAAAAAAAGTTTTTAGCATTTTAAAACTTTTTAAAGCTTTCAGATGTGCTCAGCGGGACATTTAAGATGAAGGACAAGGTCTCACTTCACAGGCAAGTATCAAGTTTTGAGTATTATACAACCTCCTGATATTTACTTTTAATAAAGTTGCTGGGAACTTCACTATGTTTAGGTTATGAATTGCTACAGCTTTTAAATAACTTTGATATGCTTATATTTATGGGCAGTTACAGTTCGATACAAAGTTGTCTTCCCACATATCTTTAGTAAGGTGGGTTGTTTCGAGCAGTAAGAAAATTCACACGCAAAAATCATCAGACTTGTCCCTGGTGAGTTTATGCTTGTTAGAGGTCTTGTAGTTCAGAAGACTGGCCTTGCTCACACAATGTTATTTGTTCAAGTTTCTCTTCTTATCTGAAGAGGCTTTTTTTTTAGTTTGTTTTTTTTTTTTAAACAACCAGGAATATTTTTGCCCTTACTAGAAGAAACTCCCTATTTGTTTGCTAACTGGAACAGTACCGACTTTATTGTAAGCAGAAATCTTCAAAAATGATTATGTATATTCACAAGATTGGAAGTTTACCGTCCTTCTAGGACACTCCTCTATGTAAGAGGAAGCTCGACATAAAAATACACAAAAGTTATTAAAGTTTCTTTAGTTTTACTGTTCATAGATTTCCTTGTGATTTGCACCTAAAGTCATTTAAACGCTTCTCTCTTCCCCTTCTTCCCACACTGTTACACGCAAGCTTAATGGCCAGCACGTGTTGACTGATCGGCTGGCAATTATATTCTTCTTGCGTATCTTCACTGGAGGCAATAATTTAGATCTCTCTCTACCCAACTGGAACTTTCCATGAAGTCTGCAGAACATAGTTTTCTTTATGACCCTCTAGCTGACAGAATCAGCTAACTGGTTCAACAGGCTGTGAGAGGCAGAAAGACAGATGGGGAGACTAACAGCACAGTCACAACCACCTCTTGGAAGAGAAGTCTAAAACCACTTTTTATTTGCTAGCTTACTTTGACTTCTTAAACCTTCAGCATTCATCATATTTCTGGTTTTAGAAATCTAAGCTTTCTAGCACAGAAGGGACTTCTTGAACTTAGCAGTGTTCTAGCAAGAGAACTTAATTCCACTCCTACAAATTGGCTGTCATTCTGCATGGATGCAGGGAAGTTCTAATCTGTCTCTCCCATATGTGGGAACACTCCGCACATACTAGAAGCATTCAACATGAGAGGACTGATTTTTTTTTTTAATTAAAAAAACAGCTGGAAAACTGTACTTTCACTTCAGAAAACAAATACAAACTTAACACTTTCAGTTATACTGCTCTGACAGCTCCAAAGAAGGAAGAAACATGAAGTACTCTATATCCTGCTCCACCCTAGCTAGGGTTTTATACAACACATATTATGCATATGTGCCTTCCACTTCATAGACAGCAGCTTTGTTTTAACATTCTAATCCAATGTTTCAACTTATGACACTTCAGACATTTTTTTTTTTTTTCCCTCTCAAAAGACTAATACTATTCTGTTGGATGCTGATGCGGTTTTAATACTATTTAAACTTTATTACGTAAGGTGTATTAAAGATCACTACAATTCTTAGCTGAAGCAATGTGAATGTAACAAGCAGATTAAGCACCTGTAAGGAAGTACGTCTAGTCCTCCTAACTACGGTCTGCTTGCTGACCAGGAAGCTTTGTCACCAAGTTCAAATATAAAGCAGTTTTAGTAAACAAAATATGGGAGAATACACAGTCAAGAATAACTGAAATGAGCTGTTGCTTACCTTGACTCTGCACTACTGTTTCTTATGCTTTCTTCATCACTGTGCCCATTCATTGTAAATTTTAAGAAGTTTAAAAGATAAATAAAAGTCCACTCAGGTTACAAGGTGGATATCAAGAATCCACTTCTTGGTATTCTATATCTTTTCCAGGTGATGTGTTTGCTCTAGTGTTCTCTGCAGGTATTCAAGATTGCTCCCAAAATACCTAAAATAATAAAGGAAAACATTGACACAATTTTAAAGTAAGTTTGTAACTAAAAAGATACCAAGAATAATGTGGTCTTTCACTAACACTGAAAGGGGGCATCATCTTTGATGTCACATTTTCAACTGTAAAATAGCTTTTTGTGTGTTATCTTTTAATGACTGATCATTTTATCACCATTTTCTTCTCTGAAAAAAAAAAATTTAAAATCTTTCCTGATGTCTGTGAAAACTAGAAAAAGTTCCTCTTAAGAGAAGAACAGGTCTTTTTATTAGTTACAGTTAAAAAAAAAATGAAAGAACTAAATGTAATACACAAAATGCATGAAAGTAAAGACTGTCTAGCTTTTTGTTCAACTGCAGTTGGGTCCCAGCATACAGGATATTATGCTTCTTTATGCAACTTTTCATCGACGGTGTTATAAAGATGGAAAATTCTGATGAACCACTAGCTGCAGAATAGGAAATGTTACGGAAATTACATTATTTTTAGTACTGTAGGGTGAGGAGAACAGTTTACTGCATGTCTGCACTATACCCCATGGTTTAACTTCTGCCATAGTACTGACTTCAGGACAAAGTAGATCAAAATTTTAAAGAAAAATTGCCTACCTGAACATGTAGGTAAAAACCAAGATATTAATGTTCTGCTAAGTAAAATGTATTTCATGCACAAAACGTAGTGGAAGTACTTCCACGTACACACATAATGCTTACATCCAGTTGTGGGTAGAGGCAGGAAGATAAAGACTGTCCCGATTAAAACAAGTGTCTCCACTAAATCAAACCAGCAAGATCCCACAGATGGAATGGCCATTATTTCACATAAAAAAGCATCTTAAATCAGATCACTGCAGTATCCGATGCAGGTAGAGAAAGTTCAGGCTCACAGTAAATTGCCTGCAAGTATAAACTCACTGATAATCAGATAAAGAGCAGCGCCTTTCACAGATTTAGTGGTGTGAAAGCGATTAGGGGCTGCCTGCCGCGAGGTGCTCTCCTCTTAACGCACAACTGCCCAACCCAGAGCTCCTCGGGTGGCGGCGGGGGTAAAATCCTCGCTCGGGGGGGTCAGGAATGCCCTGCGCTCAGGCACCATCTCAGGCACCCGAGCCATTCCGGCCAGCAAACAAAGGCGATGAGGGAGGAGAAAGTGATAGCAAGCAGCCCTGCAACCCCGCAGGGGCCGCCAAGCGAGGTCGGGCACCCGGCGGCGGCGAGCCGGGCGGCTCCCCACGGCTCGGCAGCGAGGCCGCGCTCCGCGCCGCCCCACCGCAGGCTCCCCGCCGCCCGCGGGGAGGGGACAAACACCCCCTCGCCTCCGGGCCCGGCACCCTCCGCACCCTGGGAAACACCTCCAACAGGGGGAAACTTGCTCCCTGCCGCCCGCTTCCTGCTCGGCGGCGATTCGAGCGCCGGCCGCCCACGGCCGCTCTCCCTCTGCCCGTTCCCGGGGCCCCCCCCGGGGGGGGCCCGGGCCAGGGCTGCGTCCCGCCCCCGGAGACGGCCCTCCGCTAGCGGCGCGGCCTGCACAGGCGCCGCTGCCGGCCAAGGCTCCCCGGCAGCGTCTCCAAGGCCGCCGCTGTCCTCCATGCTCGCTTCCCCCGGCGCCCCCCATGGCCAGAAGAGAGCCACGGCCCCTTCTCCTGCCTCCCGGGCAGCTCGACGCTGGCTCCCCCCGCAGGAGCCAGCGAGAGCGGCTCGACCACGGGCTGCCCGCCTCGGCCCTCGCAGCTCCCCCCCCTCCGCGGAAAACGCCGAGCGGGCCCGAGAACCCAGCCCCGCGCCGGGCATCCAGCGCCCCCCTCCTCGCGGCCGACGGCGGGCCGCAGGCCCCATCTCCTCAGCACCGCCCGCCCCCTCCTTCCATCTTCGGAAGCCACACAACTCCCGGCCGGCGAAAGGGAGAGGAGCCATGGCGGGCCTCTGCCTACCTGCGTGCGCCCGGCCCGGCCTTCCCAGGGCCGCCCCGGCCCGCGACTGCGCTACGCGCCACGGGGAGCTCCCTGCCGCAGCCCAGGGTCGGGGGCTGCTCCTGCGGCCGCGGCGGGGCCTGGGCCGCCGCTCCTCCCGCTGGCCGCTGGCTCCTCGCAGCCCCGCGCGGTGGGGTGGGCTCCGTTCGAACAATGAGGGCCCCGAACCGGGTAGGGAGGGGCGCAGGGAGAACCGGGCTGGTCGCCGCTCCGCTCCGCCACCGCCGCTTAAGTCCTGCCGACCGCCGCCATCACGCTGCCGCTCCGCTCAGCCTCCCCCTCCCTCCGTCGGATGGAAACCCCGGGCGTGATGTCAGCCCTGCGCCCTGGGACCGACCGGCAGGAGGAGGAGGAGCCACGGCTAGGGGCGACGGGCAGCGCCAGCGGGCCGCTGAGGGGCGTGGGGGGGGGGGTGAAGGAGGAGCGGGCCGCGCTCCGCGCCGGGGCTGGCGGTAGCCGCCGCCCGCTCTCCGTCCCGGCCGCAGGAAAGGGGGAGGCGTAGCTGCGGCCGCCGTCCCTGTGCGAAGGCGCAGGGCGCGGCCCGGCTCGGCCCGGCGGGGCGCCATGACCCGAGCGGCGCGGCCGTGAGCCCAGCGGTACCGGTCTGCGCAGCGCGGCGGGGATGGGGGTTTGTGTGTCTGCCCTGGGTTTTTCGGTGCGAAGTCACAGCCCGGCGACAAACAGGGCCGCCGCTCTTAGTCTTAACTACGCCGTTATAAGTGGCACCGGGGCGTCTGCAGGGAGGGTGGGCGCGCTGCTGCCGGGGGGACGCTCGCCTCTGTCCGGACTGTCCCCTGGCTGGGGGATGGTCGTCTTCTTCCATTCCAGAGGCCAACACCCGCTGTTTTCAAAGCGATTAACGCGAGCCGTTTATTTAACGTGCCTCACGCTCGCTATCCGGGAAAAAAAAAAACAAAACAAAAAAGCAACCAAACCAAACCCAACCCAAAAACCCAAAATACAAGAAAAATGTCACGTAACTTGTGCATTCGAATGTTCCTAGAGTGGCAAAGGAAAGTAGTAGTGGCTGAATGTAAGCGTGCTGTAAACAACGCAACACCGCAGCCGAAGACGGCCTTGGAAAGAGGAAGCAGCTTACCTGCCTCTCCCATTTCGGAGGAACGGGTACGCAGTTGTGCTCTGTCACGCTAAAGGAGGATTGCGGGATCATTGCTGATGGACAGCCTGGCAGCAGACCTTGGGACGTGTTTTTGTTTAGCGCCCCGCAAGAGTGAAAGAGGTCAAGAGCACCGTGAAAACGCAGTTTGCTCATCAACAGAGGGGAGGCTTGAAGGAAGCGAGTCACTGTGGGCATACTCGAGGAAAGTGGTTACAGTCACTGTCAAATCAATTGAAGCTTGAAGAGTTGTGTTGGCCAGGAGCCAACGTCTGAGCCACAGTCAGTCATCTGGAGACTTCTCGGGCCTGTAGCTTACCTAATGGTTGCTCTTCCAGGGTGAGCAAAGCTGGTGGCCTCAGCACTCAGCAGCCAATGTACCCACCACCCTTCAGCTGCGATGTGGGGGTTTCCTGGAGCTGCGCCTTCTGCCCACCAAGCGGGTTGTGGGGTTGACCGCCACGCACGGTGACTTGCTGTCTGAGGAGCAGCAGAGGGCAGATGAGGCGAATACACTAGCCCAGCTCTCAGGCGTCATCCATGGTTGATGGCAGAGAATAGTTTTTGCCCCTAGATTTAAAAAAAATGCGCTAGGAATTGCTCAGACAAGAAAAGCTTCAAAGCTTATGAGAAGGTTATATTACACTGTGTTCCTTATTGAAGCACTTAAGCTTGCCTAAGTCAGCTTGAGAGAGAATATTTTATTGTGGTAGATGAGAGCACTCTAAGATCAAGGGACTGAGGTTTAAGAGTGTCAAAATGAAAGTAACTGTTTTAAATTAAGGTAATTAGAACATTACCAAGGATAGTTCAGACCCTAGTGGAAGGATTTTTGTTACTGTTAGGGTTTTGTTAATTTTAAGGAAAGAAACAGTAGAAAGCCACTACCTTGTTCAACCGGAAGGGATGGGCCTTATGCAGAAATTGTGGACTAAAGCAGTTACCTGCAGCAAGGAGGCGATATGACTAAGTTGATAAGAATTATGATACATGCTAAGTGTTAGGTGTACAAATGATGTGACTTAGATGAATAATTTGAGTTGCATGGGTAAGTAACAAAACTGTTTTCATTGGGTTTTAGAGCTGGTTGCAAAACTCCAATAGGTCAATATAGATATTTAAATACAAAATTTACACCTTTCATATCAATATGATCCACAGAATCAGTATAACCTTTAGTAATGCAACCCCACCTAAATACAAATAAGAGGAAATACATTAATTTAGCATCTCTTATCCTGGTTTGAGGTAAAAGAGAACCAATTTGCTTTCCAGTAATTTTACTTTTCAGTTAAGGCTCTTCTAACTCTCTGAAATTAACGTCATATTTTTCAGTGTCTGCTCCTATCTGATATCTATAATGAACATCAAGGAATGGTATGCAGAGAGGCTCCTACTTATACTTGTTGCTATAACAACCAAGGTCAGCTCACTTTGTTATATGCCCTGTTGGAGGGTTGGAGGCGGAAAGGCGTTGAGGGATTGCACCTGCAGGGAGTATGGGACAGGACAGGTGACCCAAAACTGATGAAGAGGGTATTCCATCCCATCTGCGCCATGCTCAGTATAACAGCTGAGGGATCAAAGGGTCAGCTCTCTTTCTTCAGTGGCCAGTGTCCGAGGACGACTCTGTCTGTTTGCCTGCCTTTGATCCTGATCCGTGCATTCCTGAGTCCAGATCTGGAATCCAGTTCCCATCTGTTGCTGAGTCCAGTCTGGGACTTTCCCAGTGCCTGTTGGTGACATCATCCTGGGAGCTCGATAGAGTTTTGTGTATATTGTATATATTTCATTATTTTCTTATTATTATCTTTTCTTTTTATTATTTTTTATTTCATTAATAATTTCATTATTAATATTTCATTAAAGTAGTTTAATTTTCTTTTCAACTCATCTCTTTCTTATTCGTCTCTAACTTGCGAGAGAAGTTAGAGAGTATCACAGAATCACAGAATGTGATCACAGAGCATCTGTCATTCATTTTAGTGGCCAGTCCAACCCAAACCACAACACCTTTCTGTTTACAGAATTTCTCTCACAAACTGCTACACTTTATTTATTTGGAGATGTATAAAAAATGGTCAGGGAAGAAAGGAGATGGAGGAAAATAAATTAAATATATTCCAACAATTCCAGTTGCTTAGCTACAGAATGCACTCAATTCTTACTAACCATCCAAAAAGCTAAACATCAATAAAGAGGGCAGATGTTAGTCAAATTCCTCTATTTTTGCTATCCACTCCCTCTCTTCAAGTTCCTGATTATTCACAGAGATACAGCGACTGTCATCCTTCTCTTTTCTTTGTTTCTTGTCCTTCCTACCCCTCTGTAAAACATCATGTATAGAAAATAGTTTTATTCTGCTAGAAAATACCTTTCCAGGCTGCTGCTTTGAGTCATTTGCATGATTTAATTTTCATGAAAAGTGTTGATTTTTAACCTGTAGTAACATCAACAATAATAATCAACTTTTGTTAGCAAATGAAAATAAAATAGTATCCCCATAAGTCCAATAAGTTAGTTTAGCCATTAGTACAGAAATTAACAAAAACTACCTATTCTTTCAGGAAAAGAATTGAGGGAGAAAGTCTATGTATTCCATTTCACATGGCAACTACTACTTTGACTTTTGCATGGTTAGGGTTACTGTTGTGACAGTTTCTACATTTAAATATTGATCACATTGCACATACACAGTTTCCTTTGCAGGTTATGGCCCCAGATCTTCTGACATTTTAAATATGAGCACAATTTCCTGGCATTCTTCCAAATGTTTAGGGCCTCTGCTTCATTAAGAAGATGCTCATGTTCTGCAAGATTATCTACAAAGTAGAAAGGTATGACCGTACTTATACTAAGTATATTTGTAGTAGCTTATTTTAGCTATCAAAACTAACTGTGAACATATGACAGAGTGAACATTAGCATAAATTAATAATCAGAGTCGGTGCTAAAGAATTTTACAAACAGTACTATCAAGATTATAAGATTGTTGTCATATATGATTCCATTTGCAGACCCACAACACTTTTATCCTGTTCACAGTTACATGCAGCGCAGCATGTCAGATATCCTTGGAGAGCTGCCTTGTGGCTGCTAGCAGATTCTGGAGACTGTTTTAGGTTAATTAAGCGATACACACATACTTGCACCTGCTATGAACACCTTTTTGCCAGAAAGGCATTTATGTGCAAACTTTACCATAATCCATTACTATCAGGTGGTCTGCTATAAACACTCTTTTCCCCCCCCAGCACTTCAATACCAGTAGTTTTTATATTAAACCTGCCTCCTTTCCAATGAGGATCAGTCCTTAGCTTTTTTTTACACTTGCATGATTTAGTTAGAGGTGTGAGATGTCTTCCTGCCTCCTGTCTGTCGCAAATATGCTTGCCTGTGTGCTCACTAATATGAATTGGTTTGTTTCCTGAACACAGCAGTTAAAACACTGGCCTAGACCCAAAAGATAGCCTCCATTCCCTAAGTCTTCTAAATATGTCCCAAAGTGCTGTTCCCCAGCACATGCGCTTTCATTTGTGTTTGAGAAATGAAGGTGCCTCACATTCAGTAACCTTGCTTGGAGTCACTGCAACATGAGGCAGGCTTAAGATTCAAGCAGAATAAATTTCTGTTTCAAGTAGGATATGAATTGAACTCCTAATTACAACACTTGGAAGAAGTCTACCTTTTTAGGTATATTTTACTTAATAGCCTTCTTGGCTTCCTCAGTTTCCTTCACTTAGATGCTTTTGGTAGAGTTTTTCAGCTGCGTTGGAAATCCCCTTTGAAGGTATGGTTTCCCAGTGGTTTCAATTAACTGGAGTTAGAGCTGCTGTGATCCTATTGTTTTGTCTACCATGGCAGCCAAAAACTAGGCCCACTCAAAAACCGTATCCTGGGCTGCATCAAAAGAATCAGCACCAGCAGGTTGAGGGAGGTGATTCTTGTCCTCTACTCCACTCTGGTGAGACCCTACCTGGAGTAGTGCGTCCAGCTTTGGAGTTCCTAGCACAAGAAGGGCGTGGAGGGGGTCCAGAAGAGGGCCACAAAGGTGATCAGAGGGCTGGAGCACCTCTCCTACGAGGACAGGCTGAAAGAGTTGTGGCTGTTCAGCCTGGAGAAGAGAAGGCTCTGTTGAGACATTATGGTGGCCTTCCAGCATCTGAAGGGGGCCTTGAAGAAAGCCAGAGAGGGACATTTTACAAGGGCCCGTAGGGACAGGATGATGCGTAATGGTTTCAAACTGGAAGAAGGTACACTTAGATTAGATATTAGGAAGAAATTTTTCACTATGAGGGCGCTGATGCAGTGTAACAGGTTGCCCAAAGAAGTTGTGGATGCCCCATTCCTGGACATGTTCAAGACAGGCTGGATGGGGCTTTGCACAACCTGATCTAGTGGGAGGTGTCCCTGCCCAGGGCAGGGGGATTGGAACTAGATGGTCTTTAAGGTCTCTTCCAACCTAAACCATCCTATGATACTTGCTGAACTAGGTCACAACACAGCTGCACATGCAGGAACTTAGAGTGGTTAGAAGTTGCTGCAGCAGTATCTGGAGATCTTTCTCCTTATCCCTGCTAGAGAAAGATTTTTCTTTCACAGCTGAACTGGTTTGTATTATACCTTTAACCAATTCCTTCTGGCTTAGTAAAGTACGCGTGACATTCCTATCTTAGCAGCATTTCACACCATAAGTAATACTGACTTCTGTTACATGTAGCTTTTAGTCTGTATCGAGAAAAATACCTGTGACACAAGACATTTTAAGGGCAGCTGGACAGCTTTTCTGTTATTACAGAAAAGCTATCACCCATGGGAATAACCTGTCTTTTTCTGAAACTGTATTACAGGTTTCTGGCATCTCTGCATGCTTCCAAGGTGTGTGAGAGCGTATTTATTGTGCCTAAGGTGTCACTGATTCACCCTACCCCTAGCCCCCTGGCTGTTCCCGAGTTGGATTTAAGCTTGTAGACAAAACATAATACATGATCCCAGTTATGCAATTGCACTGTTACGCAATTAGCACAATCCATTTCAATGTCTATGTTTTCAGGTTATTTACCTAAACACATCTTTTTAACAGCAGTAGTGGTTCATGTTTATCACAGTATTTTATGTTAAAGAAAAGATGTATCACTGTTCTTAACATTTAGAAGCTCTTCTGAACAAAGAAGCTTTTTCCTTTTTGAAGTAGTGAAGCCTTACATACTGTATCTAGGAGTCTTTAGTGAGGCAAGATAGACACAAGAAATATCCTTAACCTTTAACTATGTGCTAGTTTATTTACTGTTTTCTTCCATTTTTCTAATCTTCTTTCTAAACAACTCCCACCACCACACTCAGTACTTTGATTTTTCTCCTTCTACTCTTCAATTAATTCTAAAATATGTCCTGAAGAGCTCAAAGACCACAATACTAGGTATAACACAACAACAAAGAATTTCTTTCTCCTCAGTAGATGTCACATGCAGCAGGCATAGCCTAGTTGGCCCGCTTTTCATTCATTTTTTACCCCTACGGTTACTCCATTTCATTTTGCATTCTCTAAGAAGCCGTCAATAGCAATTTATACAGGTAAACTAGTCATTATCCTGTCACTTAAACGCTACATCTTTCTTGCTGCCTTCTGCACTCCTCCTAGTTCTTTTATTTACCACACCCAGAAAGCCCTTCTTCTCCTAGTTGGGCCTCATCAGCCAGCCAGCTGCACAATGCTAAAGATTGGGAAGATAAAGATTTAGAAGAAAACAAAGGTGGCAAAAAAGTCACTTATTTTCTAGACATTGCTAAAAGATAAATAAGAGAAAAAGATGCAGTTCTAGGAGAAAAAAGTTACTCTAAATTTTTTATCTGTTTAGCCTGTGTGCCATTTTCAGAGTACTCTAGTTAGAAATCAGTTGAGTTTAAATCTGCTACTTGCTTAGGTTTGTCTTCACATGCAGCTGATCAGGAGTAGTTATTTCAAAACAATTTTGTGTGTAGCTACTTACATCATAGTAAGATACAAAGTTTTGTTGGCTTTAAATGTCATTAATCTTTAGATACTTAAAATGCAGGTGGATTTGTTAACTGCAGTGCATGGAAACTGGATTTATGGAATAAAAAAAACCCTAGCAGCTAGTTAAATAAATTTACTAACTTTGACCAACTAAGCATAGATTTTCTAATAATTTATTTATAAATTTCTTAAATTATTTATGCAATCCCTTAAAAATATGTAAGTACATCAGTGTAAATTAAATTACTTTCAAGTTAAACCAAATATAACAGCTTCAATTGGTACAAGTGTATACATAAATTTTCTTAACTATACGAGTTTAATTAAATTGAGGAACAAACTGATAATTGGGCAAGTATGATTCAAGACTTTAGTTACACCTCATAGTACAATTAAATAAACTTCTTACAAATTTCTGCCTTGTCTGGACAGAGTATCTGGACGTGATTTGAACATCTGAACAGAAACACTGCTGAATGTTTTGCTGAAAAGATCGAAGAATTAGTTAAAATAGTGGCATTTAAATGGTTATAATGAGGCTTTAAAGTTAACATCCATCAGGACTGCTGAGAAAAGTTCACAATTTTCTCTAGACTATGATTTTGTTTGGTCTGTTTAGATTGCCCTTGATTTGTTGGAGGCATTAATTCTCTCCAAAAGCAGCTGCAGGGCGTAGACCTTTCCTGCCTTATAAGCATAGTGTCTGTTAATGTTATCTTCTCAATGTTTAGCTAGAGAAAGTGTAAACGTTTGAAGTAAACGTTTTATTTTTTCTTAGGCAATAACCCTTGGTGTTTTCAAGATGAAGACAAACCTGCGACTATTTCTTGCAGAGACAACAGTAGACTGCTTTAGACTATTTTCTGGAGTAGAAGAAAGAAACTAATTCCTGGAGACTTACTTAATCACAGGAAGCACTTATGTGTTTGTGAATAAAAATAATATATCTAGTATCCAGAGTTAAAGAAGACACTTACGGTAATGATCCTTCAAGCCACAAATAGTCTGACACAAATTGTCAGATGATAGTTTTAAACATGGCTGTTTTCTTGTTAACATACCATTTTTATAGCCTTTTTTCTTTCAAGTCAGAATGATCATATACATATGATACAATTCTTTCAGAGGATTTTTAAAATAAAGAAGGAACTTTTCTATTGAGAAGAGGAGCTTGTCATGCAGTCAATTCTACATTTTTCATTTGTTTAGTCATATTTTAGACTCCAATAATGAAAGAAGTAGATTGTTTTCTCTAAATTGCCTTTGATACCTTCATGCTGTGGTTATACTGCCGGTCTTTAGTTTCCCGTAGTTTTGTTGTGTCTGGAAAAGGAAGGACATTTTCTGATATGAATAGAATGTAGATGGCCTTTCTTTGTTATGAATTTATTTATCTTTGACCTATGCTTTCAGTTCTTCCCATTCTATTTTCAACAATCTCAGATTGTTCTGCTCCTGAAGGTGCAATTACAGGTTACTGTAATTATTAAATTTTGTAGCTTTAGCCCATGTCCATATTAGCAACCTGATAGTTATAGGTCTGTGGGCTGTTTGGGGTTTTGGGTTGTTTCTTTGGTTGGTTTTTGGTTTTTTGGTTTGGGCTTTTTTGGCTTTTTTTGGGGTGGGGCAAGGAGGAGGGTGACACACTTTGAAAGCCAAGAGGCTAGACATACCAAAGACAGAGTTCTTGCTATTTTAATTTGTGAATCTAGTAAAGCCTTCTTTGTTGCTCATGGCAGGAAGTGGTAACTGTTTTAACAATGACTTCAACTAAGTTCTGGTTTTAGCTGTCTATCATACGTGTGTATTCAATTAGTCTACAACTTTTTAAAGCCAAAATAAATACTGTAAATACCCAGGTGAAATGAACAAGTCCCTGTAAAGATTTATGTTTGAAGTAGCCTATATTTCAACTAGCAGGCTGTTTGGTGCAGTACTTGAGGATGGAGCTAAAAACAGTAAATCCTGATTCTAGATAGGTAGGTAACATTAGTGAAGCTTTTATAAATGGACGAATATCTTTCTAGTATGTTAACTCTCACATTGAGGCTCTGGTATTATTTGTTTTTAAATGGTCTTACTTTTTGAAGTGATGATATTAATAATTATCTGATTTTGTTAAGTGTTCTAAGTTTACTTTCTAGTTCTAATTTTAGTTGAAAATTAGCTCATAAATTAAAAATTAAAAAAATAAGTCATTGGCATATCTAGGCTTTGGCCAAGATCAAAGGAATGAAGAGAAGCTGAAGAAAGGTCAGCAGCAACAGTCAACTAAATAAAACTAGTTTCAAAATATTTTAATCTCCAAGCTTTACTGAGTCTACTTGGTTTGCACGTGATAATCATTGCTGTAAGCAGCCTGCTAATACCTCACATGAAGCTGTGATTTTGTTTCCTGGTCCTGTACACCAGAGCAGTTCCAATGTGGGTGGCAAACCATTGCTGAGCAACGGCAGCATCTTCAAACTTTGTTTCCACTTGCCACCATTTTTCCTTTAGGTACTGAGTGCTTCAATTACCCAGAAAAGTATACGGAGTCAGTAGCAGCATCCAAGATGGGATACAAATTATTTTGATTCTCACCCATCACTTTGAAAATCAGTATCTTGTTTCAAAAGAGCACTTTGGTTATAAAATCATTCAGACTTTGAATATAAAAACAGAATTGGCTATTTTTTCAGAAAAGACAACGTGATGACCCCAGCATACCCAGCCATAAGCACACCAGCTAGTAGTTACGTTTTCTTGTTTACAGGGTGAGACTAGTTACCTTTGTTGCAGGTTCATGCTGTACCAGGCCGTCTCCAAGTACTTGAAAGAAGAAAAACAAATAAGTGTTCTGGGAACAGCTAACTAAGATCTTTACTTCTGCAAACTTGTATCCTATATACCAATATCTGAATCTCTGTTATGTTCCCTAACCTTTCCCACTCTTCAACGCCTCAGGTTCTTTTTCATGTCCACTAACTGTGCTGTTCTGTGGGACAAGGGAGGAGTAAGGCATGAGAAGGCTGATTTGACTTTGCCGGATACCAGATGATACCAGGTACCAGGGGCATTCATTTATATCTCTGTTTATAACCACAGTCTTTATATTTTCAGACGCCCGGCACTTTTGGTAGACTTGGTTGAACTTGCTATCCGATTTCAAAAGTTAATGCAGAAGGAAATAGGGAATGAAAAAGTATATAGAGTCAATGCAACTGTATTTTTTTTTTCATTAGGAAGCTCTACTAGAAGAAGAGTGCCAATGATGTGTGGGAAAGAAACTAGCCAGTCTTTCAAAGACTCTTTCTACTGTCCACTTGCAAAATACCCCTAAAAATCTAAGTTTGAAATTTCTTAACTTTCTTCTTCTTAACGTTTTTTAAAGTTACTTCACTCTCTTGAACAATCAAAAAATGTCAGCTCCTACATGTAGACTTAAGCCGTCATAAGTTTGTTTTAGAGAACTGTTATACTATTTCTAGGGTATATTGCCTCTTTCAGGTTTTGCAAGAGTAATATCATATAGGCCTTGTTCATTTAACCCCTTTCCTGCTTCTTCTGTTTGCATGCTGGTGTACCATGAACTTCTAGTGGTCTCCTTCCTGATCAGTCCTCCCAAATTCAGCTGTCTGGCCAGCTGGCTTGGTTGGTAGACCGTTGGCCAGATACACATGGCAGGTGGACTGTCACAGCAAAAGGCATGGTATTAGGCAGCCATCGGGGAATATGCACCTTTGCTTAATGAACTCCAACCGTAAGGCATTTTCTGTGCTGTAGGCCCTCCTCTGTGACCATGTGTTACTGGGAACCTGCTTTTCGTTTGATAAGCATTATTGTTATGTGACCTTATGCGTAAAATGCCCATTCTTCATAACGTGTCACATATTTTATAATTCACTGGAAGTTAAGAGGCATAAAGTGGCATATTCCACTATGTATAACACTGTATTTACATGTGGAGCTTTTGTTTTTGCAGCTATTTCAGTCACAAGCCTCCCCTACTGATATCCCAACATGACATAGTTTACACTACAGATGTTTACAAATGCAGATGTTTGAAGCTTCCCCCCATCTACAAGAAGGCTACTCTTACCCATCAATTTTAACAAACCAGTATGTGTTACTCTAGTATAACTATTATACTTGGTCAAAACCTTGAACATTGTGCCTCTTGCGTACTGCAGTAATGCAGTTTTCTCACTATAGAAACTAGTTGCTCTAACTAGAGCAATATGTATTGCCTTAGATGTGGCCTAAGTTTTATAAGGCAGTGGGTTATTTTCCCCTCTCAGTTGTACCAGTATGATGGGTATGTCATGCTAGCAGTTGTACTAACGAGTGGCCTTTTAGTACTTCAGTGCTGTTAGGTGTAAATAAGTTTACAAAAAGTAACTGAGTGTTTTCAGTGTTTGAGTCTTCAGTTAGACTAGCTCTGAGAAGAGTGGACAGCTGACTATAATTTGAGCATGCAGAAGTTCAGGTCAAAGCTAAGGTTTGTTACTATCCCTACCGCTGATGGGAAAAATAGACCAAAGAAATTGAAGGAATCATATGTGAACTGTTTCCTCCAGTTACTAAAGGGAGGGTAAACAGGAACTCTGCCTGAAAGAGGAATCATCCTTCTGTACTTAACCATATAACATACAAAACGTGCAGAATTTATTGAAAAGGCCTATACTATATGCAGTATACAACAGTAACAGTTGGGGTTACACCCGTAACTTGCTCTTTGACATAGAGAGTGGTGAAAATGAATGATTTTAAAGCTGAGAAGAGTTGCAACAAATAGAAAATATATTCATTCCTTCAAAGCATTTTTACTGTTATTAAGAATACGATCCTCAAAATATTCCTGTGAGGCAGTATTACCCCAGTTTATACTAAGAAAATGAAGATTGAAAGGAATTACACAATAAATGAGAACTAGAATGATACAATAGCATCGGAAGGAAAAAAAGTCCACAAAATGTTAATCTGCAGAGACTTTACAGCAAGACACTAGCGGCATAACAGCGTGTCCGGCTGCATCTATTTTCTCAGGACACTAATTGCATAATTCATTTACTGCTAATGTAAATGAAAAAAAGGGCAATGGGACCTTCTCACATTTTCGAGGCCTTGTCTGAGACAGTTCACTAACATACTGAAATGTAGATCTCTGTCTTGAGGTCTTACCTAGAATCTGGGATAAAAATTCTTTCTGAAGTTGTTGATACCAAGTTTTAATTCTTCTGTTAAAAGGTTATAGAAGTTAATGACTGTAAAGCTGAGAATTCATTTTATCAGGTAAAACAACTTAGAGCCAGGAATCTGTTAACTGAGGTAGAAGAGGGCTAAGTCAACCCTTAAACCCAAAGAAAGGTAAGAAAAATAACTTTGCTGCCAGGCTATCATTTAAGACTCTACTGTCTGGTCACAAGAGTCGAGGAAATAGGAAAAGAGGGTTTACATCATGTGCTAGAAAATATCAAGCCATATATGAAAGCAGGAGCAGAAAAGATAAAGTTCATGGCAGGTGTGAACTGTAGAGGCAAATTAGAAAGCCTCATACACTTGCTTAGAAGGTGGCATGGCTAAGGAGAAATTGTAACATGAATTTTCACATTTTCTTTTTTGTTTGTTTCTTCTACAATCTGCAATTTTAAGTAAACAGGTTATATTTTTTCCTTATAATTTATCTGTCAATGAAACGTAATCCTTCTGTCTGACTCTTCTGCTTCTTCATGGCGACAAATCCCTCTACATGTGGTGGGTTGACCTTGGCTGCCTGCCAGATGCCCACAGAGCCGCTCTCTCACTCCCTCTCGTCAGCAGGATGGGGAGAAAATAAGATGAGAAGCTCATGGGTTGAGATAAAGACAGGGAGATCAGTTACTAATTACTATCACAGGGGAAATGAACTAGACTTGGAAAAATTAATTTAATTTATTGCCAATTAGGGTTGGATGGTGAGAAACAAAGACAAAATACCCAAATCACCTTCCCTTCACCCTCCTGCTTTTTTGCACTCCTTCATTCCCAACTCCTCTACCTCCTCCCTCTGAGCACGCAGGGGGATGGGGAATGGGAGCTGGGATCAGTCCGTAACAGCTCCTCTCTGCCTCTCCTTCCTCCTCACACTCTTCCCATGCTCCAGAGTGGGTACTCCCCATGGGATACTGTCTGTCACAGTCTGCTCTAACATGGGTTGTCCACGAGGCTTAGTTTCTTCAGGATAAACTTGCTCCAGCATGGGCTGTCTGTGGGCTGCAGGGAAACACCACTTCCACTGAGGTCTCTCCCGTGGGCTGCAGGGGAAGCATCTCCCACCAACTCACCTCCTTCACTGATGCTGGTGTCTGCAGGGGTCTTGCACATATTTCTTACTCTTCTCTCTCAACTGTTGTGCAGCATTTTTTACCATTTCTTAAATAAATTTTCTTAGAGGCAGCACCACCTTGGCCAAGGGGCTCAGCCATGGGTTGGTTGGAGCCACCCTGCAGTCCACCCCAGCTACTAAAATGTTGCCTTGTAGACCAAATACATGAAGATATTGTGTCACTTTCACAGTGACCAGAATGCCAGTATCTCCAAAAAGTTTCATACTGTGCCCTGATTTGAGCTGTGCAGGCTGCTTGAGAGCTGGTACTGCACAATTCTGAGAGTAAGAAGTTTTTTCTGCTGGCTGACTGATTAAGCATTCAGGTAACGGTGGCACTCCTGAATCTCGAAGGGAGTGTGTACTATTTGTTCTAGGGCTGGATAGTCCTTCCAAGCGCAGCTCAGGAGACACAACTCAGTACTGATTTTTGTCCCACGGAGGGCCATGAATTGTGCATGCACCAAGATGTGGGTTATGCAACAGAGATTTAGCAATTATCTCTTCCTTTTGATGGACCTAACAAAGTACTTTGCTCCTCCATTTCCTGAGGAAGTCCTAGTAAATTGCTAGCTGTGAGGCAAGACTTTGAGGGATCTGATAACTGGAAATATGAACACTGTCATGTATTGCAGGAAGTTGTGCTCTTATATCCTTGCATTTACATGTGTAAAATGTAAAAAGCTGTGTAGCAGCAGCAGAAGGCAGGACGTATAGAGCCGGCTGTGAACACAAGCTGTGCCCAGCCTGTCTTTCCATCAGAGGAGGCTGTGAACAACTGGCCCCTTCACAACTAACAGAACTTCCCATCCTTCTTTAAGGCAGACAAGATCTGGAGGGAACTGGCAAGCGGTTTCAACCTGTTTCAAACCTGAATAAGACTCAGCATTGGAAATTTAAAACAGTCTCCCAAAGCGGGTGGCAGTAAGGAACTGGGAACGATGTATTGTTTTATGTGTATGTTTATAATGTTGGGCACGTGCTTGCTTTTAGCATGATATTCAAGACAACAACATGAATAAACTTATGTGTTGGGATGGTAGCAGGTCAGATCCTGGATTTTTCAAATTAGGCATGCAAAATTACTGTGTATCTTGTCTAAGTTTCTGCAGTATGGCTCTCTAGGTGCAGAACGGAAGTAAAAGCATTGCTGTACATCAGAGAGATTTCATCAAGCTTAGTAAATTATTATGAAACAAGAAGATGCAATAATATTGTTTAAGAAAAGCCCCAGAGAAAATTAGTATCTTCATGGCAGAAATGCATTTGGCCATTCTGTGTTTTTAAATGGAGAACATTCAGTGATACGAATACGACACATTCCTCTGCATACTGGGTAAAGTAGCAGTGCTGTGTCATTTCAATGCCTGATTGTCTTTAAGAGACTCTTAATCATTTAAAGAAACCGACAACTTAAAATTTAGAAAGTGCCAGATCAAGTGTATGTGGACAGCCTTAATCCAATCTTTTAGTTGGGAAATACATATACAAATACATGAACTAGAAATCCTACTGTAAAAACACATCTACAACTTTTGGCATATCCATTTAAAAAGGGAAAAAAACCCAACCCCCAAACCTTTGCTATTGAAGTAACTGTTTTGCTTTTTTTTTTGCTTTTTTTTTTTCATTGAAGACATGGGGAATATAATAATATGACCAAATTAGTGAACCGTACCAGGTGTCTTCATTTAAAATAAACCATTAGCGCTCAAGTTAATTCTCCTGATCTTTAGCTGCACTGTCATGATACGATATCATGATGTCTTGGTTTGAGGATGTCAGTTTATGTTAATGTCATATGGTATACCAGTCAGTTTGATAAATCATTTAAAATATATTCTGACATTAATGAAGCACATGCATACATATTCAAAGGGAGAAAACTATTAATTTATTCTGTATATTATAAAATTTTATTCATGAGCTCCAGAAATGAGATAAATATTAAGACTAGTGAGGAAGACAGAGGGCCTCAAGATATAAAGAGAAGTATGTGCATGTGCCTTGCTTTGGTTCACTCTGTTGCTATGAAAAAATTCAAGAGTTGCATTTATGAAAGTGGGAAGATAAATAGTGATAGCGAATTGCTTAAGATCACACAGATGTGTCAGACAGATCTGGCAAGCAAGCAAAATTTTCTTGGATGCAGGAATAGAGATGGATTATGCTTGATGAGGCATCCTATGGTGGACAGCAGAGATTTATCTTCAGAATGATGTAATTGAGGTTTTCTCATACTGATTTTTAAAATAATGTATATTTTAAAACTGTTTTTTTACTCAGTTTATCACAGTCGTGTGAGATAAATTAAACCTGAAAAAAGCTTCTTATGACTGACAATCCTAAACCTTGAATTCTCCTGTTGGAAAATTAAGATACTGGTTTGTAACAATTTTGGAATTGTTATAATTGAACCAGCTTGTTATAAATGGTTATGTATAAATAAATAAATATGTCTTAAAGTAATTCTTCCACTAGGTAAGAAATATTTGTTGTTGCAGTGCTGTCATTTTGGGTTTTCTGTTTGTTTATTTAGATTTTTTAAATTGTTTTAACAATCAGCACTTCAAAAAAAGCTTAGGGGCCAATGTACAACTTGCAAATGAGAGTGACGGTGTGTATGTCTCTACCTTTTTTACAGAAGCCTGGATTATAATACGGTTATATGTTGCTTTCTTCTGTACACACTAATTCTTTCACATCATTAAAGGATCTAGGATTCTGAAGTAATTGTATTACTCAAAAGGGAGCATTGTGGAAAGTCGGTTGCAAAGGATGACATTAATGCTGATTCCCCTTTCTATTTACAAAGCATATCTTCACCAAAAATGAACCAGAATATGATACAGTTTCTTCCTTTTGTAAGAATTAACCCTTGGGAGTCAGTTACAATCATAGAATCATAGGATGTGTTGGGTTGGAAGAGACCTCTAAAGGTCATCTAGTCCAACCCCCCTGCAGTGAGCAGGGACGTCTTCAACTAGATCGGATTGCTCAGAGCCTCATCAACCTGGCCTTGAATGTCTCCAGGGATGGGGCCTCCACCACCCCTCTGGGCAACCTGTTCCAGTGTCTCACCACCCTCATTGTAAACAACTTCTTCCTAATGTCTAACCTAAACCCACCCTGCTCTAGTTTAAAACCATTGATCCTCATCTTATCACTACATGCCCTTGCAAACAGCCCCTGCCCAGCTTTCTTCCACGCCCTCTTTAGGTACTGGAAGGCGACTATAAGGTCTCCCCAGAGCCTTCTCTTTTCCAGGCTGAACAACTCCAACTTTCTCAGCCTGTTATCAGGGGCAAAAAAGTTAGGGGAGGGGCAAAAAAAGTTTGAGTAAGGAAGGGAGAGGTAAGAGTAATCAGAAAAGGCAGTAAATCTGTTGTTTGGGTCCTCAATTGACACTTAAAAGATCAGTTTAATTCTTTGATTTCTGATTCAGAAGTAGGATTTGCATGTGCATTTTTCTTTTATGGGAACCTAGATGTTAAACTGTTAGATCTAAGTTCTGATAAACTTTTATTGTAAGATTTAACCTTTTCATTATAAACTCAGATTTTATCTTCTTTTTGGGGTGAAGAAGGAAATCCTAAAAGGTTAATCTTTTCCAAGAATTTTTTTTTCCAATGAGTCAGAATCAGCACATGGGGAGAAAATGAGACATGGACAATAACTAGTGAATACTTCAGCCTTCCAAGAATGGTTAGAGATTTCAGGAAGGATGATATAAAAGAATGGACGAGCTGAAACTTGTGAGACTTCAACTCAGCTGGAGTGAATTTTTGTATAAGAAACAGAGATGATCACTTCCATGGCTTTGAGGATCATGTTAAAGAACTGAATAATCATTCTCTGACATGTTAAGAAAAGCAGTGCTATCATTTAAAGTCTTAGGGAATTGTCTATTTCATTCTTATATGGGAGCTTTAAGTAAGCATGTGATCACGACTTCCCAGACTTCCATTTCCAATTTAAATTGCCTCCAACAAGGTGGATTATCTCCTGTATTTTGTCTTTCTTTGTACTATAAATTAGTGAGTTCTGTGGTTTGTACTATCCTGCAGGTCATTCTTAAGAAAACAGGATTATTATAGTGGCTAACATTACCCAGAATTAAAAAAAAGTAAATCCATTGTGCAGCAGTTCCACTCTGGGAAGCTGTCGGAAAATTAAAAATAGTACTTCTTCACTTAGGGATTCTTGATTATTGTGTAGCTGTTGTGCAAAAGTTTGTATTCAGTGCATTCTAGTACTTCTCTGTGTGAGCAATCTGTGATGCAGTGGTTAATATATAAAATGTCAAAGTGTGAATTCTTTGCATTAGTAAAAATTAGTAATACTTGAAATGAAAACTGAAACTTCTTTAATGCAGTAAATTTTCTTTAACTAGTAACCTTCCTTCTTGCTTCTTGGAATAACCTGTTCTTCAGTGGAAATTCCACTTGGAAACTCATTCCATGTAGGCAGCTTCTCCATGTTTTAGTACTCTTTTTCAAGTATGCAGCTGACGAATTTCAGTTTACAAAGTAGTATGAGGGTTTAGTTTTGTCTGAAAAAGTATTTTCTGTGAAAAACTGGTAAAATTTGGGGAAAAAAGCACATAATTTACAAATGTTACAAAACAAACTCTAGAAAACCATAGGTGGAAAAATTAGTGTTTGTCAAAACTATAACCACAGATGTTCTCTAGTGACAATGTGGCTTTTATTAAGTATGAAATTGATACAGCTCTCTTAACTTGGAACAGTTTACACTAGCACTGCACTATTTTATTTGATAATACCTAATAGTTGATAGCTACAGTACTATGATGGTGCTCATCTTTGGTATATATAATCCCCTTTTTTTTTCTGAGCCTCACTTGTCAGCTGTATTCTTTCCTCTGAGCTATGCACTGTTCCTACTGTGTTGGAAAAACTTAAAAACGTTGTGCTAAGATTATGGTTTTGGCCTGTTAAACGTGTGAGGTGTTTAACAACACCTGTCACACCAAATTATCACATATATTGAAGTAAAACTAAATATGTAATATTGTTGCAACAGTTAGTGCTCAGTGACCAAATAACAGAGGAACTGAAAAGTGGCATGTTGTCATCAAATGAATTATTTTCACATAATGGGAATAATTTTTGTAATAGTTTTTAGATCTGGTGTTTTCAACATTGGTAAGTTACAATGTAAGATACTACTGGTGCTTGAACTTTTATTCAAACTAAATGTAGTAATTGGAGAAAATCATGTTCTAACATGTTCTTATGTTTGTGTTCTGAAGCTTGATTTTGTCTGATTTGGCAGTGCGTAGTAGATAGAGCACCAGTGAGAATCCCAGCCAGACCCAATACAATTATTTAATTGGATCTTCAGTATTCTTTTAAAGTGTAGGTTAGTTTTGCATATCTTTATAGTCCTTTAATCTTTATAATCAAAAGTGGTTATAATTGACTTGTAATAACCCACAGTTGCTGCTCTATAGAAGGTGCTTATTTATATTAAACTAGTATGTACGTCCACTAATTCTAAACCATTGGTGATGACTTGCCTTTTTCTTTTTCTTCTAGATTGTTTTGGGTAACTATTACATTAACTCAAAAATTGGAAGTAGAAGGATGAACTCTGCAGATAATTGAGAAGTACTGTTACTAAAGCGTAATAACTAAACTAAAAATCAAGACCATCACCCTACATGTTTCGTTGATGATTTTTTTTGTACTTAGTACAATAAAGCAGATACTAGAAAGGAAGTGAGAAACAGGCAGATTGATCACTAATTGGACAAAATAATTTGATTTTTAAAAATGCAAATACTGACCTAATCATTGAGGACATTATGGTAGATTTATTTTGGAGTAAGTATTTTACTAACACTGTCTCCTTCAGAGTGTCATCATACTCCTTGATTGAATGAAGAGCTCTGAACAATTAGTGCTTAAGCAGTATGAATTGATGATAGGAAAGAACATAATTTGTTATAATGCAGATGGCATTAAGACTTTAAATTAATTATTCATTAGTTATCTGTGGGGAATCTCAGTGTCTTCGATGTTCTTTACAGGTTCTGCAGTAAAGGGAGGAGTTTCATTGTAATGCTTTGAAACATAATTTGTTACAGAAAGCTGTGCTGAAACAAGGGTTTAAGGATTTTATTAGAAGCAGTCATCAATCATTCTACTACAATGTAAGACACCTCACTGTTTTTTTCCATTATAAATTTAAAACCAGTGACAGTGAAAGGCCTTACTTACTGCGAAGGGTAGGATCCAATACTGGTACCTGAGGTAGGAAAATCTTACAGCAAGGATATTCCCTGAAATCTCTAAAATAAACAAAATTTAGGTCAAAAGTTCAGGTTAAAATTCTTCTTTTGTTGCTGTAACTGAAGTATAAAGGCTTTTTTGAGGTACACTTTTGTAATAATGAACTATGAATACAGGTGAAGTAGTAAATGTTTTTCTGGAGGACTGAACAACTTGGTATGTATAAATTCAGCAGAGCTGTCAAAAATTGTTGAAACACCATGAAAATTGGAACTTCTCTGTATCTACCTGAGGAAACAAAATACTTTTGTAATGTTTAAAATCCTAAATTAAAGCAGATGCAGTTTTAAGAAATGTCGGAAATCAAGGTCAGACTCAACAAGCATTTTCACGTTTACCAGCTACTAACACGTATAAAATTGCTGCTGGCTTACCCATACTGGATTAGTCAGATAACAGTTTGGTTTTTTAATAGAATAAGAGCGGGGGGGAAATGCTGTTCTGAATAATTTGTTTCTTTCCTTTAAGAAAATGTAAAGAGGCTGCATATTCATTTGATTTAAAAAATAAACACACCACCCCTCACCCCCCTGGTATGATACCAAATTTTTACTTCCTGAGCATGTCATTCTTTAGTCCCTGCCACTTTAGCTGATGTGATTCCATTGCCTTTGGTAAACTCTCTCTCCCTACCTCCCCTGCCTCCCTGGAGTGAGGAGGAACAAAAGCAAATTTGAGTAGAAAAGCTTTTGCAGTAAGAAATTTGAATAAGAGCAAATAGTTTTCACCGTATTAGAAATATTGTATTAAATATCAGTCTTTGGAGAAACTGCTGACATTTTAATTGCAAATCAAAATGATACTATAAAAATATAAAAGCTTGCAAAGATCTCTTTACAGTTTAGCGTGGGAATAATGTGACCTTCAGAATAGATTCAGTATTGAGATAATGCAGCCTCCTGTTAGACAAAACCAGCTCAATTGTCATAGAATCATAGAATGGTTAGAGTTGGAAGGGACATTAGAGACCATCTAGTTCCAACTCCCCTGTCATGGACAGGGACACCTCCCACTAGACCAGGCTGCTCAAAGCCCCATCCAGCCTGGCCTTGAACACTTCCAGGGATGGGGCACCCACAACTCCCCTGGGCAACCTGTTCCAGTGCCTCACCACTCTCATAGTGAAAAATTTCTTACTAATATCTAATCTATATCTACCTTCTTCCAGTTTGAAGCCATTACCCCTTGTCCTATCCCTACATGCCCTTGTAAGACGTCCCTCTCCCTCATTCTTCAAGGCCCCCTTCAGATGCTGGAAGGCCACTATAATGTCTCAACAGAGCCTTCTCTTCTCCAGGCTGAATAGCCCCAACTCGCTCAGCCTGTCTTCATAGGAGGGGTGCTCCAGCCCTCCTCTGGGCCCACTCCAACAGGTCCATTGTCTTAAAACTTCTTTCTTGTCCCTTTTTAAAGGCATTTGTTAATTTAATAGCCCAATATTTACTGTGTGTAGCAGGTGTAAGTTGCAGGGCAGGCATAAGTCATGGTGAATGTTTTAGAATCATTGCATATACTATTTATGCCAATGTAGATATTAATCTGTCTTCCGTAGGCTTGTGTGAACTGCATCAAACAGGCTCATGAGCTATGAATGACCTCTTATGCCCCGTTTTACATGATCTCCGAGTAAATTCCTATATACAAATTTGTTCGGCAGAGTGCATGGTTCTGACTTGTGAGTACTTGGTACAGGTTCAGGGAACAGAAATCTTCTGTGGGCAAACGTGACTGCTGAATGAAAGCAGAGGGTTACTAAGGTGGTAGAGGACCTTTGTTTCCTTACCCCTCATTATGTTACATCATGCTTGAGAAGTCTTAGACTTTCTAAGATGCAATTCTAGATACAACTCTAAGAACTGCATAAGAAATTCAGCACTTTTTTATTTTTGGCTTATGCCAAAGTTTGTAGTTCTGTATACATGGGAATGCATGCTGAGCTATGATTGAGGTTATAAATATGGATTTATCAAAATGGCCTGTTCTTATATACAGCTGTTAGAAATAACACAAATGTAATGTTTTTCAGTAAGTTCGTAGTATTGTACTTCAATTTTGTTTAATTTAAGTGACAGCTTAGACAAATTTCTTTAAATATGTGATAAAAACAAGTTTTTTTTTTTAAGGAGACACGAATTGATTGAAAACCTAGAAGTGATCATCAGTCATTAACTGTTAATTTAATAATTGAAACAATTGTCCCATTGCAAGATTTAAACAAAAGGAGCTACTTAGGACAATATCTAAATTTTGAGGTACATTATTCCTGAAGGTTTAATAAAAGCAATCAGTGACAGTTAGGTCGTTATGACGGGTCATAGAATTTCACATGGAGTGTAGTTCCATGTCTGAAAGGGAGTAGGGAATTGTTTCTCATGCATTCTTATGATGTGTCCAGGATAATGAAAAATCTTGCTGTGCCTAAGTTACTTGCTCATATTCTACTAAATGTCATGTATTGGTATTTTCAGAAACATATGTAATATTACTGTATAATGTTGACCTGTTAGGGAGAAAATGGTTCAAAGCTTCAGGGAGATCATCTTTAATAAATAGTTCATACTATATATGTTTTTAAGTGGAGGAGTACTAAATATGACATTAATTGTGGTTTAGATAGGTTTTTAGCAATGACAGCATGTCTTGCAAAAAGATACTTTGAAAGTAGATGTTTTATTAGGTGGTCAATAGACAGAGGATCAAAGGCAGAAGTGTGACAATGTTGACTGATTTCTTGCCAGTGTCAAACTGGGACCAAATTTCCCAAGTCAGTGGATTTATGTCCATCCTCTCATAGCGTAAGCGTGCCTAGTGTCCTCTGCAACAGCCAGAAAGGTTTTTGGCAGTCAGGAAAGCAGCACTGTTTTCAGTTGTCATCCAGGAGAGCGTTTTTTGAGGTGAACCTTCCCTGCTTGCGTCCTAGCAAGAGAATGATACAAGGTGAGGGTTCAAAATTGTTGTGGTTTGGGCTTAACTGATGAGACTTAACTGAAAAGTAAAATTACTGAAAAGAAAAGTGGTTCTGTTCTACTTCAAACCAGGACAGAAATGAAGTTACAGTGACTGGAAGTTTGATAGCTGCGTTTAGAAGGAATATTTAGGAATAGTCATGGGTATAATTTCTTTAAAGAAAAGGTTAAGAAGCAACTTAATTATGATCTATGTACACTCAAGGAAAGGATTTCTGATAATAGCCACCTTCAGATTCACTTGGAGGTAAAGCAGCATTTTGAAATCCATTTTGGAGAGCTGAAATTAGATGCTCAGACTAGAACTAGGGTAGCTTTTTGACAGCAATTGGAACATAGCATAAAGGGTTCACATAAAGATTAATGATGTACAAGTGCCTATATATGTACAAGGTGCCTTACTTGCAAATGTCCTAGGTTCAGACAGACGACAAACTTGATGCAGAAACTGTTACGGAGTTTTGGTCTGTATGGCATAAAATTTCAGACTAGATTCTCAAAATGGTTCCTTACTGATCTTAAATATCTGTTTCAGTATTTTAGGACCTCCAGGTGGTAGGTGGGCTTCTGTATGGCTTATTTTTTATGGGTGCCAAAGTTTGACTCTGAAGGAGTATTTAACTCACTTCGCTAACTGGAAGTTCCACAGTTTTCTTCTTTGATCTTTCTCTTTCTGTTTCATTATTGCTCAAAAAGGGATTTTCTCCAGTGGTTATATATAATTTGCCTTCCCTTGCTTTTAGGTCAGGATGAGCTGATTGCTGTCCTCCATTTTGAAGATCACATCATTAATTCTTCTGATTGTTTTCTGCTGTATAGTGGTGTTTTGGTGAAGCAGGAAGTGTATACAGAAGCACTAGAGTCTGTTCCCAGAGTTAGAGATGCTATTTGTGGTAATACAAATGTAATATAAAATTAATCTTAAAGATTGCAAAAAATACAGAATGGATTTGTTCATAGAGAATACTCTGATTACTGCCACCCTTTCTTTATATGGATGAAGACTTTAGAAGTACAGAAGGCTGACTGCTGATCTTCACACAACTTTACTCAACGCAGTTGTAAACCAGGGCTTTATCCAAGGTCTATGCAAAACATACTGGTCTGTTTATATATGTTTGCCAAAATAGTGGATGCTATTATTTTTATGAGAAGAGTTGCTTTAATGTCTACCAGTTTATTTAATGACAGCACAACAAAAGTTAAAAAGTGATGTGCTGATTTCTGTTTTAGCAGGTGATCTGTGAATGCATAATATTTAAAAGAACAGCTTTCCCATTGCTTGTGTTCACTGCTGAACATATGTTCTTACCCTGAGATGTACCCAAATGTAGTAATTATTCCTGATGCTACTAATTTTGAAGTGCCTTAAAGCCACTCAAAAATGGAAACTCTTTGAGATGATCCATGGACTGAATAAGCAAGCTGGTTGAAGTGGTGCTTCTTGCTGTTTGGATTAATTTGTTGTCAATCACAGAACACAAAAGAAGTCACACACAAGTAGATAACAACTATACACTTTATATAAAGGTGTGTTGACACTGGCCAGCAACTAAGGACCCAGCCAGCCACTCACTCTCCCACCTACCCCTCCCCTCCCTCCAGTGGGACGGAGTAGTGAACTGGGAAAGCAAAAGCAAGAGAAAGTTATGGGTTGAGATAACAACAGTTTAGTAAGTGAAGAAAAAGAGGAAAAAAAGAACAAGTGATGCAAATGCATCTCCAACCAGCAGATCAATGCCCTGCTTGTCTCTGAGCATTGGCTACTTTGGGAGGACTGCACACCCAGTTTTTACTGCTGAGCATGTCATTACATGGCATGGAGTTTCCATTTGGTCAGTTTGGGTCCTGGCTGTGTCTCCTCCCAGGCTCTTGCGCACCCCTGGCCTAGTCCCAGGGGACACAGAGTGAGGAACAGAGAGGGCCTCGGCTCTGTGCAAGCACTCTTCAGCAATAGCCAAAACACTGTTGTGTTATCAATGCTGTTTTGGTCACATTGCAGACTACAGCACCATACAGGCTGCTGTGAAGAACTGTAACACTATGCCAGCCAGAGCCAGTACAAATATACCTCTAGCCCCATACGGTATTTTCAGACTATCATGCATAACTCTATTATTATGATGCAACTTATTAGATAGTTTTAACATCTTTACTGCTTAGTTGCTACTTCCTGTTTTCTGTACGCACAGAGCTTTGTTAGATATCTAAAGTGCTTTCAAGCACAGTTCTGTTATGCAAAGTAAGTTACAGTTTCTGTACGGTTGACTGAGACAGCTTCCTTTGAAATTATCCCCAGGTGCATTGCATTTATACTAAGACCTATGCAGTGCAAAGATGAGAGAGGAAACAATATGCTTTTGCTGTTGTGCCTTGGAGAGATATTCTAGACAAGGAAATTGTATAAACAACAGAGACACTTCGAACGTGCTCTTAACTTCGCTAATACATCAGAAGGGCTAGAATGACTGTCACAAATCGTTAGTGTAGAGGAGTAGCTGGCATTGCTAGTTACTTAATATGCAGACACTGATCATGGATTTGCAATCCAACATTGTCCACGTCTGAACATTGAAGGGATTTTAGATACTAAAGACAATATTATGTGTTTATCTTTTGAGTTTGTTCATGCTATGATTAGAATTAGGCAACTTTTAAAAATACCTTAAACACCTCACCTCCATCCCTGGAAAGATGGTGGAACAGCTCATTCTGGGCGTCATCTCAAGGCATGTGGAGGAAAAGAAAGCTATCAGAAGTACTCAACATGGATTTACCAAGGGGAAATCATGTCTGACTAATCTGACAGCCTTCTATGATGGCATGACCAGACAGATAGATGAGCGGAGGACAGGGAAGTTGCCTACCTTGACTTCAGCAAGGTGTTTGACACAGTCTCCCACAGCATCCTCATAGGGAAGCTTTGGAAGTGTGGGTCAGATGAACGGACAGTGGGGTGGATAGAAAACTGGTTGAAAGACACAGCTCAGAGGGTCATGATTAGGGGCACAGAGTCTAGCTGGACTGTGGTGTTCAGTGACAGTGGTGTTCAGTGACAAGTGGTGTTCCCCAGGGTCAGTACTGGGTCCAGGCCTCTTTAATATACTCATCAATGACCTGGATGAAGGGATAGAGTGCACCCTCAGCAAGTTCGCTGATGACACAAAGCTGGGAGGGGTGGCTGACACACCAGAAGGCTGTGTTGCCATACAGTGAGACCTGGATAGGCCGGAGAGTTGGGCAGAGAGAAACCTGATGAAATTCAATAAGGCCAAGTGTAGGGTGCTGCACCTGGGGAGGAATAACCCCATGCACCAGTACAGGTTGGGGGTGACCTGCTGGAGAGCAGCTCTGTGGAAAGACACCTGGGAGTCCTGGTGGACAACAGGATGACCATGAGCCAGCAATGTGCCCTCGTGGCCAAGAAGGCCAATGGCATCCTGGAGTGCATCAAGAAGTGTGTGGCCAGCAGGTCGAGGGAGGTCATCCTCCACCTCTACTCTGCCCTGGTGAGGCCACATCTGGAGTACTGTGTCCAGTTCTGGGCTCCCTGGTTCAAGAAGGACAGGGAACTGCTGGAGAGGGTGCTGCAAAGGGCTACAAAGATGATTAGGGGGCTGGAACACCTCTCTTATGAAGAAAGGCTGAGGGATTTGGGTCTTTTCAGTCTGGAAAAAAGAAGACTGAGGAGGGATTTTATCAACACTTATAAATACTTAAAGGGTGGGTGTCAGGAGGATGGGGCCAGGCTCTTTTCAGTGGTGCTCAGTGACAGGACAAGGGGCAACAGGCACAACCTTGAGCATAGGAAGTTCCACCTAAACATGAGGAGGAACTTCTTTACTTTGAGGGTGGCAGAGCACTGGAAGAGGCTGCCCAGAGAGATGGTGGGGTCTCCATCTCTGGAGACATTCAAAACCCGCCTGGACGCGTTCCTGTGCAACCTGCTCTGGGTGACCCTGCTCTGGCAGGGGGGTAGGACTAGATGATCTCCAGAGGTGCCTTCCAACCCTGCCATTCTGTGATTCTGTGAAATGTTATCTGCCCTTAACTCCTATTAGCTGTAGGAAATTTGCATTTTTACATTCAAATTATTTACAGCATTTCTTGAAACCAGCGTAAAATCTTATCAAAACTTTGCAGATATGTGTCTGCAAATTCAAAGCACAAATGCAGTGCAATTTAGACAGCAAAGTCTGCTTTCAGTTTTTGAAGAACTCTATCTAACTTAATTTAAATTTCCTTAGTTATGGCTGTACTGTCCATCTGCAACACTAGCAAATCTATGAGAGTTTCTTTCCCCTGGTAAACAGTAATTACTTTCCCTACTCTCTTTCATTTTTCCCCCTCCTAGATAATGAGATTGGATGAAATGAAAAACTCGTTTAGGTGAAATAAAAAAAAAAGAAATTGACTAAAAAAATAATAAAACAACACTCTAGCAAGGAGTGTCTAAAAGATATTTTGATGTGAGCAATTAACATTTCCCCTGGCACACAGCATGATAATTTCCTTCTTTATTAGAAGCCAAGAAGGACATGTTGAGTTCAAGATTAACCAGTGCTTAGATTCTGTCTTCTTCTTTTTTTTTTTTCTGATGTCCCTTATATCTCTTTCATACGGTAAATCATCTAAAGAAACAGCAATGCATGGTGCTGTATACATTATGGTTGATCTGAGCTGTTTTTAGTTATAGATAAATTATAGCTAATACCCAAAACCAAATAGGAAACAGAAGAGCACAGCAATCTAGGCAACAAATGAAAACTCTCTTGTATTGAATATTTTAGAGGGATAAAGACGATTATATAGCTAAGAAAAAGTAAATTTTACTTGCAGTAACATAAAGGCCATAGTATTCTGAAGTTATTAAGGGAAAAAAAATTAAACAAACACCCACAACTGAAAAAAAACCAAACTCTCAAGTCCCCACATCCCCTTCCTTCAGTATCTGTACTAAATCTTTTGCCAAATGGAAATCCAATTTAGTATTGCAACATCACTGGAATCATCATACATCCATATGAAAATTTTTTTTTCCTTTTTCACACTATCAAAATGATGGACAAGGTTAGTTACTAAGCTAAAAGGCACATTTGAGCATTCTCTTTGTTACACTCAAAATGAGTACTATGTTCTGTAGCTGTCCTCTTACCTACATTGTTAAACCCAGTTTGGTTCTGTAGTTTCCTGTATGCTTGCTTGGTGAATACTGCCTTTGGGTTACCACAAAACATACATCTCAGTCAAGCTGCACTAACATTGCAGCATGGCTGATCCTATTCTAAAATTCCTCGTCTGCTATGAGGTCCTGTACAAAATCTTTCTGTGAGAAGGAATGCAAATGTTGAATGAGGAAAGACTTACCCCAATTCTTAGTTGGTCATACTGTTTCTCACACCGTTTTCTCTTCCATATAATCACTATCCCTGCTTTGCCTTTGCTGCTCGGAGAAACTGAGTCTCATATGCATATCCGAGAACAATACACTATAAAGTTAGCATGTGTTCTGGATTATCCGCTGTCACTGGAAACAGTGACACTGAGACAGGCCTGGTCTGGGCATGAATTAGTACATTAGATGATTAGACGTAAATTAACTTCCTTACAAGTACTAAGATGCAAATGCATACCTTGTTGCTATATACCAAGGCTTTAAGTTCAGCTGCCTAAATTCCTGTAAACTTGTACGGGCAAGACTAAACCATTATCTTTTTAATTTTCTCCTTTTTATCCTGCAGTAATATACAACATATATAATATATAACAATAATAATAATATTCCTGAAGTAGCACATTTAGCTTTACCACAGTAGCTGCTATCAGGACTGGACTGAAAACTTCGGAAATGTCGGTACTTAAAACTACGTACTTAGAGATTTTGGCTCCCTCTAGTGAAAAAATGCATAAACATTCAAGTGCCTCGTTGTCTCACCCATTGAGACCTGAAAAGGAAAATCATTCCAGGATGTTTGACTACATCGCTAGACAAGGCAGTCAATTTGTGACTTTGCTGACGTAAGTTTCAGAACTGGATGATCTTTGTTAAACTACAAACACATCTCTTTCTAAATCTTCCTTAAGAGGCTTTTTTTTCGGTTTTTTTTTTTGGTTGATGTTATTGTTGTTGGTTTTGTTTTTTTGTTTGTTTTGTTTTGTTTCATATATTTCTGTACCAGTACATAGAATGAAAGGCTACTTTTAAGAACTTGATTGCCAGTTTATTATTTTTGAAATATTTTTTAATGGCTACTCTTTTTTTATTAAAGTACTTGTGAATTCTCAAAATGATAATAAGAACAGTGAGAAGATAATTATCTGCAGTGTGCAAAAGAAGGCAGAATTTTAAAAAATAATAGATCCGCTTCTGGATAGAAGTGGACTCTGTGTACACCTGTTCTGTTTCTAGCTGTCCTTAAATCAACTTTCTTTTTATTTTCTTATCTTCTTTTTTTTTTTTTTTAAGGGAAAAATAGGAAAACCAAGTAAGAGAAAAAAATCAAGGGATATACTGTAAAGAGAGAACAATAACACTGAAAATGGGACAAGATGATGACCATTGTTGTCAAATGTTCATCTGAAGAACAGCTTGTCAGATCTCAAGCTCTGTTGTGGTTCAAACTGTTTCTCCTAGAAGGCACAGCTTTGCTTAAAGTGATTATAACAACCTTTCAAAACTTTCTACTAACTAGTCAAAATGGCAGAGGCATAAGAAGGTAGAGTTCATGAAGTCTGAGCCAAAGAAGTCTATTCTTTTTCATAGTTTGTCAGGATTTTTTTAAAAGTTTCTGTTTTCTTCCATTTTTTTTCCCCTCAGGTAAAGGTATGAAAAGTAAAACTTCACTTCCAATTTTCTGCAAAGATCAAGACAAAATAGACTGTCAGGGTTTTTGTTCTCTTCACTCCGACCCATTCAGAACTTAGTAAAAGAATACTGTGAGCAAAATTAATTTTTCCCAAATAAACTTTGTTTTTAAACACAATTCTTAGCCATCTCCAATACATCTTTCATTGTATTATTCATGAACATAAAGATTTGGGAAGGGGGACTTAATATGGTCTGAATATTCCTTTTTATTTTCCTTTAGATGCATCTCTAGTAAACCCAATCTCTGTAATTTACTGTAAATTGTCCCAAAGGCATGTATCAATTCCAACAGACAATTATTTGAAGGATAGAAGGGTATGGTTATTTTCTGGGTAGGTGTTCAGGTTTTTCTTTAATTGTGAAGTTATGGGAATTTGTGTGTATTATTCAGATAAATTGCCAATTAATTTGGATTCCTTTGTAGCATACATAGATTAAAGTGCAGTAGCCCAGCTTGATTTTGAACACTTAAGTGTTCAGAGGACACAAGGGGGAAAGTAGAAGGAAGTAAATGCTGGAATAAAATGTGTGCTATTGCTTGGCACCAGCTTTTCCAAAACAAAGAAAAACTGAAGAGCAAAGAATGACAACTGTCTCTTGTTTCTCTCAAGACAAGAAATAGCAGGGAACAAGGTTTCTTAATGCTCTGTTGCTTGTCAGCTTCTTTCTCTGTCCTGGGTTGGGTGACACAGGACTAATTTCTCTTCTAATGCTGGAGAAAACTGCTCTTTTAGAGGACTCTGGTGTCTGAATTCATGGAAAAAATGAATTCCCGAATTCAGGAAGGCAAAAATATTTACTTTATAGCCAGCTAGGCTGTGTGGGATTCAAGGTCTCGGCATTTTTGAGCCTTGCCAGGTGTGGGGATGAGGAGGAGCGAGGCCTGAGTATTTGACCCAGGCTGGCGAACAGGATTATTTCCTACCACGAATGTCACATTCAATATAAATTAGAAAGTTTGCTGTGTAGTCTCTCTCTCCCTTGATGGCAGTGGTCCAGAGAAACTCCTTGCCCCGCTGTTGGACCCCTGAGGCCTTCCCTTCCTCCCGAAGCCGTTGTGCTCACAGTGTCCAACATTTGCTGTCCAGTGCTGGGAGTGCACGGCTTCCTGATGATAGAATGGGCTGAGTATAATCCTTGTATATTTTATGTTAGTATTGGGATTAATAACTGGTTTTTTAGTATTATTGTTAATGATTTAGTCTTATCCTGTTAAATCCATTTATATTTCAACCCTCGTGTTTCCTTGTTTTCCCTGGTTCCCCTTTCCAGGTGGGAAGGGGTCACTAAGTGATAGAATAATTGTCTAAATGACAATAAATTGTTACGGCTTTTCTTAAACTATAACAAATTTGGTGCCCAACGTGATATCTTAACAAATTTGGCACCCAACGTGGTGTTTTAATGAATTTGCTGCACAACGTGGTGATTTAACAAAGTTTAACACGCTGCATGGTATTTTAACAAACTTGGCACTTAACATGGTAGTTTGCACTTAATTCAAGTAGTGAGGGGAGAACCATAGGCCTTAATTTTAGAGTTCTGAAGGGTTGGAGTATTAAACAAATTTGATTGGATCTGTAGAACAGTCATTATGGATCTGTTGGAGTTGTTCCAAAGGACTGTAGACGAAGTTCTCTGGTATCTCTGTGTAGCCTTACGTGGGTGGCTATGGGAGTGGTCCAAGAGTTCATTGCCGTTTCTCATTGATTTAGGGCAGCTTATCGTTTCTAAATGTGGAGTTAAAAACATTGCCTTGTTATCTTGTGTGGCCATATTTTGCTGTTATCAGGTCTTTTGTAATCGTTCTGGTTTTTGTCACTTATGTAATGGCATCTCCTGGGTCGGCGCAGTGGGATTCACCTCAGAATGGCAGGAGCCCTGTCTTGGACATTGCACTTCATTACACCTTGTGTTATATTACAGGCCATTTACTGAGGGGGGTGATATCTCTTGAGGATTTGTGTGTTCCGGTGGTGTCAATAGTAACAGTTTTTGAGAGTTTGGAATACCCTCGGAATGTTTTGACATCCTGCTTATGTTGTTAATTTTTGCAGGCTTGGTCTTTTTCATGGTCTGGATCTGTGGTAGAGGGAAACGTCTGGTAGAGACCCTGACAGCCCCCCCAACAGACATTGCTCCTGTGCAGACCCTGCCGGTTCCCACGACAAACACCATATCTGCACAGACCTTGCTGGCCCCCGCAACTGACATCGTGCCTGTGCAGACACCGCCATTCCCCGCAACAACCACTGTATCTGTGCAGACCCTGCCAACCCCCACAACTGGCATCGTGCCTGCGCAGACCTCACTGGCCCCCCGATAGACATTGCCCCCGTGCAGACCTTGCCAGCCCTCCTGATGGACCCTGATCTTAGCCAGACCCTGCTGGATCTCATGACAAGACTCGCAGCTGCAACAAGCACTAAACCTACTCTGACCTTGGTGATGGATGATGCAGCTGACCTACAGACTCAGTCAGAACCAGTACCAGTCAACCCTGTACGTAAGAGGAAATGTGCAATAGCAGCAGATAGCAACAGTCAACCAGGGACATTGAGCAATGCAGTAACAGAGGAAACTACTCAATCATTATCTCTAAGTGAGCTGCGAGACGTACGTAAGGATTACAGCCATCAGGAAGGCGAGCAAGTGATTAGTTGGCTACTCAGATGCTGGGATGCTGAAGCTGATAGTTTGGAATTAGATAGTAGAGAAGCCAAGTGTCTGGGACCACTGGCTAGAGAATCGGGTATTGACAGTGCTCTTGGAAGACCTCCACAATCCCTCACCCTCTGAAGGCAACTCCTGTTATTTGTGAGGAGCAGGTATCCCTATAGGCATGATATCATGTACCGCCCATCCAAGTGGACACCTATTGAGAGAAGTGTTAAGAATCTGAGAGAGCTAGCTGTGCAAGAGATGATTTTCAGTGATTTGGACAACCTGCAGACATCATTAGATCCAGATGCACTCAAAATTACCAGACGTATTTGGCACAAGTGGGTAATGAGTGCACCATCAGTATATGCTAATGTATTGGCATTATTTTGCTGGAGAGACGATGAGGCACTGACACTGGGTGATATGGATGCTCAAATGCTGCACTATGCACATAATCTTCTTTCTACCCCACAGGCCAGTGTCTCAGTGCTGAAGAATCATTTGGTAAGGCCAATGTCTCAGCTGGGGACAGACGCTTCCCTGCTAAACCTGTTCAAGAATAACAAAGCACACCATGACACATCCTGTGGCCTACCTTGCGTAATCAGGGAGAAAACATGAGAAACTGGGATGGAAAACCTACTTCGGCTTTACAGACACATGTACATCAGTTGCAGAGTAAAACACTCCCAAAGGGGGATTCTTCCAGGAAAAACGCTGCTCCAGTTTCCAGTGAATGGTCCCCCAGAAGACACAGATGGGCTTTGGAGCCTGAATTCACAACATGCAATTGCCACAGATGGAAGGGGTGGGCCCTCTAGTCAGAAGTAGGGGGACACTGCCTCCAGCCAGGAGGAGGAGAAGGATAATTCGGTTTATTGGACTGTGGGGATTTGATCGCCTGGCACATCAGAACCACAAAAGTATAGGGCCTTGGTGGACACTGATGCACAGTGCACCCTAATGCCATCAAATCACAGAGGGAAAGAATCTATCACTATTGCTGGAGCGATGGGGGGATCTCGAGAGCTGACTGTATTGGAGGCCAAAGTGATCCTAACTGGGAATAAATGGGAAAAGTTCCCCATTGTGACTGGCCCGGATGCTGCATGCGTTCTTGGCATAGATTACCTTAGGACAGGGTATTTTAAGGACTTGAGGGGGTACCGGTGGGCATTTGGTGTAGTGGTGGTGGAGATGGAGAAAGTTCTGCAACTGTCTACTTTGCCTGGCCTGTCAGAGGACCCTTCTATTGTCGGGCTTTTGAGGGTCGAGGAACAAAAGGTGCCCGTTGCTACTACAAGTGTGTGTAGGCAACAATATCACACTAATCGAGATTCTTTGCTCCCTATGTGGAAGTCGATCCGTCAGCTGGAAAGCCAAGGGGTGATCAGTAAGACACGTTCACCCATTAATAGTCCCATATGGTCAGTGCGAAAGCCTAATGGGGGATGGAGATTGACAGTAGACTATCGTGGCCTGAATGAAGTCACATCACCACTGGGTGCTGCCGTCCCAGATATGGTAGAACTTCACTATGAACTGGAGTCAAAGGAAGCTAAGTGGTATGCCACAATTGACGTTGCTAGTGCTTTTTTCTCTATTCCTTTAGCAGCAGAGTGCAGGCCACAGTTTGCTTTCACCTGAAGAGGTTTCCAATACACCTGGAATCAATTGCCCCAGGGGTGGAAACACAGCCCTACTATTTGCCATGGACTGATCCAGACTGCACTGGAAAACGGTGGAGCTCCAGAACACCTGCAATATGTTGACGACATCATCATATGGGGTAATACAGCAGAAGAAGTTTTTGAGAAGGGGGAAAAGGTAATTCAAATTCTTCTGGAATCTGGTTTTGCCGTTAAACAAGGTAAGGTCAAGGGACCTGCACAGAAAATTCAGTTTTTAGGAATTAAGTGGCAAGATGGGCGTCGCCAGATCCCAATGGATGTGATTAACAAAATAACAGCTATGTCACCACCTACTAACAAAAAGGAAACACAAGCCTTCTTAGTTGTTGTGGGTTTTTGGAGAATGCATATTCCTGGTTACAGTCAGATTGTGAGCCCTCTCTATGAAGTGACTGAAAAGAAGAATGGTTTTAAATGGGGCCCTGAGCAGCAGTCAGCCTTTGAGCAAATTAAATGTGAGACTGTTCATGCAGTAGCCCTTGGGCCAGTCCGGACAGGGCAAAATGTAAAAAATGTGCTGTACACTGCACATTTGTTTTCCCTGGTTTCCTTGTTTTCCCTGGTTCCCCTTTCTGGGTGGGGAGGGGTCACTGAGTGATAGAATAATTGTCAAAATGACAATAAATTCTTATGGGTTTTCTCAAACTATAACATTCTTGTAGATAGCTATGAGTAACAGGGAGGCTTAAGACCTCTATTTATTCCTTCATAAGCATAATGAAGCCTTTTGCTTCATACTGTCTTTTCAACTTTGGAGAGTACCTGCACACCAGTGAACACGAGCTGAAGGAATGGGAATGCAGTTAATTAATTTCCTTATAAACTGTTACACTCTTTTCTACTCTTCTCCAAGGCCAAGGGAAAGAACCCCGACAATCATTTTTATCAGATGTGTTAGTGGTGTTACTGCTGTGTCACAGAAGGAAAGAAGAATGAGAGTTTGCTAGTTAAAAATAAAAAGAATATGCAGAGTGACAGTTGGATAACTAAGCTGTGTGTCTCACAAGTTCACAGAAATGTGTATCAAGGAGAAAAGCTGAGAACTTCTTAACGTGATAACTTACCTATATGTGTTTGCAGAACACATGACACTGTGTCCAGGGAAGTTATTATCTTTCCTCTTGCACTCAACAGGGGTAAGAGTGCACAAAAAAGAAATGTCTAGGTAGGATTTTTCTTTGGGTGAGAGAGAAAAGTTAAAGTCTGGGCTTATCAGAAAACCGGTTACTTTGTTCCAGGTAGCTGCCTGCCCACAAATGAAGGTGTCAGTAAGAAAGAGTTCATGAGTTTAAACAAGAGTTTACCTGTGGTTGGAGCTGCATTTTTGGGGCGGAGGGGGGAAAAAAAAAAAAGGAAAATTGATACTTCTACCAGGAACTTGGGAAGGATATACAAGATTGTTGCAATTTGAGGTAAAATCTCAGATGGCAAGCTGTTCAAGACAAGCTGGCCCTTTTAGAACTAAGAGAATCACATTGCAAACATTACCGGTGTTTATAACGGCCCCAATTAAACACTAACTGGATGAAGCTAACAGCTCTGGATAGTTGTTGACTTCAGCCACATGTGTATCCTTCCTGTAATTAACCACAGTAAAAGAAAATACAGACACTCTAATCATAAATTTCAGTACATTCTGAGCTATTTTCTTCCTAGGACTCTAAACAAACTGAATATTTCTAATTTGTGTCCCAAATGTCAGCTGGTAGACAGGGAATGTGCAGCAAGTCTTGATGTTACCTGTTGGCTGAGGTGGTGGTGGTGAAATAATAGTACTGAGGAATAAAAAAAATAGAGATTGGAGGAGACAAAAAGCTGAATGATGCAGGGCTGTTTAAAACCCTGAAATTTCATAGAAGCCACATTTGATTTAACCTAAGGTATAATTTAATGGAAGCAGGGAAAGGCATCTAGTTGAAATGAAGGGCAAGTGTTTTTTGTTTTAAGGAGTATTATGAGTGAAAAATGTTGTAGGTGTATTAGGTTTTAACATGATTGATGTATAGGGATGTAACTCAATAACTTAGATTAAGTGCCTCAGGAAATTTACAACTCATCTAGTGAATAAACATCATTGGCCTTGTCATTTAAGCTTGTTGCCAAATCTAGTGCTTTTGCAGTTAGAGCAAACTGTGCTTCTGACCTGGAATACGCCTTTCCTTTTGGTGCTGGCTTTATGCCATCTCCCCTCTCTGGGGTGGAATTATGTAATTAAGCTACTAATAGGCCAGGTCCTGAGCTCCAGTGATCAATTAAGGGTACCTCACCAGGGCTGATTTGCTTTCCTCTAATCCTTTCCTGTAGGAGCAGTGCCAGCAGTAAGCAGTGATTAGACAGCCTACTCCAGTTCTGAAAGCAAGTGAGAGAGAGCTGATCTCAAACCATATACTATATGAAAGACTGTCTTACCTTAAGCCTTTCCTTGAATCTGGGAAGGGGCAATGTTCCTTGATTTTCCCACTCACAGCCTGTCTTCATGCTAGGTTGCCTCCCTGGACAATCTCCAGCTGTGGACTTTGCTGTGTGGCTTTCTATATACGAGTCCTGTAGTTAGCTCTTTGCATTTGCAGAGCAGGTCTGGACATATACCTGGAAATTTACCACATAAATTTAGTCCCTCCACTGTTTCATAGGAAGACTTTTTTTTCTCCTTTTTTCCATTTTTTAATAAAAAACACAGGTAGACTGATAGGCTCATACAGGAAAAATCTTAGAATCCAGGGCAATTTAAGTACAACTCCATTCACTGTCACAAGAATAATACATACAGTTTTGGAGTGGAAGAGAGTGGATAATGCTTAATTGAGAAATCTCTATATTACCATATTCTTTTTCTAATTAAAGTGTTGCTTTTGCAACAAGGGAACTTAAAGCCACATTGTGTTTTCTATGTGATTTCTGTTGCACACTAAAATAACTTCTACACCTGCAGGAAACAGTATATTAAATTGTCTGTATATTTGCATTTTTATATAAAGTTATTTATGTTTGGCAGATGCATGGGCACTCTTTTTTTCATTAAATTGATTCAATGCAACATTTTAACATAATTTATTATTAAATTAACACTTCAAGAGAACTAAACTTTCTGAAATAGTCTCTCCTATCTCCCCAAAACAGAAACTCACTCCCTCCTCCAACTTGGACTGACGTACCACCTCTTCTTAAGAAATATGAAAACATTAATTTTTAAACCCCCAAAATGGTGCATTTTACCTGATTTCTGTCTCTTTTTCCAGTGTATCATGCTTTTGTCTTATAATTTAGAGGGTGGAGCAACTGCCCTGCAAGAAGAGACTGAAAGAACTGGTACAACAGCTATTGTGCAATAGAAGACTTGGAGCAATATAATCAAGGCTTACAAAATCATGAATGTGGTGGATAAAGTAAATACGTAAGTACTATTTTTGTCAAGTCCTACAAGATTAGAATTAGAGACACTCACCGAACTAGTAGGGAACAGCTAGTAAGAAAATTATTTAAAACTTACGAAGCAAAGCACTTTTTTCTACAAAACTGGCAGTGAACTTTTCCTGTAGTAGACTACAGAGACACAGCACCAACAGGTTCAAAAGGGATTTGAAAAAAAATCACAGATAATGGTCTTCAAATTAATATTAAGTGTAAAAGGTAGGGCTATACTCTAAATAGCAGCTGTTTGTTTTTTTTCTGCTGTCAGTGAGAGCTGGACAAGGTGCACCACTACTCACCTTCTTAATAATCCCCATCCTTTTATAAGCACTCATTTGTTCTTGCATGTGACTTCAATGTACTTGTTTTCTGTTGAATTTCTTTCTATTCTCTTCAGGCCATCACTTTGCCAGTGACAATGTTCCTTTTGCATACTTATGTGGTATTTGGCTTGTGTTATCTGCTTAGAAGCAACATGGGTGACTAAGGAAAGCCTTGATCAGGTGCCGTACCTACTTGAAACATTCTTCTGCTACGACAGCAAACAGAATTGGCAGTAGGTGAACCTGGGACATGTGGTAGGGGAAGTGCGTGAAAGTGTAGGTCTGCTTTCTATTGATCTCTGCCATTTATTTTCTATCATCTACAGTCCATTTCTTCTATTTGTAAGCAGGACATTCCCTGCTGCACCCTTTTCCGCCCCCTGTAACCTGCAGCTAGATTGGGTTCTTCTTGGTGCTCATAGACATTGCGGAATAACTGACACAGAGAGTTGAAGAAAAGTACAAAGTAGGGAACATGCCTGGGTAGAGCAGAACATACTTTTTAAAAAACCTTTTTGAGTAACTTTTGCATCATTAACCTTTTATCAGCTTACAGTCAAAGAACTGCGAGGAAACAGGCCTAGGCAACCCAATACTTTCTATTTCTTACAATAAAATATTGTATCTAAGCTCAACACTATTTGGAAGCAAAGGAATTCAGATAGTGTTTACATTTTGTAGACTACCTTATTAGAGCTGGATTCAATGAATGATCTTTTTTTAACTAAAAATGAATTGTCAACATGAAATAGGCTATCTTCTGCATCAGCAATGGGAAGCAGACATGCAACATTTGGATATTTTTCTTCTTGTTATACAAAGGTAAACAGTTATCTTTGATTTTACTGTCCCAGCTTAGCTTATTCCATAGGTAGCTATGTAGATTTTATGTATCTCCACTGTGGCGGTATTTTTAAGGGAATGTCAATGTAAAGAGTACACTTGCTAATATTTCTCTGATAATGTTTTGCCTCCTTAGATTAGTATTTTAAAAAGCGTAGTTAGATTGTATCTTGGAAAACTACCTTAGATATTAAAGCAGGATTACTAGTTGTCTTAATTTTGTCCTATATCTTCTCAGCTGTGAATATAGAATTGCCTTAAGAGGAAAATTAAACTGTCTTTCTGAGACAGTTTTAATTTTTAAAAAAGAAGCTTGCATCTAGTTTTGTCAGGAATTGCAATAATGGGATGCACAGCAGACCAGTCAACAGCAGCTCTCTTAGAGTGAAATATCTACTTGCTGTTTCAAAGAAATTGTATTCTCTGAGGTGAAGTTGCGGTATTGGTCCCTCCTCCTGAAGTTGTTTAATATACAGTATATACAACAATCAGTCAGGCAGAAGTGAAATGTTGAGAAGCTCTACTGCACATGCAATTGATGTTACTGAAGGGGAGGTTGTTTTTTTTTCCTCCTCTGATCCCAGCCCCAATTCTTCACCAAATTGACCTCCCATTGAACTGACTCACTGAAATGGCAGGGTATTAGCCATTGCTTTACTGAATTAATTCTCTAGCACTTTGGTCAGTTAGACTGTTTCACAGAGAATGCAAATTAAGTGGTGGCACCATGCAGCTGGGAAGACAGAAGACAGGGAAATGAGGAAGAAGTGGGATGTCTTCCCCACTGTTTCTTGTGATATTTGCCTTGCTTAGCTCTACCTGAGGAGGAAGTGCTTCTGAGGACTTTGAAATCAGAGAAATACCTCAGACAAAGAGACTAGGTGCAGGGACTAGGTGTAGGCAGGCATTAGGTCTAGGTGGTTGATTATGGACATGAAAATTGAAAGAATCTTGCTGCTTCATTTGGGGTCTTCTGAATAATCTGTCCCTTAATCTTTCTGTAGTTCAATCTCCCATCTTTTGTTTGTAGTGATACTGTGAGGATAAAATGAAATCCACTATCTGAATGCATTGGGAAGGACTCTGATGGTCTGTAGTCATCAAACGTTTCTGAGATACAGGTTGTCAGGCTGCAGGTAATTCTTTATCAAGTTGCCTGTAGCTGATAAGTGTTCACAAAATAACCCCTAGACTGTATATACTCTTCTGAGCAATTGTGTTTTGTTCAGCAGGAGTTTGTAAATAAATAGTTAAATGATTTCACAGTGTTGCCAGTATTTTGCAAATGCAGTGTGAAGAACCAGCACTTAAAATAAAGCCTGACAATATAATACTGAAACTGTGTGCTACATAAAGGTTACGCAAAGCTGGTATTGTGCTACCCATGGTTCTATTGTATTGATTTCTGCATGAGACGTTAATCATCTGCTTAGTAACCCCAATGTGGCAAGATATTGTCTTATTTTTTTCATTTGTTGAATGCCCACTCTCACATCACATACTTAAAACACCTCGGAGAGAGAGGTATTATCTTGCATATTCACATAGAGAAAGTAACCTCTATCTATCAAGGTAAAGGAGGAGTCACGGGGTTTTTTGCTCAGCAGTTACTGATTCTGTGATTTGATCTAGTTAAGTAAGTTTCTAGGGCTCCTTGATATTGTGGAAATGAGCTGCTGTTCTCTCTTTACCCTTCAGATAAAGTTATATATTATGGTTTAGTTTTAGGTAGTCCTGCATGGAGCAGGGAGTTGGACTCAATGATCTTTATAGGTCTCTTCCAACTCGAGATATTCTATAATGCTATGATGCTATATGTGTTGCCAAAATGTCATTGTTCTGTGAATCAGTTGTGGGGAAAAATTAAAAAACACATGCCCATAACAGCAATCAAGCAACTAACTTCAGTAAAGGAATACCCCAGCTAGTTTGCAAGCAAATCCTCACGTAGTAGCATAGGAGAACCTAAAACTTGAATTCCAGATCACAAAACATGGAACGGGGAAACTAACATGGCATATATACCAGCACCTTAGTTTACAAGCACCTTGTTCCCAAACTGTTGTATGTTGTAGATAATACACAGCAATGCATGGCCAATAGAAACACCATTTCATCCTGCTTTTACTTGCTTCAACACTTTAAGAAGTAAAATCATGAATAGCGCTAGGGATCAAACTGATTACTGCTTAGGTAGATCTCGAGTTGCTCAAGAATCTACTCAGAAGAGGATATGAACCAGCATGGAATTTTCAGATCAAGATGAAAATTGACTTGCATGAATCGATAGTTCATCTTGACAGTTAGAAAATGCTCCAAAATCCTCTTCATTAAAGAGAGCAGAGACAGAATTTGAACTTCAGGGCATAATGTTGTAAATCCAGAGTATTTAACACAATGGTATTAAACTCGCCATTCCCCCCAAAATGCTAATTGCTTTGACTTTAGTCTGTGTTCCTTTTGTGTACACCTATCCCTATAATCGTTGTTCTGGACAGTATGTCAGAACACTGCCATCTTCTGTGACATCTTAAAAAGACAGCATCTGGTTTTATTCATCAAAATAGTGTTTACAAGTGTTTTTTTTTTTTTCTAGCCCATACCTGTCCCTCTAACGAAAAGATGTTGAGTGTCTGTATGTGAAGAAAGGCTTAGCAGTAACGTGGATAGTAGACACAAAACTGAGAAATGCACAGGTGTTCCTGAAAGAAGGCTGAGAAGTCCAAATCTTGCTTTGTTCGGTTGCATTTCACAAACAGAGCAGAGTCATACGTGTTGTGTTTCTTCTTAAGGTAGTCATACTGCTTTTCTCAGTTTACGGCCAAAAAACTTCTTGATTATTCTTCTGTATTATTCTGACAGGAAAGCAAAACCACTTTAAAGGCCCTGGGATCCCATCTTATAAAAATCTTTTGTCTCTGAAGGATGCCAGATTTGGAATGAAAACTACGCTTAAGACAAAACTACGTTTTTCTTTTTCAATTTTATTAGGATATATAGCTGGCTAAAACAGGTGAAACTTCTCTCAGTTTCTAACCTGTGCATTGTCCCCTCTGAGATTTGAATGTCTCTATTTGTGAACTAAATGAACTGTAATGAAACTACTGAAACACTGGGACATGATTTCACCAAAAGAAAGATGTAAGGTTGTGTTAAACCCAAATTAAAAGTTTCAAAATAGCGTGCCCATGAGAGTCTCCATAGTGTCTTCCTCCTTCAAGGAGGACAGCCTTCAAGTAGATGCTTGTCCATGGCTTGACCACACTCTGGAATACAGCTGAGGAGATCCTTGGTGCAGATGAAACAACTTAGACACAGGGAACATTTCTACATGCACCTAATGATAGTCTATTAAAGAAGAATCAGAGCCAATTTTGAGACGGTAATTTCATGGATGTTACCTTGGTACTAACATACCTACTTCTTATTTGTACGTCTACACAAACAATCTCCTGCTCATTCCTGTTTAAAGGAGTCATTTCTGTGTAGCCAAAATGAACATCATCAGCAAGTCAAGCCAGAAATGAACCTAAAATACCAGTACAAGCCTTTTCAAGTGTGTTTCTAACTCTTCAGAGACTGGTGGCATTCTCATTTTAAACTGCTGGACCCCAAGCAGTAATATCATGAACTTCTTCAGAATTGCTAACATTTTAAAATCTTTTACAAGAGGGTAAAATATGTTAAGTAATTGAAGTTTGCATAACTTAAATCTCTCAATAAGTAGGGAGAGTAAGGCTTTTTCTTCATATGTGATTAGTGAAAGTAAATTCCTTTCCCTGACTAGTAGATTTGATGCCTTTGCCTTTACCTTTACCTAGACTGTGAGATAATTTGTTTTTAATGTGTGGGGGTCTTGTTGTGTTGTATTTTGCTTTGTTTTCCTGGAGGCTAAAGTTCCATTACTAGTTTAAGGCTGAGAACTTAAAGGGAGCTAGATTGCAAAGCATGTTAAAACTTGGTGGGAACTGTTCATTGAACTCTTTGTGGTCTTTTACAATTCTGAGTGCAACGTGTCATGAACACGATTCTGTTCATATAAATGAGAGACCACTTGACTTCCAGCCAGCCGATTTTCAGGACTTGCACAGCTAGTGTTCCCCAGCATGTGTAAGCATGCATCCTTTGGAGGGCAGCATTGGCAGGTTTTAGTGACATTTCTGGACTGTGAATTAGGATGGTTGAAGTGCAGGCAGACATTTGTGCTTTGTGTCTCACAGAAGTGTAAGGCCTGGCAGAAAGCTAGTGTAAACAGCTCGGGATTATGTTTTAAAACACTGCAGCAAGATTTAAATTTGTAAAATGCTAACAAGAGCCTGTAAAAAGACATTAGTGAAAATTGGTCTGTAGAAATTATGCAAGGTGCATCTGTAATCTGAGTGGAGAAACTTGTGAGTGCCTCTCTACAGTGCCATCACTTATAGGCTTTCCATAGTTTTTTTCATGGAACTTAAAAATGAGAGCTCAGAACAATTAGTTACGATATCTTCAAAACTGTTGTTATGACTGTGAAATAGATTTGTTTCCTGCTCTCCTTCACACCCCACGCCCCACCCCCTTGCTGACAGCTGCTGTGTTGAATATGAAGTTTGGTTGATGTCGACTGAAAATAAAATCTAGTACTTTTCACTTTGGGGAATATTGTCTGAAGAATTTGTGACTTTTCTTTTGAGATGCTCTGTGTGATACAATAGGACAATGATGCCCTTCTTACAAACAAACAAACAAACAAACAAACAAAAACATTCCTGTCAGTTTGGTCAGTAAGTGAGATTTGAGTTAATTTAGAGCTTCAGGAAACTACTTTCAAATCTATTCCCATTGCACCCTGTGAGGCGGTTAATATAATTTTTATAACTGCACTACTGTTGATCTGAGATTATTAAGTAAATCTAATAGGGTCACAGGGAATATCAATTTACAATTTTCATGTGTAGCTCATATTTCTGAAGACTAATAATCTCTTTGGAGTCAGGTATTATGACATACACAAATCAATTTTGTAATTTTAATCTCAACTTTCTTAGAACTACAAAATGCAAGATGCAAAGTTGTACACTAATTCTTAATATACATTTACCAGACTGTATAAAAATTGGTTATTAATCAAAATTGGTACTTAAAATGGAACTGTGTATTCACTTGAATTGCCTTTGGTAGTATGCTAACATTTGCTCTTAAGCTTTAAAAATTAATACACCTGTGAATGAGATGTCACAGGATCGTTCCAGGTGCTTCAGTTTGGAAATTACATTCTAAAGCATTGAAATGGTGATTCAAAATTAATTCTAATCTACGCCCAAAAGAAATGCATTACACATAGGTCCCTATTGGATTATAGGTTGATTATTGGTGTGCTAGATGCTGTTTTGATAACTAACTAACTAAATCCCCTTAGAGTCTTCTGCAGCCTTCTGCTTGATTTATGTCAACCTTCCTATACACCTGCTTATTTTGAAAGTGAAATGACAGGTGAATCTCTATTCATCTCCGCAGGTAGCACCTGCATAGATGAACAAACTAGGTGGTACACTTGCTAAATAGCTGGAATGGAACATAGTTCTGTCCCTTTCTGCACTCACCCCTTTCTTTTTTTGGCAGAAAGATCTTAAAGGACTCTGCTAAAATTGTTTAAGCTGCTTGTCAAGAACTACATTGGTGTGTATCAAAGGGAAAACTGACATTAAAATGTATAGATAAAGTAACTCTCAAAGGAAGAGAGTCAATAATGTAAACAAGTTTAGAGCTCTGAATTTTATAAGTATTACTCTTTTATGTTTTTACTAATAATGGTATCTTTCTTGAAACATGGTTTAAGGTTAGGGTTAACCACTTCTCAATTACAACACTTCTCTTTCCCTTTACTTCTAGCTGTGTCTCCATTCATTGAGCTATCTAAGTGCAAAGTTGACACCCTGGTCATATCTAAACACAAACATATTTAGTTTTATAACCTATATTGATGAGATTAATTCCCTATTTCACTGTGCTCAACCTCCTGTGCAGATGCTTAGAAGTCTTCTGTGGCCAGCCTGAACTTTGTTTCGTTGAGTTTTGTGTTGCTGATTTGCTTTGATCTTAACCGTGTGTTGCTGGTGTTCCAGTGTAGATTAGAACATCCCTGGTTTTTGATGATAGGTACTGTTCTGGGCCACGGCTGGAGATATATTTTGTCTCAGAGTGAAATAAATGTGACGAAATTTCATTGTTTTCCATGCTGAGCTTTTAAAGTTGTGTTGCTCTGCTAATAACAGAATGTCGCATCTGCTTCTACAGGTGTTTTTGGACTGATAGATCATCCAAGCTGCTTTCTCTTCTGCTGGTTGCTCTGAGCCACTCCTGCTGCCAGCTCTGCACCCCTGCCCACTCAGGACCCTGTAAATCTTTGTCTAACAGGAGCTTTATTATAATTCCTTTGTTTGTAGTATCTAGTCAAAGTTGTCTTAATTGTCAATAGTTCTGTCTGAAATGAAATATAGTCACACATAATTACATTTTCTTCCCTATCCATCATAGCATGCTTTTTATCAAAATTAGGTATGCTGTCTCAAGTACAAATGACCGTGAACGGGTCTTTTTCCTCAATTATGACTGACTCGTGTTCGAGACACACGTTGCGCAACTGACATGTTGCAAAATCAGAACTGTGAAGCAGAGCAGACAACAGTGACTGTTTTATATTGCAACTACTCTCTCTTCAAAAAACGAAAATCCAGTCCTTTGGACAAAGTATACCTTTAGACAGCATATTTAACCCCCTAATTTAGACTTCATCTGCTTTTTCAAGGTGAAGGTAACAAAAAAACTAAAAAGAAACTCTGCTCCAAACCGCAGCCAAATCACCGAGAAAAAGGGAATTTATAATTTCGTACTCAGAGGTGGATTTGGAGAGCCCAAGCCGGCAAATGGAAGCAGAGAGAGTTGACGTTCTCACCCAGCCGGCGACACGCATCTCCCCTCCGCCTTCCCCCCCGCACCCGCCCCCCGCCAGCAGCGCGATTGCGACCGGCGGCCACCAGGTGTCGCCCGCGGCACGCGCAGGTCCCCGCGGGGCGGCCGTCGCTCCCCGCCGCCGTGGCGGTGGGCAGAGGGGCGTCCGTCGCCTCCTGAAGGGAAGGGCACCGAGGACGCGGCCACGAAGGGCAGGCGCGGGTCCTTCGGCAGGGTCGACGGAGCCGAACCAGGACGCTTCATGCCCCGCTGTGGGAAGCAAATCTCAACCACCCTAAAACACGAGGGTCACCTTGTGTGGGTTTTTTGTTGTTTAGTTTATTGGTTTTTTTTTTTCCCTTCTTTTTTCATTTCGAAAAGAGAGCGGGTGAAGTGAGTATAGGGAAGAGAATCAGAAACTCTTAAATAACTAAACCAGCAAAAGGCCACCTAGATTTTATCAGAACAAAAGTCCAAGCATTGCGACTTTTCTGTATTTCTCTAGGGCACGTGTGAATGCGAAAAAGTGCACCTGAAGAAGGTACTTAGTGGTAGGGTTAACAATAGTTAGCATACCGCAAGATTTACTTTTCAGCAGTGCCTGTTTAACTGTGAAAAGAAAAATGTTGGGTAAGGCATGCTTTTATGCAATTTGGAAGTGTTTCAGTTCTTAAATGTCAATCCAGAGCGTTACACCACCCCCCTCCCCCCACCTCCCGATAATCCTTCTGTTTTCATTGGCTTTACAAGCTCTAAAAATTCTGTGAAAGTAGCTATGTATAGCAACTTCAGTGTGACACATAGCGCAGATACTATTTTGACTGCTATTTTTGAAAAACTTAATTTAGTGTCTTCTATGTTTTATTCATCTAAGCCTGCAATTTTTCTTCCCATTAAATTCTTGATCAAAGAACAAACTATGCTTAATTTGAGTCCTTTAAAAATGGTAGTATGACAAGCTGTCCTGGTTTCAGCTGGGGTAGAGGTTTTTTTTTTTCCCTAGTAGCTGATGTGTTTCGGATTTAGTATGAGAATAATGTTAATAACGCATATTGTTTTAGTTGTTGCTAAGTGATGTTTACATTAATCAAGGACTTTTTCAGCTTCCCATAGAAGCTGAGAGGGAGCATAGGCAGGATAAATTGGCCAAAGATATCATGCTCAGTATATAAATGGGTTTTGGCCAGGGCGTAGGAATCCACAGTCACTGCTCGGGACAGTCTGGACGACTCATCATTGGGTGGTGAAAGTGACTTGGGTTGTATCGCTTTATTTTGGATATTCTTTTACCATTATTATTATTTTATTTATTTATTATTATTATTATTATTACCACCATTATTTCCCCTCTTCCATTACTGTTCTATTAAACTGTTTTTATCCCAACCCATGAGGCTTTTTCTCCCCTTCCTTTACTCCCTCCTCTCCAAGCCCTACTGGGCAGGGGTTGGGGCAGGGGTTGAGGCAGGGGTGGCAGTGACCAACTAGCTGCATGGACCTAGTTGCCATCTGGGGTTAAAGCATGACACAAGCACTGTCAATTGTGATGCAGAATTTGAAAACAAACAAACAAACAAACAAAACCCCCCCAAAACCCCAAACAACAAACCAAACCTTTTATTAGATGCTGAAAAAGAATGAGAATTTGGTAGAAGGCTTACTCCTGTGTAGCTGCTGTAATATACCACAATTCTGAGTTCTCAAAGCATGTGCATTTCTTTGTCAATCTGTGAGGTTCTTTTCTAATTGTAACTTCTATGAGACGTGGAATGGAAGGAAGATAGCATCAGGTGAATATTTCCACATGCTTTTTTCATTCTTTTATGTGCTTCATTGTTCAAAAGTGAATGTTGTCTGTAATAGGACAGGCACAAGGGAAAAAAAGTAATGATTCAGATGCAGATTGACAGCTAAAGAAGATGTGCATGTTCAGTTAGTTACATTCACTAAATAATGATGTGATATTATTAGCAATATAGGTGAAGCCACTGTGCAACTTTAGATAATGTGAAGCTGCTTGTGAATAGTGAGTGTCAACCAGAAAAAAACTTAAGCTCCTTCTAAGAGCAAGTCCCTGGTCTATTTCTCTTCAGAAAAATTTTACTTCACCATCTATTATCTTAGTGAAAGATATAATTTTTTCTTGTCAATAAAATCTTTATAAATTGAATACTGAAAAATAATTGAAAATGCTAATTCTGCTCTTATTGCATTGGGTTAGGGCTGAAAGGTTTGAAAAAAATCCAGACATAAAAATAATTACTGTTAGGAGGCAGTGGAGGGAAATTGCAGGAATGATGGATTCAAGTTTTGACAGATTCAAACTGACTCAGGTATTGTTCAAGACCCATTCAGGAATGATGAGTATCTTGAATCTAAACATTATTAGTAGCTGATTAACAGAACTGAAGGTAGGTAGTTGAATGAATCGGTGGCCAGCTGAGACAAAGATTTTAAAACACCACCAGAACTTTGGTCACGCTATTCAGGTACTTCTGTTACAGAAAGATTTGCCATTGCTTATCTAAGCTGGAGACTTCTGTTTAACCATTATTTGAAGAGGACTTCAAATGCATTGATGAGTAGTTAGCAACTTAAGTAAATAAATAGATTGCAGAAATACTCATGAACACTAAATGATTCCTTGTAGATGCATTTATAATGTAGAACCAGTCTGTTTAAAAAATAACATTGAAGTTATGGTTAAACAAAGATTGGAGGAAGAAAAGTTTCTCTCCTTAACAAGAAGAGGCAGAATAAAAGCAACACAGGTTTGTGTGTTACATGTGTGTCTTCTGCCTAAAGCTACTTTGTGTATTTGCTTAAAGGTACTTTGTGTATGTCCAGTTATTTTTTACTGTATGATATATTGCACAATGGTGGCTTGTGGAAGTGCTTAGGGAAGGATATTCTCTGTGCAGTCCCTGGAGTGTATTAGCTCTTGGTCCAGTATCAATTAGATTTGATGAGCCTTCCAGAATATTGCAAAAGTTTCTTTTTTCATAGAGTTGATGGGGAAGGGTGAGGGTGTCTTTGATACAATTGAGAGGTAAAGATTTTTTTTTTGCTCAGTTGTCTTTTGCCTGAACTTAGCTGCTCTCTTCATTTGAATACTTAAGGCTTCCAAGTAAAGATGTCTGCCTTTATCAGGCCTGCTGAATGTATGTGAAGGTACTGACAATGTATTTGGTTGGTGCTCTTGGTTCTAGCTATGCTCTAACAGATAGTCCAGTTACTGTAACAGCCATTTCATTATAGAACTTGATCAAATATGTGGGGTTTTTTTTTTTTTTTTTTGGCTGGCAAATCTCAGGAGTCAAGCTTTTATTTGTATCACTAGTTTTCTGAAGGAGAGGAGAGATGTGGTATGTTTCTAGGGACAGATGTTATTGTTTACCACTCAATTACAGCTCAATGCAGTGGTAACCTTTTTAGTATTGGCATCATGAGAAGTGCTTTTAGTAAAGAATCTGGCAGTACTTGTATGTAAGATCAACTGACTTTCCAGTAGTATTGGAAAGCCCGAGAAAATGTGTGTGTTTTCTTATATTCATGTAGGTGGATCCAGCCAGAATTATTTGGCTAGTAATCGCACAGAATGTTAGGTGTCAGTGTCAAATTCACAGAGACCAAACTGAAAGAAAATATATTCTGCAATGTCTTCAGTGTGTTAGATTCTTTTGAAATCAGTGATGCTGTTGGTTGTCTAAATTAGCGTTCCTTTGCCACGTTGAAGTATTGTGGGAGTTTTTTGGTTTTTCTTTTTTTTTTTTTTGTTTTTTAATACTTCATAGGATCTTCCAGTGTTTTTTATTATAGGTAAGTGTCTTGTTTTAAAGTGGGCTTGTGTAGAAACCATGGTAATTTTTGTACATTTACGTGAGCCAGTGAGACCAAACATAGTTTTTAAACTTGCTTAGGCTGTTTATTTTCCATCGAGGAACTGGCTTCCTCTTTGTCATGGTTTAACCCCAGACAGCGACTAGGACCATGCAATTGCTCGCTCACACCCCCCACAGGGGGATGAGGGAGGAATCAGAAGAGTAAAAATGAGAAAACTCATGGGTTGACATAAAGACAGTTTAATAGGTAGAGCAAACGCTGTGCATGCAAGCAAAGCAAACCAAAGAGTTTGTTCATTACTTCCCATCGGCTGGCAGGTGTTCAGCCACCTCCAGGAAAGCAGGGCTCCATCAGGTGTAGTGGTTACTTGGGAAGACAAATGCTGTAACTCCTAACATCCCCCCCTTGCTTCTTCCTCTCCCAGCTAAAGATAAAGTATATAAACATACTGAGCGTGATGTCACTTGGTATGGAATATCCCTTTGATCAGTTGGGGTCAGCTGTCCTTCTGACTTTTTGTGCACTTCCAGCCTACTTGCTGGTGGGGTGTTATGAGGAGCAGAAAAGGCCTTGACTGCTTAGTAACCACCAAAAACATTAGCGGACTGTCAACACAGCTCTCATCCTGAATCCAAAACACAGCCCCACACCAGCTGCTAGCAAGGAAGTTAACTCCATCCCAGCTGAAACCATGACACTCTTGAAAATCGAGTTAGGATTTTGTTGTCATGGTAACAGATTTCAGTACTTGTTTCCCACAACTTACATTTTCTATGTTGCCACAGTCTTAGAGCTTATCAGTGTTTCATCCATTGAGTTTTATCCATTGATATTTCTCAGAGGAGAAAGGCAGCTTTCCACTTCGTGTATATCAAGACTTTGAATCTTTCCTTCTGACATGTAACTATATAGTTAAAAATAGATAAACATGTTTAACAAGATTCAACTTTTATATTATAGCCTGGGTGTTTTAATTAAAAATTATACGTATATACTAAAACACAAATATGTGCTGAGGTTTCCCTTTGTGATCAAAATCAAGTAGAATTTAACCACAGACTTTAGATGAAATAAAAAATGTGTTACTTAAATGGAAGATAATATGGAGAATGGGAAGGGATCATACTGTATACAAATACTTGAAGTCTGAATGTCATGTTTCCAACTCATAATATTCAGGAAATTTAACCAGCTTGTTAATTTTCAGAAATCAGTGAAATTTTAAATTCTGTTCTGAATGGGAGGTAAAGGCTAACCAAATCGACAGGTAAGGTGCAAGGGGATATTATTATGCATGAAAGGAAAAGGAATAAGGAATACAAAGGTAAGCAAGAGAAGGCAAATATCTCGAACTGTAAAGTACTAGCTACTAAAAAGCATTTCTTACCCTAGAAGAAACCCAGACTAGGAAGAATCTGTGCACTGCTCCCACAATTGTCTTAAGAGCAAGCTCTGCGGTGAAGCCCTAATGTGACGGTGTAGAAGACTGTGCGAATGTCCTATACAACGAGTCTGCACCACATTTACAAAACTCTACATGCTTCAGCTTGCTCAGAGCTGCTCTAATGAGTAAGTTGCTACCTAAGTAATACCTAAATAAATAAATGATGGAGTAATGGGCAGTAGGCCTATGCTACAGACCGCATCACTGGAGGATGCATCTAACACTAGTTATGGAGCAATGCCTTGCAAACATACCTCCTGGCTGTGATTAAGTTAGAAAGAACTGTACATTTAGTCAGGTATTACATTTTCCAGCCAAGTAGTTTCTTTTTGATGAGTATTGTATTTGATTGTATTTCTTTTTCTGTACTCTGAAATTAGTGCTGCCTATTGAAACACTAGCTTTATTCTGATATTTAAGAAAACATATTACTTACATAACATCCAGCAAATGAACGCACACATTGCAGTCTGTCTCTTAGAGGATTATTTTGTTTCAGAGAGAATTTTCTCCTTTCTCTATCTCTCAACCCTTCTGAAACACCATCTGTTATCAGACTTTTACAGACCAAAAAGTAATGTTTCCCAATTCTACATGCTGAATACTTCCATACTGCGCAGAGATTTTTCTGAATTACCCATGCATGACATGAATAAAAAAAGCTCACACTTTTAATTACAGTGGTGTAATGACTTAAATTAACTTTAGGTTTCATCTGTTTGTTTTTGTCTTTATTTTGTTCTGTATCCAACCACATTTTAACTTTAAAATCTTATCTGTGGTATTGAGCTTTCCATGCCTGATCAGATTTTTGTTGTTGTTGTTGTAGCATACACAATTTGAATAAATTAGTGGAGATAAGTGCCAGGGTGCTGGGAAAAGATGCCATATAAATGCTGAAATGATAATTAAAAGCTTTTTTCCCCAGCATTTTTCAGTTTAAGAGACTCTAAAATGCCTTTATGTTTGATTACATTTCCTCTATCTATAGATCTTCTAACAAAATTATCTCCATGCCATTCAGCATATACGGAAACTGCTGTCTCTCTCTTTTCTGGTAAATCTTTCTAATAGCACCACAGGTGTTTCAGTCATCTACAGTTTTGGGTTATTTTGTTATTTCAGAGAAGCAGCACATGAAATGCAACTTTCTTTGGTACGATGATTAAATGCTGCTCCCCCTTCGAATGGGCATAGCGGTGTTCTTAATTACCATTTTTCCTTCCCTTTTTCAGATTTCCAGGAGAAGAATAAAATAGTGATCCAACCTCATTGACAAGGATTTTTATGCTCTGTAAGGTTTAATTTGGAGGAATAAATGAATTCCTTCCACCGCATTATCAAGGAGATGTCTACATAAAACTTACATTAACTGTATGTGCGAACTCAGTCAGAAGGCCGTTCTGTCAATGACAGGGACAGCCTTGTTCCCTGCTTTGCATTAACTTTAGTGAATGTTTGGGCACACTGCGTCTGGAGAGCTGTCAGTTGGCTGAGAATGAGCTGAGCAAAAAAAAAATAATAAAAGTACACTGATCTGACTTGCTGTATGGCTACTTAATCACTATTACTGATGCTAAATAGCGGTGTGGGGAGGATAATACCCAGCTTGGGTGAACTGGAAAGATAGATACAACCTTTTTAGAGATTCAAGTTAGGACAGAGATTCTGTCCCAGCTGAGCAGGAAGCTGCAGTTAGTACATGTGTATGAGGTAATTTTAATCTTATTGAGTACTACTATCTGGGTAGACAAAGTAACTGACGTTTTAACACATGCTGACCTTCTGAGTATTTATTGAGGGGAATCATCGTACAAGACTTGGCTTGTTTTATCTTTGGTGTATTGATCACCGGTCACTGATGATAGTTTCATGCTAACATGCAATTGGTCAGGATTGAAAGCTGTTTTTTGTAAGTGCCCAAAATACTACATATCACATTTCTAAGTGGGCTGCCAGACTGGATATCAGAAAGGGATCGAGATTTTAAGACAAAATTGCTCAAGACAACACATTGGATGACAATTTAGCCCACTCTGGGAAAATCTAAGACTGTGTGTATGGATTCAGACCAATTTATCTCCCTCAAAATCCTTTTTCAGCAGGGACAATTGGAAACCACTCATGGAAGAACAAGGAGGAAGAAAGCATGTGTGATCCTTCTTCTGAGTCATCTTCAGCCTCTGAACATTTCCAGCTCTATGGGCAATGTACTTAATAACCCTAAGTAGTTATTCAGTCTCCCTTTGAACCCATAAAAATTTACTGTATCCACAGTGCTCTTTATGCTTTTCTGCACTCTAGATCCCTTTCTTTTAATTTCCTTTCAATCTGAGCCTCAGTTGTTTTGCTTGAAGTTCTCTGGAAATCGTACAGGAAGAAACTGACTTTTTTGTCTCACGATACCATTGCTTGTTCATACACTTTCTTCATTTTGTCCCTAAGCTACCTCTTTTCCAGACACAAGAGTTTTAGCCTTGTCAAGCAGATCTCATATATAGCCAATCTCTACATATTGTTACCCTCTTCTGGGTCTTTACTTCTCTCAATATATCCTTTTTTAGTTGAGGGAAGATATGCATATAGGATTGGAAGTTTGGAAAAAAATTTATACTATGGTATTACGGACTTGTCTGTTTTGTTGTCTGTTCCTTTCCTGTTATCCCTAATCTGTGGCTTGCTTTTTGACTTCTACTGAACGCCGAATTGGTGATTTCATGGAACTGTGTGTCATAACCCCAAGATTTTATTCTGTAATGGAAAGGGTAATCTTATAGCTTTGATTTTAAATGTAAAGCTGGCTTTATTTCTCATGTTCATGACTCTTTGTTTAACTCCCTTAACTACATGGAATGCACTAAACTACACTGAATTTCATCTGTCGTTTTAATGCGGAATCACATAGTCTTATGTGCTTCTTCTGTTCATATGTGTCTGTAGCCAAAAAAAGACACATGTCTTTTATACAGGAACTGTTAATCATGATATTGTCACATAAAGGAGCTGTAGCAGGGGAAAGAGACATTTTCTTTTAGATTCCCCTGGAACTAGAAGGTAACTTTAGTGCTAATGAATCAGGGAAATTGTATTTATACATTAATGAGCATGAAGCCATTTAAAGTTACCAAAGTGCTTAATGAGAATGAGAGTGTTAGCAAAAAGTTTATTAAATATATGTGAGAAAAGTCTAAGGAGACCCTTGTGTCTTTTTATTTTTTCTTCTAGAAAGATTTACTGCAATGCGAGGTGTATGAAGCTATAGCAGAAATTTTATTTAATGAGTAACATAATTCACTGCAAAATTCCTGTTTCTGTGCCTGCTTTGTATACTACAGTGAACTCTTGGTTAGTTTCCCTGTAGAATATTGTGTTTTCTTGGCTAGTAATTGTGGCTTTACAGCTTGGACCTTTGAAATGATTTTGAACTAAATGCTGCTTTTTAAGTCTTTAGGTAAAAGAAGTGAGGTACTAGTTGTTAACAGGGCTAACTTTACTGATGAAACAGGGTGGGGGAGGGAAAGACATGCACACAAGTTTAATTATTGCTATCCAAAAGAATGAAAGTAAAAATGATTATGCAACCTCTTGTATTGTGCTTGATCTTAAAGGTCATAGAGGCTAGCTTCCTGTTCCTTAAGTTTCGACATTTTGTGCCTAAAATCTAGACATCATTATAAGAGTATGAAATTCTTTGGAGATCACTATGTTCATCCCAGAAGGGGAAACTGCCACTTTTAACTTCTGTCTCTTTCCCTGGCATTCACTCAGACATCTAGTTTTCCTCTAGATTCTTTCAGAGCTCATAAAATCAGAGAAAAATTATTTTGGAAGGATCCTTTGTCTTAGGGATTGCTGAATCCAGTTGCATGCTGCTGCTCCATGCCCCTGGGCCCAACCATTAGCAACGCTGTGCACGTATTCCCAAGAGGCACACACAAATGCATGTATATGATCCACGTACATGCAGGAGGCCACACAGGTCACAGGCAGAAAAGACAGTGCTCTTGCAAATGCAAAAAAATGCAGCAATGGCCTCCTCCTGTTCTTCTCTCTGGTGAATAAATATCTGTTAGCGGGAAATACACGTATGCACAAGTCCAGATTCCCTGAGAAATGACTCAGGTGCTCAGTCTGCCCAGTAGCATACCCTGGATCTCAGATCTCTGCAGCTTCTGGGACCTGGGCATATGAGCCTCCAGGCTGCAGGCCCATTGCAGCTGCTGGTGCAGACTCCCCTTGCACACAGCAACACATGCAGGTGGACACGTTATGCGCTTCCCCTGCATCCTATGATATATCCCAAACTGCTAGGCAATAACCCCTCCCAGTCTCTAAGGTTTGTTCCCCAGTGCTCCCTTGGGCACGTGCAGATGAGCCTTTTCTCATGTAACCTAACACTTTGGAGTCCTGTAATCCCCATCTGTTCAAAGCAGATCTAGCTTCAAAGTTCGATAATTCTGCTCAGGGACTTGCTCAATCAAGTGTCAAAATTGCCCAGGGCTGGAGTCCACAACCTCTCTGGGCACCTGTTCTAGCATCTGACCACCTTCATGGGGAAGAATTTCTTTACCGGTGGCAAATCATCATTTTCCTACAATTCTCTTTCATGTTCTAGGGACTGTGATTTTGAAGAAGGAGCAGAGGCTTACAAATGAGATAATATGGGAAATAAAAGAAACAAAGATCAACAGTGGTCTTTGACCTTTGATGAGTATGTCCTTACTGCTACCTCAAAAATCCTCAAACATTTGTTTCCAAAACCTGGCAGTACTACATTATTTTGTTGCCCTGATAGAGATGCAACTTCCTTTGTGCCTATAATAAATCATGACACTTCTTATATGATTCAATAGACCTTTGGTGTTTATAGGAATTGCTGTTGACTGACAACACTGAACTGCATGCTGTGAACTCTTGGTCTGTCATGGGAGGTTTTCCAGTTGGCCCCTTAAAACTTATGCAAATGTCCACAATTAAAAACATGATGTAGATACTGGCATGAGGACTGGAATGCTCTGTGTGTAGCAGTATGCCTTTTGCGGTTCTTAGTATCATTCTTCTTGAGACATTTCATGGCAAAAAAAAAAAAAAAGAAGAAAAGTTAAATATAAACTGGTTAACATTTCTGGGGTTTCAAACACCTGAATTTGATGATTGAAAGATCTGCGTGGCCAAAAGGCTGCTAGGGTGAAGAGGCCTTGTTATGCCATCACAGCAATGTTTACAACTTCAATTTAATTATGCTGTTGCCAGTCAATTCAAGCTATTATAGCATACAAGAAAAAAGGTAAAGCTCCAAAAAACTATTTTCTAGTTCCTGTGGCACTAACAATGAAACACTGTAAAGTTTCCATTCTAGTGGAAATCCTTCCTTTATTAGTGGAATTCTGTGTTTTCACCACAATAATAAAAACCTTAAAATACTGATGATTAAATCTCTTTTGTTTTATGTACAACATGGAGTGGGAAAAAATAACAGATTCCTGTATTGTAATAGTATCAGTCTAAGACTTTTCTTCTCAGGCTTGTACAGTGAAATGATTATGACTGATATATAAAAATGCCTCCTTTATAATTTAAGTGCTGTGGAAGATGGATACATAATGTGAAACTTAAAGTTTGGCAAAGCTTATGGCTGAAACTGAGAACTTCCTTTCTTGTCAAGAGCTTGTCAAAAGCACTTAATGGTTTTGAAATTAGTTGCATTTTTACTTTCTTTTTAGCTTGGTTAGCTAAAAGCTAACGGAGATCAAAGCATATTTAGAATTCCGCATATCTACATTTAACCAGAGTTTTCAACCATTAAAAAAAAACCAAACCCACAACGGATTTTTTGTGAAGTATTTTGGTGAGCAGGAAGGCCTTGATCAAGTGACTCCTATTGACCTCTGCAGGGGAAGCTCTTCTTTTTTAATAACATGACACCTTCTCCTTTTTCTATCTAACTGTTAGTGTTTCTGATTTAAGATTGAGAAAGAAAAGTATTGGAAAGTTTGTTGTCTTCATTGTTAATGACCACTTGTCACTAATTGAAACCTGCCACACATCCTATGAGTAGTGTTATTAAGAAGGCCCACCTGTCAATGGCACTCCAGTGATGTACAGTTGGTTTCGATAAGGTCCATTATCACCTGCTTTTCTCTTGTGGGTTGATAGATCTGCTTTACTCATTCTGTTTTGTTTGCTTGGATTATTTTAAATTGAATGATCTGAAACAGAGAAGAGTTACAACCCTGTTCCTCCTCCTTTTAGTTGTTTCATTTTGGAATGTCTCTGTACTGTTTTTTATATCATATACTTAATGGCTAGGAATCCTTTTTCCTGGGTCAACCTCTTCAGACAATAAGCAAAATGAAGTGTATTTCTTGTTCCAGAGATCTTAGTCTCAGCTAATTTCTCAAATCTTTTGGAGGTAAAGAAAGGTTGTCAGTGAAGGACTGCTAATTCTTTCAACAGGGAACTAAAGTACAGGGAAATTAAATGGCTTATTAAAAATAGCTGAGGGAGAGAACAAAACTCTGCCTTTCCAATACCCATTTTAGTACTGCAACTACTGACCCATCCTTTCTCTTGTTATATGCTCTCATATCAGCAAAGTCTAGTTAGTAATTTTCTCATTCAATCTGGTTTTCCAAATGTTAGTAAGTAGAAGAATGTAAGTTAGTTTATTTCTTAAATTTAAGCTATGAATCATTTGAAAGACAGAATCTTTTTGTTCAAAAACTTTCCCTATGATGGAATCAGAAAGCCTAATCACCACCTTAGCATAATTGTTAACTGAGTGGCAGATCCAATTAATTAGACTAAAATGGACAGTTTATAATGTAAACAGCACTTGTTAACTTCTATGTTGTTGTTATCTTGATTGGGGACTGGAAAGAAAAATTTAAAAATATCACAGCAGAAGATATTGTAAAAACATATTTGATTGAATTGAAAGTAAAAATCAACATGACACTTGCAAGAGCTCTTTTGAGGATTTCAGCTTGTTTTTCACATTGAAGAAATGCAGTATTTCAGTAGAGCTTTGAATGGTCATCCAAACGGATTTTTAAAAAGCCTTTGGACAGTTGCCCATTGCTGCGACATGCCTCATCCAGGAATATATCTATTTTTAAAAGCATCATGTTTACCTTTTGCAAAACCTTTCAGGCAGCGTTTACTTTCTATCATCCACTGCTGAACTGAAAAGAGTATTTTGAGACATAGCTGTATGTAGTTATGCTTTTTACAGAACTGGCAAGAATAAAAGTTATTATTATTATCTTTAAAAATGTAGAGTTCTCTACATAGCTGTGCTAGAGTCCTATTATTTAGTTTTTTATACAGCATGGACTGCTCAATCACTTTCTGCATAGGCATACTTCACTGAAATTTTGATTCAGCACTTACACATTGTTAAAACCAGTTGAATCAGAACCTAAAATTTTATTCTCATGGCATAATTTTCTCTTTTGGGAATGTTATGAATCCAGGACTGTAGAACAGTATCTAACAGGAATTTTTAGTTCACAGAGACTTTTAAAGTGCAATTTTTCAGCACTAGACAAATAAAGCTTCGTAAGTTTTCTGAACTTTTATCTTTTGCATACACTTTGCTTTGCTAAACTTATACCATAATGCTTTTATTATTGAATATATTGGTTTCTTTTAGTTTGCCCATGTGTCTAATCCAGTAACCTTTTTTTCTTTTTATACTTGCTGGTTAACACATTTTTAAAAATATAGATAATCAATTGACTGTGTAGTGCTAAAGTAGAAAACACTCCTCAGACTTAAATCTGTAACCACTAAGATTACTGCAACCCCTCAGAACACTTCAGAATTTCCATTTTGCACTCAACAGTGATTTCCCCAATGATTTTTTACTTTTAATTTATACTAGATACTGATGAGGTATTAGACACCAATCTGCAACTGACCATCCCTTTGGGTGGATTGCTTTGCAGCAGAGATTTCCACCAAAATTCTGCCTCTGTGTCATGTGGAAACAGCTGCAAGACTGTGGCCTAAAAGCTTAAAGCTACAAGGCAAAACCTAATCCTATCAAATCACTTTGATGCTTAAGAATGATATGAGACATTTGAAGTGTCTATGCAAGTAAGAGGCACTAAACGGGGAAAAATCATCAAGGCTAGAAAAGCCAACTCTTTGTGCAAGAAAGCAACTAGATTTTCAAAGTCTTTAAGAGTCAGAATTTATTTATTGATTTAAAGGAGCGCAAAGGTGTTTCCACTCACACTTTGCCTTTTGTTTAGATTCTAACATTTCAGCTATCAAGACTGTGCTAGAAATGCTCCATATATTTGAAAAGAAAAATAAATCAATAGCTCAGTCTCTTGTCTCTATTCTATACAACAAGGAAACAAAATGGCTCACTAGCCTTAAAACTACCAAATATAAAAGGCTAAAAATACTTCACAGGTGACAAGCCTGCTGTTCTGGGGCAGCACAGAGTATAGGTCTTTTAAAGGTTAGAGTTCTATTTTTGGGAAGACTGTCCTAGAAATTAAAGGTCTTCACCATTTAAACCTGGAAAGCTTACCTAACGATGAGTTCTAACAGTACACTAGTGAAGTTTGAGTTTGCTCTGTGATACATTCAATCCTCAGGAAGTTTCAGAGTTCTACATGGTTGGGTTTACCCAATACTGTTTCAGTGGTTTGAAAAGATGCCTTCAAAAGAAAAGTCTGTTCAGGAAAGGAATCTGATTTGCACAATGGAAGAGGCAGAGCTCTGCATTGCATCCACTTTATTTTGTTTCAGGAATTTGAAATTATCTATTGTAAATGCCTGCACAGAGAAAAAATTATTTCACAGTGGAGATAAGCTCTGAGGTATTGGTTCCTTTCATTGTATAGGCCATAGAGTTCTTATGTGGCATAGGGAGCAAGATACTTGTACCCCATCTCTCAAAACAGACAGTAACTGTGTTCCTCATTTACTGGGGCACCCAAGATTTCTCTTGGGTAAATGTTGAGTATTCAGCTGATGATGAGGTCAATATATTCTGATTAGGAAGCCACGGAGTGACTTGCAGTGTTCAGTACTCTGACACAGAAACTCCCAGGCATCTTAAAACTGGGACTTGGTGTTAAAATCTTTGAACTTCATTTTTTCTTTGCCTTGGTTTATCAACATAAAATGGAGACAGTAAACCCTATTTTAACTCTGAGAGGTATTCAAACTTCATTTGGATTAGATTTAGATGTAGAAGAAAACTTCTGTTGTTTTCCTTGAGGGTCTTTTGAGCTTCTGGAGCTGGAGCATAGCTCCAGTATCATAAAAGATAGATACATAAATGTTAAGAGAAATATCAGACTGGAAAGGACAACCCAAGAGAGTGGAGGCTGCCTCAGCTCTGTGCTCACTGGTCCCATCAGCAGCAAGACTGAAAATCTATTGCCAGTGTGCACACACATACACAAAGTGCACATATGCAGCTGTATATATGGGTTTACTTGGCAAGGCTTTGGTAGCAGGGGGCCTACTGGGGTGGTTTCTGTGAGAAGATGCCAGAAGCTTCTCCCATGTCTGATAAAGCTAGTTCCAGCTGGCTCAAAGATGGACCTACCTCTGGCCAAACCTGAGCCAATCAGTGATGGTGGTAACTTATTTAAGAAGGGGAGAAAAAGCTGCACAACGGCAGCCGGGAGAGGAGTGAGAATGTATGAGACAAACAACTCTGCAGACACCAAGGTCAGTAATGAAGAAGGAGGAGGAAGTGGTCCAGGTGCCAGAGCAGAGATTCCCCTGCAGCCTGTGGGGAAGACCATGGTGATGCAGGTTGTCCCCCTTGCAGCCTATGGAGGTCCATGGTGGAGCAGATATGCACCCTGCAGCCTGTGGAGGATGCTCCAAATGAGGCGGAGGTGCTCCAAATGAGGCTGTGACCCCATGGAGAGCCTGCTTTGAAGCAGGTGTGCTGGCAGGACTTGCGGCCCCGCAGGGGACCCGTACTGAAGCAGTCCATTCCTGAAGGACTGCACCCCATGATGGCACAGTTCATGAAGGACTGTCTCCCATGGGTGGGACGCCATGCTGGAGCAGGGGAAGAACATTAGAAGGGAGGAGTGGCAAAGACAACGTCTGATGAATTGACCGTAACCCCTATTTCCCTTTTCCCTGTGCTGCTTGGCAGGAGGAGGTAGAGAAGTCCAGGGTGAAGTTGAGCCTGGGAAGAAGGGATGGGTGGGGGAAGGTGTTTTAAAATTTGTTCTTACTTCTCATTGTCCTACTCTGACTTTGATGGCCATAAATTAAATTAATTTCCCCAAGTTGAGTGTGTTTTGCCTGTGATAGTAATTGGTGAGTGATCTCCCTGTCCTTATCTTGACCCACAAGCCTTTTGTCATATTTTCTCTCCCCTGTCCATTAGAGGAGGGGGAGTGACTGAGTGGCTTGGTGGACACCTGGCAGCTAGCCAATGTTGACCCACCACAACAACACATATATACGTGGTGAGCCACACAGACAAGACACACAGACCATGCGGACACAAACACAGACAGCATCAGTGGCCTCTTTCTGTTCCCCCTCTGACTGAACAGGATGCAGATCCACCAGCACGAATATATATATATGTATCTATCTCTCTATATATCTATTTATATATCTCTGTATCTATATCTATACACACACTTATGTATAATGTGGACCAGCTGGGCTATGACACTCAGTCTGACCTGCTGGGCCCTGGATCCCACTCTTTCCAGTAGTCCTGAGACACATACACACACACAGAACACTGCCTGAGTGTCCCCTGACATCCTAGTAGCCAGTCCACCTGTGGTCACACATACACCAGCAGGTCTTGCTCCTTGGAACCCTCAGATTATGCAATCTCTCCAGCAGCTGAGTGCGATGCCTCAGCCAACTCTTCCCATGATCTCGTCCTTAGAGACACGAACACACATCTGGCTCCTGAGCCATTCCACCTACTCACCAGCTAGTCCATCTTGAACATTGCCACTGCTCACACACTCGCTGCACATCCACACTCACTGCAGTTGCTGGCATCATGGACACACTCTGACCCCTGCTCCCACAGACAGATGAGCCACCTGAGCCATGGTCTGACTCCAGTTGCTGGCACTCAGACCCCATACACACACATGCACACAGTCCCCGCCTGCAGAAGATAGAAATGGAGATTCATGAGAAGACAGGGGAGACTGTGCTACCCAGGTACACAGCAAGGCCAGGCAAGCCTACCAGCCAGCCCACTGTTTCCACACAAAGGACACTGCTTATCCCTGTTTTTTCACTGTTGTTCCTCCCCAAGTCACCTAGATCCATACCTTTGCCTGCTTTTGGTTATTCCCCTAAACATCCCATGGTAAGTCTTGTGCAGTCCCAGAATGCTCTTCCCCTGCATCCCATGTCTCCAGTGTGCCTAGGCAGCAACCTTAGTCAGTCTGAAAGGTGCTCTAGGGTTGACTCATCTTGATGAGTTTCATGCCTGAACATGGGGTTGAGGCTCTCCTGGGAGACCTCTGGGAGAGGCCTGTACCAGATGTCCCTTCTGAGTCCTTATTTGGGTTCCTGCTTACCTTTGGTCCTCGTACTTCTCTGGGCTTGTGGAGATGAGCTGTGATGGACTTATGGGTCCTGTGATGGGCCTGTGAGTAGCCAGGGCAGAGTGCTATTGGGCTCATCCACCTACTATTTTCTCTCGCTGTTCCTTTGTGTGTGTGCAGATGCACTTTTTATCACTCAACCTAACAGAAAACTTAATAGGTTAACTGTTACTGAGTTCAGGATATCAGTAATCTGCATGTTACTGTCAGTAATGCCTTTTGTCTGACGCTCAGTAATAATTTATAATATAATCCTTTTTTATAAACATAACAGAATACGCATCAATCCTTCATTGACTGTTCAGAAGTAGAAATTTTTGTTTAGAGTAAAACCTGTTACCGAATACTCTTAGTGACATGAGTTAACTCCTCAATAACAACCTTCTGTTGATACTACAGTTGAATAGGCTGAGGTGCTTTAAATATCTCTCTTATTTTCTTGCAACCCCAACATATACTGCCAAAGAACTTTCCTTCTATGTGTACACATTCCTTGATCCTACAGTAGATACCACCCAGCACTGCACTGCACGATATGCAGGGATTCCTTTAATTTTTTTTCTTAATATTTGTTTACTCTTTGATCTTCTCTGTAATTTCTTATTGATTCTTCCTTCACCACTAGCTTGGCATTGTATTCTTCTGTTGCAGTTCTCCTCTACCATTAATCTTTGGAAAGTTAAATAAAAATCCTCTTCAAATCTTTCATGCCTTTTCTGTATAATGGAAAAAAAAAATAATAAGGGCACTATGAAATCCTTGGCAACTAACCTTTAGAGAAAAGTGATTTTGAAAAGATTTCTTTCAGTCTGGACTTACCTCACTTTGGTTTTGTGACAGATGAAAATGAGATTTTGGTTGAAAAATGCAAGAAAGTACATTGTTCTGCTCAGGCTAAATACTAAGAATATGCTGCAGTCAAAGAAGAAATGGTGAATGAGGATGGGCCACTTTATGGCTGATGAATGAAATTTCTGAAGCTGCTGTTTCTCAGAAATTTGTAAGATCACTGAATAATTCAAGCTGGAAGGGATCTCAAGAGGTCTCTAGCTCAACCCCTTCTCACAGCACAGTCAGGTATGAGCTCAGACCAGGATGCTCAGGGCTTTGTTTGGTCAGGTCTTGAGAACTTCCAAGAAAGGAGAATGGTGGCACCACCTCCATGGGTAACCCCTGCTGCACTGTCCTCATGGATAAAAAAAAAAAAAAAAGGTCTCTACTTCTGTTCATTTGGAATCATTCTTGATTCATTTTATGTTAATTGTCCCTCATCCTCCTGCTATGCACTGCTGTGAAAAACCTGGTGTCTTTTCAGTAACCAGCTCATGGGCACTGACATTCCCAAAGCTGTCTGTTCTCCAGGCTGAATAAGGCCAGCTGTCTGTATCAACTCATGGGCAAGTGTTCCAGCCCCAAACCATCTCAGTGGCCCTCCACTGAACTTGTCCTAGTTTATCAGGAGGGGATGGTTTTAAGGTACCTCCATGTGTTCTTTCTCCTTTGGGCTCAGTCTGGTTCACATAAAATTTGGAAAAGTATCTGTTTTTTTTCCTGCACTTTGTTGTCTACAATTCATTGCATCTGTTCTAATAATGAGACTACAGGGACTACGGACATCTGCTTTGATGATTACCTGTTGCACTGCAGGCTGGGAGAAGGGCAGTCAATGATAGTAGGGAATCCCCTCTGTTGCAGAAGATGAGGGAAGCATGCATAGCATGGCTGTGTGCAGCGTTGCAACACAAATTGTGATGTTCCAACCACTGGGCTCTCTTCACGATGTGGTTTAGGAAGAAAGAGAAGCAAGTATTTTTCCCTTCTCATGTTCTCACGACTCTGGTCATCATAGTCACATCGAGAAAATCTCTGCACAGTGGGGCAGAAAAGATCATTCTGTGCCTTTTTGATCTTTCACCTTACAGCAGTGTTTGCAAAATCTTGTTTTTCCTCCTCCTCCTGAAGTCTCAACTAAGGTTGTGTATTTCAGTGGTGCTGTTTTCAGTGTTGAGGTAAATTGTTTCTGTTCTTCAGAGGAGTGAGCTTGTCAACTCTTTGTATAGACCACTGAGGCTTTCAGCCTGCCCTCAACGTACAAACTTTTTAGTCTCATTATCGTTTCTTACATTGTATGTAGTAGCATTTCATCTTTTCAGCAATTTTTATGTCTGTTAGCTCTTTTGGGAGTAAATTTGCATTTAGTAGGTTTTTCTAGGCCTGCTTATCATTTACAGGCATTCAAGCTGAACTGAACATTAAGAAGTGTGGCTGCTAAGGGCAATGGCTGGAGATACATGTTAGAAATACTCACAAAAAATCTGACTCAAATGATTTCAGGTTTCATTGAAAATTCAGCAAGTGTTGCAGGCTCACAGAAAGACAATGAATTTTCAGCTGCACCTAATTGTGGGTGTACCACAGGCAATTTCCTAGAAAACAGATGAAAGTTTTTGACTAAGTTGCACTATATACTGAAGCTTACTCAAACTTGAAAGTCAAAACAAATCATAGAGGACAAGTCCACATGAGAGAAAACTTTAGAGGCACCCTACCAGAATCATTCCACAAAAATGTAGCTGAAGTTAGCAGTCATTTGTAAACTGTTACAAATGCCTATTGCTTTGTATATCTTGCCAGGAAAACCAGTTATCTATTGGAACTTTGTGATTAAAAAGTAGATCTAGCAAGAGAATGTAAAGATAGTTGATTTAAATATTACCGGCAATTCTTTTCCTGACTGTTGCACGGCACTGATGTGTCAAAACAAGCCAGCAATGAATGCTTTTAGAATCAACCGTAATAAAGTAATTAATTTTGGAAGACAATCTCAAATGGACTTTAATGTTTGGATCATACATGCACAAAAAGTGTTACAAGTCTTGCATACTGTAAGTAAAGTTTTGGATGAGTCTGGACATACTGGAAGTGAAGGTTTATTGCAAATAAAAGTATAGGAAAACATAATAGGGAAGGATTAGACTGGGAAAAGAAACAAAGTCAGAGAGAGGTGTTTGTACTGAACTGCTGCATACTGTAATCATGAAGCCAAAAATAAAATGCAACTCAAAAAAAAAAAAAATCAGCTCCAAAGCTAATTCATCAAGCTAACAATCTGACACTGTCATACAAAAGGTTGTGATGCTTAGTATTATGCCCTTAATCTATTTATTAACCAGAGGAAGAGTGACAGAATGCCTACATTCAATCATTCAATAGCTTTACTATTGTTGTTGTTGTTTTTTTCCATCTTGTCAGGATTTTCTGAGATGTATTTGTCATCTTACACACTCTTTCTCCTTCCAGGAAAAACTATTACTTTCTGCTTGCAACTTTTAATCTTCAGCTAGTTATCTCTATTTGATCAAACAATAATATTTATAAGACTACTAATGGCCATCTTCATCGTTATTTGAGATGGGCAAGCAGGGACTTGTGAGGCCCTGTTGCTGTCACTGTTTATATATTTTCTCATATTTCTCACTTGAACAGCAGTCATAAGCCTTTGTTTTAACATTTTGCCTTAACTTTAAAAGTCCTTTGGTTCCCTCTCAGACATGAGCCTTTATTAATGTTTTAAAATAGCTTGTGAATGAGGGTTTTTTTTGGGAAAAAAACACAACAATACCCCACCACTGTTTAATACTGCCCAACAGCTCAAGCTGTATTTCAGGTTTTCATGGAATTGCTTGATGTGTATAGATAATTTGGTGTGCTTCAGTTTTCCTGTCTTGTCTGGTTCATTGAACCATTATGGCAAGAAGGTTTACTGAAATCATTGCTCGCTGTCGAGCCTTTATGCTGGCCATTAGATGCCAGTCATTCTAATGAAAACAGGCATGAATGGCTTGGCTTGGCTGCAACCTTTTGGTGTTTGGTTGTTAAAGGTAACTTTTTCTCTTATCTTTCTACTTCTCTGTGAACTGCCCGAGCTCACCACAAAACCCCAAACACACACGCACACAAATCTAAGCAGGCATCTGAAGACGAAATCAGCAGTAGTGTGTGGTGGATGGGAACACTGTGAGACTTGGCCTTTTCTGTTGCTGTTGAAAAGTTTCATGCCTGCTGGAATAATAAGTAACTTGGAGGGCACAGGGAGCTGCCTCATTTGGGACAGTACTGATTATTAGCTCTACACTCTGCAATTGCAAGGCTGAATAAAATATTGAGTGTGTTCCAACTACCACAGTTAACGCTTATTCTCAATTTTGATGAATGCCTCTGTTTTATTTTACCTCTGTTATGAGTAGTACCTCTTTTGTTTTAGTCTCACTGAAAATCAGTTTTGTGTTGCTTGAATGTGCGTATTGCTGGGTTTTTTGACTTTACACAGGCAGACCTGTACTTGCTACGTCTGTTATTCATGCTAGCAAGCAAGTTCCTACGTGGAAGTAGTGCTAGCTTTGTTGAGTTAGTGCTGTATGCTTTGCAGACGGCACGGTGCTATGCTAACCAAGGTACATGTCTCTTGGGTCGTGCTTCTTTTCAATTGGCTTAGAGAACAGGTAGAGTACGAGTAGGCCTGGCTGAATGTGTTTATGTAGGTGTGCTGGTTTTCTGCACTAAGGAGAAAAACTTACGTGCAAGCAATATGGCCTAGGCAGAGTCTTGGAGCTGGTAAAGCTTTCTAGAATAACTTTCTGTTTTAATAAATTTTAAGAGATTTTTTACATGACCTAGTTGGAACTAGCTACTAAGTTTTGTTGAAACTGAGACTCTGTAATGTTGTTCAGTTACAGCAAAGCTCTCTGAAACTCTCCAAAGCTGAGCAAAGAAAAGTGAAAATCTTATGTAAAGTTGTAGTAGAAATGAGAGCACATATAGATTCTCAGAGAAGGTCAATTACTGTAGAAATTCTTGTGCTTAATTTACTCACTAAAATGCATCAGGAAATGAATATTTATGTTCAGAAGTGCCAAAAGGACATAGTGTGAAAATTATAGTAGAGTTTGGGTAACTTCAGACTTTTGAACATGTGAAGTGACTTAATAATATTGTCTACTGAATATAGTCAGCAGGAATAAATGGTCTTCTTCATTTTTTTTTTTTTTATTTAAATTATGAATGGCTTCCCACCAACAGAAGTATAAATGTGGTACTGGTATTCAAAGAGAAGACAGAATTTGCTCACAACCTCAACAGAGGAAACTGTTAACTTCTGCAGAAATGTGCTAATTCACATTTACATTGTAATAGCTACAAGCCAGTTCAGTCGAACTGACTATATGAAGTTATGATTAATCAGCTATCAATGAATGAAGAGTAATCCAGGATCTCAGCCTTAACTCTCAGGTAAAAGCCTGCAGCATCTAAGCTATTGCATTCAAGATATTTCATGACATCCCAATGTCTTCTGATAAGAAATGTATGTGTAGCAAGCAAGGTAAAACAAAATAGCCTGATATCTAAAAAGACAGGGCTGATCTTTCTGTGCTGCAAATTACTTTAGTCTACCTTGCATGTCCAGCTTTCCTGTCAAGGTAAACTTATTTTTGATAGTTCTAGATATGACCTTTGCTCTGACATAATACTCAAGACTTAAGCATATCTAGTATATAGCCAAGCAGTGCTTTTATTCCTGACTTTTTCTGTAGAATACAAATAAAATCAGATCTTGGCAGTGATGTGATCAGATTGAGATGAGCAAAAACTAAAAGCGAATGTAATTCAAAGCATACATAATATACTTGTTACGAGATGTCTAAGGCCTCAATGATTATCTTTTTTTAAGATGTCTAACAATTAGTCCTTGCAACATCCCACCAAGTAGTTACAACAGTGGTGTCAGGATGCTTCATCTGGCATTTCTCTTGGCAACTGGCAACTCATTTTAACTGAAATTTTTTTTAAGCTCTAAGGAAAACAGTTTTGACATTACCATATCATACAGGTGAGTAGGTCTTGTTTTCAAGACTGATGCCTGTGTTGGAGTTTTGTTATTTCTGACACTACCTTCTGGCTTACCAGGTTGTTCAAGAGAATGGTTCTCAAAACTGTTTTAGTACATTGTGCTCATGGCAGCATTTTTTGGGGTATGATGCAGCAGTTGCTTTTGAGCAATTATTCACATATTTGGGGAAGACTCACCAGTCGCTTTTGCTGTGGTGGTGTTGCATGTATACTGATCCACTCTAAGCTAGCTGTCAGTGATGCCATAGTGAGCGTTACAAAAGAGAGGTGGCGCAGAGAAACAGAATTGAGTGAGTGATTTATAGAAGTGGGTGGTGAAGGTTATAGGTCCTTCAGCCAAAGTATCTCTCTTGCATCACCCAGGAACTGTGCAGCTGTCAAGCCAGAAATGCCCCATATTTGTTCAGTTGCCACAGCAAAGAGATATGAGACAATACAATTGCCCAAATATTGCACAGTGGTACCGACCTATCAGTTAGAGCCATGAGCTTTGATTTACTTTATGTTCAAGTCTTAATACGTTGTGTTAAACATTTGATAAGGGCATTTTTTTATTCTGCCTTGGGTAGCCATTTGCACAGCCTTTTTCACTATTTTTTTGGAAAATAATGACTCTAACTAGGACAATTTTCCCCTTTGTATTTTTATTTTTCCAGTTTTATTGTTCTCATCCTTTAACATCAGTGATGTTGCTAGCTTTCTTAGTGTACAGCTGCATACAAAAGGTCTGTCTTTTGCACATCTTGGTTGTTTTGTTGTTTGTTTTTTTTTTTGGGGGGTGGGGGTGGGGGTGGGGGCAGGTTTGGGCTACAATGTCCCTTCTGTTTTATAAGGGTTATCACCAAATAGTACCTTGTAAAATTAACAAAACTGAAGTTCTTCAGGAAATGTTTTTCTATGAGAGCAGAAGACTAAATATGAAACTTGTAACTAAATAGCGTATTCTGTAGTGACATTTCTTGGTGTCACTGGTGCTCATTGGTGACACTACTTCACTTTAATGGAACATACTGGTAGACAAATCTAGGGTGGCAATGAAAGTAAACATAGGTCCTGCACCTTTTTTCTCAGTTTCTAGAGAGGAACAGGTTTTTATTATTTAAGAGTTTATAGAGCCGAGATGAGAGAATTGTGTAAGAAGAATTCTTTCCCTTGTAGTATGTCTGTCTTCTCTTTCCTTATCTATCTTGCTATGGGTTTACTATTGGTAGTCATCTGCATTTCCCATAAGATGGCCCATGAGCGCCTTTCTCTGTATACATAGCAATTGCACTGTAGCTGGTAAATACAGCTGTGTGGGCACTGGTACTGTGCAAGTAAACCACCTGTCTGTCCTCATCAGATAATTCAAGACAATTTCATGGGATCTGATAGAGAACACTGATAGGACAAACTGTCTCTCATATTCTTCTAATGTATTATTCACTGAAATTCTGAGAAATCGTTCTACAAAAACCTTGAAGTAAAAACTAACCCCCAACATGATTTGAGAAAACCCATAACAATTTATTGTCGTTTAGACAATTATTCTATCACCTGATGACCACTCCCCAGCTGGAAAGGGGAACTGGGGAAAACAAGGAAACACGAGGGTTGAAATATAAATAGATTTAATAGGATAAGACTAAATAATTAACAATAATACTAAAAAAACAGTTATTAATCCCAATACTAACGTAAGATATACCAGGATTATACTCAGCCCATTCTATCATCAGGAAGCCGTGCACTCCCAGCACTGGACAGCAAATGTTGGACACTGTGAGCACAACGGCTTCGGGAGGAAGGGAAGGCCTCAGGGGTCCGACAGCGGGGCAAGGAGTTTCTCTGGACCGCTGCCATCAAGGGAGAGAGAGACTACACAGCAAACTTTCTAATTTATATTGAATGTGACATTCGTGGTAGGAAATAATCCTGTTGGCCAGCCTGGGTCAAATACTCAGGCCTCGCTCCTCCTCATCCCCGCACCTGGCAAGGCTCAAAAATGCCGAGACCTTGAATCCCACACAGCCTAGCTGGCTATAAAGTAAAAATTTTCACAAATTCAGACACTAGATCCTTCTAAAAGAGCAGTTTTCCCCAGCATTAGAAGAGAAATTAGTCCTGTGTCGCTCAACTCAGGGCACCCCCTTATATCTTCTTTTGGCAGTTTCTGTTGGGACAGTGAAATATAAACCAAAATATAAACCAAAAGATCCTTCCTGAATTCCTAAGCAACAATTGCAAAATGTTGCTATTGTAAAATGTATTGACTTTTTGTGTAACATAGAGTTTGTATGTTTTTGCTTTGCCAATAACTCCTCCCTCCCCCTGACCCGGTATTTCTGTGCTTTCTCAACTACCGTCAGAAAGCACTAATGGTGCACTAACTGTGTAAAACAACTTTAAAAGGGAAACTTTCAGCTTTTTGTGTGTGGATAACTTACATTATCTCCATTTCTTCATTCCATGTAATTTGGCTTAGATTTCAGGGTGTGTACAGATTCTGCCAGAGAAATTGTTCCAAACGTGAGAGCCTGGGTTGAAAGATCTATTTCAAGTGAGGATGATTTTCATGTGGTAATCAGTCCAGTTTCCAAACAGTTTAAAATCTGTACTCAGACTAGAGAAGATTATTTTCATGAATACTTACAATTCATAATGTCATTAATTTACCATCTTGTCCTCTAGACAATTTGAAAAAATATTTTAGCAGTGTCACCTGCAGCAAATAAGTTGCTTTGTTAAAAACAGAGGCATCTTAATATTAAAGATATAAACTCCTGTGACTTCTGAATTTACTGGTGCAACTAATTTAGTGCTCATAAACAAATTAAAATCATGAAGAAACTGGCATGAAAGGAATGTTATAAAATAAAAACTCAGTGTCTTTAGTTTGTTTAAAGCTCACACAAACCTATGTCGCTGAGAAATTTTGCTTGAATCATTTGTTAAATGTGATTTCTGGTACTTTGACCTTTTCTCTGTTTTTATTCTCAAGTGCCTCTTTGGGAAGCAGTCTTTCAGAGGCAGCAACAGTTGATGAGCCTTTTTCCCTTACCACTGTAAGTGTGAACTTGAACTTGCACTTTGAAATACTTCTGGAGAACTAGAGGCAGGTTGTACGTCCTCCAGTTTTGAGTGGTTCTGGCTGCAGATTTCTGGTCAAGATGGACTTTCAATTTCTGCACTCTTGTTCATGTGCCATCATGATTTTCTATACCAGTCTTCATAGCCTCTTGAGACAACATGCTGGGGTCCAGATCATGAACGTCTGTCCATCAGTATAAACAAACTCTTTTTTTGTCTAAACAAATGCAAGATGTAATTGTTCTAAAGCTCGTTAGCATATGAAGATGCAGGTGCTTAGCTCAAAGTTTCAACTCATTACCATCTTGATGATTTAATTTTTATAGATATTGGAGAACAGCCAATACTGATAAAGTGTTCAGATGCAGAAACTGGAAAACTAGAAGAGAATAAAGATCTCCAGAGAATCTCCAGAGCAAGATGTGTCTAGACAAATTTAATGTATTTTAATATGGTCAGTCATAAGGTCTAAAGAAAAACAAAGTTTGTAGGCTATGCTACAGCATGAAGAAAAGTCACTCAGCTTGAAGGCTCTGGGCAAAGGATAAATGTGATATTTTGATTCACAAGAAGGTAACACAGTAGGTGTTTGAAGGGGCTAAAGGAAATTAAGATGTTATTTGGCACTACGATACCAATTGATGAATTCTATATAAATTCTATATTCTCCCATATACAATCACTGTGCAGTGGATAAAAAGTGAACTGCTAGGAAGAGGTCCATTGACATGTAAGTGTGCAGAATGGGTTAAGACTGATATCAAGGACCCTGTCTCCAAAGCTGAGCAATTTCAAATGTATGTAATACTTTTTATTATAATTAAACCTTAGTTGGGTCATGTTTAGAAACATATCTTTCCACTGACACTGTCTTGTAAGCTAAACTCTTACTTTAAATGGCTAAATAATATCCATGTAACAAATAACGGTAGCTGTTTGCATGGTTGGTTTTATTTTTTAAATAGTATGTATTTCTCAACAATATTTTCATAATTCATTGGAATAGATAAAAATAAGAGAGATGTTCTCTGGATTGTGTAATGAATTATTCTGGTTACTAAAGGGTCCTGTGTATGACACGCGTGTTCTACACAGTCTGGTTTCATAACCAGTGCACTGCGCCTGAGAGGCTTACTTCTCATGGATTCCAAATGGTACTATGCTATGATATTTTATTGTCCAGGAGCGTTTGTTGGCAGTATAACTATGGGGCAGATGCCAACCAGATGGTATGGGGAGAATCTAGCAGAAAAGCAGCTGGGCTGCTCCTGCTTGGTAGGCGCCTGATCCATTATGCAAATATGTTTCTCTGCAATTCAGAAAGTGTTGTAATGTACACGACTTACAAAATAAATACTAATGTGTCACACATTTGTCAAAAAGGCATTAAATTACAAAAATAAAAGAAAGGTTCTTACCAGCATAGTTTAAAAAAAATAATTTACCAACTATAACTCCTGATACACATCAACAATTCAAATGCTGGCTATCATGCCAAGTAATTAAAAAAACCTGGTGTCTATTCAGCAAAATGTTTGTATCATGTTCAACGGCAACTCTTGTCCTATCTGGATGAAATCAACAAAAAAGTGGTTATAAATTGGTTATAAAACACTAAGTGTAAGCGGAACAGACAGGCAATTGTAAATGAGAAAATGTACACCAACACAGAAATTTTGGTTGAAAATGCACAATAGATTAACTCACTGAAATGAGTCATCAGTTATCAGTATGTGTCCTCTAAATCTATCCTTATCTTCTGCCTTTCCCTCTGCGTTTAAGAATGACAGATGAGGAAGATGCACCGGCATCAAGGTAGAAGCATGTTATTGATACCAGTTTTGATTTTTCTTTGCACTTGAGATAAATTGGGATTTCATCAAAGGTTTTAGTGTTTTTTTTCTTTTGAATGCCCTCAGAGATCTGAAACACTCCAACAGGATGAAGTGGATGGAAGGCTATGAAAATATCACTGATGTATATCAGTGATATTTTAATATGTTCTTTGGATGCCACAGAGATGGGAAGCTTGAAAACTAGGTTTGAAAATTATTTGCTGTGTTTTATTTGAACTACTGTACAGATGCTGAGTGTCTGATGTACTTGCTGAAGGTTCTGTTCTGGAAGATTTTTCTCTCAGGGAGAGGAGATCAGCACCTCCATCTCCACTTCCCCTCCTCAGGAAGCTGCAGAGAGCAATGAGGTCGCCCCTCAGCCTCCTTTCTGCAAACTAAACGAATCCAGAGTCCTTAGCTGCTCCTCACAGGACATGCCTTCCAGCCCTTCCAGCAGCTTTGTTGCTGTCCTCTGGACACATTCAAGTAGCCTAACATCCTTCTTAAATTGTGGGGCCCAGAACTGCACACAATACCCAAGGTGAGGCTGCATCATCGTTAAAAACACAGCAGGACAATCACCTCTTTTGACCAGCTGGTTATGCTGTGTTTAACGCACCCCAGAATGCGGTTTGCCCTCTTGGCTGCCAGGGCACACTGCTGACTCATGTTGAGCCTACGGTCAAGCAGACAGTAGGCTCAACCAGGAGCAGCCAACATGAATTTGTCATGAATAAATAATTTCATATGGGGATATTAGGTTATTTTGGCAGGGTGACTGGGTTATGGACAGGAAATTGAAATAGTGTGACAAACCTTGACAGCTTCAAACACAGTGTCACATGGCATGCTCATAAGCAAAATACGTGAAAATGGTCCAGAATGAATATTCTAGCAGGCAGGTGGTGCAGTGTCTTGAAAACTTTGTTGTTAAGCAGTTGCAGATAGTTTACTGTCAACTTTAGAGGACCTGTATGCAGTCCTGTCCATTATGTTTTTTTTCCATAAATCAGATCATGCTTCAAGTGGAGAAGAAAACTTGTTACTCAATGTAACCTTGAGGTCTTAATGGATTTAGGCATCTAAGTTCAAAACTGTATACTTCAGAAAACATCGTCAGCTTTGATTATTGGAGGGCTTGTGCCCCATATGCATGTCTCCTTTTTTATTTTTCTGCAAGCTTCCCAACCATGTCGAGCCAGGCAATTCTGCCATACCCAAAGCTGACCATAACCTTGATTGAGCTAATGAGCTTTGTACTTGCATCATTCTGAAGCTTGATCAGAATTCAAGAACTAGCTCTTCCTCATGCCGGGTCTTCAGAGGCTCCTAATGCTGTAGATTTTCTTAAACCATCAACATGGGCAGACAATTAGGGCTCTGCATAAAAACTTGCTGCTTTTCTACCGAGAAATAGCCAATAAGGTACAAAGTCAAGTTAACCATTGTCTACTTTAGTCAATGATGAACAGTTTTGGTTTTTTATTTTTTATTTTTTATTCTTTGTTTTTTTAAAAGCTTAAACAGTAATTTGAATAAAACACAGAAATTATTCTGGGAACAAAGACTGGGGATCATATTTCTTCTTCCCCCCCACCTTTCTGATGCCGGTGCTCTGTATTGCATACTCAGTCAAAGTTTCCCTGTGGGTTTGCTCCAGTAAGGTGCAAGATGACCTTGGGTGTCCTGTCCATGTTTTTGACTGGGTTGAGATATGTCCTGAGGCACCCAGTGTATGAAATTCTAGGGTTTGGGATTCACTTGGGAAGAAGGTATTGTTAGATATCCAAATCCTTCAGTGTTTCTGACCAGTGCTAGCCTGTAATTTGTTTCTTTTCTTCTCTCTCTTTCTGTTGTATTAGTAATTTTCGTATTATTTTTTAAAAATCCAGATTTATTTTTCAGTGTGACAGCAGAAACAGATGCAGAATCGGATAATGCTTGCCAACAGGATGAAAAAGAAGAAAAATCAGTTTCTCATTCTTCTCACTGTTCTCTGATTTATATTAGGTTTACAGTTATAAACTTAATGGCACTAAGAATCATATTGAGCACTATTATTCATAAATATTATTTAAACAACTCTGAGAGGTTTAATGATCACAAACCAGTGTCTGAATAAGCTCAACTTGTCAGACAGACCAAACTGTTCTTGACCAGTTTGTTTTTATTTTTACCACTTTGACAATAATTGTATAAGCTGTAAATTTCTTCAACAATAACTTTTGTATTTTCTTCCAGAGCACTGGTAGGAATCATTTGGTACTAATCGTTTGAATCCAAGAGAATCATGTGGAAGAACATTTGGAGCAACACTTGAATGTTCTGTTAGAGAATCTTTTTGCCAGCTTGCTTGGAGAAGAATTGATTGAAATGTTCAAGGAACAGCTCTTACAAGAAGGTGGTGGGAGTTCAAGGAGTGAGTCTAGTTTGTGGTTTTGAATCTCATAATTCTCTTATTCTTTAAAATTCTTCATATATTGGAGTGTGAAAAAAAAGTAAAAGATCGAGAAGTCTAGGCTAATTTACCTATTAATGTTCAATAAATCATGGAAATAGAAATCTTAATACATTTTAATAAGTCTTTGTCACTCAAGTCTACAAATGTTTGAGAAAGTATAAGGAGATAAACTCTCATCATTTAAAAGTTAGGGAGCAGTTTCTGGGAATTTCCAATGTACTATTATGTCCATTGCTTTTCATAAAAGGTCAGGGGTGTGTGCTTTTCATTGTCTTCCAAGTGACTTTCTACGGCTATCAAATACAACGTAAATGTTATTAGTTGGCATGTGCTTTATACTGTTTCCAGGACGCGGTTCATCTCCTGTTAAAGTCGACAGGACTTTCAAATAACTGGGAGCTGGACCTGATTGTTGAGAGAGGATGCAGCAGAGAGGATGTTTTATCTATAGTTGCCTGAATTATATGCCCTTCGTCTAACATATAACCATGTTACAGCTCCTAATAGATGAAAGTGTCAATGCTGTATAAAGGGGCTGGACTAGCTCACTGTCAATATTTCTGAAGTCAGTTCAGGTCTGCTGACTCTAAAAATGGAAAGTAAAATCTTAAATGTGAATACTGTCCTCCAATCTGGACAGTAGTATTTGCAGCAGTCTTGCAGAGACTCTTTCTGTAATAAAGTCCATAAGATGCACAGTGAAGCATGCGCTCTTTGCTGCTTGATCAAAACTGATAGTGTAGAGGAAGTTTCAAAGATTTGTAAAATTATTTGCACTGGAAAACTGGCAGATAAAGAGTCTTCGTATATTTTTTTTTCACAAAGTGCCTAAGAAATGCCTCTTTGGGAGACATACATACCAGCAAATATTAGGCAAAGCTGATTTTTATTTTTAACAATAAAAATAAAGCATGTAATTTATGTGCCAGCATCTAGATTTTTATTTTTAACAATAAAAATAAAGCATGTAATTTATGTGCCAGAATCTAGTCTCTGCAACGTTACCTTTTCCTATTAATCAAACAGGAGGAAATCCGCTAAGTAGGACTATTTGCTGTGGAGAAAATCACTCCACTGCTCCCTTCTGTGTCCCTGCTCTTTTTTATTTGTAATGTAAATCTACATCCTTCAACCTATTCTATACCTGTTGAACGTGCTGTTGCCATACCATGATATGCACACACAAGATCCTATTAAATTTATACATGCCAGTGTACCATTATGGTATGGAGTCTGTCTTTGTAAGCCCTGACCCAGCGGTTGCAATTCATCGTCATACTCTGCCATTAATTTGCACTGCAGGGAACAATGCTGAAGGGGCATATGCATGCTCTGGGAAATTTTCCAGAATCACTTTGAGGTAATTGAAGCGCTCCATATGGCCTGCACTAAACAGGTTCTGCAGCTTGCCACAGTACTTTTGGGAGTGTGCCTGATAAAACTGCTGCTGGTGCTGCTGCAACTGTAATTAGGATAACTGCGAGAGGAGACCGGGGATAAAGGCAAAAAAGATACAGCTTTCTTGCTCACGATGGACTTCTTTCTCTTTTTTTCTGGTTGTCTTTTTACTTATTCCTCATTGCCTGATGGGATGTTTTTCAGCGCTATCGTGTCCTTCAGCTCCTCACACATGTGTCTATTGCTATGTTTTCACATAGACTAAATCGCCTTAGCTTGCAAAGTGATGATACAATGGGTTTGCTTGCATCCAGTGGTGGTAAAACAGTATTTAAGAGGCTCCTGCTCGCACCTTTCATGTCTTAAACACTTCTTACAGCACCAGCAGTTCTGGGCGCAGCCAAGCACCCAGCCAGCCACTTGCTTTCTCCCTGTGTCCCTGCCCCATGCAGATGGGGGAGCAAATAGGATGACTGAGAGTGAGAAAGTTCCTAGGTTGAGATAGATGGGGAGGTCACTTACTAATTATTGTCCCAGGCAAAACAGATTTGACTTGGAGAATTTAACTCAGCTTATTGCCAACTAGTAATAATATTTAATTACTGATTTGAGTACTGTGAAACAAAAACAAAAAGAAAAGAAACATTAAAACACTCAGGGAAAACACACCCTTCCTCCTTTTCTGGAATCAGCTTTACTCCCAGGCTCAACTTCATTCTTTCAGACTCCTCTTCCTCTGCCATAATCTCCACAGTTTACACGCAGTCCTGTCAGTGAGACAACGAGCAGCACAGGCAGGATTGCAGCCAAGGCACAGCAGTTTCTCCCTGCTCTTTCTTCTTCCTCACGCTTTTCCTCTGTTCTGATGTGGGTCCTCCATGGGCCGCAGTCCCTTCAATAATATCTGTTATGCCATGAAGCATCTCCTCCTCCTCTGACCCTGGTGTTCCCACCTTCATTTTCCACTCCATTTTTTTGGTTCCCTCAGCCTCTTTATGCTCCCTCATTACCTCTGTTTTCCCTCCTCCCCTCTGCAGCGTTTTCTGCCCTTTCTTTAATATGTTTTCACAGAAATGCCTCAAACTTCCTTGGTGGGCTCAACTGGCGCCCCACAACTCGCGTGGCCTGACACGTCCTCTATGTAGCATGTAGGGGAGCCTCTAACTGTGCTGCTGCTCTTTGCCATGTGACGGGGAACATGGATTTTCAAATACTGGAATTTTGGCAGACTGAGAGGTTTGCTTTTTCCTGGAAGCTTCCACCCCAGACTTGGTTTTAATTTGATGTAGGTTCTCACAATTACCCTGTCTCTACTCGTTAAGGTGACATGAAAACTTTTATGATAAGAAGAGCAGGGCCAATGATAGATCTTAGACCAGTATCCTGTCTTTGTCAATGATGGGCTGCAGATACCAAGGGAAATCGGTAAGAATGGGCAAGCATGCAAGGACATTTCTTCAAAATTGTCTTTTAGTTGGAAATCAAGGAAGTAGTAAAGAAACATATGTCAAAAAAGAAAGACCTCTTCTATATTCCTTTCAGCCTTTATGGATCTAATAAAGGTCATTTAGGAAAATAGCTTGTTGTCCTTTAAGTAAATGAAATGTTATGCCCACTCATATTTCCACTGTTATTTCTTCTTGAACTGTGTGGTATTCAGGTTAAATTGAACTGCCACAGTGTTACGCAGCCAGGATTAAGATGCTGGGACCAGTTCATGCAATTTTAAGATTTTATTTCCTCCATTTTCTGAGTGATTTGGTGTCCTAGAAGCATCTGCTTTTGACTTCTGACCTAAATGTCAGAGAGTAAAATCCATATTTCATGGCTCGCACAGGCACAGTAAAAGGTACCAAAAGATCAGAGATGTAGCATAGCTAAAAGAAGAAGTAACAGCTGAAAGAAGTAAATCTGTGTGCCTTAGTAAATTATTTGGATTAAAAACTCAAGCACAATGAATCCTACAGTACCCCATCCTCCAAGCAGTCTCAATTATTTTCATATTCCGGCTCTGTCATTCTTAATAATTATCTACTTGTGTAATGTGGCTTAATGCCAAAATTATCAGTGCACTGGTGGAGTATTTTTATGCTATGCCAACTACTTTTTTCCCATCTGTTTTGTAATTTTGGTCTTCGAATGGCAAGGCAATAGACATCTGAAAGTTAGTGTTGATAGCATTTAAAGGAACAAAAAGCTTCTGCCAGCAAAAAAACCCAGTAAGTAACTGCAGGTATGAACAGTATGGTTGTAATGGGGAGGTACAACTGTTAAGGTATTATTATGTAATTCTGAGTCTTCTCTTTTCCTTTTTCCAGTTGTCCCCCATTTTTTTTCCAGCAATACTCAAAGGAAGCACAAAGCAATTATGTGTTGCACAAGGTTTTTACTGGAATAAAAGTCAGCATTAATTGCTTAGTGAAGTCCAAGGTAAGGGCTACGGCATAAAACTGGTGGCAATAAATGGACAAGTAAATAACTAACACATCCAGCTATGGACTGATGTTGTGCTTTAAAGGAGTTACTAAATTTATCTGGGCTGATGCCTATTCTTTTCTTTTTAAATTAATTTCATATTCTCCAGAAAAAAGTCTGAAGTTATGTCCTTACATTAGCATGAGTACTGTTTAAAACAGACTTTAAAGACAATAACTCAAGCAAGTGTTCAAAAATTGTAACTTTTATCTACAAATCAAAGAGAAAAACCATTTTATTTGAGGAAGAAAGAGGAAGGGACCTAATATACTGGATTTGTGCAAGTTTTCATTTGCCTAACTGCCTGGAAAAAAAAAACACTTTTTTTTTTCCCTGTCTGTTGTGGAAACATTTGCCCTTATACTCCTTTGGTTTTATTCAGAAAAAATCAAGATAAGAACAGAATATTATTAGTGTTGGATAAATAGATAAATAATATGAAAATCTGAGGTTTGCAGTTTTTTGGGCTTTTTTTTTTTTTTTTTTTGTAGACCAATGTTTAATTTTAGCAAGCACTTTGAGTTTCTGCTACTTTTTATTGCTGAGAGAAAATGTATTTCCTACTTTTCAGATAGAGGTAATCATATCTAGAAAGGAAAGAGTAGTGATGTCTGCTGATTACTGGTCAGAAAAGTTTGGTCCTTATTCCACAGAGGCCTCAAGCATATAAGCTCTGATAGTCCAGTAGGAAAGAAATAGTAGGATAGGATCTATTGTGTAATGTCGTGTGTATTGTATGCTAGCTCTGCCAAGCTTGCCTCTTAAAAGAACATAGCAGCTCTGTCATCTGACCTTTTCTCTGGAGTTTGGGGAAAAGGATTCTTGTGTCTATTCATCCTTAGGCAGAGTGCCCTGGGGTCTCTCTGTATTATTCTTGTGTAGACATTAATGAAATTTGAATCAAGATTTCCTTGCTCCCTCCAATGCCCACGATTCCATCAGCTTGTGTAAAGTTACCTAAGTGCTTATATATGTTACAGTTGACATTTTACTTTGCCTTAAGTTGTGCTCTTGAATCAGGACTGATGTAACTGAAAATTAAGCTTCCTAACACAACTTACATATGAGCTGTTCTTTTTGTCATCATTACTTTCCAATTTGTTTACTCTCACTTTTAAATCAGACATAATAAATACATTTCTGTTTACTCTCCCATTTTATTGTGTATAATGCTGACATTATTGCAAAGCTAAAAAAATGTTTGGAATGAATATTTTCATCCCCAATGGTATTGTTTTGCATTCTAAGGGAAAGAAGTGCCTTGTTCTGTGCGCTGGTACAGACCTCAGTTGGCTGCAGGCCTGATCCAGCATTTTCACTATTTACAGAGTTTTATGGTGTATGTGTGCACACTAAAGGGCTACTGGGGACAAAGGGGCTTCCTCTCTCATGATCCTGCAGCAGCACAGCTCTTCAAATGCCTCTGGAGTTGCCCTAAGGCTTACAGAAAATCAGAGTGAAAATGTAGTTCACTCTGTTCATCAGTCTCGTTTTTACACTGTTGAAGAGGAAAAAAAAATGAGAGAAACACGTTTGAAAAAGTAGGAAGGGTAAAAATTTCCAAAATTGCAAAAGATAAAAAGTCTTTAGGAAAGGAGAGAAGTTGAATTTGTGTACAACACATGCTTGACAAGTGTGTCAAAGCCCTAGGCATGAGCCTTTTTTGTCTTGGATGGCATTACGAGTTCAACTCCCTGGTAATTTTCTGGAAAAGAGATATATCAACTTGATGTGGCTATTTACATCATAATAATAAATTTAGGGTAAATGCTGACAGTGCTCTGCTGCAAAGCACACTGTGCTTGCCACATTCCTTCAGGGCTTGAATAATTAAGCCAAGTTGAAGATATTAGTAATATGCAACATGCACTAAGTGGGCAGGCCATGTGGGAGATGAGAAAATTTTATTAAAATTGCCAAATAAATAAAAGAGGACAGGAGAAGGAATTCAGGGATTACATGTTATTAATCTGTTTCTTGTTTATTCTCATTACATTTAATGTAACCTCCACATTTTAGGGATTTTAGAAATCAGGAAAGTGCAAATTTTTGTACCTTTATATGGCTGTTAGCAGGCTACATAACCGTGGCTAATAACAAATAATTTAGATGCAATAGAGATGTTACAATTTCTACTTGTGAAGTGATTGTTGTAAGTCCTGGTAAGGCTAATCAATGGTTTCCAAGAGTAAATACAGAGGCAGCAGCATTAGCCTGGGAAAACTCAAAATAAGTTTATAATGACCTGAAATAACTTATCCTGAAAGCAGGTCAGTTAAATATGCAATGCTGAAGATTATAGGCTCTGGTTGGTTTCCTGACTCATGGGGGCTGATTGGTCCCAGGGTTTACAGAATATTGAGTTTTGGGACAGGTATTTTAAAGGTATGAACAGATGGAGGGTCAGGGCTTAAGCCTGCAGCTTTGATCTACAGTGAAAAGGCCATGTTAATATACTTGCAATGAACTTATACTGCAGCAAGGGAAATTTACCTTAGAAACTAGGAAAAAATGTCTCGTGATAGAGTAATTAAGTACTTAAATGGACGGTAGATGTAGCTGAGGGGCACTAAGGAATTTCTGTTGCTGGAAACTCTCAAGATCAGGCTAGACACATGTCTGTTGGCTTGTTTAAATTATAATTCACCCTGTCTTGGGACTGGTGCGCAGGGACTAGGAAGCTATTCAGGCTCCTACCCATCCTGTTTTCAATTATACTGTGCTATTGGTTTTGCTTCTTTTACTATAGCCATTTAAACAGACAAGTAGAGAGAATCCAAAGAATGGAGAAAAAGATTATCTGCAAGTGTCCTTGGTACCACTAGTTTAAAAAGCAGTTACCGATCTTTTCTGAATACATAGCTAGGAGAACTCTTCAGTTAAAAGTTTGGTTTTTACTTTCTTTGTCTCTAAGAGAAAACACAATGAAGAAAAACATATATATTGCAGTTGCTATAAACTTATTTCAGTTAATACATGAAGGAAGAAACATTTGTTTGCTATTTTCTTTTTCTTCTCTATAAAGCAAAGAGGATCAGAATACAAGAGATGAAGAGATTTAATTCTTGCCCAGAGAAGTTGTGGGTGCCCCATCCCTGGAAGTGTTCAAGGCCAGGCTGGATGGGGCTTTGAGCAGCCTGGTCGAGTGGGAGGTGCATTGGAAAAAGGTGATCTTTAAGGTCCCTTCTAACCCAAACTATTCTATGATTCTATGATGCTATAATATTGAGTCATTTTGCAGAAAGGAGTGACTTACTGCAGATAACTGACAGACTGGGTTTTAATCTTGCATGGGTGCTTCTCATCCTTTGCACCTCCTGCAAATGCTGTGACTTTCTGCATTGTGGTTAGAGCCCATTTTACACAAAGAAGGTCACTTTGAACGTATAGTGACAAGGCAAATGGTTTCCCTGGCAACATCTGTCAGAATAGCTCAGAATTTGTTGGCCTCAGTTTAGCTTTGGTTGCATCAGTTTGAAAAGAGAATCAATTATGTCTGGTTTTAAAACTTAGGTGAAATGAAACAAGAGTTTGCTAGTGCAATTGAATCACTGTTGAATGAGCAAGCAAATCACACTCCCCATACACTTGGAGTTAGGCTAGATGCGTGTGTGTTTCTTTTCTAAAGTGCGGACTGCTAGAGAATGGATCTGTGGTTAGAAGTGCACTCCAATTTTTCTCAAAATGAGAAAAAAGAACCAAAAGATGCAAGCTATCAAGAACGCAGAACCAACCAAAGAGACTTTTAAACACAAGCAAAGGGAAGTCATACAGTCACCGTTTTCTCAATTTTTTGATTTCCAGTACACTTTTCCTTTCCAGACTGAAAATAATTTGTAACTCAGTTGTATGCCTTTGTAATAACTGTTGACATGTTATGATATCTAACTTTCTAGTCTTCAGACCGCCAATTATTTTAATACTATATTTGTAATTTTTTTTGTATGTAGTTTGTAGCTGTCTTGAGAATGATACAGGTGTTTCTCCTTTGTGTGAAGAAAAATTGTCTGTAGTACTGTCTGTAATTTAGCAATTGTGAAATTCAGACAACTGCGGAATAAAATGAGAAATGTTGTTGAGAAATTGGTGATTTTTTTAGACTACTCTTACTATGCTGTAGCAATCCAGACAGGAAGATATCGAGGAGTTGGTGATCCATACTCAGTTAACCCGAGTGATCCCAGGCCTGCACTGTGTTGCACTAAACTGCAGGTCTGTGTTGTGCTGCACAAGTCCCTGGGTCCCAGAATAAATTTAACCAACTAATTGCAACAGAGGAGCCTGCAAGCAGTTCCCACTGGGTACCAGTGACTACACCAGCTGCATGGCCTTGCCTTTATCTAACAGTGCAGCAAAGTGTTCTCATGTGAACAACCTTTCTGTTTGATAGTAGAAATGATGAATAGAGTTGCTTCCTTGTGAGAAAAATCCCATAATATCTCTAACAATGAAAATGGGAGAATGTCTTCTACGGACAGGGTCTGTCCAGCACGGATCAGAGGCCGCTGTGATGGTACACCACCCAGGGGACCCAGCATCTAAGGTTAACTATTCTGTTCTCTCCTTACAGTGTGTGCTCTCATATATAGCATTTTAAATGATACTTTACAGACCCTGCGTGCCCTTCTTACGGTATCATAACAGACCAGCATCTCCTGCTGCAAAACATATGCTGAGTACAAAAGTCATGTTAATCACCCACTAAAGGAGCAATAGCAGAAATCATCAGTGACAGTATAAAAAATGTGAAAGCATTCATTAAACTCAACTGATTTTTTGTATGAGAGATAAAAGCTAAATAAGCACAGGTTTTGATAGTAATGTAATACTTCCTATTCTGATAATGAAAAGGAATCACGGAATCACGGAATCTTCAGAGTTGGAAGGGACCTCTAGAGATCATCTAGTCCAACTCCCCTGCTAGAGCAGGATTGCCTAAAGCACATCCCTCAGGGCTGCATCCAGGCGGGTCTTGAAAATCTCCAGAGAAGGGGACTCCACCACCTGCCTGGGCAGCCTGTTCCAGTGCTCTGTCACCCTCACTGTAAAGAAGTTTTTCCGTGTATTTGAACGGAACTTCCTATGTTCTAGCTTGTGCCCATTGCCCCTTGTCCTGTCGCTGGGAACCATTGAAAAGAGCCTGGCTCCATCCTCCTTAAACCCACCCTTTAGGTACTTGTAAACATTAATCAGGTCCCCCCTCAACCTTCTCTTCTCCAGTTAAGTATGTTATACTTCTCCAGGAAGTATGTTAAAAGATAACTGATATTTTAAAGTTTGTCTACATCAAAGAATTCACACCTAATTTTAAAGAAATTGAAAAAGAGTGACTCTAGTGATCTAAAGATGATTTTTCAACACATATTTGAATGTTAAAAGAAGACCAAGATGGCTGGAATTAGATGAATATTATGCTTATACTTAGAAACAGTTGTAATGAGAATGATTTGGTTGATTTTACTCAGAGAACAATGTTGAGAAAGGTAGATGTGTTAACTAAAGAATTACAAGATACGTAGTCATTGCAAATATGTAATGACAGCTGTATTACGTTGGACCAAAAACTTATGAAGGTAGGTCTGTTCTTCCTAGAAAAGGATATACATAATAAACCTTCTCTTGTGACATTCTGATACAGCCTAGTCACTTTATTTCTTATGATTTTTTGAGGCAGTGTTTTCATTAATTTTATTATGTTCAATCAGCACTTACAAATTTATTCTCTATAAATCTCTTCTTGAAAACATCCATACTTCTACACTCCGTAACACTGTGTGGCATTGTGCTCTTCAAGGCAGTTTTGTATTGCATTTCAATGACAAGACAAAAAAGCACCTTTGGTCTGTGTGAAAATTTCAGTGAGTGCCCTGCCTTTCATATACTCTGGAAGTGATGAACAATCGTTCAACTACTTTCGACATTAAAAATCCACTTTTATCATGAAACCACATGCTTTCATATAAGCTTGCAAATTTGTATACAGATGTCCTAAATTTTTTTGCATCTAACAAATATTTTAGCATTGCATCGTATCTGTAAGAAATCTGTAAGGAAACAGTAGCAGTGCCTGGAAGAAAAGAGTAAAACCCACTAACGCTGAATTCTGTAGATGCGTAAAAATGAAGGATGAAGAATGATAGAACAGGTATGAAGTACAGGTGTGCTTTTACTTAGCTTGTCATCATTCAAAACGCATTTCACTGTCAGAGACTTCGTAAGACTTAAAGGAAATGACGTGTTAGTTGCTCAGATTTCTTGAGAAATGCATCCCTGGCAATTTGTGAAGAACTTTCCCAAACAAAAACAGCGGCAAAACCAGCCCTCTGCTCAAATAATTCCTTGATAAAGTATGCATATATAAATTTTTCTGTTAAGATTCTTATTGTGTAAGATTAGATCATTTGCACTTAAATTAAAATAAAAAAACCCACCACATTTTCCATAGGTCATATGTAGGGGTGATATCATGGCAATTACACTGCAAATCCCTGATGACATGTTATTCTTTTCTAGTTCTGTGATATTGAAATATTACACAATGTAACTGGAACTACTTTCTTTGTTATTAAGGAAATTATTCTTTTCTTTTCACCATAGTCTGTAAGTTACACTATTGCCTAAAAGGCAGATGACATATATAACTGCAACTTGTAAAAAGAAGTAATCTGAATTTTGCAAAGAATGTTTCCAAATAGATCTTACCTGAGGGTTTTTCATGTGATGGAAACATTTGACAGATAATTGAGAGAGCTGTGTAGAAGAGGAATATTCAAGAAATTACTATTTGTTATGCTCTGTCCTGAAGTGTGGCTTTCATCTTCTTCTTAAAATATGACACTGCAATGAATTATATTTTGTGATGGAGAATTTCACTCTGTCTTCTAGCAATTCATGTTTAAGATGGTAACCTCTTACACCAGAAGTTTCTTCTGACTGCATGCAAATCTGATTAATCTGTCTGACGGCTTCACCCAAAATTCATGTCAGTCTAAAGTGAGTAGGTTACACTGAGATATGAGATGTTGCTTTTGTAGTATCTACAAGTAGTAGTAATTTACAAGTTGCGAGTATCTCACAAGACAACCTGCCCTTGTAGCCCAGAATACAACTTGTTTTCCCCATGGGCATGATGAGTTCTGATGGAAAGGTAGTCATCCTTTCTGCAATGAAAGTGATGAGAAAATAGGGATAAACCAGGATAAACCTGTACACTGTGGGAGTATGTACCTCAGTTTAGCTTCTGAACTCCCTGGCTTTCCTAACTCAAAAATAATGCGTATATTTGAAAAATAGTTAACCATCATTAAACATTCAAATGTTTGTAGACAAGATACTACATGTTTGTAGACAAGACACTACACTACACTTTATTTTGTACTTGTAAAAAATAAGATATGTACTCTTTTTTTTTTTTTTTTTTTCATTCTATAAATAGGAAACTAGAGAAAAAACCAGCAATTATCCAGCTTCTGAAGTAGAGGATACATATCCAGTGCCATACACCTAAAGTATGTTACCTTAGCTGTGTTGGTAAATAACAGCAATGTGGAGCCATGGGCTCTTCTGTGTCCCACTCAGAACTGGGTACCCCATTTGCATCACAGTCAGACTGCTGCGTCTTTGCCTCTCTAGTACCAGCTAGCTTGTGAAAATCTTGATGAGGAAAACCATTGTGTGCTGCAGTTGTGTACACAGATGTAGTCTCAGTTTACCTAGTTGTAGATGAGTAATGGTTTACTGTGAGAGTGTTAACCTGAATGGTAATTTTTATGTACAGAAGAGAGGTGGGATGCTAACTACAGTTGTACCATATACTGTAAATCTGGAATAACTGCATTAAAATAAGGGGGTAGTTCCAGAGGTACTGTAGGAACTATAAGAGCAGAATGCAAGCTTCCTGAGGTAGCACAATGTATCTGTAAAGTTTTATGTCATTTAAGCTTTTATTACATTAACAGATAAAAAACTCTGGAGGGTAGGGTCATACTGTAAGTTACTAGTATTGTGTTATTTAATTAGATAAATCTCATCTAGAGAGATTCACACTTCAGTGATTTAATGTATTCATTATTTTTAGATTACTATTTGGAGAAAAAATATTACTGTTTTGAAAATTTTTTTTTTTAGAAATTCAACTATGTCTTGCCCTGTCTTTTTAATACTTTACTACTGTGTATGTCAAGTCCTCCATTTGACTGGTGGTAAGACAAATACAATGTCTTGTCTCCTGTCTCCCATGGACATGCCACAATAATGATGTCACTTCAAGTTCAAAGGTACACATATGTGACGTTCATCAGAAAACATCCGTTTTTCAAGTACAGCTAAGCAGAAATGCCTTCCCCTTATTATCATAAATTTTTCATGTGCACTTTAAATAGAAGAAATATGCTAATATCGGCTGTTTATTATCCTTTCTGCCTTACATTTCTAATTTACCATCTTTTTTCGCAGCTATATTAGCTTCTTAACCCTGTTTCTTTGTTTCTGTTAGCAGAAAGAAAAGAAGTTCTAGTTCGATAGAATGTACTGTCTGGCATGAAGCAGGTTCCTTCTTTGCACCCCTGTTCAACCCCAGGCAGGAATAGGGGTAGTTTGTCCCTAATTTACAGTCCTAGAAACTGACTGGCCTTGATTTGAGGCATCTGTGTGTGTATTACCTGTCGTAAACTGTGGCCCAAGGCAAGATTATAAATGAAATCTAGAATTTTCATCTAGCCTTTCTGGCTTTCCGTCCATTGACTCACCATGGTGTATGAGCATTTGTTAATTCCTTTGATTTCCTGTGCTTCATTCTAATTTTAAAGTGTCTTTTAAATTGGTGCTAGAGTTCTGTTTTGTCCTCACAGGGGCTGGAACTAGTCATATGGGAAGATTTAGAAGATTTTATGGTTTTAAGGACCCAATGGTAAGAAGAAAATCCAACCTATTTGTCTGTACCTCAGACAACAAATCGTGACCTTAACCCTAACAAATATCTTTCAGTTTGGTTACTCATGGCAGAACGGTAAAGCAGGTGGTCATAACAAACTTCATGAAGTTCAGTAAGGCCAAGTGCAATCACCAGTATCAGTATAGGCTGGGTTATGAATGGATTGAGAGCAACCCTTCGGAGAAGTGCCTGGGGACATTGGTGGCCAAAAAATTGGACAAGCCAGCAATGTGCACTGGCAGCCCAGAAAGCCAATCGTATCCTCTGCTGCATCAAAAGAAGCATGGCCAGCAGGTCAAGGGGGTTGACTCTTCCCCTCTACTCTGCTCTCGTGAGACCCCACCCGGAGTACTGCATCCAGCTCTGGGGTCCACAGTTCAAGAAAGACCTGTTGCAGTGGCTCCAGAAGAGAGCCACAAAAATTATCAGAGACCAGGAACACCTCTCCTATGAAGAAAGACTGAGAGTTGGGGTTATGACAGTGAAACACTTTTCACCAAGGCCTGTAGTGACAAGGCAAGGGACAATGGTTTTGAACTAAAAGAGAGTAGATTTAGATTGGACGTAAGGAAGAAATTTTTATGATGACCAGGTTGAGTCACTGGAATAGATTGCTCAGAGAAGTTGTGAATGCCCCATTATTGGGAATGTTCAAGGCCAGGTTGGATGGGGATGTTGAAGGTCAGGTTTGCCCAACCTGATCTAATGAAAGATTCCACTGGTCATGGCAGGGGGTTGGCTTATATGATCTTTAATGGTCCCTTCCAATCCAAACCATTCTGGGATTCTATGATGAACACTTGGCACAGGCTTTACTTACTTATTTAGAACTCAGTGAAATTACACCAGAATATGAAGTACTTTATAGAATTTAGAAAGCAATCATGATGGAAGGGCATGATACAATTATCAACATGTAGTTTTTGCAATAGTCCTCCTTATTGTTGCAGAAATTTGTCCTAGATGTCCTCTAAAAGTCTCTTCCAACCAGAATTATTATGGCTTCTGTGTGTTCATGCTTTCATTTCATCAATTTACCCAACTGAACAAAATAATGGAATTAAGCTTCCAAAATTGTGCAAATGACAGCAGAACTTATTTCTCCATCCCCTCACCCCATGTTCAGTGTTGTTTTCTTACAGTTTTGTATGTATTCTGTTTTATCCTGTTCTAGTTTCTAGAAAAAAAGGAAGAAGCTGTATCAACAGTTGTGATTGCTATATTTCTGATTTGGCATGTGCCACAGACTTGACAATATGAGTTAAAAGGAGTATGCCTGAGTTCATTGTCAGAAAGATGTAATATCAAAATCTGCAGTGCAACATTTAGGTGAACTGGCTTTGAATTATCTAGCAAACATTTTGATTTGCCACTCCTCATCAATGTCTGTCTTTTTTTTTTTTTTTTTTTTTCTGTGAGAACCTGATAGTTTTGCCTATGCAATGCAAAATTGATCTTTATAAACCATTAATGAGTGTGTGCCCTGGAAAAAATACTTCACTGCATCTCAAAAGAACTATCAGTGCATTCTCAGCAGTGCATTGTGCACCAACATAAGAATTTTTACCTTTCCAAATGCCTTTAAGGGGTAGTTATTTTTCTCTTTTAGAAGTGAATTGACTTTGTAAGTATATTAGTCAAACCTACACTTCAGTTGGCCAGAGGTCAGATGCTGGTCAAGGTCCATGTCAAAATAACTAGAAAAGGGATGTAATTGCAGTATATACTAAAGTTTCTTGATGTCAGAACTACTTGTAAAGGTACATAACTGCAGCATAGACTATAAAGTCTCATGCGAGATTTTTTGCATGTGTGGATCAAGCTTCCATAGAAACCTCAGTTTCAGTATTCACTTGCCTCTGTGATGGGAAGTTTTAGAAACTATTTTACTTTCAATTTTCTTACGTTTTCATATTTTCTCGAAAACTGCAAATATCAGCAATCCTTTAGCTAAAAAGGTGAATGTTGCGGATAAGTTTATTAATCTCCCCCACTATCTTCTGTCCAAATTTCTGTGGCTGTTTTTCACAGTGAATAGTGCTTGTTTGTTAGCAGGACTCTGCCCAAAACTTGTATTCTTTTGTAAGGGCTTTAGAACTATTTCCCTTATTCTCATAGACCAGTAAACCTCAGGTGCCCTTCTACTTTGGGAATCAAACTAGACCTTTAAATAACTTATGTTTATGTAAGTGAACTGCAGATATTATGATTTCACAATATGTAATAGTATAATTCAGTGATTTTTTTCTCTTGGTGTTCAAATAGTAAGACACATTGGCTTGTCTATGCGTAATGGCCAGTGTTTGCTGCTGCAAGTTGACCCTCTGTTCCTGGGTCTCCAGTGGTCCTCTTAAGAATGTCTTTGGGATTTTGCCATGACTCCCTCCTGGCCCACGTGGCGGCTGCACTGTTTGGCTGTGCAAATGTTTCAGGAGGCAAAAGCCACATGTACTCAGACAGAGGAGTTGGATTCCCACAGTGTAGATGTAGCCCCTTACAGCTAAATAGACAGAGACTTTAGTGTTTTGGAGCCCATGTACAACCTGATTTTGATCTGTGAACTATATGAATTGAGGCAGCATATAAAAGTGTATTTTTAATTAAATTGGTCAGCTTTGCGAACAGATTACCTTTTCATCCTTCCCCATAGTCAGACTTCCAGCTACTTAGATTTACTTGTCAATCAGATTGGTTTTCATCTTTAGTGCATTTGTCATTAGTTGGCGCTGACTCTCTTTTAATGGTTACATCATTTCTACATCTACATCTTTGAATTCACTACCAGAAGTATTGAATTCCTATTGCTACTACTGTATGTTTGGTGTGTATGTGGTATTTTTTTTTCTCCCTGAGCTGCTTATGTTGTCACTCATTTCTCGAACAGTACCAGTTGTTATTAATTCTAAATATATTGCTAAAGCAGTGAATTCAAGTCAATAAGAACAACGAATAAGAAAGTATTTTGAAATATTTTTTCTCTTTTTTTCCCAAATAAATGACTGTTAAAATTCACAATGCTCACAGGATTCAGAAATGCTGTCGAGTTCCAGCTCCCTTCATGAAATCTGTGACCTTAAGAATTCTTTCAAACTAATATTTCTATTCAAAACTGTTGCATATTCTTTTTCTTTATTTTTCTGGTGTGCTGTTGTTTGACCAGTTCTACTGACAGAAGTATGAAATGGCTTGCTTTGACCACAAATGGTAATTTTTAAAATGAAAATGTTCCATTTAAAAAATTGCCTATGTATTTTTCAGCAAAAGTAACTTATCAATGTTATTGTTATGCTATAGTGAAGTTTTGTATAAAGCTTGATTATAATTGTGCATTTTCCACTGATGCAAATAGTTCTGTTCCAAAGTAACTTTCATGTTCTTGAAAGATATAAAGTATTTGATTGTTGTGAAACTGCCAAGGGATTAAGTACTGTCTAGGAAGTAGGTTGAAAAGATAGTTTTACCTTCCAGCAGCAAGCAAACAAATCAAAAGATGGAAAACATTCCCAGCAGCCTTTCCAGCATGTGTTTTCACGTGGTTGAAGGCATCATTGAAATTTGTTAAGAGAACAGTGTAGGATACTTTGCACCTTCAATTTATTTCAATGCTATGAAAAAGGGCCTTTTCTTCACTTATTTCTTAACAGTTTAACAGCTACTAGTAGCTGTTAAATTATAGCTGTTAGATTATACTAGTATAATCTAGTAGCTGCCCTAAGGCTCAAAAAACATATACCGTACCTTAAGTTGAATGAAATTCTTTTTGCTACTGTTTTTTTTCCCTTTTGTCTCTCTCAAATATGACCAATTGTGACTTTCAATACTTGTTATTCAAGGTAGATCTTCCATGTTTCACAGCATGAAGTTAAATGAAGAAAAGTTTTGATTCTATTCATTAATAGATAAAAGCAGTAATTGCCTTTTTCATGACTGTCCTCCGTAGAAGGATTCCGTAGGACTCCATAAAGCTTTTAGGCTTGCCAAGTTTAGCTACCTATCACATGCACATCGTCAGAAACATAACTTCAGTGATTAAATTTATTAATTGAAAACTTATTGCATGCAAATACACAATACAAACGTATGAATTATCTGGAACAGGGGACGTTGGCTGTTTTCACTTATTAGGTAGATACAATTTTAGGCTAAAGGAGACCATAACGCTATCTAATGTCATCGTTTCCTTACGATGAGCTTTTAAGTTTAAAACTAGCTGTCCTTCTGAGCTCAAAAGCATGTATTTTCTTCAAACAAAGCCTTGCAGTGTCCATTAGGGACCATGGTATTCATCACCTAGGAAAAAAAATTAACCAAGCATGGGACATAGAAAATCTTTGTTTTCTACTAAATCTGCTGAGTGCTTATTTCATATTGTTGAAAGTATTGTGTCTGTTTTCTTAAAATGCAAGTAAGCATAATGTTTTAAAAGTGATATCAGAATATTTTTACTTGCCTTAAAGCAATCTTTTCATGTTATATAAAAATTATTTTTAATTCAGCTTTACTTACTATTTGCTAATCTTCAGTAAGTGCACAATTTTTTTGTCCCTGTAATGCTACAAATATAATTTATGTGCATTTGTCAAGAAGAAATTTTCCTCCAAAAGTAAAAGTAAATATGTTAGGACAGATCAGTGAAAACACTCCAGCTCTAACACTTGTTTCATTATAATGTGTTATTTGTTTTACAGAATAAGTATGCATTTTTTTCTGTTCTCCCACCCAAAGGACAAGCCGTACAATTCTTTCGGACAGGCTGATCCACATTTCCCAGGGGAACACAAAGCAAAAATATTCAAAATGAAATATGTAATAGCAGTATTGAAGTTACTTAAAAAATACTTCAAGAACATATAACTTTATTTTCTCCCCAAATCCCTAAACAATAAAGAAGTAGCAAGGGAGAATGGAAATTCATCTAGTCTGGTAATAGAAATGCACCAGAACTGCCAGGTAGTCTTCTCTCAGAAAGGGAACAGTTGAAAGCCTGCTTTAAATACAGTTCATTGACGAAGAAGGAAAGAAACACCTTCTGTTAGGAGAGAACACACTAAAGTGTCTATTTTTTAAAATGCTCCCATCTTTCTAAATATATTTTTTTCTCCTCTGGAGAAAATAAACATAAATCTTGTGGGACACTCTTCTTAGATGATAAGTAATGTATTAGAATTCTAGGATTTAACTTGTCTGATGAGCTACTAGTATTGGCTTTCTTTTAGTGTTTTTCATATTAAGCAACCCTGAAATCAGTGGCTTTATTTATGTTGAGTCCAAATATGATTTATGTTCAAATATTATCAAGGCTTGAAGTCCCAAATTTTTCAGTTCATAGAATATTCTACAAATTCAAAACCTATTTGCTTTAATAAAAAATGAACAGTTTTCAATTGCCTTGCTGAGTGTAACTTTGTATAACTTTCTCTTTACAAGCAGAAAAATTTGGTCTATGTGGATATGTAAATGACAATTATATTTGCTGCTTTGACCTTATACTTGATCCTGCTCTCTAAAGAATCCCCTTTTAAATACATAATTGAATTCTTGTTGTGTTCTTATTCTTGAATGTTATTGTTCTTGTTAAACTATTGAGATGCTAGCGTGTGCAGCACAACAGAGTATTCCATTACACGAGTTGTTCAGCAACCAGTTATTTCCTTTTTGAACAGCAGCTCCCAGCTGTCAATATATCTTTTGATTTTGAAATGCTTCTTTCGGTAATTTTTTAACTTTGCTATTATTGAAAGTTTTTATATCAGGGGTTCACTGCTGTATTTAAATGGCTTTATTTCTTAAAAAGAAATAAGTTTTACAAAATAAAGCAACACAATGCAGTGATAAATCATAAAATATTGCATGGTTTTTCTGTGATTATCTGGAAGTTAACAACATGTCAGGGAGTCTTCTCTTGCTTTTAACTGCTCATTATGTATCATTATGTCCTATACTTTAATGACTATGATGATTACTTGGAAAGTGTATAATGTTCTTAAAATTCTCTCAGATAGAGGGGAAAATGCAAGTGTGCCAAATCTATGGTGAGTAGTCTTGCCTTTGAGGATCACTGGTACTTCCATAAAGGTTCATGTTCGAACTTAGTATCAAAATTAGGTTTTAACTGAAACTTGGAAATAACTTTGGAATAAATATTTGGTAAATGCACTTATTGCCTTACTTCTCCCTTCCTAAGTTCTATTACTGGCAGATAATAAAGGCCTCTGCATGAAGTACCATATTGCAATCTCTGTTCATAGCCCATAGTAAGCTTATGCTTAAATGTGAAGACTCTATACAGTCAAAGAAATAGGTTATCAGAAGGTGCCACATCAACTGCAATATTCTGTGTTTTATTGAAGTTCCTGCTGCCATAACCTTAAATAACATATATTTCTTTGGTCTGCTTTTGAAAGGAGTCAATGAAGTCAGTGTGGTAAGTTAAAAAGCAACAAAGAGAAACTTTATTATTGGGGAGTGATCAACTTGTGAACATTCCTGAATCTAAGTCTGAACTTTGCTTGATGTTTCTTCTCTTGGTGTGCACAGGGCTTTAAGCCATGCTTTTGTGTTTGCGTTGAGTTAATGTTTCAACATGATTTTTGCCTTGAACTTCCTGGAAGGACTTGGATGACTGCTGTGAATCTTGCCTAGGACTTCTATATATTCTAGCTCTTGAGAAGTTAGTTGAGTTAGTTGGTAATCTATGCATGACAAACTGTCCCTTATGACTCGGTGGTGTGTCTGGTTGTTTCAGAGCATTCAGAGTGCCACAACTGGGTCTGGTAAAATCAGCAGATGGCAAGGGTCATAGCCTGCAAGGACATGGTGGAGTAGACCTGGCCTTGACATTTGGAGTTCTGGAAATTTGTGCTGAGTGCTGCTGGGGTTGCAGTGAATCTCCTTCCAGTAGCAGCTGTTAACCCTACTCTAATCTCCTTAGAGTCAAAAACCACAGGTCAGCAATCCAGGACAACTCTATTTCAGCACTGTCTGTGTTCTTTTTCTGGTCCTTTTTCTCACAGCAGGAGCTACAAATTCCCAGTGTTTCATCCCTTAAATGGTATGAATAAATTTTACTTACTTGGCTAAGGAACACTGAAGCCATCTGGCAGGTTAAGTTCAGTTCGTTTTCCTTTATCCAGTATGTATGTTTCTGTCCCACAGGCAAGAAATGTACACATTTTAAGTATTGCTGGGAAGTTTTGTGTGCAGATCTGCAGATATAATAGGATGGCTCTTGACATGTGTCTAGCAGGAAACCCACGAACATTAATGTTTTTAAGACCACACTGATGACAGTTACAGAAGGGCCTGAGAAGTGAGACCTGTTAAATAGAATGCAAATTGGCAGGTCTGGAAAAGGAGGGGGTTAACATTCTCTCACTAATAGCTGGGTCTGCTGTTTGGCAATCTATCTGTGTCTTGAATTTGGTCAGTTCAAATAGTAATTCAGCCTTTTGCAACAGAAATTGCTTTGCATAGCCCAACAGAGGGACAGTTGCCGCTTAGAGTTTGTACACACTTTTTGTTCCTTGACTTATTGCAATGATTGTCTTCCAAAAGAAAGTACCGTACAAGGACTTAGAATTCTTAGAGACTTTTTTTCCATTACTTTCTAAGTACTTAGAACTGTTACATAAGACTCTAAGATTTGAAATAAATCATTGTATTTAATCTCTTTAAAAATGAGAAATTAATGGATGGAAACAGACTGATCGTTTTCATATCCCTACCGCCCATAAGATGCATCTTAGAAAACCCGAGGAAATGAAACACAGCTCAGCGTTAGCTCCAGTTCACTTATACTATCTGACTTCGCAGCATTGTACAGCAGATTGTTCCTGTTCTCTGGGGAAGAAGCCTCTTGATATGTAATGTGAACTTCTCAGAATTTCTTTATGTTCGATTATTATACCTTTCTTGCTTGAGAAAACTGTTTGACAGAAATGAGTTATATTTATAACATTTGTGGTTTGTAGAACTCCTCTGAATGCAGGACAGTTTGTACCCTAGTGATGATCTAAATCTAATTGTCTGAAATAGTTTCTTCTGTATCTTATCCTGGCAACTGAGATTATTACGTATTCTTTCCATTGAGTCCTGGTATTACATGTTCTACCAATCTCTTTCTGAGGACTCTGAAAAGTGTCTCTTGATGGTCTTTCACAGACACGTTTCCGCGTTATTTGAAGTGTGCAGACTGTGAAACATATTTGGTTAACTTTTTCCCCATGTTAGTTCTTTCAGAAGAATTATCTCCACCTACTCATTACAGGTAGGCATGAAGTTATTCATTTTACCTTTCTGTTGTGTTTGGATGGGATGATGGCACTTAAAATCTATACACAGCAAACAGAAGCCTCAAACAAGAGAAGTAATGTCTCAGAATGGCAACTGTAAGTGAATTCCCAGACCAATTTTTAATTTTGTAAACATTCAGAAAGCTTCTTTGTTCCTTTGAGCACATATTCCAAAGTAATAAGATCTCAGCTTTAATTAAATCTTGCACTCTGACCTGTTAGTATCAGTTCTTTAAAAAAAAAATACATTTCCTGTTTTGATACAACATATGCATAGTTTTCTATACCGAAATATGATGAGGTAGAGGCAGAAATATAGTTTCAGTCTCTCAAAAGTGGAACTTCTGCTTCACAAACTGCATCATTGTAACCGATGCTCACTTGGAATGTCATGTAACATCAGGTTCTTACTGTGTCTTCAGACAACTTCCTTGGTAGTGCTCATTGACTCAGAATTTACATTGGTTTGACATATGGATGTGTCTATATGTGCGTGGGTACTTCTGGAACTCAGTAATTCAATTCCTTCTCACTCCACCAGTAAATGGGAACTAGATACAGGAACAGGAAAACGGAGGGTCTTGATTAGACCATGAGGACAGCTGGTGGCTGATGGAACAGCACTCACTATATAAGAACCATTAAAAAAATTATTTTTAAGAAGATTATTATTTGCATTTCTCAAAAAGAATATTTGCTCCTCCCTACATATTGAGCAAACACTGATAAGACACCATCAGAAGGCAGCGTCTTCCTTACTTGTTCCTTCTGTGGTCATGAAGGATTGTCAGCACTTGTGCCTCAATGTTGCAAATCACTTGCTGAAGATCTTCAGCAGATGCCCACTTCTTATTCTTCAGTGCATTTTTGCCTTATCACCCCAATGAATAATGAAACAGTGATTTTATTTCTGTGAGTTTCTGAACCTTGATAGCCCAGATCTTTGTTCAGAAAATGTTACTTTTCTCAGGGCTTCATTGTTCTTAGTTATCATCCCATGAATATGTACTTTCAGAAGCTTTCAATTAAATTATTGGTTTAAGTAGACTAAAATTTTAATAAAGATGTGAGTCAAAAGAATTATTGTGTATCTTTTTGTAAAAACTCATCTTCTGTGGCTCTACTATAGTCATTGACGCTGGTTGAAAGAGAGAAATAAAAAGATACACTAATAGTATTGTCACAAGTACTCATGAAATCATGCAAACTACTATGAGTAAAACTAGTAATGAGGTAATCTGAACTTCAAACGGAGGCAGTTCCTGAAGCTTCCCAGAGATGTTGTCCATCTACTACCTCACCTGTGATTTTGTCTCCCAACTGGGGCAATGTCTTACTTTTAACTGGCGCTCATAGCTTTTGTCTGTGATATAATTCCACTAACTTCTAGCAAGGGTTTTACTTTTTTTTTTTTAAATAAAAAATGAACATAATTTGTTATTTTGTTCTAAATGACACAGAAATGTGACTTTCCTTTCAGTGTGGGAAGATAAAGATCAATGTAATTGAAGACAGTTTGTCAGTCAGTTTGTTAGTCTCAACTTCAATTTGTATTTTATTATTCAAAAGTGCACAAACATGGTATGCAACCTAGCTTCAGGTGGGAGGGAGAAAACAGTGTCATTTTTTTAGCATTTTTCTTTAGCGTGCTTGGAATTTAAAATATGACTTGTAGGCACAGCTGGAAAGCTTTAATTTTTATATTTAAACTTTAGATTTAACTTTAATTTTTAGAAGGTTTTCAGGGGCTTCTTTCTTGGACCATAGTAAAATAACCTCACCTTTAGAAAATTTTGAAGGGCTATGTCCTTTCTATTCGGTATGTATTGAAGCCCTTTGAAAGCAAACAGGAATATTTTTTTCCCTTTTGAGGTATAATGGGTCTAAAATGTATTTAGTCAGAAACAGGTCCCCCACATTGGGCAAGACAGACAAGTATTTGCTTCTGCAGAAAAGCTATTTCAGGAGGCAAAGTTAACATTACATGATTTTTCTCTGTTGAATATAAACATCACTGTCACCTTCCCAAGTTGAGTTAGGAATAGTCCAGATAAGGAAAAACAATTTTCACTTGGAGATCAAACATTAGCAGTCAGACTTGAATAATATAAATGCAAGTTGTTGCACTGCCTTGTAGCACAGGCATAGATTGTTACGTCTGAGTTTAGCACAAGTGATGTTAGGTTCTAAAGGTGCTATATACCAAAGTACAAGATGGTCTGCTTTAATGGGATAAAGAAGATTATAGACATTGTGATAAAGGCAGCAGTCACTGACATTTAGGTTTAGTTGTGTTAAAAGGTCCAAAAGTTAGGATAAAAAGTTGAAGCTTCTTGATGTCTCTTCATATAATGTATGTAGTAGGATTTGAATAGTAACAGGTTTTGGTTTTTTTTGAGGGTTACTATTAATGCCAATACTGTCAAGTCTTATCAACTTAAGGCAAAAGGTGCAAAGTTGGATCCTGTTGCAGGAGCTGTCCCAAAAACAGGATATGTGAAAGTTTTCTGCAGTTAGAGTAACAGGGAAAAAGGAGATCCTGCATAAGCTACTTACAGACTAGACGCCGGCGTGCTGGGCAGGAAAGGAGAAGACTACATGCTCACATGCAACTAACTCTCATTCATATTTTTGTTATCACAAGAAGTGCTATTAACATTAGTGTAGCATTGTCCCACTGACATCAAAGGGAGTCATTACCATCCAGCATCAAACCTTAGCTGGATCAGAGTCTTCATTAGTTCTGCCATGTCATTGAGGACTCCACACTGAGAACAGCCTCTGATTATGAAGTCTGTGAAGTCAAATCCTGCCTAATTGAATGGTGACAATCATTTGTCTTGAAAAAAATAATTTCCTGATCATATTCTTTCTACAGAAATGTAATGAACTACTATTTGGGTTCCAACTTGACAAGGTATAACTGACCTTTTTCCCATTTTCCTCTTAGTGTTACATTACAAAGCAGTGGGGAAAGCGATGCTTTTCATTGACTACTGGGCTATATTACAAAGGGATTAATTTAATAGATTAATAAAGCTAACCCATTTAATAAAAAGACAGAGTTCCTGCAGTTACTAAACTAACTCTCGCAGCACTTGAGATTCTACTTAGACTAGCAATTGGAAGACATGTTTTTAGTTTGAGAATTACTCTTTCAGTCCTTGTTCTGTACTTAGGTGCTAACAGTATTTCACCATGACATACTCCTGACTTCAGGTTGGGATGCTAGCAAAATATTTATTTGCACATATAGTTAATATAGAGAAGTACTTCACTAGAACCACAATGGAAAAAAATAGGAATGAAATTTTGTAGGTTTCCATGAATATCAGAAAATGAATTTATCACAAATTGGAGACAATGTTAGTCCTAAGGGACCAATAAATACAAATGTCTTTAGCAGAAGACAGTGGTGCAGGTGATCATTTGTTATCATTCATCATGCACTATCTTTTTTGTACTCAAACATTTCAGCCTTCCCAGTGCTCTTGTTCCTGCTGTATTAATAGCTCTCTTTAGTGGGAAAGGGGAGGTAATCTAAGTGCGGAAACTAATAGAAATTCAGTCTTACATTAATTACTCAATAGCAGTTGGACCAAGTGCTAAAAAAAGAAGGAGCTTGATGGAAAATTGTCATATCAGAAGGATTTATGAAAGGAAATCTTTTAAAGAGAAAGCAGGCAAAGCAGAAGGAAAACAGCCGTTTTCAGTTTGCATAATTGGTTTTGCAGAATATTATGATGTAATAATCATCATGTAAGGCACACAGAATACCAAAATCCAGCTTTTCCACATTTGAGATCTCCAAGTCTTGCTTGGATACCTATGACCTAAAAGACAGGAAACTGCTGGCCCAGTGTAAAAACAGTAGTAGTGAATGAGGGCTGGCCAGGTTGGGGCATGAAAGCGCAGGTACAGTTGTGTAGTTGCCATAGTCTCATATTTTATTTTTCTTAAGACAATAATATATTCTAAAAATTAATAGAATATTTTCAGGACCTATACATTATAATTTTGTCCAACTTTTGAAGAAATTGTTGCTAACCTGTCAACTGCTATAGGCATAAATAAAACTGTTATATTTGCCATGAGAAAGCCTGGCTACCGGTATGTGACTGACAGCGGGATAGTTTAAAACATAGCAAATAAGGCAAGAAATCTTCTCATGAATAGGTATTGAGCCATGCTAAGGTAGGACATATAGTAGGACAAAGATGAACTGTAACATATGCATTATTGAGCAGCTCATGTCAGCTTTAAATAGGATATTGTCCTTGTGTCACTTTTCACTCCATTATGTGATAATTTGGCTAGTGATATATAGTAGAACTGTTGTAGTTACAATGGAGGTATTTATGAAATATTTTCTTATTACTGTTTGAAGTACACACACGTTATTACTGTGTGAAGATTTCATAAATAAATTCTGCTGTTTGTGCTAGGATGAATGCTGAGCATATTGCTGCTCTGTTTTAATTCTCGTTACATATGTAAGAATAATAAAATCTTTAGAAGAAATTATTTTGTTCAGGAACTCATTATCTTTTCTCATATTTGTCGCCTCTCCCAAAATTCATTGTTTCTGTAACTTGTAATTACTTTTCACTAATGCTTGCTAATACTAAATATTTTACTTATATTTGAACTTTCTAAACAATTAATGGCAGCTGGCTTCATGGAAGGAACCTCTGCAAAGACTTCATTTGGCAATTAGTTTAAATAAGGAAAGGTACTTGTCCAAAACTAAGCGCATAAATGATTAAAAGTAATCTCACATGAGATCTATGTATATTTTATCCCTCTAACCAGGCAGAAATCTGCACAGTCCACATATAGCATGATGAAAAGTACATACAAGTTCACAGTCTGAGCACAAAGTTTAATTTTTAAAAATTATTTTAAATTTCATGAAAGAATAAAGTTTTTCTACTTTTTCTATCAGAGTTATTTTGACTACAAGTCCATTAGTCAATAGTGTGACCTGTGGGAAAAAGAACACCTCATTTGAGAAACAAATTAATAGTGGGAAAATATACACTCTTCAGAGAGACAATCTAGGAACAATCTTTTAATTTATGAAAATCTGTAATTTTTGCATGTGTAAATGATGGATGAAAAGCTCTATATTTCACATGTCCCTGCATTATTAATGCAATATAGATCAGCAAGAGGGACAAACTGCTCTGCCCATGTTGTAGTCTCCTACTGCAATACAGCTCAGCAGCAGTCTGGTGTGCATTACCCATCACTGTCTACCCTGGAAAAGGAGTGGATGGAAGTAGGTATGGCCTGGGTCTGCAAATCAGCAGTAACACAGTGGGATTCATACTTATATTAAATTTTATCAAAAAAGAAACCAGAGAAAAGTTCAATAATTATGTAATTTTTTAATGTGTTGGCTGTCTCTCTCATTGTTGCTGATTGTATTTAAATGTAATTCATTTCCTTCTGTTCCTTTTACTTAGATTTAACTTGATAAGTGTGCCCATTCTCTAAGTCTACGGGTGCACTACCAACAAAGAAAATGACATCAGGTCTATAAATTAACAACATGAGGATGCAGTAAAGATCAATCCACTGACAGTCTGTCTCTACTTGTTTTGGCTGGAAGAGAGTTACATTTCTTTGTAGTATCTTGTATGGTGCTACATTTTGGATTTGTGATGAAAGCAGTGTTGATAAGATCGGGATGTTTTAGTTACTGCTGAGCAGTGCTTGTACAGCATCAGGGCCTTCTCTGCTTCTCACACTGCTCCACCAGCGAGAAAGCTGAGGGGCGCACAAGAAGTTGGGAGAGTAGACAGCTGAGAGAGCTGACCCCAACATCCCATGCCATACGACATCATGCTCAGCAATAAAAGGTGGAGGAAGAAGAAGGAAGAGGGGACATTCAGAGTCATGGTGTTTGTCTTCCCAAATAACTGTTACATGTGATGAAGCCCCGCTTTCACAGAATCACAGAATCACAGAATGGTAGGGGTTGGAAGGGACCTCTGGAGATCACCTAGTCCAACCCCCCTGCCAGAGCAGGGTCACCTACAGCAGATTGCACAGGAACGCATCCAGGTGGGTTTTGAATGTCTCCAGAAACGGAGACTCCACCACCTCTCTGGGCAGCCTCTTCCAGTGCTCTGCCACCCTCAAAGTAAAGAAGTTCCTCCTCATGTTTAGATGGAACTTCCTATGCTCAAGTTTGTGCCCATTACCTCTTGTCCTGCCCCCAGGCACCACTGAAAAGAGCCTGGCCCCATCCTCCTGACACCCACCCTTTAAGTATTTATAAGCGTTGATAAGATCCTTCCCCAGTCGTTTTTTTTTTCCAGACTGAAAAGACCCAAATCCCTCAGCCTTTCTTCATAAGAGAGGTGTTCCAGTCCCCTAATCGTCTTGGTGGCCCTTTGCTGTGCCCTGTCCAGTAGTTCCCTGTCCTTCTTGAACTGGGGAGCCCAGAAGTGGACATGGGTCTCCATTCCTGGAGATGGGTGAACAACTGCCTGCTAATGGGAAGCGGTGAATGAATTCCTTGTTTTGATTTGTTTATGTGTGTGGCTTTTGCCTTCCTTATTAAACTGTCTTTAGGTCAGCCTATGCATTTTCTCACTCGTACCCTTCTTACCCTCTCCCCCATCCCACAGGGGAGTGAGTGAGAGGCTCTGTGGTGCTTATCTGCCCACCAGGGTTAAAACACAACACTACCACACTAAACACTTTGTTAGGTATATTATTTTTATAGTTGCTTTATTGGCCACACATATCTAACAGTCCAATACCTGACCCTAGATGCTGGCTTGTGGGGACAGATTTATACCATTTTGTATTAGGGTCGAGCTGCATATGACCACAGGAAGCACTGGAATAAAATTTTTTACCTCATGGAGTATCAGTGTGGCTGGAAAGGTGAAAGGCGGATAGAAAGTAAAATTGTGAGAAAGAGATGGCCTAAATCCTCTACTGTGTGCAGACAAGTGCTTATGAGAAATCTGCTGCATGGAAAATACACTACAGAGGCTTTACTTCTATGTATGGTTTTTGGGAACAAGACAGGATTATGTCAGCAATTAACTCTGTGGATGAAAACAAGAAACAACACGAACCAAACAAAATGTTTAAAATTTCTTATTCGCTTACAATCATTGGTGATTGACTAGGTTATAAATTCAGAATAGTGCTTGTCTGCTTTCTATAGTTCCTTAACAGTCAATTACTGTGCCTCAGAGCATGTGAGAGTTTAAAACAATCCATCTAGGCAATGGTTAAGCCAGCTACTAAACCAGCCTGAATCCAACACTTGAATAGCTTTCCTTCTGGTCGTAAATGTCACATTCAACTTAATGAGAAACTCAGCAAGCCAGAGGCAGCCTTTTTTCTCTACACAACTTCTGCCCCAAAAAACATAACGAGGAGGTGGGTTTTCAGCTTTGCAACAAAGGATGCGTGTGATTATTGGCATGGTGTAATGGTACAGGAGCAGCTCAAGGAGAATGTAGGTATAAACAGTGTCAGAAAGGTAAGAAAAGCAGAATCCTTAAGCCATGTATAAAGGATCTCAAAGCATCAAAATTTATATCTCTTAGCATGACTTTGGATCTAAAGATAGAAGAACAACATGGTCATTTATCCTATGATTGACCTTTCATTGTCAAAAGACTGAAGACAAAACACCAGTTTGTGGTGAATTGTCTGTCAGTCAGGTTAGCTCTAGATATAACAAAGAAAGTAGGGACAACAGATCCTTGTTGTTACCAGTAGGACAGAAGAAGCTTCATTAGTTTATTTCATACCTCTGCTATTCGTCTACCAACACAACTCCCTGTTAGAAAAATATTACATTGTTTGTTGTTCTTATAGGGAATGCTTGTGAGTGTTTGTGTAACATCTGTTTCACTGACATTTCCTGTTTTCTGAGTTTTACCTGACTGGAAGACCTGAAGAAAAATTCAATGTACCCAACAGTATAATTGTTTTATAGCTTTCTTAGTGTCAAAATATACGAACAGAAAAAGCCAATCTTGTGAAACTTAAAAAAAAAAAAAATTAAAAAAAAAATCCATGGGCTTTTAAAATACTGAGTTGTAAGAAAGCGTGGAAACCCAAATCACAAATAAATGAAGTAAGTAAATTAAGATAATGGGTAAAATGTTTTTTGTAATACAAACATAATTCTACTTACAATTGAAACGTAATGTTATGTTAAAGATATCTGTGTAAGAAGTATAGCCAAATATATGTTTCTGATACCTGATGGGATATCTGTGTATGTTCAGAATTGTGGATGACTGTGCAAGAGTTTATTTTGAAAATATTTAAATCATGAAGTGCCTTTATTTGTCCCCTTCCATTGACAAAGACTATAGGATGAATCAGCAGATTGTCTTTAGTGTAACAGCTGTACTTTCACTAAAAAGCTGATGAGGTAAGAAGTTCAGTGTGAACCCGCAGAAGCCATTGCCCCTACCTGCGTGCAAGCATAGCGTTTAAAGAATGGAATTTCCCAGGAAAATGGGCGGCAGGTGACAGAAGAAGAGAATATGGGCTAACCTTACTGAGCCATATGGGACACCTGGGCCAGCAACATGAGGTCTCAAGGAGCAAAAAAAGTCATATTGTAGGACCAATATCCTAAGTGAGTAAACTGACAGAAGAAGGCGGAACACTCTATGAAACACACATTGAAAAGGAACACAGAGAGCACACATGAGAAGGAGCCTGGACAACTGTGTGTGACTAAAGAATAATTCAGAACAGTGAAGAAACTGAATGTCAGAAATAAGTATATGAGGTATTTTCTATGTCTTTTTTTGTGTGTGCTCGTGTTTTACTAAAAGGAGTGAGTCCAACTAAAGCAAATGGGAAGAGAAAGAAGAAAAGAGAAGGAAAAAATAGCTAGCTAATTAAATATATGACTGACAAAGCAAAAAAGCATGTGATGGCGAGATTTTAAGTTGTAATTTGGAAATAATTTAATATCCTGTTATTGCTCTGAATTCATGAGACATTTATTTAGCAAAAGAATAATATGAGTTGTCTTTATGACTTTAATGTCTTTTACAACACCTTCTCATGTATTCTTGCCTTCCTTCTTGGTTACCTAAATAATATTCTGAAGCCTGCATTACAAACACACTGCAATTTTCTGAGAAATCAAATGGATCTGTGATGAAAGTAGGAAACAGCATCAATCAAGGTAATTACCATAGACTCAAATATAAACTTGCTTTTTAGATACTGTATTTCATTCTGATTTGGCAAGACATTTTACCATGCTTAACTTTAGGCAAATTGTTTATTCCTAGCAAATCAGCAGTACCCATCTCCTGCCTCAAGTCAAAACATGTACTCATGTACGTTTGCTGACTTGTGGTCTAAATTTTTCAGGGATGTTAATGAGTATCAACTCATATTTATTTCCACCCTGAAGACCTCCTTCATTATGAATCAAGAAGGCTAATTTTCAGGATCTGAGAAGTTATTCTGGATGTTGTTTTTACCCCCACATTCTCTTCTGAGTTTTTGTTGTTGTTTTGTTGTTTTTTAGCAGCATCCTTTTATCTCAGAAAGCTAAATGCTTTTAGTTTGCAAGAAAACATAGCTATTTCATCTCTCAAGATCTGCATTCCAAACACACCATCACCTCAGAACCTGTTGAAATCACTGAAGAGGGGAAAAAACAAACAGCTCCAGAATCAAATAGCATCTTTCCACTGTGACTGATCAGAGTTTTTGAGTGATTGAACTGTAAAAGCACTGTTCTACCCATGCTGTCAAAGAAAATGTAACAAATGAAGGCATTCAATTTAGTTTTTCTTCTAATTAAGGTAATAGCAATACTTCTTTACTCTGCAGGTCCCTTGTTGCTTCTTTACTTGGTAAAAATAGACTAGTTGCTTATTTTGATTTCCACAGTGGTCTTGTCGTTTGTTTCCTATGCAAGAACTTGTAAATTCCTATGTTTTTTATTGCTGTTGATCAATGTACAAAAGCTGTCTGTCTAGTGCCTGTAAGAAGAAAACTGAGAGTTTGTTTTCCTTTTGCTTTTGAGTAATTGGAAGTGTCAGCCTATAAAAAAAGGTCAGATGGTTTGGAAGTTGAAAAGGAAGGAGGTAAATACAGAAAAAGGTGGAGGATGCTCATTCCTAGTGCCCAGTACTATGGCGGTAATTACATGAGTCCACAGGAGACCAAGATGATAAAAGTAAATGCCTGCCAGAAACTTTAGGTTTCTTGGATTTAGGATGAAAAACGGCCTTAAGGGAGTATGTGAAATTCTTTAAAGGCTGTCACAGCCCTGAATATGAAATACTTCCTGCTGCACATGTTTCTTTCAGAAGCACTGAGTTAAAGTTGTCAAGAGACAACAAAAAAGGGTTAGTGTGTGAAGCAACTGTAAAATCCTCAGAAATAATTTAGCCTAGAGTTTTTTCAAGATAGTTCTCTGGTGACATTTCTGATGTATTGTACTACTACAACATGAAGTTAGTTTAGCGCAGAACCAAGACTAACCTGTATTTCACTAATCTTTCACTGACCTATGTACCAGATAAGCAGTAGTTACAGTAACAGTCAATGAAAAATTTCCTGGTTTTCTTACTGTGCAGATATTTATCTCAGAAATGCCTCAGATTAATTCTGATGTTGAGTGGTAGTTCATCCAGAGTGTTTTGTTTTTTAACACCTTTCCCCATAACCGTGAAAAAATAATGTGAAAAAAAAATAAAGGGAGCTTTTGTGAATAAAATTAAATGAGATTTATTTTTGTCAGCCATGTACTTGATGAATATTCCCAATTAATCTCATACAGTAGAAAATGGAAAGAGCATCTACATGTGCAGTTTTAAAATAACTTAGTTTTCCTGTTAATGAAAATAGTTCTTTCCATTATTTTTGAAATATATTAGTTATTATTTGTGAAATAGAATACATTTATTTTTGAGTGAATATATTAAATCAAATTAATTTGGTGATGAGTAATTATATGATGATGTATAGAGGATGGGAAAATTAGAAAAGATGTAAGGATAAGGGTTACTCTTCAGGGTAAAGGTAGGGAGATACACGAGACATTAAATAATGGCTATCAGGTCAAGTCCTGTCTTATTTACATTAAATCTTACTGAACACAATGTCATATTGGCACTACAGTTCAGTGATGTCAATCAATCAGTGTTTACAGTGTGGAACTAGGGAGTATTTCCCAATTTCTGTGTCAGATGTGCATTTTGGACATATCCTGAGGCTTTACCAGAAAGTAGTCTGTGTGTGTAATTTTCCTCCTTTCCTCTGACTTTCAAATGTTGTGAAACCAATGGAACCTATGGAAATCCTGGATGCGTGTGCTGGAAGGAAGCATAGTATATTAGCAAAGAATCAAGACAATGGAGAACACTGTTACTGCTTATATGTCAGGTTAGAACTGCAGATGCCCCCAAGACCTTTGATAAATAACTAACAGAAAACACTGGCCAACGCTTTCAGGACCCTAGGATGAATCCCATTGGTCTCCATAGACATATGTGCATTCAGTTGCAGCAGCAAAGCCCATACATGTTCAAAGTCAACTGGGAGCTTATCACCCCCAGTTGCAGTTCTCCAACCCACGGCTCTGGGGGTCCCACGGCCCATCATTACTGTTAAAGACAGAGGCAAAGACAGCATAAAATGTCTCTCCTTTATCTTCATCCCTATTTGTGACCAACCTCAGCAAGTAACAGACCAATGTTTTCCTTAGTCTTCCTTTTGCTGTTAACAGTCTTGAAAAAGTCTATTTTTTTAGCCACCAGAGTACTGGGCGGCTTGAACTCCAATTGAGCTTTGGCCATATGAATTTTGTCCCTACAGTGGTGACTAGCATCTCTGTAGTCCTCCTGTGTAGCCTGATCTTGCTTCCAAAGTCCATACGCTTTCTTTTTGCTCCTAAGTTCCAGAAGGAGATCCCAGTTCAGCCAAGCTGGCCTTCTGCCCCACTTGCTTGACCTCTGACACCTTGGAATTGCCTGCTCATGTGCTCTTAAAAGACGGCTCTTAAAAAGTGACCAGCTGTTATGGACACCAATACCCTCAAAAGCAAATTCCCAAGGGACCATACTTATTAGTTCCTTGAGCAGATGAAAGTCTGCTCTTCCAAAATCCAGGGTAGTAGGACTGCTGACAGTTTTTCTCATATTGCCAAAGACTTTGAACTGAACCATTTCATGATCACTGTGGCCAAGACAGACGCTAATCACCACATCACCCATGAGACCATCCCTATTTACAGACAACAGATCTAGGAGGCCACCTTTCCTACTCAGCTCCCTTAGTACCTGTATTAAAAAGTTACCTTCAATGTGCTTCAGGAATTTTCTGGACCTGTTTGTGCCTGCTGTATGATAGTCCCAGTCGACATCTGGGGAGTTGAAGTTGCCTATAAGGACAAGGACAACTCATCTAGAGATTTCCCTTAAATTCCTTACAGACTAATACATCAATGTCACCATCCTGGTTGGGTGATCTGTAATAGGCTGCAGCAATACTATTCACTTTATGAGCTTTTCCCCTAATCCTTACCCAGAGGCTCTGAACCATGTCATCTCCAGCTACAGGCACTGTACAGTACAACCCTTCCTTTACACACAGTGCTACCCCTCTGCCTCACCTGCCCTGCCTGTCTCTCCTGAAGAGCCAATAACCACCCATAGCATTCATATCACAATAGCATGACTAATCATAGCATTCCAGTCAGAAGAGTCTTCCCACCAAGTCTCACTTATGTCTAAGCAGTTCTTTTACCTGGGTGTACCTTCAACAGGCATTCTCACTACTGCCCTCAGACACCTTGGGCACACCTTGCTGCCAGAGACCTGGAAGGCTGCATGTTGCCTTGGGAGCTCTGTTTGGGTAGCTGCATCATTCCCAGTGGGTGCTAATACCACAGGGGATGCAGAGGACATAACTTTCTGCTGGGCTTGATCTCCTCGTAGGGGAATTATGACTGATATGTGGTCCTAGAGGCATGCGGTCTGGCTAGTGATGCCACAGTCCCACAGCATCCTGCTGTCCTCCTGCAGCTGATCATCTTTGCTGCATCTTCCCCACATAGAGCCCAAGGTGTCAGGCCCAGAAACCCCTTTAGACTCACACCCAGGTACCTCACAAACCTTGCACTCCTCTCAGCACCAGCAACTACTGCTGCTGCTGCTAGTGTTGATCTCACACAGCTTACAGGTAAAAGGAGGCACCAAAAAAATGCAAAGGATGAGAAAATTATAAAATGGCTTCTATTTGAAGAGAGATTAAATGATTGCTTTTTAGCTATAAGATTTTGCAATGCAAATCAGCGTTAAAGGAGTTAAGGAACAACAGTGTCACAAATTTTCCGATTTAATAACACTGAAATACCTCTTAAAAGACATCAGTAAGAATTAATTACTCCTCATTGCCTTAGAAATATATTTTCAGTATACTTAGTAAACATTAGACATTCGTAAAAGGAATGGAGCCTACTGAGCAGCTAGCCATACCTCTTGTATCGTCATTAGTTTGGTTTTATTCAAAAATGCACATTAAAAGGCATTCTAACTTTGTCCTGATTTTGAATTTAAATGTTTCCAAACCAAACTGCAAGGAAATAATTGCACCAATGTCCTTTTATTTGTTTTTTTTTTTTTTTTAATGAGATATTTTTAAGACAAATAAATACTTTATTGCTAGTATTGAAACAGACAGAGCTTGCCTAAGAGTTTGATTACTTGTACTGATTAGCACTACAGTTGATTTACTGGCCAAAGCCTGCTTGAGAGAATGTTTTTTTCCAGAACAAATAAGGTCAAGATTTTTGAAAAATACTTGCCAAAATGTGTGCCAAAGTGTGGAGATCAAAGAGAAGGTAGGTTAGCTTGTAACTGATCAAAACTAAATGTACTTTACAGTGATTGAAAAAACACGTTTGTTTCAGGTTGCTGTCTTTGGGGTTGGGTTTTTTTCTTGGGGGGGGAGGTGGAGGGGGGGGGTTTAGATCAGAGTGAAAATGTAACATTAAAATGTTAGCATTTAGCAGATTGCTGCTACTGGACTAACTCCCTTTCTCCCAAAGGAACACTTTTTAATTTTTTACATGCCCTGGTTTCAGCTGAGATAGAGTGAATTTTATTTCTACTGGTTTCTATGTTCTCAGATTTGGTATGAAAGAAATGTCAATAATGCATGCTGTTTTGATTATTACTAAGTGATGTTTATATTGGTCAAGGACTTTTTTCAGCTTCCCATAGAAGCTTGGAGAGAGCATAGACAGAACAACAGAATGGCCAATGGAATATTCTGTACCATAGACGTCATGCTTGGTATATAAATGAGGGTTGGCTAGGGGATGGGGGAATCCACCATCTCTGCTCAGGTCAGGCTGTGAAACCAATTCACTGGGCGATGAGAGTGACTTGTGTCTTGTATATTCTATCATCATCATCGTCATCATCATCATCATCATCATCATCCTTTTGCATTATTGTTCTATTAAACCCTCTTTATCTCAACCCACATGTGGTTTTTTTTCTTTTCACCTCCTTTTCTCCCTCTTCTCCCTACCCTTCTCAGGGGAGAAGTGGGGTCCTACTTGCTGGCTGGGGTTAAACAACACCACCCCACAAACTCTCAAGGACAAGAGATCAATCAATCCATCAATCAATTGGTTGATTCATGGTTTCAGTTTTCCTTTGTTCAAAATAATAATAGACACAATTATCATTTGTCTCTCTAGTTCTAACAGATGCAAATTTCATAGTGTACTTCGTCTACAGTAAACCACTCTTTTGTATTACTGTAATTACAAACTACATGCTGGAACTATACACGGCAGCTTTCAAACACATATGCACTGAATAGCATGGTGTGGGTGGAAGACTACAGGCCAGCTTACTGTGAATAAATACTTTTAAAAAGATTAACGTGTTTGAACACCATGGCTTTCTCTGCAGTAAGTGAGATCTTACTGAACAATGCAACGTGACTCTCTTAAGGAAATATTTGCTTATTAAGTAAATCACTAAATAAAAAACAGTCCTTCCTGTATAGCAAGATGAGTTAGATAAAATAAAGGTATGGGATTTTCTGTAACTAAGCAAACCGTCATATAAATTAGTATTATTTTTTACTTTTCTGCTTTAAGTATAAGGCAATATTCACTATGAGGTAATTATTTTCTCCTGCGTGACACATGTTTGGTCTTTTTTATTTGGTAATTGGTCTTTTTTATACATATATATATGAGATAGATTGCAAATTATTTTCATTGAGTACTTTTTTGCTTAAGGAAAACAAGATTTACTTTAATATATATGCTAGCTATCCCTGGTTTCTGTGGGGTAGAGACCACTATGTTTCCTGGCTTGATTCTGCATCCACTACGGTGGGATCAGGATGCTGACTGCTTGGTTGGGAGCGCCCAATTTCTCCAAGTCAGACTGCCAACTAATCTGAAAAGCTTTGTAAGATACTACAAGGAAATATCTTGCAGGTGACTCGTCTGCCTGTCAGCAGCTGTGTGACACTGCTGGAAGGGCACTAGAGAGGCATGGTGAAAATCATGCACATAATTGAGATTACTTCAGCAGAGATTAAAAACAAAACAAGGACCTCAAAATAAAACATGCATGAATTCCTCTCCTCAAGGAAATTTCTAGTCCTGGAACAGCTGAATCCTGGTTGCACATGCACACTAACCTCTAGGATTTAAGGAGCAGCAGGCCACCATCACAAAAACTATGTTTTCAAGATATCTCCTTCTCAGCCTGTCCTTTACAGAGATCTCAAATGAAAAGTGTTCACCCCACTCCAGGAGCAGAGGCCTCTGATGTCTCTAAATCGTAAGTGCACAAATCAAGGTACAAACAATATTACATCACCTTGAACACAAACACGGGAATACTAAAACAGTGAACTAATGTTATTTGTATCACTGTGATAGCACAGCCAAACACAACACATAATGATTTTACACAAGTGTGTGAGCAATATGACCACCTAAGCACAAGCAAGTGACAGGACCGCAAGATAAAGAACAAGGGAAATACAAGGGACTGCAAATAGCTTGGACATCCTGCCAGACACACAAGGAGGCTGAGGAGCAGGACCAAGAGCAATAAAAACAGCGGTAGGAACAACGGAGATATCCCTTTTAAAAGGAAGAGGCAGCATGAAACACTGACAATGATGAAAGAAAGTTGTAGAAGAAGACAGTCCACTTCTCATTTCTCTTATCAAGGAGCTCTGAAGCCTGATCAGCTTGATCATGGAGACTAAGGATTATCAAATGTCATAGCCTTCTGAACTAATTACACAGCATCAGCTCTGAATAGTCACAACTGATTTAGGGTGTGGTTGCTAAAGACTGACAGGTTTTTGTATGTAGTGCATATATATGGATAATGGTTAATAATGTGTGAGACCTATTTGCTAGGATGAAATGGGCTAACAAATCAGTTTAGTCAAGCCTTGCTGTAAATTCTGAAAGAGGTCTGCTCTATCAGGTTTACAAACACTCCCATAGCAGCAGTGTAATTCAGTAATATACAGATAGATACTCGTGTGCACGCACACAGACACACACAGTTGCAGCAGTCCTGTTCTTTTGAGCTGTTTCAGATAAGGCTGTTGTAAAATACAGTCAAAAAGCACCTGAAGTCAATTTTTGCTCCACCTTGAACCTTTCAGAGACTTGACTTCTCTATAACATTTTGATTTAGAGATGAAAAAGAAAAGCGAATTTCTTCTGATAATAGTTCTAAGCCAAATTTAATTAGCAACATTTTCATTTGGGGACCAATCACTGCCAACCTACAGAATAATGTATTCTTCCTCTGCTCTTTTAGAAGTTTATGTCAGTAAATCCACGGATTTTTTGATTTGGTTCTAATCATAAATTCAGAAATACAACTACAGGAAAGAGCACTGCACCCTTAGTTGACACTGGTGGATCAAATATGGAACAGGGGACATGCTGTTAAGATATCTATGTATTACTTCTACCGAAACTCCATGAAAGAACGAATATTTTGCTTTGTATGTAAAACATACAAAGCTAGTTAGCAGCTCTTATTAAAAAAATAAACTTTTAAAAAATAATAGATATCATAGCTAAATTTCCATTGCTGTAGAGGTAAATTATACTAGAACTACACTATGAAGAATCAATCCCATTTAAAATACTTTAAAGATTTCGCATCATGCTTCCCACTCTCAGTTCCCTAACAGATGACTGATACTAGAGTAAAATATTGAATATAAATTACCTTCATGGCACCGTGCCTTTCTAAAAGACAAATTAGTGCAGCTCCTAACTTTGTAAAAAGGTCTCTTTGGACAAGAAGACTTGTTGTCTAGCAAATTTATCATGCATCAGATGCTTTCTTGCTGCAAACGTCTGCAGAAAAAGCATACCAAAAGACAATTCTTTTTCTCACTTCCAAATACAGGAAAAACTAGTCAGTTGAGGATATTAGAAACAACTAGAACAGACAATGCCTGGAAAACTGTGATTTCATTTCCCCCAAGCTTAGATATAGCTTTTCAAAATGATGGCTTATATAATAACTGGAAGAAAAATAAAAAAGTTTTGCATGTTTCATACCGAACAATGCTTTTAATGGACTTCCCTCCACAATAGAAAGTAGGATTTTTTTACTGTATTGTCTTGCAACTTGCCTTCTGTTAACTTCCTTATACAGATACAGTCTTCTTACTACTTAGTAGACTTATTTACAGTATGAAACAAAACCTTGCAGCCTATTAACTTTAACAAGGTGCTAAACCTGGTCTTAAGCTATAGGCATCCATCATCACAAAAAGGTTTAACTGGATCTGTTTTACAAATCAGAAATCCTTATTTAGTTTATCAGAAAGATTCAGATGGCCTACTACAAATATCATAGCAGGCTGAAAGACCTCACTGAAAGTGGTTTTGTTACGGCCACAAAATCTGTCTTCTAAACTTTAGAGTTGACATAACAAAATGCCAGTTGAAAGAATCCTCTAAAATTTAGTTCTGCCATTTTAATGATTCTTCTTGGGAAGCAGCTGCAGATGTAAAGTGCTGAACTGCTATATCTGTAACCTGGGTCAGCCAACTGAGATAAAACAATTTCCCACAGCAAGCATTAACTTCAGAACCACCACGTCTCCATTTCAGTCCCTCTAAAACTATTCTCTAGGAACCTGATGGATTAGTAATACATCTTATCTTTATTCTAGGCAGCAGAATTTGCACTGCAATCACTTTGTGTAAAAGCTCCTCCAGCAATCAGGTATGATGCAGCCATTAATTTGTTGCTTGTGAAATGAAAAGAATAACACAAAACCCTTTCTCACTCCCCCACAAACTACCCTTTCTAAAATATTTTTTCCTACTAAAAGCAAAATAATTTCTAAACCTTTGAGGTTTAAAAATCCATTAGAACATATTTTTAGCCACCCCCTCTTCCCATCTAAACTAATCTCTTCGGAAAGCTACACCACTAAATTATAACTAGTGTTGTGTGAGACGTGTGAGGGATTCAGTGAGCGTCACTAGGCTGCTGTGGGTGCACCCTGTGAAGTTGTCTCACCACCACTCTGTGACTACAGATCATAGTGAATCATTGTGGTCTCAGTGAATTGGTGCGTATTCTCCAAAGACCTGCTCTCCCCTTCCTCTTTTCTAAGGCATTTTCCTATTCTGGTGACTAGCCTCCTGACTTACAGGGCTGGTAGGAACTGCAGCATTTTACAGATCTTACCTTGCAGATTTACCTTCAAACATAATGCAAATGTAAGTCGTTTATGTATCACTGCATTTCCTTGTTCCTTCTTTCCTGTTTTGCCAGAAAGTAATACAAATATACTGTTGTCAATTTCTGGAAACAAGAAAATCCTGATATAGAATATGATACTAAAGCAGAGAAAACAATTCTTCATTGCAAAAATACACAGGATTTAATTTTGTTTTGAAATTAGCTTTTTCTTCCTTGAATATACCAACACTACAGAAGTGCAAAGAGAAAAACTGTGGTTCTATGTAGTTTGAGGGGGCTGGGGGGAAGTTTTTGGCAGAGGAGTGTGTGCTTGGGTTTTTTTGAGAAAATGGGAAGTTTTGAGCCGTATTATAGTGTAAAAAATGATACTTCAGTTGCACAATAACATCGCCCATTCATACAGCAGAGCACAGCTTGCAACCTGTAATCATCAGTTCTCAGCTGGAACACCAGTTTGTCAAATATTTTTCTTTGTTGTTGTTTTCTTCTTTTGTGCTGTTGTGTGTTGTTGGGAAAAGACTTCCAGAGTAATTATTCATCACAACACTTTCATTAGATACACAATTCACCACTCAGGCTACTGGCAGACTTCCTGACCTCTGCTTGCTGAGCCCTGAGGCGGAGGAAGCATTTGACAGAATTTATTCTGACAATCTAGGAATATCAATACCCATTTTTGTACAAAAGGCATGTCAATTAACACAAATACTTATATTCAAAGATATATATGAGAAAGACAACCCCAACCTGAATCTGCAAGCCACACTCTATTCATTTTGAAGCTTCTAACGTAAATCACACCCTTCTAGATGGTACTTTCTCTCCTTAAGCTATACTGCTCCTGTGTGCCAATATACAGTGGACCTGGATCTTTTTTGTCTAAGGCAAGACACATAACTACAGCTAGCACATACAAAATAACCAACTAAGAGATCCTCTGGGTTTGTGTGCACTACTCCTTTTACTGCTGTTGCCTCTGTCATCACCTATTAGCATTTCTTTTCTTCATTATCTTTTCTTCATATTTCTGCTTCATCTTCAGTAACTGCAACATTTCAATTAGCAATTAGTAGATTTTTACTTACAATACAACATTACCCGTTTTACCCACTGAGAAATTTAAACTTGAACCAGTCAGTTAAGGAAAATCCTGTAAAGTGAGTGAAAGGCCATGCATAATATTGCTATTTCTCTTTTCTAGGTATTTTCTGTACTTACAATATGGGGAGTTCAATGGGTGGATAGATGCAGAAGAACAGTTAAAGGATGGCAGATCTTCCCTTCAGATTCCTTGCCTCTCCATATAGTCAGCCCTTCCCACATCATTTAGGGTCACCGTCTCTGCACTGAACAGCAGAGAAGAATGAATAGGTGTTACACCATAGCCATTGGCCACCAAGAAGGAAAAAAAGAGATAAGAAAAAAGAATCTGTTAATGTTATAACTCCCAACACTTCTCATATATTTTTATATTCCTTCTAAGCAGATACTTACACCAGTATCTTTACTCTCAGAGTAATTTTTCAATGACTGGCAAAGTCAATTCAATTGTATTATATTCAATCAAGGCAGCAAACTTCAGAATTTCACTTCTGCTATAAATGAAAATGTTATCCATTCTAGGAATGTCCACAGCCAATAATAATGAGCTGTAAGGAAACATTCATTATCTAAGAATAAAGAAATAAAGTAGTAAATGCCTCTGTACTGCATTTTTGTCACTCTTTGGATTTTTTTTCTTTCATTGGTGTTTATCTTTCCACCTGTGAGCAGGAAAGGCAAACTGTCATGAGTTTGGTCTTAACAAAATATGTATGTATAAACAAATGTTACATGCTAAAGAGAAGAATTAAATTGTTCCAACTGCAGACACAAATTAACCTCAAATATACTTCCCTTTTTGCATGAAGGTAATGATTACTGGGTCACTGATTATTCAATGCAGGAATGAAACAAAATGTAGATAAAGGAAAGCAGGGTGCTGGATCTGTTAACAGCTCTGTGAACTGTTGCTATCTGTGCCCACTGGGTCCCAAAGTCAACCCAATTTGCCAAATCCCAGAAGTTCTTTGGCCTCACCTCCAGCAGGAGAGGTGAGACATCCAAAGGGAAAGTGGTGAATGAATCTGTCTATATATGCCTTAAAAGGAGCATGCATCTATGGAGGTCCAATTTGTTCTCCAAAATTCAGACCTTTCTTACACTATTGCATGAGAGGTTTGTTTCTGTTTACCTTCTTGTAAAGTTTTAGGATTTGAAGAGAAAAATACAAACAGAGAGCTGAAGCATAATATTATGTAAGGTTTTAATAACATTTACTAATCTTGGGGTTTTTTCCCAAAGGAAGTTGAGAGAAACCAGATGGCTAGTAACACTACCATAAACAGACAGCAAGCTCTTGTACAGCAAATGAAACATCCTAAAAGTTAATGCCAAACTTTTATCCAGTGTTCTAATCTGTAATCTAATCTGTAATTTAATTTGTAGGCAGGCATTATAAATGTATTTAAAATGACCCCTTTTAGCATACGTTGTCATTATTTTCATTCAGTCATTTATAGAGTTCTGTTGTCCTGAATAGAAAGGGAAAGTGACAAAGCACAGTTTTAAAGGCTGTCATTCCAGAAACTGAATGACAGCCAAATGTTGTCAGCAAGAATTAAAAAGTTTTTGAGTTCAGTTTTGCTGTTGTTACAGAATTTTGGCTTTCCACAGACAAGGTTGTTCAGCTCATCTCCTCCCCTGTTCTGACTCTTCAAATATTTTTGGATAAACATTAAAGTTCTCAGCATACATTTTATTCAGAGGGTATTTTAGAAATGTACTTTCCACTAACCTCCTCCAGTTCGAAATTAAAATTGCATAGCTTGCATACAAAATAAACTTCTCCTGCATTACTTTTCTTTATTATTTCTGTTGAAATTGAGGTAGGAATCCTTTTTCTTTATGTAAGTTTGACTTTTCAGTGAAGGTATTTGTGGTTTAGGAATGGGTAGATTATTGCACTGGCTTTATCTCCCTGTTTCAAGACATTTATTTCATGCCTCTAAACCAGACATAAATCATAAACCCTAGGATTAAAAAATGACAAAACCCAAACCAAATATGTTAAAAGGAAATGTGTCTTAAGTGAAGCAGAAAGTAAAACCCCTCTATTGACCTGGTCTAGGAAAGATATTACTTACTAAGGCTAAAAATAGTTTAAAAAACCCAAAACACTCAAATTCATGGTCCAGGAAAATTTGGTTTATTCAGGTTCTTGTAAAGTGTTTCTGGTAAAAAACTTTTCGCACAACTCTGTATGAGAGACCAGAATGAAGGATTTATAATTGCATATGAATGACAACACCTCATGTATACGTTAATCCATTCTATTTCTTCACCTTCAGTAAACTGAGCAACATCCCTTCTGACATTTCCTACTTCCTCTAATCTCAATAACCAGAAATGTGCATTGCCCATCATGGAAAAAACTCAAATACTCCTTCCCCCTCTTCGTTACATAGTGTGTTTCACTCTATATTTCCAGCAACTCTTTTTCTGGAACCATATTAGCATTCATTGAACTGCACATATCCTACTCCTTTTCTCTCCCCAGTCTGACATGAATGTAAGCTTTTTTGCAAATGCATTGACTCTGTGTCAATATAGTATTGACTATATATTCAATAAGCCATAGCTTGAACTAGCTATCAAAATTGCCCATTACTTTCTTGGCATTGCGGTAGAAGTGGATTTTGAGAAAAATTTGCAAAGGAAAAAAGTATCCTGGTAGAATTTCTACATAGCTCTTTTACAGTTCACTGAAACTGGTAAAATTATACATTATTCTGTCATGCATGGCAGTCAGGTATCTATGGTTATACAGCTGTCCTTCTGAAATGCAGGTTTGTGGGTAGTAAGGGAATTCTGCTCAGTTTAACCAAATAAATGACCTCTTTGATTTTAGTTACATAAAATTCCCTTTATTATAAAGAGATTAAAGAATTTTATTGGCAAAGGATTTCTTGTCTCGTTAGTAGTGATCACTATCTTCCACTGAAAAATACTGAGATTATATCTTATACCAAAATAGTTATAACTACATTCCATATTCAGAAATTGATTCAACTGTTCTTGAAATGGAACCACGACCATACAAATCTATTAAGTTTTTCAGCTAACCTGTACATGTTTCTAGTTTGCAATTAAGCCTCATGCCTTGGCTGCACCCAGAGGGTACAATCCCTTAAAGCTAAGTAAAATTGTCCAGGAGATTAAACCCATGCAAGGACAGTCAGGTACGTGTACACATGCACAAATGCACACCCATGCAACTTACTGTAGATGTTCCCCAGGCAACAGTTTATGTGAAACTAGAACAGCTGCAGAAAAGGTCACATAGGGCTTTCCTGTGCAATGCCAGTCCTGAGGTTTGGAGGCCATTAAATCGTGACTTCGAGCTGTCCTTAAACAAAAATCTAACAGAACTGATGGGGAAAGGAGAAAAAAGTTAAAAAGAAGAGCGGGCAAGATTGTCCCACAGCTATTTCTGCTCTGCCATTGAAAAACTGGTAACATATCTCAATATTTTTAAACATTTCTCTCCAGTTCTTTCACATTAATCCCATAATTTACCTTACATGTTTTAAATCCCCTTTTCCTCATGGACTTAGCTTCCCTCAACCCTTCTTTTCATTGTCCTCACTCCTGTCACTTTTACAGCTATTTAGTTTCTCTCCTCCTAACTAAATTCCACTTTCTATCTAAGGCAGGGGGTGGAAAGTGTGGGAAAGGAAAAATTTGTTGTGTTTATACAATACTTGGAGCTACAGCAATATATACTATAAGTGTTTGCTATACATGCTCTATCTTCTCTGTTACATTATAAGATCTTTAAGACATTGTTTCTGATTAAATGTTTCAAACACCTTTTGCAATAATTAGTTTAATGCAAAACTTTTTAGTTAGTTTGTTCTTCCACAAAACAATGTTCTGCCAAATTGCAGGCATTATTTTAACCCTTTCTGAGGATAAGACCAGTGAGAGAGGCAGGGATTTGTTCCTTAAAAAATAAATTGTAGTGATATTCTGTCTGAGAAGTTTTAAATATTCTTTTTGGAGCTCTAAAATTACTTAGCAAGATATGGAGTTTGACTATTTTTTATTTATTGAAATACCTTTTACTGTATATGTGTAATCTTAACATTCTTCCAAGTTATTGGCTTCTTGTTTGTCTAATTAATCAGAAAATACAATTTCTGATGATTTTGTGTACTGTGGGAATGGTCTTCCTCTCATAGCTTCTGCAGATGGCAAGACTATGCTCATAAGATCACCTCAAAGCAATTCAGACCTGCAAAAGACCAAGCAAAGCTACAGCGTTGGCTCCATTTTGACCTGGAATAAGTTCAGTCCCACACTGGAAACATGAGTAGGAATCCTGTCTCCCAGTCACTCTTCTGCCTGACATATTCTTTGTATGCAGAGCAGTCAGGAGGCATGTTAGTGAGAGAAAAGATCACAGAAAGTATCTTTTAATATCAGAAGAGGCAAGGGGAACCTAACTGCAGAAATATAAAAAAGGTTCAAACTAGCAGGGCTAAAAGATGGGGTTAGGTCATGATTGTGTAACTGAGTGTGGAAGCAGCAGATACATAGTTTTCTAGAACATAGAATGAGGATGAGGTGTTGCAAGCAAGCACAGGAATTAAATGTCTAGACAAGCAAACTGTAAGAAATACCCGGAGTAATAAAAACAGTAAATAGGTTAATAAGCGAAAATGGACGCCAGGATCCTGGGATAAGAAAGGGTACAAAAAGTCAGTAGTATTTGAGTACTGTGGGTTGCAGTATGGAAACTTGAAAAGGAGATTAAGCAAGAAAAATAAGCACTGCTTTGCAAAGCAGAAAAGAAACAGTGCACAATTAAGAGAAGACTGGGAAAAGCACAGGTTGGAGATGAGAACTGAGGGACTAGAGCAAAATGAGCAGAAGATATTGTACCCAGTATCTTACATTACCCATGAGAAACAAACAGGAAGAATCTGGATTCCCGCTTACTATTGAGACTACTCACTACTGAGACTGATTTCCTAGTCATGTGAGGTTTTTATATGGTTCTTGCTAGAAACATAACTAATGATGCTGGAATTAAATGACCGTTCACCTGCATTGGATTTTGTCAGTCTTATAGTTCATTACTAGCTTAGTGCAGGCATTAAACATGTCTGATGATACTGTGCTGCAGTTAAATTCTTTGATCATACCTAGCACTACTTTTTCACGGTATGAGAAAAGCTGCATTTCATTAAAGCCCACATTGTTCTTTGAGACAGAAGGGCTGGCTTTAAACAGGAAAAAGAAAATATAACTGCGGAGAGGTTAAAGTCAACATTTGCCAGTGTCCAGTGTTTTTGGAAAAAATCCTATGTCACTAAAATGTCTGATATTTACAATATAATCTTGAACTGTTACTAAGTTATTTACATACTTGTATTAAATTTTTGACCTGGAACCTCTTTTTAGTGAAGAAAGTTGCTCAAGACTATGTCATGCTTCAGAGGCAAAGCTTGGAATGATGCATAAAGGTTTTCAACCCCATTCATATGGCATGTCTAAGCAACGGAATTCTATTTTTGAATAAGGAAAAAAACCCAGCTATCTAGTTCTTTTCTACAAAGACATTTCCACAAAGTACTTGCTTTTGTACTTCTCTGTTCCCTTAACAGCTCGAGGATAATTTCTGATCTATGCAATAAGACAAGACACTTTGCACAATCGGACATGGAATTAGATTTCGCCTTTCAAAATGCGTGTTTCTACTGAAAGAATGTATTACTTTTTTCTCTTTTCTGAGCATAGTGCAGTCTTTCTAGAACTCCTACAGCAAGCTGCTAATGATGTATAAAACTGTATGTGTATCCTTTCCTTGTACCATGCCTCAGAATATACAACACTAATGATTGCTGATTCATGTAATCTTCAGCTCTATGACAGCCTAAAAGGCTTGTGAATATAAGAAGCATATGAAACAATCTTCAAACCCTTTTCGTTTGCATTTTTTCTAACCAATCCATCTCTCTTGATAAAAGCAGGGGTTTGGGGGGGGGAAGGGGGGAGGCGGGAGGGGGATGGTTAAGTTGAGAATTCAGCTGCTGTTAAGCTCTGCTCAGGCAAAAGCAAAAGATCTCCCTTACAGTGTTGCAGTACGTATGCATGCCTTTATTTGAACAGCAAGAAAGTAGAAAACCAATAACTTTTTCTGGGCATCCAATGTTATATCTGGGCATATTTAGGGCTGTATATTCTTATCAAGGAATCAAGGAATTCCATTCCTATAGCAGCTGTTAGTATGAATGTGTCTTTCAACTTTTAAGTTGTCACTTAAAAATACACGTATCTTAATGGACACTGTTGGGAAATGTATCAACATTTGAGCTACAAGCTTGCCTTTTATCATGGAAAGATTTTGGCTGCATGGATAGGAAGCACTTTGTCCTCATGTAGCGCATTATAGTTTTTATCTTTTGCAATAGGTCTTGAAGTTTTCATAGAGTGTTAGAAAATGGGGGTTTTTGCGTGTGTGACTGGTAGTGAGCCAAAGTTTGGTGAAACTTTCTGGACTAAACATCTAATTACACGTCATTAAGAAAGCCCAGGACCCAGTCTTGAGTTCATTACTCTTCTCATTTAGCCTGGACAAGTGTGATAGAGAATCTCATCAATGCTTATAAATATCTAAAGGGTGGGTGTCAGGAGGATGGGGCCAGGCTCTTCTCAGTGGTGCCAAGTGACAGGAAAAGGGACAATGGGCACAAACTGGAACACAGGAAATTCCATCTCAACATGAGGAATAACTTTACTTTGAGGGTGGCAGAGCACTGGAAGAGGCTGCCCAGAGAGGTTGTGAAAAATCCTTCTCCGGAGATATTCAAAACCCACCTGGATGCGTTCCTGTGCAACCTGCTCTGGGTGACCCTGCTCTGGCAGGGGGGTTGGACTAGATGATCTGCAGAGGTCCCTTCCAACCCTACCATTCTGTGATTCTGTGACTGTGTGATCTCAGAAATCCAATTTCTTCTGGTTGTAAATACACATTTTATCTTCATATTCTAATATTCTACATGCAAGTCAAACATACTTGCTGACCCACCTATGCAGAGTCTGAGTTATGTTTCTTTCTACAGACTCCTTAATTTATGGGCCTATATTCTATTTGCTTGTGTTCAAGTACCTCAAGACAGAATTGTTAGGGCTTGCATTTTGAACCTGAGACTTGCAGAGCTGCTTAAGACAAGAGGAACAGATATAGGATTAGACTGATAGGAGGGAAAAAAACCCAACAAAACTCAAACGAAACCAACCAACCAACCAAAAAACCTAATGATCAAAAAACACAGAGTAAAAAACCCTAGATTTTTTTTTATATATGCAGTCTCTCTATAGGAGACAAAACATCTCTGAGAAAGAATTCTGATTTTTTTCTTGTAGGAAATTGTGATAAAGGGATAAAATGATTCTAATTTAGAATTTCAGGAACAGACAGATTGATCTATAAACACAACAAATGCTTATCTTGTACTAGGTGTGTATTCTGCATCCTTTTAACAACCCCAACCCTTCAATCCCAGCTTCCTGAGACGCTTTGAAATAAGCAGAGAAGATGCTTTGGAAAAAGAGACAGTTTCATAGAGATAAAATTAAATGCTCTGAATTTATAGGAGGTAGAAAAACATGCACTGGCAAATGTCTTTGGTGATAGTTCAGGCATATCCATAACTCTCAAGCCTGCCCAATAGACAGGATGGCACTGCCCAAATGTAGATGCTTCTTGGTTTGCAGTGGCTGCTCTGCCCCATGTGATTTTTACTTTATTTTGTAGTAGTTCAAAAAATGTGAGGGAGACATAAAAAAATACTAAATTCTCCTGACATTCCTGATTACTCCACCTTGACCATTGGTCTGCCTCTGGTCTGTCAAGACATACCAAATGTCAGTTTGTTCAATGGAAAAAGCCAGTTTTACCCACTTACAAGGAATTGCTTTTGAACATGAGGGAAGAATAGGGAATGTATATGAATTAAATTATCAGCAATTGAATTAATCATAACAGTGAAGGTTAAAAATGCTAAAAAATAATTATTTAAGTTTCCATTAACAATAAATGTTGGAAAAATAACATCTCTTTGCAAACATCTTTTTTGTCTCTTGACAAGCTAAAGGAAGGAAACAGATAAACAAAAGTAGAGGTAAAATGCATTCTAAACTAAGGAAATCTCTTCCTGAAAGAAATAACAAGTGTTTGAAAGGCAATGTATTTGGCCAGCTTCTGGATTTCTTCTGTACATCAATTAATTGGTAAACTTGTGCCAATAACGATCCCTTATTTCTAAAATACAGACTATTTTAGAATACTGTCAGGTTTCTCCTGCCACTTCCAACTATTCATTCAAGTAGAGACTCATTTTTTTCAACTTTTCAGCACTAAGGATAACTAACACAAATGGTCTAGAACTCCAGAACGGATCTGTAAATTATTCCTAACAGTATGGTATAAAAAATGACAAATCAAATTCTGTATCATTTACAAGATACATATTTATGGGTTTAGATTTTTACTGTAGTGGAAAGTCATATGAAATTTGCCCACTTGCAATAATTTAAAGACAAAATGTCAACTTGAATATCTTAATAGACCAATCTTTTTAGAATATCATTTTATGATAATTTACTGTCAAAAACCCAGTAAATCCTGATTTTTAAAATACTATATTCTTGCTGTGCAGAAAAAATGAATAGAGAATTATCTTCTCCTTATTTGTTATTTAGCAAATAAACCATGAAGTCACCAGCATTTTGGCAATTCCAGCTAGTACAGAACCCTGAAATGCATTTACTCAGGGATAAGGCTTACTGTAACTCCACTGAATTTCTCTTTTATTTGCCCTCTAGGTAGCAGGTATTAAAGTACAAGATTTGAGTTGTTATTACTGAATGCTGTGGTTCCACAATATATAAATAAATGAATAAATAATCTCCCGAAGTACTAGAATGAATATTACTGTCAACAAATATACCTCAAGCACATTGATCATTCCAATATGAGGATAAGCTAATCTGTGCAAGATTCCCTCCACCCTCCAGAAGCCAGGTAAAAATGGAACTATCCTCTGCAGGAAAAAAAAAAAAAGCATTACAAAAGACTCCATCACATTGTACCCTTAATCAAGTTACATTCCTTTGACCTTCTTTTGACTGCTGTACGTTTATAGCCACAAGCAAGACTCTAAACCAAAGCAAAACAAGCCTGCCCTTCTTCAGGGTGGTGATAAGGAGAAAAAAAAGCCCTACTTACGAAACGTGACAAGAGTGAGAGATGCTTGCACACCACAGCAATGAAGGTACTACACAAATAATTTCTGTCTTCAAATCTGGAATTTCTCTCATGAGAGATTTTCTGTCCATGCAGAGACTCATTTCATCAATGCTTCCGTGAAACCTCTGATATTGGTTTACATATTAACCACCTACAAAAAAAAAAAAAGGGAAGGAATATGGTCCATAGTCAAGGTACCAAGAAATTAAATAGAAAAAAAAATACAGAGGAAAAAAAGCACTTCACGTATTTCTCTAATTATAATTTTAAGTATCAATTCTAGAAATACAAGTTGCAAGAATTTCTTAGACAGAAATATGGTATTTGATGTGTTCTTTTAATCTTCAATTTAATATTAATGAGCATGGATTGTATAGAAATACTGACAAATTTAGAGTATCAGCTTTATTCAGTCTGTTAACTTTCTATATCCTCAATATGTGTCAGTCACTAGATCTATGGCCCTGACATTTTGTTCTGAAGGTATTTCTGCAGTAAGTGGCACACAGAGTATGATTTGTGTTATATAGCAGACAATGTATCTGTATGCACCTTCACGGTGTAATCCTCATATGCTGCATGCACAGTTCAGTGTAAGAATGCAAACAATTGGCTACACTTTTGTAATAGCCAATGAGAAACGGAAAAATAAAATAAAAAGCAACTACACTTAGGGTTGAATATTTTCCAACGAAACACTTATTGTTGAGGAACAGTCACTTGTCAGAGCCAAGCTGCTCTGTGGGAGGCGCACTGCCTGGCTTGTGGTGGAAACTCGCCCAGGTCCCAACCTGCCCGCCATGGGCTTTTGTGGATTTTCTAAAGGAAACAGGTCTATGGCGGTTACATAAACAGAGACCTACCCAGGGACAGATGCTGGAGGTTTCCAGCATACATTGCTATGGACAGCCCTCCTACACTGACTGCTTTGGAGTCAGAAACTTCCAGGGTGTTTCATGCCAGAAGGAGAAATTAGGGTGGCTGGCATCCCCAGGTGCTTTGGGGGAGAACTGCCAGTTTCAGCAGGTCTGACGAGCTGGGCAGAGGTGAGGTGGGGTGCGGCACTCCTGAGCCCTCAACACACAGCCTGCTGCCACCGGTGGGGCTGACACTCCACCAGCCTCTGTGAGCTCAAGGCTGGAGCTTTTCCCAACTCTAAATGGAGGGGAGGAAGAGAACAAAACTCCTCTGCTCCCTCTTCCTCTGAGGATATTCCATACGATTCTGAATTAAGATCGCAACAATTCTTTGAAGGATTTTTTCAATCTTAATTGAGTTTTTGGAGTCACCATTTTCTTCTATAATGCCTTTTTTTTTCTGCAGGATTTTCTTTTTTTTCTGCAGGATTTTCTTTTTTTTAAATAATAGGTTTGGATTCCAGTTTGAGGTTGGGTAGTTTTCTGGTAGGTATTGATTAACTCTCCCAGGAATGGACTGAAAATTCTGAGTTTTGACCAGCTTTAATAAGGAGTGGTAAGCAGGCATTATTGCTGAGCTTTCACTTCACATGCTCTTGTATTATCTTACTGCTCTTTGTTAAGGGAAACTGATGGAGAAGGAATTTCAGTTAAACCAGAGGGGGAGGCAAATAGAGGCACATGGATCTCTTGACTTATTCCTGGCCTGACACTACACTAATGCTACTGCTAGGCCAGAAAGAATTAGGTAAAAGCAGATATGATAAACACAGACTGGCTTTCTTGGTCAAAGGAAATCATCACTACACTAGTGCGCAAGGGCACAACAGGGGTTTTAGAAGTGAACAGTCTACAATTTCTTACAGGCTCCCAGAAATGCAGAAGCTTTGTCCATCATTTAGTTTCCCCTCAAGAAGAGACTTTATTTTAATTTAATTCACAGTATGCTACAAATAATATCTTATTTGTCCTGCTGCTTAGGCAAACAAATTAAAATACTCAGTGATAAAATCAATTCCAGCCGCACTCATTAAGTTTGGAAACACCATTGCAGCTTTGTTCACATACAGACACCAGTTCGTTAATGCTTTAATGTTCCTACAAATTATAAGCCATATCCTCATAGTTTCATTGGTAAAGTAGTAAAACAAAGGAGTGGAAGGAACATCCATACACTAGATTGTCATATCAGAGTTATATCATCTTATTTTAAGATTATCAGATCATCAGTCCAAGAGATGCCAGGTCCTTCTCTCTACCCTCAAAAGAAAAAAAAAAGAAGGAAAAAAAAAAGAGAGACTTCTGCGCTTCATTTTCTTCTATAAGCACCTGAGTCATGCCCACCACAATCAGCTCCAGACTCTTTCAGGTTCTGCTTACAGCCTATAGCTCTTCAGCTGGTCTGGCTCCTGTCACTTCACAGGAACAGCAGCTGTATCATCAGCAGACAGTTGCATATGAAAGTTTCTAGAATTTTGCAGCTCATTTCAATTTCACTGTGATGCTGCATGTGCATAAATTCTAAATTTCAGTGTTTACTGCCCTTTGGACGCCCCCTACATGAAAGTACCTTTCGGGTAGTGCTCAAGTAGCAGGGAAAACTTGAGGACAGACGTAGCAATGGCCCAGTTTACCACGCACAGTTTACTACTTCCATTACATGGATTCCCTGCTGAGATTGATTTTATCTAAAAATCAGTAATTTACCAGTATTTATGACAGATTACTGCAACAATATATTTGTGTAACTCCAGAATTAAACCCTTGCTAGGCCTTCACCAATGTTTTCCATTCCTCTCAAACTTGCCTCCAGGTTCATGGTCATCTATTTATCTCCTATTTAAACCTTCTACTAAAATTGGTTCTTCACTCCTAGATCGAAAAGATAAAGAACTTTCCTCAAGAGATTTCTGTTTTTGAGGGAGAAACATTTTGCCACTAAGCTAAAAATCCTCCATCAGCAGAACTCCTAACATCTCTCTGCCCAACTGTTTTCTCAGTGCCTAAGCTCAGGCTACCGTTTTATCCTTCAATTCACTTCGTGTTTTCCACAACCAGTCAAGCAAACTAGCCAGAACTGTGCTGGTGAAGTCCTCGACAGCTCACTTCATCAAACCCTTCCACACTAGCAAACTCTCAGAAAGTCCTCCAAAATCGTAAGTACACTTCAGATTCAAGTATGCAAACTGCTTCCGAGACTAAATCATAGTCAAATACATTTAGGATTTTATTCTATTCCTTTTGAATTGCATTCTCTAGCGAAACTGACTTTTATAGATAGTAATTTTATATGCTTTGTTTTCTTATCAAAGGGAATTATGGAAATGTTTCAACTAGATGCAATGGGCTATTGCAAGGTAAAGTATGAGATTAATAAGTGTAATTTCAGTAAATTTTACATATCAAAAATGAGATGCAGATTAAACTACGCAATATTTCTAGTAAATTCACCATAGCAATTAAAAATTGGCCAACTATTAGTTTCAAGATTACTGATTTCTACAATATCACATGCAAAAAGACATCAGTCCTAGAAACAAAATCGTATTTTCTGATTTTTAAAATAGACTAGCAAAAAATATAATAAAATTTTCTTATATAGTCTAAAATGGTGATAGTAGAAGTATATTATCAAGCTAAGCACAGATAATTAGGGAACTTAATTTATGTCCTGTGCATGAATTAAAATCCGTTTTAAATTACAGAACCTTATCCTATTTTTCATCAGTACTCCCTTCAAAATACAAATAGAATAAAGATAAAAAATCTAAGGGGTAGAAATGGTACCCAGAAGGACAGAATATCTAAATATAATGAGACAGCAGTAGATATACACCAATAAAAGCATATTGTAAAGTGTGTCACAGGAGATTGCAACAGAAGGTAATAGAAAGCTCTTAGTCTGGTATCTATGAGCAGTCACAAAAATAACATCGAATGTCAATAAATATGAGGTAAGACAGAAAAACAGAAGGAACTAACCTGTTGTTCCTGCTCTGATAAAACTCTTCTAGCTTACAGCCAAATTTTCAGCAACAACATTAAGCAAAACTAATCTTAAGTAGGACCTGGAAATAAACTGGAATGTGGTAACAAGATTTGAAACACAGATATAATCTACCGTATGAGAAAAGTGGCATTTTGTCAAAAAGGATTGTGCAAGGGTTGGGGGGCCGGGGGCTGAGGGCGTCAGCGAAGCAGGCAGGGGCGCAGGGCACAGCCCCACAGAGCAGGGAGCAGTGACAGTAGCCGGGGACAGCCAGCAGCACCGACATCGCCAGACGGGCACGTGGTGATGAGGCTGGTCCTGGGCAAAGCTGGGAAGTCAGGTCAGTGGGATAAGGTTTCTCCCAGCTCCTGCTCAGGCAGCCTGATCTCGGGGACCGTGTCTGCTCCATGTCAGAGCTGGCACAAGCACGGGCGGGCACACCTGGAGGAACAGGAAAATGGTTTGGAAAAATTGGTATTTTCTGAGGAATAAAAATAATTTCTCAGGTTTCACCAGAGTTGTGTTGGATGTACTGCCGTCACTAGTTACTTCTGGATGTAGTCAGCTGTATCATAATGTATAACAATAATACTTAAACTTTTTCCATGACAATATTCTCCACTTTCACACAGGTGGTTCTTCAAGAATATATTCAGGTCTCAAGGTTTTATAGAATATTTTTCTAGAATTCTTTCACACTGTCTAAGTTTTCTTAAAAGACAAAGATATCTGTTCAGAACACATGCCATTGAACAGAAAGAAAATCTCATGTAGTACAATTAGCAAACAAAATACAAGCTTTACATAACGTGCTTGAGATACACACTGTTTGGGTTTGGTTTTTTTTTTGGGGAAGGGAGGTTTTGTTGTTGTTTATGTATGCATTTGACAGCAGTTTGAGCCCATGTCACTGTACTTTCTTCTGTAAAAATAGTAGTTTGTCCAGTACTTATATTTCATGATGAAACAAAAGATATGTATGTTTGATTATATAATAAATCAAGCATAGACTGGACAGAATCTATTAAATAGATCTATTTAAAACTGACAGTTGGTATGGTTGGTTCTGGTATTTGGCAAATCCTCAGTAAAAACTTCCTTTTCTGAAAAAATGTTTATCTATGTCAACATAACAAATAGCTACTCAATCAAGCTATTCAAAACAGCTTTGTCAATCACGTGAAAACAAAATGGTGAAAATTTGTATCATCTTGACCGACTTGTTTCTGCCACTAATTTTTCTTACCTTTATGTGAAGTCCTGGATTTCTTGCTGTCAGATTTAAGAAAAGAAATGGTATTTCAAAGTCACAATATTGACAAGTGTCAGGAATTTTTAACTGACTAGACATTAGCCAAGTGAGTAAAGCTTGTCACAAGAATAAGTTTGGGTTAAGAATGTTAAATTTCAAGTAGCTTTTTAATGACACAAGAGATGGCTGATACAAAAGTACATAAATTAGCCATATGTATTTTGTTTTATATATGACATAGTTGATATATGCTGTCGTTAATACATGGTTTAATGTATTTGCTCTACATATTCTTTGTCTGATATAAAGAACTTTAGGGTTTTATTGCTTTATTTTCCTCTTACACAAAGCAAGCTAGTCTTTTGCATACTTTCATCTGTACGAGAAGGAAACTGAAAGGTAAATTGGATTTCTGAACTCATTTAGCATGATGAGCACAGTATTCAAAGAAGAAAGGAAGAGAAATGTTCAAGCAAATGAAAGAAGTTTAGATGCAGCTAACCTACCTAGTGACACCAAACTTCTCTGGCAACAGAGTTATGGCAAATACAGGCATGTGAAGTCTTTCAAAGCCCACTGCCAAGCTCGACAAAACGTTTCCATGAAAAAGCTCCTTCTAACATTTTTGGGTATAAAACCTGTACCTTCATAGGATTGCAAGTCCCCTTTAAGCACCGTAATGGTCTGCAAAGCAGTAACAAACCAGTTTTATGCATCAGTGAACGCTTCTTTAGTCTAAGTGAAGTATGAATCTGACAGATGCCAATTCAGGCCCTTCAGTTCCTGCAGATGCCTGAAGGCAAGAATATCAAAGAGATGCTCGGGTCCTAACTAAAGTTTTCATTAACAGTTTATTTGTATCTTTTGGAGGAGTGGGTATTCCCTTTTAGCACTTCACAACCTTCAGTTAACCATATCAGCCCTCCAGCAAACTAAGGAAGGGTGATCCAGCTTCAGGACACGTTTTAGCTGCGCTTTGTTAGCCACACACATTTCCAGCATTTTCAGAAAGTTCACAGGAAACCCCTTCCTGTCATCTCTAGCATTTGCATCATCAGTAGCAATTAAGGCCCAGCCACCATGGTTGCGAATTTTAATTTCTTTCCTTAATATTGAAGATAGCTGGACTAGAGAGACACAATCCGCACTATGTGCAAACTTTCAAGGGGAAAAAAAACAACCAACCCTAACATATTTTGGAATACTCTAAATACTAAAATAGGCATTCAGTTGCCAAGACTGAAAGTTGCCAAGAATGCAAATAGAAATAACTATTCTTTAGACTGTTTAAAAAAACCAAAAACCAACAAATTCTGTTTAAGAAGAATACGTCTAAATTGAAGAAAAAACTTGAATGATAGTAGAAGATCTGAGAATTCATAACAGCGTATGCTACAAAGTCCATACCCTACTGCGTGAAACGATAGAAAACACAAATTCTAGATCAGGACAAGTTGTTCAGCATGTCTTAGGTGATACATCAGCCCGAGGCAAGTTTAGGTGAGGAGGTTTTATGTGTCACTTGGGACATATTCATCAGCAACTTCAATGCAAACATTAATTCTATAGTATGATAAAGGACACCATATGGCCATAATATGAACAGCCAGAATATGTTGTTTTGCCAAACTAAAAGCAGAAGAAATCATCAGGTTTTTTTCGTGTTTGTATAATTTAGAGCCAAGTTTCATTACAAGAGCATAAGCAAAGTAAAGAGGTTGAACAAAAGAGGAGTAATCATAAACTGAAATCTTTTCTTATCTGCAGAAGCATCTCATAACTTCTACAGACTTACTGATACAATGTCATAGAAACAGTGAATGTTTTATAGGTGAATGTGACAATATGACTGAGTGCTTTCCCCCTGCTTCCCCGCCCCCGGCCCCGTACTCCTTTTCCTTATTCTTCTCCCAACATAGTTTTAAGGGACGATCATGAGCTGTGTTCTGTAGAAAATAGTATTCAGAACTCTTAGTAATATTCCCTGCATTTTCTCTTCTGCAAAAAGGAATGGTACTAGTTCTGCTGAAGCCTGAAGCATATGATCTCAGATTTTTTGTCCAGTATAGTCTAAATTGCAAAATATTTGCTGATCAATATGTAAAATATTTGACTGAAGTAATATCCATATAGTTATGGTGTTACTATCCTCCAAAGCAGTAGTTATAGCACTCCAGAAAAAAAAGTACATGCAGAACAGAAAGACAATGTTACAGCTGTAAGGCTTTAAATTATATAAATCAATCCCATAATTCCCTATTATTGTCCTGTTGGAGAAGGCAATCCTGCCAGCAGGCTAAACCTGACTGCCTCAACAAAGGGAAGGAGCAATGGCCACCACTTTGTGATCCTGAAGGAAAAAAAACCTCACATTGTTCAAGACTGAATTTTGACAACACCCAGGACTTAATCAACGCCAATATCCTTTTCTCTCCAGCTTCTTAAGCATCAGATGTTCTTATTTACACTCAACTACATGAAAGTTAATAAATTCCATAGGATAGTGTAGTTTAGGAACATTTTTCACACTTCAGAATCAAAAGTGAGGTTGTTAATAACAGCTCCTGTAAGACATCTACACCCCAGCATGAACACTTTCTCTGAGAAACTGCATAGCGTGCACAGTTCAGAGAAAGGATAATTATATCTGCACTGCAATTCATCAATATAGCTTCAAAAAGCCTCTGCCAGCTTTAAGTGAGATACTGAGTTCTAGCATCAACCTGTTCACGCCAACATAAAACATACAAGGCTCATTCTCATTGCAGTATACAGTAAGGTGTTTTTGCTTTTGATTTTGCCAATAGTTACTTTTCTCTTCCCAACATCTTTTCCTCAGTGGAAAATTCAGAAAATATGTACATCCTTCCACAGACCAATGACAGGACGACTGGTTTCAGAAGCAACAAATGAGAGGAACATGAGGAGAAATGCCAGGGAGGTGGGCACACTAGTACACCACTTGACTGCTTGATTGTGCCACAGTGTATGATGCTACTGGAGCACATACAGCCCCCAGGTCTCAAGCTGCACATCCCAGAAGGACTGCAACCACCTCAGGCCATTTATCCAAAGAATTCCCTGCCTATCAACAAACCTCTTCTTGTAGCTGATATTTTCTGTTCAGTTACTTTATTCATATTTACTTCTCGTCCCCGCTCAGCTTAGGAGCACACTTATTATCCATGTTTGTTGAAGTCATGTGTCACAATTTAGGCCCAGCTGTATCTTAAAGCTAATTAACATCATTAAAGATATCTTCTAGTTGTGGGTGTTAAATAAATGATTCTACATGATTCTAGAAAAAGAATTATCTAGAGATGTAGCCGCCAGGTGCATTGTAATCCTACTTCTTCACTGAGCTCAGTGTATGCGGGATTGCTTCACATTTTCTCACTCCTTGCTTACAGCTGCTCTACAGCATTTTTTAGCCTTTCTCAAATATTTTACCACAGGGATGCCACCAGCATTGCTGTTGGGCTCAGCTTTGGGACTGTCTTGAAGACAGCTGGAGCAGGCTCCGTCCGACATGGGGGTAGTTTCTGGGGTCTTCTCACAGAAGGCACCCCTACAGACCACCCACTACTAAAACCTTGCCCTGTAAACCCAACACAACTGGTCTAGGTTTGTGGATTTTCCATACTACACCTTTTGCCTTATTTCATATTGTTTTCAGTGTAAAACCTAACTTTTAACCAGATTATCAATTTAATTTAAAGAAAACTCTCTACAAGAAATTATTATTTATGAAAAATAGAGTCCTTTTGCTCATTCCACATTTGTGTTACCTCACAGTGTTCTGATCATCTCAAACCTGTAAGCACCACGTATTAATTTTTAAATTCTGCACATTTCAAATAACAAAGACTGAATACGTACAAAGAAGTTGCAACAAGAAAAACAGAAATATTAAAAAGTTTAAAAATAAATAAAAAACCTATTATTCTGGGTTTGATTTTATTTCCCAATGAGAGACATCGTATCCCTCATGTATTTCTTCATGCATTGTTTTTTTTTTATTTTGCAAGATAAAGTCCAGAATGTTAAAAAGCTGAGATTTCACTATTCCCAACAGCATATGTACCCTCTATTGCCAAGCTCCAACAAATCCTTCTTTCCACTCTACTCAACAGGGTTTCTGCAAGGTGACTCATTCAGACAACAATGGCAGAAAATGTAGCAATACCATATCGTCATTTCTTTAAACATCAACTAGAAAATTAACCTGTCATATGCAAATCTGCAGTTGAACTTCATAACCAGACCAGATATTCCTGCTTTAAAGATGACACAGAAATTTGGAACTGAATTTAGTAAAACACTTAAATTCTTGGTTTCCAAGCAATAAAATGTTTCTTGCTAAGACATAACATGGAACAGATTTGATCTTTCACTTGTCAGAAAGTCAATTACACCAATAAAAGCATTAGAGGGAGTATGGATACTACAATATATTGTGTCATAGGCTAATTTCCACACACTTTAATAAAATACCGGCAATAAAAAATTTATTTCCTGAATATACCACAGAAGTCTGAAAGAATTCCTTGCTGTAGTCATGTTCCCAAAGTAGGTATGCTACACAGAAACATTTTCAAAGGCATGTGTCTTCATGTTTTTCCTAATATTACCCAGAAGAAAGCATCCTCACCTAGATTTCATTAACACTGTTTCTAGAGGCACATTTGTGTGCTTTTAGGTGCTCAAGTGTAAAATATTTTGTATACCACCAGTGTGGATATAAACATGCCTTGATTTTTAAAGGCTATTAAAAACTTTAATTTATAGAGTACTTCAAGAAATTGATCTATGTTCTACTGGAGACAATGAGAAATGCACTGCAGAAGAGCACGCAAAACTTAGTATTTGTGGAATCTAACAGTAATAGTGATCTCATGCTCAAGTCTATCATTTAATAATGCAAAAATAATTGACCAAGTGTGGCTGCCTAATTTCTTACATAAATGAGTGTGGTTGAATCTCCATTAACTTATGACTCAAAATTGAATTAATGAAAGTATTTCAGGTCTGTTTATGCTCTGACATGTTCCGTCAATAGTACCTTTCAAACTTGCCATTGAAATTAAGTCCTTGCTTTGCATGCCAACATCACTCTAATATCTACTTCACACTTTTGTTTGAGAAACTGAAGAGTAAATGACTTTCCAGATGGCTAAGAATGAAAACCGAAAAATTAACTAGAATAGAGTGATATATTTCTGACGAGGTGGGAAAGCATAAAAATTTATAAACAGGCAAAAGACCTAAAAATACAGAGAACTTGGTATAGATCAAGACTATATATATACATATTTATATTTATGCTTTTTCTTCTCACATTGAAGTTTCAGTATTCATCTAACTGACTAATAACTTCCCTCTAGGAATCAAACAAATGCAGCTGTCAGTGCTAATTTTTGCAGTTCTTTCTACAGCTTTGCATGCCATTGACAATTAGTTCTTGTTGGTTTAACTGCTGCCAGGGTTGTATGTGATTTTCTGAATGACTGCAAAGAGTAAAATTATTCAGAGGTAAAATGTGAGTGGGTGATTGCTCATCCACATCAAGAGAGATGGGATTTTGAAGGGGTCTATTATTCTCCTTTCCTGTGCAATGTGCGTGAAAATCTGAGGCAATAATGAGGTAGTTTGGGTGTCAGATGTATCAATATACTTGATGATTTACAATTCTATATGTCTGTCTCCTTCACTGAGCAGCTCATTGTTTCAGCATTTCTAGAATGTGGCCAATATAAAGATTGAATTATGAAGTTCTTATTGAGGATTAATCTGGACAAAATAGCAGAATGCTGCCTAGTTGGAAAAATCTCCAGTTTAATTAATATGGTAGTGATAACATTAAAGTTGTGCTTTTGAGATGGTTTAAAGTTTGCCTTTTTGGATATTCTGCTTTGCAGTTCCCTTCTAGGCTTTTGTGGGTAGCAGAGTGTGTAGATAAAGCAGTGAAAATCACCCTGGATGAGCTCGGATTTTGATCTAAATGTACTCCAAAATCATCCCCATCTATGAGGGGAACATTAGAAGTATTCATTAAATCTGCCTGTAAATTTGTTTTTTCTGCCTGTAAAATACCTCATTCAACATAGCACATCTGCTAACCTCAAGTTGTAGTGATACTCCGTGCTTGCCCTGTTCTCATCCCTGGGCTTTCCAGGGATCTGCTAGTGGCCACTGCTGAAGGACAACCAGGCTAGATGGTTTCATTGTTTTAGAAGTTTAAGGAGCTTGTTTTGATGTGAGATACATAACATTTTGAAGTGGCAGTAATACAGTGAGTGGAGTGAACTTCTCACTTGCAAATTTTCTTGTATCACTTACTATCTTTTATTGTTTAAACTTCAGAAAATTGTTCCTCTGATGTGCCTCTGTGGAATCCTCCATGGATTGCTTGTCGTAGCAGGTTCTGTGTAATATCATTACTGAAGACAGCTGAAAGGCCACAGCTGATGTAAAATTCAGAGTCATATGCTCTAACAGAGATTGATAGGCAAAGTGAGCAAGCTGTCTACCAAGTGGATAGATTGCAGAGGAAACATTATTTCCCTTCCTTCCCAGCCAGTAATGCTGTAAGATTTATTGTAAAATCTCCTATGGTGTGGCACTTCTGAGGAGCCACAGAGAAATTATAGAACTGTTCCAAGAATGCAAGTAGTTCCAGAATCTTATCAGGAGAACAGAAGATGGTAATAAAATCTCTCTCAGTAGATTTGATGGGCCTAAGCAGATCTACTATCTGTTAGTGTCCTAGGGGTGAATCAACCCCAATACAGCACAAAGTTTGCACAGCACCACATGTGCTGAAAAGGTAACTCTAGAGAACTTGTCCAGGATTAGGCTGGGATCACTACTGCACATCATCGCTCCACTTACTGCACGGTACCTTCATGCAAACACTGATTTGCAAAGTCCTCATTTGTCTCCTCTGTCCACAGCCCAGTATCTTTGTCTTCATTCAGCAGAGTAGAAATGAAAACAGTTGATGTGTTGGCATTATCAGTTTCTATACTTAAACTTGATGGGGTCTCCTGGCACAGCTACCAGTGAAAAATTCTTACTTGCAAAGAATTCTCCCTCCCCTGGGGGAATGTTTGGTCTTTAAATACAGTTTGTGAGAAAATGGTAGTCTGCCGCCTGGTTAAGATAGAGGTGTCTGATATTGATATAAAAGACTACTTGAAAAATATTACATTTACTGGCAATTACGGGGGAAATAAAAATATTCTTTTATTTCAAATATTGTAAATTAATGCAAGATTTATGATTTCAAACAGTTTCTATTCCTAAATTAACAATTTATTTCTCCTGTTGACATGCCCACAAGTGAAATCCTTAGGGAAGAAGCAATTGCAAACCACTTTTTTTCTGGGATACAAAAAGAGCAATGTAGTAATGTTGGGGAAAGTAATTGACATTAAAGTAAAAGTGTATTTGTGTGAATTTATGAAATATTATCATAAATGGAATAGCATGACATATTTCCAAATGACTCTGTGTTTAATGTTTTGAAGATTTGTCAAGTTCATAAAGTGACTAAAGTAAAACTTTTTGTAATTGAACAAGATTATTAAGACACCGAGAGAGTGAGCAAGATGTTAACAATTTTAAAGTACAACAGCCATGAGTAATGTCAATTTACGTTGGAACAGATGGAAGAACAGCCTAAACAATTACAGAGAAAAATGTATCTAATTCCCTTATTACATTAGAGGAATTTTTTCTAAGCTGTGTCAGATCTAAAATTGACATTAAATGGTTTGCCAATACTGCCTTTCTAGTGTCTGTATCTTGCAATGCGAATAAGATAGGCAGTTCTGCACAAGCACTAGAAATACAACATTGGAAACAATTTTTAAACTGACATTTTAGGGAACTTTACGCTTTGTAATGAGCTTGTCTACAGATGTTTTAAAGGCTGAATTATATTAAAATATCCAAGCAAGTAAGCAAGCAATACTTTTGTCTGCATGTTCCATCTGAGTCGGGGCAGGGGGGGAAGTGCATTTAGAAAAAAAGCTTGACTTTTGAAGTTAGAACTAAACCCCACATATCATTCAGGTTTTCTAACTAGTCCTTTAAGTACCAGTATCTGTCACAGTACTACCTTTAGCTGTTGTATTTCTTACCAGGACCACAGAGCCAGAGCTGAGAAATAACTTAATTTGGTTATAGGGCTAGATCTGCAGATGAAATATGCTATTTTAGTTTTGGCTTCCAAATCTTCCAAATGTAGTATTAAGTACATAATACCGTGTTGGAGGATTTTTAGTAGAAAGGGGTCATCCTGTGAACACTCCAAGCACCGAAGAATTGCTAACAACTATGTAGGCTTTGTTAGTTTGAAGGCTATGTGAAAACATTGTAGCGATGTTAGAAATGCTGAGACAAATAAGATATGAGAAAGTGTGCTGAACTCAGCGTGCGAAATGCAGAACTTCACCCAGGATATAGGAGGGGTGATTGTCCGCATGGACAGATGCTTTAAGCCAATTATATAATATGTTGCTTACCGCACGCACAGCTCCTGCAACCAATCAGCAAATTGTTGGCGCGTGATGCGGAACCAGAACGTCTACAATAACTGAGCTATCTGTGCAATAAACTGGCATTAACCTGATCACATTGCTCGTTGTGTTATTGTCCGAGCCTTCTGCGTCGACAATACCGGGTACTCAACATTGAGCCTTTTTTTTTTTTTTTTACTTTTGCTTCCTAATTTTCTGCTTTATCACAGTATGTGCCATGGTTTGAGCAATAATGTTTCAAATGCACAGTTCCAACGCCAGTGCACATACGTCTTCTGACAGACTTGGAAAGTGTCAGTACTTCTGACGAATTGCTCTCTACCTACAGACAAGGCCAAGAAGGAGGCATTCTTTAAGACCAACAGCCAAGAAGTTTAAATTTAGTGTTATTAACCTCAATACCATTCCAAATGTTTTACATGTTTTACATAAATTACATCAGTCTTTCAATAACACTGAGGGGTGTTACACATGTGTTTTCAATGGGACAAAATCTTAAGAAATTCTGTTTCCCCTCCCAAGGGCACGGGTGCCTGTTCTTGTCTCTTCATTGCAACTCACTGTCTCCTCAAGTGCCTCTGTCTATAGGGCCCTTCCTGAAATTTGCAAATGACTTGGCTTCAAACAGTTCTATATAAGATCTTACAACTTATTTATTTAACATTTAATTTGGAGTAATTATTTATAGTCCAGAAAATCATACAGACATTGCCTATTGCCCTGTATAAACAGAGCAATCACTGCAGCATCTCTTCTTTAAAGCAAAGAAATATGTGTGGACTACTGCCCAGAGAGCAAAACAACTGGATTAAGAAAAGGAATGTAAGCTTGTAAAAAAGTAAAGATCTGAGCCTGTACACTGTCCTTTAACTTTTGAGGCCTTGTGGTGGGTTGACCCCAGCAGGCAGCTTAGAACCCACACGAACCCAGTACAGGGCAGTTTAAAATACGGTTTTACCCAATACTTTCCTGCTCCCAGTATGTTATCACCGGTGAATTTGCCAGATTTCAAGCCTGTGGATCACTGGCCATGAACTTACATGAGAAGACACATTAGGAAGCTTTCAGTGTGCATCAGTTCCCAAGGAAAGACCTTTTGATTGCATCTTTAAAAAGTGGACCATATACCACACATTAGCTCATTTTCCTTTGATATTACTAACTCTAGAAGTATTATTCAGATGTAGTTTCACTGACAGTAGTTCAAAGCAGGAAATTCTTCCATCATCCACTTCTGCCATATTTAAAGAGAATTTAATAGAGCCATGACAACTCAAAGGACTTTCATTTTAACCTTTTGCACCACCTCATTAGGATTTTAGCCTCTTCTGACCTTTTATGTAAACATTTTTTTTATTGCTTACAATTATCTTTTTTTCTGGTAATTACTTTTTTGTACCTTGCTAATTAGTAAATAGCTATTCTAATTTTCAAAGCTGCTTTCCTAATACCTTTGTAAGTAATGGCATGAAATACATGCCTGGCAAGCATCAAGCTCCACACTAACAGAAACAAGAACACGTGATTGAGAAACCATAGATGAAAAAACACATCTGGAAGCTTATACTCTACCTATGGACTGAGCAATTATTTTATGATGTCAGAAAATCCATTAATTTTCTTTGTCCTCTCATCTGTTAAGTGGATAGTTGATTTAAGCAATATTTATCAATTATTTGAAGAATCTTGGCTGGAAAATATTTTTAAGAGGCACCTAGGACTCAAATCAAGTACCATTTTGTGATTTGTAACCTGCAAGTAGTCATATAACATATATAAATTTAAAATTAATCCCCTCACCAGTTCATTTTTAATACAATAGTGAATGATCTAGGTTAAGAGAGCACAAAGAGGAACAGCATACAATATGAGAATATTCAGGATGTGGTTTTCAATCCATTTTCACATATCCCTCTTAGGTCACCCAGAGCTCTTTTTTTAATCACTGTAAAGCAATGAGAAAATAAATAAATAAATAATGTAAGGATACTTAGTGGAACTAAACCTGGAGTCACAGGACACTTCAAATTCCATCATTGGACTGAGAGAGAAGATGGTAGTGCTTAATTCTCTTTGTGGTAAAATAAAGCATAATTTTCAGTTCTTTTACTTCTGTATTAGCCACATGAGAGCTGTTATTTTCTGCATAATGTATTGAGGCATCTGCACTTAGCCTTACTTTTTGTATTAGTCTCTCTTGGCTTAAAGTCGCTTCCACTTAAATCGATAAAAATTAAATTAGCAGTCGTTCGTGGGCCAGTGTCAGTTTTCTCCTGATAATATTTAGCAACCTGTTGTTGTTGTATTCTATGCTACCACACTGTACCTTTGCATGCAGTTTAGTAGAAACTGATACGGCACCAGGGAGAAGGTCTGGAAGACTCGTGCTGCATTTGTGAAAAGTCTGTATTCACTCTCGTTGAATCAGTCCATTGTAGCCAGTGAATAAAACGGGTTTTAAATTCATTTATCTATTGGATATTTTCCTATGGAGCCATCTTGCTTTTTCTTTTTATTCCATATCTTCCAGACCTGGACTATGGATCATATAAATGATTAAAGTATTGATAAAATAAAGAATTAATAGTAGCCATTGATGAAACTGTCAGACTTGCAATCCCAAGAGCAAACACTGTAGATCTTATTCTATGGAATGATGAATTCTGATATTACATCCCTTTAAAAAGGCTCCTGACTCTCACAAATACTTTATAATATAAAAATTATTAGGACGCTTCAGCAGTCATCCCTGGAGTGCTCGTAGAGTGGGAGAAAAAGTCAAAAAGGAAATGAAAGCATATTGAAAGCAGCTACCGAACTGACCTAAAGTCTAGGATTAAAATATTGATATTAAGGAATTTCCATAACAATAACTACTTGATCTGGGTTACTTTGCAAATTTAATATTAATTTTTTTCTCACGATACCAAATGCAAACAGCATAATTTAGGGAGTTCTGAACTTCCTAAAATCTTCATTTAAGTAGCCATCTGAAATTGTATCGCTCTTCCTTCCCTCTCACCCCACATGTCCCCAAAAATGCCAGTAACAATTAATTTGCTATTGTAAATGTCATAAAAAAGAAAGTTAAACATTTTAAAGAGCAATTCTGGGATGCCATTGCACCCACAGAGAATTAAATTCAGTTTAAATTTGATCTTATATGTACAGCTAATAAATGATACATAGGTACTTGGCCTTTTCCAACTCCATTGCAGAGGCAGTATTGGAAAAATTAATCACCATTCAGTGCACCATCAACTGACTAGTATAATTGTAAAGAGTGAGAAATAACAGCTCACTAAAATACAACAAGGGAGGTGAAAGACCTGTCTGAAAGTTTGACCATGACTTCTGCCAACTTCATTTTACCCCATCAGAAGAAACCAAAAGAACCAAAACAACAAAACCAACAAGCTGACAAAAGGCCAGTTTTAACTTCTTCGTAAATGAGGAACAATATATAACGTAACAGGAAGACAAAACAACAGATAACATGCATTTACTCCACAAACTGAAGAAAAACTTGTGAATCTCCCACAGATTATTTCTTTGTCAGATCCATGAACTATATATGCAAGTATAATTTAAATTACAGGATTACAATGCTTCTGTCTCAGGATATTAATACTGGAGTTTGCTGCTAAGGTTTGATTCCACTAGTTCTTCCCCCTTCCTCCAAAGGAATTGTAATCTTGAAATGGATACATGTAGGACTCCTAATGATTGTATTGTCTGTAAAACCAGGTGAGTTACCTGTCAGGTGATGGTTGACAGGAAAAGTAAGAAAGGAAGATGGAAACATGCCCCTTTCTCTCGCTCAGAATGAGGTTTGATAGTGAAAAGATAGAAAACATGTATCAGTAGAAAATTAAACATCCTTGTATGGAGTTCAGAGAAAAAGCAGAATATTTCCCACAGCACTGATCTAGGTTAAGACAGCCTGCTCTGTTTAAGTACCTAATGTCTCTTTTTGGTACTTTTTTACTACTGTTTTACTACATATTGTAATTTCTAGTCACCTCCTGGGATAGAAAGCCATGTCCTCTGCATTTGTGAGAGACATCAGACTATAAGAGCACTTGGTTGCTGAAATTGTTACGCAGTTATGCTCATAGAAGTTAATTGTAATTTTAATTAGTGCATATTTTTGTGCAAAATCGACTTTCTTCAAGTTTCTTCTAAAAAAAACCCATCAAACTCAGCAAAGACTGATTGGTGCCAGTGGTGTTATGCTATGGACTTTCTTCAGTAAGCTTCCTCTTTCTTCAGAGTCCTTCACATTGATGGCCCTGTAGAACCTGGGCATATCTTCATTCTGTCCTGAATTTTCTGCCTATTATTTGTCTTATAACTATAAGGAGTCTTAATTCAAGTCTCACAGAAGAATACACAATTTTTAAATGCAACAAAATATAGTTAAGGCAAACCATTTAATCACTATTTTTAATTGTCCTCACATGCAAATATAATTCCTACAATACGAACATCTTTTCTACTTCCCAAAGCTCCACTTGTCCAAAAGATAAGGTGAGCAATTTTGAGGACTGAATTGCCCAAACACCAACTTTAACATACGGAATAAACTCATTCATTGCAAGCAACTAGAAGTTAAAATTTTCATGTATTTGAAACCAGGAAAGCTGCTGCATGCAGAACATCCTCTCCAATAGTATATGATTCAACATGAACATTGGGAGATATTAATTTTATGCAAAAAATTACTTATAGTGTATATGTTATGTATGTCCACAAAAATTCTGCTAAATCTTTTTGGAGAGCATTCGTTTCATTTCCTCACAGAAGTGGAGGTAAGACTGGAAATACTTTTCTACGCTTAGAGGAGCAGTAAATCACTAACTGTTGTAACACTTATCTGAATGGCTGTACACCACATATTTTCTGTCAATTACTAGAGAATTAGAGACTCATTTATCTTTGGAATTGGTCATCTCCATTAACAGGCCACTTTTGTAGACTAGAAGAACCTGCAATAGATTTATTTAACATGACCGCATAGCCCACAAGAACTTTATTTTCTGACTCTGCCAAGGCACAAGATTCAGCCCCCAGTGAATAAATCGTCTAACTTAACACTCAGAAAGCACTATTACATATAAATGCATTGGTTCACAATCTCTTACTTGATGTTTTCTTTATTTTGGCAATGTAGAAATTCATTATCAAAGAAACCAAGTTTAAAAATTATACCCTGCATTAGAAAAATTTTGCTTTAAAAACAGCTTTTAATTCTCAACTTCCTTATTAAACTACAGTATTCAGAATCATCTATCTTCTGAATCTTCCCTCTGAAATAATTTCAGAAGATAGACAAGTTCAAGAATTCAAGAACCTATGTGGTTCAAAACCACATAGCACAAGCAAATGTGCTAACCAGTTATAGTCTTATCCTGCTTATGAAAACTTCCCTGGAATGTCTTTTCTTCTATAAAGCTTTTGACTACTACCAGATCCTCCCATAGAAAGGATATCATTCATCTGAAAGAGAAAAAAACCCTTAAAAGAGCAAAAAGAAATTAAATTAAATTTATCAGTTAATTATTCTGGGTTTAACAGATCTATCTTTGTTTCCTGACACTGAATCCATCTTCAGTAATGTGCTGATCAGATTCACATAGTCATTTTTCATAGTCAGGGTTGCAGTCAATGGCTCAATGTCCAAATGGAAACCAGTGACGAGTGGCATTCCTCAGGGGTCAGTACTGGGACCAGTGCTGTTTAACATCTTTGTCAGTGACACGGACAGTGCGATTGAGTGCACCCTCATCAAGTTTGATGATGATATCAAGCTATGTGGCGCAGTCAACACACTGGAGGGAAGGGACACCATCCAGAGGGACCTCGACAGGCTTGAGAGGTGGGCCCCTGCAAACCTCATGAAGTTCAACTGGTCCAAGTGCAAGGTCCTGCACCTGGGTCACAGCAATCCCAAGAACAAATACAGGCTGGGTAGAGAATGCATGGAGAGCAGCCCTGAGGAGATGGACTTGGTGTTGGTGGATGAGCAGCTCAACATGACGCGGCAATGTGCACTTGCAGCCCAGAAGGCCAACCGTATCTTGGGCTGCATCAAAAGAACAGTGGCCATCAGGTCAAGGGAGGTGATTCTACCCCTCTACTCTGTTCTCATGAGACCCCATCTGGAGTAGTGTGTCCAGCTTTGGACAAAAAGGCACAAGAAGGACATGGACCTGTTGGAAAATATCCAGAGGAGGGCCATGAAGATAATTAGAGGTCTGGGGCCCCTCTCCTATGAAGACAGGCCAAGAGAGTTGGGGTTTTTCAGCCTGGAGAAGAGAAGGCTCCGAGGAGACGTTATAGCAGCTTTCCAGTACCTAAAGGGGCCCTGCAGGAAAGATGGGGAGGGACTTTTTATTAGGGAGTAGAGTGATAGGATGAGGGGTAACGGTTTTAAACTGAAAGAGGGTAGATTTAGACTAGATATTAGGAAGAAATTATCTACTGTGAGAGTGGTGGAGCACTGGAACAAGTTGCCCAGGGAATTTGTGGAGGCCCATTCCCCGGAAATGTTCAAGACCATCCCAGATGGGACTTTGAGCAACCTAGTCTAGTGGGAGGTGTCCCTCCCCATGTCAGGGATGTTGGAACTAGATGATCTTTAAGGTCCCTTCCAACCTTCTATGATTCTGTGATACAGAGGACAGTAGCAAGCACTGGACAATCTTCATTAGGGCCTTTCACCTAAAATAACACTGTATCTGTATCAGCAAAATCAGTATGGTAAGCCTTTTCTGGTGAGCATTGTTTTGATGACTTAGTTTACTCCTTCCTCATTGTCATTTCCACATTATGCATCTCTGAGGTAAAGCAGAATGACAGTGCTTCTGGGTATTCTTTTCCCTACACTAGGGTGTAGAGGATAGTCACTTCTAAGTTTGTCACATTTACCATAAATTAAAAATTCCAACAAAGTTTGACATACAGACATGGTTATACACATCACAGCAACCCTCACCACAGCTTTATATCAGTATGAGCTTGTCATATATACTGAATGACCTTCATGAACCAAACAGATATATGAACACAAAATGCTAGACTGAGTCTTCTGCAGCAAAACTAAATCCCTTCATTACACTGCTGACCATGTTACAGATTTGCAAAATGACAAATGGTGAAGAAAATGGATTTGGACATGGCTATATACCTATTCTTTTACTAGATGTCTTCTAGTAAAAGGTCTTCAAAACTTCAAGTCCCATATCATGTTGTCACGGCCCATCATTCCCTTTGAAAAAATGTGGCTGCTGACTCTCCCTAATCAGGGTAGCTGCAATGTCTGGCTAACTAGGGATCAGATTCAGACAAACAACCTGCAACACGTTTCTGAATGAGTGGCAGACTGGCATGTTGTCAGGGTGCAGTTCAATTAAGTAGCTAATGTATTTACCGTGTTGCCAGTCTTAATCTGCGTTGCCTAAAGATACAGAAAATTTACAATTTTCTGGGAAAACTATGATCCCAATGCATTGAAAAATGTTCTTCCTAAGCTTTCAAAGGTCCATGAAAGAAGAAGAACAATTTGACATAGGTGCAAACTCTATTTATCAGTGATGTTAGAGTTTTCTTTCCCTTTATTTTTTCTTTTGTTTCTTATATATAATCATCTGTAGGGTCAGTTCATTTCTCAGTGAAACTTCCCACCATATGTCACTATACACGTCTTACTTGATCTAATTTTCTGAGATATGTGACATGAAACAACTATTTAATACGATGAATAAAATACTGCTTGAAAAGGAAAAATTAATATAGAACACCATTCAAAGATGTTTTTCCTTCCTGAACAATTGCCTTTAGAAAATATTGCACAGTTTAAGCTATTTTTAGGTTTGTCGATAGGAGTAAGTGCTTGATCTAAACCTTTTATAGGGCTTTTTGGAATCTGCTCTATTACAAGGATGCACAATAACATCTCAGCAGCAGCACTTAACAAACTATAGTAATTGCTCTTTTTTCCAAAATGATAATCTATTTAAAAATTAGAAAACCTTACTAATTAATAATGTGATTTATTTTTTGTCTCTTAGATTTAGCATTTAATGTATCTGAATTTAACTTAATCTGTTTATGTCAATTTGGTTTTGTGGTCAGGAAAATTATTTAACAGATTTTTTTTTTTTTAAGGAATCGATGTCATTCAGTCAGAAACAGAACTCTGACTTACACTGACATGATTTTATTTAGCCTTGTAATTTGTGCTTCTTCCTCTTCTTCTGTAACTAAAACCTGTACATTTTATCTTCATTAGGCCATGAAACTGTCTATCTGTCATTTAACCAATGAAAAACATATGTTACATTTTCAGATGATTACTGTATGCTTTGAGAAGCTGAAACTGAAGGCTAAGGGAGTTTAGAAACTTTAAGACACCAATAATCACTATGAATTTCAAAGCCTACAATGCTGCTTTCCTAGTAGAAATGTAATTTTTATACTAATATATATATGTTATTAAAGAAGGCCATAAGTACACATACTGGAGCTCACCGACATGAGGCAGGTATCATAACACAGAGCCAGAAAGGGCTCAGCGCTTATCACTTACTCCCTTCCTGGTTTGATTGAATTGATTTTCAGCTATATAGAAAATCACAAGCAAAGCCCCGTTCCCACTGGTGCAAGTGAGATGCATGTTGGGCATCTCATCTAAATCTTATTTCAGTTTCTCTTAGCATCTATAGAGATAAATTGAACACAGAACCGGTAATTCAGAGCTTTCTGGACACTAGTCAATTCTAGCTGGCCCCTGGACAAATTGTAACTAAAAAGAAGTCTAACGTACTGCCAAACTGAGAATTCAATGTAAAAAATCAAGTAAATATATGCTTTTCAGATTCTTAGGTATCTAGAACCATGACCATCATCTAATCTAGAATTCATCAACAATTTGACAGCCATCAGTATTTTCCAATAATGTTCTGTTAGTATGAAACATGAAACTTGCTCAATTAGGCCATCACCGAGAAGACCAGCAACATTGAGAGAGGGAAAGATGCCGCAAGAATTAACATTGTCTCTAGTACTTTTATTCAGTCCCCTTGTGAAAGCATCTCATAGTATCACAAAACAAATCTCTCACAAGGCATTTTCTTTAGTCAGGGTTGTACCCAGAGGATGAAGGAGGATAGTCTAGGAAATGTGAATACTGTCTATTGAATCCTGCTTCACTCGTAATTTGGAAGGTTATCTGGAAGGTAAGAAGGAGGGAAATAAACTTGCGTGATCTAATGATTTAGGTAAATGCAAGTACCATGGAGAACTGGATTTTTAGCTTTATTTCTGCCATAAAGCATCAGTGTGTGAAATGATGCATGGCTTGTTTGAAATAAATGATGCTTATTCTGTGCAGGTAATATTCTTTTTACCTCAAAAAACCCCATACTAATTATTTTTCTCACTGACAGAGATAATGTAGTTCATCCTCAAATATTTTACACTTTCACTTCCCTGCTCATTTAGTATTTTTTATGATCAGAAAAACTGGAAAGTGTCAAAAGAGACATCCTCTTTTCATCCTGTTTCATTCTTTTCACCTGTAAGGTATTTGGAAAATCTTACAGGTCTACAACTAAGTGAATAAACAAAAATTACCTCTGTAGAAAACCTCTAAATTTGAAAGTAAATAGTTCAAGTATAAAGATTTGGGAGGAAGGATAAGATCACCAAAAAAAATGAAAGCATTTTAGCTAAAATCTAAAACAATCCAAGCATTTTCTACTGGCAGCCATGAACCTAGTAGAGGTTTTTGGTAACAGAGAATTTTTAAGTCTGTAGGCAAAAAGAGTTTAGTATGTTAGAAGTCAAATAGAAAATTAACATAGATTTGGTTTTTTTGAAACTGCTGTCATTGAAGTTCTCCTGCAATTTCTAGAGGCCAAGGAAATTCAAGTTCCTCCAAAACATCCACGAATGTCTCTTGATGATGTGAGTTTATATTCCCCGTAGTCTTTCAGAAGCCAAACAGAAAAGACTGTTTCAATTTAATGTATTACCTACTGAAGTAGTCATTCAAAGTTATTATTATCCCAAGGATTGGAAACTGGATCACTGAGATTATGATTTTCATGCCCAAAAGCTGTTATGCCAAATGAATGGCTTAAACAACATATTTGAGTGACAACTTAAAAAAAAAAAGAAATTCAATATCCTTGTGATACAGTTAAGGACTCTTAAATCAGCAATAAAGCAGTATCTCACTCTTCTTTTCAAGAATAAAAAACCTTTATAAAGGCCAAAAGCATTATATTTACATCCATCTACATATCAAGTGATGGGCAAAACCGGGCAGAAACAGAAGGTACAATCTGTAAAAATTGAAATAGGGAGTCTCATGAGATCTGACTAGGGTCTTATGCTCTGAAAGTTGACTTTGTGATTGTTGGTTGAGACCAGACAACAGTCCATCACAATCATTGGAAATAGAATGCACTGAGAAGGATTTGTCACCCAAGCAGAAGACAGACAAATGGCTGCAGTGACAAAATGGAAGCAACCCATGGAGTATCAGAGAACCTGCTAATGTGATAGGTAGGAAATGTTTGTAATTCAGCAGTTTCCCAAGCATAACACCCTTTCCCTGTGAAAAGTGAAAGACTCTTTCATGGTAGGTGTTGGTCATCAAAGCATGCTTTATGATATGGGCCTTCACATTTTCCAATGAATCTTCTCTACTGGCAGAAATAAGATGATCAAGCTCTGAACACATTAATATGGGAAAAAGAAATGATTTGTAAATTCAGTTAATCCTGAAAATTTGCTATAAAATGCAAGTTGTAGTAGTGAAAGAAATGTTTTCAAACTCAGTTCTGTATTTTACTTGGATTTAAGTCAGAAATAATTCTGCAGTATATGTGTGAAACTGTGAGAACTGCATTTCTCTGTGCATATACATCAGAGTTCAGCCTTATGGACAAATTCTGATGCATACTTAATGAGAATAGATTGGCTTCATGACCAAGCTTCTTTGCAGTTCATAACTCCATAATGTTTGTGTAGCAATGACAATAATTGCTTGAATAAGTGGTGCTAGGAAAAAATTTCAACAGGATAGAATCTTGCCTGCTTCTGAAAGAAATTATTGGGTAAATTCTATCCCAGTACAATACTTAGATGCTTTATGTCCCTTTCATTTTTAAAACATGATGATAGAGCTATGTGATTTTTTATACTTCATGACTGTAAAGGCTGATATTTGTCATCCACTGCTTTGGGTTTTGTTCAGTTCTTTCAGATCTGTTCTGAAAATCTCTGTCACGAGAGCAAGAAGTCCTCACAGACAGATAGTCCTCTCATTCTTCAGATAGTTTGTGAACCTTTGTTAAAAATGTACATAAAAGTACTTAAAAGACCAGTAGTAAATCACTGTAGGGGGTGAGAAAAGAGGAAGAAAGATTGTGATTTCAGATAAAGAATAATGTTGTAAAATATGTAGTGTTTTTGCATAACAGAATTGACATTATTTTTGCATACCCATTGTGATTCATGTAAATAAAGGTCAATCTCTTAGGCAGAGTTCATGGATTATATTTATCCAAAATTTTAATACGTGGTATCTTTTGTTTACTTGTTGGTACCATGGACATGCAGGTCTTGATTCAGTAACATATGGCAATCAAAAACTAACTTTTTTTTCTAGAAGACAGTTAAAACAGCATGGATAATTTTTTTACTTCAGTTATTTTGAGAAAGAGTAGAAGGGGTTACTGTATTTATTTTAAATTTTGCTACCTGTCTGGCTTCATGTGCTACATATCTCATTTTCATGATTGTCCCAAGGGAACAAAAGTCAGACAGCATTACTGAAACATATTTCAGCAAAATAAAGCAATATAATGCAGGACATTCAATCTGATATAGTGGAGAATGAAAATGAATGGTCACAATTTCATAGACTGACAAGGGTTTTCAAGACAAAGTGTGAAAAGTTTCTTAAAAAACAAATAATATTTCATTATGAGAGGGGTTTTATTCCACATAATGGAAATTCCCTGTTAAAGTTTGTCTCCTGTAAGTGTATTATAGCCTTAGACTCCCTATCAGAATAATTTCCAATCTGTACTGGAAAAGTAAATACAAAAGCATGGTTACAGAAATATACCCATGATTGTCCACTGTAATAAACAAGCCATACAAGCAAAGTTGACTTGGAATTATTGCACAGCATACTTCAGCACACAATGTTTTGGTAGTCACGACTTTTGCAAAACAATTCTTGGCAATTATTAACTAGTCAATCTCCATAATATCTAGTGAAGCACAAAGGCCAAGTTGCAGTCAGTGACAGCAGTTACTATTTTTCAGAGAGCCCTCTCTCAGCCTTTTGCCATATTGCACTGACAAGAGAGATGGTGTTTTGGCCTTTGAAATCCAGAACACCAGCTGCATCCTGCACTTTCCCCCAAATAAGCCTACATGAATGATAAAAGTAATCTCAATTTTCATAATTCACGTATCTTTTTGTGAAGCTACCACAAAAAATAAGCATTTCTAAGCAGATAATTGGTTTGTAAACTATTGTGACTCTATTTTGATGACTTTGTCATCTCTGCACATGACAAAATGATGATAAAATATCTTAAGATTCTTTGGGTTTGGAGTCTTTTTTTCCAGGTTAGATGTTAAGATGTTAACTAGACCTTGCTGCAAAACTGGCAGATACATCTTCCCAGATGGTAGCCAGCTGACAATTGGTGGCTGAAGCTGTAAGTTTAACTATGTATGATGAAGATGATGTATTGAGTTTGCCAAGTACTGAGAGCAGGAGTTTCACTGTCTAGCCCTTGGCCTGAGTTACTGATGCTTAGCCTAGTAAAGAATCAGTTTGCGAAGCATTACTATACATGTGCTCTAGTAACCTAAAACCATAGACTGAAATTTCTATAGCCAAGACCACGGATTTATTTAAACAATGGTTCCTTTAAATATTTTTCTAAAAATGAAGATAGCGCCCGGTGCTAACAGAAATGAAAAATATGTCACTTGCTAGGACTGAGTAATTACATTAATTCATCCAAGCTGTCAACTATTTTCTTAAATTGCATCAGTTTTCTCATTTTGCTCCAGATGGAGAGCATAGAGGCTTAAAGACAATACACTTTTTAATGGCCAAACTTCTCCAACATAAATCTAGAAGTATTCTCTTCCCCAATCCTTATGAAACTGAGTTTCCTGTAAATTACAATCCATTATAATTTATTAGTGGAACACTGATTATTTAATCATACAAAATTCTCATGCAAGAAAAAAAAAGAATAATGGAACAAGGAAGGTTAAATTTCCAGCATTTCACAACACAGCAACTAAGGAAGGACTACAACTGAAGCCCAACTTCTCTCTCTTCAGAGACCAATTTTAGGTCAAAATACTGTCAGTGTCAACCTATTTGTGAACTGCAGTCCAATCAATACATGTAACCATATCTTTTTCTTGCCATGTGTTACCACTAAGAAGATTTATTTGTAATGTTTCAGCTAAGGAAAACAAATATAATTTTGTCTGTATGCCAAGTTGTTAGACATCATCTCTGACCCCTTATAGTATTTCACTTCCAAATAGCAAAATTTATCACATCTTGTAAGAGTTTCATCTTTGACAAATGAAAATTTAGAAACTTCTTTCAGAAAGAGTAAAAAAAAAACATGGAAAGCGTCTTGCCCTTATCATCCCTCGTGTTAATAATGAAAGATAATATATTTATACAGATTCTTAACCTTCTCTTTTTTGCTGCCATTTCAAACCTAAAGAATGCACAATCCTGCACGATTAGTACCAACCAAAAAGTGTATAGTATCACTTCATTATACATACAAGTTGCCAGGTCAATATACATTAAAAACTTACAATGAAGTTTTGTCCATCTATTTGATAGTTTCACTCTGTTATGTGAAGAATCTAAGCCTTAAAACTGTGAAAGGACTCAGGACCTGAAAACGTCAAAATAGAGAACAAATTATGCTGTTGGTATTATAGTCGATGATGACTCTGAACTGAAACTAACATGAACTTTTCCAAGCAAAATGTTAAAAGCATGAAGGCTTTATGTTCCTTTACCAGAGCAGCAGACTTAATACTAGTAACAGTATGAAGCCTTGCTTGTTTCTGCAGCAAAATGTTCAAAAGTATGAGTATTCTAGGGTCACATAACAACTCCACTAATTATACCTTAACATATGTATTTCTGAAATAATGATTGGATGAAGAGTCAGTGTTACAAAAAATGCACAGGAAGAAATAAGATTTTCTGGTGCAATATGTTCATGCCACACTTTACTTACACAAGCAATGTGGAAGACCCCTTCTCAGATGGAAAAATATTTATGATTTTCTTGTAGGTTTTGTTAGACTTCTATTTTACTCAGTCTGTGATATGCTCCAAACACTTTGATTGGCTCTCTTTGACTATGTGCTTTGGAAGCAGGTATCTGACTGCCAGATTAGTCATATCTCTGTGAAAATGTGAATCAAACAAAATTTATAATCAAGAAAAAAAACAATCTTTTTTATTTTTTTGAGGAAAACAAATATTTTCTATGCCATAAGTAAATTGATATCATTAAAAAGGATTTTTTATTGATCATAATTTGAGCTGCATTTAAGTTATTGAGCTAGCAAAATAAAAATAACATAATCATTCCTAGAGCCAGCTGGAGGCAACAGTAAAGTGTATGGGTGCTCAGAAAGTGGATTATCAGAGGTGGGAATATAATAAATGACTTTCTCTCTCAATCCCTTACATATCTGTGTTTCAATAGGACTGCACGTACATGTGGAAAGGCTTGCATTTCCTGCTCTTTCCTCTTCTCTGGTCTCTTTTTATCTAGAGTTCAGCCAGGGTCCAGTCCCTTAAACTTAGTCAATTTAGCCTATAAAGCTAAGAAGCTTTGAGTGAGCCTTTGATAGTAAAAAAAAATTATATGTATTTCCCCCCAGATTTTTCCATGGTCATTTCTATTTATCAGTAAGCTATTGGTAGATGACAGACCGACATATCGACAGTCCTTTCCTTAATTATCATCCACCTAGCCAATATGTCCAGCTTTGAAAACACAGGTCATACTTACACCTCTCCTTTTTCCTCCTGTTTAACCTAGTAATTTCCCAAGGGAATTTCTTATTCACAACAATATTCACAGTCAACAAGGTGATGCAATCTGACACCACCTTGGCCATATATGAGTTGCCAAAACAGTACATCTTTACATTACAAAATTAACAATTCATGAAACATGAGGAAAGCAAAAATGCAAACAATACCACCATCTGTGTATTTCCTGATTACAGGCAATTTAATTTTGATAACAGTTTCACACCTGTGTTAATTTGAGGACACAATCCATGTTACTTGGACATCTAAATACAGCAAATGAGGCTATTAAACATGTAAGTTACATCAATTATAGGTACCAAAATGAATCCATATTTATATCCAAATTGGTTAGTCTCTACTAGCTCCTACCCAGAAAGTCACGTTTACTTTCTATTAAAACAAAAACAAAAACAACAAAAAAACGCAACCCATCCCAAAACCCACCAACATATATATTGAAATGCACAACAGATTTAATTTCCTAACCATGCCAAAGCTCACTTCATGTAAATAGTTAATGGCTGTAATTATCTAAACAATTATAACATTCCGGTAAATATAAAATTGTTTATAGGTTGCCTCACATACACGATAAAATGCTATGTTTCTACTACCTCTCCCTCAGCTCTTCTCTCATATAATTTATTTGTTTTTTTCTTTTTCTTACCTAAAAAATGGCAAAGGGTGCACTGCGATATTATACATACACAAACTCCTGTTTTGATCACTGGAACAAGCGAGAGACTTTCTGTGGTAAACATTAGGAACTTAATCTGCTAATCATTAACAGTATTGATAATGACATATGGCAACGGGACTTCTTTTTTTTTTAGTTCTTTAATCTCTTCTTGTTTTGGTTACTGGAGCCGCAAAACGGAACTCCTCATTTCCTTTCTCCATACTGCATTTATTCATCCTTAGAAATTCATTGCATAGTTAAACTACAGAGACAAAATCAAGCTGGCTTCTGCACTTGATAACACTGGAATCAAACCCACTGGGGATTCATGCAGATATACATTTCAGCCATTTGCACACCAAGGCTTGGAAAGTGTCCAATAAAACCCCAAAGAAGGACAAGGCTTACTAGCCTAACCCTTCTTGATCTGAACTGCTAGTTTACATAGCGTTGCACCTTGTTTCTCTGCAGATCAGCAATAAAATCCTTCTGTGGCTATAACTTACATTTATTAGGTTGAAATGCTGACATATTCAGCAAGCCCTGACTGATCAGATTTGCCCAGTATACAAAATTCATGACAATGGGATATGAAAGGACTTAATAATAGTGCCTGCTATTACAAAATCAATGCTTTCTTTGCTAATGGACAATTCCAGTCTGACAACCTGCATTTCAAAGCAGAATAATATGAAATTGCTAAAATATGAAATCAACATTAAAAGATATTGAATTCCTTTTGGTATGGAAATAGAGCAATAATTCAAAGCAGCGAAAAAATAAATTTCCTCTGGTCTTTCAAATAAACACCTTCTAATCAGTAGAAATGAAGAAGTGTGTGGTTGTGAAAACTGACATAAAATTAAAGAAATAAAAATAAAATTAAATATAGACAAGACAATAACTACAGGCTATTCATACCAGGGACTTATAACAACTCTTGTCTGGAATGTCAATGATATACATATTTGTATGAGCTATATTATAAATTCCTTACTAAAGAAAAGAACATCTTTGAGTCTTTACTGGCAAGTTAAAATAATTAATAGCAGCAAGAGACACAATTTAGGAATTTTTTATTAAAAAAAAATCTAAATAGCAAGATGCTGTCTCTTCTAAAAGAACTGGAGAAGTGACAGAAGCATTCACAGAGGGATTATATCAGCATCATTATAAGTGGGAATATGAGGGAGCCAGAATGAACACAGGAGAAACAAACTTCTATGTGGAATTTCAGATAAAAAGCCTTCCTTTGCAGTAGAAAGTCTTTACTTTGCAGTAAGCTGTTACTAAACCATACCACATCATCCCTGTACTTCTGCTTTAAGTTGTCAAGTCCGTTTGGCAAGTTCCTCTGTAGTGTTAAATTAATAACTTTGTTCTGTGACTCTGATGTTCACATTTCTATGCATTTTTCTTGTAGGTTCAGTAAGTCAAACACCTTTCCTAAAAAAAAAAAAAAGACAAATCTATTGGAGTACTTGCTACTACATGGTTTCTTTTCCAGGATTTGACTGAATTGGAGAGGAATATCATAAAAAGAATCAAGATTGAAAAAAACAATCTTAGCAGGTCTGCTAGTCTAAAAAGCAAAATATTTATTGCACAAGGAACACATTTCTTGGCACCCTGTATCAGGCCTACAGACATTTGTATTGGTAAAAGATATCAAGTCTCCGTAATACACCATAACACAGGCAAAGATCCTAAATCTATTCGCTGACTTCAAGCTGTCTACTCAAGCTATCAGAAATCCACACCTGTCGTTTAAATGGAACTTGAATACCAAGAATGACCAATATTAACACAGTCTTAGAATGATCATTTGAAAGAAGTTGTATATGGTACACCAGTACCTTATTAATTCAGTATGTGAATCACTACTCATGGAGTTTGAAGTAGCATGGATCTGGAGAAATCTTTTTTAAGTTTATGATGTTTGTCTAAAACCACAGTTTAAATTTTTAGCAACAGAAATTAAACGTCTACCTGTATTTGTCTGTGCCTTCTGAATGATCCCAGCTATGAAATACTGCTTCTTCTAGTTAAGACCAGTTACTAGTCAGATGAGTTTTCTCCTCTAGTCTATAGAATAGCTTAGACAAACTCTGTAGTTAGAGCAAAAAGTAGAGAGAGAGAGAGAGAAAAGGCAACACTGATAGTCACAAATCAGTATCAGCACAGGTCCAGACTTCTTTAAAGTCACCGTATAAGTAAAGGAGAACCATTTGTCACAATCTACCCTAAATCCCAAGTGGTATTAGAGAAATTTAAGATATCGTATGATACAATACAAACAAAAAGTCTATGGAATGTTTTGGGTTTTTTTCCCCTCATATTTAACAGGGTAGATCTGTATTTGAAAATAATTCAAAAATAGGGTAGTTGTCTCAGTAAAGAGAGGTGTTTGGTGCAGTCTTTCTGCTACTTGTTTATTTACAAGTGATCTGAGACAGTGAAAAAGACAAATGATGTGGCAAAGCATCCTGTTCCTGACTAATTCAGAATTGGAAAGATTTGGCTGAGAAAAATTACTGGAGGACCTCAAAATACAGAGACAAAAACCAGCAGATGTAAATCTATATAGATAAATGTAAAAGGATACCCATTGCAAAATGAATTAAGACTTACAGTTATATAGACACAGGGATACAGACACTGAGTTATCTGTAAGTTACAGGGCTATAAAACATGATCTCATTTCTCAAAAGTAAATGTCAGGAAAAGTTAACACAACGCTTCTAAATTATTAGGAAAGAAACAGAGAACAAAACAGAAAACATGCCACCATAAATTCATCCCGAACTGTGTGTGTCTTGCGGGCCTCTCCATCTCTAGAAAGGTACAGAAGTACTGAAATAGTATGTTATAGCAAATGGCTTCTGTGTAAGAAACAGCTAAATATTATTACTTCAGAAAAAAGCTACTGAAATCTGACCCAGTGAGAAACAACTTCCTGTGAGTAGGAGGCGGCAGTTCACTGCCTCTTCTGACACCAGAAGAAGGGAGGCACAATTGAAACGATTAGCAGCAAAACAAACAAAATCAGATACTTCTCTTTGAAACAGTATAATATTAATACTAAGATTCAAAAAGAGGTTTGGCAAATTCATGGAAGAAAAATCCATCAAAGTATATTAAACACCAACATAAGAAGTTTCTCGCAATAAGTGCGAGAAGTGAGTGCTCATTCACTGCATGGCTGCTCTGATTGCATATGCTTCCAAGAAAAGATTATTTATCGTGGGTGGAAACAGGGTCCCTGACAGATGGAGCTTTGGCCAGGTGGAATCTTGCCCTCCATGTATTTTTAATAGCACTGACTACAAGATTACCATTCCTGAAGTAAGAATGGTAACCAAGATAATTTTTACTGCTGCCTAGTTAGGTGTGGTCTGGCACTTTTCCTTCTCTGTTTTCTAGCGGCAAGTAAAAAGGGTTAATGAAATTGTAGTTGGCGATATAAGGTAAAATATTTGGCTTTAACTTAAACAGAGAAAGAGAAGGTGTCACTCAATCAGCAGTGGTGTTTGAAGAGCAAAGGAACTAACAGCATCACTTTTCAGCTAAGACAGATGTTTCACTCTGTAAACATTTCTCCTTCTCTCCCCTGATCACTTAAGACAATCTGTTTGATTAGGAGGAGAGCAGTAGAGGAGATGCAGTGACTTTGCCCTAAGTGCTAGCCTGTGTTTTTAAGTGTTACCATCTCCCAAGCATATTATTTAATATAATGATACACTACAAGAGAGAAGACAATAAAAAATTCCATTACTGTAATTTTCTTGCAATTCTCATAATTTCTCTGAGGTAGCGATAGAGGTCCATTAAAGCTGTTTTTAAAATATACTTTCAGATAGATTATTGACACAAACTGAGATGAGAAACATGATGAGAGCTGGGTAAATTACATAATAGCTGCCAGGGCCCTATGTCTACCAAGGCTTCTCTTTAAAATGCAAATTTAAGACTTGAAAGGAAAGGTCACATCCTCTGTGGGAATACGCCAGCACTATTCTTCAGCAGAAATGAAATAAATTACTTGGCTCCACTGTTTCTCTGTTTAAGCCAGTTCTTTATTTTTTTACTTACGTGAATACTGGGATGACAGAAATGTCACTATAATTGGCAATTACAGAAAGAAAACGTCCATTATCTGCAGACTGTTGGTTTAATAAAAAAAAAAAAAAAAACAAACCAAAAACCAACCCACAAGCAAACAAGCAAGCAAACAAAAATAAATAAAAAAAGGAATTGTTACATGTTTGCTGAAAAGAAAGAATCAATTAAAGTCAAATAGGTCAGATTCCCAAATCTGCAAGTATTCAGGACACGGTGATGACAGTGGACTACAAACATATGTTGAAAAAACACGTGTTCTAACAATATAAAGTTAGAAACAGGTAGTTTATCTTGAAAATGACGTGAACCTTACTATCTGTCTATGAATAACCAATATAAACATCATATCTAAATAATATCATGATAAAGTAAGTTATAGCGAACATACTTTAATATAAATGTGTTTAATAAATATTCTTAAAAGAAACATAGGTGTTTATTTGCTGTGCTCTCAGGTTGTACTCATCAGTATTTTTTCCTATGTAATTTCTCTTACCTTTAACATTATATCTTCTAATGTACTTCATATTTAGTACTTAATAGGATAAACACCCATAAAAATGAACCAACATTTCATGTCTTCAAGATACACAAATTAAAGATAGTGTTACATTTTAGTTAAAAAATTAAAATGACAACTCTATTAAGCTTTAATTTTAAATAGTGAGAATGATTATAGAATAACTCACCCTGCCCTTATGAAACCTGACATTTCTTTAATTCTTTGGTGGGAACTTGAACACTGAACATATTTTTCTGTTTCTTTTTGATTAAAGTTTTTTGTTGTTTTTTTTTTTAAGAAACACATACTGTGTAGCCAAATGCTATAAAAAGTGTTTCATCATTTATTCAAAACCAAGCTCTTTACATTTTGTAAGGTGTCAAAAGCATGAAGTTTCTATGGGATTTGCAGTCTGTATTTGGGTGTGGCAGATGGGATAGAGTACTAAAATACCTGATAAGGGATAATACACTGGAAAACTTTTCACAGGCATGCAGAAAAATTGGTTTAGCTAGGAAGACAAAATTCTGTACACACAAAAAAACCCCAACAAACCATAACCTAACAGTTTCAAAATCAGAGAAACCATTAGCTTAAATGTGTAATATTCTAAAGAGCTGATATTAAGCATGGTGTCTTAACATGTATTTTTGCCTTTAGTGAAAGAAAACATGGATGTATTAGTGTAAAAAGTTATTTACTTGGAGGAAACTGAAGGCTCAATATGTATTGTTATTACTTCTGTGTGTCCAGGCTGGGTACATCCGCATTGTAGATGCTGTGCGGCCTGGTAATCCATGGCCACATGAAGCCCACGTGTCACATGAATCTTTGTGCTGCATTAGAACACACCAGTGACCAAATAGTGGACCAAGGCTACATTCTGCAAAAACGAGTCCACATTCCACTTTATATGAAATTCAGGACACTTACATGCATAGAACCTTAGGCGTAAATAATAGTACAGACTTATAAATTAAGTGTAAATTATAAATCCCAGAGAATCTGTAAGGTATCACATACGTAATCAAACTGTAAAAAAGCTCCTTTTTATTTTTTCCTTCCCTCTTGGAAACACAGGAAGCAATGTAGAAAGGATCTAGACATCTTTAAAATAAATTAAAAAAAACCAAACCAAACCAAAAAAACAGCAAAACTTTTATAGCCTCTTGTGGGTTCATACAGCTTCTGCCTTAGTACTATGTTTAAGCATTACAATCTAACCTCTTCAGTGGTTTCAAAAAGAACAAGAAGTCACCTTATTTTAAAGTTCTGAAAGCAATTACCTCAGACCTAAGCTCAGCATCTCTTCTACTCTTAGTGATTTTCTCAATTTATTATGTTAAATTATTGTAAATATTGTGAAACCTAAGAAAGGTTGTGTAAGAAAAATTGCATCAAGTTTTAATAATCTGAAGAGAGTTTCATTCCCACTCAAATAATATCTGCATCATTTGCAGATTCTTTGAATCATCTGTGTGATAAGACAGGAAAACTAATGTGCTTTGAGATCTAAAAAAAAAAAAAAAAAAAAAAAAAGTGATACAAAAAGCCTAAAGAATTATTTCTACATACCAAAGACTTAATTTTACCTCTCACTTATTTGTATCAATGAAGCGTGGAAAATTGGTTTGGGGTGACTAAAGTGCCAGTAAACTGCAGTGCATAACGTTTCTGTACTACAAAATGGTAAGATTCTGTTTGCAAAAAATGCTTGGATTTCAATGAAATGGATAATACCTACACTGAAGCTGTTGTCTGCTAAAGTCAGACATGCACCAAATAATCATTAAAGATTGAAAGTATGGCTATCTTTTCACTTGATACTTCTGACAAAGTAGACCAGTAAGCAAGATTACTTTGTCATACACCCACTTTCTTGAATGTCTTATAGGTGACCCGAAAAATTAAACTGCTGAAGTCTCTATTAAAGCTCTTCTCTAAACTACCTCAAAAGTCAGAAAGGTCTTCACTAATTCAGACCTATTGTACAGAGTGACTTAGTTTGGTTTTCTGATTTTAAAAACAAATCACATAGAAAAGAGATTGAGACTTCCCTTTTTTTTCCTCAGTAGGGACTTTTTGCCCACAAATCTCCTATCTCTTTTGCTCTAGAGAGTCCTTTATTCAAGTTCAGGCTAATTTTATTTTTATCCTGCAAACACTTTTGTTTTATTTGTCTGGTCCAAAGATAAGATTCTCTGTTTTCAAACGAAGTGACTTGCAGGTACTTAAGATTTTCAGTAAAAAAGTGAAAGAATAGATCGTCCATTATAAATCTCACCTCACCAAAAGAAATTGCTGTTTCTACACATTCATGTTTGTAGAAAGAGTTACCAGATCATTTAATCACACTTTTGATGTGCTCCTTTGGTCCAAACGATGGAGCAGTTTATAATGAATACTTCACTAAGTTTTCTCTCCTGTTACTTTTAAAGCTAATGTCAACTTTTTCAGAGATAATGAACACAGGAGCAGAAAACAGTGGAGGACTGACCATGTCAAAATTAGTAGGTGGTGCAGGGCAACAGCAGCAGAAGAGAGTGAAACAGTGCCAGGGAGCCATTGCCTGCACTACATATATATTTTCAGCTTAGTCTGGTTCCAAGGAACGAACACTTGCTAGTAGAGGGAGCACACTAGCTGTGCATCTTCTGATTTAGTTTGATTTTACAGCATCCAGTTTCAGAATTTAAGGACCCACGCTGTTTTACAAACCTGAGATCAATAAATAAGAATAACAGGGTGATTTACTTGAAGACCTCTCTATATCAAGTATTCTACTAATATAAATGCATCTGTACAATGCCATTAAAGATGATTTCTCAGTTTCTTGATATACCATAACTAAATGCCAACATTTCAGGTTTTATTATTCTTTGATTTTATTGTATTTATAATAATTTTTATTTTATTATCTTTATTTTGTTATTCTATGATTCTATGATTACTTGACAGTCTGGAACAGTTTGGACAAAAAAAGAACGGAGATAAAATGTCAAAGAGATGAAAACTTATATGGGTATTTTGGACTGACCTCTACTGTAATTTGTTTAGTCTCAGTTACCTCTACCTGGATTAATTTCCTCTAAGCGTGATATATGATCTTTCTCCCTTTACACACTTCATTTAATCCTTAAATTGGAGTACAGTAACTGGCTAATTTTTAACTCCCTGAATTTATTTACTTCTCCTCTTTTCATGTGCTATTACCCATTATCTCACAGCCTGGTTCTGACACACATATCCTCAAGTAACTAAAACATGCTCAGATGATGCTCCCTTAAAAATTGTTTCTTTATTTATTCATTTATTTCTCAACATGTTGACTGCAAATTTTAAGTAATGTCTGAATCTATGTTAATGAGAAAAAAAAGAGCAGGAGTTTTATCCTCCTCATATCTATATTGCCACCCATCATATGCTTTGTTATTGACTGTGGACTGTTACTAGTATCACAGAGAATAACGAGATTCATCAGACAAAATTTTAAAAAGTTATCTAAACCATACATGGAGTGGGGGAGTTTCAGCAAATTTTTAATGTATTCTGAAAGGACCTGGACAAGGCAGAGGACCTGGCAACAAATGACATGGAAAGGGCCAAGGTACTCAATGTCTTCTTTGCCTCAGTCTTTATCAGTGCAGCCAGCCTTCAAGATTCCTAGGTCTCTGAGATGAGAGGTAAAGTCTGGAGCAAGGAAGAATTCCTCTCAGTGGAAAAGGACCAGGTCAGGGAGTACTTAAAGAAACTAGACACACATAGTCCATGGGCCTGTCATGTTGCACCCACAAGTCCTGGCAGAGCCTGTCGACATCACTGTAAGGCTGTTCTTGGCTGGTTTTGAAAGGTCATGGTGATTTGGAGGGGTTCCTGAAGACTGAAATCACTTCTGTCTTCAAAATTGACAAGAAGAAAGATCCAGAGAACTACTGGCCAGTCAGTAGCACCTCAGTTGTTGGGAAGGCAGTAAGAGAAAATCTTCCTGGAAACCATTTCAAAACACCTGAAGGACAAGAGGGTGATTTGAAGTAGTCAATATGGATTTACAAAGGGAAAATCATGCTAACCAACCTGATAGCCTTCTACAGTGAGTTGACTAGCTTGGTGGATGAGGGGAAAGCATGGATGAAGGAATTGGATGAGAGTGGATGAGAGAAAAGCATGTTACCTTGAATTTAGCATGGCTTTTGATGTTGTCTCCCATAACATCCTCAAAGACAATTTGACAATATACAGGTTAGGTAAATGGACAGTAAGGTGTTCCTAAAACTGACTAAAGAGATAGGTTCAGAACATTGTTATCAGTAGCACAATGTCCAGTTGAAGGCTACTCAGTAGTGGTGTGTGCCACAAGTTGATACTGGGGCCAACAGTGTTTAACACATTCTTTAATGATCTGGATGCTGTGACAGTGTTCCCTTAGCAAGATTGTATGTGAATAAAATGGGGAGGAACAGTTGATGGACTGGAAAAGCCTGGCCAGTGGGCTGAGGGAGACCCCTGTACTCAGCACTGGTGAGACCATAACTAGAGTACTGCTCAAACCTGGGGTCTCCCCAGTACAAGGCAGAGATGAAATTACTGTAGTGAGTCCAGTGAAGGCTCACAAAGATATTGAGGGACTGGAGCTTCTTTCATATGATGAAAGGCTTCAAGAGCAGACACTATTCAAGAGAAGGATCAGGATCATCTTATCAATGTGTATAAATACCTGATGGGAGGCAATGAAGAAGATGGAACCAGGCTCACTTCAGTATTGCCTGGTGACAGAATAAGAGGCAATGGACACAAACTGAAACACATAAAATTTCACATGAACACAACAAAACAGGTTTTTTTTTACATTTGGAGTGGTCAAACACTGGAACTGGTTGCCCAAAGAGGCTATAGACTCTCTGCAGATACTTAAACCTGACTCTACGTGGTCCTTGGCAACCTGCCATAGCTGACGTTACTTGAGCTAGGGGGTTGGACTTGGTGATCTCAAGAGGTCCCTGTCAAAACCTCAACTTTTCTATGATTCTGTGTGATTCTGTTGATAATGTGAGCTGGAGCTACTTAGATTTTAAAATGTTAAGTGGTAGGAAAACACTGAGCAAACGACTGAAACAAAAATCCATTCACCCACAGAAGAAGAGCTCATATAGCAAACTCAAGAACAGACAGAAAAACATATTTATACAGTCAAAATATAAACCCTTTAATGCAACAGTTAATAATGGAAGTGTTGACATAACCTTTACCACAACTCTGAGAGAGCATCACTATAATCAAGATAAAGAATGACAAGGAATGAAAGGTGAAAGAACTGTGTATATTTCGCAGAAAGGGAGAGACAGGTCTAACAAGTTAGAAGCATTAGTGTCCTTCTGTATGACAGAAATTACATGGCTGTGGACAGGCTTACTGTATGATGCAAACCATAAAAATAAAGAAAGAAAACAGAATGTTAAAGGAAATAGTTTTCATGGGGTTTGTACTTCAGTAAAACAAAAGGCTCATTAGAAGCAGTAGTGAAATTTCACTAATGTATACAAAAATGTAGAATTGGGAGAAATTATGAGATATTTTTCAATACTTTATGCTCAACTATCTTGTACCTAGATGGATGCTTAAGCAAGAATGGACATTCTTAGGCTGCAGTAGGAAAGAGACTATCTATTATTGCTAGACATTTTCTTCAGAATCCATTTTGGCTACAATTATTGAAACATTTCCTGCATATTAGCCACTGAAAAGATATCTGCTAGACTAACAAAAAATATAAAGAAAAAATTCACAAAATAAGGAAGAGGAGTAAACAGTCATGTAAAAAAGGGAAAAATATATTTACATTTGTTCAATTTAGTCATGTTATCTAATCATTATATAGGAGATAAGCTCAGAGTTGACCTAAGAGCACAGAAAACATTTCAGCTCTTGACAAACATTTATTATTTCATTTAGGTTTACAACTTTAATAAAACATTTTGAATGGTATCTTGTGCTATTTGCCAGCTCAAGAAACCATTCACGTAATTGCTCTCTGTGGTGCAAATCTGTATTGCTGGGACAAGAGAATAAATCATATCATCCACCTTTTAAAAGTTGTATTTCAGATGTTATTCAGCGTGAGGTTTTTATTTCACAGAGTCATTTAGGGTTCTTATAAGAATTTATTGAGTTGTTTATTTATCATATAAAGATGTTGATGGCAGGTTTCCTTTTTTATTAATATTTTATGTATTACTTAAACAATTTCAGTTAAAACAATCCACCTCAGTAAATCAGAAATACTAGGGAGAAACTCCAAGTGGATCTCTACCTTTAACACAAATGATCTGTCCCTTTACCACACTGTTTAGTATTCATTACTCTATCCGAGGTCGCAATAGCTCCAGCACCTTTCTTAAGACCTTTCTTAAAAATTAGGAGATCCATAGACTTTTTTAGAGCTGAATAAATAGGGCTTTTTGGGAATCTATGGCCCTTAGATAGTTATAATCATTAATCGTACTTAATTATCAAAATTTGCGGGGAGTTGAGGTTGGTTGTTTTTTTTTTTGTTTACCTCTAGTAACATCAGCAGAAGGGGAAAGTTCCAGCAGTCCTAATTCCCACTGGGGTAACTGACTCAGTATTGAATGTCTGGTTACTTCTCACACTCTGAGTGCGCTCCTGACATGTTAGCTAAGCTGCTACTTATCAGTTTTCTAGCAAATGTAAACGATGAACTCTGATCAGAAACATGCTCTTTTTTTAAGATGTGTCAGCCTCAGATGCCTGAGGCTTTTTATTTATTGACAATTCAACATACGGCATGCTGAAGCAGTTAGGAAGAGAAATGCCATTTATGAAGCTAGAGTCATTCAGCCATCTTAATCTTAAAAACAAGTCTCATGATCATTATTTGGGCTATCCAAGCATTTGCTTTCTAATTGTAATGGATGCTCAATTTTCATAAAGCTTCCCCCGTTTGACAAGGCAACTGCAGGTCTCTGCTGATAATTCAAATTCTTACTAGCAGTGCACAAAAAGCATAAACATAGTTCCAACTTTTTTTTTTTTACTGCCTTGGAAGTGAGGACATTGTGATTACACCTGAGTTTAACAGGCTTCTGGCGAGATATCCCCTGATGAAACATAGGTTGCTTAAATTTTGGATGTTTGGCTTTAATTTTTCTGCTGTTGTTATGGCTGTATAAAACCAAAACCAAACAAAACTGTGTTTAAGAGAGGCTCCTAAAAACACCATAAAAGAACTCTTAAAAACTTTCAGTAACATTTAGTGCTAAATATATTAGAAAAGGATCCAAACAAGAAAGTTTAAAGTTGGCTTTTTGAAGGCACACATACTGATAGAATGTGACCTTTGCTCCTCATGGAAGAGTAATACAAGTGGCACCAGCATGTTTAACTCAAAATAATTTGAAAGGCAAATAAATATTCTTAGCGCTTTCAGTTTTTAGATCAGAGTATTGCTAAGCACATTTCAAATAATGTGGAAGTAAAACTTAACATCAAAGGCTTTGGAAGATACTACAGCTCTGAGATGATAAAAAACTGGACGGCTGATTATCACCTTTTAACAAGAAATTCAAATTCACTATTCTGCTACATATAGCATAGTGTGAGAGCAGTACTTCAGTATGCAGCATAATTAAACCTTACACTTAATGGTCATCAGGAATATTAATCTCAGCCTTGCCAGAAACTTCTAAGTTATTGTCAATTATCAAACTTTCAATTATTGATTCTGGTACTGAAAAATAAAAACAACCACAGACTTAGAGAGACACACCTCAGCTTCCCTCCAGACACCTCCTCCTTTCCTAGTCCCCAATCCCTTCATCACACACTGGATTCAATCCCTTCCATGCGGTCACGTGTGACACAGGGCACTGGGGTCAGCACCTGGCAGGTCCTCAATTGCTCTGTCATGATCTCCTCCACCAGCCACAGCCATACCTCCTCTTCTGTCTCCCTCTGTCCTGCTCAGGTGGCTTCTTTTCTCCTGCCTGGCTCCATTTATGCTTCAGACCTGCTAGTTTTGGTGCTGCCCTGCTCAAGCTGATAGCTTTTCTTCAGTGTTCTCCTGCTGTGTCATCCCTCCTACACTGGCATCCTTCTGGTTCTCCTCCAACTCCTCCTCAGTTTTCTTTCTTGCCCTGGCATTGCATCTTGTGTTTCCCCCATTCCTCAGTGTCCCTCCTTGTGTCTCTTCCCACGTGTCCCTGCTGCTCTGGCATTTTTTTTTTCTCAGTATTTATCACCCTTTCTTAAATACATTTTACAGAGGCACTATAAACTCCTCTGACTGGCTCGGTTTTGGTGTGCCGTGCATCCATTCTGTCTGCTGTGGAGCCAGCTGGAATGGGCTGCGAACCCGCACAGGGCATCTCCAGCCTCCCCCCTGCCACCCCTGCAGTCCCTGTTGCCCAAACCCTGCCATTTATACCTGGTACAACTTTGCCCTGAATAGTCAGTTATACCAGGTACAACGTTGCCCTGGGGACGGTCCCTCCAGCCCTGTAGGCAGACTGTCACTGCCAGTGGCCAGTCGCTCTGATTCCTATTCACCGTACAAAGGCACAGACTGGAGCAAAACATCCCAGGGGGATGGACAGTACACAAGTGGGCACAGCGCTGAATGGAGAACAAATACAAGTTGGAAATCAAGCGCAGCGTTCTCCTCAAACTAGAAAATCACAGTCATACCTGTCATAAAATATTTTTTCTTAATAGTTCTCAATCAGCATTGAAGAATACTGGCTTCAATTAACATTACTAAACACTTTTTCTCTGAATAAGAAAGCACATTGAAAGCTTACTTGGTGTTTGCATTAACCAACCTTAAGAATACCTTCAATTATAAGGCAATAGAATCTTTAAAACTTAAACCCCTCTAGATTTAAAACTTAAAATTCTCTAAAACTAAAGAAACAGAAAACTATACTGAGGAAGCTGAGAAACTGCATAAAATGTAATTGTCAGTTTTGCATATTTTTCTCAATTCTGCTAACATTAATTCAATAAAAATAAGTCTGAAAGATAACTTTTTGGTATGGCGTTAATGAATATTTGGATTATCTGGCTTGGGAAGAGTTTAATAAAAGTTGTATGAAAAGCTTTCATAAGAGGGGAGATGTAAAACAGCAAGACGTACAGCCGGATTAAGAAATTGTGAAAAGAACCACTATAACCTAAAATCAATCTTACAGAGAAATCCATTGTTACTCTTATTTCTTTCTTCTAAACAACTCTTCTAAACAATGAAATGTTCTATAAGAAGAAAAAAACAACTATCAAATATAATTAGGCAACACATTTTGACACTTATGTGAATCTATTTAGGGATAAAAGCTACCAAAGAATATTTACAGCTTGAAGGATAAAATTTAATCTTAAATCAATTACCTTTAAAAACCAATTTATTCTCTAGTTTTCTCACCGGTATTTCCGAAACTTCTTGGCACACATTCTTTATGACCCTTTCAGTATTTCTACACCTTATGTAGCTGACCTTAATCTTTTTCAACATGTATATGGAAACTGGGGGAATGAATAATGCAAAATACTCTTAAAAATCATGAGCCTTTTGTCCATTACAGACAAATCTGTCTGACTTACAAATTTTAAAATGGACAGAGTCAATACGTTCGGATTCTGAACTTTGTAGAAATATACAAAACTCATTCAAAGTAATGGTAAGTAATGGCCTACTTATTGTAGGCATACTTGATTAAAATAGCAATACAGACATGGAGAAAACAAAATATCTTTATTATTATATTCAAGACAACTTGGAGAGAGCAGAAAAAAAAAGAGAAAATGGGGGAGAGGGGACGGGGAAGAGGGAAAGGAAGAGGGAACAAAAGACAGACATACAGAAAAAAGGTTTAAAATCAGCCAGCAGACAGTTTTCTGGTGAACGAGGAGTTGGAGGATTTTGTTGTATTATTTTTAGCACTTCTTTCATCTTTGTAAAAGAAGACACGTGTTCATATTGCCAGTGATGTGTTACAAAAAGAATAACTGGTAACCTAAGGCCCCAGTGTGAGGCCTAAATTCAAAAGGCACATAGTTTTATGCAGGATGAAAAAGCCTCTTTCTTTTAGTATAGTGCAGAAAACATTGCCCCTGTGAGGTTGATGGGGCCTGGCAATCTTTTGCCTGAGGAGACATAACCTTCACTTCTTCCAAAATCTCTAGGACTGAGGAAAGAGGTTAAAGAGACCCATTTTCAGCAGATGCTATTGTCATAGGCATATTGCTAGAGTTGGAGCTGGAGCTATGGCCGAGCAATATGCTTCAGTATGCTGCTGTGGAAACAAGCTCTATTTTTATTTTTTTAAAATTTTCTTTGGAAAATAAACAAAAAGTGTGGATGAAAATAGAGACATGCCCAGACACAAGGTCAAAAAACCCTATACCCTGAGAACTAGTCTTTTTCTAAGCAGCATGGAAGGGATACAAGGGACAAAAGCTGATAAAAGAAAAAACACTGACAAACTCCCTAAGTCACACTGTGTATTTATGCATATTTAGACCACAGATGGGCTCAAGACTTAAGATCTTTGCTTTCTGGTGTTTGCTCTCTAATTAAAGCTTGATTTATTGACATTGGTCGATGGCATTAAAGCCCATATTAATAAGAAATTAAAAGCACTGCCATCACTTTTGCCCAAAGGAGAATAAGTAGGTCTTTTCATCTTGGTTCCTGCAATGAAGGGAACTTCACGGTGCTAAGGTCTGAAATCCCCCTTATTGAGATCATAACCAAGAAAACAGTTAATGAAAGGCTATAAAAAACAAGCTACTTTTTCTTGAGTGAAGTCTCACATCACCAACAAAATACTGTAAGGTAATTTACACTATTGTTGCCTCCTTCTATTTTTTTCTGAAGACATTATAAACATAACCACTGCAACGAGTGTGAGGATAAGCCTTCCTGTTCTGCAGCTACCAGGCAAGAATCCTTCAGGAGCTCTAAATCAACACTGTAGATAATTTGAAAGTGGCATTTATGTACAGACTAAAAACTAGTTTTGTTTTACAAATATAAATATGTTAGAATTGCCTCTACTTTATTCAGAACATAGACTGAACCAGGATTTTGAAGCAGTCTAAACTAAATTATTCTGGAACCAATGCACAGGTAATACCTAGCTGTTCAGAATGAGCTATCCTGAGGAATCCCTATTCCAGGACTCATGAGATTTTATTTTCCTATCTCTGCTTTTTGGAACATACCTCTAAGTATTTCTGTTAATGTAGGAAATCCTCATGCAATCATGATGCAGCACTCTTATTCTTCAAAAATGTATGTCTCGCATAAAATTAAGGTCAGTTTCTTTACTGCCTGACAACTATCACGTGTCACAAAGAATCATCTGTTCAATGTAGAAGCACACAGTCTTCATTCACATGGACGTTAACTGAACATTTTTATATGTCCATTTGACTTGAATGCCTACATTTTGAAAGATTTGAAAATTAGACTTGAATGTCTATTTTTTTTGTTTTACTGTATTCACTATAACAAAAAGCTAAAAAAAAATTAAAAACATAAAAAAACCTGTAATGGTAAAAAAACCCCACAACATAACAGTGAAGGTTTTGGAGATTTTCTTATCAGTCTTTCTGTTCTTTCTCTGCCATAATTAGCAAATGGTTTGAATCTAGTTTGCACCTACTGAACAGACAAACTAGAGCACACAGGCAAACAGAAACATGACAAGGATACAGACGCAAAGATGCCACCCGTAGACTGATTAGTGTCATGTTCAGTTAGGAAAAAAATAATTTATTCAGTGCTGAGTATCAGACTATTTACTACAATTAGTAGCAGCACTTAGGATGGAGCGGGAAGGGGGAAGAGTTAAGACGTACATAGAGTCTCTCTGGAGAACCTGAACAAGGTAAATTCTCTCAGACTTAGTGGGTTTGGCAGGTGAAATTAATGTTTTAACACACTCCCTTACGAGAAAGAAAAATACATTGAATATGTTAGGAAGCTCATAAGTACACCCTAACAGAAAGTGATGAACACACAGTAACTCTGCAACACATTTAAGAGCTAGTAAAACCAAGATCTGGAGAATTGGTGCATGTAGTAACAATTTCGTATTAAATTTGCACTTACCTTCGCTGTCATCATTAAGACAGAATGACAAAGAAGATTTTAGTGCCATTTTTTTCTAGCGGGGAGAAAACTGTCCATCCCCAAGTAAATAGTCACCCCAAGTGAGAGAATGGATTATAGCTACAAGGTGAGAAACCAAGTTAAAGATTTAAACATGTAAGGAAAACATTTCCTGAGGGTGAGAGACATGGTGACCTTCTTGGTTCACTTTATTAATGCTAACAGGTTAGTGGATTATACTAAAATAGATCTACAAAATATGTCATTCTGTTATCTGTCTATCCAAACTGCAAGGGAGTCTTTTATAACATATATAGGCCTGATATTTCTTTTCACCACACCTTTCCCTTTTTTGATGCTGCAGTTTGATTAAAATCCAATTCCTGTAACATTATGCCAATTTTTATGAAAATTTCATTATAAAGTGCCCTTTGAAATTCAAAATACTTCAATCTTCAAGTTTAATATCATGTCTTTTTTTTTTCTTAATACTATGATTTTAAATAAAAAATATATAAGGAACAACTGTATGTGGAATCAGTCTTTCTATTTTATCACAATATGATTCCAGGGATAAGAATCATCACAGTAATTTCATTTTACAGTATATTTTCAATTGTTATTCAAAATGAAAACTACTTTCAAAATGTCATACTTCTGCGTGAAATTGCCATTAGAAATTCCAAGTTTTATCCAGCTCCAAATATAAATTATTAGTTGAAATACAGCAAGTGAAACACACATACATATTTACAGAAGAGATTAATATTAAAATAAATTTGTAAAATAACAATCTTGTAAAATCTGGGCAATGTTGGCTGTGAATGCTATAATCATTAAAGAAAAACTATTAACTGAACTCCAGCTACAGTCAAAAGCTTGAATGACTGTAAGGCAGACATTAAAAAGAATGGGTTTCTACTTCTGGTTACCTAGGCAAGGAATAATTATAAATGCAGCTAAGTGAAAAAAAAAAGTCCACATGCATTACTGGGTTGGAGCTATTGAGCTATATATAAAGCAACAATGCTGACTTCATTACCCCAAATTAGATGCCTAGCTTTGGTTTCAAAGGAGCAAAGTTTTAATATTTTTAGTGCTTTAAAAAAAAATAAATTAAAAATTACTACCAGTGAAGAAGTATATTGAAACTATTACAAAACTCTAGGATACGTCGTAATATTCAACAGACTTAAAACAATCCACCCAAAGTTCAAGTGTTTCAGATATTTAGGACTGATTTCGCAGGGCTCAAAGAACAGAGGCTCCAGCAGCATCTGGCAAAAGAGCCTGTCTTGTTGCTTTTTAACTGACAGCTGAGGAGTGGAAATGGTGACTCTTCTTCGGTGGGAAGAGGTACATGCAGCAGACTTCTCCTCTTGCTAAGCACTTGCTGAATTGATTCCTTGACAGAAGCAGGCAGATGGGCAAGCCAGGCATCCCGCATCCTGGGCAGGAACGGGCCTTTTAGAAAAGGCTGCAGTAACCAATTGGTAACCAATTATGAGGAGGTCCCAGGGAATTGCACTGCCTTTTTTTTTTTTTCCCTTTTTTTTTTTCTTTTCACCTTCTACATAGCGAAGCTGGCAGTGCAGGATAGACTACCCATACTGGCTACCAGCAGGACATTTAAATTATCACGTTAGCTAGAATTCTGTGATTTTCAATCACTGGTAAGCTAAAATGAAGGTCCTAAAGAAATTAAAACAAAGGGAATAATCAAAAATAATGGTTCACAGCTGAAAAAAACATAAGACTGGAAAACACAGACACACAGGTTATAGAGCAGCAGTGCAAAGTGTCTCACAAACATCCAGAGGTTTTCCTAATTCTAAGAAACTAAAATATACTATCACTTTATTTAGGGTATTGTTCAATACCCTAAGTGTCTAGTGTATTTTAAGTTTTATAAGTTCTTACTCGATGCTAACTCTGAAACTGAATCTAAGAAATACTCTCCCCCCCTCACTGAGTCCGAGAGCAGGTTCAGCTGGCAGTGGCCCAGGTGGTGCTGCAGAGCTTCAGGGAAGAGTTGCCTTCCAGTTGGTGTTACAGCACCAGATTTCATAAACAGGCAACAAATCGGTTATCCTCCAGTATTCTGACAGAGTAAGAAGACTTTACTTGCTTTTCAAATTCAGATACTAGGTGGCCAAATGAACTATAAGACAGGTTGGAAAAAAACCACCCATTTTTACTTATGAAGAAACTAGTCATGCATGTCATTCTGTGGCTCGTGACGAGGAAGTGCAGAGATGGACTGGCTAAAGGGAAAAAACTTGTCTCTGGGGAAGAATACCGTGTGACTCTACTAAATCCTGTCAGGAAGTAAAATACACCTCATCCTACCTTTGAACTTGTGCTTGCTCCCACTCTTCTTCTTACATTTGTGGTGACCCAAAGTATGGGGATTTCGGAAATTATTTTCTCCTTAAGTCCTTGCGAGGAAGCAGATCACAATAAGAATGCAGTAAGAAGACCTTCCTACCTCTCACTTGTCTTTCCAGTACCTGACTGTCCTTCTCTTATTCTGCAATACTCTGATTGTGAATTCAAGTCTGCATTCATGACATCGATTTATAAACTTTTCTTATTGAATTTCTTTCCCTGCTCCAGCATTATTCTGTGCTCCTGCTGCAGTTTTTTTGTTATGCGTTGTTAATAACAACACATGCTGTGAGTGTCAGGCAGCTGATTTTTTCAAAGGTCAGATCAATTTAAAGCTTCTTTGTGCAAATTCAAGTTACCTTATAACAAAGCAGTCCACGTCCCAAAAATATCTGGTTTTTCACCTATTTCTTGCTCTCCTTTTTCACTTTAAGTGGAGATGTCTATCATACTCAGCTTTTGCTCATTCCTTTTCTAGAGTTCTGTGTGAATCAGGATTTTGCCTCACTAACGTACTTAACATTTGAAAAAAAGGATCAGAAAAAAACTTCCAGTAATAGCACCGAAATTTATTGCCTCCAGTGACAGACATCTGTCAGCTGTGAAATACGTAATATTGGTATAAGAACTTGAAAAAAAAAGTCTCTCTGGTCCCCAGGAAGTCACAGTATGACAACAGCTGGAGAGTAAGGGAGTTAAATACTCAAATATAATTGTCTAATCTTAAAGCATTGGATTCTTTCTTAGTGGATAGAATTGCCACTGAAAAACAAAAAGAATAAACCAGTGTGAATAAGTGTGATTCAGTTTCATGGAGGTGGTTATATGTTAAAACTTCTTTTACTTCTGCTTAGCAATGAAAACCAAGCCTTTGGAAAGCTTCTGTGCGGGGAACGGGCCCTGGTCGTGAGGCAGCTCCCGGAGCACTGGGACCGGCAGTAGTGGCAGCACCATGAGCTGGGGAGGGGCGATCCCAGGGCTTGCGGGCAGTGAACCGTGAGTCATCCTGCTGAGAGGGCTGCTGAGGAGCCAGGCAGAGAGCCTGGCAGCAACGCAGGAAGGTTTGGAAATCTGCCTGATAGCAGTCAGACTCAAAGTCTGTCAGCCTTGTCTCATTTAATTCTATAAAAAGTAAAGAGGTTGAATAAGAAATATCAGTTTAGAGAAAACAGCTTTCTTTGGCAAGATACTATTCCATGAAAGGATTTTTAGCGTCTAGTGTACTGCATTGGGTGTAAGCGCCCAAGGTTTTGGTAGCGTGGGGGTTGCATGAGTGTCTGGCGTGGTCGGGGGCTGTCCTGAGCCGGATACAGCCATTCCAGCCGGCTCCAAGAAACGCACTGCAGGGCGCAGCTCAGCCTCTCAGCCAAGGTGGTGGCACCTCTGTGGAAACATACTCAAGAAACGGCAGAAAACACCAAGGTCAGAGGAGGAGGAGGAACTTTTCCTGGTCACAGGGCAGGGATGTCCTCACAGCCCAGAGAGGACCCACACTATAGCAGATAGATATTCCTGACTGGAGCTGCGGCCCCTGGAGAGCTGACACTGGAGCAGAGGAAAAGCGGGAGGAGGAGGGAGCAGCAGAGAGGAGCCGCTGTGTACTGAGGCACTGCTCCTTGCATTGCTGGAGGGACTGGATGTGCCCTGCAGCAGTAAAAAGTAGGGAGCAGGGGAGTCTAGAGAGAAGGTGTGAAGGTGAGCCTGGGAAAGGGGGGAAGAAAAGGTTTTTACCTGTGTGTTTTAATGTTTGACTTTTTGCTTCTGCATATGTGAATCAGTAATAATTTCTATGTATCTATAGATCTATATCTAGATAAATGTAGAGATAGAGAGATAGAGATAGAGAGATAAAGAGATGGAGATACAGATGGAGACAGAGATCCAGAGACTGGGAAAGAGGGAAGGAAAAGGGGTTTACTTGTGTGTTTTAATGTTTGTCTTTTTTTTCTACATATCTGAATCAGTAATTATTTCTATGTATCTGTAGATCTATAGATCTATATCTAGATAGATATGGATCTAGATCTATAGATTTATAATTTTTTTCCCCAAATCTAGCCTGGGTTGCCCATGGTGGTAATTCATAAGTGATCTCCCTGTCTCTACTTCAACCTGTGAGCCTTCTTGCTCACAGGTTGTTCCAGCTGTTCTCTCCCACTGTCCTGCTGGGACAGGGGATGAGGATGAGGGGAAGGGGACAGGGTAAGGAGGGAGGAAGGGGCTGGACATGGGGACTGGCTGTTAGCTGGAGCTGATCCTACACATGAAAGCATTGTGTAAAGCTCATTCCCTTTTCCTTTTGCCAGAAAAGAAATTACCCATCAGAAAGGTGTGCCATTCATCAATAGATTTTATAGCCAGGACAGCCAACATGATCACCAAGTCATAGGACTGCCATTACATTCTTCCATTACCGCTTGAAGAAAAGAAAAACATCCAGTCTCAAAAAAAATCCAGTTATGGAAAAATCCACCACAAGTCCTTTTACATTTTTCAGTGGTTAATTATCATCAAAGTTCTAAGTCATAAAATTATTATGTTGCACCTTTTTTCCTGCTGCCTTACCACTTCTGCTGTGTCATTCCCAACTCCAGCATACAATCCTTCTTTTCTGGTATTTTTTTTAGGCTCCTTTTTACATCTTTGGATTTGCTACTGGGTGCCCTATCACATTTTTTTCCGAAGTCTTCATTCAACGGTGCTTTCCCTCTCTCCTATTTATTTTCAAACAGTCTGGATTTCACAAGCATAGACCCTGGAGTGCAATGCCATGACACACTCTCAGTATGTTCATACCACAGTATATTTCAGGGTTATACAAAACTAAATCAGAGTGTGCAGGTGTTCCTCTTGTCTTCTGTCTTGTGCAAAGAAAATACACTGAAGAGAACTTATCAGTGATTCTAACCATTATAACTGCTACTCCATGTACACACGTAAAGCAACATGTAGTCTTGCAGCACAAGGATATACAACCATTTTTAACTGACAGCTCCTAGTTCTTAATAAATTTTGAGTTTCATCTGTTTTGCATTTCTCCACAAGAAAGGAAGTTTTAAACTAAAGTTATTTAAAACAAAACACAAAAAAAAAAGTTTTGAAGAAATAAGCATGGAAAGAAAACTGTATATATATCCAAAAGCAATGGCCTTCATGCTTGGGTAATTCATCAATGTGACGAAACATAATTATAGCATTTATTATTTATTTATGTTGTTACACTTTATCTATAGGATAAAAGTAAACATAGGAAATTTCAGCCATAATACTTGGTTTTTGGAACACTGAATGCCTGAGAACAAGGGATTCCTCAATGTTTCCTCATTCCTCATTCCTCCAAAATGTTTCCTCAATGATAACCATAGCACTGGTTTGCTGATGCTTTTATAATAAAGACTTGAAAGGAAAACCCATGGAGGTTGAAATCGGTTCAGAAACCAGTGTTTAAGCAAAAGCTTCCTTCATTCCCGTCCAAAATCATTCCTACCATAATGAAAGCACTGTGCAGAGACTCCAGCATAATAGTTGACATATGCACGACACTATGAGGTGAACCTATTCATTTTCTGAAAAGAGTCAGTAATGACATTCTCCAAGGTGAGAGAGGCTTGCAGTTAGGCTCCTGCGGCTTTTACACCTTGTCAGAACAACAAAGGAAAGGAAGCAGTAGTAGTCCATGACTTTCTCCTCACCGTTTTCTTTTATACTTCGCTGGTTTCCAGCACGCTGTCCCTGTATCACTATCAACTGTAACTAAGGCTAAGTAAGTATTTTCACAAGCAACTTGGTATCTCTGAATTTCCCTGGCTGTCATTTTTGAACACAGCAGGGTGAATACTTCCTTCCAAGTTGAAGAAGAGTCCCTGAAGGCTTCTGCTACTCAAGGGCTATACTATGCACTTGTGCACTGACTTTGCACTTATGCAGAAATAATTTCTCCAAACATACATGATTATCTGCATACACAGAATCTCTCACATGGGATCATGGTTTGGGTCAGGTTGATCAATGACAAGACGACAGATGGCCTCCCACACCTCTTGCTCTAAGATGAGGAAGAAGAGAGAGAGAGATTCGTGAGTTTAGAAAAAAAACAAACAACTTTAATGAAAGATTGGTAACATAATTAAAAAATGGAAATAATGAAAGAGATACAATATATACAAAAATGTGCAAAACCGTATCAAGCTCCCAGGGAGATGTCACTGGCAGGCACTCAGAAACTTCCAGACTGGACTCAGTGACAAATGGGAACTGGAACACACTGACTGCAAAAGGCAGATGAGCTGACGGGTCCTCTCAGACGTCAGTCGTTGAAGAAAGAGAGCCATTGAAGCAGCAGTCCGTTGAAGAAGACCCAACGGAGAAGATCCGAAGAAGAAAAGCCCTTGGAAAAGAGTCCTTGGAGAGCAGCCAACCTGATCTCTTTGATACCCCAGCTTTTACACTGAGCATGGCAGATGGGATGGAATACCCTATTGGTCAGTTTTGGGTCACTTGGCCAGGTTCTTTTCAGTGGTGCCCAGCGACAGGACAAGAGGTAACGGGCACAAACTTGAGCATAGGAAGTTCCACCTAAACATGAGGAGGAACTTCTTTACTTTGAGGGTGGCAGAGCACTGGAAGAGGCTGGACAGAGAGGTGGTGGAGTCTCCAACTCTGGAGACATTCAAAACCCGCCTGGACGCGTTCCTGTGCAACCTGCTCTATGGTGATCCTGCTCTGGCAGGGGAGTTAGCCTAGATGATCTCCAGAGGTCCCTTCCAACCCTACCATTCTGTGATTCTATGATATGGGTGTATATATATACAACCTCAACAGGTTGTTGAGGAAAAACCTGTAATGCTGTCTTTCTCAACAGTTTCTTGCTCAGCTTGTCACGTCCACATAGTTCAGCTAACTCACAACGAAATACGTAATATGAAGCAAGTTCTTTCAAATCTTTCCCAATGGTATGCCTGGTCTTCTCAGGCCTTCATCTCAGTGTGTTCTCTAGTATATAGTGTATCTATCATATTAGGCAAAAGTTAAAAATAAGGACTACAGAGACTTTGTAATATAAATGATGCTTCCTGTTTTATCCTAGATAATTCTAAAGATTTTGAAAGCTAACTGAAAATCAAGAAGAGCCTTAACGTCCTTCATTGAAATCAAAGCCAAGTCCATTTTATGAGATGGACGCCTCATTTTTCTCTCTACTTGCTGGAGTACTTTTATTCCCAAGAGATTCTGAGCTACAGAAAAACACCGGCATAGCTTTTAATATAAGAGAATAATTATCACTGCAGTATTATACAGCAACTAACATGTGCATGAATTTAGTGATCTGCAATCTTTAAAAACAATTTCCATTTTATGAGATGGACACCTCGTTCTTCTCTCTAATTTCTAGAGTACTCTTATTCCCAAGAGATTCTCAGATACAGAAAAAAAGACATTTAGCTGGTTAGATTCTGTCCTTCAACAAAGTTTTCCTCTTTTCTGCCATAATTGAACACTGGCTTCAGAAACAAAGTTGGATGTACATATGTTAGCTTTCTGGTGATACAAAAAAAGGATCATGTTCCTTCACCATTTTTAGGCCCTTCTCCATGTGAAAGCAAACTTACTGGTCTCAAAGCAAAAAGAATTTAAAGTTTATGGCTACTTGATTCATAGTCAGCCACTAAAATCGGAAAGGTGATAAAGCTAGAACATCAAAATTGTCAGACTATCAAATAAATTACCACTGCATCAGTGATTTAAAGTGGCTAGAAGTTCAAAATTATTTAAATAATGGGTAAAAAAAATGGGATAATGGTTGTTCTTCTAGAGGAAAAAAAATGTTTAAAACAGCAAAGGAGTAATATAGCTATTTTATAAGAAACAAAATTATGAAAGAAAATAAGATAAACTAAAAAATGCATTACACTGAAATAACATAGTAAGCTAATTAGTAACATGAAATAATTCTTTTTCTTTTTTTTTTTTTTTTTAGGAAAATTGAAACTATTATATTTCCTGTGCATCTAGCTAGCTAGTCTTACTGTGTATAGACTGTGGTTATGATCGCATGGAAAAACTTTACAGGGGTTGAACAACGACACGTGTTGCAGAAGGTGAAAACATGTAAAACCAAAAGACAAGATGCAATTGACTGATTTATTCAGAATCTCTACTACTATGTCCTAGTCAAAACCTATGACAGTGGATGTGGTATACAAATTGTGGATGTGCAGATCTTAAGCTATATTTCTGGAAACGTTCATGTGTGCTCAAATGTTTATGTGGTATTTTTTTTATGCACATTTTCAAGAATGCAAAGATGTACCAAGTAGAAATGGAAAATCCATTCTTGTTAACTCAGGTGGAAGACATGAAAAATCAAGCAGAGAATAGAACAGAAAAACAACTGTTGTAAAATTGTTAGTGAGCTATTGTTGCAAATATACAGATATATGCAATAAATATAAGAATATTTGACTGGAGACCTCTTTTGAAATAGTTAAGCTCAGACATTTAAGATTGATTCAATTAGGCAATAAAAGTTACATAGACAACAATCTCCCGTTCTGTCTCCCTCCACATATTAGAATAAAATCGCTAATATTGAAAAGAAATATATAGACGGGCATCAGTGGTTATATGTATAACAACTAAAGAATTACTTTTGAAAATCTTGTATGTTGGGGACTGTGGGACCTTGTGAACCTAGTTTCACTTTTCAGGCATTTGCCTAGGTCTGGTATTTGAGATGGCAACTATGCCATTGATTTAATTGCACCATTAACAACTAAGGAAAAAAGGTCATTTTATTATCACTAAAAGAGGAAAAAGTTGCTGGCTTTAAAGCAAGTATCACACACAGTGAAGAGGAATAAATTCTTTGTGAAATTCAACAAACATAAGTGTTTATAACACTAGGATTATACTAAGCACCACAATTTGTGCTCACCAGACTTGTTTTCATCAGACTACATCTTCATTTGGGTATGGATAAATACAAAACTAGGGTCCAATCTGGAGGATTTGTGTGAAAAAATTCCAGTGAAGGAAAGTCAAAAGAAAATTTTCTCTTCATATATTTACATTGTTGATTCTACCTGGATTACCTCAAAAGAAATCAATAGCAAATCAATTATAAAAGAAATAAAAAGAAATTTCAAAAAAAAAATCAATCATAACTGCAATATTATACAGCAACAAACAGTTTCTACTGAACTGAATAATCTGAAATCTCTCAAGCACCGGGTCTATTCCCTTCCTTCATAAGGCTTGCCGCACTCTACAGACCACTATTGTCAATAAGCTGCACACTCTCTGTGGAAGAGGCTAACTCCAACTCTGCTTGCATAATTTAATAAATTATCATTATAATATCTCTACAAAAGTCAGTGCTTTCCCCGTCTATGTTTTTCTTTTTACATAGTCACAGTACTCATTTTAAAGCCTTTGTAAACTACCAGCAAAGGAAAGCTATCAGAAAAAAAGTTCTTAATGTAAGGACATCAGCAATGTCTGCAAATTCTCCCATGAATGCTGCAGGATAAACACTATGCTCTTCTTTCAGCAGCAGACAATATCTGATTAACTGAGATATATTTCCGAGTATACTCCAACATGTTGAAAGAACACATTAGATAACACTTACTCACACTCAGACATCTGCTTTTAAACCCTGAGCAGTTATTCTCAATGAGAATCATGATATTAGCCACAAGTTTTTCCAGTTTTTGTTGAATGATTACCTTGTGTCAGATAAAGCCTTTTGTAGAACAGAGTGAAATATTTTGGCCTGTAATTTTCACTTAGCCCCAAACCACATGTTCAGTGACAACAAATTGCATTATTTCATTAAGTTTCTACTAGACTGTTCACATTAAAATTTAGAAATACTTAATATTTTAAAAAATCTATTAGATCATTCCCTGTTTCCCAGAAATTTTCATTTGCTCCAAAAATGATGATTATTAATGTCTAAATCTTTTCAGTAAACAACTTCAGGCTACTAAAACCTAAACTGTCTTTGTTTTGAAAAATAATTGTTCTAGGTTATAAATATTTTCCCAGTATCTAAAAACTACTCCAAATAAATACCATAATTATAACCATTTATAAGAGAAACAAGTGAACAAATAAAATAAATCATGCATTAAACCTACTTACATTTCAATGTAGCCTCATAAAGGCCTCCATTTTGCTTTGTTTCCTAGCTTGCTCCACCCAACCAACTGATAAATCAGGACTTCAAGTTTTGTCTGTGTCTTTTTTATTTTCCAGGGGAATATGACATTTCATACAGCTGGTCTCAATAAAAGATATTGCTCCATAAAAGAGTATGGAATAAATATTTAATAAATCCTACATGTAAATATCCTTTTAGATAGGTATAAGTAGAAAAGGAACTGCAGATAGAGCAAAGAAATATAGAGAGAACAAAGAACTATTTTCCATTTTCAAAACCCCATCACATGACCATAGACAGTTAATATAATTATCTGTTAGCATATCTATATAACCTGTCTGTATTTTTAAGAGTCATATACTATTTTGAGGAGTACCATGTTGTTCTGAATGCCCTCTCACTGCTTAGTGTTGGAATATTGAGTCTACATATAACCTGACAAATCTGCCATTGGACAAAACCAGCAGTAACTGAGCTATATTTTAGAGCTCATTGGAGGACAAGTATAGTACCTCTAAGGGGACCTCAGAATGGTGAATGAATTTTGAGGCTGATGATGCAGAAAGTGATGTGATTCTTACAGTGACTCATATAGAGGTTTCATTTCAAGATAGTGCATCCTCTCTTTCACAGACAATTCATTCATTGTGCTTAACTCATGGAATCTATGTTCTGATTGTGCTTAAATTTACAGTGAGATCCTGAAAATTTTCTACTTCTTTGGTATTAAACATGTACCAATAATGAACAAGCAACAGTTCAGTGATCTCTAGCAAGGAGATGAACCTCACTGGAGGCAGTGTGCGTGGAGAGAATATGTATTATAATTCTATGCCTTTTTCTCCCTACTGAAGCATTTACTCTATGACACTGGAAATTTTTAATTCAAGTGTTTTCTTATAGTAGTCACTTCCAATCAGTTCCTTCTCTGACTAGATATTCTTCTCTATGGATCCTAAGGAGAACCCATAAGCACTTCTTTCTTTTTCTTCATTTTTCCCTGTGAATAGTGAGTTGATTTACTGTAACGTTCAGGCTGTCAGCCAGGAACCATTAGGGGCTCTTGCTCTCTACTCATGGCTGTTCAAATACCGTTAGTGTAGGGACAAGCCCAGAATCCTTTAGAGGCACTAGAAGGCCAAATACATAATTAGGGTGAATAAACATGAAAAGCAGAGAGGGATGAATGAAACTAGTAACCACTGTACTGATTACAGCAAAACTGGTCACTGCCAAATAGGTCACTGCAGAATCAGTGACTTTCCTTATCAATGCTGACAACAATTTAATGTAAACTTGCAAACAAAAATAACTAAAATTATTCCTGCACCAAGAAATCTAGGAAAAACATTTGTCCTACATTTTCAGCACCAATAAGGAGCCCTGTGTTCATGTAGCTCACTGTCCACTAAAACTTTTTCCTGAATAAAGCACTAATCCCTTTGCTGTTGGCACGTCAGACAAGATTCTCTAAGGCTCCAGTTCATGCCTAATTGGTGGGAGCATAATGCAAAGAAGCAGCAGAATTTCTAGCCAAAAGATGCCATTGTCAGATTCTGATGAAACATAAAATAAAAGTTATTTGGGGCTATGCAGCATAATATTGTTATCAGCTGTGCTCTGATAAAGGGGAATCAGAAAGTGGAAGAGCCAACATAGTTGGGAGAAAATGGAAATGTGACAATACCCCTGTTGTGAAGATATAAACATACATAACATGAAATACTGGGAGAGCAAGAAGAAAATCTGCATTACATACAATAGAGGGATAAACTAAGAGTGGGAATACTAATAATATTTATGAAGAGCAGTAAGTATCCTTCAAAGGTCCTGATATATCCTCAGAAGTTGCCAGAGTACACTGATCAAATTTTTTTCTTGACTTTCTGAAGTAGAACCATGAAAAATTTTGACAATTTCCCCAAAAATATTCTCTGTTGTTCCTTTACCCGCTTTTATCATAAATGGAACTTTCTGATGGTGCATCTCCTGGTATAATGGAAGACCATGGATTGCATCAACAACAAAACACTGTGTGTTTTTGACCAGAATGGAAGTAGAAGAGGGCAAAAGAAAGATGAATCAGTCTGTTTATACTTTTATCCCCTTGACAGATTCTGGTTCTAAAATGTAATAAGCATAAAATCCTCTTTTATGAAAGCTTTTAGAAGTAATTAAAATACCAAGCAGACAGCATATGAATCAGTTCCTCCAGCTATCCTCCGGCTTGAAAAAGTCAAAGTGGTTATACGTTTGTGGCTGGTACTGATACTCTGAAGGTTACCACATGGCTGAGGCAGCTCTGCTGATGGCTTTTCTGAGTTGAAGCAACTGCAATTTTTTAGTGAGTCAGGCTTTCTGTCTTAATCACAATCCTAACAACCAAGGAAAACTGAGCTTGCAAGTCAGGGTATAAATCTCTCTTGAGCTGTTCACTGTTGCACTATTAGAGAGCATCCTCTTTTTCTCACAATGTGCAGAGATGCACAGATGGTAGAAGTCTGGAAAAAATCCCAGAATGGCACTGAGGGAGCAGTCAGAAAAATGAAGTGTAGGTAAGGAGAACAGAACTCTGACCCTATCAAAATTTTGAGTAAATATGAGAGATGACAAACAGGTAAACAAACCTGTTTAGACAAACCTAAAATTCCAGAGTTTATAATAGATTCTGTAACTGTCTCAACTCTTACTGGTGGTAAGTTTTCAACAAATTTTTTTCAATCTTTTTTGTTAGCATTGTCAGTGCTAGACAGTTTTATTTCTGGTGCTGCCAGCAAAGGTTTGTGTGGTAGAGAGGCCCATAAAAAAAATTTCAGCTTGCCATGAAGTTAGTGGTGATGTGTAGTGGTTTAAAGAGGTTGTGGTACTTCTTTATAATTCACCAACATTGCTTACCCTGAAGAATACTGGCAGATGCACCTTGGTCCAAATGTTCACACATGTATATTGACATTAGCCTGCAAAAAGAAAAGGAAAAGTCGTGCTGTTAGATGAGCAAAATCTACTTTGTTTGATCCCATTTGTGAAATATGAAAGAATATGCTTACGGCTGTGTAAATTATTCTTTTGTAGAACTTGGTGCAATGCTGCTTAAGCTGATGGTTCCACTAGTTATTAACAGTAGTCTACAGTGGGAAAGTTAAGTTACAGGTCAGAATGTCATATGAAAGGGGATATATAAAAATCAGCATTTCTCCTTTCTCCCCTGTTGTCAATATTTCCATGTAAGGGGAATCTGAACGCCAGACAGAATCTGTGCTGCACAACTTCAAGGAAACTTCAATTCAGATTGAGGATTAGATCCTGATTGTCCCACATTTCTCCCTTTCATACTTCACGCAAATGAATTTCAAAAATTAGCAGAAAAAGATGAATATCTGCAAAACATCTTGTGTTTGATGAATAGGCTATTGTAACAAAAAAATAATTGTTCTGTCAAAACTGTTTTTACATTGTACACTTTCAATGTAAAGGTGCATGCCCGCTGCAAATACACACATGTTAGGAATGAAGTGTAGACTCTATATTGTAGAGTCTTGTTTTGGTTAAGTGCCTCTTTGTGAGTCATGATGGATACTACAGTTTATAGTTAAGAAAGGACAAAAGGTAAAGGTGCTCAGATGACTTTAAAAATTCTTAGTTCTTAATCAAACATGGTAAATTTGTAGATTATGTATTTTGTTCTTTCATCACCTGGCAGCACTTTCACTCTAAACTTGTCTTGCTTGGCCATTACAGGGTATTGTTACTGCTGATTTTTAGAATTATTCAAGTGAATATTGAAAAGATCTGGAATATGTCAGAAATTCAAAACACACTGATTTGAATACTCAGCAATTAGTATAAAAAGCTTCACTCTCCTCCCGTAACTCTTATGCTAAGGATGATATGACACATAGAGAGGTGAAAAAATGTTTCTGTCAAAATTAAATATACTACTATTTGGTCTCTTTCTTTTTCAAGAGCATCAGCATCTTTTAATCTGCAATTTTTAGATTTGTTTGCATTAATGCTAATAATCTGTCTAGAACGACTCAACTCCCCAGCAAAAGTGGTTCTTTATGATACTGCAGTATTCTTCGATTTTTCTACTGTTCCAGAGGCAGCAAAGAAAGTGAGAAAATGTGGAAAACTGAAGGAGGAATGGCTTGTCCACAAATGAAATGAAAACATTCTTCATAATGTGGACAAGCATTCACAAAGATTAAATTACATTTTGCAACATTAAAATTAATTGAAGATACATTGTTTCTTTGAGGGAGTTTTCTTTAAAGCAAGTAAAGGGTCTCTGAAGATGAAGAATCCTTGTGAGTATGCTTTGAAGACTTCACCTTGCTGTCAAGAAAATGCTAAGATTAAAAACTTCAGACTGGGAACTTTTTCCTGATGACCCTATATTCCAATTTACTCAAAGTGCTTTGCAGAATTGAGACTAAATAACTGTATCTTTTTATATCTTCAGAAAAGAGGGACTTCTAACCTAACTGTCTAGCTTGAATCATGTATGAATAATATTTAAATAATATTGTAACTCAGTTCCTTGAGTCAGTGAAAATGACATTCCTGGAAAAGATTTTTAAAATATCAGTACAAAACCCTGCATTTTTAGGAGTTAATGGACAACATTTCTGCTTCAGTAAGTGTACTGAAGCATTTTATACTCACAATGGCAATTTTTACACCACCACTATTGTTATAAGTAGCAAGGGCTGAATTCATCACAGTGCTTGCTATAAAAACTAAATAAATATTAAACAAGATCTTCCAGTGAACAGAAAGTGTTCAAAGGTGACCAACTAATCAAAAACAGTTTTGTATTTTCCCTTTCTGAAAGCATAAGAAAAAAAATTTAAAAAACTAACATAATTTTCCTTTGGTTTCATTTTAGATTCTGTGGACAAATGGAGAACTGGCATGCATATACAGCTCAAATATCTTGCAGAGAAAACCCAAAGTGGGTGGAGGCTGCTGATATTGTTTTATTAACATACCTCTAATCAAAAAACTTGGGGAAAATACATCTTTGTTAAAGATTCAATGTCATAATTTCTGCCAGCATGGATTGAAAAAAAGGCCTAGAATGAATCTAGCAGAAGGAGCAGGGGAAACTAGTCTTGCTGTTATTGATATTTCTAAGTAAAAAAGAACAAATTCTTCTTTTAAAACATTCTGACTTTCTCATTCCTGTCTCCTCTATACATGAGAATAAGATGTTGGCTGCAACATTCAAAATCAGGTTTTTTTCTTTGTGCATAATCTTTTTATGGAAATAAATTCAAACAACAAACAATGATTATATTTTTTTTGTTGAATAGAAGCTATATTCATTCAAGCATAGCAAAACCATTTATTTGCCTGTGGCAGCAATCACTGCTTGCTATCATTGTAATATTTGTACTCATTTAGTAGCCTTAAATATGTCTTTAATAAGTTTGCATATTGAAGGTGAACTTCAATGATGATAAAAGGGTAAGAATGAACAGGACTACTACACAGTTTTCTCAGTTAGGCTTATAGTTCAAGTAGCTTTCATTCAGGATGCCTGAAAGTGCCGGTCATGTCCAAGTACCTCTGTGAACTAGTTCAAATCAAGCATGCTGTACTGCATTCAGAATCTTGGTGGATCAACACTTTAAAAAGCAATCTGGGGAAAATACGTGACTTGCAGCAAAGCTAGTTTTAATGAAAGCGTTGGAAAAGTCATGTTTGCTAAAAGTAGGTGTAGCGGTTCCACTTGTTTCATAACATTCCACAAAGCTGCTTTTGCACATTAAAATTGACTATCCATTCAGACACTTTCCTTCTATTTTGTAAAATCTGGTTGTTTTGAAGTGAGGACTGAGCTCTGCATTTGCAGGAAAACATGAGACATTTATAAAACTGTTCTGATCACTGCTAACCTTTCTTTCCTAGTAGGCCATAAGTGCTTGTAGGTGTTTGTGCCACTGGAGGCTACTACAGTCTGTTTAAAAACTTGCAGAGAATATGAATCAGCCCATGTTCTAAAGCATACGCAATCTAGTTAGGGAAGATAAGGGGTTAAGAAAAAAGAGGCTGAATATTCAAAGGGGTAGTCAATATGAAAACCTTAAGGGAATCACCTTATTTCTACCAGGTTTTTGATGTTGTTTTGTTGGTTTCCCTTATTAGGTTGAATTTAATGTTATTTAACATGACTAAGTTAAATCCTTTTGGAGAGGTTATCTCAGGGTATGAATGGAAAGACAAAGGACAGCAGGGCCAATTGGACTCAGTGTAGCACAGCAGACATCAGAGACTGGCAAAATATTTTTGAATGAAAACTTCAGAAAGCCATCTGAGAGTGCTTCTGCTGTAATTCGGTCTGAAGCTTTACTCTGTAGGTACTGCATTAATCTTTGCCTTTTAGTAGAGAATAATTCCCAGACTCACAGAAATAAAGACCTGACATGTAAAACCTCTGCTGGAAGTATATTTCCCTGAATGTTTTGTAATGTGTCTCCTTTGTACTTGCTTTATTACAGATTCATGCCACCTAAAGAATATCAACTACTGGTGATTCAGTGAGGGGACTGTAGATTCCATTCATCCCACACACGTATAACACTGATCACATAGCTGAAAAAAAAATCCTTTGGGTCAACAGAATGAATTGCTGAGGGCTGCAAAATATTCCTGGCATCTGCTTGTAAAACTAGAAGGTGGTCATTGCTGCTGACTAAATTTCATTCTCCCAGATCTGTAACTCACCTTATGTTAAAATCTGTATCTCTTCATTGATGTCTTTATTGGCAATCTCAAAGGGGTGCACTTTCCTTTCTAGACAAAGGATTCTGATAAATGTTTAGCAAGGTCCTAAAGATGATGTGCTGAATATCCCTGGCTATTTATGTGCTACTGAAACTTTTTGTAACCACAAGAATACAGAGCACGTAGCAATATTCCATGATAAACTCTCATCCTAATAATATCCAAAATAAAAGTGATACAGAAGCACTGCTCATAGAACTGCATGAAAGCTTCATCATAAAGTATTTTAATAACTGATTTTGTCCTACCGTATAATAAAACCAATATGGCTAGGGCAAATACAAATATTAAACTATAAATCCCAACCTTCTCAGATTTTTGATATTGAGGTTTTGTACTAGATTTGAGATATTTCCACAGGCATCGTAAGACATGAAAGTAGGCGTCAGTTATATCTCTCTCTAAAATTTCAAGAATATTCTACCAGTTAGGAAAGTTCCCAAACAGTTGCCAGTTGCTAAATGACATATGGCATATGCATTCTGAGCTGATTATAATGTGGACTGAGAAAATGCTAAAGGCCACAAACTCTCTACAATATATAGACATTGATAACTGGACATATTATCTCTGTATTTTCCCGGTCAAATTATCCATCACTGTAGCAATAAAACCAAACTGCATTAGAACCAGGCCTTTCCATTTAGCACACTGAACATCTCAGGGAAATGCTGCGTTCAGTTTTGTACTGCTCAGAGCTAACTTTTCCATTTATCTGTTTATAGGTCATCTCAGGTCAATAATGGTGCCAGGAAAAATGCATGCTAAAAAGCTGTATAATTAAAAAGGTTTGGAATGCACCTACCTACAACGCATACAGAGCTTTCTTTTCTATTATAGACACATTTTCAATAGAATTGCCTTGATGGAGAGACTGAGTTGTCCCACCAGTTCCTACAGGCTTTTTCAACCTTTTGAATCAGGTTGTTTGCTGTGACTAATTCTGTGAAACTTTTATCAAAAATTATTATAAAACAGGTATGTATCTCAGAACAAACAGCTGGTTATCTGTTAAGATATCAAGGGATAGTTTAACTGAAACTTAAATGGAAAGATGAAGAACATACAGTTCTCTCTCTCTGATAATTGAGGAAGAATTCACCAGTCACTAGTCACAGTTGATCACATGTTCTCGCTAAAGCTATTGCATTAATTATTTATTGGGAAACTTATCAGGAATTTATATCACAGATGTTGCAAAGTTAAAAGAACTGCCTCTAACTGCAAGCCGTTTGGAAGTCCTGAGGTCTTCAGCTTTCTTATACAATGTCTTGGTAGCATTAAAAAGGCAGTCTGCCTTCTCTTTTGTTCTTCTTGTTCTTGACAAACTTACTAAGTTGTGTCTTCCTTTTGTCTGAGTTCTAACTCATCCACTCTAAAGTTCCTCACTTCCAACATTAAAGCCTTGTGCGTTAGCAACAGTTGTTCAAAGAAAGTCAAAGGAAGAAAGACATCGTTTTTCTTGATCTGCTCAAATTAGAACAACGTGATAATTTGGCACTCATCAAATTTAATCAAATTAAGTTACATTCAGGTCACATACTACCTTCCTGGGCCTTGATATCAGGAGAGGCCCAGGGGTGAGCTGCTCGCTGCCTTGACAGACAACTGTTTTTTCACTGGTGGAAGTTTATTGTAGTACCAAGTTCAACTACTCAGCTAATTCATATATCTATAACCAGAGACCACCAATGACTTTTAAGAAAACATGAGTTTTCTTAAACCTGATTTGACAAATTTTCCAGCCCCAGTAACAACATCCCTACTTTCGAATCCCTGAACAGCAGAAAAAAAAAAAATTAACGTCTTTGAAGGCTACAAACATCGGTAATTAAAATCCATTCCTCCTCTTCCACTTAGTATCAAATCCCTAAGTCTTTGAAGTATTTTCATCCTTTTCTAGTTGAAATATACAATCACAGTTAGGGATGTGATGGCAAATGCTAACCTTTGGCTCCTTTGGCTAGAAGGACACCTGGCTCCACAAGAAAATACTACGACAGACTGACATCTGAAAGAAGCGATTTCAACAGCAAAGAGAGCATCAGCTGGAAGAAAGCACAATTTCTGCCAGGAATTCAGAAATGCAGTCAAAACATAATTTTCCCAGTGAGCTGATAATGTATAATACCTTCCTATTGGATTAGGTTTTAAACTACTTTTTTTTTTTTCTCTCCCAGATAATATAATCTACAAAAGCTCTAGCCAGTCTCCAATAGGAAGGAGTCAACACAATTTAATTTTACTTGTGCAGCTACAGATGCTCCCCTGCATATCATCATGATTTTTAGTATAGGGGAGGAACTGATGCTTTTTTTTCAGACATAACTCAGTGCCTACATATCAAGACGCGGGAGGGTATTTTGTTGTACTAAGTGATTTTTTAATAGCTGCATAAAGTAGATTGGGTGGTGGATATATGATGCAAAATACATATAAATATGTAAATGCTCTGAGATTTAGGCTTTGGTTCTAAGAAAACTCAACCTTTGTTGGCACCAAAGAAGTAATAAATTGATATTTTTAAGGAAAAGCTGTGCAATGACATCCCTATAAAAATTAACTGCATACATGCTAGCGACGTCCAGATTTGCTTCAAATTTTACGCAGCAACACCCCACATGAGTTCCTAATTAAATTATTTTGAGTCCTGGATTCATCTTGAACAGGAGCAAGGTATTCTATAAAGTTTTTTACTCTATGAAGTTTTTTAACTTTTATTGATTATAAAGCGATGTGAGTTCAAGAAGTTTTACCCAGTGTTGCAAGGTCAATTGCCCACAGGAAAACAAGGCTTATGTCACCAACAAACATGTGTAAGGGAGTTCCAGAAAAGTATGGTTTCAAAGAAAATGCAGAGAGTAGTTTCTCCAGAGGCTAGAAGGATCCATATTGCCCTGCAGAAAATTACTGTAACTGATAAGTAGCCTACGTCTGTAGTGGAGGATTTCAGCTTTTGGAACTAATGAAAACATCTGAAGAAGAACATCAGTATTAGCTCTTTCAGGAACGTTTTGCTAATTGCACATTGTGATCTGAGATTCGTATATGAACAAATTTCCCTGCAAGCGACATTAACGGCAAAGACAGCTAGTATCTGTTGACTCACAGAAGACATGCGGTTTGGATAACAGCCTCCTGTTCATTTCTTGATTTCACTGCCCACTGACTCACTTATGTTTTTAAAAGAACAGTGATTGCACATCACTAGGCTACCTATGGCACAGAAGCAGCCATAGCAGAAACCTTTAGGATCGACATTTCTCTGACCAAATCTCTTAGGATATAGTCACCTTGTGGAATTAATTTTGAGTTCCTGCTGGAAAAACCTCTGGGGATAATAGGGATACTCTAACTGTTCTCTGTTGCTGACCCAGGTACTATGGAGCTTGTCTAAAAACTCTCATTCCTCATTCACACTCTTAAAACTGTCAGGAATTCTGCAAAAATGCCTATATCAGTTCTCAGAACCCTTAATGGTCATCTTTACAATAAAGAACTGCAACACAATGGCAGCATGGCTCAAAAAAAAAAGATTATTATTTCCTATTCCCAAGTGAACAAGACTAAAACTGAATTGTACTCTAGAGTTGCAGTTCTTCTCACGTGCAGGACACCTTTTAAAGGGGTAGCGTCATCTATTTTACATCTTTTCCATCCTGAAATGCTGTATTTTTTAATATGGTAAATAAATGATGCAGGATTTGGTTTTTAGCTTTCACTTTTCATTGTCAAAAGATATGTGATATGAATGTAATTTCTAATTCCCCTGTTATAAACCAGTTGGAGTTATTACACTAAGTACATATTTTTCAAGTAATGTTGAATTAGAAAATTATGAAAGGGACACTTCTTTAGAGGACCAATAAAATGAGTATAGAAATAAACAATTCTGAGATTCTGTAAAAATGTGCTTAGAATTTTAAAAAAAACAAAACAACAAACCAAAACAAATGAAATCAAAGCAAACAACTTAGAACACATTCACAATGCAGCACAACTCACTGTTGTTGGCTGTAGATCAATGAATATATGATGGAAAGCAGGTAGTGTAGACCTTGACTTCCATAGTTTCTGCTTTCCTGGGAAGGACAAGGAGCTTTCTAGCACAGTTTAGAAAGCTGATGGAGCTATTCTGTAAATATAGAAAGGCAGGAGTAGAACTAATTCAACTCTTCACAAGTGTAGCTTGCTGCAATAGACCTCTGATTCTAAATCATGAATCACATACCCATAGCACTGTGATACAAGTTTTGTGTCACAGCTAAGTGTTCATCTAGGAAATCAAGACCAACTGGGTCTTCTATACAACCCAAAGGGAAATATTACCACTAGCATATGTGGGAAAAGGTCAAACTCCTACAGGAAAATTACTTATCTCTGTATGCAGAATACAAAAACATACTGTTGATTAGTAAAATAAAAAAATAACAACTGATAATGTTATGTTGTTCCAGCATTAGGGGATATAAAAGTTACATCTACAAATATCCTTCAAAATAATTTGTAATAAATTTTCGGCACTGGACCATTATAGACCATGAAGATTATACGGTTGTTCTGTAGAAGAGAGGCATGTACTTGGTGTTATCTGACCTGTTTTAAGACAGTTCTCAAGAAGCTGTGATTTTTCTTTTGATTAAGGGTCAATTAAAGGTTTATAATTAAAAAATGTGTTCAATTTTTTTGATGAACTGGCACAATTTTATATAACAACACGGCTTCTTATAGAATCATAGAATCATAGAATCATTTAGGTTAGAAAAGACCCTTGGAATCATCGAGTCCAACCATCATCTCCACTCTACAAAGTTCTCCCCTACACCGTATCCCTTAACACCACATCTAAACGAGTCTTAAACACATTCAGGGATGGTGACTCCACCACCTCCCTGGGCAGCCTATTCCAGTGTCTGACCACTCTTTCTGTGAAGAATTTTTTCCTAATGTCCAGCCTACACCTACCCTGCTGCAGCTTGAACCCATTCCCTCTTGTTCTATCACTAATTACCTGTGAGAAGACACCAGCAGCAACCTCTCTACAGTGTCCTTTCAAGTAGTTCTAGAGAGTGATGAGGTCTCCCCTCAGCCTCCTCTTCCTCAAACTAAACAGTCCCAGCTCCTTCAATCGCTCCTCATAAGATTTATTCCCCAGGCCCTTCACCAGCTTCATTGCCCTCCTCTGCACTCGCTCCAGCACCTCGATATCTCTCTCGTATTGGGGTGCCCAGAACTGGACAAAATACGCACCAGTGCTGAGTCCAGGGGGACAATCACTTCCCTACTTCTGCTGGTCACGCTATTTCTAATACAAGCCAGGATGCCATTGGCTGTCTTGGCCACCTGGGCACACTGCTGGCTCATGTTCAGCCACTTGTCAATTAGAACCCCCAGGTCCTTTTCTGCCAGGCAGCTCTCCAGCCACACTTCCCCAAGCCTGTAGCGATGCATGGGGTTGTTTTGGCCCCAATGCAGGACCCGACACTTGGCCTTGTTCAAGCACATTCCATTAGCGTTGGCCCAATGATCCAATCTATCCAAGTCTCTCTGTAGAGCCTCCCTATCCTCATGTAGATCAACACTCCCGCTTAGCTTCGTGTCATCTGCAAACTTGCTGATGATACACTCTATGTCCTTATCAAGGTCATCAATAAAGATGTTAAACAGAAATGGTCCCAACACTGAGCCCTGAGGGACACCACTTGTGACCGGCTCCCATCTGGATTTAACTCCATTGACCACCACTCTTTGGGACCGCCCATCCAGCCAGTGCTTGATCCAGCAGATTGTATGCTCATCCAGGCCATGAGCTGCCAGTTTTTCCATGAGAATTCTATGGGGGACAGTGTCAAATGCTTTTCGAAAGTCTAGGTAGACAATGTCCACAGCCTTTCCCTCATCCAATAATCGGGCCATCTTGTCGTAGAAGGAGATCAGGTTCATCAGGCAGGACCTGCGTTTCATAAACCCATGCTGACTAGGCCTGATCCCCTGCTTGTCCATTATATGACTTGTAATGGCACTCAAGATGATCTGCTCCATGACCTTCCCTGCTACCGAGGTCAGACTGACAGGCCTATAGTTTCCCGGATCCTCCTTTCTGCCTTTTTTGTAGATGAGCGCTACATTTGCTACCCTCCAGTCCATTGGGACCTCCCCAGTTAGCCATGACTTCAGGTAGATAATGGAAAGTGGCTTGGCGAGCATGTCTGCCAACTCTTTCAGCGCTCTTGGATGTAACCCATCCAGTCCCATAAACTTGTGCACATCCAAGCGGCGTAGCAGGTCACAGATCACTTCCTCTTTAATTGTGATGACCTCATTCAGCTTCCCCTCCCTGTCTCCCAGCTCACAAGGCTGGGTGCCCAGGGAACAGCTCGTTCCACTGCTAAAGACTGAGGCACAGTAGGCATTGAGCACCTCAGCCTTTTCCTCATCCTTTGTGACTATGTTTCCCTCTGCATCCAATAAGGGAGGGAGATTTTCCCTAATCCTCCTTTTGTTGTTAATGAATTTATAGAAACATTTTTTGTTATTCTTAACAGCTGTAGCTAGGTTGAGCTCTAGCTGCGCTTTGGCTCTCCTAATTTTCTCCCTGCATAGCTTCGCTATATCCTTCTAGTCTTCAGGAGAGACCTGCCCCCTCTTCCAGAGGTCATAGATTCTCCTTCTGTTCTTGAGGTCCAGCCAAAGGTCCCTATTTAGCCAGGCCGGTCTCCTTCCCCGCCTACTTGTTTTTCAGCACACAGGGACAGCCTCCTCCTGTGCCTTTAAGACTTCTCTGTTGAAGTATGTCCAGCCTTCCTGGGCTCCTACATCCTTCAGGGCAGCCTCCCAAGGGATTTTGTCAAGCAGTCTTCTGAACAGGTCAAAGTTTGCCCTCTGGAAATCTAAGGTGGCCGTTTTACTAACCCCTCTCCTTGTTTCCCCAAGAATCAGAAATTTGATCATCTCATGATCACTGTGCCCTAGACGGCCACCAACCTTTACTTCCCCCACAAGTTCTTCCCTGTTCACAAGAAGCAGGTCCAGGAGGGCACCTTCCCTCATTGGCTCACTTACCAGCTGTGTGAGGAAGTTATCTTCCACACATTCCAGGAACCTCCTGGATTGTTCCCTCTCTGCTGTGTTGTATTCCCAGCAGATATCTGGGAGGTTAAAGTCCCCCACAAGAACAACGGCAAGTGATCGCGAGATTTCCCCTAGCTGCTTATAGAAAGCTTCGTCCGCCTCACTGCTTTGGTTGGGAGGTCTACAGCAGACTCCCACAGCGATATCAGCTTTATCAGCCCTTAACCTAATCCAAACACTCTCCACCCCATCATCAGTATACTTGATTTCTGAGCTCTCATAGCATTCTCTAATATACAGGGCCACTCCACCGCCTTGCCTTTCCTGTCTGTCCCTCCTGAAGAGCTTGTAGCCATCGATTGTGGCACTCCAGTCGTGTGAGGCATCCCACCACATTTCTGTGATAGCCACTATGTCATAGTTTCCCTGGTGCATCATGTCTTCAAGCTCCCCCTGTTTGTTGCACAAACTGCGTGCATTGGTGTAGATGCACTTCAGATGTGCCAGTGACTCCAGCACCTTTTTGTGAGTGTGGGCCCCATTTCCCACCAGACCCCTCCCAGGTGCTTTCATGATTTCTAAGCATCTGTCCCTTCTCTCAGATGAAATGTCAGAGTGAGAGTCCTCACTAGTCAACCATCCTTCAAGCCCTGGCATGCCTCCCTTGGGTTTATTCCTGACAGGCCCAGTTATCTCCCCTTCCCCCCTCATATCTAGTTTAAAGCCCTGTCAATGAGCCTTGCTAACTCCTGCCCCAAAATTCTTTTCCCCTTTTGGGACAGGTGCGTTCCGCCTGCCACCAGCCGGTCAGGTGACTCATATAGCAGCCTGTGATCAAAAAAACCCAAAGCCCTGCCGATAACACCAGTCCCGGAGCCACAAGTTGACCTGTTGCCTCTTCCTGTTAATTTCCTCATTCATGATTGCCACTGAAGGGATAGAGGAGAGTACAACTTGTGTTCCTGATCTTCTTACTGAGAGGTCCTGGTAAGCACTCTCAAATCAGACCTATTAATCAAATAATGATTAACAGAAAGTGCATTTTGGACTTATGTTTGAATTTTCCAGAAATCTTATATTAGCCAGTATGTTCAGACATTCACAGCATAATCTATATATATGAACAGAAAAGACAATTTCAAAATCTCCTTGCTAATATATATTAAAGTCATATGTAACAGTATATCTTTTTGCCCATGAAAAGCACCAGTTATCTGAATTTTGGTGTACTAAAATACGGTAGATAACAGCTCATGTACCAGCTAAATATCAAGAGTTTTTCACAAAAATCATCACTGACACTGTCCTGCATGAGATCCTTGTCTCTAAATTGGAGATACATGGATCTGGTGAATGGACCACTTAGTAGATAAGGAAATGGGTGGGTGGCCACACTCGAAGGCTTGCAGTCAGCAGCTCAATGTCCAAGTGGAGACTAGTGATGAATGGCATTCCTCAGGGATCAATACAGGGACTGGTGCTGTTTAAAATCTCTCAGTGTCATGGACAGTGTGGTTGAGTGGACCCTCACCAAGTTTGCTGATGATGCCAAGCTGTGTGGAGCAATCAACACATGGGAGCGAAGGGACACCATCCAGAGGGACCTTGACAGGCTTGAGAAGTGGGCCTCTGTAAACCTCGTGAAGTTCAAAAAGGCCAAGTGCAAGGCTGCTCACATGGGTCAGGGGAATCCCAGGCACAAATACAGGCTGGGCACAGAATGGATGGAGAGCAGCCCTGAGGAGAAGGACTCGGGGGTGTTGGTGGACGAGAAGCTCAACATGAGCCAGCAACATGCACTTGCAGCCCAGAACACCAACCATATCTTGGGCTGCATCAAAAGAACCGTGGCCAGCAGGTCAAGGGAGGTGATTCTGCCCTTCTACTTTGCTCTCAGGAGACCTCCTTGCACTGCGTCCAGCTCTGGGGCCCCCAATATAAGAGGGACGTGGACCTGTTGGAAAAGATCCAGAGGAGGGCCAGAAAGATGATCAGAGGTCTGGAGCACCTCTCCTATGAAGACAGGCCAAGAGAGTTGGGGTTGTTCAGCCTGGAGAAGAGAAGGCACCACGGAGACCTTATAACAGCCTATAAGATCCCTTCCAACCCAAACCTGGGTTTGTTTGGGTTGGAAGCCTGCTGTCTATGATTCTGTGATACTGTGATCCAGTCATCATGTACAAATGCCTGATAATTTAAGGAAATAAAATATATTCCTACAGAATACACAATCACAGTGTTAATTCATTAGGTAAATAGAGACTGTGAGTTATGTGATATAAATGTGATATCATACTAGTGATATAAAAAATATATTCAATGAACTTTGCAGTAATGAACTTGTATTTTGAGTTGTATGTCATGTTTTATAAGAGCATGCAAAATATGGTATTCTACTGTTTTTTAATTAAACACCTGATGATTCAAAAACCATAATTATCTTAACTTTAAACTTCAGATCAAAATACTTTGAAAAGCCATGTATGTATGTGTCTTAAGTTTGTTGCTTCAACATATAAAGCTGATAAATAAAAGTCACATACTTATCCCAACTTTTAAAATAAATGTGCTGTGGGATGCTTTTTCTGAAATACCACTCATTCTTTCAAATCTCAAATATTATTGTTTAAGTATTTTATTGTCTTACCCTTTGGTGAGGGGTGGGGATTTTTTAGCTATTTTTGTTACTCAAAGCATACTCTGCCTGCTGTCAAGTTCATTTCAGCCACAGGAATGAAAAATTAGACAAACTCAGAAGAGAACATAATCCATTTGAATGAAATACCAAGGGATCAACAGACCCAGAGAACACGAACAGGAATAAATACATAGAGAGGAACAATCTTCTAACAGTATCAGCCTCTTGGTTTGTAAAACCTAAGCACATAGAAATGCTTTTATTTACAAAAGCTTTTATAGGTGAACTACTAGAAACTATGAGCCAGATTTTAAAGGTATATTCAGAGAAGCAATAGTTCTACACTAAATATAAAATGTTCATCCTACATAAAAAGGTAGTACGTTAGTGCAAGCCCACATTTTCCCCCTGACTACAGACTGAATGCTCAGCTTTCTTCTGGATGTCATGATTCATACTGCTCCAGACTAAGATTATGCCTAATTGGTATAATTTAATCTGCAGAAGCCTCCACCCTTCCAGACTCATTATCCAATACTGCCCTCATTAAAATGTTATGCTGCAAAGACACATACTAACTGCTACGATTCTGAAAGCCACTTCCTCCAACAGCCCCTAAAATAAAATAATCCTTAGTTACCTCTCTAGCAAAAAGAAGAAACAGTATATGTATTTTAAAAACGTGAACCCAAATAGTTCACATAACTACTCCATAGGTGACAAATATTGCCATTTCTTTTCTCAAGTACACATCATGGAAAAAAACCTACATGCTCACTAGACGTACAAGGGGAAAAAATATCAAAGACAGAGAAAACATGGAATTTATTTTTAGACAGTTCATACAGTAAGAACTTGACTGTAGCCAACAATACCTTTTCTATTCCAAGAAAATATAATTTTCGTCGCAAAAATTTCGACAAAAGTTAATAAAATATCCTAGAACACACTAATAAAATAAAACCCAATAAAACCCGTGATAGCTCTCTTTAATTAGATGTTTTTACTGTGACTTTAAAGGAAAAATAACAGCCTGCAGGGTTAAATGCATGTAATAAAAATCTCTGCCATGGTACAGACTCATAATAACTGAGCCTTCATATTCATTTTTCAATCCGAAGGAGTGGGAGTTATATGTTTACATTAACTGAATGAATGACATTCCTGCCACCAAAGAAGAATTGTGAGTGAGTGATGAATGTTTTTCAAGGTGAGAAGAAAAAACAGGAAAAGGACTATTTTTCTGACTCCATGACAATCAGTATTGCACAATCCTTTTGAGATTGGTTAAATTCTGAGCATTCAAAAGCTGGTTTTTTCAGTTTGGATTAAATGTCACAGAAGACCCAGTCTTCTTCATCAGACTGGTTCTCCACAGCATAGCGCCAGGTTGAAGTAGTTATCATCCATATGCAGAAAATTGTCAGTCAGTTTCTCAGCAGATATTAGTCTAGATAAAGGCCCACGTGATGTGGCCTCATTGTTTCTTATCCTTAACTCATTTTAAAGTAGCTCAAGAATCTTCACAGAGTAATAAAATGTGTAATAAGGACATACCTGTTTTGTAAAATTCTACCTCATGTTAATTGGAATCTCTAAAGTCTCTAAAGACTTTGTGCCACTAGAAAAAAATAATAATAAAAAAAACCAACGTTACCATTTTTTCGATTTAGCAGCGTGGTGTTCTTCAGCTATGCCACTCGAAAGTAAAAATGCCACTGAGCTATCCTAGGTTCCAGGGCTCTGCTCTAAGGACCTGGGGGAGAATGGGACAGCATTTAAAACCGTGTTTTTCCTCCAACTACTTAAGGATCCTGGAAGGCAATCTTTTGCCCATCTTTTATGTATAAATAGTGAGTTTAGGACAGCCAAAGTGATCCCAAAGGGGTCTTCTGATAGGCTTCCATTACCCTCCTGAATATCCACTATATTGTTGGGATCAAAGTAAAAGACAAGAACAGTGTCTAGGTAGGCATTTTGTGAAGCCTCTTTCTGAGCACAAATCACTGAGATACAAAGAAAAGAAACACTGAAATATGAAAAGTAAAATGAGGAAGACAGTGTATGAAAATAGATATGAAGTTATATACTTCCAAAACATGCAAGGCAAAACTTATGAATTTTGGTCTGGGGCTGATCCCAGTTTTGGTATTCATGGCAGATTGGTAACTCCTTGTTGCTGTAAACTATCCTATAAGATAATAGCAAAATTCTCACTTAGGTTATTTGGAGGTTGAAGATCCACCACAGATAGATATATATGTATTTATGCCTAATATGTCTTATTTTCCTGAACGTTCCTGGAACCTGGGAAAATGGATTTGTTATAACGGGTTTGGCGCAGAGAGCAGTAGGAGGTAGATAGCTGACAGCTGACACCTATGGACACAAGGCTTCACAGTTAGCTATGCCCTACTAGCCTAAACTTTATCACAAGCATTGCCAGCAGACTAACTTGTGACAGAGTGACTCCAACACGTGGAACTCAGCGGGAGTTCGAAAGCAATTTCATCACAGTTATGCTTGTTTTTCTAAGTATTTGGGGCTGTAACTTAGGATCTAGTTTATGATTAATGTACCATGTGTATTACGGTCTAGAGGTTAAATAATCCTGGCAGGCATATTTCCACCCAGTTAGCTCCAGTAGAATTGAAAAGGTTGGCATACTGAACAAGCACAGTAAAACATAAAAATAAATAATGTATAGCTTAAATACTTCTTCTTTGTATTGTTATACGTTCCAATTTTGAAGTATTTTCTTCATGCTATTACATCTCAATAGAGTGGTCTGACAAGATGACAAGCTATCAGTATGAGGACAGTTTTCACTTCAAGTTTATTTCAATTTTCTCAGTTTTAAGATTGCACACACTTACATAAGAAGTATTCTCAGTTAAAAATGATAAAATCAAGCCCTCAGAAATACCTACACATTCTCTGACCTTAGTGTCAGGAACCAGGACACAAAAGCAATCCAAGATTTGCAAAAAGATGACATTCAACAGTATGTGATACAGTAGCTTTTCAATTCTATCTCCAACAAATCTGAATAAGCCATTAACAATACCTAAAGATGAAGCTGGAAGCTCTAAACTGTCAGTTCAGACATGCAGCTATGTAAACTGTGGAAAATTACCCGGAGAAGCATAGATTCCATACTGAAACATGGTCAGATTGCTAAAACTGCCCAAAGGGAAATTAAAAGCCTTTACAGCAACAAGAATTTCCCAAGTAACGTTGAAGTGGATGCATGGCTCTTTCCCAGCTACTCCCAAGTTAGGCATAAGAGATACCAGTCACAACAGCAGTGTCAGACAGTCCTTAATACATAAGACTGTACTCTATTTTCCATGAAGTGCCAGGGGTCTCACTGAGAATACTCATTTCAGAAGGTTTAAAAGCAACAGAGCATGTTAAAAAGTGCAAATCTCTATGGCGTCACAAATAAAGAGGCATTCCTGTGATGACATAAATTGATTAGCTTCCTACATCCAAAACCAGAACAGATTGTAACTTCCAGCACTTGGAACCTCAAGATGTGCTGCCCTCTGTGACACAGATTACTAATTTTTCTTTCAACCAAAGATGATAACATCAGATAGACACCAAAACTTCCAGTCCAGCTTTCAGCTTAAATGCTAAAGTCTGACTCTGTTGACTTCAGCGTAAAATATTTCAGCCCATCTGAAATCTGGTTTTCCATGTACAAGTGAAACTTAAATTGTCAAACTCCTTTAAGTTCATCACTTGATGCACTGTCTAATGTTGCACCCCACTGAGATATCATTTATCATTTCACTTAAATAATACTTTCCATCCTAACAGCAGTTGCGATACTAGGTGGGAACTCATTTCTTCAGGTAATTGTATCCAAATAAAGGCTAAAATTAAATTCACTTTTCTGTCTTTTCATTTAAAACAAGCATTTTTTTGAGTTTATATGTAAATAGTTTCCTTCCCATTGTTGCATTATGTGCAGAAACAATCCAAATCACTTGATAATTGTTACTTTAAGTAATGTATTACTGTGGAAATGTAAAAGTTGTAGACAGCATAAAATACATTAGAAGGCAATTGAGTTTAAATGCATCCCTGGGACTACTTTGCTGTGCCTGCAACTGCTTTTTGCATGGGAAAAGCACGAGTCTGTGAGATATTCTTTAACAGCTACTGAAATTGTACCGTGATTCTGACACTAGTTTTCAATCCCCAGATAATTTTTAGTCTAGAAAATGTCATGATCTGTAATACCAAGCCAGGATTTTACACTGAAATATCAATGCTAAGTTTAATTATTTTCTGCTTTTTTTTTTTTGTTTTCCCCATGGAATCTATATTACTGGATAATAACGTGGCAGCTATGGAACCCTCTAAGTCAAGTCTTTACATAATATTGTAGAGAAATTTAAAGGCATCAGAATTATATTATAATAGCATCTGCAAATATATAACAAAAAACTCCCTGTCACAAGCATGGCTTTCAATGGAATTATAGGAATTGCAAACAGCAAGTCTGCCTTCCATCCTTGGTAAAATGGGTGCACATACAATAAAAAATAAGCTGACTGAACACAGGGAATAACTTGGAAAAAAGCCAGCGTGGTTCCTCTAACAGGAAATCCTGGGTCTCAAGAGTTTGACAAGGGAGTCAGTAACAACGTGGACAAAAGCAGTCCAGTAAACACAATACTACACTTAGATTTTCTAAAAGGTTCCACAGTAAAAGTTGCTAAAGAAACTAAATGGATATAAGGTTAGAGGAAATTTCATTAAATGAAGTGAAAGCTCATCAAAGGTAAGGAAGCAAAAACCAGGACCTGACAGTCCCTTTTCAGGATGGAGAAGACTCAGCAATACTCCAAAACAACCAATGGATAAATGTTAAGACTAGTTTTATTCAATGTCTTCACTAATGATCTAGAGAAGAAAGTTAACATTGAACTTTGCAAGTTTGCAGATGAAGCTTTTTTGGATAGTGAATGCTACCTAAAAACTCCAGAGATTTTGTGAGTGAGCTCTTCAGTTACAAAACTGAGTGAGGGGTTGATGAGGGGGTTGATGAGCTACAGAACTGGCAATTCATCTAGGGAAAAATAATCTAAAACCATGCTTACATAATGTTGAATTTCAACTGACAGTCACATTCCTGGAACGATTTTGGAATCATAATGGATGGTTCATTGAAATCATAAACTTGACATGTAGGGCAGCCAAAAAATTACAATATAATTTTGGGTATCATCAAGAAATATTGTTAAGAACTAAGATGGTAGATGTCATTTTGCTGCAGTATAAAACCTATGTACATTGACATCTTCCTTTTACAATATTGCTTGCATTTATAATGTAGGAGAAAGCATCATTTTAGTGTCACACCATAGGGATCAACCCTTTTTTAGTGTTATCACAACTGAATAAAATTTAGATTCCTTATGATTTTGATGACCCAAAAATAATATTCAGCTATTCCTTGCAACATGCTGATGATTAATAGTCTGTCATGAGCTCTTATTTTATCAGATTTTTCATAGAAACAATAAAAGGAAAAGGAGAATAAAAATCTCAGATTAGATTAGGGAAACATAACCACAAAACCACAACAACGTTTATACTCCAGCTGAACTAACTGTAAAGCTACTCATAAAATTAAAAAACTGCAGCAATGAACATGGAAACAATGATGTCCTTCCTTCTTCATGTAGGCGATGAGAATAATCACTAATGTTTTGACTGTTAGTTTAGGGAACAGTTATTCAGCTAACATAACATTCTAGTTTTCTTTGCTCCTAGCACACTTATTGTTTAAGCAGGTCAGCAACACTGCAAACTTAACATTTTAACAGGAATGAATTATGTCTGTGCACATGCTGTAAATTCCAAATTCTGGAAAGATCTACAGCACTACAACCTTCAATGAAATTTTACTATCACCTCATTTTTCTTCATGAAGTAAAATTAAGCTGTCATAAAATATAGCATTAAGCACTCTTTTAGTTATTACTGGCTGTTTATTACATGTCACTATCATGCAATTTCCTTTCCTTATTATCCTTTTTTGGTCTTGAATTCAGTTTAAGTCAGGACAGACAGATGAGCACTAATTACTGTCATTGCCAGGAATCAGTCACGAGTTCGTCTTCCTCTTGGGAAGGGGCTCAGTCCTATCACTGTGGAAATCAAGGGGAGGTACAAAACAGGGGAGTCAGCTCCTTTTTGGACTTCAGGTTGCAGTCTGTTGCATAAGGAGGAGAAATATTTCTAGACATTTGCAGCTAGATTCAATAAAATACTGAGGCAATGCTAAGTTCAGTGCCATTTTTGAGATATCTAACCTCCAGAAAGCACCTATATGAGGAGAGTTAAATAATTCTTGTTGCAGCCGCCCATAGCCATTGGGATGGGCACTGCAGGTATGCATGTGAAAAGTGCTACTGCATGTAAGGTGTTAATGTGGAGTGTTGAAGGGACTAGGACAGTCCCTTTGTCTTCCCCAGTCAATTTGCTTCAAAGTCTCAAGAGAATGGGCTTAAGCTTTGTCCACACCTTATACAGAAGATGCCTAATGATACAAATTGGGAAGTTTTTTGGACAAAGTTAAAAACTCCCATGCCAAATGCGGAGCTTGGGTGAAGACCTGGGAATGCACTTCCCCCTAGTCTATTCAGTAGATCCAACATCTAGAGACTACTTTGAGGGTTACCACATTCATTTCAAGGAATTGAACAAAAACAATCTTTTCCCCTTAAAGTGCTGTGATGCATACATCTTCCATGTAATACAGAAGTAGAAGCTCAACTTTGAATCTGTTAAATCTATCTGGCAATCTATTAAACTGACTGGTTCCAACCCTCACAGCCTCTGTGTGTTTTCTGAAATTATCCAAGAGAAACAGATTTAATTCATCTGCCTTACCTCAGATGCATGCTCTTATTACCAGTTTTCCACGACAGACTCCCTTTGCCTCCCTTCTGGCACTATGACTAATACAGCTTTTACAAGCACACAGCAGCAGAGATTCAATGCGGTGGATGGAAAGTGTGCCTCACATCTCCACACTAGCATGGAGCTTGATGGCTTCTCCATGAAAATGGGAAACATGGGGATGAGTCTATTCCCAATACATAATATAATCAAAAAAGCTCTTTCACATGACAGTTCACCGTTAAGCTTTTTTAAAAAGGTGTACGGCACCAGATTTCTCTGAAAAGATCACCTTTGAGAGTATTGTGCAAAGGGCCTGTCTTCACAGTGTGAATGAGGTCTGCTGTCAGCAAACCTACCAAATCAGCTACCTCAAAGACCATGGACCTCTGCAAGAGCCAAAATCACACTCTCCAAACAGTAAAAAGAGATCATTCCATAATGAGCTTCGGGGCAGAGTAGTGATGGTGGGAACTTTATGTTATGGTACTTAAATACGAGCTCCAGCAGGAGTTCAGCCTTTCAGAACACAGCCATAATCATGCCAACACACTTGCTACTCTTTTTCTCGTACTTGAAGAAATGAGGGTACAGCATACAAAGAACAGGGCAGCTACAGTTGGGACTGTGACTGTGCAGCAGCACCTAATCTGAGTGTGGCACTCTAAGTGACAACAAAAAAGCAGAGAGTGTATTTTTAAAGCTATGTAATCAAATGTTGATTTATTTAATGACTCTGCAAAATCTTTGTTTTATTAAATGGTTTCTCATCTATACTGACATTTGAAACTGTAATTCTAACTGGATTTCATTTTGTAAGATCAAGTATAAGCCATATCCAAAGTCCATATGCAAGAAGAGAAATTTTGTGTTGTTTTATTCTTATACTTTAAAAGTTTAAAAACTACAGTATTTATTCTTATGGTGATTAATGTGCATAATTGTGATTTCTTCAAAATACCTATATGTTATTCACTACAGAGTAAGAAAAAAATGAGTCTAAGGCAAGTGTTTCATCAAGTCTCCTCTGCCCTTTATGTCATATGATTCTGTACCATGGAAAATTAGAGTATAGAGTCAAAATGCAATTAGCTGAGAGCTGAATAAAGAATTCTGAAGCATAACTGGTTTTCCTATAAAAAACAGAAGTGCTAAATAATACAGCTGTACCTTGTTATCTGGATTTTACCCTGCATTACTCTGAAGGAAAAAAAAAACCAACAACCACACAACACCTTATAGCAATGTATTGATGCTTCCATAAAAAATGTAATCATTGAAACATATATTAAAAAATATTAGCTTTGATACAAACATATACATATTCTTCAGTTTCAAATTACTTGCAATTATCTTAACATAGTGCTTGATTCTGTTATGTAGAAGAACTATCTGTCCTAAATGTTCAATAGTTAAGTGAACACTATAGCCTGAACTGGCAGTTGTCTAGCATAAATATTGATGAGAAGGAGATTACTCTGACTGCTATCTTGTTTTGTACCATTTTTGAAAGGACAATGCAAGTCAATGTAGTATAATGTCATTGCAGTGTAACGTAGAATCATATGATAATGTGGGTTGCTAGAGGCATCTGGCCTCTCATAGCAGGCCAGCTTCAGAGTTAGAGACTGATTTGAAGCTTGATCAGGTCAATCATGACCTTCTCCAGTTGAGTTCTGAACACTTCCCTCCATAGAATACCTCCTTTAATTCTAGATAAAGCCTTAAAAGTGCATCAGGGCTTATAATTTGCTGCATTAAAGTATAACTGTAGGTACTAAAGATGCTGAACAATTATGGATGTTAACATACATTATAACGTATATTTCACAATGTGTAAGCATTCCTCTGGGACCACAGTTTTCCTGGGCTGCTGTTGAATGTTCAGTGAACTAAATGGCTTCTTGTTTCATTTTCAGCAGAGAAAAATCTTAAATATAAGGTGTGTTTTGTCAAGATCTACATTAAGTAAATATCAGTAATTTCAGGTGCAAACCCCCTTTTTAACCAGAGGTGACTAGAAATTCTTAAATGAAATGTATCTGTAAGTCTGAACATTCTGATATATCATAAAATTGCCTGTGTCTGCCCTAAATGAAATTTGGGGTTACAAAGAAGAAGTCTCTAACTCCTGGCAGTTTTTTAAAAGGCTACCTTTATACCACAGGTCTCAAGAGAGTACGCTATGTTCCAGGTATGGCCACATGTCCAGTTCGCATCTCAGTCCATGTTAGAGCAAAACTTCAATAAATACAATATTTACCCTTGCTCTTCCTCATCCTCCTTCCTCTGCCTTGTTTTTATCAGTAATGAAGCTTAAACATGGGGCAGAAGGAAGACAAGTAGTAGTTCTCTGGGGCCCCTACTATGGACAACAGAAGGACCAGAACTCAGTGACCTGCCACAGGGTGCAAACGTTCTGTGTCCTGGAGGCTTAGAGCCAAAGAGAATCAGAACACTGTTTGTCACGCTAGCAGAAACTAACTATATCAGTTATGCAGGAGTAAATATTTCTCGTGCTTTTTCATTTTCCAAAATTTCTTAGTTAAACTCCTCATGATGAACACAAGCTATTGCCAAAGTAGTTTTGTAAGATCAGTATGGGATTGTTAACAACCCTATATTTCCAACTGTATAAATCTCAATTACAAAACAGAAAGGTTGCATATACTGCTTTAAAGAAATAATTTCCATATTACTTTCCCCAACTTATGTTATAACATCTCAGTTGCTCACAACTGCCAAAAATTAGAATCAAAAGACCACAGAACAATGCATAATTATAGCCTTTCTTATAATTTCTTACTTGCACAAACGTTATACCTAATTTAAAACTGAATCAATACTAAAATGCAATAAATGTGGGGTTTCTACCTACCAAATTATGTGACCTATCCAAAACGTGTAATTTACATGACACACTACATGCAGTAAAATAATTACGATCAGTTCTGTTGTCTTTTCTCATAATTTTTTATTGTCGTTTCTATCTAATCACTACATAATTTCCTCAGAAAAAGAGATACCCTGTGAAAAAATAAGCCATTTTCTTGGGGTTAAGGAAAAATTATAGATGACTTCCAGTTAGGTTTTAACAAGATCTTAGGATGCACCAATAAAAAAATCAATGTGTAAACTCTACCTTTATGAACAGAACCTAATAATTATATGCACAAATGTTAGTTGCTGATGTGCTTTCCACTGTTCTTCTTTTACCCAGAACACAGCAGCCTTGGAGGGATAGTCGCCATTCTCAGGAAGAATTTTTATGAGGATCTTTTTTTGAGGGACCTGTGACACAGAAATTGTGCTGCATAATGTGGCAAGTTGACAGCAAGAATTCTAGGTTCCAGGAGATCTCATCTGCTGTAGCTCTTATTATGCACATCAGCCAGTTCTGCAGTGACTTTTTCCATGTTAACATAGAAAACATATATAAGTGGAGAGCAGATGGAAAAGAATGTGATAAAGAAGTTATCAGCACTGCTATTCTGTGTCCAAAGACAGTCAGGTCCCACCTTATCTTCTTTCCTATCATACTTGTGGCAAACTCCCCTTACTGGGGTGAACCGATTGTCTTGAGTGGGGTGACAATCAAGATGTTAAGAGCTGAAAATGCAATTTATTGGGTGGCTTTTAAAAGCCAAAAACATTTTTCTGCTTTGCTGCACTAAGGTAAAGAACATGCACTGCAAGCATGTTCAGACAGTGGCAATACAAGGGATGATCATATATTCCTGCTCTACAAAATCCTACAAGAAAGACTAGTACTTTTAAGGCAATCCTTTCCTGTCATAAAGGTAATGTCACAGGAGCTACTACAACGTCACTCTTGCAGTAATACCTGTAGCACAGCTCCACAGCACTCTGTGACATGTTGGAGGACAAAATGTGCTTCCTTATTCTTGTCCATCTAATTCCTTAAGCTAGAAAAAGAAATGGCAACATTGCTTAGTTAATTAAAAAATCAGTAGCCACAGAAAAATAGCAGTTGATTTAGTTCTCTTAATCAAAAATTTCTTTGCAAAGTAAAAGAACAGTTTTAAATACAGTGTAAGGACAATATTTTGAGTGAAATGATTCATGGAAATAAGAATTTCAATTGAGTTCACACAGCTTAACAACAAAAGTTATGACAAGGGAAAGAAACACTGAAATTGTTATTTCCCCTTCCCTTATTTTACAGAGAATCTGCTGCTGGACATAAAAGATGTACACACCAGTTCATTATTTTGATTTTGTGTTATAAATATTGTGTTTTGTGTTGATAAGGCACTTCACAAAACTGGAGTGACGGTAGAAACAATCAAGTTAAATCAAGTACAATGACCATGTAACTTCATCAGATTTGTTGAAGTTACTGACATTTTCATAAATTTTTATTACTTTTCAGCCAAAGCTGATAACTTCATCTTATTTTTAAAAATATACGGAAAATACTGCAAGAATTAAGAAAAAAGAACTGCCAAAGTCTTTATTGAATAAAGCTTGTTAGGCAAGGAAAAAAAAAAGAAAAACCTAAAATATATGATTCATCATGGGCACTCAACACACTATCTGTTGGAGGATAAGTCATTAAATTATCATTTAATTTTTTCAGCTTCATCGCTATTTTCTAGTAGCAGGAAAGGGTTTTATCTCTTTGTGCCTGCATCAGATTGCTGAGGAGTCATGATTACTCATTAAAAAACTGAGACTCTTTCTCAAAGGTGAGGGGTTTTTCTCTCACCTAATTGGAGATTAACCATAATATGTAAGAGTTGAAAACAGCAAGTTTCTTGGAGTTGCTCAGCTTTTAGGTTATTTGTATTGGCAATTTCTGAGAACTGAAAGTGCATTTCGGGCTGGACTAGTAGGTCATGAAAGACTTTAAAGGATGTAAATTTTGTTTTCTTGTGAAATTTAATCCTTGCAAACAGCAATGACATCTAAAAGAGTCATTCAAATGGGGAATCCATTCGTGGCAAAACAGTGTTCAATATATGTCTTTACGAACACAGTAATAAACTGCCAGTAAAAAATTCTTAAGAATAAATGCATATTCAGAAAGGTTTTTGAGAACAAATGTGTCCTAGGCTTGTTTTACACCACAAGCTGTTTTCCTTGTGCAACAAATAATTCCAGACCTTTGTAGTGGCTATATTTCCAAACCTAGAGCGAACACCAACACCATCCATCATTAAGCCGTCCTTCAAGTTCCACTGCCTAGTTTTGATTGCAGAGGCGTTAGCATGAACTTTTGGTTCACAATTCACTTTTCAGTGAAATAAGTATTAGTCAAAACAGACCTTCCAAGCAGAAAAGTAAGTTTTTCCAAGTGTTTTTTAATGGAAGTGAGACAAAACAAATGAAAATAAAAGTATTTCAATGGTTAGAAGACAGCACAACCAATATAAGCTTTTCTTCGACTAGGAGGTGCTATTTCCTTTTCGTTGCTGAAGTTCTAATTTAAAGAGAAATCAAATCACCTTTCGTGAAAAATTAAATCACTGGTAAAACCCCAGCATTTGCTCACTGGCTTATCCAACAAGATCAATTGCAGCACTGCTGCCTGTTGGGACACAGTAGCTTAGACAAGTTCTTGGCATTATGGCTGGCTGACAATGGCCATCTGAAGCTCAGCAGGTGTCAAAGCATCTCCACCTAGGACTCATTCTCTATTACCTTGCCATGTCCATCTTATTTCTACATGAAATCTGTACGTCCAAGGTGGGAAGGTTGAGATATATATAAATGAAACTGTCTAACAGGATTAGATTCTGAACCCACTGGATTCAGATTCTCATGGAATATTTGTTTCTTTTATTTCCTTTTCATGTCTTTAAATAGAAAAGACCTGCTGGTCTTTGTGATAAATTACAGGATATTGCTGACATAAGTAACATTTACACATATTTCATCCCAAAGGCAGAAAAAGAACATTCATACAAGATTATGTAGACAAAGAATTATTCTGATGTAAACATACACAAATTGAAAATTTATGTAAAGCGTTCTGATGTATTTTTTCCAACTGAATTGTATTTTGTCAGATAACTATTACAAAATTTTTTATGTATTAGAGTTGGAACTGTGCATCTAAATATTAATTTTCTCAGAATGTCTCAACCATATAGGTTAATGTGTCAAGTTATTATTTTTACTTACTAGACAAATGTATTTTGCCAAACTTAGCAGCATATTTATTTCCATAGTTATGTTGTTATTAAAAGTTGATATTTCATTGCAGTTTGAACAGCAAAGAGGCCATAAGAAAAACATGTTACAGTATCTCAGATGTCTGAGTGAAATCCTTTCTTCACTGAAGTCAATGGCAGCTTGTTCCAAACTTCAGTGATGTTAAGTTTGCCCTGCTTAAATTAGTAGTCATTGTTCAATAGTTCATAGCTACTCTAGATCTAAACATTAGTGTGTTATAATTTTTGTAACAGAATTGTTTATGTTAGAGTTACTAAGCAGTTAATGAATATTTATTTGTTTGGTGATATCATGACCCAAAGAGACAATGCAATAAAAAAAAATAACACTCAATGCAATTCAATTATTTTGCTACAGATGCTTTCGTGCTTTCTCACAAACTTTTTTCAAAAGCACAATGGTGTCTCTAAACAAATACTTCTAAAGTGTTTCATAAAGAAACAAACAGCGTAACAGATGGATACCAGCACTCACTTGCACTTGCCTATCAAGGGCGTGTAATAAACAGATAAACAGTAATTGCATACTCAAAATACAAGAACGATAGGCATTATTTCCAGTGCTCTTATTCTTCATGGAACACTTTAAGTTCACAGCCTCTGTACTCAAACTATAGAAATCAATTTTGTTGGGTTTTAAATCCAGGGCCTGTGAATATGTGAAGTTCTTACTATACTTGGAACGATGCCTACAATTTCATTTGTTGCTTAGTAACTAGGTTTGTGTGCAACAGAGGATGTTGAGATCATTACAGAGAAGAGGAATAGGACTTATCACTGCTTAGTAAAGTTATTTAGAGTGACCAAGACAAAAATACAGTACTAAGCCAGTTAATAATTTTGTGGAATTCTGTGTTGATGACAGGAAAAATGCTGTCTACAATAGTGAACAAGTACGTGTATGCAGTAATAGGAAGATACATACAATTAGAAGCTAATTTTGCTAACGAGCCCATCAAGAATTGGCATATCAGGGAATGGTTACATCCACAAAAGATGATCTGAGTGTAGACTACTGAAGAAATAGACTTTTTTCTCAAAGAAGTTTCTGCAGTGAAATAGCTGTTTTCATAATTTAAAAAAGAAAACATTCCATGTTCTTCTCAGCAGAATGATTGCACAGTGAAGTCAAACTGACTGAAGAAAATAAAAGAAACCATACAATGGAATGTCTATTCATTATTTACACATCAGTTTATAAAAATACACTTATCAATCTCTCTAGAGTCATGGATGAAATACTTATCTGATGATATCTACTAGGCAAAACTGGGCCACACAAGTGTTTATCTTGATGCAACAAAGTACTTCACCAGAGTTAACCATGTGATGAAGTTTATTACTGTGCAACAAAGTATTCAGTGGATTTTCTCAGAAAAATACAAAACCACATTTTTAAATTATGTCTTTTTAATTGTTTGGTAATACTTCTTTGGGCTTCCTTATTCCAATCATTTGATTGTATCAAGTGATAAGAAGTCTGTGTTAGATTTAACAATGAGACTGTTAATATGATTGGTTAAACCAATAGTTTATGTCTAAATTGCAGCGTCTAAAAACCATTAATGTTAGTTAATGTAACTAACTATCAAAAATTTGAAGCAGCAATCACTATTCACTTAGTTGCTATATTTCTCCTTTTTTCATCTGTATGGTCTATATCAGATAATCTATACCCCATTAAAAGTAGTATCCTTAAAAATAAGTCTTTAGATAGCCCTTCATGAGGTAAATTCAAAAACTGATGCAGGAGAACAAGTAGGAGAAAGGGAGCAATGTCTAGGAGACCAAAGGTAGAAAGATTATTGAAAGACAATGTGGTAAACTTGTATTGTCTCAGTGTAATACAATACTTAAGTGCAGTATTCTGATCATGGCCTTCAGTCCTGCTTAATTATAGGTTAAAGTTTGGGGAAAGGCAAGTTGTAACAAGCCCATACAGGCACTTTTCTGCAAAACTTTCAGTTTGCAGAAGAATAACCTAAGACCATTACACATTTTGTAAGGAAATTGCAAATTTCACCTATATTTTTCTCCTTTTTTGCCATTTCTAGAAAATAAAGCAGTAACAAATTTCTTGTATAGAATTAGTAACCAGGTTATCAATTTCTTTACTATCTACTGTAAACGTACACCTGCTAAGGGTGATTTCACACAATATTTCAATATAGAGAAAAGAAAAAAAAAACAAACCTCCAGAAGCTGTATTGTCTTCTATACACATCCTCGTAAGTTTTTACAAAACAACCAGGCCTAAATTCACTTCATGTTCAGTCATATCCACATAGCTCTAGCAATTCTGTTCCATGCTCCATTGCAAGGAGCAATCAAAGGTCGCTTCCCTGCTCCTTGAATTCCAAGCCAGTCTCCTCACGAGGTTAAATATTTCTGTCTTTCTGCTGCACATAAAAAGGTCTCTGTCCATTCCCACAAGACACACAAAGCTGACAATTAAAACACAGATCTCTTTTCTAAGTGAGCACTAGTTAAGGAACAATTGCAAAATAAAATGAGACTGTTTTGAGGGTGGTGGTGGTGGTGGTGGTGTTCATTTTTCAATCAGATTTGATATCATGTGATGAAAGGCTTTTATTATTTTTTTTTTTTTAGTTTTAGCAATTGATCTTAATGTTCAAAGGAATATGATGTCCTGAACTTGTATTTAGATTTCCCTAACATATGGCATTAAAAGAATCTTTGTTTGGAATCTTTCCTGCCACACTAATCCTGTGCAGCTGCCATTGCTCAATTTAAAATGAAAGAGAATACATTTTTGGCCACTTTTGTTGGAGTAAATCAAACCACAGCAGAACTAAATAGAACACATTTATTTGTCATATTCTCATTGCGCAAAGAGAATGACAATTATCTGTTATATTGATATACTCAGTAGCAAAGCGAAATGGAAAGATTCTTCAAAGTGACAGGCAGACATGGCTGAAGACAGTTGTGTTCTGAAAATTACGTTCTGAATTTCAGATTTCTTACAATTACAGTAAAGCTTTCCACCAGTGAGAGGAGATTTATATTTCAGTCAAACAGCAGTAGGTTTAACAACATCTGGGACAGGAAACTTAGGTGACTTGTGCCCAGAAGTACTCTGGAATAGGGTTTTCCTCACTGAATTATTGCGTAGGAACACTATAATTGATCACACTTTTCAGGGCCTGAGTTCCACTTTTAAAAGAGTGGAAACTATTTAGTGAGCTCATAAGCAGGTGTCGTGGTTTAACCCTGGTGGGCAGATAAGCACCACACACGCTCACTCACTCCTCCCTGGTCTGATGGGGGAGAGGATAAGAATGGTAAAAGTAGAGAAAATGCATGGGCTGAGATAAAGACCGTTTAACAGGGAAGGCAAAAGCCACATGCATAAGCAAAGCAAAATAAGGAATTTATTCACTACTTCCCATTGACAGGCAGGTGTCCAGCCATCTCCAGGAAAGCACATAGCACGTAACAGTTACTGGGAAGCCAAATCTCATAACTCCAAACGTGTCCCCCTTCCTCCTTCTTACCCCACCTTTTATTGCTAATCATGACATCGTATGGTCTGGGATATTCCTTTGGTCAGTTGGGGTCAGCTGTCCCACCCGTGTCTCCTCACAACTTGCGCGCTCCTCAGCTTGTTCACCGGTGGGGCAGTGTGACAAGCAGAAAAGGCCCTGTTGTTGTGTGAACGCTGTTCAGCAGTAACAAAATCATCCCAGTGTTATCAATGCTGTTTTCGTCACAAGTCCAAAACATATTACCATAAGATACTATGAAGAAATTTAAAACCAGCACAGCAAGGAACCCTACCTTTCAGTCCTGGCAGACATCTATCAGTGATAAAGGACTGACTTCTGGACCTGATCTTTCATGAATAGTGAAAAGATTAATAATTAAACTGTGCATTTAATTTGCACTAGAAATGACGGTGATCGTACTCTTTTTAAAAAGGGTAAATTTGCACACAGACATGACCTGCTGAATACAGAATTTTCTCTGCTCATCTGCATATAGCTGTTCTTTATATAGTGGTAATAACCAGCTGCATGCAGAAATGATGAATGCAACAGTAAGAACATATTTAAATATGATATAAAATTCTTATTTCAAGTAATGTCTGTTACAAAAGACTTTTTGACCATGCTATCCACTACATTCATTTTGCAGTTAATACCAAATAACACTAAAATATTCAGGCAATATATGGTTTATTGAGAAAATAAGTATCAATTTCAGTTAGCTTAATGGGAGTCAAATTTCACTAGGAGCTTCCTCAACACACTATTTGATTGTTGTAATGTGTGAAAAGAAGTCTCTTTATCTCCTTAGATATTTTATTCTATTCATCTGGCCCAGAACACATTCATGCCTCACAGGTCACAGATGATAAACTGAGCATTTTAAGGTATGCATATTAGTCTGCAACTGCCTTTGATCAGAAGATAGGAAGAATTCAGAATGCATTAAAATTAGATATAACACTATGCTATATTTCTTTTTTAATAGAAATATAATTAAAATTTCACTTCCTGTAAAGTTTCATCACCCATTTATACCCGTGGCAAATAAATGGGACTTGTTAACACACACAAGTTCTTAAAGAAATTAAAAATGAACTAAGTGAAATTCAGCTGATAATAAAGTGAACCAACCTTATAGCAAATACATGAATAAGGGCACAGCTCAAATTGTGAACGTCAAATGTCAGATATTTGCAGAGGAGTATTGGTGGCAAATAATTTGTGACAAATTATTAGAATTCATTCATTAAAATGTTTTCCAAATTTTCATGAACCCATTTGTTGCCCACTCTAATCTTATTACGTGTGGGTAGAAGAGCAAACACTTTAATATTTTATATTTGCAGTGTAAATAACCTGGTGAGTCTGTACCATCCTGTCACCAGATAAACAATGAAGAGTTGAAAGAATAGATGAATACATTGGTAGGAGTAATATTATTCTACCACCTGATGAGAAAGATATAGAGTGGCAGATAGCTGCAGAACAGACATATTTTCACTTTCTCATTTTTGATATTGTCACTTTCTTTTAGTTCAGTAGATGCTGCATACTGAAAGATCCATTTTTCTACCTCTAAAGTTGTTGAAAAGAAGCTTTTTAAGGAAAATAGATTGATGGGTAAGGTTTTTTCTAATTTCTGGTCTTTGTGGCATAGATGACCAGTACAGGGTATAGATGGATTAGCGTTGGAGGCATATAATATGATTGCCTAGAATGGAAGCTATTGGAACATAGGGTATTTGTTCCATGACATTATGTCACTTTTCATCATAAATTGAAATCTTTGCTGAAAAAAAAAAAAGTATTTATAAATTTCTGTCATCTAAGATAACCATATTCTGTGTATATATGAAGGAAGAGGAATAAAGAGAAACTGTTCAAGTGGCCAGGAACCAGATTAGGCAAGCTAAAGCCCAGATAGAATTGAATCTGGCCAGAGACATCAAGGACAATAAGAAAAACTTCTATAAGTATGTCAGAGATAAAGGCAAGACTAGGGAAGATGTGGGCCCCCTCTGGAAGGAAACAGGAGACCTGGTCACCCAGGATATGGAGAAAGCTGAGGTACCGAATGACTTTTTCGCTTCGGTCTTCCCTGGCAAGGGATGTGACCGCACCGCCCAAGTTGCACATGGCAAAATCAGGGGCTACAAGAATGAAGAACCACCCACTATAGGAGAAGATCAGGTTCGAGACCATCTAAAAAATCTGAAGGTAGGTAAATGCATGGGACATGATGAAATCCATCCACAGGTCCTGAGGGAGCTGGCAGAGGAAGTCGCCAAGCCACTTTCCATTATATTCGAAAAGTCATGTCAGTCTGGTGAAGTTCCCACTGACTGGAAAAGGGGAAGCATAACCCTCATTTTCAAAAAGGGACAAAAGTAAGACCCAGGGAACTACAGGCCAGTCAATCTCACCTCTGTGCCCAGCAAGATCATGGAGCAGATCCTTCTGGAATCTCTGCTAAGGCACATGGAAAATAACGAGGTGATTGGTGATAGCCAAAAAGGCTTCACCAAAGGCAAATTGTGCCTGACAAATCTGGTGGCCTTCTACGATGGTGCTACAGCATTGGTAGATAAGGGGAGAGCAACAGACATCATTTACCTGGACTTATGCAAAGCATTTGACACTGTCCCTTATGACATCCTGGTCTCTAAATTGGAAAGGCATGGATTTGATAGATGGACTGCCCAGTGGATAAGGAACTGGCTGGATGGCCACACTCAAAGGGTTGTGGTGAACGGCTTGATGTCCAAGTGGAAACCAGTGATGAGCGGTGTTCCTCGGGGGTCAGTACTGGGACTGGGACTGGTGCTGTTTAACATCTTTGTTGGTGACATGGACAGTGGAATTGAGTGCACCCTCAGCATGTTTGCCACTGACATCAAGCTGTGTGGCACAGTTGACACGCTGGAGGGAAGGGATGCCATCCAGAGGGACCTGGACAGGCTTAAGAGGTGGGCGCATGCAAACCTCATGAAGTTCAACCAGGCCAAGTGCAAGGTCCTGGTCCTGGGTCATGGCAATCCCAAGCACAAATACAAGTTGGGCAGAGAATGGCTTGAGAGCAGCCCTGAGCCCTTGGGGGTGTTGGTGGATGAGAAGCTCAACATGAGCCAGCAACGTGTGCTTGCAGACCAGAAAGCCAACTGCATCCTGGGCTGCATCAAAAGAAGCGTTGCCAGCATGTCGAGGGAGGTGATTCTGCCTCTCTACTCTGCTCTGGTGAGACCCCACCTGGAGTACTGCATCCAGCTCTGGAGTCCCCAACATACGAAGGACACAGACTTGTTGGAGCTGGTCCAGTGGAGGGCCACGAAGATAATCAGAGGGCTGGAGCCCCTCTCCTGTGAAGGCAAGCTGAGAGAGTTGGGGTTGTTCCGCCTGAAGAAGAGGAGGCTCTGGGGAGACTTTATGGCAGCCTTCCAGTACCTTAAGGGGGCCTATAGGAGAGATGGGGACAGACTCTTTACGAGGGAGTGGAGCAATAGGATGAGGGGTAACAGTTTTAAGATGAAAGTGGGGAGATTTAGATTAGATATTAGGAAGAAAGTCTTTACTGTGAGGGTGGTGAGACACTGGAACAGGTTGCCCAGGGAAGTTGTGGATGCCCCATCCCTGGAAGTGTTCAAGGCCAGGCTGGATGGGGCTTTGTGCAACCTGGTCTAGTGGGAGGTGTCCATACCCATGTCAGGGGTGTTGGAACGGGATGATCTTTAAAGTCCCTTCCAACTCAAACCATTCTATGATTCTATGATTTTATAGGTTAACTTATGTAAGATGTTCAGAATCCCTATAATCATACAATCTGATTATGAAAACAGAATAGAAATAACTTTCAATGTTTACCTTTATTTTATACTGTATTACTTCTATACATGCAATATGTATCTTTTATACATGCAAAATATTTTTTTACTATGTAGTATAAAGGTGACAAGTTCTTTATCATAATTATAAACTTAAATGAGTAAACAGTAGCAAAATTTTTTTGTTGAGAATTTTTATACTTTTTGTTTCGATACTCAGAAGGTCTCAAAATGGCCTTCCTCTCAGTAAAGTCACTGGTAAAACTCTATCATCTGATGGAGAAATGATGTCATTCCCAAAGGTATCTGAATATTACAATAATTTGTTTTTCATGCTAAAGGAGGTTTGTGCAAGTTGCCTGTATGAAACTGTGATTTGTAAAGTTGCCAGAAAATCTGTGTATTAACTGATTAAAAAAGTAACTGTCCAAATGTGGTAGCAAAGTATGAGGACTCTTACAGCTGAATAGCTAGAAAAAAGGGAAAAACCACAGGGAGGAAATCAGAGATTTTTTTCCATCAAAAAGATGAAAAAAACCATGATGAAGCTGTAATATTTCCAGGGTAAGATCTCAATTTCATTAAAGTCAGTGTCAATACTCCTTTTCTTTCCTTTTCATTTGGTTTCAGGATTAACTTATTTTTGCCTGATATACATTCTACAAGAGATCTTGTAGTTATATGTTCACCATAATACAGCTATTTTGTCCTGTTGGCCAAATTCTAGTCAGATTTAAAACAGGCCAGATAATGTGAAATTAGTGTGCCATGTGATTTAATGCTTCTGCTGTATCTTGTAATTTAACAGTAGATCTTTTTAAACTTTAAAAGAATAAAAGGAGTGTCATCACATCTAGTAGTCATCTGTCCTTTTTACAGAGGTAATTTTGTAATGTCATGGTGTCATTTTATTTCTAACTAATAATTGCATATTCTCAGACAGAAAATACCATCATGTGCTCTGGGGTATGAATTACGCCTAATGAAATACTTGTCATTTGAACCTCAATCTTTGAATGTGTATAGGAATCTTGTTCTGACAAAATTGTATGTCACAGCCAAATTGCGTTAATAAGTCTGTTTTTTTCTTATTTATTCTTCTCTTTTGCTGCGTTTCTATAGCATACACAGGCTCTGTATGAAATATTCATCATCGTTATTCCTGTCAAAGAAAATAGATCATTGAGTTCCAGTTAATGTTTTAAGGGAATTTCCTATAATTTAAATAATGAAAATAATGAAATAGTAATTTGAAGTACTAGTAGTTTCTAATTCAAATAATGTAGCCAAAATCATAGGCCTAACAGTCGAGTCCATTTCACAACACACTTCATATCTCTCCGAGCTTACAGTTATACGGAATTTGTACACCCAATACCTCAAATTTTTACTGCAATGAAGAGTAGACTTTTGCCTTCAGTTAAGTGCAGGTATTCCATTTATATTTTTCCCACAAAATTGAATCTTTTATTTTGAATTGGGTAAAAATAGTTTCCCAGTCCTGTGTGAATTTTCCTGATTTCCAAAAATGTCTGATTTGTGTATGGATGGGTTTGAGACCTGACAATTGAGACCCCATGAAATTTTTCTCTATGAACAGCCTGTCTGCTTTTCCACTGTAGCTCTTAGTTCCAATTAGCACATGCAGTCAGGCTACAGGGGAAATGAGAAAACCGATATTCGCAATTTCCTGCACTGAATTAAGACCAGGACTTGAGCTTCGATCTTATCTCATGAAAGAGCTGCAGCCTTCTGAAACACTGCTATTCTGCCTCTGTCGATCCTGAAATGTCTAAAGTTCTACAGAGCTGAGCAATTTCAGTAGGAACCAAATAAGAAAAAAAAAACAAACAACAGATTTCTTGTTTGGTTCGGATCGTCACACTCAAGTCTGTTCTCTGAATCACGTAGCTGGGGCTCAGATCTTATTGCTGGAAGGTAGGGGTCTATTTGTGATAGTTTTTGAGGGACAAACAAACCACGGCAATGAGACGAATCAAAATTTATTCCTTTGAAGAAAAACTTTTCAAGAAGGTAAATTGCCATTTTCTAATAGTGAAATTTAAATCAAAATTCTGATTTATAGAGTTATTGTTTGTGCTGAGTTATGCATTCATAATTAAGGGATGAAGTTTGATGCAAAAGAAATCTGAAACGTGAGTGGTTTCAGAAAATCTTAATTCTTCCCTCACTATAGATGTTGTGACCCTGATTTAGGTGCAATTATGATTTTGCCCACTTATTCTCAGGTGTGTTTTAGAAATTGAAATTAGACAGTACAACAAAACTGTTTTAGAAAAAAGAAGTTTTCAGAGAATTGGACATTATTTTTTTACTTAAAAATAATGTCCAATTCTCTGAAAACTTCTTTTGTAAGTAAACAGGAGGATTCTGTGACTAACACGTTAGCTAATATATGAAAAATGCCATACTTTGTACAGATAAAATGTTGGTGGATCCAAATATATACTCTGATTTAAAATCCCAGTTAATGATAACATTTGTGAGTATTTTGACTTACAGCTATGCTGCATTGTGCAGGAAACTACAGTTCAGCATTCATATTATGTTCTTTGGGTAAATCTTGGTGAAATTATTGATTCAGTCAAACAACTGAGTTCTTGGAAACTTAGTGAGCTCCAGAACAGTCTTATCATATAATTTTCAATCCTGTCATACAATTTTCAATCCTGTCATACAATTTTCAAGCCCCTGGCTTATCTCTTTCAGTATGACAGTTCAATGTTGAAGGTTTGGCTCATTTCAAGTGATGTCTGTTCAGCTTAATGAGTGCATAAACTGTTCTCCAATATAAACACTTTGCAGATGTCTTCATGCCCAATTTACATCTAAGTTGTGTAAATTCATTCACTTCAAACCGTATAATTCACAGATCTGATCCTCTGCACAGTTTCTTATTTTATATAAATCTTTCATCCATGTTACTAGTATAAGTGTTTCTTCTAAGCTGTTCTGTATTCTTGAAGGAGTTCCTCATAACTACAGGCAAGGTCAACTCAGCCAGAGTGTTGAGACTGCTGTTACAGAATCATAGAATCATTTATGTTGGAAAAGACCTTTAAGATCACCGAGTCCAACCGTAAATCTAACACTGCCAAGTCCACCGTTAAACCATGCCCTTACACACCACGTCTTTTAAATACCTCCAGGGATGGTGACTCAACCACTTCCCTGGGCAGCCTGTTGCAATGCTTGATAACCCTTTTGATGAACCAATTTTTCCTAACATCCAATCTAAACCTCCCCTCACACAACTTTAGGCCATTTCCTCTTGTCTATCTTTTCCTCTTGTTCCTATCACTTGCTACTTGGGAAAACAGACCGAAACCCCTCGCTACAACCTCACTTCCGGTAGCTGTAGAGAGTGCTAAGGTCTCCCCTTCAGCCTCCTTTTCTCCAGACTAAACAACGCCAGCTCCCTCAGCTGCTCATCGTAAGATTTGTGCTCTAGACCCTTCACCAGCTTTGTTGCACTTCTTTGGACATGCTCCAGCACCTCAATGTCCCTCCTGTAGTAAAGGGCTCAAAACTGAACACAGTATTCAAGCTGCAGTCTCACCAGTGCTGAGTACAGAGGGACAATCACTTCCCTAGTCCTGCTGGCCACACTATTTCTGATGCTGTTGGCCCTCTTGGCTGCCTGGGCACACTGATGGCTTATATTCAGCCAGCTGTCAACCAACATGCCCAGGTCCTTTTCTGCCAGGCAGCTTTCCAGCCACTCTTCCACAAGCCTATAGAGTTGCATGGGATTTTTGTAACCCAAGTGCAGGACCCAGCACTTGGCCGTGTTGAACCTCATACCATTTGCTTTGGCCCATGGATCCAGCCTGTCCAGATCCTTCTGTAGAGCCTTCATACCCTCAAGCAGGTCAACACTCCCACAAAACTTCCTGTCATCAGCAAACTTACTGATGGTGCACTTGATCACCTCATTGAGATCATCGATAAAGATATTAAACAGAACTGTCTCCTTATAACAAATCATATTCTGTTGTATTCTTCATATCTGTGTGTCTCCTTAATACTTATATCATTATTCTTATATACTAAACTTCAAGTGAACCACTGTACTACAGCACTTAGGACTCCTGGTCATGGGATTGCTTATGGAGTTACACTACAGTCATTGCATAGAGTTTCATAACAGCAATTGTCATGCTAGCAGTCAGCATGTCAGCACTGACACCAATAAGCATTTCCCAGGTAAGTACCTAGTCTTTGAATTGAAGACATGCCATCATTCCAATTAATGTTAATTTAAAGAAACTACAGCTGGGGACCTCAATTTAATATCATAAAGCTGAGTACAGGACAATCGGGGAAAATTCAAAGAATAAAACATAAAAATATTTGTTGTGTGATATTTATAATTTATTTACAGGCTTCTATGTATTAATTCCCAAGGAGTGTGAAAATGACTTGAACGTCCATCCAAAAAGCACAAGAAGAAACAAACTTTATAAGAATTTGGTCCCATTGCTGTCTACACAGATACTAACACGCAGTTCTAGTACAGTTATGCACTTAATTGTAAAAGTTGTTTAAAACATGTTGACTTCAGTGAGAGAAATACAAGCTTGATGTTAAGCCATTTATCAAGCTTCATCATGGATTTAACTTCAGATACATGATAAGACCCACTTAATATCCTTAGGCAGATGTTTATCTAGTTTTTGCCATGTGAGGATGCTAACATAGGTAGCACTTGTTCTTTAGAAGCATGACAGATTTATCTGTTTCTTTTTAGCTATAACTTGCTTAATTTCCTCAGGTAAGGAAAAAATTTAATGCAGTTCTTTCTCTATGATCAAGTCTTTTGAACAACATCTTTACTGCACTTTACTGAACAACAGCATCTTTACTGCACTGTAAGTTGATTGGTACTGCTGTAATACTTTTTGCTTTATTATCAGGGCAAATATTTCAAAGTCAGCTCTGATTTCAGCTTATTTCATCTGTTTATTTACTAATGTAGCAAACTTCATGAGCCCTGTGTCTTCTTGACAATAATCAGATTGGTTTACTGTGATAAGCAATACTCAGCTTTTTGCTTTGCGGTTATTTATTCATGAATGGGATCACTGAGAAGGAAAACAGAAGCAATAACACTATTCCTCCTGTTTCTGAAATGCAGAGTGCAGAGAGGAGTGCAGAGAGGAAAACACATGCACCAGGGCAGGGTGGGAGCCAACCAGCTGGAAAGCAGCTTTGGAGAGAAGGCTCTGAGGGTCCTAATGGACAATGCAAGCCAGCAATGTGCCCTTGCAAGAAAGAAGGCCAATGGTATCGTAGGCTGCATGAGGACTAGCATTACCAGAAGGTCATGGCAGATGATCCTTCACCTCTGCTTACCACTGCCGAGATCTGCCTTGAGGGCTGTCTCCAGTTCTGGGCTCCCTCAGTACAGGAGAGAAATGGACATAGTGGAGGTAAGTCCAGAAAAGGGCAACAAAAACTATGAAAAGACTGGATCAACTGTCATACAAGGAGAGCTGAGAGACCTGACACTGTTCAGCCTGGAGAAGACAAGCATGGGGGTGACCATATCAATGTTTATAAATATCTGAAAGGAGGGTTTAAAGAAGCAGAGTCAGGCTCTCCTCAATGGCAACCACTGGCAGGACAAGAGGCAACGAGCACAAATTGAAATACAGGAAATGCAATCAGAACACTACTTTTTATTACTGTGAAAGTGGTGCAATACTGGAGCAGATTGCACAGAGATAATGTGGAGTTTCCATAGCTGGCTATATTCAAAACGTGACCGGACACGGTCTAGGGCAACCTGCTTCAAGCTGACACTATCTGAGCAAGTGGGTTGGACTAGATGATCTCCAGGGGCCCATGCCAGCTTCAACTACTGGGTGATTCTTGAAAGACAAGGAATGGAAGGCATTTGAAAAGCATATCGAAACAGAAATAAGTAGATGTTAGATCATCTTTGTGTTCACCAGCTTTAATATTCTACTAAAAATACGACTCAGTTCCTTCTAAAAGTCATACATGTTCCTTGTGCTAGCCTGTTCTTCGTGTCAGATAAGAGTCTTATTAAACTACTGTAAACCTTCATTGCAGTCCTCCTGCAGAGCATCTATTTAGGTAAACAGTTAACCCAATTCAGTTAAACAACAATGTTAATTGCATGTTCCCAGAAAGTCTTGGAAATAGGGAAACATAATTGAGTGTTTATATCATGTTTTCTGTCCTAAACCATAACCCAGTATATGACCTAAAATTCAATATTCAAAATAAAAGAACATAAGAAAATGTATGTTGTTGCATGTCTTCCATTAGCTTCTCCAGGAAGCAAAACTTCAAATTCCACCTTCCAAATAGTAACATTTTAAAATAAATAAATAAATAAATGAACCAGTTATTCTGATGATGTTATCCTGAGTATTTATCAGGAATAAAACAATACTCCAGATTCTGGGATGTGTTTTAGACTGCACTGTGAGATGAAGTTAACACTTGCAAACATTAATTTTTAGTTTTATCTTTAGTCTTCTAATGTTACATTAAAAGAAGTGTGGGATTAAATTGAAACCAGCACTTCATCTCAAAACACAACCTTTCACCATCTTCTTGTCTCCCCCTGTGCTGCTGAGGGGAAGGAGGAGTGAGATAGGGGCTGGGTGGGGGTCTGGCAGCGAGCCAAGGTCAAACCACCTCAGGTGTATGTGTGTGCATACGTGTGTGCACGTGTGTGCATGTGCCTACTGGAAATGCACGCTCAGCCTCACTACAGCTTGTACTTGGGGGCATGGAGCTGCAGCAGTTTTGTCTCTGCTTGGCTGCCAGATTTTTCCCTCCCTAACATAATACAGCAGTGGAACAATTAAGGCACCTCTATGCTGGGATTATCACTAATAGGAAGTAATGAAACAAGAGTGGGTTTCTATTTTTAAAGTTAATGCAGCCAGTGGTAGTCTTTACCTTCATTGCAATTGAAGAACCAGAGTTCTTTCCATCATAGCTTTTTTTCTTGGAGGTCCTATTTTATAAATTTTCCTGTTTATGTATTTTAATCCTTATTCCTTAAAATTAGTCTTGAAACTGCATTCCTGAGTGTGTTCCAAGTGCCATTTATTATGCCTTTCTTGTAAATGACGGCAATCAATTTCTATACTGAAAATCTTTTTGTTTACCAAGGGAACACTGCCAGTCTGACTTTGGCTAAGAATTACAGGTGCAGTTTGATTCCCAGCCCAATTATAATGCATAGCAATCTTTGCAACACTATTTCAACTTGACAAAAGAACAGTCTTGCTATATCTTGACATTCAAATCAAATAATTTATGATTAATGGAATGAATCAACAGGAGAATTGAACTGCAAAGAATGCTCTGTCTGCCAATTCCATAACAAATGTGTTTGTAAGTAATGTTTTATAACACTGCTAGTGGGGACTGCTAGTCTGTATCACTGAAATAAATTAACAGGAGGGCTTTGGCTAAAAGAGTGAGGAATGATATAAAGTGCTATTGTCTAACACAACATTGCAGTATCCAATTTACTTAGAGTTTGGCAGTATTTCCATGTGAGTTGGGGTTAACAGATTTCTCCACGTATAGCCGTCTTGCCCCTTCAACTAAGGGAGATCAAAACAATTCTTAAAAATCAGAAAAGCTCTGATAAATGTGTTCGTTAAAAATTTGATCATTTAAGCACTTTTGAATTTATATGTACATTCTCCTGAATATTGATAGCATTTTTTGTATCCAGTCAAAGAGGAATTTTAGTATATTATTAATCTCACCTAAATGTAACCTATTAAAAGTATCCCTACTTGCATCTTCCAAAATGCATTGGTTTTCTTAACAGAGTGAAAGTTTCCTTGATCCTGACAGTGAGAACATGTATTGTCTTCACTTCCTTAGTACGATCTTCCATAAAATATTACAGCATTAATTATTTAATAAAGGAATTTTAAGTCCCAAGTGACCCATTAAAGGTCAAGAACAAGTAATACCTTTTTTAGGTTGTTTCAGTCTAAACAGACATCAACTTAAGCAATTGTGACTATCTGCATTAAAGCGAAAGAATAAAGAAAGCCTTATTGGGTAAATTCTCTAATTCAGAATTGAACTGTTGGTATCTTCACCTGCAACAACACACACAGTGCGACCTTAAAGTAAATCCAGCTACGGATACACACAGCCATCCCTTTTATTAAGCAATAATCAGGGAGGTGTATGTATATCTTTAATGATATAGCATGAAATAATCACAGACTGGCCTTGTGATTTTTTTTTTACATGATGTATTTATGTGACAACACTCACATGACGTGCCAGATACTCAAGAGATTTGGAAAATGTCAGTGGAAAAGGTTGCTATAGATTCTTTTAAAGTTATTGGCAGGCTTTGTATCAGATTAAAATGCTATATACTAGAACAGGCCAATGGATATAGCTTCCTCTCGTGGGAGAAAGTCTGGAATAAATGTCAGAAGAGAAGTGAGGAAGAAAAGAGGCAATGCTGAGAGCACACCATACTTTCATACCAATGTGCTTTTCACCCTTCATAAAATATGTTCCTATCCCCAGCTCTTGATAATCCTTTGCATTGTTCACATTTGAATATCCATATTTTTACCTTTCAGTACACTAAAGTGATAACATTCTTTTCATCACCAAATGGCAAACAATATATTGTTCAACTAGTTGAGATAGGGATTGTCTACTGTTGATGTGACTCTGTCATCTCAGCCATTTGTTTGTTTCAGCACACGCATTTTTCCTCATGATCAAAGTTTAATATTTTCTGGCCAGCATCAAAATTTTTGGTATAGCAAATACATTCATGGGTATGAAGAAAAATAAGACAGGTAACTTGCATTACGCTGTTTAGTATGTAGTGCAGTGATGATTTCTTTTCTAATGGTAGTTTCAAGAAGAATTTATTTTGTTTAATTGTTTCTTTCATATCAACACTCATCTAGTAATTTGAAATATTTAGCTGTTGCTCTTGTTTAAAGATCTGAAAAATACAGCAGTGGTCTGAACTCTATTGGATCCAAAAAAAGCCCATATATAGGAAATAAAGAATAGAAATTTTTTCTAAGACTTTATGATGTGGGCCAGGATACCTCCACACCAATCAAGATATGGAGATGGTGTTTATTGTGGTTTGTATTGCTTTAGATCATAGAATGAGAATATGGGGTGATTTGGTAGCCTGCTCCAAAGCTAAGGTGCTTTAGGAGAATTGCTAAAGGAGGAATGCTAAGGAGAATATTCCTCAAACTGGACCTTTCTTCTAGAAAACAGCTAATACATTTTGACTGACTCAAATTCTGGAAATATCACACACTCTGTCCTTCATAAATGTTGTAATTTCTGTGTAACACTGATGAATGTAATTCATGATCAAGGTAGAGAGGATAGATGAGGGGAGGGTGGTAGATGTGGTCTACCTTGACTTAAGCAAGGCGTTCGACACGGTCTCCCACAGCATCCTCATAGGGAAGCTTCGGAAGTGTGGGTTAGATGAATGGACAGTGGGGTGGATAGAAAACTGGCTGAAAGACAGAGCTCAGAATGTTGTGATTAGAGGCACAGAGTCTAGTTGAAGGTCAGTGACGAGTGGTGTTCCCCAGCGGTCAATACTGGGTCCAGTCCTCTTCAATATATTCATCAATGACCTGGATGAGGGGATAGAGTGCACCCTCAGCAAGTTTGCCGGTGACACAAAGGTGGGGGGGGTGGTTGACACAGCAGAAGGCTGTGCTGCCATACAGAGAGACCTAGACAGGTTGGAGATTTGGGCAGCGAGAAACTTTATGAAATTCAATAAGGCCAAGTGTAGGGTCCTGCACCTGGGGAGGAATAACCCCATGCACCAGTACAGGTTGGGGGCTGACCTGCTGGAGAGCAGCTCTGTGGAAAGACACCTGGGAGTCCTGGTGGACAACAGGATGACCATGAGCCAGCAATGTGCCCTCGTGGCCAAGAAGGCCAATGGCATCCTGGAGTGCATCAAGAAGAGTGTGGCCAGCAGGTTGAGGAAGGTCATCCTCCCCCTCTACTCTGCCCTGGTGAGGCCACATCTGGAGTACTGTGTCCAGTTCTGGGCTCCCCAGTTCAAGAAGGACAGGGAACTGCTGGAGAGGGTGCTGCAAAGGGCTACAAAGATGATTAGAGGACTGGAACACCTCTCTTATGAAGAAAGGCTGAGGGATTTGGGTCTCTTCAGTCTCGAAAAAAGATGGCTGAGGGGGGACCTTATCAACACTTATAAATACTTAAAGGGTGGGTGTCAGGAGGATGGGGCCAGGCACTTTTCAGTGGTGCCCAGCGACAGGACAAGAGGTAACGGGCACAACCTTGAGCATAGGAAGTTCCACCTAAACATGAGGAGGAACTTCTTTACTTTGAGGGTGGCAGAGCACTGGAAGAGGCTGCCCAGAGAGGTGGTGGAGTCTCCATCTCTGGAGACATTCAAAACCCACCTGGACATGTTCCTGTGCAACCTGCTCTAGGTGACCCTGCTCTGGCAGGGGGGTTGGACTAGATGATCTCCAGATGTCCCTTCCAACCCTATGATTCTATGATTCTATGATAGAGGTATAAAAGGACATATATACTGGATTTTGTAATGCATAGACATATTGAGCTGAGATGAAGAAAAAAGGGCTGATAGGTAAAGGAAGCCTGCTTGGTGACTATTATGAAACAATGCAATTAGAAAAGTGAAATAAGAAGTGAAGATGATGGAAGAAAGGCAATTTACAAAAAGCAAGATTAGAAAATGAGAGAAAAGGTTATGATTTAGGAATGGTATTTTGAAAACCATTAAGGTAATAATGATAAAAAATAATAAGTAATCAATGAAAAGAGTATTCTTAGCAAAGTGTTTAAATTAAATTTAAATATGATACTACATATGGGTTAACTGCAGTTGAGGTCATATTAATTCCAATTTATCTGCTGTGAAATTCTCTGTTGAGATACCGTCCAGATTCTGCACTGTCCTGCCAATATACATCAGGTGAGAGTACACCTCAATAATCCTGTAATTAGTATTGCATCTGATAACCTAGCTGTGATTTAATGGGGTAAAACCATACTGTGCAATGTACAAACAAGTAGTACTTCTATCTGTATCAGTATTTACATTGCAATGTAAAAAGATCCGGTAAACAATTGGAGATTTTTTGATCTGGTCATTCTTGTTCTTAACCTTCTGGTTCATAGTATAAATCAGATTGGTGTGTAAGTATTAATCAACTTAATATGTCATATAAAGAAGCATGTGTGGTAAATAGCTCACCAATATTTGGCCTCTAAGTACATACTGAGTATCTTAACGCTAGAGGAAATCAAGAAAGTTTTTTATTTGACTCTTTTTAATACTTTCCGGTAGAAAATCCTGGACTTTGTAAGAAAATGTTTATGGAAAGTAAAGGTTTTCCACCTAAACCACTTTTATTCAAAAAGAATTTGAAAGGAAATAAAGTCAAGATGAAAAAAAAACAAAAACAAAACACTGAAAACTTTTGCTTTAAATTTGACTTTCTGGAAATTGGAAATAGTACCTTAGCAGGACTTTTATGAATCTTATTCTAGTTCAGCCTCAGTTTGGTTCCTCAAACAAATCTTTTTTTCCATGATACACTTCTGCTGAAAGACATCAATCATGCCCTGCAGAAACAATGTGAAAAGCCACTTTGTGGTACATTACAGATATACATAATACGTGCAGGCAGCTCATCCTGATAAACAGAAATTAAGGAACTGAAATGAAAGTGAAGGAGTTGCTGAAATAAAAAATCTTTGAAGATAAAATTTCTAGATTTAACCCTGCCTTTTTGCCAAAAATAAAATCAAAAGTGTTATGTCCATCATTGGGTTCTTCTCTGCTTGGGAAAATTCTTGAAGCTATGTTTGTATTGTTCCTCTATCTCTATTCACTGACACATCTTCTCAGTCAAGAAAGATCTGAGCACACAAAGGAGAAGGCACCCTTGACCAACCTGATACTCTTCTAAGATTAAATGACTGGTTTTGCAGACAGGGAGAGAAGAGTGGATGTTGTCCACTTTTACTTCAGTAAGCCTTTCAACACTGCATCCCAGAAGATCCTGACAGAGAAGCAGACAGTGAGGTGGACTAACACTGTCTGAACAGCCAGAGCGTACCCTTAGCAAGTTTGTTGATGACACAAAACTGGGAGGAGTGGCTGATACACGATAATGTATGAGGTATATACATCAGGCTGATACGTGGTCATGTTACCATCGAGGGGGACCTTCCCAGGCTGGAGAAATAACTTGCTTGACAAGAACGTCATACAGTTCAAGAAGGGGAAGTGCAAAGTCCTGCTCCTGGGGAGGCACCAGTACATCCTGGGGCTGACCAACTGGAAAGCATCTTGGTAGAAAAGAACCTGGGTATTCTGGAGGATACACAAGCCAACAATGTGTCCTTGTAACAAAAAGCAGCTAGTGATATCTTAGGGTGCATTAGGAGGACTGTAACCAGCAGGTGAAGGGAAATGATCCTCTGCTCAGCACTGGTGAGACCACACCTGGAGTACTGTCCAGTTCTTGGCTCCCCAGTACAATACAGTTACAGAGCTAGTAGAGATAGTGTCACAAAATGTCACTAAGATGAATAAGGGACTGGAACATCTCTCACATGAGGAAAAGCTGGGAGAGAGGGGACTGTTTAGTGTAGAGAAGAGAAGGCTTGGTGAGGTGGGGAACTTCTCATTGTGTCCAAATACCTGATGGGAGGGTCTAAAGAAGAGGCAAACAGGCTCTTTTCAGTGGTGCCCTGTGATGGGACAAAAGGCAACTGGCACAAACTGAAACACGGGAGCTTCTAGATGAACATCAGGAAACACTTTTTTATTGTGAATGTTACTGAGTATCGGCACAGATTGCCCAGAAATGTTGTGTAGTTTCCATTCACGGAGATATTCAAAACTCATCTGGACATTGTCCTGGGCAAGAGGCTCTAGGTGACTCTGATTAACCCTGATTAACCATTCTATGAGTATGTGGTAAGAGTCTCTGTAGCTTGCATGGCCTGTATACCCAGCGAAAGGAGAGTTGCACAGTTCTGGGGCAGACACAAGATGCAGAAGAAAATATTATTCCATACAGTGCAGAAGCAGAGATCTGGAAAGGTAAGACCACTTTAACCCGCCTGATATATCTATGTTGAGTTATAGTATCTTCCCTATATGAACTTGTATTTGGTGTTGTAGTCCAGTAACTAAACCTAAGATTCAGAGGGTAAACGCAGTTATGGTTAGTTGGTCATTGAATATAAAAAACTTATGATACAACCAGAGCTATACAAGTGCACTTTGGAAGGAGGTCTGACAGGTTTATGGTGAGTTATCTGCAATTCTGTATCTTCAGATGATGATACGCAGTGTCTTACAGGACCACCTTTCCCTGTTTATTGTAAAAATTTCCAGGCATGTGCAGTGTTTAGGTCCTACACACCATAACACATACATGTTAGGGTTAGGGCTTGTGTCTCACCGGCAGGTGTGACACGTACTTTTTACCAATTCTTTAAAGAAGAGGTCTTTAAACAATTGTTAATTTAAAGAAAAAACTTGCAATAAACATATATGTGCTTTACTCTTGTAACTTGCATATACTTACAGTCATGTTTTCCTAGTGATAATTTTGTAATGCCTTGTAGTGTATATATGTATATATATTTCTTCTTACTAATAGTTGTTTTTTAGTAATTTCTAATAACAAACCCAGACTTCCATGTCTTTGTTTATTGCTGAACCCTGAGAACCCCACAGCCACGATGATCTTTACACACCCACAGGTCAGATAACCCTCATAGGTCATGACCATGACCATTACAGATTTCCGTACTGTGAAACTACAGGAGAGTTTGTTGGATTATAGTTTCAAAATGAGCTTGGGGAAAGGGAAGAATAACATAACATTCTTGAGGTTCTTTTAAAAAATATGAATTTTCAGAAAATTATTTATTACTTCTTACATACCTGAACTGTACTTTATTTTTGTTTTTATAATTTTTTTTCAACAAATCTTATAGTTTCTGTTTATCAGTAGAACAGATTAAATAACCTTTTCTCTCTCATTTATTTATTCTTTTGATTCTTTTGGGCACATATTCTCTTTTATTTCTGCTTGAATTACCTGTAGCATCATGGAACTATGTTTTGAAACCTCTATTGTTCTGAAAGCAATAGTTACTAACATTAGTCTTATGGGTGTCCTTGCAGGTTTGAGTAAAGGTGGCAGTTTTTGTATTAGCCAAGGTCCTTTTCTGCAGCTGTTAGCATCAGTGTTTACCCTTGTTCTCCAACATCCAGTAGCTGCAAATAAACTGAAGACAACTTAGGCAGCCAGTAGAACAAGAATTGCCATCCCCTCTGGGATTTCTGTCAGCGCTGTTCAGTGAATTACACAGCTGACTAAGAGGCAAGGGTTACAAGAACAAGTACTGCTTGAAGTCTGCTGTACAGAACAAGTTTTGACACAGTGCATGTAACAGAGGTTCTGATGTTGTCCTGATGCCAGAGATTCCTCCCAGTGCACATTGGTCCCTAAGCCAATAGGCGAGACAGTTTAGATCCTTTACTCTTTTTAAATATTTCAAATATTACAGGTATCTTCTCAAGAGCAAATGGCTACCTCTCTCTGTGGTCTGCTTCAGGCCTCTTCTGAGTAAGAATCTATGCTTCACTGTGATTGATATGGTAATTTGAAATGGCATAGGGGAAGGGGGGAGTTGTTTTATACTTGTTTTTTTTCCCAGGACAAATAAAGTCATTAAGATGCTGCTAGCGTATATAGTATTTTTTTCCATTTTAAAGGAGGATTAAATCAATAATTTATGCCTGCAAGTCTTCAGTTCTCCTTGAGGAGGTTAAGAAAAATCAAAGGCTTTATCCTCAATGAGGGTTTTTGGTCAATAAAGGTCAAAAAGTTTAAAGGTGGGGCAGATCGTGTGAGTCGTTTAAGCACCATGTTAATATTCCAAGATAGAGGTGATGAAGATCTCCACTTCCTTATCCTGATGGAAAAAGTCTGTAATTTCCAAATGCCATCAATTTTTATGTTTTTTTCATTCCTTACAACCCTGCCAAACTCCCACAGAGTGGCTTCAAATCAGGGTCCCATGACATTTTACTTGTTTATACAATTTCAGCAGTTAATCTATACCACAGCGTGCTTTTATTCCCTCTTGTTTGCAGGCAAGTCAGAAATACATGTTACTATGGGACGGTAACAGAATTTAGAATCATAGTTTAGTTAGAATCATTCAGAATCCGGTTAGAAGGGACCTTAAAGATCATGTAGTTCCAACCCCCCTGCCATGGGCAGGGACACCTCCCACTAGACCAGGCTGCTCAAAGCCCCATCCAGCCTGGCCTTGAACATTTCCAGGGATGGGGCATCTGCAACTTCCCTGGGCAACCTGTTCCAGTGCCTCACCACCCTCACTGTAAAGAATTTCTTCCTAACATCTAATCTAAATCTCCCCACTTTCAGTTTGAAACTGTTACCCCTTGTCCTACTGCTACACTCCCTGATAAAAAGTCCCTCCCCATCTCTCCTGTAGGCCCCCTTTAGGCACTGGAAGGCCATTATAAAGTCTCCCTGGAGCCTTCTCTTCTCCAGGCTGAACAACCCCAACTCTCTCAGCCTGTCCTCATAGCATAGGTTCTCCAGCTCTCTGATCATTTTCGTGGCCCTCCTCTGGACCTGTTCCAACAGGTCCATGTCCTTGCGCTGAGGACTCCAGAGCTGGATGCACTACTCCCGGTGGGGTCTCACCAGAGCAGAGTAGAGAGGCATAATCACCTCCCTCGACCTGCTGGACACTTTTCTTTTGATGCGGCCCAGGATGCGGTTGGCTTTCTGGTCTGCAAGTGCGTATTGCCTGCTCATGTTGAGCTTCTCGTCCACCAACACCCCCAACTCCTTCTCCTCCAGGCTGCTCTGAAACCATTCTCTGCCCAACCTGTTTCATAGGAAAAACTCGGGAAAGGGATCCTGACATTAGTTCCAAGGCATCACTGCTTCATAATTGTATAAGGTGCAGGTTCTCAGGTGCCAGCAGTGGCTGGCTGCTGGGCAGCCTCTGTGAGGAGCCGCCGGGGCCGCCCCGAGCCAGACACAGCCGGTTCCAGACGGCTCCAACTCACCCACCCCAGAGCGCGGCTGAGCCCCTCGGCCGAGGTGGTGCCACCTCTGAGACAAAGTATGTAAGAAAGGGGAAAAAATGTTGGACAGGCAGAGGAGAAGGGGAGAAAAAGAAAACAGCACTCTTCTGGCACACCAGGATCAGATGAGGAGGTGCTCCATGGTGGAGCAGGTATCCACACTGCAGACCATGGAGGACCCTAAGCCTGAGGAGAAGGATATTCCTGAAGAAGCTGCAGCCACTGCCTTTCGGCAATACCAGAGCACAGGAAAACTGTGAGAAAGAAGGAGCAGCAGAGAGGAACTGCTGCTTGCTGACCACAGCCCTCACCCCCTACACCATTCGGGAGTGCAGAAGAGCGAAGTTCAGCCTGGGAAAGGACAGAAAGGTGTTTTAATGTTTGTCTTTTTTTGTTGCTTCTCACTACCTGAATCTATTTTCATAAAATCATAGAATGTGTTGGGTTTAAAGGTCATCTAGTCCAACCGCCCTGCAGTAAGCAGCGACATCTTCAACTAGATCAGGTTGCTCAGAGCCTCATCAAGCCTGGCCTTGAATGTCTCCAGGGATGGGGCTTCCACCACCTCCCTAGGCAGTGTCTGTTCCAGTGTCTCACCACCCTACTGTAATGAACTTCTTCCTAATGTCCATTTTGACAACAAATTAAGTTAATTTCCCCAATTCAAGTGGATTTTGTGCATGATGGTAATTGGCAAACAATGTCCCTGTCTTTATCTGAACCCATGAGCTTGCTCTCTCCTGTTTTTGCCATTTTCTTCCCCTGTTCCTTGGGGTGGAGTGAGCAGCTGGGTGAGAATCCAGCTGCTTCCCAAGGCTAAACCACAACAATAATGTAAAAGCTACCGGGAATAGTAGCTAGACATTCGCATAAGTCTAGTGCAATTTCTGTACTTCTGTTTGAGTCAAACATTTCTCAAGTACTATTTTAGCTTCCTTGACTATAAGGAGACAAATTATACTGTTTCTAATACTGTTTCTTGTTCTGTAGATTTTACAATGTCTGAAGTAGCATGCGTTAAAAAGACATCCAAGTGATATAAAACCAAGAAGATTTTATACTTGTTCTTGCATTTATATTCTAGCATTAGTCTCTAGAAAGAAACTCAGACTACTTTGAACCCCCTGACATCATTGTATATTCTGTGAATTGCTCTCTTGCTCTCTAAGGTGTAGCAAAAGAAATCTAACAAGACTTTTAACTGTAGCAGAGGATAGAGTTTACTGTAGTGTCGAGGCCAAGCAGTCAGGAAGGTTTCCAAGGGAGGTTTTGGTTTAAAGCAGGACTCTACTTTTGAGGGATAGATACATGCTGGTAATTGTGAATATTTATATTCTTCAAGTAGCAAATAAATGAGCACAGGAAGGAATGGAGTAGCTAGCAATTATAGTTATTGTTTTTCTTAGATTATTCTAGCTGGAAATGAAAAACTATAATACCATAATAGTCTTTTTTATCATTTTCATTCTCACGCTGGCCATTTAGCACCACTATTCAACAAGCACCAATAGCACCACTATTCAACAAGTTAAGAGTCATTAGAAGACCTGGACAAGAAAATAGACAGGGATTGATCTAAATCATGATGAAAGAATATTGTGGTTAATGAAAATATGACTAAGAACAGTCATTTTCTTGTAGATTGGACATAGGCAGGCTATGAAAGCCGGAAGCAGTTGTCTGGCCCCTTGATGTATTTACAGTCTCTCTGAAAATTGTGAAAGGTGCACATATAGTTTTATTTGGGCTTTTTTACTACATTTGCACATTTATGTCGTACCTACATCACTCTCTGGAAGCCCCTCTAACATGTCCAAGTATTGCAGGTTCATCCTTTTGGTGATGACTTTGCACAGTTGTCACAGAAGAGTCAGAGATCACTCAGGCAGATCTGATCTAGTAATTAATTTATTGAGTTCTAACCAGTAAATTTAGATATGTGAAATATTTAATAAGTACAGATGGATTGGCTGTCAATACTCTACTGCACTTAAGGTTAGTATGGGATACAAAGTTTATGGCTTAAGCTTACTATACCTATCTTAAATGTTACACGAATGCAAAAAATGTCATTTACCAACGCTGGTGTCTGGTGTCAAGTATGAGATCTCTCAGCCTCGAGGGGTAGCTTTGAGAGGCATCAGTCCTCAAGGGGAGATCACCACTGCATAGCCAGCTGCTATGGAGGGAGAGCTCAACAGATCCTGATGGCTGCAGATATTTACAGCTTAAAGTGGTAGATTGGTAGTCAGATTTCTGCTGTGTTCATGCAGTTTTGGCCACGTAACAGTCCAGTCTCCAGCCAAAACGGCTTTTTGATTGCAGTGCTGAGTTCTCACTGATAGCTTCACACAATAGAATTAATTTAGGTTATGCCTATTTGCTGAGCGTCTGCCTGGACCAAAGTTCAGTAAGTTCAAACAAGAGGAGAGCAGCTGTCACAAGGGTAAAAGGAGTGAACTTATTGATAGGAAGTGGGTTTGTATGAATCTGGCCATGAGCATCCTTGAGGCCCTTGGTATACAACTGTAAAAGTGCGAAACATACAAGCAGAATGCGAAAGTAAGAAACCTGCATGCCTACATCTTTATTTCTCCTGAAAATTTTCCTTCTCAAAATTTTCCATTTCAAGATCCCTCACGATTTAGTTTACACTTGCTTGTGGCTAGAAGAAAGATAGCCTTTTTCTTGCTACCTTCTCAACACCCTTTCCCTGGCTTTGTTCAAACTATCCCAGCCTGCAGTCCCTGGGCAATCTCTGAGCCCTTCAAAGCCCTTCCTGTCTCCTCCTTACCAGCCTGCAGCCTTGCTGCTCTCTAATGCCTGAGAATCCCTGTGGTATCTTTCTTCTCAGCATTAACAACTCTGTAGGAAGAACTAGCTCTGAAATCTTTCTTCTTTACACTGTTTTCTGTTCTTGTGGCTGGGATTTTTGGTTGGTTGCTTGCTTTTCTTCCTTTCCTGCCTGCTTCTTCTTTAGCCACCTTTCATTGTCTCATTTTGGCTCATCAAACATGAGAAGTCTATAACATACTCTCTATAACAGCTGAGAGTTCAGCATGGCCCAGCATGAATTTCAAACATGGTCTTTTTAAATCAATGCACAGTCATTTTCTGGGGAAGAATCCATGACATTAAATTGCCTGAAAAACAGTGTAAAGACTGAAAACTCTGGATCTAAATGCCCCATGTTTTGGAGAAGTCAGTATCTAACTGGGTACTGCATCAGCTCCAATTTTGGTCCTTTGTATTTCAAATTTGGGAGAAAAGGCAATAGAGTTACACTTACAAAGCAAATTGTAATTTTGAACAATTTTTGATAATGAACATGGACTATATAATATGACTAAAACAATGTATTATATAAAGTACATTACAGGATTAGAGGTTATTAATTTTAAATACTTTCTCAGGGAATAGTGTACTGGATTTCTCATGAATAAATTTGTAAGGTTAAATCTGTGCAGATACCTACAGATGTTTAGCTTTAACGTGAACTGCTTTATTTCTTCTACATGAAAATCTCCCTTTGAACAACATATAAAGCAGAAGTAACTACATGCTGTTGAAGTAATAATAAAGCAGTAATTGCTTTATTTTACTTGCTTTTTAAGTGTAAGAAAATTGACCCTTTTACATAGTAATTACATCACTTTGTTTCAAGTTCTTTCTTAGCCTCTGGCCACTGAATATGTTTTTCCAGATTATTATTCTTTTAGATCTTTCAGATTGCATTAAAATTGCCATAGCAAAAATGAACAACACAATCCAAAGAGTTTCACCAATGGCAAGCCTGATTTAAATTGGTTGGTTTATACCTCTTTTGGGCTTCCATGCTGTTATTCCCTTTCTTTTTTTTTTCTCATGTTTATATTTTTCAGTAATTAAACAACTCATGTCACCTGTTCAGCTATGTGCATAGCATTGACACCCTTGGAATTCAAAATGCAGAGATCCCACATCATTCAAAGGCAGGCAAACAGAACTGACAAGGAAAATGGACTAATATGCCCATAAATGTAAGTGAAGCAGCAGTTTTGAATATTTTAGAACTTCTTGTGGCATGCATGAGTGATAACAGAATTTTCCCCCTTCCTACAATAATTAAAATCCTTGATGGGTTTTTACTCTGTTGTGATATGGTTCAAATAGTAAATTGACAACAAATTTTGCTTACAGCACAGAGACACTCACAAACATCATACGTGAGGGACTTTCAATTACCCTTATGCATACTAGATCTAAGTGTTTACATGGCTTCAGGAATTAATGACAGAACACGAAGTCTTTTACTTTTGAATTACTGTCCCACATCTAGCACAAGTTGAGAGTGAATAAAGACTATATGTCTGCTTATAGGCCTTAGAAAAGAAGATTCTGATATTCTTTTAGTTCCTGGTGGACATGTCTGCATAGTGCAAGTGCAAATAATACAATTGACAATAATGATGGTATTTAGAGGACCTCACTTCAAATTCTGGATCCATTTCTGAATTTTCCTAGAATTTTTATGAGTCTGAATTAAGATTTGACTAGATTGATTGAAGTCACTTGTACATTAAACCTAGAGAACCTAATGTAATAAGTACATAGGACATATCATGGACAGTAACAGTACAAGAGATTCTTCATAGAAATTTATGCTTATGCCACTTTCCCTCTCTTTGGCATTTTGAAGATAAGTTCCGCTGCTACTGTATAGCATTTCCACCCATGACAGATTCAAACCAGTTCATTTGCAACTGCAAGTGGAATTGGACAGGATTTTTTATTGCAATTCTCGCAGGAGGACGAATTTGCTCCTACATATAATCAGTAGTATAGAGATTTACACTGCATAATGAGTATTGAATTGAAACTCAAGCTTCATCAAAATTACTGGATGTCTGGATATCTAATATTAGTGGTTTGGTTTCAGCATAATTCTCTCTATTTCATAGCTCATTTTGTGCTTAACAAGGGAGATAAAACTACAAAAAAACCACCCCCAACAACTGTATTTATTAAAGTAACAAAATATGGAGCAAAAATTAATGTGAGGAGACATTATGAGACTAACCTGGTGGTCACTCTGGATTAACCATGTTCACCTCTTATTTAGTTAAAATTTCTGTGAACATCATTGAAAAGATGATGGCATGAAGTAAGTTACAGTGGACCTCAAAGATCAAGTTAGAAAATTTTAAAGAGTGCAGGCAGATCACTTAGCCCTGGCTGGAGGTTTGCCTAACTAAACAAAACACAAAAAACTACTGTATGTGATGGGAGAAATTGTTTGATTTAATGAATAACCCAAGTGTGAAGCTGGCAAAAGTGCTGTGAGAAATTAGTGGTTTTCCCAGATGGTTATGGGGAGTTATGCGAGAACTGTGCAAAATTCACAGATAATTGGAGGTGAGTATTGGGTATCTCTTTGGGGAGCGGAGTATTACAAGATAACCACTGCCTTGTAGTACCAGGGAAGGCTGAAATTACCTACATAACTGTAACAGAAACACCAAATTTGAGTATGGATGTAGCAACACTGGGACCAACAGGGAAAAACAACAAGGGGTGGGTAGTTTTTTCTACAGGAGGCAAGGGAGAAAGGGAAGAGTCTGGGTGAGTGCAGGAAAGACCAATGGAGAGGAGGAGGGTAAGAAGGCCGGTTGTGTGTAAATGGGCTAATGCCCAGTATGCCTGGCTGCCTGGGCTTTGTGCTTTTGTCTCTTTTTTAATTTTTGTGTGTGAATGTTATCTCTAGCCTTTGTGTGTGAGCGCATGGAAACTTGAGCTGGACTGCTTGGCAGAAGAAGGATACCAGCACTTGGAAATATCGCAGATCTGAGCCAGTTATTATGTAGAAAGTCAATGTTGGTATTTGATAAACCCGCGAAAATCACAGTGCATGTGAAGTGAGGGACGGAGGATGCATGTATATAGTGAAGTCAATCCTGATCAACTAGAGAGAGGAAGCTGGTTCTAGCTGGCTGTGGTGTTCATGTATGTGTGAGTATTGTCAGTGTTTATATGGGTACATATAACTGTGTTGATCTGTGTGTCCTACCATACACATATTTTGGTTGTGTGTATTTGCACCTTTGGAATTCACACTCAGAATCCACGCTGGCTGGATGTGTAATCAGGAGCTGCAGGAATCTCTAACAGACCAGGAAGGAGAAATCCCTTGGGTCCCAAAGTCCACTGCATTTGGCCACACCCTAAACAAAATTAACTTAGTGTTTAGCTGCAGTTACCAAGAGTTGCTAATAGCTTGGCGTTCCTCCCTCTTCCTCCGTCCTCCTACCCCATTTAAAAAAAACAAAACTGCTTTTGAATATAGTTTTGCATAAACATTGGCTGAAATAACACACATTAGTAGTCTGTGTTGGAAACATCTTTCAATGTAAAAACATCATAGGTTTTTTTAATGGCTGAGTAATTCCCTTTTTAAGTTAGTCCATTCCATAGATAGTAAATCCTAGACTTCATCTCTCCTAAGGTGAGTGTCTGAGTTTACCATCTGCATTGGTTCTACTGACTAGAGTCAGTAAGCAGCAGGAGGAGTCTTTAGGAACAGTCTTTGCAGGAATGACATTGAGTTGTTTTGTTCATACAAATTGATACCTAGATACCCTAAGACAGGGAATAAACCAAAGCATTATTTCAAGCAAATTTTTGTAAAATTTTGTTTTGAATCAAGTTATCTGGCATATCACACTTGTATTAGCTTTGCTGAACTTCAGTGGTGCAATAAGAGACCACTAATATCTCACTGAAGAATTTTTCAGTGCCTACAGTACAGCGTTACCAACTCCTTATTCAGGAGAGAAGTGCACTCTTAGAATGATTAGGCCAACAGCACAGCCAGCAGAATTCACAAGGACTGAATTCTCTTCCATGTTAGCAGCTTGCTGGCATTTATATAGTCCTAATTCCTACTTAAAGAATTTCAGAACTACTTAAGAATTTAAATCATTAAGGGCTGCCAATAGCTGTCTCTGGTGCTCTGGTGTTCAGAACAGTCAACCCAAAATGCAATTAATTAGTGAAATGCTCAGGAATATGAGTGAAAACCAGAAGGTATTTGGAAGTTTGAAAGGTAAAGACCTTATAGCACTAAGGTTTTAATTGCAAGAGACTTTTGAATTCATAATGAGGTTAAGTAACCTCGTATGCTATGGCCTAGCTGTGAGATATTGTTCTGGCAGTGAAAGACACACTGATGGAAGTATGGCCAAAAAAATGCTCAATAGGTTTTCCTTTCATACCATACCTGGAGGCAGAAATCATCTATCAAGAAGCAGCTGATTAGGAGACAATTGTTGGAGGCTAAGCAGGCAGTGTATGACTATTCTTCTAAATAAAATAGGCTTGAGGCCAAGTTGTCACAAACTGTGTCCATGCTATACATAGCACTTATCTTGGGATTTTTCTGAGCCCCATATAGTCTTCCTATGGCCCCAAAACAATAATATTTTTCTCTGGAAATTGTGTGCATGCTTTTCCATTATTATTATTATTAGTAGTAGTAGTATTAGTATTATTATTATTATTTTGTTTGTTTGCTTTTTCAGTGCAAAGCATGTAAAATAATATGAGAGTGGCTGTGTAGCCCATCACCATGAAATTAGCAAAGCGTGAAACTATGGGTGCATCTTAAATGCCTAAAATGTGGCATGAGGCCATGTGAAGGGCGAGTACTGGAGAGCTGTACACAGCAAAGCTGGTGCATTCCTCTCTATGCTGCTCACTGGGAGGAGTTCCTGACCCTTGTTGACTCTTCAGTGGAGCTGGGCATTTACGTGAAGCATACCTATTTGCTTTTGCCAAAGCCATACCCAGAGAGGGCTACTAGTTAAGCAATGTGCATGATCAGTGGTTACAATCATGCACAAACTAACTTTGTTTTATTCAGCAGCATAGACTTAGCCTCAGATTCTGAATTATATGATAAACCAGGCTTGAGATATTTTATTTTACTGAACTTAAGACCTGAAGTAAAATTGTGTAGGAAATTGCACTGCTTGTATTGGGTCACTATTTTCTTTTGATTTCCTGTTAACCCATATCTGCAGTGTATTTTGGGTGTGGGGAAAAATAACACTGTATTGGTAATATCAGTGTAACCCAATAATCTCCACCTTTGTGCAATACTGAAAAGGAATCACGCCTCTGGCAAATAATATCACCGAGTCTAACTTGAAAAGAATCATGATTACTTTGCATTCCTCTTGATTTATGACAATTCTGCACATGCAATGACACGTTAAATTTGTGTTGAGGGTTATGAAGATCAGGAACAAAATGGCATACAAAAAGGAGAGGTACAGCATAAACTCACAAAGGGAGGAAACACCTTCCGTATGCCTTATTTTGCAGTTTTATGACTTCCAGCTTTTATATTGGCTATGAACTCAAGTTCCCTGACCAGGCTTAGTATTGAATGAGGTGACCGATTCTCCTGAAGAACCAGGACAACACTTTGGTTATCTATCTACCCTGTTCTGAGATATTGGGTGACGAATCAATCTGGAAGCAGCCTAATTACAGCACAGTTTAGGTTGCATGTGGGACCTAGGTGTAGAGTCCAGGGTTATAACCTGGAAATTCCATGGAAATGGCCTTGTTTCTTCAAAGCACTGTTGTAAGTGCCGTTATCCACTTTCAAGTGATAAAATTAGGTTCCTGTAATAAATTCATTGTGGATAATGACGCGCACTATGAAATAAGTGATCCTGTAAAAAAAAGCTGTTTGTCACACTGTGTTTGTAGTACTTCAATTAATTGCCCTCTTAATGAGCTGCTGACTGAGTTTAGAAAAGAACTGGGTTTAGATCAAAAAATGGAAGGGTGTGTGGGTTAAATGGTGATAGTACAGAAAATCCTGAAAATCTGTTGTCACTAGAAGGAAAGAAAGGAAATCTGTGGACTGCATTGTCTTAGGAAAACCAGAGTTCCCAGTCAGTTGAGGATCAAATGACTGGTGCTAGCTTTTCAGTCGAAGCCACCAGCTTTCCTTAAAAATCAGTTTTATAGAGACTGAGGTTTCTGGTATGGTTTTTTTTTGCTGCTCATGTAGTCATATGACAATGGGTGAAAAGAGACATGATGGCTGGAAAAAATGGAAAAATTCTTGTTGTACAGAAAGAAGTAAGTAGAGAGGGAAGGGATGAGAAAAGTGCATCTCATAACACTCTAATTTTTAAAATTCTCACTGACCTGATTAAACTGTTCACATGTCCTTTAGTCATTGTTTCTTTTGGTTGTTTAAATTCAGTTTTCTACCTCGTAGGTCAGTCTTTCTAAAGTCATTTTCCTTTAAGTATTAACTTTTTCAAGATCCTGTCTACCACAAATACCAGTTTCTAGGTTTCTAGAATTATCTAACTCTAGAAGAGCTGTTAGTGTATTGACAGGAGCATGTCATCCTAAATCTAATCAGACTGTTTCTGTTTATATTGTGTATACATTAGGTATCTACATTTTTAATCTAGTAGTGATTTTAATCTACATTTTTAATCAGAATAAACTTCTCCATAATATACAGGAAACTGATAGTATTCCTATTATTTGAAGTGCTTGTCCAGCATGTTTCTTATGTTCCTTTTTCATCTAACTTCTCTAATCATTTAAGTGTGATGTGATCTATCTTTTAAATTACAATCTCTCTTTGTTACTATTACCATGGATTCCTCCACTACTATCTCACAGTATGGTCCAGAGTCTTTCTGGACAATCAGCAGTCTTTAGGAAGTGTACTTAAATCACTGGAGCTCCTAGTGGGAACATAATCTGTCCATTGTTTCCAGAAATAAGGCCAACTCTTTTAGTCTCTATACCAATTACCTCATATATCCCAGAGGCCCTGTTGGTCTTAAGTACTCAGATGTCTACTTCACTATATATACTCCAATTCCTAACTTTACAGTGGCTGAAAAGCAAAGTATATTGCACTTAATAATGGAATGTAACAGTGGTCACTTTTATCAACAAACAGGAAAAAACTTCACCTCAGAATTAAAACAATTGACATTAACATTTTGTAAAATAGAAAAGAAAGATTCCTGAAATGTACCTGCCCTAATTCACTGTGCTACTTTGTGCTTGATACCTTGGCATCTTTTCTATGCTTGGAAAATTCTTTCTGTTTTTTTTCCTGTCCCTAAGCTAGTCTTATCAATACAATGTTTGATAGCTTAGTTGGAAAGAAATGACAGTCCTGTTATTTTATTCCTCTATTAACATGCCTGTCTTCACACATCTTAAGTGTTGGATAAGAAATACATTGTTCAGTGGAACAAGTTGAAAGGCAATGAATTATGTCATGGCCCCAAGGTGGTCTTTGATGGTTTTTCAAACATCTCCCTTTGATAATCTCTCAAACAAATGGACTGGAGCGGCCACATGGAACCCATTCTGATATGCTGGCATTGGGCAAATTTAGGTATCTCTTCATCTCAGAACACACAGTTATACAAAATAAAAAAATCTTGTCAGGTTTTAGGAAATAGTGATTCAACTAAACACTAGCATGGTGGGTAACCTCATAGATTTTGCCAAAACTGTTGACATTAAGTTATTAAAACACTTTGACATATAATACAGACTGATATAAAAAAAAGACACAAACAAGAATTCTGGCTTTTTTCAAACAACACATCAGAAATTTCATTTTGTGATTTCAAAAATGTGAATAATTGTGGGATGCCTACAGGCTGGAAATCTACACTAATTACAGTTATATTACCAGTGGGAGTTCGCAGTTTAATTCAGGCATTCCCAGTCTGTCCTAAAGTATTCCTTTATAGAGTAAAATACATACGGAAAATACATGTTTTAAATATATACATATATATATGGAAAAGAGCTCAGCGAGTACTGTGGGAAGAGACAAAGGAACACATTTGACCTCAGGATCATGGGCTCCTCTTCATAAATGAATACAGCTTGCCAGTGGTGAATAAATGTCTCTCTCTCCTCACAGTAATGTGCTCTTCAGTTGGCCTGACTGCAGGAGATGCCTTTGTGGGTCTATTCGAAGCAGGCAAGGAACAAAGGGAGTTTGCTTTGGCCTCAGGCTGACTACCTGTGCCTAAGCAGTGTTTGAAGAAGAATGACTCTGTAGGTGATGGACCCATCTCCCACACTGCCAGACAGCTTCAGGGGAACTCTGTGTAGAGTCTTCTCCCTTGCCGCTATTGCAGAGGTACTTCCAGAAGGACTATGCTGACCTAATCAAATGCTCATATAATGCCTGGGATTTTAACTGCCTTTGAAGTTGATGTAAACTCAGTTTCCTACCTCCGTGTTTATTTTGATTATCAATCAAATATACACTAATTTTTATCCCTATTTACATCCATATTTTTATTCTTCAAGCAAGGCAATTATTCATTTCAGTCCCTTGCTACTGCTCAGTAAACTCATCTCCAGCCAGAAAAACACATTTGAAAAAGATAATAAAAACATGACACTGAGCCCTGAAAGCTGAGAAACAGAGACAAGGGAAATTCTAGGAAAAGAACAATACAGACTTCAGAGTTCTTGGTGCAAAACACTTCACATTTCATCTTGTGGTGGGTCGAACTTGTCTGGCTGCCAGACACCCCACCCAGCCACTCTTGCAGTCCCCCTCCTCAACAGGGCAGCAGGAGAAAACAACATAGTAAAACTTGTGGGTTGAGAAGAGATCACTCACGGATTACCATCATGGGCAAAACAGACTTGATTTGGGGAAAATGATTTTAACTTGTTGTCAATTAAAAATAAAGTAGGATGGTGAGAAACCAAAAACTCCTCCCTCCTGCTTTTTCCCAAGCTCAACTTCATTTGTTTGTTTCTTACTCTTTTACTTCCTTCCCACCAAACAGCACAGGGGATATGGGAAATGGGGGCCACTGTTAGTCCATAACAGTCCCTGTCTGCTGCTCCCTCCTCCTCACAATTCTCTGCTGCTCCAGCATGGAGTCCCTCCCATAGGATAAAGTCCTTCAGAAACTGCTACAGCATGGGTCCCTCCTACATGTTGCTGTTCTTCAAGAACTGCTCCAGCATGGCTTCTCTCCAGGGGGTACAGTCCGTCAGAAGTGGAATGCTCCAGCAGGGGTGCCCCGAAGGCCACAGATTCTGCCAGAAAACATGCTCCTGCATGGACTTCTCTCCACAGGCTGCAGCTTCTGCCAGGAACCTGCTCCTGCATGAGCTCTCTATGGGCTGCAGCTTCCTTCATGGCATGTCCACTTCACAGGCTGCAGTGTGGAAATCCACCCTGGTGTGGTGCTCCATGGGCTGCAGGGAAATACCTGCTCCACCATGGTCTTCTCCATGGGCTGCAGGGGAATCTCTGCTCTGGCACCTAAGCACCTCCTCCCCCTCCTCCTCCTCTCACCTTGGTGTCTGCAAGCTTGTTCCTCTCGTATATTTATCACTCTTTTCTCTCACACTCTGCTGCACATTTTTACTCTTTGAGTATATTTAAATGAGTTTTCACAGAGGCACCACCAGCTTCACTGGTGGCCTTAGCCAGTACAGCCACATACATATGTGAATTCACAGCCAGACACGCATGTTACAGACAGACCGTGACGTGCCACTGTGTTGAAGCATCCAGGGTCCATTGGATTCTGGGCTAGTCAAGATGAGTTTCACTAATATCTTTATTCAAGCTAAACTGTTTAGTTAGAAAATTGTCTCTCTCTCTCACACACACACATACACACAAACACACCCCGAGCCTTGGTCCCAAATCAGAGGTATGGACATCCCTCTGCTATGGACAGAGGAAATGCTGTCCCCCCAAAATGCTATGGACATTCCTGCTCCTGTCTATGATTATTTCTCAAAAAATCTGTCACCACACTGCAGCCACACCAAGTCGACTTAGGTCTTCCTGGTTGTTGTCATCAGGGGTGTCCCCGCTGATGGGTGGGTTATTGGTCTGCAGGCCAGATGGCAGTGAGTCCAAGCCCACAGCAAGGGGCTTTTACTCTCTTCTTTTAATCAACCAGTAACAGCACTTGCTATGCCAGTGCTGCATGTGTCTTGTGTTTAATAACAGTTTATATTCCAATTATAAATTAATTTCTTAATTTTGCCTTTTACATTTTATGTGTGCTCAACTATTGTTGTGTTGAACACATTCCTGGTTTCCTTATCTTGTTTTATATGAGGCTACTTCCTTAGTTCTGCAAGTTTAAGTAATTTTCATGGTATGTGTTGACAATGTCACCTACAGGCCAAGGTTTGCTCATGATAATTTTCCACAGTTGCAGTTGCACTGACCATGTCTCACTCAGCTTTCCACCCCCTCAGTGCTGCTGAGTGCGTGCCCTTCTTCAGAGCGGAGACCTTCAATGCACTGCCCTGGCCTGCAGGGCTTGTCACAGACACAAACACAAATACCAACAACAGCCTCATCCTGTCTCCTTCCCTGGTTGACCAGGGTGGAGTTCTGTTAGTGAAAATAAATATTCATAAGTACAACGTGGATCCTTCAAGCTGCTGGTCTTACACAGTCAATCTGCCCAGTAGCTGGCCCATGGATCCCGGTGTCTCAAACTGCTGGTACATAGGAGGCCCTGAGGCCACAGCCCCACTCCAGGTTGTTGATACAGACCATCTCACTTACACCCAGGCACACATACACACAGAGGTCTCCAGCAGCTGGCTGTCCACAGTCGCCAACTCTTCCCATGGTCTTGCCCTTAGAGACATGAACACACCTGGCTCCTGGGCTGCTCCACCTACTCGCCAGCTAGTCCACCTTGATCACACACTCACTGCACACCTGCACTCATTGCAGTTGCTGGCATCATGGTCACACTCTGACCCCTGCTCCCACCCCAGTGACCAGCACTTGTTTTCACTCACTCCAGTCTCCCCACTTGCTGGCACCCAGACACACAGGTCCTCTAGTTTGCAGTCCCAGACCGATAGCTGGTGCTCAGACCCTCGCTTGCTCCAGTTGTTGGCATGACAGACAGATGGGCCCTCATGACTCAAGGTCATACCCAGGTTGATGGTGTTTAAGTGCACTCACTGGTCTCTCCAGTCGCTGACCCTACAGACAGATGAGCCACCTGAGCCATGGTCTGACTCCAGTTGCTGGCACTCAGACCCCATACACACACATGCACACAGTCCCCACCTGCAGAAGGTAGTTAGAAATGGAGATTCATGAGAAGACAGGGCAGACTGTGCTACCCAGGCACACAGCAAGGCCAGGCAAGCCTACCAACCAGCCCACTGTTTCCACACAAAGGGCGCTGCTTATCCCTGTTTTTTCACTGTTGTTCCTCCCCAAGTCACCTAGATCCATACCTTTGCCTGCTTTTGGTTATTCCCCTAAACATCCCATGGTAAGTCTTGTGCAGTCCCAGAATGCTCTTCCCCTGCATCCCATTAATGTCTCCCATACATCTAGGCAGTGACTCACCACCAGTCTGAAAGCTGCTACAGAGATATTCTTCCATTCATGATGTATTTCACACCTGGAGACCAGGGTTGAGCCCCTCCTGAGAAAACCCCAGGGTTGGCCTGGACAAGGTGTGTCTTCTCCGGAGTCCTAGATTTTGTTCCCTCCTGCCTGCTTTTATGGTCCGGTGGTCCTCTGGGCTTGTGATAGACCTGTGTTTGGTCTGTGGCTCTGGTGATAGGCCTGGGACCATCTGGGTCAGGGTATTATTTGGTCTCCTCCACCTGCCGTTGTTACTCTGTGCTCCTTTGTGGCAGTACAGATGAGATTTTTAACAATCTGACAGGATACATAATTTACTAATAACTTTACTTAATACGTGTATGAACTCAGTTGGCTGAAAATTTCCAGCTACTTGGTGTTTCTTACTTTTGACTGCTATGTTATACAGACTGAGTAAATGTCTGTTCCTCATATGATATTTAAGGATTTATGATAAAGTGTTCTTTATTCCTCTTCTCAGAAGAGACCTTTAATGTGTTAACCTGACCAAGCTAATTAAATCTGTAGGTCTTACATCTTACAACCATTTAATCAGCTTTCTTATCCTTTTTTAATCCTGCTGTAATTTACCATGTTCCTTCTTAAATTTAAATTGCAATTCCACATTAAATTTTTGAAACAGTCAGAATCCTGAGTGCTCACATTGGTCTCTTTGACCAGTGTTACATCGAGAGATGACATTTATCCGATTAACAGCTTCAGCCCTTAGTGTTTTCTACAGTTACTGCTTCTCACCTTGGACTGTCCTCTTCCTGTAAAAAGACTTTCCATAATTTGTACTAGAAAGCAATCTAAATTATTCTGGATCAGTAATTTGGTTTTTTTGTCACATATCAGCTACCTTTGAACCCACTGAAAATATGATCAATTATATTGGCTCCAGCTCACTTATAGAAATGTTATGGAACTCAGGTTCGAGAACAAGATCACATGGGATTGTTGATTCTTTCATTATAGTTACACTTCCAGTATTAGCAGCCAATTAGTCACCAACATAGTAAGAGCCATGCTAAGTTGGCATTCTTTCAATTTCTGGTATGAAATGGCATGAGTGCCTTGCAGAAGAAAGTGTCAGCATATCGAACTGCTCTTACACTATTACAGTCATCAACCAAATTATTATACACATATGCATTCAATGTTAATACAAATAATATGTTTTCCACAGATATCAGTTGAAAAACATCCTCAGGTTCATGATAATTAAAGTTTTGTTTTATCACGTGGCCTTGCTTTTCAAAATCAAAACCTGCAAAGCTGCTGTGATTACATTGTTTGGTGTCAGGCAGAAAAAACTCAATTACCTGTGCTATTCCATTTACCACTTTTAAATATTAGCACACTACCTTCCTTTCAGTCTTCTGAAATATCCAGTCTGGTACAATATTTGTTGAAAATACATATTAATATCCCAGAGTGCCTCTTATTCAGGTCTTTTAATATTGTTGTGTGCATGTTATGTGGACTTGGTAGTGTAAAAAAATCTAGTTCTGATAGAGGCTGTTAAATATTCTCCAGAGTTGGTAGTGAAAGAAACTGTTTCATCATTAGCCTGAGAAAGAACTATAACACTTGGCTTTCTAAACCCTCCAGGCTTATTACATATGCATTGCTGACAGAGCGACATTTAATATTTGTCTTTGAGATAACATAAAAGGACTTATTTTATATTCAAGGAAAGATTCTCTTTCTTTTCAGCAGCATAAGTATTGCTCACTTAGGGTCTGACCCCGCCACTCTCATTCATATTGAACCATTTGTTGAAATTGAATTCCATGAATCTACTCACAAAGTAATGACTAAAAGGAATAAACTTGGCCTCGCTGCACTTAAAGTTTTACCCTGTACTCTGCCACACAATGATTTTTACGTTGGGTTTTTTTTTTTTTTAACAGTTACTGTTGTTATTATTAAACAGCTGATAGAATTTCGCTAACCTTGCCACTTTCATTGTTTTGTGCTGCAGGAACACCTTGGATATTTCCAAGTTATTCCATTTCCATGGGTATTCCATTTTTCACCAATAGTTGCTTCCAGACTACCATCTGTTAATTTGCCTGTGAAGTATTTTAAATGTAACTATTATTACACTCAATGTAAGTTTTTAGTGTCTGTGTTTTATATCTAGGTTACAGTAGATATAGTGGTATTTTAAATATAATTTTTGGTGAAATAATTGAAAGCTATAACACTTTCATTAAGTAGGGCATTTAGTGTAAAGTCTACTGAAGAATTTATAAAAAAAACTTGAAGAATTCGTTAGACCTTATGCTGTAGTATTTCCATGTGCTTCAACTGAAAGTTATACTCATTCATCCTGGTACTCCTTGAAAAAGAACAGTCTGTAATAGCTGAAAACACTGTTTCTTAAACTACCAAACAGGTTTTGAGAAAAACTTCCACCCACATGCCTCAAATGGATTTATATATTTTTCTTTTTGACCTGAAGGTTTAACTTAGCATCTTTCAACGACCCAACAATCCTTTACTCCCTGTACAAAGATTTCAATCCAGATCTTTAATTAATCTCAAATTGTCACCAAAAACTGTGTTTCCTTTAGCTGCTTAATTGTTTAAAGAAGAGGCATTACAGAGATGTTATTTATTTGAGCTTCAGTAATGTATTTGATATGATAATGTATAGGAAATTATCATTTAAATCTGAGAGAATGGACCTTAATTAGATGTCTTAGGAAGTGTATAGGAAAACAACTAAGTGGGAGACAGTTTAAATGTGTTTTTTGACTAGTTACTTGTTAGTGTACAACTACTAGTGGAGTTTCTCAGGAACTCATTTTAGGATTTGATAATTAGGGTATTCATGTTGTGACCAAAACTAGTCTGTTGATCAAATTTGTCTCATGATCTTCTTGATTTTCTCTTGTGCTTTCTGTACAGCTTAAGGTCCCTTGCAAGAAAGGGGATGTCTTGTTGTCCATGTTTCTATACTATACTGTGCAATGAAGCCCTGTGGTTTTTTAATAGCAATTTTGACACCCATAACAGTTGTTTATATTCCATAAATAGGCAGGTTTTAATACTAAGTAGTGTATTTCACAAGAAATAACCATTGGGAATTTCACAGTTCTTATCACAATTGGAGGCTGTAACCTTGACAGAATCACAGAATCACACAATGGTAAATCTCAGCCAACATTGGAAGGGACATTTCCTCCCCTGCCTGGAAATGGTTTCCAGGATTAGCTGCCCCATCACCTTCCCAGGGACTGAGGTGACGCTGACTAGCCTGTAGTTCCCTAGGTCTCCCTTCTTGCCCTTCTTGAAGATGGGGGTGATGTGGTGTTGTCACAACAACCCCATGCAGAGTTACAGGCTTGGGGAAGAGTGTCTGGAGAGCTGCCTGGCAGAAAAGGACCTGGGGGTATTGGTCGACAGCCAGCTGAATATGAGCCAGCAGTGTGCCCAGGTGGCCAAGAAAGCCAACAGGATCCTGGTTTGTATCAGGAACAGTGTGGTGAGTAGGACTAGGCAAGGGATCATTCCCCTGTACTCGGCACTGGTGAGGCCCCACCTTGAGTACTGTGTCCAGTTTTGGGCTCCTCACTACAAAAAAGACATTGAGGTGCTGGAGCCAGTCCAGAGAAAGGCAACAGAGGTGGTGAGGGGTCTAGAGCACAAGTCTTATGAGGATCGGCTGTGGGAGCGGCTTATGAGGAGCGGCTGTTTAGCCTAGAGAAAAGAAGGATGAGGGGAAACCTTATTGCTCTCTACAACTACCTGAAAGGAGGTTGTAGAGAGATGGGGATCGGTCTCTTCTCCCAAGTAACAGGTGATAAGACAAAAGGAAATGCCCTCAAGTTGCACCAGGGAAGGTTTAGATTGAACATTAGGAAAAATTTTTACACTGAAAGGGTTATTAAGCATTGGAACAGGCTGCCCAGGGAGGTGGTTGAGTCACAATCCCTGGAGATATTTAAAAGACATGTAGACATAGTGCTTAGCGATATGGTTTAGTGATGTTTTCTGTCATTGTTAGGTTGATGGTTGGACTAGATGATCTGAAAGGTCCCTTGCAACCTGGGAGATTCTATTATTCTATGATTCTATTTCCTTTTCTACACTCTTCAGGCACTTCTCCCAGTCATCACGATCGGTCAGATTATTGAGAGTGGCCTCACGATGACATCTGCCAGTTTCCTCAGCGCTCTTGGATGCATCCCATCAATTCCCCCCATTCTCTGGGACCTGGGCTTCACAAAAGCCTGTCTTGCTAGTAAAATGTGAGGCAAAGAAGGCATTCAGTACTTACACCTTTTCCATGTTCTGTGTCCCTAAGTCCTCCATCTCATTGAGCAATGGTCCCACGTTTTCCCTCGTCTTCCTTTTGTCTCCTATTACTTATAAAAGCCCTTCCTGTTTTCTTTAACATCCCTATCCAGACTCAATTTGGGCATTGGCTTCCCTAATTTCATACCTAGATGATGGGACAACACTTCTGTGTTCCTCCATGGTTACCCATCCTTGTTTCCACCCTCTGTATGCTTCCTTTTTCTGTTTGAGTTTTGCCAGGAGAATCTTTTTCACCCCCTCAGTCCTCCTGGCTTTTTTTCTTGATTCTTATTCATTGGAATAGAGCTCTTTTGAGCTTGGTGGAGGTGATCCTTGAAAATTAACCAGCTGTATTGGGCTGCTCTACCTTCCAGGGCCTTATCCCGTGGGTCTCTTCCAAGCAGATATTTGAAGAGGCCAAACTCTGGTCTCCTGGAGTTCCCAATTGTGTGCTTTCTTTTCACTTTCCTTCCTGCCCTCAAAATCCTGAATTCCACTGTCTTGTGGTCACTGCAGCCAAGGATGCCTTTTATCTTCACATCCCAAATGAACCCCTGCTTGTTGGTGAGTATGAGGACCTGCTTTGAGAAGGAAGTTATCATCAATGCATTCCAGGAACCTTATAGACTGCTTATGTCCTGATGTTTGTCCCTCCAGCGGATACTGGGGTTGTTGAAGTCCCCCATATGTACCAGGGCCTGCAAATGTAAGGGTGTTGCTACCTGTCTGTAGAGGGCCTCATCAACTAGTGGCCTATAGCAGGCACCAATTATAATGTCACCTTTGCCTGTCCTCTCTTCCATACTAAACTACAAACTCTCTGTTGGCTCCCCATCCATCCCCAGGCAAAGCTCCATGCACTCCATCTGCTCTCTCACATAACGAGCAACTCTCCCTACTCCTCTTCCCTTCCTGCCCTCCCTAAAAAGCCTATATGCCTCCATTGCAAAACTCCAGTCATGAAAGACATGCTACCATGTGTCTATGATCCCAACAAGATCACAGTCCTGCAACCACAAGCAGATATCTAACTCATCATGTCTATTCCCTTTACTGTGTGCATTATTATACAGGTACTTGAGTGGCACCCCAGTCACGTTGAGTTCCTGGAAAGGTTTTGGGGGATCTGTTCATGATGACACCTAGTAGGCACATCCTTGCTGACATGAAGGTGCTGGAGGTGACCCCACCAAAGCCCCATTTTGTTGACTTTGTGATCCCTTCCCATCAAACTATCCCATGCCCTTTGCTTAGCAATCCTGTCCATCACTCCCTCAAAGGACTGCTGGTCATCCTGTCCTCCCCTGTCACTCCTAGTTTAAAGACCATCCATCAGCCATCCTCTTGGTGAAAATAGATTTTCCCTGCTTAGTAAAGTGGTTCCCATCTCTCCCAAGCAGACGCTGGTCTGCAAACAGGACCCCATGGTCATAGAACCCAAAACCCTGCCACCAACACCAGCTCCGCAGCCAATTTTTATCTTGTTCTATTAGTGCTTTTCTCCTCACACCCTTTCCCTTCACAAGCAGGATTGAGGAGAACACCACATGGGCTTCTATTCACTTGAATATGGGTCTCAGCGTTTTTTAGTAATTTTTGATATTTCCAGGTTTCCTGTAGCAGTATCATTTTTACCCACATGGAATAAGAGCAGGGGGCAGTAGTCAGAGGTCCTGAAAAGCTTTGGCAGTCCCTCCACAACATCCCACATACTGGGCCCCAGACAGTCCTCTCTAGATGTTGGGTCAGGCTGACAAATGGGTGCCATCATCCCCTGCAGCAGGGAGTCACCCATTATGATGACTCAACATTTCTTCCTGATAATCTTACATGGTTTGGGGTTAGATGGACCAGGCTCTTTTCTTGTAGGCACTTCTGGCTTCTCTGCAGCTTTGAGGGTGATGAATGTATTTTGCAATTATAAGCTCTTGGATGCAGCAAGAGCCTTCCTTTTGATGCCAGAAGTCACCAGCTTCCATCATTCCCCTTCCCCAGAAGTTTCACTTACCTTGATAGTGGGGTAGAGACTGCCCCAGGGATGTCTAAGGGGGTATCTGGACCCCCAACACCCTTGGACTCTGTGTGTAAAGGGACCAGGCAGCAGCAAGGACAACAAGCTGCTGAACAACACCAAGATGCTGTGGGACTGCGGCTTCACAGCCAGACTGTCCACACCCAAGTCCCCACCAACACTCATAATCTCCCTGCCAGAGGACTCAAGTAACAGTGACCAACTTTTCAATCAGCTTTCTGTTTCAAGGAACAGAAAGTCATGTCTTCTGTGTCCCCTGAGGTAATAGCACACACTGGGACCAATGCAGCTACCCAGACAGAGCTCCCAAGGGAACAAGCAGCCTTCCAGGTCTCCAGCTGCAGGGTGTGACCAAGGTTTCTACTGGTGTCTGAGGGCAGAGGTGCCGTGGTTCAGGCCGGGTCGGCCAATGGCAAGACAACAGATGATCTCCCCCACATCTTGCTCCAAGGAGAGGAAGCTATAGATAAAGAGATTTGTGAGTTTAGAAAAAAATAAACTATTGTGATGAAAGTTCCTTCTTGTCTACCTTGCCTTCCCAGGTATCCTTACACAACAGATATGAGGCTCTGGCATTGGAAAGACAAGGACATGACGAGGTCAATCGCAATCCGTCTATGCTAGAGAAGTCACCAAGGTCAGGTCAGCCTATCCTCTTCATCATGACCACCTCCATGAAGAAAAAACAGTGGGTTATTGTCATAGGTGAGTCCCTTCTGAGTGGGAGCAGGCAGCACAGTCTGCTGACGAGACCTGTCTTTTAGGGAAGTTTGCTACCTCCCTGGGGCTTGGGTTAAAGACATTACCAGTCCGTTACAGATCATCCAGCCAGGATGGTGATATTGAGGTATTAGTCTGTAAGGACTTTAAGGGAAATCTCTAGATCAGTTGTCCTTGTCCTTATAGACAACTTCAACTCCCCAGATGTCGACTGGGACTATCATACAGCAGGCACAAACAGGTCCAGAAAATTCCTGAAGCACATTGAAGGTAACTTTTTAATACAGGTACTAAGGGAGCTGAGTAGGAAAGGTGGCCTCCTAGATCTGTTGTCTGTAAATAGGGATGGTCTCATGGGTGATGTGGTGATTAGCGTCTGTCTTGGCCACAGTGATCATGAAATGGTTCAGTTCAAAGTCTTTGGCAATATGAGAAAAACTGTCAGCAGTCCTACTACCCTGGATTTTGGAAGAGCAGACTTTCAGCTGCTCAAGGAACTAATAAGTATGGTCCCTTGGGAATTTGCTTTTGAGGGTATTGGTGTCCATAACAGCTGGTCACTTTTTAAGAGCCGTCTTTTAAGAGCACATGAGCAGGCAATTCCAAGGTGTCAGAGGTCAAGCAAGTGGGGCAGAAGGCCAGCTTGGCTGAACTGGGATCTCCTTCTGGAACTTAGGAGCAAAAAGAAAGCGTATGGACTTTGGAAGCAAGATCAGGCTACACAGGAGGACTACAGAGATGCTAGTCACCACTGTAGGGACAAAATTCATATGGCCAAAGCTCAATTGGAGTTCAAGCCGCCCAGTACTCTGGTGGCTAAAAAAATAGACTTTTTCAAGACTGTTAACAGCAAAAGGATGACTAAGGAAAACATTGGTCTGTTACTTGCTGAGGTTGGTCACAAATAGGGATGAAGATAAAGGAGAGACATTTTATGCTGTCTTTGCCTCTGTCTTTAACAGTAATGATGGGCCGTGGGACCCCCAGAGCCGTGGGTTGGAGGACTGCAACTGGGGGTGATAAGCTCCCAGTTGACTTTGAACGTGTATGGGCTTTGCTGCTGCAACTGAATGCACATATGTCTATGGAGACCAATGGGATTCATCCTAGGGTCCTGAAAGCATTGGCCAATGTTATTGTGAGACCTCTCTCAGTTCTTTATTAAAGGTCTTGGGAATCTGGAGAGGCCCCAGTCAACTGGAAGCGGCAAATGTTATTCCAATTTTCAAGAAGGGCAAGCAAGAAGACCTGGGTAATTATGGCCTGTCAGTCTCACTTCACTGCCCAGTAAAATTATGGAGCAGATTATTCCAAAAGTTATTGAAAAGCATGTGAAAGACAATGCAGTCATCGGTCATAGCCAGCACGGGTTCATGAAGGGAAAGTCAAGCATTACTAACATTATCCTTCTTTAACAAGGTTAGTGGACAAAGGGCAATGGATGTGGGGGTTTTGTTTGTTTTAGCAAAGCTTTTGATACTGTTCCTCACAGTATCCTTCTGAACAAAATGTCCAGCGTATAGCTAGACATGTACACAATATGATGGGTGAAAAATTGGCTGAAGGATTAGGCTCCAGTGGTTGTAATAAATGGGCTAACATTTGGCTGGCAGCGAGTCACTATTGATGTTCCCCAAGGGTGCAATTTTAGGGCCAGTTCTCTTCAGTGTTTTTATCAATGACCTGTAGTTGAGTGTACACTAAGTAAGTTTGCCAATAGTACAAAATTAGAAGGAGCTTTTAATTCCCATCAACAGTCTGAAATTTAAGAAGGACAAATGCCAGATTCTACACCTGGGAGGTGTAATCCTGGATGTACATAAAGACCTGGGAGTGCAGCCCTGCATAAAGGTATCTGGGCGTTTTGATTGATGGTAAACTCAATGTGAGTCAACTATATGTCCTGGAGGCCAAATGAGCCAAGTCTATCCTGGAGTGCATTAGCCACAGTATACCTAACCAGTCAAAAGAAGTGATTTTCTCAGTATACTCAGCATTGGTGCTGCATCATCTTGAGTACTGGGTGCAATTGTGGACTCCATAATATAAGTAGGATAAAAAAATATTAGAACGTGTGTAAAGGAGATTAACAGAGGTGGTGAAAAGACTAGAGAATATGACTTATGACGAGCTGCTGAGGATACTAGGTTTGTTCAGCTTAGAGGAGATGAGACTGAGACATGACCCCATTGCTGTCTACAACATCCTCATGAGGGTGAATGGAGAAGGAGGTGCTGATCTCTTCCCTCTGGTCTCCCATGACAGGATATGAGGGAATAGCTTAAAGTTGCATCAGGGGAAGTTCAGACTGGATATTAGGAAAAGGTTCTTTACTGACAGGGTAGTAAAGCACTAGAACAATCTCACCAGAGAAACAGTTATGGTCCCAAGCCTGTCTGTGTTCGAGAAGTGTTTGGACAATGCTCTTAGATACATGGATTACCTTTTAGGTTTCCCTGTGTGGGGTCAGGAGTTGGATTTAATGATCCTTGTGGGTTCCTTCCAACTCGGGATGTTCTATGATCCTATGATTCTCTGTTATATCATTTTGGGTGGGCAGGAGGAGGAATGAGACCTCTACACAGTTAGATGTGTAGAAATAACTATAAAATATACTATTGTGAACACTACCTTAGTTCTCATATTGTAATAAAAAACTATTCAATTAGTTCCCTTCTCTAGGACTGAGAAAATGTCCTGAATTGATATTTGCCTTTTGAACTACCTTGGAGCAGACAGGCAGTATTTTCAGAGAACTAATCACAGCGATTCTGGTGTCATTTTACTGATCTACGATTGTTAATTTAAACCCCATTTTAGCATTCACATGGTCAGGATTATATACATAGACATTTCATCTACTATTCTATTATACATTCAGTACAAAAAATGAAAACCTTCTGCGGTTCTTCAGTCAGCTTTCATTACCATTATTACTATTTACCATAAAATACTGTGTGCTTTTCCAGGCCACTCCATTCTGTGGTTTACTAATACTCTAAATAAAACAAATTCCTCTGTAGATCTCTGAGGGACTCCACTGGATTTGATAAGATAAAAATGATTTTACTATGTCAGAATAAATGTCTACCCAAGTGACTGTGTCTTGTCTCCAGTGGTGGTCAGAGATGGATTGTCAGGAAAAAGTAGAAGAATATAGCGAGTGTACCCTTCCAACTTCCTCAATCTGAGCATTTACACTTTTCTTTTTCTGCTACATCTTTGATAAGACACTGGTTCCTCCGATCTTTCAGTGATCTACAGGCAAATTCCCAACCATTTCCCACATGTGAGCACCAAAATAAGCTGATATTCTACTTTTTTGCACAGTCTAGAGTAATGACTTCCGAATGTTATTTTTGATTTATTCTTCCAGTTTTGTCATGGATCTCAAATTATTGTCACCGAGATTTTAAGACAAATTCTCAATGCGAACACTCACAACAAAACAGCACAAAATTCTGCCATTATCTAAGTAAGTTAATATAAAATCTGTTTTGTTACAGCACATAACTGATAGTAGATATCTAGCATAACAGCATTTGGAATACAGGAATACAGTGTGGATCAATATTTCTGCATTGCCACTGATCATCATTCACTTCTGGCATCTGAGGTCTGCTCTGCAAATATGAGAGGTGGATTTAATGCTATGTTCAGTGGTGCATAAATATTAACTCACCATCAAAATTCTTCAGCATTTTGTGTTAGGGTTTTGGGGTTTTTTGTTTACAGTTTTATATGCTCAGTCAGGGAACAAAACCAACTCAGAAGAGTGAATGAAATCAGATCAGTTGGCCACTAATAATAGCAATAAGAACTGAAAAGCTGTTATTTTATACTCGTATTTAGGCATGGACATTTTAACCTTCAGTTGTACCCATTCATTGGTATATTACTTGTGGGATTCAAGAATAACCACAGAAACTTTTATGACTCAGTCGAGTTTCTCCTGCCTACAGCAGTACCTTTACCATAAAAATATATCCTTTCCTCTTCATTTAACACAGGCACAGAGTGTGTCCACCCTCATGGCTGAATTCAGCTGTTCTATAGCCTGAGGAGCAGTTTCCTCCTGTTTGAGTAGAATATGGCTACTGTTATAATGGTTGACAATTGGTCATTTCTAAACTGTCCATTTGAATAGCTTGGTAACTTCATGTATTGTAATTGTGTGCTAAGAGGTACATTTTGTGGTACAATAGCAGTACTAACAGGACCCTTCACTAAATTGGTCAAGAAAATGCATTACCCTATTCGCAAGTTTGTTTTTGTTATTTTGAGATATTATTTCTATGCCAACTAAAATCAGCATTTTTTTATGGCTTTCCCTAGACAAAAGCTCTTTTGAAACGCTCAGGTTATCAACAAACTGGCATTCATGGCAAAAAATACCTGAAGGACACAGGCCTGTCAGGCTGTACAGTTTGGTCTATGTCCCACTGATCCATGTATGTCTTTGCTGTGGGATGGTGTTTTCTTATAACAGTCAAGATATTTTTTATTCCTTTCATAAAGAAGTTTGAGATATTTTTCCAATACAAATAAAAAACCTGGATTTTACTTCAGTTACATAAATGCTATATAAATGATTATGGTCATCATTATAGCAACCTTTATACATATACTAAAGGTTTGGTTTTCTTTCAATCAACTGGGAAGTATGTGTTTATCCCATATTGATTATGCATGTGCACTTGTTTACATTTATTTACATTATTGTTTAGAGATTGTCACTTGTTATGTTAGTATAGAAATACGGAAAATAGTTTTTATGGGAAACTTTTGAGTTCTTTGGTACTTCTTTCTATTCCAGCTGTAAGACTAAGATTTGTCTAGTGTGTGTATTCAGGTTAACAGTTGTCTCTTTGACATTAGAAAAATATGTCGGTATTGAGTTTCCCATAAAGAAGGTTACTTTCCTGTCAGTATTTTTACTGTTATTTTTCAGTCAGTATTTTTCCATGTTTAATTTCATTGGAGGAAGGGATAGAAATGAAAAGATTGCTATCATAATACAAATGTGTTATCTTTTTTTCCAGCTCAGGGAAGCAATCCTAATTGTTTTAAACTTATTTTATATGTATTTAATCTTTGAATTCTTCCAATGTAATAATTCAAGAGAGTTATATTCTGTTTAAGTATTTCTTTTTAGAGACCCCTATATGCCTTGATGTCAGTCAAACTGTGGTCAGTAGTCAACGTGACCCTCTGCTGCCTTCTCCACCCTGCTGATCACTGGCAAAGAGACCAAAGGATTTCACATTTAGTATCCTCACTTTAATCCCCCCCAAACCTTCAAATAATGGCAAAGAAACAAAACTTTAGATGGTTTTGGTCTTTTTGTCTGTGTAATTAAGATTGTCATTAATACATTATACCTATCAGTTTGATTACTGTATATGATCATATCAAATAATTTATGATTATTTCTACCATTTCGAGTTCTGCAGATAGGTTTGCATCCATCTTCCGTAAGGTGTAGTATTCATACTGTTGCCCAAATTCTCCCCTGCTTTCAGAAGATTTCTCCAGTCTGGCAAGGAATGCTATTTACAGGTTAAGTGTGCTGAATGATTGTTGGGGAATCATTGTTTGGTATTATTAGACTTGGTAATACAGTCTCAAAATTATTTTCAATGTGAAATCATTACTTGCTTAATACTGATGAATACTATTTAAAAAAAGCAAGGAGAACAGCAGGTAGAAGGCTTCTGAGCAGCTGCACATTTTCAGTTGATTTACATTGCTCTTGTTCATAGAAAAGTTACTAAATTTAAGGGCTATCTTAGCAATTATTATTATTATTTAATCTTGTATGAGACCACGTCTAGTTTCACGTTAATGAAGCATATGTCTGTCTCTGCTGAAATGATCATACACTTTAACTTTATGGTTTACTGCAGTATTAAGTAACGCATGACAAGCAATGAGTAATTGTAATTCATGTTTACTGAATCTTTGTCTTTAGCTAAATTTTTACTGTAGCCAATTTAGTCTCCGTCTACTTCCTGCATTTGAAGCACTGATTTTATGACTCAGACTTTTATCTTACTATTGTATAGCCTTCTTCAGTATAGCTCAAAATTATCCAAATTCCTAATTAGCACTAATTTTCCTCCAGAATTAAACAGTAACTGACCACATCCTTTTTTTTTTTTTTTTGTGGCAGTAGGAAGAATTTTCTAAAATGGAATTGATAAGGTCTCTTTCTAGACCTTAGTAATGTAAGCTTCACTTTGGCTTTTCTTAATGCCACTCCTGAGTAAATAAGTGGAAAGACCAGCAGAATAAAGAATGGCATGACCATTCCTGATCAAGAGGGAAAAAAGGCTCAGACACACAAAATTATGGAAAACATTCAGAATATAATAATATATTGGGTGGTAAATGGGTGAGGCTATCCATTATCAGGGATGACGCTGATTTAGTTCTTTGCATCTTCCTTAGTAATAACTTTGTTGAACTAAATGATACATAGCAAAAATCACAAAGTTGATCAAAGCAGGGAATCTATACCGCAAGGTTTACTTAGTGAAAAGTGCTGCTTATAAATGACTTAGGAAGAATCATATTTAAAAATGACAATATGAAATATAAAAAGTAATTAAAATGCTCTAAAATAACAAGTCAGTTTACTTGAGATTCATCTAATCTTTATCAGAATTCAATCATTGCCACTATCACGATCTACAAATCAACAAGAAATTAGAAGTAAAAATTTATCTAACAATTGCATCAAAAGGGAAATGAAGGAAGCAAGTGTTCTATCATGGTTATAGGAAAAATTCTATAGATGAGATAAGCATCACAACACAGAAAGTAAATATAAGGTGAGATAAGGCAAAACTGGAAACATTATTGAAAGGCCTGATCCGAAACTAAAAGGACCATTAACACAAGTTTACATCAGGAATAGAATTCAGAACCCAGTCTTGAGTTCCAAGATTCCACATATGTGGCTTACACTAATTAGTTGGGCAGAAGAAAAATCTTTTGAAATATGAACAATCTAATAGGCAGATTTGTCACAGTATTATGTATATATATTTCTCTTTAGAAATTTTTACCACTCAGCCATAGCTTGTCTTGACAATGAGACCAAGTGAAGCATTTGCTCTTTGTTTATTCCCATTCTTTGCAAACGATGAAGATTTATAAGTATGAAAACTTGTGGAAAAGAAATTTCCAATTTTAAATGCAATACTCATTAATACTAGGTTTTAGGTCTGCAAATTCATGTTAAATTATTTCACAAAATTGATGTGTAAAAGAAAGGAACTAGAGGAAGATTTTTCTGATCTGCCAATCACAGCTAAGCGACACAGCTCAGAGATCAAATACTCAATATTTCAATCTAAGCAACAGAGACCAGAAATCACTGAATAACTTTTGATTGCAACTTGACGAGATGCATCTGGTGATGAATATTCTTTAAACAGGAAAAGATAATTTGAATTTGTAGAATAAATCACTGTGAATTATCCACCTGCTTCTCTCTGCAAGCATGTTCTACCTCAGTTACTTTTATCATCACTCTTTTTTTGGTGACTTATGAAATACAGACTCTAGCAAGTGTCACAGAATGAGTCATAAACTGTTTAAAGAGATTAAATTTATATATTGACAAACCAGAATGTTGCTAGTAAGATTTTGACCTGATTCAGCACTAGGGGATTTAGAAAAATTGTGTAAAACCCCTCAAATATTGCAGATGAAAAGTACCTGGTTTACAGTTGCAAAAGTTCATGGTTTATTTTTTGATGTAATTGTGTCCTTTTCTTATGAAAACTTTTCCAGAGAAAGTGAATTAAGAGAAGAAATGGAAAAAACATGAAATTCACTGCTATGAATATGCAGGTGAAACATAAAATATGCTCTCACCAGTTCTTTAAGTTTAAGATGTCATTTTCACACTTGTAGGCCAATTTTATTCCTATTGGCATAGTTGCTTTACCACTAACTTAATTAGGAACAGAACTGGCAATTTCAAAATGTTCTGTTACTAGAGAAGATCTTCAAAGTTTATCCAACATTTATGCAACTGGAAGAAGGTAAGTTCACAGTTAATAATAAATTCATAATTCAACGGTCAATATTTGTATTTATAGGTATTTATAGGTCAGAAACTGTGTTTATCATTTACATTTTCAGACCCCGTAGGCTTACTGTATAAATTAATCTTTAAGTTTTTGGTTTTCATACTCTACTCTTTTTCCTGATATAGCTGAGTGGAACTGCTCCAACTTACCTCTTAGCTAATGCAAGGATTATTCATGGATAGGGAATTGAAGAGTGAAAATTCATCCGTGCAGCTGAGCTAACTGTTAGTGCCTTGTTAAAATTCTACAAATTGGTAACCTAAATTCATTGTTTTCTATATGGTGACTCAAGTGATAGTGGATTAAGCATTTTAAATTCCTTTTGGAAAGTTGTTACATTAGAACCACATTGACGCAGGACAGAAGGCAGTTTAACTTGCATTAGTGGCATAAGGACTCTGAAATAATACCAAATTGTGTCAGTCCTCTTGAATTACCAGAGGAAATCAGTCTAGCATAAGATACAGATAATATTGAATGCAGGTTAAAAAGATGAGTTTCTTGACTAAATTGTACGGAAACAGGATGTAGGTGTGCTACTTCAGGCAAAACTCCATTCTAATGTAAGAATAAACATCATAAGGATCATTTAGGTAAGAGCTTGAAGATCTTGGATTCCCCCTAGTTTGTGAATCCTAATTTGTCCAAGTTAGAGTCAATTGTCATTCCTGACCAGGTCTATGCATACAGTATAGAAGTAGGGATATTGTAAATGTCTATTTAGAAAGCAGCTTTGCAGATAATGACATGGGTGTCTTGGAGGACACAAAATTAAATATGAGGTAGTAGTGTGCCCTAACAATGAAAGGTGACTAATGGTATAATGGGCTGCTTTAGGCAAAGCTTAAAGGTTCAAGGAGGTGATCCTCCGCCTGTGCTCAGCACTGGTGAGGGCACACCTGGAGTGCTGTGTCCAGTTCTGGGCCCTCCAGCTCAAGAGAGGTAGAGGTAGTACAGAAAGTACAGCAAAGGATCATTAAAATCATTAAGGGATTCAATTGTCTCATACAAAGAAAGGCTGAGAGAGATGGGACCATTCAGCCTAGAGAAGAGAAGGATCTGGGGGGATCTTTTCCATGTGCACAAGTGCCTGAAGGGAAGGTGGAAAGAAGAGGGAGCCAGGCTTTTCTCAGTGGTGCCCAGGGACAGGACGAGAGGCAACGGTCACAAACTGAAACAGAGGAGGTTCCCTCCTGGCATCAGGAAACACTTTTGCGCTGTGAGGATGACTGAGCCTCGGCCCAGGTTTCCCAGAGAGATTGTGGAGTTTCCATCCCTGGAGATATTTAAAAGCCATCTGGACATGGTCCAGGGCACCTGTCTCTAGGTTGCCCTGCTTGAGTGGGGATTGGGCAGGTTGAACTCCCAGAGGTCCCTTCCAACCTCAACCATCCTGTGATTCTGTGATTCTGTGAGACAGGTTGGTGTCCTGAGTGAATATTAGGTAGTTTTTGAGCAGTGATCTCAGCCTCACTCCAATATGTATCTAGACTGCCAACTCTTCAGGGTAGCAATGAAAATATTTTAATTTATCTTAGTTTATGATCTCATTCTATAAAAATTGTCTTAGCCATAGGATTGTTCTGCAGAAATACTCTCTGCAATTTGTGAAGAAAGAAATGGGCCTTGTATAAATGAAGCAGGCAAGGAGCTGTAGCAGTATCAGGTCTATTCCCAAACCAGAATTAGAGATGTCTTGTCCTAAGTAGTTAATTGAAAGTCTCCCATAACTATTCCCTGTAGTGATTTTGGATGTAGGAAGTTTCATTAGCTACTGCTGCTAACAGAGGGATCAAGGTCTATGAGATGGTAGGAAGAGTTGAAGTCAAGTCCTGTAACATTTGCCTGGGTCCAGTCCTATTACACCAGAAACAGAAGTTGAATAAAGCCGTTCCCTCCATTTTAGCCCAGCCTCCTCCTATGTGAGAAAGCAGCTGTGTCTCCAATATGCCCTTGTGTAACTATGAGATGTAATCCTCAGCTGCAGAGGAACACTTTTTGCCCAATGTTAGGTGGAAATTGAGGAATTAACTCTCTACAAGAAATCTGTACCAGCCTACTGCTCACCATTTCTGGGAATGGGGAAAGGAATGAATGGAAAACTTACTTTTTTTTGTGGGCTTTGGCAAGTATTTTCTATTGCTTTTATTTAAAATATTAGAGTGAAAGGGTAATGGCATTTTTCCATTACCTTCTGATTCATGTCTAACATTTTACTAATTTTACTAACTATTGTATCTCATGAGTCATGTTATTCTTCCTTGGGTCTGTGGCTTTCTATGTCATTATAATAATCTTTCTACATCATTACACTAATCTATTAGGATGTTTTAAAGAAAGTCTTCTGTGATAAAAATTCCTGAATTACACTAAAGTGAATCAATGTATCTGAGTAAAAAGACTGTGTATGCAATGACAGTACACAACAGCCACATAGTTAAATGTAGAGATATAGCATAGCGATACAGTCTAGTGACCTATGCTGTATAACATTCTGTATTTTAGAAATTAACTGGTAGAGGGAATATTTACTTATTTATTTATTTATTTATTTATGTATTTATTTTTAATGCCAGATGAAGAAGAAATAAAAGGCTTGATCATATCAGACTCTGTTTGTAGGTCTTCTTCATGGAAGTATTAGCAATTTGGATCAGTGGATGATGATGGAGCTGAAGGGTATTCAATCTGGCAGATATATTTACACTGTGACCAACATACCACAAAATATTCTATGATGCTAGTAATCTGTTCAGAAAAGTTACACTGTGTCACGAAATGGAATTATATGACATTATTTGAACAATACTTTTCAGAACGCACTAAAGAAACTGTTTAATTTTAAAAATAGTTACCTGTATGGAAATAGCTGGGGTAACAGCGTACCTGGTATGTCAAATGATATGGCTCAATATCATGTTCTATGTAAAAATGAGTCAAATTTCTTCCTGGAGCTGGGTTCCAGCTTCTTTGGAAACATAATTTTCTACTGGGTCCAGGTATTTCTATAGAGATAGCTGGATCTTTTCTCAGAAGATCTCTTCCATAATTTTTGGACAGTTTTAAGAGTCAGCATCACTATTGTAATGCCTTTCCAGAAAGTGGATAATCTGTTTGGATGAACGCAAACTGCATATATGACTAATTCACGTTGTAGTCATGATGATGAATCTCATTTCAACTTAACGTACACATCACTGAAATTACAGAGGATAGGAACAGTGGGTGGAAGACAAAGCACTTCAACTTTAAGCATCTTACTTGCTGTTCAGTGTATTGTAATATGAAATAATGATTTCAAAGAAAAGAGGTATTATGCAAAATTTTGTTATGCTTTAATAAAATTTGTGTGGCCTGTTTAAAAACAATCATCTCATATGTACACACAGTTTTCATATGCCCAAATCATTTTTAGCTAAAAATATACCAGAGCCCATAATTACATAAAAGCTGCAAAACCAGCAAGCTGTAAGTTATGGCTTGTGACCATAATTTAACTGTAGGTGGAGAGATTAGATAGAAAATTTGTGTAACTGCCTGCTAACATCATCTAGAAATATACTATTCTTTGGAATAGTTGACTACATTAAGAAACAAAGAAATGAACTATTTCATTTACCTTTTGCTCGTGTTACAAACTGATGTTAGTATAAGCTTATACTTAAAACAAGCTACTCAAGTTGCATCTATGCTAGTATTATAAAAAAACCTCACATGGCTGAAACCTTTAACAGTGCTTTGTGCCCTTATCACCCCCCCCCTCCCTTTTTTTTATTCTCACAAGTGTGTTGCTCAAGGTTCTTTCTTTTTCCTTATTCTGCTTTTCTTCCCTTAGCGCAGATCTGCTACTTTCGCTTGTAATAGTCACTTCATTTCTGAATGAAGTAGATTCTAATGGACTTAAATAACATCTGTTTGTCACACTTTGGTCCAGGTTGGCCAATGACAAGACGACAGATGCTTTTCCTCACCTCTCGCTCCAAGGTGAGGAAGAAGAGAGATAAAGAGTATATAAGTTTAGAATAAACTAAACTACTTCAATGAAATACTAATAATACAATAAAAAAGGAAATCATGAAATACATACAACATATACAAAAATATACAAAACTATATCAAGCTCCCAGGGAGGTGTCACTGGCAGGGACTGGCAAAGTTCCAGACTGGACTCAGTGGCAAATTGGAACTGGAACACACTGACTGGGATCAAAGGCAGATGAGCTGACAGAATCCTCCTCAGATATCAGCCATTGAAGAATCCAAGCCATTGAAGAAGAACCCAACTCTTTAATGCCTCAGCTTTTATACTGAGCATGGCAGATGGGATGGAATATCCTATTGATCAGTTTTGGATCACCTGCCCTGTCTGCTCCTCCCCAAACCAGGACGCTATTTCCTGGGCTTGTTCTATCACCTGTTTACCTGTTTAATTTCCAGGAGAATTAAACTCTTCTTTCTCATTGTCCTTTCTTTCTTTTTTTTTTTTTTTTTTTTTTTAACCTATTGCCTCCTACAAGTTTTAACTTTATAAATGGTGGTTAATTAAAGTCAGGATCAGAATGTAGACCTTCTATGAGGTTTTAATCTAAAAGCACAACAGATGGTAAAGAACACAGGACAGAGTTTCTAATGAAGCGAGATCACTCTTCAATACCTTCTGAGCTCACTAAACCAGAAAAAAAAATCCCTCCGAACTATTCAATTTCACTTAGTCCACATATTATTTTCAACAAATTCTTGGGCTTAAGGATAACAGATTGGTCCTCAAAGTAATTCCTTCAAATGAGAATTCATAAAGTACAGACAGTGTCATGTTTAAAGAAGTTATTGTAATTCAGCTTCAAGTCTCATTTTTAGCACTGTAGAGTGATGAATTTTGAGTGAGTGATGTGAGTGAGTAAAAATTATTGTAAGGATAACTTTAATTCTTGTAAATGCCTAACACTGAGTTAACCTATTTGTACACAAACACATATTAAGAGTTACGCAGAAGCCTTTTCTCCGTTTCTTACCTCACTACTCAGAGTGGGAGGGGTCAAAATTTCTTCCTGATACAGAGCACTAGAAACTGCAGAACTGTTTGGTTCATCTTCTAACAATGTTTCAGTCTCTGTTGTCAGTTTACCATTGTCACCACTGTGTCTATTACCATGTTTTTATCCCTAAACTAATAATTTCCAGGAAATCTCTGTCTTCTTCACACTTCATCTGTCCATCATACTTTTTCTGTTGTCTCCCTAGAGCTTTATGATATCAGTTGTGATTATTTTCCTGTTATGGATTGTGAATTCCCTGAAACAATGACCATGGATTTTAACAGCCAACAAGGATTTACAAAGTTTGATGTGAGTTCTGCAAATGGCATACCTTTTTATATATTTAAGTTGTGTAATACAGTATTCGTGGTTTCTACAGAATACGTACTGATTACTACCTTACTTGATCACCTAACTCTCAATGATGAGACATATGACTTGGTAAAAAAAATTATTAATATGTACACTTATATTTAATAGACATTACTTGCTGTATTTATAAATTTAGTATTCTATAATTATATTTACTCATTAAAAATGTAATAAAATTAGCAGGATCTAGGAGTGGACACTAAGTATACGGTAGCATAATTTTGTATAAGGCACTGTAAGGTTAATAATAGTAATAATAATAATAATAATTTAATCATCAACAACAATAATATCAAGAGCCATTCTTTTAGGATTCTTTGAGCTACTGCAGAAATAATTTCATTTTGTGTGTTAATGACTACTTCATTTAATTTTTTTTTAATAAACAAAAAATGTGATAAGCAAAATGTCTGTGGCTTATGCACAGAAAACATAGCAATAAAACTCAATTATGGGTTACAATAGTACATCATAGCCTTAAATTTCTGTACTTGTTTAACACCTACAAGTATTTGCAAATTTCCTGTTATATCCATGTGCTATTGCCCTTCTACTCTCTCTCACTCTAAATTTTCTATGTTTTCTAAGATCTTTTGAAATTTCTCTAACAATACTATTTAATCCTTCACACTAAACATGCATTAATCACCAGGATATAGTGAAAAAGGAGCTAAGTATTAGGGGTCAGTATTCTACTATTTAAAGAAAAAATGAAAGTAACATCTTAATAAGGAACTTCCTAGTGTGTTTCTCATTGAATGTTCATTTGCAAAGCTATTTTAGTCCAAGTTGTGGAGCTCTTATCTTGGTGAATTTACAATGCCTTGAGAAAAATACTTTCATTTTAAAAAGTAAATAAATCAGCCTTTCTATAAATTTTTAGGAAATTTTCTTGGGACTTCTGCAACAAAAATAGTACTAGGTAACATCCGTTGGAATACCATCTCTTGCTAAATCAAGTATCACAAAAAATTTCTAAGCATAATAATTTCTAGACAATTATCTTTGCCAATTAAATTTGTAATCCCATCAGAAATTAATCAGGCTTATTTGACAAAAGTTTGTCTGGTAGGAATTCTGTTTCAATCTTTCGCTTCTCCATTAGTTCTTTGTAATCTTTCTATTATTTTGTGCATGACTGATTTCTTGTTAACAGGTTTACAGTTTCTTGTGCCTTGAGATTTAAATAAAATATTCACAATTTTCCTAAGTTATGGAATCTCCCTGATGTTCAAGTATTTTTAAAATTGTTTGTCACGTACCCCATAAATTAGTGCTTAGTAGGTTCTTGGAGGTAGTAGTTACTGGACCTCCTGGTAAAACAGTCTTAATGTGTAATCTGTTTTAGCCACCACCTTCCTCAATTCCTTGAGGCCTTTAAAATACTACATGGATTTCACATGTCATAAGCATATCAGTTTGCTTCCAGATATACAAACAAAGCATCTGTCGGATTTGCCTACTGTTTCTGGTTTCTGAACAATTTCATTTGTTCAAATCCAGTAAGCCTTTTACATGCTAGGTAGTCTCCTTGGTCTAGATCTCCAGTTTATTAAAGTCCTTATTACACATATTAGAATAGGTAAGACTTAGATCCCTTCGTATTTTTTAAAGTATTTTGAAATACTTAAATGACTAATATATCCCTCCTTATTATTTTTCCTACTGTCATGTAGATTATTTTCTCCTGTTCCTTTAGTTTTCTACTTGCTTTTCAACAGTTTTCAACTGAAGATTTAAATTTTCAAACTAATTCTTTGTTATTGCTTTTCTTTTTCTAGTTACTGCCTTTGCCACTGAACTAGGACGACATTTTAGCTCTACATGCCTTCTTTCTTGATTGTGGACTTTTCTGGCCACCCAACATATTCTTTTTAAAGAACTCTTAAAGTTCTTGTATTTCTACCTCTTATTTCTTTTAAAAATTAATTTCATTCTTCGTGTTATAAAGTGGCTTTTCAAAAGCCCAGATTTTTAACACGTATATGTCTCTCTATACATAAGGTTTTGCATTGCTTTTCAGCCACCTGACTTGTGTCTGAAACTGTCCTCTGCTTGCTCATAATGAATGCAATCACACCATGACTATCACTGATCTCTGGTCAATACTGTCTTCTCATTCAGTGATTAACTTAAGTGGTAATATGTAGTATCTCTTGAGATGTTATTGAAGCAGGAAGACTCACAAAAACAAAACTAGTAAAACAGAACAGCTGAAAGAAAAAAGTAAAATTGTACTTAATTCTGTCGTGGTCTTTCAGTTCAATTGCAGCATTAGTTGATACCATTTAATTAAATGAAATTATCTGAGATGTTAAAATGTAATTATGCATAAATAGCAACACTTTTTTAAAAGGCTTATAATGGACAAACATGATATATATATATGAAATGTATTAGGATAAGAATATCAAAAAGCAAACTTTTCAAAAGGAAAATTTTGTGAAATTACATGTGTTCCATAATTTCAAGTATTGAGAAAAACAAACTAGGGGAGGTTCTACAATATGAAAATTGACTGCTGTCAATTCTTGAGTATCTGCACAAGGTAAAAATGTCTTTTCACTAGAAGATTAGAAGATTTCTTTCTGTGTATCACAGAATGATCTGTGGTTATGTGACTGTGGTTTAGAGCCTACGTACAGAGAAAAATTATTGTGCAGCAGTTCAAGGAGTCTGGAAATCTCCTAATCTTGAAACTGTTTTCAGTTTCCAGAGGTCTACACATGGACTAAAATCTGAAGCTACTTCTCTGTTGATAATTACTACCATGCAGGGCAACCAAAAGCAATCACAAAAGGTGGAGACTGTATTAAAACCGAATAAATGAATAGCCCATATTTCAATATTGTCTGAGAAGAATCTTGATGTAATACAGAACTCCTGTGCAGGAGGGGAGAAGGGTGAACTCTAAAACTCCCCTCACACAGCAATTTTGACTGGGAAAGCAAGGGTCGATCTTTATATTTTAGTCGTTTTAATGAAAAGTCATGGTATAGAAAATAATGTTTCATCATAAAATTGTACAGGGAAACATCTCTGCAAACACTTAGGTTTTAAAAGCATTTTTTCCTGGCACACTGCCACTGCTTTGATTTTGGTTTAGTACATAAAATAAGCATCGATAAAAAATGGAAGAAGGCTAAGATTTGTGAATTCTTTTACTACTGTTTTATGAAGTGCTTTGTTTATTTGGAAGCTAATAGTGCAGAGATTACCTCCTACTTTATACAACTGAATCCCATGGAAAAACTGAATACGTACTTACTAGGTTTCATCTGTCCCTTGGCAGATTATACCTAGACAATTGAAGTACATCAGGTGGAAAGATTCACATGCACTGGAAAGGAAACTAGTTTACTTATCTGCACAAAATAAAAGCTACTTTACGCACTGAATTCTGTTGCCGGTCCTATCCGTAACTGGCGCTTTGCAGGCATGAAAACTGACAATCTTTTCTACCAGCTCGGTAGTAAAGTATGAGAATCTGTAAATATGAATTTCCTCCTCAGGTGTGGACAGGCTCTCAACAGTGAGCTTGACAGGGCAGTAAAGCCACTGCTCAAAGTCACTCAAGGTGGGAAGTGTGTGTCAGTTTTAAATTAAAATGACAGAAAGATAAAATGAGTTGGTGTTTGTTGTACATGACAGACCAACTTTACAGTTCCTGAATCACTCTTTGTTCCGCACTTATGTGTTGAAAGAGGACTGTAGAGGGAGAAATCTCGAAGTGGCAAAATTTTCGTGTTTTATTTTATCTTGACTCTATGTAAAACAGCAAAATGTGTTTCAATTCATAGCTATAGTGTCCGCTCATTAGTAGCTACCATAAAAAAGAAAGCAATTAGCAACCCTTCTGTCTCCAGATCCTTCTCTGTTTTAAAACTAGCACTTAGATTGTTCTTGCTCCCATATTAATTTTCAAAAGCCGCCAATGGTGCTACCTGTGCTGACAGAATTGTATCCTTTTGTGCAACTCTGCCATGTAGATACTTCATTTTAATTTTTTAATAAGAATTTAGAGTAGCTGAATTTGATAATATGTTGAAATCAACACTCTTGCAAAGCCAGACTTCTGTCATCTCAATGGAAAGCTTAATGATTCCATTACTTGTTAAGAGAAATTCAGATTTCTTCTTTCTTTTTTCTCTTAATCTACCAGTAAAAGCCTGGAAAAGATAATGTTCAATTTGCACTGGCAGATGTGTTATGCAAGTTGTCTATTTCTAAAACAATAAAAGATACTTTAAAAATGAATTTATGATCCCCTGAGGAAAAGACTCACTAAAGTTATGTGTGACAGTTAGGCACTGTTTTACACTAAGTAACCTGAGGGTATGGTACTCAGATTAAGGAAGATAAAATCTGTACCTAATAAAAAAAACACTGACAGATTTAGTCATATCATGTCTTTCTATTCATACTAAGGCATTCATTTATTGACAATAAAATGCATTATTTTAGTATGTCCATGTAGAAAGAAACAAATGTTTTGTTCCAATGGAAAACTGCTTCTGAGCCTCTCTCCTAAATATCAATTTTGAAATAATTTTAAATACAATTAAAATGAATACATGATACTTCAGTTTAAATTTTTATGTTGGAATCTCTTATTTGTGAGAAGCACTTAGAAAATCTAAAACCGGGTACTACGGCACAGCAGTAGCCTGAAAGTGCTTCCTGTTCACAATGAATTACAAATCTTATTTTATGTATTTATGATGCACAAACTGAAATTATTATTGTCTAGTGAAGGAGTTTATTAATTTATTTCCCTATTAATGAGGGAAACTAAATGGGCCGACAATATGCCTTTTCTGCAAAGAAGGCTAATTGTACCTTGGGTAGTGTAAGGCAAAGCATTGCCAGCAGGTCAGGGCAGGTGATCCTTCCCCCGTGCTCAGCACTGCTGAGGGCACACCTGGAGTGCTGTGTCTGGTTCTGGCCTCTCCAGCTCAAGAGAAGTAGAGGTAGTACAGAAAGTTCAGCAAAGGGTGTTGTGTGAAAGGGGCAAAGCAGTTTTTGCAGAAGATAAACCCCCTTGCGTTCTAACACTCCTCACCGAGCTGGGAGGCTAGGTGCGGCTAGGTTTATGTTCTGAGTGACGCCCAATTCAGCACTATCAGTCCAATCGCGTTTAATATGTATTAAACTGTTACAATTTGAATACACTAATAGTGGACTGCACCTTCAGTCTAGTCGTGCTCATGAACTAGCACGGCCACTCTCGAGTCTTTGGTCGCGTTCAGTGAGAAAGCGAAACGACCAGCAACTTAAACAGTGCAGTTTATTTAAACAACAGATATATAGGTTCTTAGGATTCCCGGTGATAAATACACTGTTTGCAAAGCACGTGCAAATGAAAGTACACAAAACGTGTGACAAAGTTATAAATGATACAGCCTGGCTATAAATGTAGGGTAGAGATTCTCTAGAGAAATTTCTAAGTTTCCCGAGAAAGCACTCGGTATAATTGAAGTCTTACCCAAAGGCGTCCCTATGGGGGGGAAGAGAGGCTCAGACCGTCGACTGATCCCGGAAATCAGCGATGGAATTCTTTGCGATGGTGTCTTCCCTGGGTATCCCCCCTCTCTTGGGCTATTTTTATACTATTTGTTATTTTCAAGGTGGAGTTCGAGTGACTCTAGTCATACATTTATTATGATTGGTGTAAAATTCTCGCGCTTCACAATGAAAGGTATAGTTTATGAGAAATTCAGGTCGCAGGCTCAAGAAAGAGTGGTCGCACCTTGGAGGTGGGTAGCCTTCAGGATGGAGGTGTGTTTTGGTATTATAATGACATTATAATGAGCAAAGTTTGCACAAAGGACAGCATTTCATCAAAATTTGAAAAAATGTTGTCTCTGAGTAGCGAGCGGGCAGTTAATTCGCAGCTTATCTGTTTCATGGTATCGTCCCATTCCCGTGTCTGCTATACATCATAAGGTAAAGCCGTGGAATAATTGCATCCTGTCCCATACCACATGTACCTTCACAAGCATCCTTATCAGGGAACCACAGGTGTTGTATTCTTCATGCCAGCTGTGGCTGTTTTCTACCTCAGAAACCTGTTGATTTTATACTTTTCCTTGATGTGTGAACAATGCTGTACTTTTGTATTTTTAGCCAATTTAGTAATTATTCCACAAAGGGTCACCAAAATCATTAAGGGACTCAATCGTCTCATACAAAGAAAGGCTGAGAGAGATGGGACCATTCAGCCTAGAGAAGAGAAGGATCTGGAGGGATCTTTTCCATGTGCACAAGTGCCTGAAGGGAAGGTGGAAAGAAGAGGGAGCCAGGCTTTTCTCAGTGGTGCCCAGGGACAGGACGAGAGGCAACGGTCACAAACTTAAACAGAGGAGGTTCCCTCCTGGCATCAGGAAACACTTTTGCGCTGTGAGGATGACTGAGCCTTGGCCCAGGTTTCCCAGAGAGATTGTGGAGTTTCCATCCCTGGAGATATTTAAAAGCCATCTGGACATGGTCCTAGGTGCCCTGGTGGACCTGCTTGAGGAGGAGAAGTTGGACAGGTTGAACTCCCAGAGGTCCCTTCCAACCTCAACGATTCTGTGATTCTGTGAGATACTTCATGGAATAACTCATTTTAATGAGCATGCTTTCTTTTGTCTGTTCTGCTGTCTTTAGTGATCTATGCATATGACCAGTAAAATGCCTGCAAACTGGTTTGAGGTCTTGGGTAGATGTTAGTAGCTATCAACAACTTCCTAAAAGTCATTCAAGTATATTCAAGTATATGCTTTTTTTGCACATGTTTTAAGAAGTTTATAACAGGAGACACACATGAACCCAAACCCTACCTTTACATTTAAGATCAGTGACTTAACGGTTACCTTTCCATTATACAGACTGAAACCCTCAAACTCAAATAAGTAATATAACAGTTTCGGAGTGTTGTTACTTACCCCTGTGATTAGATTTATTATGAAAAAAAAAAATGGTGCTGGGAGTTTTGAAGGTTTTTGTTGTTCCTGCTTTCACTATAACGTTTTGGTAGGAAAGTTTCTGCAGAGTAGAGGTGGAACGTAGTGGCCAATGGTCTATAGGCCAGAGTGTTTTGCAGGGTTTCAAGTTCATAGCCCTACCTGATTTATACTGCTGACAGCAACTGAAATCCAAGGCTAATGCCCTGACTGAGCATTAGACTGTTAAGTAATTGGGCATATTATAGCTGTCACAAAATTTTCAGAAAGTTACTGATTATTTTTTACAGCATAAGACCCAAACCCCATGTTTAAAACTAAAAAAGAAGTTAAAATGGAATTCTTGTTTTCTGCCCAGCCTTAGTTGCCGGAACACTGAAGGCTTTAAAAGCTTATCACCTACACTTTGTGTTGCACCCAGCAGCTCTAATTTTCATTTCAAAGGAACTTTTCTTGTCAAGAGTACCAAAGGTCTCAAAACCCCCTAGGGAAAATTCTTAGTCTCCATTATTCACTGATTGCCTACCCTGACTTGAGAAAATTTCTGTTCCTCTGTGATAATGAACTAAACTTTTTTACTGAAGGTGCTGGGAGGATTATCAGTAGCAAAGTATGTTAGGCACGAATATTTATGAATACTGAAACTGAGGCACCGTACAGATTTTAAAGGGTGCTGAACACTAACATTTTCACACAAAGTACATCCTTCATCTGCTGTTTCAGAAATATAAACAGGGAAGCCATTTTGTACCATGATATAAGGCATACTAATGAGGAAAAGGCCATTATCTCATTATCAGAGTGGATGTGCACATGCTGTAACAAATCCATAAAATCTAAGATTTCGATTTATCGAAGTTCTCAAATCTTTGTCCATAATAGAACTATGATTTTTGTCACAGAGTAAGAAGTTTCAGAGGTCTTTATAAACAAAAGGCAAATAGGGGTGAAGGAAAACAAGTGATAAAGCATGACAATAAGAAAGTGCCTTGTTAGTTTATTGTTATACGGTGCTACACTTTTTATTTGTGTTTGCTATTTGAGTTTGGAAGAAAAGCATAAAGAATGCCTATCTTCAGGGAAAAAAAACCACAAACAACCAAAAACCAAAAAACAAACTCCAAAACTTTTCCATAAGATAGGAGCATGAAATATGATTAGTTTATTAAGACCGTGGAGGAAAAATTCCTTAGATCGATTAATAAAAAAAAAAAATAGTTCTCTAGAATTTGTTGGTTATGTCCAACAATAGAAATGTATACCAAATGCTTTCACGTGAGAAATACGAATCCACCAAATGCAAGTTAAGATCAGACAAATTCTTGAATTTTACTAACTGAAAAGTTAATAGTAATTTTGGCAAATAGTTCCTCATAATTTTCATGTCTACTCCTAAGCTGCTTTTAGAAAATGAGAAAAAGGAGAGCAGATTGTATAGGAGGGCATATGCTGATTATATAATTCTTTGCATGGTGTAGCTTAAACTAAACCAAAAGTAGCTTCTCTGAGAGAGTTAGCAATGCCTTTAGTTTCTCATAGTGTTAAACAGCATCCAAATTGCAGCAATATTACTCCTTTTAGCCAAAACAGCCATTGAGTTCAGTGTGAACATTTTGAAAGCCAGGTATTCCTTTGTGAAGGAAAAGGATATTTCTGGCAGAGATAAGGTGAGTTGCTGCAGCAGTCCCCTTGCCATTCATTCTACATGCCTATACTACTGCTACAAGTAAATAAAGGATTTTAATCTACAGTGCTTTTTGTCTGATTTTACATAATTGCTGAAAATGTAAACAATAGGATTTAATTAATTAAAGAGTCAATTTTTAATTGCTTGTTTAAATATCTCTTTTAAATTAAATTTAATTTTCCTGTAGTCACTTGTTTTCTTGGGAGGATCTCCCTTTGGTAGGCAGTTCTTTTACAGATATGAAAACTGTTACAGACTATCTGTCTCATCATTCCTGTGTCCTGCAAGCTCTGGGTGGAAAAAGGGACTGGTTTTGCTTGTTACTTCCTTGTCAGGTCATTGTCTTAGCAGTAACTGCTTTATGTGATATCCTAGATACAGGCAGTACTTTAAATGCTTCTCACAAATCTGTCACTATGAAGAGACAACGCTTTCCTTTCTTTTGCCCAAATGTCAGGGCAGCACTGTTGAATTTGAACAGTGGGGAGCTGTAGATACTCAGCAGTTAAGGGAAGAGATGAGGAAAGGTTTTGATGGGCTTCACACTCCCAGGATGATGCAAAATACAAAACCTTGTCATAACTTTCCCTTGGTGTCTTTCATGATACTTTTTCTGCTGTTGCTCACTGTGTTAAATCTTTTTAGTCCTGGGGACTAAAAATTCAGGCAGGTTGCCTGTGGCTTACATAGAAGCACAGTATCTCTATGAATATGCCTTAATTTCTTGTAGATAATCCAAAATTTTTCAGGATTGGGGTAAATGTGCTCTGTTCTTTGGCATACTTCTGAGTTTCCTTGTAGAACAATCAGATAATCTTCTGTGATTATTTTATGTCTTGTTTCTACGTTGGCACGCAAAAAAGCCCTTTCAAATGGAAGATGATATTGCTAATGACTTTTTGGAGACCTGCTATGAAAAACTCTCTTGTAACATCTTAAAGGATCTTTAATGTTCTTTCTATAAAATTGTTTTGTCACTTATATTCATCAAACGTTAGATTCCTCTTTCCTCTCTGTGATCCATAAATGCATTTATATCACTCCCATTGGCAGATTTTATACTTACCTGGTATGCAACCTCTATGGATGTATATCACTATAGAAGACAGACAACTGTAAGGCTACAAGTGCCAGAACTAGGGAGAATTTCTTACGTACTTACCCTTCAGGTGGCTTGACATGCTAAGTACCAGGAAGCTTGCACACATACCTTTGTATGTGCGTAGTTCTCCCACACCAGCCTAAGCACCTCAGCACACATGTCCCTTCAAGCTTTACTGAGGTCTAAAAACTCTCCACAGTTGCTTGAAAGGTTTCATAATATTCTTACACTATGAATGCTACTGATTGTCTTAAATTATGTACAAAGCATCTTCCAGCTATATTAACTATGTACAAAAGACTGCCATATGTAAACTGCATTTATAGGAGCAGTTTCTACTGACTATTCAGAAGGTCCTCACCTGGATGCAGCCCAGCTGATTCTGCAGGAAGATTCCCCGGGGAATGGGCTGGCCACCCAAACTCTCCACACAGAGAGGCAGTCAATGCACCAAAGCACTTAAATAAATAGTACTGGTACCCTTCTGGGGCTGCCTGGGGGTAATGCAGGACTGATCCCACCTGGAAAGCTCCTGTAAAAATTAGACTAATACTTTGCTGCAAACCTGGCTAGAAGTTAGTCTGTCTTCCCATTCCAAGGTGGTCCGTTGCCTCCAGTCAGCCCATTGCCCCTCCAGTGCAGAGCCTCACTGGGCAGGTCTTGCACCAACCAGGGAACTGCCTGTTCCAGTGCACACAGGCACAGTTATAACTATATGAAAGTCTTGAATTTCATCCTTTTATCACATTTATAACTTAAATTCCACAGAGCTTGATGCATTCTGAAACCCAAATAAAGTGTTTTACATGAAATTCAGATGGAAAGATAGAATCCTTCTATCCCCGCCCTGAGGTGAATGCTATAACCAGAAAGTTATAGCTCTATTTGGGTGTAGAAGCTAGGAGTCTGACACTCGTGTTGAAACCAAAAAGAAAAACATTAAGAGTAGAACCTAAGTAAATGTCATTTGGATAGTCTGTACACTGTATTGTAGACAACTCCGTGTGTGTAAGTTAAGGATCCTCAGCAGCTCTGAGGTGTGCAAATAATTCTTCGGTTCCACAGGAAAACTGAAACACCTATATGTATATATTTGCTTGGAGTGAAGCAGATTTAATTCTTGGGTGAGTCATAGAGAAACTTTTAGTTGTGACAAGGACCGAGGTTTTCCTTGAAAAACAAATTCCGGTGAAGAACAGTTTGTGCTTAATGAAAAAAAAAATCCATTTCGTCTAAGATGGGATGTTCCTTTTTTAGATGTTGGTATAAAAAACAAAGGAAACCAAGAGCTGGATTCACAGCAATGCTACAGCAGGATTCTATTCAATAATTTAGTCATCAGATCAGTCATCCTGCATGATGTGGCTATTTAAATTCACTTTTTCTTGAGAAAGCTATACTACTCCCAGAGATATTAATTTATAGAATATGTTGGAGTATTAGGAAGGAAATATTGAGGGATACTGGCCCACTACATTGTACAACTCAAACTATTCAGGCAGTTTTACAGCAGGTGGTACATGTAGAAGTGAAAGACGTAATGAAATTAAGTCTTCCATGACTGTATTTGCTCCTTTGAACTATTTCCTAAAATGGAACCTCATAAGGTATCACCAGTTTTAGGAATTTGGCTTTGAAAATAAACATCTGAAAAGGTGTAGCTACGTTGACCAAATTTTTTAACTAGTATGTCTGATGAGATGAAAATTTTATTAAATATCACTTGCCAATTAAATAATTAAATAAATGCTGAGTTCTGTCCAACATTCCTTCCTTAGGAAACTGCAGTTAATATAACGCTAGTGTGTAGTTCATACCTATATGTATTGTATTTGTTTGACAAATGCAATATATCTTCTCTGTTTCATTCTGTTTTTAAGGATAGATTTATGGTACTATTTTTCTTTTGCCTGACAGTTGCTATCTGATTATTCTAATACTGACCTTTCACAAGTCATGGCTCCCACTTCCAGTATTTTATATAATCTCTTACAAATTTAACTCATATTTAGAAAGAGGCAGGTTTTGAATCACTCAGTCATTTTTATGATAAATTTAAACTTGGTTCAAAACCCACTGAATCTATTGAGAGGATTCTCATTTATTTCAGTGATTAGGCTCCTTGCTGCCTGAGCAGGTCAGCTGCTGTCAGTGGATCCACCCATGAGCCCTGCAGAACCCTACGAGTGACTGGTTGCCAACCTGATGTAAATCCATTTACCATAACTCTTTGAGCCCGACCTGTCAGCCAGTTGTTCATCCAAGGTATTATGGAATTGTCTAGTTGTATGCTGGACGTTTGGTCCAGAAGGATGCTGTATTAAAAGCTTTGCTAAAATTAAAACCCCACACCTACTGGCTTTCTTTAGTCAAATAGATGGGTGAACTTAAGGAAATTAAATTAGTTAAACAGGACTTTCCCCTCATGAACCCATGTTGTCTGTGGCCAATGACTTAATTGTCTCTCAAGAGTTTTTCAAAAACTCTCTTAATAACCTTCTCTGTAATTTTACCAGGCACTGAAGTGAGACTGACAAGCCTGTAATTACTAGTGTCTTCCTTCTCAACCTTCTTGAAAATTTGAATAACATTTGCCAGCTTCCAGTCAACTGGAACTTCTCCAGATTCCCAAGACCATTGAAAAATAATGGAGAGAGGTCCCATGACAACATCGGCTCTTTCAGTACCCTGGGATGAATCCTACTGGGCCCCATAGACTTATGTGTATGCAGCTGGAGCAGCAGGTCTCGAGCGACTTTAAAGTCAGCTGGGAGTTTATCATCCCTCAAGTTGCAGTCCTCCAAGAAAGGGCTTCAGGAGTCCCAGGTCCCATCATTGGTGTTAAAGACAGAGGTGAAGAAAGAATTAGGCATTTCTGTTTTCTCCATGTCTCTATTTGTGAGGTGACCAACACCATCAAGTAATTGACCAATGTTGTCTCTGATCAGCCTTTTGCTGTTAACGTATTTTGAAAAGCTCTTTTTGTTGTCCTTCACAGCATTGGTTAGCCTGAATCAAGCTTTGGCCACATGAATTTTCTCCCTTCAGTGTCAAACAGCATGTCTATAGTCTTCCCATGTTTCATGACTTTCCTTTTCTGTCTAAATTCTAGAAGAAGATCACATTACAGTTATAAGAGGTTGTTCTCATTACTATTACAGCAGTTTAATCAGACAAGAAGCTGATTGCCATAATGATTTTAACCAGGAGAGTCCAGAGAAGCTGAATTAATAAAGAAAAAGTATTGGTGAAAAGTGACTTTTTCATAGTATGTGACATTCAGTTTCACTGAAAGAAACAAAAGGGAAAACAGGCAAAAAATATCATTAAAATGAGATGAATATATGGAGTACAGAAAAGGGATATTAGTTGTTTTGGACTCAGTGAATATTAAACTAGAGAAAAATCACTCAGCTGCAAATTGCTCTTAGGTAAAAATTTTTGAGCAAAGGACTTGTCTGTCCTTTATATAGTATCTCCAGACTTTTCATAGCTGCGTCTCATCTGAGAAAATTTTCAAATATTCTATGTCAGTATGACTCACACAGGAAGTGCATGTGTAGATCTTACTGATCCAATGGCACCTGCAATATGATTGTATGTCAAAGTCTGGTGATCTTGTTTTATTATAAAGCAGTTTGTAAGAATGGGCAAGATTGTCACGAAACAACTTCTTCACTTAAAAAGTGTCTGTACTTATCATACTGTATCTAATTATTTTTTTTCCTTCTGCCTAATAATCGTCATTCTTGAATAATAACAGGTATATTTATCTTGCAGGAGGGGACAATTGTTTTGGAAAGATTCAGAAGTTGAAAAGAGGAACTGCGAAGATTATGATGAGACTTGTTGCTAGGTAAATCTATGAGAGACCCATTTCTAGAGGTCATTAAAAATGTATTATTACATTTTGATGGATTAATTTCTTTTTGGATGAGTGGAAAAGTGTCCCATAAAAGAAAGAAATTTTGAAATATTAATGAAAAAATCAGTTCCTGAAACAAGATAATTTCCCAAATCTGATCCTCTCCAAGGGTAACACAAAATATGTAAAGGAAACGGTCAAACTGTTTGGGGTTTGATTGTTGCTATTTCCAGTGGAAAGTAAATTTTTCTCAATTTAGTTGGTTAAGGCCATAAACTGATTCATTCTGAGCAGTAAATTCACAGTATTGCCTCAACACTTACCTACCATGGTTTATCACCCTTGATATTACAATTGTATGGCTCCCTTGGTGCAAGGAGATCAGATTATGCTGAACTACAGGCGTTATAGCCTAACAAAGGACTATGAAGGCAGTTAATGACAGCTTCTTTTACCAGGACTGAAATGTGTACTGTATTTTCTGTATTACATTTGTACTACTAAAGTATAAGTGATATACATATGTTTATGCATGCTCATGTTCATACAATGCCATTTTGTCTGGCAATTCTCCTGTTAAAACATTGGTGAAAGGAGATGAAATTTTGTGAAATTCCAGATTTGTGTTATTTGAGGTATTTTATTTAGAAAATTGTGAATCAGAGACCGTGAGTGCAATACTTTGAACCATGTCACTGCCCAGGAGTGCACCAGGCAGGAAGTACTTACTAAAAGAAAATAATTCAATGAAATTTGATAATGAACTGAAATCTAACGTTAATTTTATGGGTTGAGGTCTTCTTTCTTTGGTCAAAATAAACCACCTGAGAGAAAGAGTGGCTCAGTGGACAAATGTTTCTGTGCTTCTGTTATCCTTTATCTCATATCAAGAAGAGGAAAGATGGGAACTTTCTAAGGTAAGTGGTATTGCAGGACACCTGATAAAGGTATCCTTTTTATATAAAGGATATATAAAGATAAAGGAAACAAGATAAAAGGTCAAATTTTGTTTTTAAAATAGTTTTATTAGACATGAACAAGACAGTCCTGGCAACTGGCAGACGTCAATATAACGTGATGTTTTACTGCATCAGAAAATATAGGAAAGAGGAAGGAATGGGATTAAAATTGTTGAAATATATGGTTCCCAAGATTGACTTTAAAAACTGAGCATTTACAAACCACTGTGGGGAATTTTCAGTAGTTTGTTATATTTGGAAGAATATTCATTTATTCATCATTGTTTAAAAATGATCACAGTAATAGCAGCTACACAAATGGCTAAGCTTCTTTGCTTTATTTAGGTTCAATCATGATATATGATTTAGCTTCTGGATTTGTTGATATGATTTTGCATTTATTTCATCTGCATTTAGAGGCATTGTTCAGGTACTTGAACATACCTGCCTTGTGCATTTGCCCAATGGCGCCTAAAACACTCACATGGAACCAACAGGTATAATACAAGACCCGTGGCAGCCCTGAACACTTGCAAAGTAATGACAAGAGATCAGGCAGGATAGCATAGAACACTAACATGGTTCAGGCAGCTGAATGCATTCTTTGGTCTTATACTGTAAAAATCGTAGAATAAATGATGGAAAAACAAAGAAACAGTATTCTACAAACTCCCCTGAACAAATAACTATGTTTTAGAATATTTATGGTCCAAATTAAAAGCTTTTGCCTAGCTGTAACAGTAAGTAAGACATCTGATAGCTGTGTAAGGCAGGTTCTGAGCTCAAGAAATTCACAACTGTCACACAAATAGAACTGGTTTCATTGTTACCATTACATGTTTTTTAGGGAAACTTTTTTAGGGAGGTTTTTAGTTTTAGGTCAGACTAACAAAATTTTTAACGTAAGCAATACTTTGAGATTTTTCAAGGAGTTTGCTAAAAAAAAGTAATTTCCCGCCATTTACATTTGTAATTCTTCATACACTACAGTGTGTGAAACAAGTAGAATAAAGATGCTTAGGTGATAGGCTGAAAACAGCCAAGAGAAAAATAGTGCCAAGTTGAATCCAGTTTCACACAGTTCTGACAGGGAGCTTCCAACCATAAAGCACATTATATTTAGGGAACATTATATTTAGGGAGCTATTTGCAGAGGAGAAAGGAGGAGAATGTATGCTGCCTGTACTTACAGTTTAACTTCAAAATGAGCATAATTTATAAAAGCTTGATCACACTGATCAAGGATTCCTAAAATAGAATAAATAACATGTAATGTTCATGATCTTATGGAAGTGAATATTTGCTGATATGAATCCAAAAATATGATTCGTAGAAATAAAGAGCTGAGAAGAAAAGCAATAGTGAAATGAACACACATTCATTTTTATTTCAAAAGAGCTATAACCAAAAAAAAGTATTTAGGTTTCAAGGTAGAAAAATAGCAACAACTATTTAATGAAAAGAAGCTGAGCAACTTTAATATGGTCTTCTGCTATGTAACTATGATTGACCAATAAAAACTTTCAATGCAATAAGGCTCAGAGAAGAAGGGCAAGGGCAATGTGCCCATGAAGTTCAGGGAATAATTAAGGCTGCGACTAACCACAGCGGTTGCAAAGAATCTGACTCTATTTCAACACAAAGGAGACCAGAGTGGCCCCTTTAGCAGCCATCAGCAGCTGAGTGGATCAACTGGTGGTGTAAATGTTTCTCCATGAGTTCATTAAAAAAGTGTGAATGTGTCCCTCAGTTAGCCAGACCAGCATGGAGGGGAGTGAATACATGACTCAGACCAACATATAAAAACTAGGTAACTAGCCAAAGAATTTCAACAGAAGCAATGGACTCGAGCTGGCTTCAACCTACAGTTGGGTTCAATTCTTTCCCAGCAGCTGGGGACACCTTGCATCGCACGTTACAGAGACCGGTCATGGCAATCACATTGGTACTGTGATTGAACTGTGAAATTGCTATATTTTTCCAAGCGTAACTTTCATTTGTATTTGTTTTCAGTACATTTTGTGTCACTCTGCTAAATCTGAAATTCCATATAACATCAACTATCTTTAAATAAGTCGTTTGATATTAAACATTATACCCTCCATGCATGGAATATATAAAAGAACCTGGTCAGAGAGTATTTGACTCTGACAGTATCCAGTATAATAAAACCTACATGATGTCATACTGCCTTTCAAATATTTGCCTTTTTTATAAGATCAAATATGATATGATTTTTACTGTCTAAAAAATTATAATTTCAAAACAAATAATATTTTAATAAATTTTGAAGCTTCAAGGCAGTTTCTGTGGGGTTTTTCCTGTATATTTCCTCTTTTTAAGAGTAATTCAGAACTTCAGTTAGTATCACAGTCTAATTAAAAGAAACATCCAGCATAATGATTATTATTTTTATAGTTTTGTCCACTCTATGATATCTTATGCTCTAACTAAATATTCTGAATGTAATTTGTGCTCTTGCCTCAGAGTGAATCACGTTTGTACTAAAAAGATGCTTTTAAAATGAAATGGATTGGTATAAATCCAGCTTGAGTTAGATTTTTTGCACTAGCTTGAAAAACAATAACTTGTTCTGGAAAATGTTGGTTGTGTATGAGCAATGACATGAGAAACAGGAGAAATTAACGTAAAATCAACATGAACTATTAAGTGGAAGCAAAGGTATATTGTTTTCTTTGAGCATTGATTAGTTTAGTATTCATCTGGTTCCAATAAGTATTGATGTCTACGGTGTCTTCTCTCTACGAATTAAAATCCACAGAATTTGGATAAGAACATTGATCCAGATGAAAGCTTATTAGAAGTTATAGGAGGGGAAAATGTAAAGTGTTTTTTTTTTAAAATTCTTTCAATACTTTTATTAAATGTATATCCACAGAACTAGCATAAACATATTTTATTATCATCTGCTTATCTGTTTGTATCAAAGCTGCTGTTCTCTTTTATCTGTCTCCTTCCCATCCCAGGCTTAAATATCTGAAGCTATGATTCAGTTATTTGTGTGCAGAGGAAATTATTAAACTTTTCTTGAAATTCTGAAGCATTTGCAGCATGGCAGTCATATATCTAAGTATAACAAAGAGGATATCAATAGAGATGGGAAGGATTTATTTCCTGTTATCAAACCTTCAAAAATATTAAAGTTTAGGTTATTCTAAATCATAGTCGATTGTCACAGATATCAAATTCAGAAGCTGTCCTAGTATTACTGTACTAGGATGTGGTTAAAAAAAACGTGTCTTTTGTGTTTCCTGCATCGACTATGCCCTAGGCAGACATGAAATTGAGAGTCTGCCCTGGGATCACTGAAGAAGAATATCTGTGAGTCCTATATACCCACCTCTACAGACAGCTGTGGACGCTGTGGACAGCATGTAGCACTGGAGGTTCTTTTATCTCCCTCCTCATACCACAACACACTCTTGGGATCAGGCCGGAGGGGATGGAAGATGGGGTGTACAGAAAGGGAGTGTGGTTCATTAAACAGTAACAACTATCCCTCACTTCATTATCTTCTTTCACTGCTGAAAGGTGTCACCATACACACCGCTGAACCCAGTCAGATTTTTTTTTTCTGTGTGTTCTGAAAACTTATTTTCTTTTCAGAAAAATCAGCTTTCTCATTATTCACTTCTGTTATTTTATTCAATACATTTCATTTCTTCTCTTCTCACCTTACTCTAACTCCATCTCCTTCTCTGGATGCCATCTCTATTCATTTCTGCGGCTTACATTTAGGAAGTGAGAAAAATATCTAAGAAAAGGAACAGACTCAAAACATTACTAAGTGACAGCACTACAAATCTCACACATCACAGTAGATCACTTGTATTTTTAGCAGGATTTTTTATTATTTTTGCAGTAAGGAATGTATGTTTTTATGTATATTATAATTTTAGCAGATAATAATAAACAATTTTATATCCCTCCCTATACAAGATTTGCTACCTGCCCATTCATCAGCAAAAGGGATAGTTATAAAAGTAAATAACACCACTTAGAAATCAGTGAAGTAAAGTGAAAGCATGTAAGCATGATTAATTAAAAAAAGATAAACAGTATTTTTATAAAATTCCTTTGCACTATATGCATTTAAACTGTGTATTTAATTGACATTAATAACAATAAAAGAGTTGTTTAATTTTATCTGAGGTATAGTTACCTTCTTTTAAGAAGCAAAGAAGTGAAGGATAAAAGGCAAGTAGCTAGAGGTACGTTTTTGAAGCACAGAAGTCTAAGGGGCTATGTCTAGGCAGGAAGAAGATTCAGTCTGAAAACTAAAACAATATAGTTCCTAAAAAAGGACTTAGAGAAAAAAAAAAAAGAGAAGAATATTATCTAGAATTACACAGCATTCTCTGAGTTCATTCAGTCTTAACAGGGGCAAAATCCTGTCCTTGATTACAGAATGATATCGGCAGATTAGCTCTATTAGTTTTCCAGAACTGAAACCAAACTTAACCTCAACAAATGCCAGTAAAGTGCAGGGTTAAACAAAATGCTATGTTTTTGACACATATTTTGTCATTTGCAACACATTTTTTCTAGGTCATCTGAAATGTTTTGGTTCATTTTCTTACTTTTTTATATTTGCTGTAAATTCTATTATGGACAGACTTTGTATTTCCTATTTAATTAAATAACAGGTCTATTTGTACCTTTGCAGAACTTGCCCTCATCTCAGTTTAGATTATTACCGAGCTCTGAACATTCAACATAAAAGGCAGATATTTTAGAAAAAACTGATTTCCTCTAAGCAGATGAAAATAGTGTGTCCAGCTCCAAAGGAAATTTGATCAGAGACAGAAACTACACACATATTTTTGATCTGAATTTACTTTCTGCATTCATTTTTCTATACTTCCTCATTGTCAAAATGGACTATGCTTTGCCCATTAATCATAGGAAAACCTCCTAAAGTTTCCAGTTTATTTCTAGTCAGGAGTTTTTAGGGATATTTTTACTTCTCTATCCCCCTCCCCCAATTTTCACATTAAGCTTTTGCTTTCCCACATAATTTCACTTAAAAGTTTCTTTTTTTTTTCTTTTTTTTTTCTTTTTGTGTCTCTTCTAGGAGAAGGAAATAGTGTGATTCCAAGTTAATTTGCTTGTCTTACAAAATGGACCAGGTTATGTCAGAAAAACAAATAGGACTGAAATCAGATACCAATCACTATCCTAGAACTAAGAAGAATAAATGGAAGGGGAAAGGTACTGGTAGTCTTAATTTTAGAAAACTTGAAATAACTTTTTGCTTATTCACTTTTAATTATAGCAACAGTGCTTTGAGCAATGAGAAATGACTCCCTAATGGAAGGTGAGAGAGTCAAATCTATCAATGAAAGAAACTGTCCAGTAGAGGCAATTTCACACCTCCAGCAGTCCATGTGCAACCAGTGGTGAGGCTGAACATGTACTCTCAGTAGGTACAACACACATGTATACAATATGTACATACATGGCCAGCCACATAGATTAATGCAGACACACTCAGCACTCGCACAGTAACACCACCAATGGCCTTATCCTGGTCCCCTCTCTGGCTAATCTGATAAAGTTTTGTTAGTGGCAAATTTATACAAACATATACAAAGTGAGTATCTCCAGCAGCTGGGCTCAGATACTTGGTCTGTCCAGCAGCTACTCCTGAATCCCTGCTCTCCCAGGTTACTGGCACTTTGGCATGTGAACCCCTGATGCTGCAGGTCCATGCCAGGTGCTGGTGCAGACCTTTCACACACACCAGCACATGCATAGCTGCACAGCTTTTAGCGGACACCCAGGCCCTACTGCCTTACCAAGTATTTGAGGCTAACTGGTTCTGGTCCCTCCAGTAGTCAACTTCCAGTTATTTCACTCAGGAGTATGTTCATTTACAAGAAATTCACACACATGTTATCTGGCCTAGGCTTAGGTCGACTTGATACTTGGCTCTCAGGCCACTTATTCTACACCCTGTCTGGTATTTGCTAGCTGTCACACACTGGTGTGCGCATCCTCCCTCGCTGCAGTTGCAGGCACCATAGATGCACAAGCCTCTATAACCCACGGTCCCCTGCTAGTTGCTGGTACTCGGATCCCCATGCACTCATACGCACTCAGAGAGTCTTTCATCCAGGAAAAAAGTTAGAAGTGGCGATTAATGAGAAGCCTGCACTAATCAGGTGCAGGGTATGGCCAGGCAAGTGTACTGACCAGCCCCTCTTTACACATAACTGGCCTCTTTTATCCCTTATACCTTTATTTTACCCATACTTTCTCCTTCCCCATCCACCTTGAGTCTTCTGTTTCACCACAGTTGGTCTTTCCTTAAATGTCCCATAACATTGTCTTGTGCAATTCTCCCTTGCATCCCGAAATGAGTCCCATGCCATGTAGGCAGTGACACCATGAGATGCTCTGGATCTGCCCTGTGGCATTGCAATGCCAGATGACCCCAGCCCACAGGGCTAGTGCTCAGACAGGTCATTGGGATGTCCCAGCTTGCCTCGTGCCTCTGGGCTCTAATAACTTCCAGACTATACAGACTATATTTTACCTCAGTAATAAAACCGTAAACCAATAAGTTTAAATTTAAGAATCCAAATAACAGCTTTGCACCTTGTGGGGTTGCTTGTCTTTAAAATAGGCATGTGGTTAAATATTGTGATGAGATTGAGTTTTGTATTGTAAACAAGTATCAGACTTCAGGCAGACCACCTTCATTTCACTCTTAATTTCTTGATTTTCAGACTGAATTTGCCCATGAAGACTTTTTAATCATAAAGCATACAAGCTAGGATGCAAATGAGAAGTTTGGAGACAAATGTAAGCAGGAGATAAGCAACATATTTTCTCTGTATCAGTTTGGTCATATGTGCAGATATGAGTTACTGGGAGGAATAATACTCATGTTGTATAATTTTGGAAACTTTTGAAGAAAAGCTTTCATTGAAATAGGATTGAAACCTCTCTTCTCATCTAAGTTAAACTTGGTGTGTACACATACATATAACACGTGGGCATCTCCACATGTTCCATGATTTCTTGTAAATCCTTTCTCTTATTAGGGTGTTCTTAAAAAAAGAACAAAGCAACTGCAGAAAATCAAGGGATGGAAAGGTTTTAAAAGGAAAGTGGGTATGTTACAAACATCCATTTATTCTAGATATTAGCTTAATACATCATTTTGGACACTGAGTTTTTCAGCAAAAAAACCTTTCATCCACTTCAACAAAACCTGCCAACAATGCTCAGAGTTATGTTCTGTGCTAAAAAGTCTGAATCACTTTTGTAAGTAGATATCACACAATTATTAATTATGTAAATGTTCTCTCAGTTACACATTTTAGTCGCTCATGTATAATGCAAGTAGCTTTTGAATTATTACATTTAATTATGCTTCAGCTGTCGATGTATTATATCTAATTAGCAGATAAATGTCTCTCTCATAAAATGATGCAATTGTGCTGCATTCTCAGGATGTGTATGTCCTTGAGTAGTATCCACTCTTGATAACAACTCTCAAACAACAGTTAAAAAAAATAAATTCATTACAATAATCAATATTTTGTTCTGCCCTTGGCAAAACATAGTCATCTTTCATCTGAAACATGAAGAATTTGGTTGTCTGTTTTGGGCAATTTGGTATTGCTTAATTATACTCAAAAGTTTTAAAGGGTTACCTAATTTCAGAGTAAAGGTACACATATTGCAAATTATAACTCTCTAGTTCAACTATGTGGGGTTATTAACTACTGATTAAATTTCGTTCTGCAAATTTCATATGGCTTTAAGAAGGTTGTTTCAGTTATTACAATTTATTCTGCACTATCCCCTCGTAAAGGAACAAAATTGCTACTACTGTGTGAACTTCTATATAGCTTTTTATTTTCAGTATTTAAATTTTATTTTCATCAGTGCCAAGAAGCAGAAATACAAAATTTTCTTTATTTACATCTGAATTAATGTTACATTCCTAATACTTCCTGAAGTCTATCATTTATCATAGGAGCAGAGGACTGGGATCACAAAATTCAGATTAAATTCCAGTGATCATGTAATAAGACATTTATTTTGTCCTTAAAAATCCACTGTTCTTCTCCACAAAACTAAATACACATTTATAGAGTGTATTGTATGCTATAGAGTTAAAAAAAAAAAAAATGCAGAAAAAGAAAACAAGAAAGATTAAGAATTTTATTATATATATGCCTAGGAGGAGGAGGGAAGAAGGAGGACTTTGTCAGGTGAAAATGACATTTGTGGACCTAACATGGAGAAAAAGGAACTTTAACGAGTGGCACTCCTCAGGGGTCAGTACTGGGACCAGTGCTGTTTAACATCTTTGTCGGAAACATGGACAGTGGGATAGAGTGCACCCTCAGCAAGTTTGCCAATGACACCAAGCTGTGTGGCACGGTTGACACACTGGAGGGAAGGGATGGTGGACAGGCTTGAGAGGTGGGCCAAGTGCAAGGTCCTGCATGTGGGTCAGGACAATCCAAGGCACAAATACAGGTTGGGCAGAGATTGTCTTGAGAGCGGCCCTGAGGAGAAGGACTTGGGAGTGCTAGTGGAAGAGAAGCTCAACATGAGCAAGCAATGCGCGCTTGCAAACCAGAAAGCCAACTGCATGCTCGGCTGCATCAAAAGAAGTGTGTCCAGCAGGTCAAGGGAAGTGATTCTACCCCTCTACTCTGCTCTGGTGAGACCCCAGTCCAGCTCTGGAGTCCTCAGCACTGGGAGGACATGGACCTGTTGGAACGGGTCCAGAGGAGGGCCACGAAAATGATCATAGGGCTGGCGCACCTCTCCTATGAGGACAGGCTGAGAGAATTGGGGTTGTTTAGCCTGGAGAAGAGAAGGCTCCGAGGAGACCTTATAGTGGCCTGCCTACCGGAAAGATGGGGATGGAGTCCTGAGCAGGAAGTGTAATGATAGGATGAGGGGTAACGGTTTCAAACTGAAAGAAGGTAGATTTAGATTGGGTATTAGGAAGAAATTCTTTACTGTGAGGGCGGTGAGGCACTGGAACAGGTTGTCCAGGGAAGTTGTCAATGCCCCATCCCTGGAAGTGTTCATGGCCAGGTTGGATGAGGCTTTGAGCAGCTTGGTCTAGTGGGAGGTGTCCCTGCCCAGGTCAGGAGGCTTGAAACTAGATGATCTTTAAGGTCCCTTCTAACCCGAAACATTCTATGATTAAGCTATTTATGCCAGCTTCATGTTTTTCTATCATAGGCTGGGAGTTCCTCCATCTAGTTTCTATGTACAGATTTTGCTTTACCTATGAAATTGTCTTTACCTCAACCCATGAGTTTTCTCAAGTTTACCCTTCTGATTCTCTCCCCCATCCCACCTGGGGGGAGTGAGCAAATGGCTTTGTGGGGCTTAGTTGCCAGCTGGGGTTAAACCACAAGAGTTGCACGCAAGTTGCAGGATTAATTCTTATTTGGAGGAAAGTGGAAGTTCGAAGTATATACAGCTTTACTATTGGCCAGATGGTTTTCAAGGTCTTGCCACAATTTAAATGCTATTGAGTGATGTATTCTCTTTATTTGTTTTGTAAGTATAAGTTAGGCAGCTGTTTTTCGAACTGTCTACAAATTGACAAACAATATTCAAGTGTCCGATGGAGAGCTATGTAAATATTCAGAGAAGTATTTATTCTGTTCAATACAATAGTTCTGTTCTATATTTCCATAAAGTCTTTTCAGTAGCATATCCATAGATAATAACTTAATTTAAAGCCTCCCACTTTTTTGCAGCCCCCATTATTTTTATAAGCAAAATAATTGTATGCATGTTATCTTTTTCTTTTTCATAGATCTTTCTCATAAAGTCCTTTGATAGCTAAATAATTGAATGAAACATGGGTAATCAAAAAGAAGGTGATTGGGAAAAAATGTCACATTTTTCTTATCTATGAAATCACACTTGAATCTATGAATCTATGAGAGCACTCATTAAAAACGTCCGTATGTTCAAACTATTTTTCAAGAAGCTGGCTTCAGAGGAAAGTAGCAAACTTTACTTTTCAAACAGTAGGGTGCGTGCTGATATTCTCTGAGTATATTGATGGTACTATTTTCAGCCCCTCAATTTAAGTGTTTACCATTTAGTCAAGTTTGAGTACAAGGGGGGCTGAAAAATGGCAAAGTACCTTATTAGAAACCGTAACACATTGTCACAACCTTCAGTAAGACACATAGAAATTAAGCAAAGGTCACTGTTCATTTTACATGTAGTTCTTTGACAGTTTCCAATTACACTACCGATCTAAGATGATAAAAAATCCACAAAATAAGCTAATGTATTGCATTAGGGGAATCTTCAAGATAAAACATTGTCTGGTAGTCTGCAAGTTTGCAAACAGTTTTGCTGCTATGGCAAGTATAATTTTTGAGCTGTTTATGCTAATAACTGTTTACATGGACTGCTATAAGTGAAATAGGTTGGTCTGCTGTTGGATCTTTTAATTAAATCTAGAGTGTAATGCATTACTTGTCTTAGTTTTCCTGAAGCAGGAACTAAAAGAAAAGACAGCACACTGTGTCTCAGTTCTTTAAGCAATATATTACCCCAGTATCTTATTAAAGAACAGATTGAATAACAAAAAAAAAAGTCTGAATCTTCTTTTTAAAGAAGGAGAATTTACAATGAACATTCTCAAGAGGAAGAAGGTCCTCAAAAAACAAGTCAGATACAGAATCTTATTTTGTTACCGTTTCTTACATTTTGCACCATTTTCATCGCCAGTTAAAGCCATTGGTACTGCTTGTCTGTTGGACACTAGGGGATGTCTAAGCATTGAGTGACTCCTTTCCAGCAGAATAAAAAAATAATGTCAATGAAATGCTTTGTTTATACATTTGCACAAATCCCGAAAGCAAATCAACAAAAAACCCTTAAGTTTCCAAGGATCTCAGTACAATGATTCTTGGTCATTGTTTCTAAGATAGTTCAATTCTAATTAGCTCTCAGGACAGATCTCAATATAGAAAAAGCCCTTTGCACAGCTGTGCCTGCTCTAGATCTTGAACCTAAAACTTTGGGAAATAAATTCTGTGTGTGTGTAAATTGCATAAGTAATAATTCTCAAATTCTGATTTTAATCTCAATAGGAGAGACATCCATGGAAAAGTCCTGGATTTCAAAATGTCTCTCTCGCTATAATTTACTGCTTCATAAGAGTTTCTTCATTTTGTCTATCTGTGCTGAAAACACTATCTGTGAAGCAACTTTGTATATGACATAATACAGTGTCCACGCCCAGCGGCCTTTCAGCTCTTCCAGCTCTCCATCAAGCTGAGCCGATTTTGACTGAAAATCTTTTAAATACTTGCATGTAAACTTTTCTGTTGTATAAGAAAACTTTTTTTTTTTTTTGTGGTGAGAAGGCTTACACATGCTCTGTTTTCTACTAAGCTGCATTTAAATGATTATTTGAAATACTAATAAATATATAGTCAATTTTACGTTGTGTCTCTTACAATATTAAAAAAGAGCTCCTTTTCCATTATTTTAGGTTCTTCTATATGGGGTTGCAAATAAATGAAATGGGTGAATATATCTTATTTTGAAATGACATATTCTACTACTTTAATAGCTAATTGAATTTGTATTTTCTAGAACTGACCTAAAGCTGTTTGTTATAATGCAGACTTCAACAGAAATCACTGTGAATAACTACTGGCAATTTTAGTCTGAAGATGACAAAAACCAAAGTTTATTTTACTTAGGAATAATATATGTTTAACAGTTTATTCTTCATATTTATGATACAAACTTCAAGCATATAGTTAATCTCTGGTTCACTTCCTGGAGTGTTAAATTACGTATTTGTGAAAAATTAAGTAGTATGGTAGATAGCTTCTGTGGTCAACATTATATGCTGAGCAGGGTTACACCTCAGAAAAGGATACTGAAATTGTATATGGTATTGAAAATATTAATGCATCACTAAGAATTATTTATTTCACTAATATGTTAGGAGAAGTTTGTGCTACTGGGGCTGCAGCTTGGATGAGAAAAGCTGCTGCTTTTTATGTTTTGGCTATATAAGCTAGTCCTGATTTCTGGTATCCGTGCAAATTCAGAGCAATTGCACTGATTTTAATGGTGAGGCACAAGACGAGAAGGAGGTAAATAAAAACAGAATTAAATTCTTGAAGTATACAATAAAGCTAACTTAGCTACTGGTTGTGGCATAACAGTAACTGTCCTGCAGGATAAATCAAGAGCTATAGATGTTAGCTATAGATGGAGCTGATGTTTCTCTCTCTGCTATGCAGCAAGGTGCTACCATTTTTGTGGTTATTCCCTCTTTAGTCCAGATCCTGTGTATTCTTCTTTGACAGGAGCAGAAAACCAATACAGGTACATGGACAGGATCTTTGGGTGGGCAGCCTGTTCTTCCTGTTGCACTATTTCTTTATATTCCTTAAGATTTTACAGATTTCTTTCTCATTTTTATTTTGGAAAAACTAACTAAAAGAGATTAATTATCATTTGTATGATTCAAATTATTCTTTTTATTACTTTCTGTGTAATTTCCTTAATATTTTACTTAGGAAAGCTGTGTGTGGACAGAGAATCCAAAATTCATGTCTTTCTTCTCAAGAAGTTAATAAAATATTGCAAGATAATACACTACATACAAATAGACTTTAAAATCTCAGAATACGAGGAAGAAACCCCCTTTGGATATTTTAATTATTAGCAAAAGGCTGATTTCTGAAGTTATATCTAAAAATTATTCTTGATTTTGTGTTCAAATGAATAGTTCTGAAATTTACTGAGCAATTTGAGAGTCAAATTCTACCAAATCCTGAGCATTCCTCCTAAGAGATGCTGAGAGTCCCTCCTTCCCAGGGAAATGAATTTAACAGTATTTGATATGGGTGCTCAGCTCCAGGCTAGCAATCAGTACCTGCCAGCCTTAGGATCATTATATTCTCAATTACCAGGAGCTGCACAGAGAACATATTGCCATTTTCTGAAGGAAAAACTTGAATATCCTTATTAAATTGCACTACCATCTAGAAAAGCTCAGTTTGCTTGTGTTTGGATATACCTGTTTCCTTTATTTTACTAAGTACTTCATTTTAACAATGACACACACTTTTAAAATGAAACTTAGAAAAATAATATGTTCTTTTTCTTACAGAAACATAAAGACTCTCAATCATTGTATCTTTACTAGGACCATGCTAAAATATAATAATAAAAAGCAGTGTTGTAAATGCATATCATTCATATTTCTCTCTTTCATTTTCATACGAAAACTATGGGGCTAAAGAGGTCTTTTTAGTTGCATCAAAGAAGTCCCAAACCATTCCCAATCATTGTTCTGTATGGTTCATGTTATCTTTTAAAAACATAATAACTTCTTCATATTTGAAAGAAAAAATCCACTCTGGGATATAGAGTAATACTTTTATATGCTAAGATATTTATCTTGAAAAAATCTTGATTCAGAAATAATACTGGATACATCATGAAAGATGAATATAATCCAGGGGAATATGAGTCTCAAAAGAAATCGAAGCCTACATACTCACTTTTACTGATCTCTTGCACACACACTAAATGCTATGGGTAAGCTACAGATCTCTTACTCACTCAGCATTACTTACGATACACACCACTCCTCTAAATCCCAAAATCTCTTGTTGCAGGTTATCCCTTTGGTGCAATCGGTATCCCACCACTACGCTCTGAAAAATCATTTCTGTCAGTGCCTCTTGTTCAGAGGAAAAGCTGGGAAGCATCTGAATTGTAAATTTAATGACTCTGACTGGTTAGAGATTTGTAGGCCTATAAAATACTCTTCTCCTCTATGGCAAGCGTAAGATCTCACCAAGATAATTAATGACAGCTACTTTGCTGCCTTAAAAATATATGAACCCATTGACGCAAATGGGTAAATGTTGGAAATAGGGTTCTAAAAAAATCCTGTTGTTAATTAATAATTGATTGTTATTATCTTTCTCATCTATTTATAACCTGTGAAATGTTCAGATTTAATGTGCATTGTATCTCAGACAGAGCAATATTACAGATTATTACTCCCCCCCCCCCTTTTTTTTTAGCAATTAATTAATTGTTGCTGATTTGGACCACACTTGTATTTTTTATCTTTCTATTGTGTGTCAGGAATAAAAAGTCCACGTGATGCAAGTTAAATACGTTCCATAGGAATACAGCCTTTAGTTCTCTGACTTGGCCTGTTTTTCTTTCCAGGGGCAGCTTTATTTCAGTGGGAACAATGTTAAATAAATATGAAAGGCTTTCTGCAAAGTCCAAATTATGTTTTTATCTTTGCTGCTCTGGAAAGAGGCATTTATGTGAAAAAAAACATGAACAGTAATTCCAAGCCACATTATGTCAGTGGTTTTTAACCACTGAAATCACTGGGGAATTCTGCCTTAAAACCAGTGACATGACTGTGTCCTTCTATTATTAACCCTCTTGACAGTTTCCAGGGACCACAGTCATGTTCCACTCCCTATTGTAACCATCATCAGTAATAGATTTGGTTCCTGCCTGTTAACTGCTTACTGCAAGGAAATTCTGCAAAAGACAAGTTTCTTCAGAGGCTACTTTTATAGCTTCAATTCCTTCATGACACTGGAGAAACAATAGGTAACCTGTTACATGAAAGATAAGCTTTATGTTCTCCAGATTTTTGTTTTCTAAACACAAAGCATCAGCAAATGGCTCGAGTAACTAAGGATCAGGGAGAAAAACATGTTAGGAATGATTGTTTCCCTTCGTGTATAACAGTGATGCATGAATAGTCTAAATGAAATATCTTTTGTGATCTGAAAATACAGACTTGTGCTTTCAGACAGTGAATGAAAATATCAAAAACAAGTGACTTAGAAGGTAAGGATTCACTTTCAAAAATAATTGTCAGCAGCAAAAATGGCAGACTTCATGCACAGAATGAGATGACTATTTGTCTTTGACTTCAACAGCAGATAGATTTCTAAAATTTTCTACTGGTATTTATATACTCCTTTGGGTCTTAAGAAAACATGACAAATCTAGCCTTTTATCAATTTAAAATGAAATGAGATTTAGATTCATAATGAATTTAAGTGGGTTTTTAGGTGCTACTGTGTGAATCTGTTTCCTGTCATGGAAATGAACTTTTACAGTTGTTAGTGCTTCATACCTGTATGCATATGAATTGTAGGTGCACAAAAGAAGGAGAGAGATCAAGGGAGAAGAAATGTGGGGAAAGAGAGAGGACTATATTGTGGGAATCAATGATAAATTATTCAGCAGGGCTGATCTTTAAAATCAAAGATGAAGTTCATAATTCACAAACAACATACAAACTGGAATATAATAACTAAAGATATTCCTTGAATAATTTGAAAATCAAACATTTGCAAAAATCAAAATCTGTTTGTGCTTAAGTCTAACAGGCTGATGAAGCAGGAAAAAAGGCCTGTGGGATCAGGTAGGTTAAGGTTCTATTGAGTTTGTTCAGAAAAAGAAGAAAAAAACAGAAAACACCCACAAGTATAAGTAGTTCAGATTGCGCAACACAATGAGGGAAGCAAAGAAAGGTGAATGCATCGAGAGAGCATAGTACTCTGGACTGTCTCAGGGATTAGGTATCTGGGATTTAGTATCCTTACTGGGTTGTGCATTGCTTGCCATGTGATAGTGTGTGAATTTCTCTACCTACCCTTGACCAAACAAGGCGAGTGAGAGGAGCAAATTGCATTTGGCCTTGTCTTTCCCATCCACTGGGCCCCCTTCGCTTGTATTGTTGGCTTCCTTTAATTTCTTTCATGCACTCCTCTAGCTGATGCACTTTGAATAGGTTTTGGAGGTATTTTTAATTTTTAACCAAAATTAGCAAATCACCAAAAGAAGACACGAAATGTTCAGATACAAAAATTTTCTCAGAAATTTATCTTCCATCTCTGGAAGTTCAGACCCACTGAAACTAGCCAAATTCAGAATAGAAATAAGATACAGGTATTTAGCAGGAAGTAATTTGTCACCAGGGTAGAGTTTCCACCGTTAGAACTGCACTTTTTTCTTTTTCTTTGTGTTCTTGCTCCAGTCAGCAAAATCTTGCAGCCTGTGTATTAGAACAGATCAGATAAAATTATTACTACTGTGCGTGCCTTTTTTAAATTTATGCCTCTGCAAAACCAAAACTTGGCAACTTGCATTCAGTATTTATATTACAGTGTTTTCTATCTCTATTCTGTCTGGCTGGGATGGAGTTAATTTTCTTCATAGGAGCTCATATAGTTCTGTGTTTTAGATTTGTAACCAAAACATGTCTGTTGACACACTAGTGTTTTAGCTGTGCTGAGCAGTGCTTGCACAGCATCAAAGCCTTCTCTGTTTGTCATGCGGTTCAATGGTGAATAGATTGGGTGGCGCACAAGAGGTTGGGAAGACACATAACCAAGCAGATGGCCTGAAATAACCAAAGGGATATTTCATTCTGTATAAGCTCAAGCTCAGCAATAAAATGGAGAGGAGGGGTCTCAGGGGGCTGTAGACATCTTTTTTTCTGGAACTAGCTGGGCATCATTCTATGTGTGGGAGGTGAAATCCACTAAACCGACTGTTAACTCAGAACCTAGATGATGGAGTGCTCTGTGAACCAAATTTCAGTTCAACATAAATGGCTGCCAAAGCCTTGAAACTACTAGGAAAACCGAATCCCGCAGAAATTACTGGGCTGATAATAAAAATAATGTGATGTTTTCGACATAAAATATGTATGCTATTACAATCACCACATATGCCTCATGAGCTGTAGATTGGAAGCTTAGCTGCTGAATGATATTGTCAGTTTTAATGTTTCTATAGACTAGTTTGGTAAATAACCCAGAGTTCAGTTTTCTGGAATCTCCATTTTTCTTTTTAACTTGGTGGTGGTCCAAAACATGGTGGCAATGAGAAATTTCGTTCAACCACAAATAAAACACTTCTTTGTAATTTAAGTTGTATTACATTTCAGATGTAATAAAGAAGAAAACATAAAAACCAAGCTTTTTTCAGACACAGAAATCTCTTTTTGAAAACTAATTTTGAAATTCTAAAAGTGATTTGTTTTGCATGAACATTCTGACAAAGATATAAAAATTTATAAAATACTATGGTATCACTCAAATTCTTTGCATTTTTGTCTGCATTTTATTTGAAGAACTCAATAACAATGAAACTGACTCTGCTTTTAATTTGACATGAGATTGACGAGTGTTGCTGTTACTGAAAAGTAACAAAACTGGTGATGATATATGTTCTTAACTTAGCAGCTGCCAGGTTTGCAGTGACCTGGGAATTTTTCGGTTCAGAATATATTTTCACCAGAAATTTCTAATTATGGTTTTCAAGACCATAAACTTATGGCTGCTAGGACTTTCAAATTTACTGGTTTACAATGCAATTCCCCAAAAGCAGCTTTCAAAAAGCCAGGTTTTCCAAAAAGAAATTTTCCAGTGTCACGTCTAGCCTTCAACAGGCCTAGCCAAGACATGCATAGTCCAGGGTTCCACTGCAACACATGGAGAGAGACCACAGGGAAGAATGAAACTCTGCGTCTCCAATAGCCTATGAGAGGGGCTAGATGGAAGTCCCAGAGTCCTGAAAACCTTTAAGGCTACTTTAGAGCTCTGCATCCTAACCCTAGGCAAGCTGTCAAGGACTTCAGGTAGGCTTAAATATCTGTTTGCTGGTAGCCTGAAGTTGAAACAATTTTGTGGATCATTTCACAATATAAGTAAAATAAAAATAAAACTTCTCACAAATTTTTACATGGATTTCTTACATTAATATGCTGATATACCATTATTTATTATATGTGATCATGCCCTGTTTCTTCTGCTCAGAACTGTCTGGCAAATAAATAGATACAAATGGATTAATTGGAGAATTTTGTGCAATCAGTTTAATATCTTAGGAATTTATATTACAGAAGTTTATATTTATGAATTCTTTACAAGAAAATATGAATTTTTCTACGATTTATACTAGATAAGAAGAGAATTATTTTTTCTGATTATAGTCTCAGGTATCTGGTCATTTCAAAATCCAGCTAACCAATATTAAAAGCAAGACAAAACATTTTTTCTGAGCTATGATATTTTAAACTTCCTCGTTATTGTTTCACACAACAAAATGAAAATGTATTGGTTAGAAATGAAAATTCAAATATTTGTTCTTGTTATGACCACTTCAAACTACAAAAGTTTCCATAGGTAGTACTTCAAACTCATTTCACACGTGGTCTATGTACAGATCAGTAGAAATGATAACTGGACAAAATAGAAGCTGAAGAGCAAAACATCTTGGTGTTGTTTTTTTGGTTTTTTTTTTCCCATTATAAGAGTAAATGATATTTATTGATTTACCTGGTTTTCTAGCTTGATTTGCATAAAATCAGATCATACTTAAATTGCGTTAGTGATATCTTCAAAGTAACTTGAATTTGAATAAATACATAATATATTAAAATGATCAAGAACAGAAACAATGAAAATGAGAAAATCTGATAACACTGTAAAAATCTCAACATTTTAAGATATTTTTGATTTACAGCTTATAGGCCAGCTAATGCTCCAGCCCATTCTGTTCCCATACAGTTAAGTTATTCTTTAGTTCTGCCAGGCAATTTTTCTTTTTCCTAAAAATGCCAAATGAAATGCAGTTCTTTGCATAAGAACTTTCTATTCATTTGAATTTAATAGTGTGTGCTCAATCAAGTTTTCCGATTGATAAATAACCAATTAGAAATGCTACGCTTCTTATACTTTTTGTGCTGTGATTTGCAAGCTTAATAAAACAGACTGTAATTATATTGACTATTGCTATCAATGCATTTCTGGGTGGCCAGCAGCTTGAGAAGTGTGAAAGAACAGGGTTTGTTGCACTGGGAAAGCAGCACGCTCCCTACTGTGGCTTCCATGGTACACAAGTGATTTCTTCTGCATTTTAGTACAGAGAAGAGGAATTTCGCTAGTTTGCAGCAATTTTGGTTTAGTGTGTTTTGCATTTAGTGCATTTGATTCAAATCTGTTTTTAGGTACAGCAGAAACAGGATGTGAAAAATGGAAAACTATGGTGGAGTGTATATCATCTTCGTTGTTTTGACAAAGTGCCTAGCCTTAGGTTTATTAATTTTTGTCTCCTTAGTCAGGTTAATTGTCCTACTTGATTTTTGTTTCTTGGTAGTACTGGTGAATGATGGGAAGGGCCTCGATTTTTGTTACTAAATCTATGAATTACATTTAGGCCTAAGGCAGAAGTTTGTGATCGTGTTGCTTGCAGTGTGCTTCAAAGATGGTCAGAAAGTAGGGAGAAGATTCATTGAAATTCATTTACCTCCTCCACAGGCATTCACAGCTACATGTGGTATCACATAAGCAACTTAAGCATTTTTCTCTTCTTTTCCTGTGCTTATCCAAAACATATAGAAGAATAATTCAAAAGAAATTACTATAATAAAGAATATTCAGTCCTGCCTACTATGGGGATAAAGTATTCAGAAGATGAGAGGACAGGAAAAAAAACACATTGTGAGGCCAAGAATTTGTACAGTCACAAATATGCCATCATTTATCGCACATGTTTTTCAATCTACAACCAATGTATTTTCCAAAATACTAGAAATCACTGTAGCAATTTTTTGAAATTAAAAAATGAACAACGCTTTCTTTGTAGAAAATAGTGTAACTCTTGCTATAATACTCTAACAGAGAGTGCAGACAAGCATCCTCTGGTCATCTGCTTTCCAAAAAACAGACAGAAGCAATATTGAAACGATGTTCTGAGTATGGACAGTGTAACATTGTCTTCTCTTGATGAGGCAGATGGGTAACAGGATTCACAGGTGAGCTGTCAAATTGTGTGAATTAGTTTGTCATCTGTAAAATGGAAGAAACTGATCACACACTACTTAATCTCACATGCATGTTGCAAGACATAATTAAAGTCTGTACACTTCTTTGAGAGCCTCTGATGAATAGTGCAATATAATGCAAAGTCATTATACCAATTATGATGATTATTATTACCAATGTGAATCTCAATTCTCCTAACATCAGATTTACTACATTTGTTATTGCCAGGATTGTCCTGTGGGCTAGGTTTGATTGGCTTTATCAATGGCATGTGTCCATAAGAGCAGAAAGAATTTTCATTAAGGAAGAAATGCAAGTGTCATTGCTTATATAGCAATTCTGGTAATGAATATGACATTTTAGAAAATGATGAGATGATAAAAGTATTGGGCTTCTTTGAACTTTACCAACATTTATCTAAAAAGAGGTTTTGCTTATTTCTGCTATTTTTTTCACTTCTCCTAGAGTAAGAAGGTGTCTCCAGTTCTCCAGGGATTAACTATAGAGCATAGTGGTATCTAAACAAAACCTAAAATTGGGACAAGCTTGGGTAAAATTTTCATAATCTATAGGTCTAAATATTATACCACACTAAACTCACTCTTATTGTCAAAAAACAGGTATGTATCAGCATAACAAGAAATGCATGCAAGAGTCAATTGCACAGTCTTCATTTCCTGCTTTCTTCAAAGAATACATTTCAAAGAATACATTCAGTACACCCAAAGAATACAAAGAATACATTTCACTTGTGAAAGACTAGACTTTAGCTAAGCAGAAGATTCATGAGACTCTAGAAGAAAAAGTCTTTGGAAAGTTTATATAAGAAAGCACTGAAAATAAAAGCTTAAATATATTTGCAAAAGATTTTGGGCTTGAGTAAAACTGAGTTAGCGCTTGGAATTTACAGCTTAGTCCAAATAATTATTTTATTCTACTTTTTTATTTATTATCTGTTGTTTAGCATCACTCAAAGTAATGTGTTTGCTTGAATGACTTTCTCTGCAATGCCGTATTAAAAAAAACACCTTTCAATGTACTGAACAACTTCCTTAGTTTATGTTTTTGTAATTTTCATTATTTGTGGGTTTTAGAGGAAAGTGGGAAATAGTTGCCACAGCAACTGATTTATTTTTACAAATATATGTTTACTTTTATTCAACATTCGTCTTGATGGGAACACATTTTCTGTAGATTGTGCAATTTAAAAAAACCCAGATAATTACAAGCCTCTTTTGTGGTATCCTGCAGGTTAATAGAAAGTCTGGAACCTAGAGAACTTACATATTTACATGATTAAAATATTTTTTCAGACCATTGTAAAAACAAAACTCCAATTATATTTTCACTTAAAACCATTAAATTTTAAAATTATGAGTAACCATCAAGATTATAACATAACCATGACGCCTGAAGAAAAACAAAAAAAACCTCAGAATTTTTCTTCTCTCTCCCTCCAATTTATTTTCCAGAGAATACCAATCAGCCCAAATACTTTTTTAGTATTTAATGTTTTCTTTTCAGCCCAAGAGATTTGTGTCACCTTTTTAAGAGCACATTTAGATTATATTGAATGTACTGAGTTAACCATGGATTTTTGTTCTGGGTTTTCAGTCAATGATTTTCTGGAATATCAGAGCAGATCTTTCACAGATGAAAATCAATAAAACTCCATCAATATGAACCAGCTTAACAGGCATGTAACAATTTTAGATGTCTGATGGCTAACTGAGAACAGGTGGAGAACAGATCATTGGATTTCTGTATTTTTTTCCTCCAGAATGGCATGGACTCTTGTAGTATCTGTTCCACTGTATGGGTACATAAATATGAATATATATTTTGCTTTGCTGCTATATAGAGTAGAATAATTCCTTTGCTAAAGACCAGAAACTTTCTCCTTCAGCCCTCCTTTCTAAATCCAGGATAAGGAGTAGCAGCAATTTGAGACCTTACTATGTAATGAAAATTATATTCAGACTAAAACATGAGTGTTGCTTCTTTTTCCAGGAACATGTTACCTGAGTACATATAGGACATCATAATCGTCTAATACATAGCAGTCTATCACTATGTGAGTGACAAACCGTGAGCATTATTATACTGTTCTAAAGAAGATTTGTCTGTCTCCGAGGAGCAGTTGTTTCATCACATCATAAATGACATTTTTTTTAGGTTTTTACTTTGTTCTGTTGTTCAGGTATTTTTCAGAATTTAAAATCATTGTTTTATAACGTTGTTTACAACTTGGCTGATATAATCCAAGTCATGATGTATTTTCCAGCAGAGCATTTCATTACTGTTTCCATTTGCGACATTCCTAATACAGTCTGGTTTGCAATCACCTTGAGATTTATCTTACCCAACAAGCTAAATTAATAAGCCACAAAGAACACTTGAAACTTTTAAGCTACATTTTCTTTTAGAGAAAGCACTAAAAATATATGCATTGGCTCATATGGGAGGACAGGAGGGTAGAGCGTCATGACAAAATGGCTAAAGTATAACAAGAAAAGGGGTTGCTGGGACTCTGTCACAGAGAGACAGCTAGAGGAGAGATGCACAGAGGTCACATAATTGAAATCAGTTCTATTTCTTATCTTTAAAATACTGTTGAATGGGATGAAGGGAATTCTCAAAAGCTGGCAAAATGATTCAGGCATAGTTAGGGAGAGTATAGGCATACTTCAGTTTCAGTATCTCTGATGTAGGTCCTCCATCCACTGGAAGACACAGTTCTGCTTTCTCACATTACTCTCACCTCCTAATCTGCCTGTGACTATGGGGAACAGCTGACCTCAGGCTAAGGGTGTAACATCACAGTTTTGAGTGAATGCTTCCAGAGAACATTCAAGAATACATTTTATCCAGCTGTACTCTAACTTGGCATAACAGAGGCATTTGCTAGAAAATGTTGTTTGCATGCAAACAAAAAATGACATTATTTGCCTCCTTTTCTCCTAAAAAGCTTCCACTTCAGACTCAGGAACTTCATCTAGCCCTCTCAGATCCTTGCCTATATTTTTAAACTACAAGATTGCCTCGCCCCTGATAGGTACAACCAAACTTAACAAAACAAAAAAAATTAATTAAAATTATATTTTGATTTCGTATTTTGGCCATATCTCTACATCACCTGTGTTTCTGTGCCTCCTGTAGAAAATATGTGATTACATTGTTATCCTTCTTTTCCCTTGCGTATCTTACCCATTTTAGGGTAATTGCTATATTCTCTCCCAGAAGCAAGATGTTAAACGTGCTGTTAGCCCCAGATGTCTTCCCTATTCTACTCCTTTTATTGCAGGAAAAAAAGCAGCCTAAATCAGACCTTCATGCATATCAGGTCATTTTAATATCTTTCTTGTTTGCACAAAGGGTGACTCTCTCACTTTTGTGTTAGAGTACTCTCTAACACTATATTTTCCTAAGTATGGTATACTGACGCTTTTTATTCTTTCAGGTGATCAGTCTGTATAGAAGCAAAGAGCAATGAAAAAAGGAAAGAATCTCCCAATACATGGTTTCTGGAAGACAGACACGACACTGTTAGCAAATGTTTTTGTGAGCGTTTAAGTATTATTAATGAAGAACGAGAAAATGTTTGTCACTCTTTTTTTTGTTCAGTAGACTAACTGTGCAGAAGGTAGTGTGAAGTTAGAATATGCGGCAAGTCAAAGCGTGAGACAGCTGAAAGCCAGTGATGTTTAAATTGTTTTTTTTTTATTTTTATTTACATACTGGTAAATTTTTCATAGAACACACTTGGCCTTTTTTTTTTTTTAACTGGGAAATAAATTCTATTTGAATTATCCTTTAACACATAGCTGAAAGAAATTTTTAACAATAAAAAATTAAGTTTTGTTTTTCCTGCACATGCACGGGTTTTTATTGCACCTCTAACTTTTTTTTGGTTTTATTAGTAATATAATATAGATGTGTGAAGAATTCTGTTTTCTTTAATGATCTACAAATGTGCCTCAGGCAAACAGTAGCTCCTACAAACATGTTTCTGGAAGATTTAATGTGATTGTCTATATAAAGCAGAGTTCTTTGGAATGTATCTTTCCATCATACTTAGTTCCTAGTCATGGAACTGAAGTTCCCTATAGGTTCTTCTATGTGGAGGCAAGTTAAAGCTCATTGTGCGAGCCTGGCAAGCCACCTGTAAACTGTCAATTGCTCAAACTTATGGCTTAGTTTTCCCACACCTGTGATTAATTAAATCAGCCTTTTTACTTTCTTTCTTTTTTTTTTTAAATAAATAAGTGTAAATTTCAATAATCATGGCAAAAAGTTGGCAGGAGTTAGAGCATGAAAACTACAGCTGATCTCTCTTTGGGAAAGCCATAAACTGTGCCTGTGGATCTACCTTGCTCTGAGCCTCTTTGACCAGCTCTACAGATTGACAAACTGCCAGATGGATTTTGTCCATAAGGTCTGTGATGCTGAAAGAGGACAAGCTCTGGCCACCAGATAAAATAAGGTAGGTCAGTCAACAGGCAGGCTACTGCTTATCACTCAGGAGACACAGATTGTCAGAGGCCATTTGCGTGACAGGAGAAATAGATGTTTTATGCAGCTGCTGCCAGTCTGAGAAATCCGCCTTTACTCATTCTGTTAGCATTTCCTTCTCTCATGCAAAGATCTGTAGTATTTTTGCCCAAATATAGAATATTTGTAAAATAGTGCTGAAATGAAGCTTGCATACATACATACGTGCAAAAATAAGAGTATATAATAAAAATATGGATTGTTCTGCTTTGGTAGTAAAACCATTGGTGTTCTTCAAGTGGTCAAGAATTTATCCATCCAAAATAAGAGTGTTTCCATTGACTTCTCAAGCTGGTGGGGAGAACCAGAGAGTAAATTATCTTTCCAATTACAAATACTAATTGGTAAAGAAGTTTACATTACTTGATTGTAAATGTTGATTATATATGAAGTATGTTCTGTAATCCATATAAAATTACAGTGTTTTACACAGCTTTTCTAATTTGAATGTGTCTGAGTTCATCTTCCAGACCTTGTTTTATGAAATGGTTTTCTTTCCTTAAGATTATACAAACAATAACTATTTTCTATCATGAGAGTTTCTTTATTTTCATGGGATTAATTTACTCCCAAATTGTCTTTTTGATAGTCTAAAAGTGCTCTTTAATATTAAAAATGTGCTAAAAACGAACAGAAGTTGTGCAGATTTGCTCTTCCATGTTTTTAGGAACTCCTGAGTGCAATTTATATCCTTCATAGATTATCAAGCTAGAGTGTCTCATTGTGTTTATAAGTATATTACCTCATGTCTCTCTATATTCAGAAAAGAATTTTTTAATGAGTATTTCTGTCTCTTCTGCATTGGCATAAATGATTTTATCATCCCAATTGAAAAACAAATCTGCAGTATTATTTGGATTTTCTAATGGTTCCTTATTTTTGATAGGCTTGATATCTTTAGCAACGTCTTTACATTTTCTGTCTGTCACAGCTCGTAACTGAACACCATCTAACATTCTGCTTCTAATATATTGGGATTTTCTATTTCACCATATGTTGTGGGTACCTAAATTTAACCTCCTTAATCGGGATAGACATTTAGCTAAAGCCATATTCTCTCACGATTGTGGTGAATCACATAATGCACTCCTAAATTGCCAACCACTCCTCTGCTTCATTCAGATTTTCTCTATTTTTCTGCTATTCTTTTTACTCAGTTTTTTTCAGCTCTTTTAAAGCACCAGGGGTACATAGTCGGTTGTGATCATCCTCTGTTTGCTCATATTGAACTTGATCATTTCATGACTGATGGTTCTTGGGCAGCCCCCAGGTTCCAACTCAATAAAAATTTATCTTTCTCTGATGTCATAATGAGGTCCAGTATTAAAACTGTAATACTCAGGAAGGATGACAGGAGCAGAAGCTGTGCTTAATATCAACCGCAGAACAGAGAACTTGGGTATTTAAGGTACTGGAAAGCTTTGTCAAATATTTCAGTTTTGTCAACAGTTTCAGTTTTGTTAACTAACATCCTACCTGTGCTTTACTGCAAATATGCCTCAGTGAGCAGCTGACTATAAGGGGTTCTCCACACTGCATCTTGCAGCGTATTGTTGTGAATTAGTATACCTGTATCACTCACCATACCTGAATTAGTTCATCTGAAATACTGGGATCAGTCTATCTGAAGTAAAATAGCACAGATCTTAAGCATGGCTTTGAGCATAGGCAGGGCTCTGGCTGTGTGATGGGAAGGTAAATTATCAGCTGGACCCAGGGAAATGGGAGGCAGATGTCTTTCCACACTTGTAGGATTACCTAGCCATCTTCCTGAGCGTAAATGGAAGTACCCAGATTGCTGTCACTGTGCTTCCTGGACTTGAGAGATGTTTAGAAGCTTTAGTGCTGATGAAATATTAAATGCAAGGCTGGCTTGTCACCTAAATAAAGGTACACAACAGTGCTTCCCTTAACACAGATTGTACACCTGACTGTTAAGACTCCCCATTGCCTGATAAAGCAGAGCTTTATCCAATTGTCTAACAAACCTGGGTTGCTTGGGTGAGATCCAGATGAGTAACTGGTTGGATAGGAGCTGAATCATAATGCCCCAAATAATTAAAAAGCCATCTTATTTCTATCAGCTATGTCTTGTCTCTCTCCCATCTTTCCATTCCCACGCTGGAGTTCACTTGGAGTTAGAATGTATTTCTGTGTGGAAACAGATTGTGGTGCACAACTGGCAGCTTCCTAAGGTGTTTCTCTACTTGGTGAAACTTTGTTGGCTAAACTATTTGTATTTACATTTATGTGAATTCAACTACATGAATAAATGACGCTGCATTTATATTTTCTGCATTTCCAACACATTTATCAATACATAGTTTCTGGAATTTTAGCTGATGAGAATGAAATATTGTAGTTGTGTTGTTTCTCTGTGTTATGAGACACAAATTCAAGGCCAGGTTTCTGCATTTTCTGTACAACTGCTTAGCATGTGAAGCATGCAGTTAAATAACTGTATTTTATAGGAAGAATGGCTTCTGAGGCTCAGATTTTCTTCCTTCTCTTAACACCAGCAAAGTGAAAAGCCTAGGTACAAGCTCAAACGTGAAAACCGTGTTCTTGTTAAACAGTGATAAAATTAAATAAGCAATTAAAAACACGAAGCATAGTCTGGTTTGTTAAGCGCTAAATCCAACTGTGTCGTGGTTTTGGCTGGATTGGCCAATGAGAAAGACAGATGCCCCCCCCCGCTCTCCTCAGAGAGGAGAGGAAGAGATAAGGAGATTTACAAGTTTAGAAAAAGAACTAAACTACTTTAATGAAAACAATAATAAATAAGGAAATAGTAAGTAATAATAGAATATACAAAACCATATCCAGCTCCCGGGATGACAATCGCATCACCAGCAGGCACAAGGAACGTCCCAGACTGGAGTCAGAGACAGACAGGAGTCAGGAATGCTCGGATCAGGACCAAAGGCAGACGAGCAGACAGGGTCCTCCTCACACGTCAGCCACTGAAGAAGAGAGAGCGAGCCCCTTGCCCCTTTGACCCCTCAGCTTTTATACTGAGTGTGATGCAGATGGGATGGAATACCCTGTTGGTCAGTTTGGGGTCACCTGTCCCATCTGCTCCTCCCTGCAGGTGGGACCCCTCTGTGCTTCTCCGCTTCCGACCCTCTAACGGGGCAAGCAGCGACGTTAGCTGACCTTGGTTGTTATAGTGAGAGGTATAAGCAAGAGCCTCTGTGCACACCATTCCTTGGTATAATCAGGTCTTACCACTCCGAGAGTGAACAATTTCTGAACAACATGCTGTTAATTTCAGAGTTTAGTCAGTTAGAAGAGAAGAGGCCCAGCTATAAAGTAAAATTACAAAACAGAAAATTGGTTCTGTTTTACCTCGAACCAGGACAAACTGGAAACATTATACACCATGTTGTATTTTCAGCATGACAGCTGAGACACAGACCTGATGATTTGTAATGTCAAGTGTCAGTGGAAACCAGTGGGGTAGTAGGCCATTATGGGACTAGCTATTAAAATGAGTCTCCTCCTGGAAGAAACTTAAATAGTTTTATTAGCTTAGAAAATAGTAAAGTATCTATTTTAGCATTTTTCTTTGCTTAGAGCAGCTTCTCCATTCATTTTTTGCATATTTTTTTTTCCTTCCTATTTGATAATGATAAATATTTGGAAAAAGATCAAAGAGTAAATCCCCAAATTGGATACCTGAATGTAATGCAATTTTTTTTTAACAATTTCAATAAAAATACTTATGCACTTGTTCTGCATGAGACACTAAGTTTTGTTGTGATTTTCAACTTGTGCTATAAGGAACTAAGTTTAAAAATATTTTCCATTTTTTTTAGTAATTCAGTCTTTCTTTTTATGCTCTTGTTAGAAAGTAATCAACATATTATGTCTCCAAGATGAAAATATGGGCCTCAGGAGGCTAGGCATAGAAAGGAATATATGATATGATACCAGTAAGAAATTTACTTTAAGTTATATTCCCTAGAAGTTCACTTTTCACATCATCATTTGAAACCAAGGGAATTAATGACAGAAAGCTTAAGCCTACAATTTCCTATTGTTTTAGTACAAAACTTAGGGGATGAGTTAGGATTTTTTTTACTGCATTCTGTGAGAAATTTCTTGAGCTCTTTAAAGGTACGAGGTTTTAAACTAATTTTTAGAAATAACAATGTACCGGTCTGGAAGAAGATAAAAATTCTCAAAAAAATTCACCCTATTTTAAGAATTCAGCAAATAGAGACTTTACTACTCCCTTAAAATTTTTGTTTTCCTTGTCTTGTCTTTTGTTTGTAATAGTGACAGAAAAAAATTCCTGAAATAACATTATAATCTCTTGAATATACTTGATAAAAAGTCCCTCTTACCTGACTCCCTTGAAATATCGAACTAAGTCATTTTATCCATAGACAAAAATCCCAAGTTAGTTTTTGAAGATTGACATAGTTACTGTATAACAAATGTAATAAATACATAAATAAATAAAATGCAGAAGTACTTGATAGTGACTGCTTTCAGAAGAGTATAAAAATATTGGTCTTCTGGAACCATAAATAAAAGGCGTATTGTTTGAATACTATTGTTTACAAAGAAAGCTGATCATCTGCCTTTCAAACAGCTTTCAGTACAGCTAATGGCTAGAATTCTATTTTTTATATCAGATAAAACTGAGCTTGGTTATAGAAAACTATATCCATTTTAAGTTGCTAATCTCATGCTTTGTAGTGAAAAAGTCACTTGTGTGTCCTCAAGATTTTACAGTGCTTTGAAAAGTAGTTTGGGGAATGCACACAGTGTTTTTAGGAAGCAGTTTGCTTGCAGATTTTGTATGTTTTATAAGCCTTGTAGACAGTCCTCCACATACATGCATACACACACACACAAAGTCCCCTGAAGCAAGTTGGTATGAACTCAGGCCCAAAATTTTAACAGTTGAGCAGACACATAATAGCAGCAGAATAACACACACTTTATGCTGGCCCAATATGCCACCAGATTCAATGTCATGGACTCTTGATTTTCCAGTTTACCAAGTGATGCTTTGGGAGAAGTATGTACAAGCAGACTTACTCCTTATCTGAAAGTCCTCTGCTTTTGGAAGCAGTTTGAACTTTTCTGAGCTTTCTTGTTTTAGGCTTAAAAATATAAAAAAATCTATTCAGTACAAGATGATTCATACTTAATTTCTATTGAACTGCAACTGTAACTGACACTCAACTGCAATATACACACCTGAAGTTGAAACACTTACTAGATTTTCTGAAAAACCTAGATAACACTTTTATGAAGCAAATGTTTAATTCTGAAAGATTTCTATATGAAACAATTTCCAGATTAGAATGACCACAGTAAAAACCACTTGTATTTATGGCACAAAATAAACCCTTTATTTTTCCTATAAGAAATTTCCTATAAGAAATTTTCCTATAAGAATATATATTATTATATATATAATTTTCCTATAAGAATTTTCCTATAAGAATTTAAACATTCTTTCATACTCAGTTGAATGAACAACTGAGAAATTTCCTTTGATAATAAGCTTAATTAATTGGAGAATGTATGTCTGCCAGTATGTCAGCTTGAACAGGTTATGAAGAATTTAGTCTGTTTCATAGGGAATATTCAGAACTGAAGGAATTTACCTTGGTTTTCATCACTTTGTTTGCATGCATAAAAGAAGGTTCATTGAAGCCATTGAAGGCACCTTTTCCTGAAAACACCGCTTTTGGTTTTCTATCATAAACAGAAAGAACACTACATTTCCCATTTTAAGTTAAGATTTATCAAGAATAGCCTGCAGAGGTTAGGAATGAAAGGAGTGAAGTTGAAATACATCCTAATGAAAGAACTTTATCACCCTATATTAATTTTAAGACTAGGCACAATTCATTGTATTCAACACATTCAAAAATTATCTGGAGCAGTAGATGACTGATAAATAAAGTTTGAAGATGCTATTAAATTAACCAGAACAGGAAAATCTAAAAGTGACTACAAGGAGCTGTGAAAGATATTTTGGTACTGGATGAACAATGTCAGATGTAAGTGAGTGTTAGAAAATTTAAAGCAATAAACTCAGTGGGAAGGAAAATTTCCTAACTATACATAAATATTAATTTGCTGTGAATGGGATTTTCCATTCAGGAAAAAAAACTCCATTTGCCACTGTGTATAGCTATTTGAGAACATCATCTTAAGCAGGTGAAAAAATAAGGAAACTATTATGATTTATTAGAAAAAAATAGGAACAAAATAGAAAAACCTAATTAAGCTACTGTATAAACTGCTTCATATAAATGTGTTGTTTCTATCAGTCATCTTAAAATGGCAAAACAGAACTAGGAAAACATGGAAAGGATGATTAGAGCTGTGGAATTGCTTACATAACGAAAATAAAAACTAAGTAGGCTGGAACTATTTACTTGGGAATGGGCACTGTATGGAGGACTTTGTAGTCCATGAATATGAACAAATTTGTATCTTCTCAAAAATTAGATCACATGGGGAACTTATAAGCCGGATATGTTAAAACAAACAAAATGTATCCACATAATTCCTCTGGGTCCGAGTACAGAACAGGCAAGCCTCAAAGCGATGGAGACAACTGTTCTGCCACAGGCAGTTAAACCTCTGGTCTATTATCCTGTACCCAGCTGTACCCAGTAACAGAAATGAGGATGTGAATATCACAGAATCACAGAATGGTTCAGGTTGGAAGGGACCTTAAAAGATCATCTAGTTCCAAGCCCCCTGGCCTGGGCAGGGACACCTCCCACTAGACCAGGCTGCTCAAAGCCTCATCCAGCCTGGCCTTGAACACCTCCAGGGATGGGGCATTGATAACTTCCCTGGGCAACCTGTTCCAGTGCCTCACCACCCTCACTGTAAAGAATTTCTTCCTGATATCCAATCTAAATCTCCCCTCTTTCAGTTTGAGGCTGTTATCCTGTGTCCTACCATAACACACCCTAATAAAGAGTCCCTCCCCATCCTTCCTGTAGGCCCCCTTCAGGTACTGGAAGGCCACTATAAGGTCTCCCTGGAGTCTTCTCTTCTCCAGGCTGAACAACCCCAACTGTCTCAGCTTGTCCTTGTAGGAGAGGTGCACCAGCCCTCTGATCATTTTTGTGGCCCTCCTCTGGCCTCTTTCCAACAGGTCCATGTCCTTCTTGTGTTGAGGACTCCAGAGCTGGACGCAGTACTCCAGGTGGGGTCTCACCAGCGCAGAGTAGAGGGGCAGAATTACCTCCCTTGAACTGCTGGCGACACTTCTTTTGATGCAGCCCAGGATGTGGTTGGCTTTCTGGTCTGCAAGTGTGCATTGCCTGCTCATGTTGAGCTTCTCATCTACCAGCACCCCCAAGTCCGCCCCAGGGCTGCTCTCAAGCCATTCTCCTCCCAACCTGTGTTTGTGCGTGGGATTGCTGTGATCTGTGTGCAGGACCTTGCACTTGGCGTGGTTGAACTTCATGAGGCTCGCACAGGCCCACCTCTCAAGCCTGTCCAGGTCCCTCTGGATGGCATCCCTTCCCTCCAGCAAGTCAACTGTGCCACACAGCTTGGTGTCATTGGCGAATTTGCTGAGGGTGCACTCAATCCCATTGTCCATGTCACCGACAAAGATGTTAAACAGCACTGGTCCCAGTACTGACCCCTGAGGAGCACCACTCATTGTCAGTTTCTATGTGGACATTGAGCCATTGACTGCAACCCTTTGAGTGCAGCCATCTAGCCAGTTCCTTATCCACCGAGTGGTCCATCCATCAAATCCGTGCTTTTCCAATTTAGAGACCAAGAGTGTCAAACACTTTGCATAAGTCCAGGTGGATGACGTCGGTTGCTCTCCCCTTATCTACCAATGCTGTGGCAACATCATAGAAGGCCACCAAATTTGTCAGGCACGATTTGCCTTTGGTGAAGCCTTTTTGGCTATCACCAATCACCTCGTTATTTTCCACGTGCCTTAGCAGAGATTCCAGGAGGATCTGCTCCATGATCTTGCCGGGCACTGAGGTGAGAGTGATCCGTCTGTAGTTCCCTGGGTCTTCCTTTTGTCCCTTTCTGAAAATGGGGGTTATGTTTCCCCTTTTCCATTCAGCAGGAACTTCACCAGACTGCCACAACTTTTCAAATAGAATGGAAAGTGGCTTGGCGACTTCATCTGCCAGCTCCCTCAGGACCTGTGGATGGATTTCATCGTGTCCCATGGACTTATGCACCTTCAGGTTCCTCAGATGGTCCCAAACCTGATCTTCTCCTACAGTGCGTGGTTCTTCATTCTTATAGACCCTGCCTTTGCATCCTGCAACTTGGGTGGTGTGGTTAGAGCCCTTGCTGGTGAAGACTGAGGTGAAAAAGTCATTCAGCACCTCAGCCTTTTCCATATCCTGGGTGACCACGTCTCCTGTCTCTTTCCTGACAGGGCCCACATCTTCCCTAGTCTTGCCTTTACCCATGACATACTTATAGAAGTTTGTTTTTTTTTATCCTTGATGCCCCTAGCCAGATTTAATTCCATCTGGGCTTTAGCTTGCCTAATCTGGTTCCTGGTCACTCAGACAGTTTCTCTGTACCCCATCCCGTCAACCCGTCCTTGCTTCCACCCTCTGTAGGCCTCCTTTTTGCTTTTGAGCTTGTCCAGGAGCTCTCTGTTAATCCACGCAGGCCTCCTGGCATTTTCGCCTGACTTCTTCATTTTTGGGATGCACTGCTCCTGAGCTTGGAGGAGGTGATCCTGCAATACTAACCAGCTCTCTTGGTTAATACTCTCTTCCCTCCAGTACTTTTTCCCATGTTACCCTGCCAAGCAGGTCCCTCAAGAGGCCAAAGTCTGCTCTCTTGAAGTCCAGGATAGTGAGCTTGCCGCATGCTCTCCTCACTGCCCGAAGAATCTTGAATTCTACCATTTCATGACCACTGCAGCTGAGGCTACCCTTGAGCTTGACACTTGCCTCCAGCCCCTCCTTGTTGGTAAGGACAAGGTCCAGCATAGTTCTTCTCCTTGTTGGCTCCTCTACCATTTGAAGAAGAAAGTTGTCATCGACACATTCCAAGAACTTCCTGGATTTCTTGTGCCCCACTGTATTGTCCTTCCAACAGATATCGGGGTGGTTGAAATCCCCTATGATGACCGGGGTCTGTGAATGCGATCCTATCTGTCTATGGAGGGCCTCATCCACTCTGTCATCTCATCCACTCATCCACTCTGTCATCCTTGTCAGGTGACCTGGATCAGACCCCTACCGTAATGTCCCCTGCCCCTGCTGTCCCTTTAATTTTGACCCATAAGGTCTCTGTTGCGTCTTCATCCATGCCTAGGTGGAGCTCCATGGACTCCAGCTGTTCATTTACATTCCCAGCCTGTCCTTCATGAAGAGTCAGTATCCGTCCATTCCAATGCTCCAATCATAAGAGCCATCCCACCACGTCTCTGTGATGCCTATGAGATTGTAGCCCTGGAGGTGCACACACATCTCCAGCTCTTCTTGCTTATTTCCCATGCTGTGTGCATTTGCGTAAAGGCATTTCAGCTGGGTGCCCAATGAAGCTGTCTCACTGGCTGGAGCATTTTGCTTTTCCTTCATGCTGCTTTTCAGGTGGTCTTCCTTTGAGGTGTTTTATCTGTGACTCCTCGGTTCCTATCTCCTCAGTAGCCTCTGGCTCGTCCCCACAAGATTGTGCTGCAGCATACCCAGCACATCTCGGAGCAACAGGTTGAGGGTCTTCACTAGTGAACCACCCCTCAGACCTTGGAGCATCGTCCCTTGGCTTGTCACGAGCAAGCCAGGTAGCATCCCCCTCCCCCAAGAAGCCTAGTTTAAAGCCCAGTTGATGAGCCCCGCTAGCTCTTGAGCCAACGCCCCCGTCTCCTTTTCAGAAAGGGGAGCCCTGTCAAATGCCAAAAAGCCTAGTGCTGTGTAGGCCATCCCATTGTCGAAAAACCCAAAACTGTGGTGGTGACACCAGCCACAGAGCTACGTGTTCGTAGATTGCATATGTCTGTTTCTTACAGTGTCCCTGCCTGTAACTGGGAGAACAGAATATACAAAGTAAACCTTGTGTTTTCAGCTATATGGTAGTTTAGGGACTGCCTGGCCTGTCTCTGAAGCACCACCCATAACTTCCATTGACTGGAAGTTCTGCAGATTTCCCTAATTCCTTCCAAAGCACTTTAATATATAGCTCTAAGGCTGATCTGCATTTAGACCCAGATGAGTTACGTGGACGAAAGCCTATCTGGCTTCACCCATCGTATCAATTGATCTTGTAAATGACATTAGAGGCACACATGTAAACGAATTTTGCATTATTTAGGTCATGATGGTTACAAACGACTTTGCTAAGTACTTTGTTAATACATTAATTTCTTCTGTGTATTTAAAATTAATTTGGAGATATTTAATGTACTTAATATGACCGTATATGCACTCCTTACAAACATTACATCAAGCCTTACTTTAACCAAGCAAGCATTACTATTAAAGGAATGCAATCAATTTTTTTTTTCTACCAACAATAAAAGACATAAGCATGATGCTTTAAGGTTAGGGATTTTTTTTTTCTTAGTTGTACAGTGAACTACTTGGGAGAGATTTGTTCTCGTGGGGCTCAAAGGATTACAGGGCTAGTTAGTTACTTCTATGGTGCAGGCAACATATATTCAGTTTCATGACATTTCTAGTCAACACCTGACTTCTTTCTCTTTGTAATATGTTTTTGTTTTTGCATTAAAATCTTACATGAGAAATTGTACACTTTGACTTTCCTCCATTCACTGATTTATTCCTGGAGATGAGCTTCTTTATTTTAATGATACCAATTTTTATTTGGAAACTGGATCTCATTCTTGTGAAAACACAGGAAAACTGAATGTTTAGATTGAGCTCACATTTCAGAATGTGGTGTTAGGATTTTGACAGCGCTTTAGCTCTGCATTTGATGACAAACATTTACAAATCTTGTATCTGGGCTATATTATTACTACTTTCCTACTCATAAGACTTTTCAGTAATTTAGTCTATTCATTCATCTGCACTGATACTTTTATTAAATCTTTTTTCATGTATTTTAACATTCAATTTTTTAAAAAGTTAGAAAATGGAATGTGCATGCAGAATGAAAACATGATTTGAATCCTAAGTTGCGCATAGTTACATCAATTATATGAATTAATCAGATATATACATCTACAGCAATCAGGATACACAAGTTGTTTATGAACACATTTAACAACTTGTTGGTAAAAAGTTACTAAATATGTAGTTTATGGAATGTACTTTTATATGTATGTATATATGTGAAAGTCTGTGCACTGAATCTCTCTGGAAATTGACCTAGCCTGACTACTTAGTCATTCATTTGCTCCAACATTTTGCCAAACCTTTAGAATGAGGAGAATGTACATTTCGATGTTTTTTTGTTATCAATAGTTGGATAATTTGTAATTGGATAAGCTAACAACAAGGACCATCCTATTAGTAACAGCATCTAAGAAAAATGTATAGCTAAATTATTTTTTAATTAGTTATTAAAGCCTTCATTAAAAACTTTTCTTCTCTAGTTTCTCCTTGAGGAACAAGAGGAGGGTTCTCAGAGTCTTTCAAATATGCCTGTATAAAATGCAAATGTTTGCTGTGTTGTGGAATAAATACACAAGTCTGCAGACGTGGGTCAAGCAGAAGCTGGTTATTTCTATAGCTATAGGAGAGAGCGCAGAGCAATGGAGGTTCAGCCCTCTATCAACATGAACTCTGACTTAAAGCAAAAGTACTAGGGCTTAGATACAATTCGACCATATACAAACTTGTCTGCGAAGGCACAGAAGGGAAATTTTTTCTAGCAGATGCACCCATGTCTGTCTGATAACTCAGGATCTGCAGCCCTGTGGCCTCAAAGTACACATCTGCTCAGATCGCCCACCTCTTCCTTCTGACTCTGCTGTGTCCTTCACCAACTTCTAGGCCTAGCAAGGCCTGCTTCCACAGCTGTAGTGCTGTCAAATTGCTTCTCAGTTATCAACCTACTGAAATAATCTTCTTTTCCCAAAATTCTGGTGATGCCTTCTCCAGATTATCATAAAGAAAAAAATGCAAATCTTCCCAAGAAAAAGTGAATAAGACCAGGTGCTCTATTGTTCTATTAAAATATAATGTAATTGGAATGCTGTCTACTAGTATAAAGTGGAGTTATCTGGTAGGCTAGGGGGGGTTTCATAGCTAAAACCCAGCATATTAACCTGGGGATGCCTGTAGCTGTGTTTTGGAGAACTAGTTCAGTGAAAATTAATAGAAATAACCAGGCCAAACTTCATTTTTATATTTCACATTCCTCGTTTTTTCCCTGTTTTGATTCTGTTTCTAACATTTCTAAAGTGAACACCATTAATTTAAATGAGAGAAGCGCTGCTTTGAGAACAAGAACTGAGCTTTGCCCGATTTACGAGTCAAGGGTTTAGTTACTGCTTTTTAGACTTGTCTGGTATGTCATGCTATGGAAATGCATTACTAATTTATGGGTCTGAGGACCACAATTCAGCAGAGAGTGCCAGGAATTGAAACGGTGAAGTCGGAGTCATGACGTCATTCCATGCACTATAATCCCTGACTGATCACCGTGCTCCTTACCCACATCTTTCTTTTCCTGGTAGCAGTTAAATGCACAAGCACAGCTCTGCTGTATAATTGCAGTAATGATTATGAGGGTCTGCGTTCCTGGAATAATAACACCCTCAAGAAATTACAATGTTCCATCTCTGTAACTGAGAAGAGTGTTAGACCCAAACCATCGAATTCACATATATGCATACAAAATAAATAAATCCTAATCTAGAAGGGATTTAGGTGCCAGCACATCACTTTTCTCATTGCTGATCCTTTTACAGGCATCACCATCTTATTTCAGCAAAGAAAGGAATCAGAAAAAACAGGTCTCAGCAGAAAAGATTAGAGTAACTACTATACATAACAGCATTCAGCAGCGATTGAACTTCTGGACCCTCAGCAGTGATGCAGGCTAGCTCATATCATGTGTAAGAAGTGAATCTTATGTATGGCTGAAGTATTTTCTTATATTGACAAATCTACATTCTGTCCAGCTGGAATAGACAATAGATGTAATCCTAGAATGAGGTTAGATAACGCTTAGGCTGTATTAAGTCAGCCACATTGTACAGGGATTTGGTAAATTTTAACATTACCTTACGTGTCACAGTATTAAACATGGCAGGTCAGGTGATTGTAATGGAAACGATGCACATTCACCTCTCTGGCCTAAAGAACAAACTCTATGACAATGCTGTCTGCAGAGTCAAATTTGTTTGGTTCATGCCAAAACTGACATATGGATGCTACTAAGGGTGCTGGTGGGTGGCTGAAATACTGTGAGCTGTTTGCATAGCAGAGCTGTGGTTTCATGGTGTTTCTCTGCAGTCACTTTATTCTGTTTAGGTCACGAAACACACAACTCAGCTTCATTTTTTATTTTTTTTTTGGTCTTATCATTGTGTCACTGGCATATACAAGAGAACTAGGATTTATCCTGAAGTAATGATGTCATCTGCAGCCCGGAGGTAGGTTAGGTGAAGTCTTTTTACTTAGAATATTTTAGAGTTTCCTGTATATTTTTTCTCACCCTTTTTCCCATCCTCATAAACAGATTATTCTTCAAGACATATGATAACTTTTCTGAATGTTTTTGTTATAAAAAACAAAACCACAAAGCAAAAGTGTTTCAAAATGATTGCACGTTCACTGATTTTTTACTGCAAAGCTGCCCTTTGTTCTGCAAAGCCCACATCAGATGGTTGAAAGTGCCAGACCACAGGTCCATAAGATACTTGCCCTTGACCAATAACACAGATGAACCTCGTATCATTGAGAGGCTTTGAGAAGCATTTTATAGTTCAAGACACATAATCTGAAAACTGAAAAGACACGCTTGTATTTGAAACCTCAGCTTGATATTAACTTCCTGTCTAATACCAGCAAGTCACGTAAAATAGTATTTATCTTATAACTTCCTTTATCTCAGCACTAGAACTGACCCTAAACAAGTCACCTTGTCTCAGTCATGGGAGGGAAACAGATATTAATTTCATCCTGTCCTCAGATAAGTGTCTCAGGTAGGTTGAATTTCCCTCTCGTGGGATGGGAAGTCACCCTGCCACTGTGGATTAGACAGCAGGCCAAACTGCGAAGGCACATTGGAATGCTCAGCCCTAAAATGGCTACAGTAAGCAAGGGTAAGTCACAGCCAACATGATGCACCTCTATCTTCTTCCTGTACAATTAAAATAATAGCAATTTGTTACATTATAAACATTGCAAAAGTATGTTAATGTCAGTAATTTACTCAGGTACTACAGCAATGCATTACTATAAGTTTCTAAATAGATAAATTACACATGGAGATTGTTCCTAATCAGATTTCTAAAATGTCCTTAGAGTCTCTAAAACATAGACACACCTCTGATTAAAAAAAAAAAAAACAGAAGTTTTCTGAAACATGACATTATTTAGAACCGTTGTTTGAACGAATCTTTTCCATGTGGCTCTACGTTGATAATATGGCTTGAAAAAAACCTGGAACCAGTTACTGAGCTCTAGTGAGGAATACTAAACTAGTATAACATAATCATAGTTTGTGGTTACTCCAGTCTAATAGTTTGTCACTATTCCAGTATTTAATTTTAATGAAAGTTCTACAGATCCCATGGCAGGGATTGTTTTGTCTAATTGTTTCTTTATGTTTTGTCTGTCATATTTTTCCCTTTTAAGACAGAAAACAACACAGATTGTCTCCTTGTCAGCAAAGAACTTAGCTTGCTTTCAGAAAAGAGCATGTCTTAAGAAATATAGCTTAAGATATATGTTTATTATAGGCTGGAAAAGCAAATAATTACAGTAGTTTTATTTTTCCTTTCAAGTGTTGCCATGGCCCCACTATTCCTTGTGTTTTCTAGGGATCAAAAGAATATAAACTTTTGTATTTAGCCTTTCCTTGTCACTTTTTTGATTCATCTGTTTTCAACTGTTTTAATTCACAGCTTCATTGCTTGCTTATCTGTAGCAGTTGGCATTATTCATTTTTATAGTTAGAATCTGCTGCTATTGTTGAATATAACCATTTTAAATAATGTCTGCAACACTGCCCCAAAAAAGAATAAAAATTTGTTTTCCATATTTTTAGCAATCTAAATGGCATCTAGACAGATTGGTTGCCTAGGTTGCCTTTATAGATAGCAGAGGGAGAGACATACCTTCTCACATTAATTATCTTGTCTTAACATGTGTCTAAGAAAGAATGAATCACTGCTTAAAAGTTCCTGTTTCCTTCTCTGGTTGTACCTCTGGTACAAGTACTCTAGTTTAGACATCTCATGTTTGTATTACTATAGATAGATGAGCTGAATCTCTCCACTGGTCTCTATAGCTGGCCAAAATGAATTAAGTCAGTGAGTCACTTCTGAACTAGCTTTCCAAAATACGGCTATGTGAATCCTCACACTAATATGTTAACCTTAGCTGGGAACTGGCTGCACCAGTTCACTAGCTAACATCATTTTATATCCCACTGGTTCCTCCAGAAGGTTATACCTTCATCCTGAAGAACACTTTTTAATTTGACCAGGTAAAACAAAAACCAAACAAACAAACCAACCCCAAACCCCAAAGTTACTGCACCAGGCCCTTCACAAGCTTTTCCTCTCCCTGATCTTTTTCTATACCTAGGCAGGTACCTAGCTCCCTACCACAGAAGCGTTGTCAGTGGAAGCAGAATTTCAGAAAGGCATTCTTTAAAGTTGTGGGAATCCTGGTCTCTTGAAAAAGAAAGAAGTCAAAGGCAGAAGGGACATGCTTTCCTCTGGAGACATGAGAGAGTGGTGAGAAGGACTAGAGGGAAGGTTTTGTTATTGGAGACCAATGTGAGGAAATAACCCTTTCCAGTGGAGTGTATTCCTGTTGACTCACTCTTGAGACTTGTGAACACATCTAATTAAAAAAAAAATAAAATTCCACACTCAAGATTGGCTGCCCAGACTGATGGTCATGACCAGACCCCCATAATATTCATGTCAACACCTCTCTATAGGAATCTTGTTTCCTAGGACTCCTATTACAAAGAGTTTCATACATGATTTTTGTTGCTTTAGATTACGTTAGTTGGAAATTGCAGTCTCTTTTTTTAAGATTTATAACACAACCAACTGTTTTCTGACGTCTGCTTATAACTAACCTGGTAGGAGCTAGAAAACAGACACTATTCTACTATTTTGGGGAAAGGCAGAAAAAAAGAGCTTGTTGGCTTCTTTGGTTTTTGTATTCTCTTAGTGTTTGAACCTATGTAGATCCTTAACATTGTGTCATACAAATACGTAAGACCACTATCTTTAATTATAAATTAATAAAAATTCAGTATTTCTATGAAACACAAAAGATGTGTACACTGAAGTACACTAAAGTAGACTAATTTAAAGCTGACCCAGCCTTCTTGTACAAAAATTACAGTGAGGCACGACCAGACTGAATCACTGATCCAAACACACTGGAAAATTTTTTAGTTATGTTTTTAGTGACATCAGTTTATTACCTTGATGAGACAGTTTCCAGCATTTTTCAGAGCCTCAAATATCAACAATACAGATAAGTGTGTCCAGACGAACCAGGATTTTGATTTTCTAACTGCAAATGGAAATCAGGATTTTGATTTTCTAACTGCAAATGGAAATCAGGTTGGGGATGACATGCAGTTAGAAAACCAGTTTCACACCAAAATGTTCTTTGTCTCCTTTCACTAAGAAACACACAAACATGTTTTCAAAAGCCTTACACTGAAAGTAACAGTGATAAATGTTATTGTTGCTTAGTATGTAAACAGTGTAATGCCCATCTTCTTTTGTAATCAATGCACGCGCTTCAAACAGAATAGTTAAGGCTCTAATTTTCACAGCTGCAACATGGCAGGGCCATGACAACATATTGACAGGGCCATTATCTTACTGGTGTGACAAATGTGCTTTAATTTCAGAGGATTTTGTGACAGGTAGACATACATGCTCAGGAAGACAGAAAATGAAGTTTTAAATACATTTCAATTACTCAAGCATAGGAGCATATTTTGTTTTCCTACCAAGGAACACAGACAGGTTTCATGCCCTGGGAACTCCATGGTTACAGTGTGGCCAGTTTTTGTGATTTGCCTTGTGTTGTGAGGTTTGGGAGTTTGTTCTGTTTTGGGTTTTTTAGGTTTCTTTTTTTTTTAAACCAACGAAATCATGCAATAGGAATCAGAAATTAAAGCCTTTTCTAATTTTATATCCGTGCATTTTTGAGAACAAAGGAAAACTACTTGAGAAATTCTACATACTTTTCTTTCTGTATGGTCGATATGAATTTTTTTAAAGGAAATTTTTGTGTGCTTGTGGATTTGTGGAACACAAACTAAAAAACTGCCAATTGCACAGCAATCTAATAGGTGGTGGAAGGAAATTTCTTCACCATTGTAAAAAAGCCTTATTTTCTGTTCACTTCGCTTTTTTGTTTGTTTTTGTATACAAACCTAAGCTTGACAAATGAAACCATTTGGTGAATCTGTCTATGTTTCTCCTTTTTATTTCAATTTCTATTCACTCGAAGTTCTATGGATTTCTATGGATTTTGATTCTTACAGTATTTATTTCTGTGTTTGAATATTACAGTGTTTTTCATAAAGTTCTTGCTGCAGCAAAATGCTCAGGGGACTTGGGGAGGCCAATATCAAACAAATATTAAAAAATCATAAAAGCAAAGGTGGCAATACGGGGCAAGAACAGACTTGGAAAGAAAAGGAGACCAAACTAGACGAGAAAAAGAAAATGATATATCAAAGGAGACGATGTGTGAAAAAATGGCACAGAAAAGCAAGAGTGTAACATTCAAGGGGGAAAAAAAGAACAAAATCGTAATAATTTTAGTAAACTGTGTATGTTCTACCCTGTTAATTTCACATAGATGAATTGGTTTGATTTGGTTTCCTTCCTGTATATGAAAGATAACTCTGAATCTAGTGACAACATTCTGTCTGTGCTACAACACATGGTGTTTTTATGTAAAACACGGTATCTCCTTTTTTATATCGTAAGGAATCTGAAGAAATGTAGAGAGATTTCCTGGTCATTCATGCTTGTCATTCATCCCTTTTGTGCTGCTGTCCCAAGGCAAAGATGGTGCAAGGCAGTAATGTCTTGTTAGCATAAGCACAGTTTCTGTCTTTCCTGTATCAATTTTTAAATAGCGTTATCATGAGAACCATCTCTGTGAAAAAAAAACTGTCTCTTATTTACCTCATTCATGATAACGTAATCTGTTTTCCCCATGGCAAGGAAAAATACTGCATGCACTCTAGAAAGAAAATTTGTTCCCTTTTGCCTTAACTTGTAAATGTAACACTTAAATTATAGATAAATCAAACTTTAACTTTTCAGATTCATTAAATTATTTTGCGACTTTATGTTACAAAACCAGCTAGAACCCGCAGTGATTTATAGCTCTGTTTTGGCTTCTGGTTTTCACATATTACTCTCAAATTAAGTAAATACATCATGACAATGCTTTCTTTAAGTAATTTTCAGTGCTATCATTATATATCATATAATCCAATATTAGGTCTTCCAAAAAACATACTTTCCTAAATAAAAATGATTTAAAAGATATGTTTAAAATGTTAGACAGGAGGATATTTACATGCCTATTTACATTTCAGACTGTATAAACTGAGACCTGTGTTTGAAGAAACTCTGTCACTCTCAGTTTGGTATCTCTTGTGGTTACAGTGGATCAGATTAACAGACAGCGGTGTTACCTGCTGTGACAATTTTTTACTGTACCTGACAACCGTATTGATAAACAATATCTAGAGTGCACAATGTTGCCCATGTATATGAATGACAAAAGTTTAATGAACGGGACATACTACTGTAGTCCAGGCTGGTGCTTGCCAGTTATTGATTAATTAATATCAACTCAAACATTTAAAATGTTTGCTTTTTACTTAAATTAGATTTAGTTTTTTTCTTAATTTATTCGTGCTTAATAATAGTTTACACAGAAAACGTCTCTGAGTGAAATGGCAGTAAATGTTGGGGAGATTACTGTTTGACTTGCTGCACTGTTAAGTTAAGGCTCACATCAGTTTGCAGAGCATTTATATCCTGTAGATTACAGAAAAGAAGTGCGTTGGAAGTTTGAAAGTAATTATTTTGTGTAAAATTTGAGTTTAGACATTGCAAGTCCTTTACAGACCCAAAACTATAGGGATTGTTAAAGAATAAGTGATGTACATGTCACACCTCATCTTCAGTCACACAGTTGCAGTGGCAACCATACAAAGTAGTTAAACAAACAAAAAAACAACCCCCAGAACAAAGGAAGAAGTGCTCTGTAAATGTGGAAAAGTTTTTCAAAAGAAAAGAATTTTATAAAATGTAGACTAAAAAGGAAATGTATGTGACTTGCTCCCATTACTTACATATATGTTAGTATATGTAAGTAATCTGGACAAGGGATTTCTTACTGCCACTGCAGAGGAGAGGTAGAGCAGAGAGATTTGAGAGGAATGTCTGCTTAAGAAAAGGAAAGAAGAGTGATTGTCACTAAGGAATATGATTATTGGTGACTCATGTTTTTTCAGATCTAAACTCATTTACGAAAAATGCAACAAGAATAGGGATTGATATCAGGATATTGATGTCGTGTTTTTCTCACTCATTTGTACTGCTTTTCTGCACCAAATTTCCTCTTGGGAAGACAAGGAAATCATTATGCATATCACTTAAAGTTTCTGGGACATGTTCGGACATTTTGGATGAGGACTTTCAATGTACAAGTAAGAGAAATAGTCATTGCTTTCCCCTGGTCACCAAGAATCATTACGACATTAGGTTTTCACAGATTTATCACTTAAGACCAATACTTTGCAATGTGAAGGTGAGGACACTGAGGGACCTTTCTTCTAGGTTGGTTTGTTCCTAGTAATGAAAATAGTAAAAGGTGAATAAATTTGTATTTATTCACATTACTTGTCTGGACAGGCACCTCCCACTTTTTCTTCTTTTCGTTGTGTTTGTAGGTTAATCTGTACAGTGGCTCATTTAAAATACTGTTTGAACTTGACTGTTTTGGTTTATTTTTCTTTCTTTCTTTTTGCTTCTGATGCTGTCTTACCCTGTGAAGTGTTTTGGGACTGAAGGTGAAAATAAAATGCTTTTAAGGACCAAGTTAAATTAGAATTACCATGTGGAAAGAAGGGAGAAAGTTCAAATGCTGTGTGGGAGTTGTTACAGCAGTGGAAGCAGAGCAACTTACAGTGCAGAGCCAAACCCATCTGGGCTGCTCCATAGCGGCAAGATGTTGCTGCCCAGATAGAGAATCTGGTTGTAAAAGTACCTTAGATAGATGCCCACATGCCCGAGTTGGACCACTGAAGAACATCAAAACAGACAGTAGGTGGATCCAGATACTAAGACTGAAGTGATTGAATTGGAGCAGGGCTGGCAACATAAAGGTGGATTATTTATAGCTCAATGGGCTCATGACACCTCAGGCCATCAAGGAAGAGATGCAACATATAGATGGGCTCCTGACTGAGGGGTGAACTTGGCCATGGACACTGTTGCACAGGTTATCCATAAATGTGAGACATGCGCTGCAGTCAAGCAAGCCAAGCAGTTAAAGCCTCTTTGGTATAGAGGATGATGGCTGAAATATAAATATGGGGAGGCCTCACAGATTGATTATATCACACTCCCTCAAACCCACCAAGGCAAGTGTCATGTGCTCACAGTGGTAGAAGCAACCACTGATGGCTGGAAATATACCTTGTGCCCCGTGCCACCTACTGGAACACTGGTTGTGCCTTGAAAAGCAAGTCTTATAGTGACATGGCACCCCAGAAAGAACTCAGTCAGAGAATGAGACTCATTTCTGAAAAAAACCCATAGACACTTGGGCCAAAGAGCATGGCGTTGAGTGAGTATATCACACCCCTATCATGCACCAGCCTCCAGGAAAATCAAATGATACAATAGACTGTTAAATACACTGAGAGCAATGGGTGGTAGGTCCTTCAAACATTGGGATACACAATTAGCAAAGGCCACCCAGTTAGTTAACACTAGGTTATCTGCCAGGTGTCCCTGAAGGGATTTGTTTTTTGGTGAGAATTGCCAACAAATTAAAATGTGTGATGTTAATTGCTAAATGACCACTATATATCATTACTACTAGGGTTGTTATATGCTATATCAGTGGTATTACAGTAAGAATTGCACAAATTAATGCAGAATGAACTTTGATGAAACCCAGTGAAGTGCAGCGGTGATGGAACCAGAACTGGCTTCAGCTACTGGCACCCAGCAACATTCTTGAGATCTACATCTTCAACCTGCAGACTGTGGGCCTGGGCATAGGCCATGACAGATATGCCAGCTGCGAGGTCCAGATGCAGCATGCAACAATTCAACACCACACACCATCTCTCCTGCCCTGAAAGCCTGTTATGACAGATGGAGCCCAAAGTCATGAACTTAATGAACTCAACAGACTTTTCAGAGGGATGGATGGCCCTTAGACTAAGGGAATGATATCTGTATGTGTGTATATATATGTGTGTGTATGTATATATATATATATATATATATCAAAGATAGGAAAAGTGGTGGTGATTTATTAAAAAGTGTAAGATCTAGGCTTGATGTAGATGGTATAGAATAAGGGGTAGATACTGTTCTGGTTTCAGGGATGGAGTTAATTTTCTTCCTAGTGGCTGCTGGTTTGCATGTAGTATGAGAAGAATGCTGATGATATATTGTTTTAGTTGTTGCTAAGTAACATTAAGACAAGGATTATTTCAGCTTCCCATAGAGCACATCACAGTTTGGGCCAGGTTGGCCAATAACAAGATGACAGATGCTCTCCCCCACCTCTCACTCCAAGGAGAGGAAGAAGAAAGATAAAAGAGATTTACAAGTTTAGAAAAAACTAAACTACTTCAATAAAATATTAATAATAAAATAAAAATAAAATAGATACTATATATATATATCAAGTTCCCAGGAAGATGTCACCTGCAGGCACTGGGCAGGTTCCAGACTGGACTCAGTGACGGATGGGAACTGGATTCCAGATGTAGCTTTAGGAACACACAGGTTAGGATCAATGATAGACAAACAGACAGGGTCTTCCTCAAACATCAGTCACTGAAGAAAGAGAGCCATTGAAGAAGCCAGCCACTGGAGAAAAAGAGCTGATCCTTTAATCCCTCAGCTTTTCTACTGAGCATGGCAGATGGGGTGAAATACCCTATTGGCCACTTTTGGGTCACCTGTCCTGTTCACTCCTCCCCACAGGTGCGACCCCTCTGCAGGGTACGCAACCCCATCAGCTGACCCTGGTTGACACAGCAACAAGTGTAAGGAAGAGCCTCTTACTGAAGAAAAAGTTGGCTCTGATCCACCCCAAGCAAGAATTTTCTATTGCTTTTCCCCCAAATTGCTGTTCCCACAATTAATTGAACAAATTAAGTTTTACGGAGGTGGCATATACTTTATAATTACAGTAAGACGAACATTTTACTCAAATTACAGACTTGGAATACAAAGGTACATTTTGGAATGTGAGGAATTAGTGTCCATCCATAGCATTTAAATATTTTATTTTCCCTTTTGACCACTAAATGCCTGTCAAAAATATTTTAGAAAACAGGTTTTAGAATTTTTCCATATTTGCTTTTTTCTCTTTAAATTTTCCAGTGAATCACTCGGTTGATTCATGAGGAATAGTTTCATTGTGACATGAAAATATCCCAGCTTCTTAAAATGAAGACCATCTAAGCAGATAACCATTGCAGTGCAACTCAAAAAACCCCCAACTTACATGATAAGTTATGAAATGGAGCACAATGTAAAAGTCATCCTAGCCCCAAGCTTCTTTCTGTCTGCAAGTTCCCGAATTCTTTCTTCTCCAAGACAGAGAGACATGAAATGAGCAGAACCAATGAACAGTGAAATGTGTGGAACATCAAAGCAAGAAAAAAGAAGAATCACCCAAGAGCATTTCAGCTTCACTTCATGGAAAAAAAAGAAAATCTCTGAACAAAGCACTTCGACAATTTTCTCTCATGAAATGAGATCTAAGCATCTCCCTGTGTTTCCAGTCTGTACACTGGGAAGCTCTACATTAGTCACTATACTCTCTACTAGCATTGTATTAGACCTAACTCCTTTCATACACTGCACAAGGTGGACAATAACAATAAAAAGGATATTTCCATCATCTCAAATTCTCAGAATACATTGTTCCTGTAGAGATTAAATGTCACTTCTCTAAAGCCTTCCCTAACTGTTACAACAAACAAAATGCAAGATAAGACTACATTTTGATTCTCTAGTTTAAAAGTGTAGAGAGACCAGTTACAAAAGCCTGGTAACGAGGATGGTGAATCACTCTGCTCTTCTCATTGTCTGGAAGTTTTGCAGAAGGAAAGCACAACTGAATTTAGGCAGAAAACTCCACCTTGGATAACCACAAAAGGGATGAAGGAAGGGATGAAGTCTGAGAAGTATAATAACATCTCCTGGCTCACTGGCATTGTGGTATGGGATTCAAAGGGTTGGTAGCTTGATTTCTAAATAGCTTCCTCTGAATTGGTTTGGAGATTATGGCCTGGGAGTAAGGTGATAAGGTCCTGTGAACCTTTTATGTTTAAAATTTTATATTCTTTCGTAAAACTGGATTTGTGTGAACAAATTGCGGACTTGGGAAAAGGGACTGATTACTGTGATCTTTGTGCTACAACAGATGCATAAAGTGACAAATCTGCGTAAGTTTGGATAAAACTCTATAATAAAAAGTAAATGGTAATAGGTAACTAGACAATATTGTTAGCCTGCTAAGTTTTTCCCAGATTTGTTTTTAGGAACATGAGTTCTCATTTACTCTGTAGGATAATTTTACAAATACTTGATATTCTTGTGCAGACATTCTAGTGAAGAGGGAGTCTTCTGTACATGCTCCTTGGACTTGGGTATTTGCTGTTTCCTCAAATGTGAACTAATTGTTCTTTAATAAATAAAAATAAAATCTGTACACATATCTTGTCAGATACATTGTACTATTTAAAAAAAAAAAAAGGAAAAAAGAAAAAACATTCATGACTAAAACATCCAAGAAGTGTGCAGTCTTTTCAACATTTCTGCCTCAGAAAACAGCAACCTGCCCCAATAAATACCCTTGTCCCTTGACTCCCCTTGTATTCTTTGCAATTGAAATTTCTTGAATAAAGCACTCTTCGCTTCCGTCCTATAAAGAGTTTTATGTCACACTGGGAAAAAATACAGTAATCAAAAATGGTATGTGATTTACAAGATAAGAAGTATCAGCATGGCTTTGTTTTTAATCTTTATTATAATCTCATTACAATCTTTGAAAATTATACCGTCGAAGCATTGATTTCTACTTTTTATCTTGAATGTTCATATCTATTGGGTAGTTTCCAATCATTATGAAAATGGAATGTTTTAAATACACATAAATATTCACTCTAAATCTGTACTTTGGCCAATGAGTGTGACTAGGTCACTGTGTAACTATCTTGCATAGAGCAAGAGAAGCTGAAGTACCAGAAAATTCTTTAGTGTCTTTAGAGTTGTTCTCAGGCTTGACCTTAGAATAAGGTGAGAAATTAAAAAGGAAAATAAATAGCTCACCAGGGCTAAAGGAAGAAAGCTGGTATGAAGGAATGACCTTGTTGTGCTATTGACAGTGCTATGGCAGTTGAAGCAGATATTTTGTGCCTTGGCAAGTCTAAACAATTGGACTTTCCTGACTGCGCTGTGACTGGAGGTGCCACTGCTCTTCCACAAAAATCTTGTGGCCAAAAGATATCTCATGACAGCTAAAATTTGAGCTCATATTCTCATGTCTTTATTTTCTTCAAGACAACTTTAGTTTATTATTTGGTACTTATAAAGCAGTTACTCTTCAAGGAAAAGGAAAAAAGCTCCTAGAATTGTCCTTTCCTTCAATTCTTTAGAAAATGAACCATGCAAGCACATTAATGTACTGTTCCTCCAAAGTAAGTTTGCATTTTCAAATTTGAACACTTTGCCCTGGGCGCTGACAGTGCATTTTAGGGGGGACTGAGAAGACAGGAAGGTAAAGCGTCTTTGTAGATGAGAGGAAAATTTGTCATATTTGCTGTGTTGTGTTTTTTTAAGGAATTTGAGTTTTCTTAGTAGTTGCATACTAGTGCTGAAAGTTTCTTGTCTCAGGAAACTCAAAAACTTCCAATATTTGTTTTTATTCTGGAGTAGGATAAAAAGTTGATTGAGTACAAAAGATATTCTGTAATTGCATATTTAGGAGACTTTGAGATACTTCTTTTTTTTCAATTAAAATTAAACATCTGGATTTAAGAGTTCTGTTGCATTTTAGTTTCTGGAAAAAAAAAATCAAAATACTTCACTTTATGTCATTTCAACATTGTTTGCATTTTTCAACATTCACAGTCTTTCTACTGAGAATGATTCTGACATACTTCCCAGAATGTGTCTATGCAAGCGCTTCTCCCTGATAATTCATGCTGTCCAAAGAGGGAAAAAAAATACATACCTCTTCTGTTATGCAGATTGGCAAAAGTAAAAGAGATGGAAGAACAAGGACAGTAGAAAAAAAACCCTAGTTCTTGCAATGTTTGGCAAGCAATTTTTATTAACTGAAGACAGTCAAAATTAACTTGTTACATGGGCCTGGGAATAGAGACTTCACAAATAAATGAATGAGCCTTGGGGCACAGGCAAGTCTGTTTGACTTGGGAAGAAAAGTCAAAATGGAAAGTAAGAAACATCTTCTTCTGGAAATTACCTCGAAAACATCTTTAAAGAGTTTGCAGGTGACAGAGGGAGTGATGAAAACAGGACAATCGCACAAAAATGTTGTCTCCAGAACCTTCCACAAAAAATCTTATGTGACTTCTTGGAAGTCTGGTAGTAAAATCCTAAGGGAACTTTCACGATTTTTAAAATCTTGCTTAAGAAAACTTTCAGATAACCTTATTTTAAATATTCAGAGAGATTCTCAGATAATCCAAATAGCCTTATGATTACTTTTTACTTTAAGAGTGTCTTCTTGCTAACAAAAAAACCCACAAAAACCAACAAAACCAAAACGTACAAATTGGAGTGTTATCTTTCATAATGGAATCTAGAGTTTAAAGGAGAAAATGGCATTCTTATTCAGCTGAAACCTTCTCAGGTAGAGTTGACAGAGTATTAAGATTGACTAGAAAAAATGCAATAGCTTTTATTTTTTAAGCATACTTCATTGGAAGTCCAGACTGGAATGTTTGGTTGTAAGTATCCTATAACACCTGCAGCACTGAAATAATTTTATAGAGGTAGTTAGCCTCCATCTCATTTGCTGTACTGATATTTTTAATTTGTAAACTTCTCTTAAATTATAGGACTGATGTGGAAAAAAATATGCTTTTCTTTCTTGGTTCTGTGTGATAGAGGAAAGCAACACAAGCCAAAAAATAAAAATCTCTTTCTTTTTACTGCTAAATGAAGGAAACTGACACCTTGCGCGGTAGCAAGTGAGCCACTAGCTCATTAAATCAAAAGGCAAACAACTTTCTCAAGCTAATATGATGCATTGTGGAAAGATCATGTCATTTAAAACTTATCTACAATGGAAACTAATTAAGTAGTCTTCATGATTTATGGTGATTATCATTCACTGTCTTAGAATTTCTAATTATTCTGTGGAATTAGTTGTGAAAATTACCAAAACATGAGGTAATTTAGAGAATAATAAAGCTGGAAGGTTATATGCAGTCAATGCTATTTAAACCCTCTGCTTATCACAGGAAGGCTGACCTTGCTGCATGTTTCACTGAGGTAACATTCCCACAAAGCCAGTGAAGCCAAAGCTTGAAGAATTAGCCTAAAAATATTGTATTTGGGGGTGAATGCCTAGAGCAGCTCACATCATTAAGAAATCACTGAGTTTGTTTGAGCAGGGATTTTACCTGTGATCTGTTCTGAGCCAATGTAATCCTAGTATTTTATTTCTTTCCTATATTACAAGTCTCCTCACTAGTACACTATATTCTGCATTTTTTTTCTTTTGTTATTCCCTTCTCTGTTATCCTATCCTTTCTGTTAAGGCATGTTAGGAGTGGCCATCTTTGCCAGCTGCCCCGGGCCAGGACCTCTTCTGCCTGGCTGCTGGAGCCCAGCCTTCAAAAACACCCACATACAGGACTCGCATAAAACAAAAGCACAGACAGCAAAGTCACTTCCTCCTCTGTCTGGATCCTGGGACATCTTACCTATTTCATGGGTCTTCTGTTCAGCAGCTGGTCCAGCCTGAAGCTTTTCAGCAAATGACACATACAACAGCGTGCCCTGGCAGCCAAAGGGGCCAAACACGTCCTGCGGTGCATCAAGCACAGCATAGCTAGCCAGTAGAGGGACACGGTTGTCCCTCATTAGACTGCACTGGTGTGGCTCCCCTCGAGTATTCTGTGTAGTTTTGGGCACCTCAATACAAGGACATCAAACTACTGGAGTGTGTCCAGAGGAGGGAGACCTAGATGGTGAAAGGTGTAAAAGGCAAGACTTAAGAGGAGCAACTGATGTCACTTGGTTTGTTCAGATTGTAGAAGAGAAGGCTGAGGGGTGACCTCATCAGAGTCTACAACTTCCTCAAGGGGGGCAGCAGAGGGGAAGGTGTTGATCTCCTCTCTCTGGTGACCAGCGATAGGACACGAGAAAATGGAATGAAACTGCATAAGGGTAAGTTCTGATGGAATGGGGGAAGTTCAGATTTTGCCTTCTGCAACACCCCAAGTTGCAGAAGGCAAAAACAAGGCAAAAACAGGGGTTATGAGAATGAAGAACCACCCACTGTAGGAGAAGATCAGGTTTGGGACCATCTAAGGAACCTGAAGGTACACCAGTCCATGGGATTTGATGAAATCCATCCACGGATCCTGAGGGAGCTCACAGATGAAGTTGCTAAGACATTTTCCATTATATTTGAAAAGTAGTGGCAGTCTGGTAAAGTTTACACTGACTGGAAAAGAGAAAATAAAACCCTCATTTTCAAAAAGGGACAAAAGAAAGACCTGGGGAACTACAGGCTAGTCAGTCTCACCTCTGTTCCTGGCAAGATCATGTAGCAGATCCTCCTAGAAACTCTGCTAAGGCACGTGGAAAATAAGTAGGTGATTGGTGACACCAGTGTGGTTTCACCAAGAGGAAGTCATGCCTGAAATTTGGTGGCCTTCTACGATGGTGTTACAGGATTGGTAGATACAGGGAGAACAACAGACATCATTTACCTGCACCTGTGCAAAGCATTTGAGACTGTCCTGCACGACATCCTTGTCTCTAAATTAGAGAGATGTGGATTTGATGGACGGACCACTTGGTGGATAAGGAACTTGCTGGATGATTACACTTAAAGGGTTGCGGTCAATGTCTCGTTATCCAAGTAGAAACCAGTGAGGAGTGGGGTTCCTCAGGGGTCGCTACTGGGACCAGTGCTGTTTAACATCTTTGTTGGTGACGTGGACAGTGGAATTGAGTGCACCCTCAGCAAGTTTGCTGACAACACCAAGCTGTGTGGTGTGGTCAACATGCTGGAGAGAAGGGATGCCATCCAGAACGACCCAGACAGGCTTGAGAAGTGACCCCATGTGAACCTCATGAGGTTCAATCGGGCCAAGTGCAAGGTCCTGGTCCTGGGTCATGGCAATCCCAAGCACAAATACAGGCTGGGAGGAGAATGGCTTGAGAGCAGCCCTGAGGAGGAGGACTTCAGGGTGTTGCTGGATGAGAAGCTCAACATGACCCAGCAATGTGTGCTTGCAGACCAGAAAGCCAATTGCATCCTGGGCTGCATCAAAAGAACCTTGGCCAGCAGGCCAAGGGAGGTGATTCTGCCCCTCTACTCCGGTCTGGTGAGACCCCACCTGGAGTACTGTGTCCACCTTTGGAGTCCTCAGCACTGGAAGGACATGGGCCTGTTGGAGCAGGTCCAGAGGAGGCTCACGAAGATGATCAGAGTGCTGGAGCCCCTCTCCTGTGAAGGCAGGCTGAGAGAGTTGGGGCTGTTCAGCTTGGAGAAAAGATGGCTCTGGTGAGACCTTATAGCAGCCTTTCAGTACCTAAAGGGGGCCTACAGGAGAGATGGGGAGGGACTCTTTATCATGGAGTGTAGCAATAGGATGAGGGGTAACAATTTTAAACTGAAAGAAGGTAGATTTAGATTATATATTAGGAAGAAATTCTTTACGGTAAGGGTGGTGAGGCACTGGAACAGGTTGCCCAGAGAAGTTGTGGATGCCCCATCCCTGGAGGTGTTCAAGGCCAGGTTAGATGGAGCTTTGAGCAACCTGGTCTAGTGGGAGGTGTCCCCGCCCAGGGCAGAGGGGTTGGAACTAGATGATCTTTAAGGTCCTTTCCAAGCCAAACCATTCTGTGATTCTGTGAATATTAGGAAAAGGTTTTTCACTGAGAGGGTTATTGGTCACCAGAACAAGCTTCTCCAGGGAAGTGACACCAAATCTGTCAGAGTTCAAGGAGTGTCTGGACGATGCTTTTAGTAACATGATTTATTTTTAGGTAGTCTTGGGGCTAGAGCAGGGAGTTGGACTCAATGATCCTTATGGGTCCTTGCCAACTCAAGATATTCTGTAATTCTATGCACACCCCCATGCGCACTTGGTTTCCCCAGGCAGGGACCAGGGTTCTTTATTTGGTAACTTGTCCATCCACATGTATCTCAGATGTTTCCAGGGCCAAAAAGGTAAGTTATTGGCACAAATGCAGCCTGAGATGCCTATAGAAGACCACCAAAATATAGTAAGCATCTAATAGAAAAACATTACTTCAGAAATATTTGGAGAGACATACTGCAGAATTGTTTACATCTCTTAATATGGATTTCTTTACATGCCATAAGACGGATTCCTCCAAATCACACAGCCCAGATGTATGTATACTAAAACAGAAGAAAAAAAATCACACAAATATATTTTAAAATACCATTACATTTGTCTTATAATATGCATGAACATCACTGTGTTTTACAACTTCTAGTTCCAATTAACCAAGACCTCCCTGGACCAGAAGTAGGTATTTTTGACAGGTGATATTACCACATTTCATCACATTACAGTTCTTGTAGGTTGCAAATTAGTTAGTATATAGTCTAATGTGATTAATGTCCATTTTCCCTACAATGCCCATGAAATCTGGAAGGAAATTTCCATCTGTATGTTTGTGGTATAAAGAAGAAGCTGGTTTTGGGGGAAGATAAATTTTGTTTTTAATAAAGTTTGTCAAAACCCTGTGCAGCACCCTAGGTCAGCAAAATTTGTCTGTAAATTAAGTGCACTGAGCATTTTAAACAGAATGAATTCCTGTTCTGTGGGCAATTAATATTGCTTTCTCACAGACAGAGTACTGAATTCAAGGAATTAAATGTGCATTTTCTGACTTAAAATATGTTTTCTCATTATAAAATTATCTTATAAGGGAAAATCCAATGCTATCCGATCTTCAGGCTTTATAATTACTGCATTAATGCACAAATAGTAGTCAGATGCTCACCAGCTACAAATACCTATAGTAATGTCCATGAATATATGCTAAATTGCATATACTGTTTTCCACTATGACTGGAATTCTGTTTTCCTAATTAAACTCTTTATTGAGTTCCTATATGCCTGATGATACAGGGAAAAACCTGGAAACCATGACCTTCTGACGAAGTACATTTAATTTGATGAGTCACTTATAGGCACATTTTTCAGACTAGCTTCTGGTCCTTATAAGCACAGATCCTGTCATTTATTCACAAAACCTGTTAGCTTTCCTCTTACGCACTGTTGGTGTGTTTCTCTTAGCCCTCTAGCTGGTTAAAGCCAAGGTGGTGCAGTATTTTTATCCAGTAAACAGTGAGCAAATCAGACACTTACTCATGAAACTCAAGCAAGGCAGCCTGGATGAGGAGGACCTGCATAACAAAGCCAACTGTCAGGCAGAGCAGAGCTAGAGTAGCACAGGCAGGCAGCGGTCCCACTGTGGTAGTTACTATTTCAGGCCAAACTCACAGCTAAAGCAGCTCTAGTAGAGAGCTCATTGATTCATTCATTTAGTCCAGCAAAACCAAAAAGATCCAGTTCTAAAACCCAGTAGTACATCAGTGAGCTCTGAACAGAAGAGATTTTTTTTGTAGTATAGCCTGAGACTCTGTCAGATAATGAATACAGGCTTTTTTGCAGTAGCAGTGTGTGGAAGTCCAACAAGAGCCAAGCACTCCTTGAATATGTAATTTGTTTTCATTTTCATTCTAATTAGAAAAAGTTTAAAAATCTTTAAGAGAAATAAATTAAAACATGCACTGGGATCAGTTCTAAATTTGGCAAGCTATAAGAAGAAAGCCATCCAATACAGAAAATTAGCCAGGGCTTTAGCAGTTCAAATCGGATGATCCTCTCCTGAGAGCGTTTCCAACAGTGCATCATTTGCAATGAGTTTAAAAGGAGACAGCTGGCCTCAAAGTAAATACAGAAACTGCAATTCTTTGTTTAGCAAAGGCCAGATGCTCCCCTCTGTTTTGCAGCACAAAAGTGGCTGTGCAGACCAAAACTGGAGCATGGGCTAGGATCTTCTATCTGTTTGAGCCAGCGGCAGCTCTTGAATGCCAAGATCTCCCCAAGGGATAACGGGCACAGGAGAGCCTGGTCCCCTGGCACAATGGGCTGGTGTACAGCTATTCAAGGGTCACACAAAATTCATCCATAGAACAGTGACATGAGAAGCCACCTAAATGTGAACAAAAATGCCACAGCTTTTAGTTTTGGGATCCTAACTCTGAATTCCACACCTAGACCTTGTATGAGGTCTTTTCTTTGGAAATTGAGATAATACTGGCTGTAGCAGACTATGAAGCTGAGGTCAGGCTCTCTGTGCTGGGCTATTTCTCATCAATGATCTCCTCTGATTGCTTGCCTTCATCCTCACCCCAAACATCATGTAGGCTGTGGTCACTTTGGACTTGTAGATCAGTTCTGGGAAACTGAAGAAAACAAGGAATGTCAGATTAACAGAGGACTTTTTCAATCAATAATTTGTGTTGTAAATTCATCTCAGTAATTAATAAAGTAACTGAGTTTCCAATCTTTAAAAACAGCCCCAAATCCTGACCCGCTTTCCTGCTGCTTCCTATCCCTCTTGCTCACAGCTTGAGCCTCATCATCATTTTAGACTGAAATAGGACTTTTCTGCCCATTCACCCCTGCTGGAATGCGTTATGCCAAAACCATCTTTCCAGATGGGCCTGATTTACATGTACGCATAAGATCAAGATACAACTATTTTGTATCTTGAACAGTCAGTACATGTTAGAGCTGCATAATACACTCAGCATGACCCAGGTAACCAATCTTGATCACTATAGATGGAAATCTTTCTCTTCTTTTTCAGTGAAGAGCCAGATACTAACTAGAATTTAGCATGAGTTTCTATAGTACATATACATTTCTGCTCAACACCAACACCACCTATAGGCTGAGCTGGTTTTGGCTGAGATAGAGTTAATTTTTCTTTATAGTAGCTTGTATGGTGCTATGTTTCTGAAAACACGTTGAAAACACATGGACGTTCAAGCTGTTGCTGAACAGTACTTACACAGCATCAAGGCCTCTTCCACTTCTCACGCTGCCCTGCCAACAAGGAGGCTGGTGGTGCACAAGAATACGGGAGGGAACAAGGCTGACTGCAACAGACTCCAATTCAAAAAAGGGATATCCCATATCATATGACATCATGCTGAGCAATAGAGGTTGGGTGAAAGAAAGAGAAAGTGGGCGATTGTCAACAACTTTTTTGCCTTGGTCTTCACTGCCAGCGTCTCTGCTCACATGTCACAAGCTGAAGGACCGTGAGATGGGGACCTGCAAGACAAAGTCTGTCCCACTGTAAGTGAAGACAAGTGAAGCCATGACCACCTGAGGAACCTGAACATATGTGAGTCTATAGGACCTCATGAGATGCACCCCAGAGTCCTGAGGGAATTGGCTGATGTAGTTGCCAAGCCACTCGCCATGATATTTGAAAAGTCATGGCAGTCAGGTGAAGTCCTCGTGACTGGAAAAAAGGAAACAACGCATGCATTTTTAAAAAGGGTAGAAAGGAGGACCCTGGGAACTACTGCCCTGTCAGCCTCACCTCTGTGCCTGGGAAGATCATGGAACAGATCCTCTTACAAGCTATGCTAAGGCACATGGAAGACAGGGAGGTGATTCGAGACAACCAGCATGGCTTCACCAGGGGCAAGTCCTGTCTGACCAGCCTGGTGGCTTTCTACAATGGAGTGACTGCATCAGTGGACAAGGGAAGAGCTACGGATATCATCTATCTGGACTTCTGCAAGGCCTTTGACACAGTCCCCCACAACATCCTTCTCTCTAAATTGGAGAGATATGGATTTGATGGGTGGACTCTTCGGTGGATAAGGAACTGGCTGGATGGTCGCATCCAGAGGGTAGTGGTCAATGGCTCGATGTCCAGATGGAGAGGGGTGACTAGTGGTGTCCTCAGGGATCCATATTGGGACCACTGCTGTTCAACATCTTCATCAATGACATAGACAGTGGGATCAAGTGCACCCTCAGCAAGTTTGCCGATGACACCAAGCTGAGTGGTGCGGTTGACAGGCCAGAGGGACAGGATGTCATCCAGAGGGATGTGGATGAGCTGGAGGGGTGGGCCCGAGCACATCTTATAAAGTTCATCAAGGCCAAGTGCAAGGTCCTACACTTGGGTTGAGACAATTCTCGTTATCAATACAGGCTGGGGGATGATGTGATAGAGAGCAGCCCTGCGGAAAAGGACTTGGGGTACTGGTGGATGAAAAGCTGGACTTAAGTGCGCTTGCAGTCCAGGAGGCCAATCGCATCCTGGGCTGCATCAAAAGAAGTGTGGCCAGCAGATCAAGAGAGGTGATTCTCCCCCTCTACTCTGCTCCAGTGAGACCCCACCTAGAGTACTGTGTCCAGCTCTGGAACCCTCAGCACAAGAAGGACATGGACCTGTTGGAGTGGGTCCAGAGGACCCACAAAGATGATGCACCCACAAAGGCTGAAGCACCTGCTATGAATACAGGCTGAGAGAGTTGGGGTAATTCAGCGTGGAGAAGAAAAGGCTCAGGGCAGACGTTATAGCAGCCTTCCAGTACCTGAAGGCGGCCTAGAAAAAAGTTGGGGAGGGGCTGTTTGCAAGGGTATGTAGCGATAGGACGAGGGCCAATGGTTTTAAGCTAGAGCAGGGTAGGTTTAGATTAGGCATTAGGAAGAAATTCTTTACAATGAGGGTGGTGAGACACTGGAACAGGTTGCCCAGAGATGTGGTGGAGGCCCCATCCCCAGAGACATTCAAGGCCAAGCTTGATGAGGCTCTGAGCAATCCGATCTAGTTGAAGATGTCCCGGGTCACTGCAGGGGGGTTGGACTAGATGACCTTTAAAGGTCTCTTCCAACCTAACACATTCTATGATTCTATGATGGAGAGTTGCAGTGTTTGTCTTCCCAAGTGACCACTACACCTGATGGAGCCCTGCTTTCCTGGAGATGGCTGAACATCTGCCTGATGATGGAAAGTAGTGAATGAATTCCTTATATAGCTTTACTTGTGCATGCAGCTTTTGCTTTACCTATTAAACTGTCTTTATCTTGGCCCATGAGTTTTCTCGGTTTTACTCTTCTGACTCTCTCCCCACACTGAGGGGGAGTGAGCAGGCAGCTGTGTGGTGCTTAGCTGCCTGCTGAGGTTAACCCACAACATTGTCCCACCATGAATTCATCTAAGCACGTAGCTGCAAAGTAGCTGAAGTCTGGTGGTGGTTAATATCCTACAGAAAATTATTAATTTCCTGCACACAGCAGTAAAAGAGAGCAAGGTAAGCCAGTTTTAGATGTTCGTAAGGCTAATTCCCACAGAAAGGCAGTTCCAATATACCAGGTCACTTACATTCCCACTGAACAAATAGATGCATTTCTGTGCATCTCATATCAATTTTCTTCTCTCAGTTAACAGGAGTGATAACACTGTATGAAATGGTTTTTTTTATTAATAAAAATATCTTACTGAGAAATTGTGTATCATGAGACCTGGTAATATTTCTAAGTGTTACAGTTCAAAGTGAAAGGTAAATAGAAACTGCCCTGCTGTCAGATGAACATTCATAGAAAAGCAAATACACACTGAAAAAAAAAGTATAACTTAAGGAAAATATCAGTATTTTCAGCAGAACTGGTTGCATTTTACCCATTGAGGCATTTTTAATTTTATTTTTTTTTTTAATGTGAAGAATAAAATAAAGTAAAATGTTTCAAACTAAATGAAACAGATTTTTTTTTTATTAATTTTTTATTTATTTATTTTTTAAACATGAATCTATTATAGTAAAGTTTTGGACATTGCCAGGACTGAACATATTTTTGGATTTTGTTTTAGTTTTGGAATGAACTTTACCTCGAATTTCAGTGGCTAGCCATTGAAGCTAGTTCCATAAGTTTTTTTGCCATTGTAGAGCAGCACATTCATGATGACTACCAGGCAATCCAGTTTTGTTACTTCCTTCGTACATTTCTCTGATGTCTTTAAAACAAAGGGTTTTTTTGTTGGTTTTTTTTTTTTTTTTTTAATGGAGAATTTTAGAGCTTTGGCTTTCCACTTTAGTTTCTTTCTAACCCTTCTGGAGATGTATAGCTTGACTTAGTGAATTTTGAGCTAGTGGAGATTTTGCAGGGATGCTATGCTTGTCTATAAAGTAGGAATAGCCTGGTTAGCCATCTGTTCGCTTATCAGAGGTGGTTTTCATCTTTTCTGTGGGATTAATGCACTTTCTGTTCCTTGCTATTCTTTGCAACATAACCTCCTAGCCCTTGGAAAATATGGCTTTATATTAATATCACTTTTCAATCACATATTCTGTTTCACAAATGCTCAAATATTAATTTAACTTAAAATTCATAGAGCAAATTGAAGAATACTTGGGTGGTTTCTCATTGAGCAAGAAGAAAGCCAGAAGCAACATACAAATTTAAGTCCATAAAATTCAAGAGTCAATAGAAGTTAGTAACAGAAACATGGTTGGAGAAGGAAGATCAGTAAGGGTTTGATTACATGTGAAACAGTAAATTCTGCTGACAGCACAAAATTCTGAAAATACATTATAGTACTGTAGAAGGCCTAGCAGCATTTCTGCATTTTCTTAAGATTTTGCAAATGCATGAAACTTAGTGTCTTGGGAAAGCAGTTTCTACACCAAGTCACTGCCTAAGGTGGAACAGTCAATGCCTAAGGATGGATAATATCAGCCAAAACCAGTTCAACTGGTTCTCTGAACAAGCTTAAAGAAAAAAGACTTGGTTTTACCATTGTGTTAAAACATGCTGGTGACTTTTTCTTTTAAGAGTTGCATGCCCAGAATTAGAAGTACAGAATCTGAAATGTCACTGTGCCTGCATGAGAAAGCTGTGCCTTCTGTTCTGTCTAGAAAAATCTGCAGGTATGTGGCTGAATTATGAAGTTTTCTGTGTAGATGTTCACATTTGGCCCATGTCTGAGATCAGGGAGCTTTTTCTCCCATCGCGTCATTGAATACCCTGTAGAAACCTGCCATGGAACCTCACAAACCAAGCTGGACTGACTAACAAACTAAAAATGGGATTTATTTTTACAAGATGGTAACAAAATCAATTTAAGTTTTACTTGAACTGAAACTCTTTTGAGACCCCGACAAGCATTAAGGATTTACAGGTTCAGGACGTCACTCAGGAGTCAATCCTACACAACTGACAGGAATTCTTAAGGTTTAGGGCTGATGACCCAAAATGTGCACTCATTCACCTAATGAGGGACGGCTCTTAGTCACAAGGAGTAACCCTAAGCAGCGTCCCACCCAAAGGGGAGCACCCCTGACTGCAGACCAGCCACCCTGAGGGGAACTGACTCAAGATGGCTCTCCCGCAGGCTTCCTTTATAGCCTAGCCAAATCTGAACTGCAGTCATATGCGGCCATGTAGGCCCCTCCCATTGGCTGAAGACCCCCAGATTCCTCACCTTTCAACTGAAATGCATATTTGCTGACTGCCACCACGTGGGTGTGACAAGAGTTGTGGCAGGAGGTTTTTGTGGGCTTTTTTGGGGTCATTGTCAAGGTGGGCGTGTCTACCACAGAACCACATAGGATTTAAAGAAATTTTTTAAGAACTGTCTGCTGCAGATTGTGAGCAGAATAGTAACCGGACCAGAATTATGGAGAGGCTGTGAGAAAAGACACAGTCTTTTATCTTCACCTGAAGATAAGAGGTCTGGAAGTTTGGACTGACTGGACAAGGAAACTGGTAATTATTCTCAAGGGGAAAAAAATGATGTATGAAGGTAGAATCAATGAAAATTTCATAATAGAGACTGAGAAAAGAAGTGGAGAGGTGTGAGCAGCTGGACATTGAAGTTAGGAGATGATTCAGGAAGGGCAACTGGAGGTGGAAAGTGAATGGGAACAAAGAGAGTTGAGTGAAAGAGTCAGCTGGATAATATGGGGATTAAATAAAATATGGGGAGAAATTCTTCAGATGTGAAGGAAAAAGAAGGGAATTGAATCTGCTGTGCCGGGAATGGAACTGCAAATGCCACGGTATGGGGAGAGCTGAGCGTTAAAAAAAAAAAAAAAAGATTTTTCTAGACCAAGCAATTGAAATTAAATGTCTGAGGAGTTGTCAATGGTACAAACTAGAAGGTGAGAGTGGCCAAAGGTGAGGACAGAAGACAAAAAGGAAGGAGTGGGACCAAAAATTATTGAAAGGGAGAAACAGAAAGATTTGAAATATGAGGCAGAATCGAAAGAAGAGACTGCATTGACCTGACCATGCTCCTCTCTGCAGACTGGAAGTAACCCTCAAATTCCTGACTAAAAAGAATGTGATGTAAATTTCTCATATAGTCTTGATTCAGCCCTCCTTCTGTACGTATCATAAGCAGATATCAAAACACATAGTTAGACACTATTCATCTATTGTACAGAGCAGATCTCTATGGGGAACAACAAAGTTATGTCATTGAGGAGGCTGTTCCTGCTACAGTCCCACTTCAGTTTTAGAAAGTTAAATGTGCATGAAGAAGGAATTACAAGGAGAGAAAGAAGCTTATCTTAACAAAAGATCGTGGATGTTTTGCCAAAAGATTGCCCTTAGTTCCTTAGTTCAGTTCCCAAGCCGGTAATATCACTTAAATGAAGAATGTCACACATGCTCGGTAGTGCAGTGCTGTTCATTTCTCGGGAACATGTTATACCGCTCCCTGGTATCTGAATTGCAAAAATACAGTACATTCACACCTCCAGCTTTAAATATACAATAGAAATTTCTTGGACGGAGGAGGCGGAAAGGGGAACTTGCAAAATCCTGCAAAATATCTTCACATGCCACCTTTTGGGCACTCAGAACATGACAGACTGGCTATAATCTGTACCTCTGGTCTTCATCCATAAAATGAAGCTATTGAACCTTATCATTTCACAAAATTTTAAGGGTGTCAAATATTTTCACACTTATAAGCATAAGGTCACAAGGATGATGAATGCCACTAGTTTTTATGAAGATGCAAAGGACTCTGTCTTCAGTAAGCATTATGATGTAAGAAAAAAACATATCACTCACTAATTCGCAAGAGCAAAACACACCCCATGCCCCCAACACCACTCCTGCTTATTCTCTCCGTGCACCAGAGAAGAAATGGGCCCTGTGAGAAAACTAATAATCATCAGGTAACTATGACATAATAAAAATTCCCAGGCAAATTGCGTCTGGGTTCCTCAGGCAATTTTAATTCTGGAATTTGCTGACTGTATAATCAATTTTCAATCCTAGTAACATTCTTGGAAAGGAGTTATATGTATAATTTTTCCTAGGCTATTAAACTTTTGGAAAATCCTATTTATTTAAGACATAGTTGCTTGAAAATATTAAGTAGCTAGGAAATGAAATATGCTGTATAAGAATAACAAAATGCAATTATTTCTCTGTATTTTCCCCAGCTTCCATTCCGTGCTTTTTATATTCTTGTAGATAGTAATCAACAAAAGAACAAGATAAGCTGTTTAGAAAAAAAATTGAATATTTATCAAAACTTAATGCATTTCTTTATGAGTTCAGTGAGCATAAATGTTAATGAAACTATTCCTTTCAAATTACATCCATAAAGCCGACATTAGATAAGACTTTGTTATCAAGGGTAAAATGTGATTAAATTGCTGGGTTTACATTTACTAATCTGGAATGATTTGTAGGTCAACAAAAAAGTATTTAAGATGTTTCTGGTTTTTAGACAAAGTAGCACTTCATTCAAAGCACAACTACCCTTGCCCACATTTGGATACCTCATTTCTTTCACATCAAAATTTTTTATTTATTGTTGTATATTTTGCAGTAGTTTTATTAAAAAAACCCAACCAACCAAACAAAAAACAAACCCAAAACCCCGGCTTGTATCAAGTGACTTTATAAATACAATATTAATTTATAATTATAATATAATATAATATATAATTTATAATACATGGGTTTAAACTCATACATTTAGTTGCACTCAGTAACTTGGACAGCTGTTGTCCTATTCTAGGGATTTATTTCAAGTCAAATGCAGGTGATGCTGACTGTCATTGGCAACTTTGAATTTGGATTCCCATGGTGCCATAAAATCTGTAGATATTCGGGCTTACAAATCTGAGGAACCATTTGCCGTTGAAGCTGCAGTTTAAGTGCTGTTATTCTCATTACTTGTTTGTGCATGTGTATATCGCATTTTGCTGGTTTACTTGAAAAGCTCAGTACAAGCAGACTGCCAGTTAGAAAATTTGGTGTTGGAAAGGTAACTGAAAAATATTAAGATTTGTTTTCTGTTATAGAATAAATTTAACCACTACATTCATTCTTCCCCTCTGTTATTTGACTTATGAAGTCTCTGGAAAAAAAAATAAAAATTGGTAACTGCATTTGAACATTACTTAAAGCGAGCTGCTTGTTTATGCTTTGGAACCAAAACCTGTAGCTTGTGTGAGTTACGCATGTGAGGCATAATAGCAAGAAAAATGCACTTGACTGAGATTTGTCACGGGCTAACGTGCCTAATTACGCTGACTGTTAGTCAAAGCTCGTTGCATTTCTGTTAGTACCTGAATTAGCAAATTGATTAAGGTGCTACTATGTGTAAAGCTCCCTCCAACATCCCTCTTCCTGGATTGAAATTTTCTGCACACCAGTTTACAACTAGCATCTATATTGAGGAAGTAGACATCCAGCTATAGAAAGAATACCAGCTCCAGCTGACAAATTGTGAGTTTCTATCAGATCCTAGCAGGATTCATGTTACTCTAATGGTATTGTTCCTGTAAAATCTGCACTTCCCAAAGTATTGTAACCGTGAGAAAGAGTTATCCTAATCATATTTCAGAAAGTGTTTGATAAAGGTAGGAGGGGGCTTGCACTTCCTCTGATGAAAGCAGCCAGCCCCTCCCTCCCAGCCTGCTGTAGCGAGAGGGTGACAGACACTGTCACTCTGAAACAGAGGACTTCTCCCCAGTACTCAGTTTCTGTCAATGCAGCCGCAAAACCCCAGTCATTCTTATCTCTGAGGCCCAGCACCAAAGGCCACAGTCCCAGTGGTAGCTGGTGACAGATCTGAGAACCCACAGCGAGAAGTCGCACTTGGGAATCTTTGCCTTCTCTCTGCCTAGTGAGGCCAATAGACCATGCTGCTCAACCGTACTCTCGGATTCTTGTCTCTTTATGGTAGCATAATACCCCAATCCAGGTAACTATGTAAAATATCTGCATGACTACATGGGTCTTCATAATCATTTTCACAATGCATTTGTTGGTTAGGTCGATCCACTCCACTACACGTATGGCTTTTTTCAGCCTTAATTATTGCAATCTCAGTGAATAATCACATAACCAAGGATAGAATCAGAGTGCGCTAATAAACTACTCAAATTAAGACATTAAAGGCTATATCTAACCTGGGTGTAACGTCGCTGGCTTCTGTGGCACTATGTCAGGGATGAACTTCACTCATCAGTTTGCAGGATCTAACCTAAATTATTATTCCCTGCACACTGCACTACTGTCTATTAAACATAGTTATAGAACAGTCATCATGGGTTACCTCTGTTGTGCACATTCTGATTGTCTGATCAGAAAAAAGAAATTTTTTCAATGTAATAAAAACACTGCATAAATTAAAATGCCAGTTTAAGGCAGAATATATTCTAGCAATATGTAATCATAATTGTTGATACTTTAAATTGTAAATGTCTCTTTTAAAACTAACTTTGCTTTGACAAATTAGAATGTAGTGAAAGAAAGGGTTTTAGATTGCTATTTTTTCTAAATCAGGCTGAAAAAAATACTCCTAGCCAAAATGTGTTCACAATTAGCTCCAGTGTAATTGCTCATGCATATGTGCAGGTTCAGGATGTGGAAACAGGCTCTGCTATGAAACACTGAATGGATTGCCTAATTTCAAAATACATATCTGTGCTCTAACCTTGGAGTTCTCAAAATACTTTTTAGAAACTATAGTAATGACAGTGAAGGTTATTGCACTTGATGGCCGTTTTTATATTTTTCTTTCAGGCTGTTCAAAAAGATCTCCAGTGAGACCACATCCTGTCCACACTGTTGGTTGTTCCAGTATCTCTAGATTGTCTCTGCTCCACCCCTAATGCACTATGTGTAAGTCACAGCACTCTTCTGCTGCCTCTCATCTACCTTATGTGTATTATTTTATATAGGAGACCCTTTCTGGCTCTAGCCATTACCTTCCTGTCCATAAAACCTGAAGAAAAAAAAAGCCTTTTTGGCTACTGTCCTGTGAAGAATCCATAAGAACCCAGGTACCAAGCTGGGTGTATGTCTAAAAATGTTTGAAATAGAAAACTGTCATTTCTAGGTCTCATACAAAAATATACAGTGATTATGAGGACTCATCGAGCTATTTCCAATTTGGTTGTTTATGAAAATATTAGCAACTAAACTGTGCAATGGACAATTTTCTGGCTTTGAAACCAGCTGGCAAACCATGGCTTGCATCCATAAACCTTCCAAAACAGGGTGGTCATATCCAAATTGGATGTCAGGAACATTTCCTAATCCTTACAAATTCCTGAGTTATTCCTGGGTGAGTGCTCATTGGCACAGATCAGTATCATGCCAGGAACCATGTTAAAAATCCAATGGACTTGGGGACATGTCTAAGTCCCTGCCATGCCGTGCACTGTCTTTGTTTACTTTAGCAGTATAGAGGTAGTCCCGTCTGGCCATGAATCCATGCAGAGGGAGTTAATAAAGTCAGTCATTAGATACAACACCTAGCTGTTTGTTAGATGCTTCTTATGATAGTTGCAAACTTCTTTGTGAAATTTTAGCGGAGATGTAAAAAATCACAATTGCTTTAGGAATTTTAGCTTAATTTCTCTGGTGGGAAAACTTAAACTGGTGCTTCACTTCTTTTAAAACTTAGTCTTAATCACAGAAAAGGTACAGAGGGCTGAAAGATGAATTCTTACTCTGTCCAATTGAATAAATATCCCACTTTTAATGTACTGTGAAAGCAGGTAAAAATCATGTTTTTTTAAGTGGGCATTGAAAAAGGAAATGAAGAGACTATAAATGTGTGGAAATATTTAAATTATCAAAAGTTTCTATACATTAAAATATCAACCATATCTTAAAAAATGCTTATACATTTAGATATACCAGTGGAGTGAAAGAACTGAATACTTTCTTTCCTTGGCTTTGTCTCCAGGAGTTTATAATGATTAGTACAATACTGGGAAATGTAAACATAAGAAGTGTTATTCCGCATACTGCTACTGCACTTATGTTAGATGATTCAGACATATTGAAAACCCCTTATTATTCAGGCTAAACCACTGTTCAGACTCAATCTTAAACTTGAACAAAATGGGTAGTTTACACACTCTGTGTAAAAAAGAAATCCTAATCACAGATAAAACAGAAGCACCTGCAGAGAAGCAATTGGGATTTACACCTGCTGTCCTAAAGAAACCTTATCTTTAAAATATGATTTCTTTTCAGAATATATAAATAAGCATGTTCTGGAGTTTTGTTTGGTTGGTTTTTTTGTTGTTTTGTTTGGTTGTTTTTTGCTTTTGCTTTTGTTTATGCAAGGATTAATTTTCCTTGCAAAATTAGGACATTAGAGTGTTCTAATTTAGCCTACATTGTGATCAAATACAACAAACAATCATGAATATCTGATATAGAATGCATAGATATAGATTTCTACAGATTTGTAATTTATTCATGAAATGTGTCATGTCATGGACAGGGTGTAAAATGGTAATATAGGGAGACAAAACGTTCAAGGTCAAATCTCATCAGCTCCAAAGACTCAAGGTCAAATTTTGACAAGTATTTCATTCGGTTCTACAAAACAAAAGACTTACTTAAATCTTATTTTGAGTGTGATGGGAGCTAGGACCTGAGTTCCTTTCCAGTTCTTACCTTCAGCAATTTAAACGTCATTCACTATATTTCTTCAGTGCATAAGAGCCTCATTCCCTCTCAAAAAAAGAAATTTAGACATCTAAACACCACCTGAAAACATTATTGTTAAGGCTAGGTACGAAGTAATCTGACTGTATGCCTACGTTTTCTTTTGCAGGTGAATCTGTGCTCATTGTACTGGGCAATGAACCAGTCTCACAAGAGACAGAACCAAGCCAAAAGCTGTGTAATTGTGCAGCGGCAACAGCACAGCAAGGTGCTTGGAACACGCAAAATACCCAAGGGCACAGCACCGTGTGAAGGGCTGTTTCACAGTTTTTAGATCAGAGCTTAAAGGATGAGCAAAGGATGCCTGCAAAAGGGTCCTGCAAAGGGCCTATTGTTCTCATGAAAGACAGAGACAGCCACTGGCAAAAAAACTGTTGGAATTTTCTGAAATAACTTCAAACTTACAGTGCACTAACTATTGGGCTTTAACTGGAGCTTTGGAGCTATTTCTTTTGATCAGATTCTCATGAACTCTGTGTGTGTTTGTCTGTGTCTATGTGTGTCTGTGTGTCTGCACATGTCTGTATGCATACACAGAAGGAGGTAAAATGCACATAGAGGACTTTTGCATCTATAGTCTTCTGGACTGCTACATTACAGTATCCATTATAACAGATCACTTTCTCATGCACGCTCGTTGATAGTACCTTAAAAGTCTGCAGATGTGGACCTAAGAAGTTGTATTATGTGCTTTGTATAAAGAAAGGGAAACTACAGCCAAAGCAGTTCTATATAAAAAGTTATGTGTTTTGTTTTTTTGTTTAGGTTTTGTGGTTTTGTTTATTTTCTGTTGTTTGGTTTTTTTTTTGGTTTCAAAACAGTTCTATATATAAAGTTATGTGTTTGGGTTTTTTGTTTTGGTTTTGTGGGGGTTTTGTTTGTTTGGTTTTTGTTGGGTTTTGTTAGTTTGTTTGTTTGTTTGTTTTGCTCTGGTTTTGGGTTTTGGTTCTGGGTTTTTTTTCTTAAATTTGAGCTATTCTTTGGCAATTTTTATTTTTAGCAATTCTACACTAACACGGAAGGGAACATCCTTCTTTCTAGCCAACTCCTACTAGCCGGATTTTGCACAGAGAAGCTCCCTCAGCTGTCAACTGCAGCATAGCTCTAAAGGCGCTTCCTGGCTGCAGTTGCACTGAAGGAAAGCAGTGTAAACAATGCTTCCCTCCTCATGAGAAAACAGACTGGGAAAGATTGGGAAATTTATTCTGTCATTCAGTTTCCATCAGCTGAGAGTGCAAAAGAGTCTTCAGGGAAAGAAGGGAGTGGTGTCTAGTTCACAGTTGCCAGAAGTCCTGCTTCTCTTGAAAGAGGACATAGCGATAAAATGCGACATCCTCATATCTCCCTCAGTTTATAATTACTGATGTGCAGAGATGGAAAGACTTTACCTTCACGGCTATTGAATACTGTGCTAGCCATACTGCTATCTGGGGCTAAATATGCTTTTTGGATTTTCAGAAACAATTCTTCTAAAAAAGCCATTCTTCAGATGCCTGATGTATATATGCAGCAGAGGAAAAAATGATATTTGAAAAGAATACTTTATTGTGCTAAGAACACTGTGATCTGAGTTTTTCAGAGATCTCGATGACTATGTTTGCTTCTAAGACCAAATCAGATTCCCACTGAATGGCTCACAATTTAAATTCTTGTTGGCTTCACAAAACGTAGGATGGAATCTAGTGTTTGTAGCTTTGGTGCTATGTGCTGGCACCTGCAATTAAAATTGTCCTAGTTTTGATGAAACCATATGACATGCTATACAGAGTCTAAGAAGACAGACGTTATACATAACCCCAATCTGTCACAAAAATAAATTAGAAGCAAGCTTTGCTGAGCGCAGACACTGTATATGCTGCTGGATCTGGGTGGTAAACCGACAGGCACAATCATTTTCACAGATCAGTGAGGAAGTGCTTTCCAAAATATATGATGTGAAGTGACACACAGGTTTCAGCACAAGTGAAATAATAAATAAAATGGATTTAGTGACATAGTAGTTTGAGGCATGTAATTAGCTAAAATTTCTCCTTCTTTCTAGAGTAATGACTGCAGCATAAACTAAAGTCACAGACTTGATATAAAAAAGTGAAAGCCATTTTCTGCTCTGTGTTATGTAGAGACCAATCACACAAATGATCAGTTTTATTCCTTCAGGACAGAAATCTCTAACTCCATAATGAGAAATAGGAAAAAAAAGAAAAAATCTCATCAATGAGAACAATGAAAATACATATATTTCTACAATAAACCTCGGAAATACTTAACTCACTAGTATGGTAGTGTATGCATTACGTCAATGCACTGACTGAGGTTTTTAGTATCTTTAGCAAGTTTTTTTTTCTTTTTTTGCTGTTGTTTTTGCTCCTTATCTAATCATGAAGTAAAACATGAAATACTGTATCTTGTGCTCATTCTGAAAAAATGCAATCCAAAGAGCTCTTAACAGACATGCTAGAATTAGCATGAGTGAGATATTGTCAAGTTTTTTCTCTTTTCTACTGAATATCTACATTTGCAATCATTGGCTTAACACCTTACTAAGTGACGTTATCTGTGAGGAAAGGATTCCGTTTGTCATGAGAATTGACTGCCGGGGTGAAGTCAAAGGTGCCTGTGCGTCAAGAAGTTATCTTTGATAGCAGTCAGCAGAAACTTCTCAGGAAGACAGGGAGAGAACAGGTTTCTGTAACTTATCAGTATCCAGCTAGGAGTAACGTAGGGACTTTTTGAGTGGCAGGTTGCTGTTGGGTCTCATGTTTAATAACCACTACTCCACATGGCTGTCCCTGAATCTCTATCATGACGCTTGGAAACCCCATCACGATTTTGCCCCTATGACATCGTGCACAAGTTGTTTGCAGCCATGACTGGAAAATGTATTTCATGTTGTTTAAAACTCTTATCTTCAGCCACAATAACCTAGTAGGTCAATTTAAACTACATCAAAGGAAATCAGCACATTGCTAATTCTTCGTAACTTCAATAGCTTGCCTGTGTTATATGAAACAGTGAATGTGATTATTCTCCCCGTCTTTTTGCCCTTTATGGCTTTACAGACCCCCAGTGCTTAAAATGTACCTCATTTGTTTTCCGCTCTGAAGAGTTACACTCTATTTACCCTCTTTTTCTATGAAAATTACTGCTTATTATTCTAATTATTCTAATTACTTTCCTTTTCTAGTGTATCACAGATTTCACATTAGCATAGTAGCAGATAACATATTTTCTTCACTATTCACCCTGACAATTCCTAATTTTGTTAGTCTTTTTGACCAGTGATACGTACTGTGCTGATCTTTTCAGAGAACTGCCCATAATGAGTCTTCTCTGAGAGAGAAGAGCTAATATAGACCCCATCATTGTATCTTTTCCACACGTGTATTATCTTATACCATGCACACATAATCTGTTGTCTACATGGTGATACAGGTGTATTCCCAGCAAAAAGGTCATAGACTCCACCAAGTGGCATCTTTTTGTTAGGCCGTCATGAGAAAAAAGAGTACTAAATGTGGACTTCTGAGTTTGGAAATTGTTTAATTTAATATGATGTTTTCTGACTTTGCAAATGCATATGAAAAACAAGAGATAATTATGAAATCAATAGGTATCAAAATAGAATCATAGAATCATAGAATTGCCTAGGTTATAAGGGACCTTTCAGATCATGTAGTCCAACCATCAACCTAACTCTGACAAAAAAACATCACTAAACCATATCTCTAAACACCATGTTTACCTTTCTCTTAAATACTTCCAGGGATGGTAACTCAACCATTTCCCTGGGCAGCCTGTTCCAGTGCTTGATTACCCTTTCAGTGAAGAAATATTTCCTAACATCCAATCTAAACCTCTGATGGTGTGACTTGAAGCCATTTCCTCTTGTCCTATTGCTTGTCACTTAAGAGAAGAGACCTACCCCCACCTTGCTACAGCCTCCTTTCAGGGAATTGTAGAGAGCAATAAGGTGTCCCCTCAGCTTCCTTTTCTCCAGGCTAAACAATGCCAGCTCCCTCATCCGCTCTTCATAAGACTTGTGCTCTAGACGCCTCACCAGTCCTTCTCTGCACCCACTCCAGCACCTCAATGTCTTTTTTGTAGTGAGGGGCCCAAAACTGGACACAGTAGTCAAGATGGGACCTCACCAGTGCCGAGTACATGGGGACGATCCCTTCTGTTCCTGATACAAGCCAGGATGCTGTTGGCCTTCTTGGTCACTTGGGCACACTGCCATATTCAACTGGCTGTTGACCAATACCCCCAGGTCCTTTTCTGCCAGGCAGCCCTCCAGCCACTCTGCCCCAAGCCTGTAGCGCTGCATGGTGTTGTTGTGACCCAAGTGCAGGACCCAGCACTTGGCCTTGTTGAACCTCATACCATTGGCCTCAGACCATCGATCCAGCCTGTCCAGATCCTTCTGCAATGCCTTTCTCCCTCAAGCATGTTGACACTCCCACCTAAAGTGATGTCGCCTGCAAACTTCCCAAGGGTGCACTCAATCCCTCCGTCCAGATCATTGATAAAGCTATTAAAGAGAACTGGCTCCAGTACTGAGTCCTGGGGAGCACCACTTGTGACCAGCTGCCACCACCACTCTCTGGGCCTGGGCCTCCAGCCATTTTTTTACCCAGTGAAGAATACTCTGTCTGCCGTGGGCAGACAGTTTCTCCAGGAGAATGCTGTGGGAAACCATATCAAAGACCTTACTAAAATCCAGGTAGACAACATCCACAGCCTTTTCCTCATCCATCAAGTGGGTCACTTTGTCACAGAAGAAGATCAGGTTCATCAAGCAGGACCTGCCTTTCATGAACCCATGATGACTGGCGTGATAGCCTGGTTGTCCTTCATGTACCACATAATGACACTCAGGATGATCTCTTCCATGACCTCCCCAGACACCGAGGTCAGACTGATGGGCCTGTGGTTCCCCGCATCATCCTTCCAGCCCTTCTTGTTTATGGGCATCACATTTGTTAGACAGCAGTCAACCAGGACCTCCCTGTTTGACAGGACTGCTGGTAAATGATGGAAAGTGGCTTGTTCAGCACTTCCACAAGCTCCCTCAGTACCCTCGGGTGGATCCCATCTAGCCCTATAGACTTGTGTATGTCCAGGTGTTGGAGCAGGTCCCCCACCATCTCCCTTTGGGTTATGGGGGCTTCATTCTGCTCACCGCCGTTATCTACTAGCTCAGGGGTCTGGGTACTCAGGGAACAACCAACTCTATAACTCTACTGAGTCAAAGAAGGCCTTAAGTACTTCAGCCTTCTCCTCATTCTTTGTCACTATGTTACTGCCTTCATCTGATAAAGGATGGAGATTCTCCTTAGTTCTCCTTTTGTTACTAATATATTTATAGAAACTCTTTTTATTGTTATTAACATCCAAAGCCAGGTTAAGTTCTAGTTGGGCTTTGTCCCTTCTAATTTTCTCCCTATGTAACCTTACAACATCTCTGCAGCCTTCCTGAGTGGCGTGCCCCTTCTTCCAAAGGCCATTAACTCTGTTTTTTCCCTGAGTTGTAACAATATCTCTCTGTTCAGCCAGGCCGGTCTTTCCCCTGACGGCTTGTTTTTTGGCACATGGAGATAAAAGGTATGGCCAACATATAATGTGTAAAACATTAACCGTTAAAGGCTCTAAACCACTAGTAACTGTCCAAAACACAGAGAGGAAGCTGGAAGCTCTTCCACAGCTGGAAAAACGGTCCATTCCATGACCTGCTGAAAGGAAACCTAGGGACATGAGACAGACTTTACTGAAAGTACACTTATTGGCAGTAAGAAAAGATAAAAAAGTAAAAGTTGGTGGAAGATAGAACACACAAGAGAGAAGGTAAAGATTATGTGGCAAAAATTGTAGCTCATTGTATGCTTGTAGCTAGGTACACTGATCATTTCACAGAATCACAGAATGGTTCAGGTTGGAAGGGACCTTAAAAGATCATCTAGTTCCAACACCCCTGGCCTGGGCAGGGACACCTCCCACTAGACCAGGCTGCTCAAAGCCTCATGCAGCCTGGCCTTGAACACTTCCAGGGATGGGGCATCCACAACTTCCCTGGGCAACCTGTTCCAGTGCCTCACCACCCTCACAGTAAAGAATTTCTTCCTGATATCCAATCTAAATCTACCCTCCTTCAGTTTGAGGCTGTTATCCTGTTTCCTACCATAACACACCCTAATAAAGAGTCCCTCCCCATCCTTCCTGTAGGCCCCCTTCAGGAACTGGAAGGCCACTATAAGGTCTCCCTGGAGTCTTCTCTTCTCCAGGCTGAACAACCCCAACTGCCTCAGTCTGTCCTCATAGCACAGGTGCTCAAGCCTTCTGATCATCTTTGTGGGCCTCTTCTGGCCCCTTTCCAACAGGTCTATGTCCTTCTTGTGTTGAGGACTCCAGAGCTGGATGCAGTACTCCAGACCCAGTACGGGTCTCACCAACGCAGAGTAGAGGGGCAGAATTACCTCCCTTGAACTGCTGGCGACAATTCTTTTGATGCAGCCCAGGATGCAGTTGGCTTTCTGGTCTGCAAGTGTGCATTGCCTGCTCATGTTGAGCTTCTCATCTACCAGCACCCCTAAGTCCTTCTCTTCATGGCTCTCAAGCCATTCTCCTCCCAGCTTGTATTTATGCTTGGGATTGCCATGACCCAGGTGCAGGACCTTGCACTTGGCTTGATTAAACTTCATGAGGCCCACACACAGGCCCACCTCTCAAGCCTGTCAAGGTCCCTCTGGATGGCACCCCTTCCCTCCAGCGAGTCAACCATGCCACTCAGCTTGGTGTCATTGGCGAATTCGCTGAGGGTGCACTCAATCTCACTGTCCATGTCACTGACGAAGGTGTTAAGCAGCACTGGTCCCAGTACTGAGGAACGCCACTCATCACCGGTTTCCATGTGCACATTGAGCCATTCACTGCAACCCTTTGAGTGCAGCCATCTAGCCAGTTCCTTATCCACCGAGTGGTCCAATTCTATAAAATGTAATATGACAGCTTAAGTGATTTTCACTTACCTTATGATAAAGCAGAGTTTCTTAAACAAGTGAGTATTACAGTCTGTGATGGAGAACAGAGTTTTCAAAATGAAATTGCAGGGAAACAGTATTTTGGAGGGATTGAAATGATGACAGTTCAAATTCAGTGAGCAGTTCCAACCAAAAGCAGAGAGGGAAATGGATTTTGAAGGTGTCAAAATATTTTTTCTTTCTTCAAGTTTCTCTTGTGAAACAAATTTACAGCAAAAGTCTATTTGTATTTTTTAAGAGACCTTTTCAAGTATTAAATTGTATGTATTTTGATAATAGCAAAATGCTTCAGGTTGACTGAAAATAAATTTTGAAAAGGATGAAAGTTCATGAAAAATGTTTGACATAAAGAAAACATTACAAGCTGTCTACTGAAAAACGCATTATTCATCAGCTCAGATTATAAAAAAAGCAGATCACTAAAATAAATGTATTTGTTTAAAAAAGTATAAATATGTTGATTTGATAAAGAGAAAAGGAAACTCACGCAGTGGTCAGAGATTTTTATCAGTAATGCACTCTGTCTTGGTTTGTGAGATCAAACTTTACTGTTCTAGGATTCTTGTCTGCAAGTAATGCCTACGACACTAAATGATGAAATGCTATAAACTGACTTCCTAAAATAGAGAGCAGTCTTCAGATTTACTACATATACCATTCTCCGTATATTCCTTCTGTTGTTGCCATCATATGCTCATTAAACACCACAGGACAGAATACAAAACTACTATATGCACCCAATCCTCATTTCAAACCAACATAAGTCAAAATCTGGTTCTCTCTGTGTAATCCCCACTGAATATATACTGACTGACTAATAGCGTATTTTATTGTTAGTGTTAGTGTAGCACTTGGTTTTTGTCAGTTCTGCATGTTGTAATTTTCCTCTTTGACATTAGAAATTTATTTCATTGTGATTTGCCATGTCCTTACAGTGCTCCTTGTCAGCAGATTCTCTAACAACTAATTTAAAAAATGTTAATGCAGTTGAATGTAGTTGACACAATGCATAAATTTATATATTCATCAGCATTCTTGTGAAATGCAACCTTCCAAAAAGTCTCCTCAAGATAGCAGATCTTAATTTCCCTGTTTTCTCCAGATTCTCTCAGGTCATCTATTTTAAAGTAACCTTGGCTTCAGCAAAATCCTCTGAGTAACTCCCACTACTTGACACAAGCTGCACACGTATCATAAATTGTCTTTCATGCCGCAGATCCTTTTGCTTATCATTATCAAAGCAAGTAAATACATTTGTAGCTTGGAAACTTTAACAATCTGCTGAATAATCTGCTATGACTTTTTTCTGTTTGGGGAAAAATGCCAATTGGCATTTTTAAATTTCCCTCCAGCTAAGAAAAGTTTTGGATTCTAAACTCTTTGCCTTTTTTTTTTTTTCCTATTCCTTTGGCATATAGGTCAATAACCAAATTTTGTTTTCCTCAGCTTGTTGTTCATGAAAATGAGATCTTTTTCTGCACATCAGTGTCTCTGAGATCAGATTCAGTCCTCTCCCATGCTGCAGGCTTTGGATACCAATCTTCTTGCTTTCTTTCAAGAGCCTCAAGCCCCTCAAGGTCTCATCCTGTCTCCTGTAGAGCTTCTGCAGAGCTTTACCAAGAATTTTTTTGTAAGCCAACATTCCTTTAATGGAGAAAAAGAAATAAGGAAAGGACTGTAGGAAGGCAGAATACTTTTTGTAAAACCAGCTGGTCCAGTTGAAAGGGAATGCTTTCAAAAACACAAAGCATTTCTTTAGATCTGAAAGAGGAGCCCAAGCAAGATCAGTGGATTTTGAGTAGATGTCAAAACAGATGCATCAGACTTGAGGATTGATTTATACAAAGTTAAGTGGTCTTTTAATATTTATGGAAGGAAATACTTTCCTCAGTTTTTCTTCGTTTATCTGACGGTATTGCAATAGTCACCGAACACCTTATTTACAATAATTTGGGGGGGGCAGGAAGTGGAGTACTCATCCTCCCCTCCAGTTCTGAGCCACATCATTTACGTTGGTGTCTTGCTGTCATGTGCCAGTGGCAGCAGTAGATGCTTTACTGCTTCAAATAAGGCCACACAGGAAGTTCATAAAGCTGATGTCTGCAGCCTGGCTGGCATGGGAGATGAAGGGTGGCATTGTGATTTTAAGATTGACATGTAAAGCAAGATTTGCCATGGAAAAGATTATTAAAACTTACAGTTTGGGGTATATGCTCCAATTATCTGTCAGGAAACTTTTCAGACAGCTTTTCTTAGCAGTTAGTACAGTATTCTTTTTCATTGCCATTAGCAATAAGGATTTTGCTATTTTCTCTTGTCCTGCTAACAATTAATTAGTCTTTGTGCCTGAGCCATCTTTTGACAAGAGAACCGTAGTAAGATTGGGAAGTAAGTACTGGCCAAAGGGAAAACAGAAGTGAAGAAATTAGAATTGGAAGTGGACAGCAGAGCAAACTCAAATCAAAACAACGTGAAATGACTTTGTAATCAGAGTATTCAGTATAGAGAAGTTGTAAATGGGCTTATTCTCAGTAAACATCGATAACTGTTAGTAATAGCCTAAATTAAGCAGATGACAACCTATAAGACGGGGAAACGCACTGGTATGAGGTATCAAATCCCTATGAGAAGAAGCAAACCAAAGGAACATGACTGACACTCAGCGTGTTCCTGCACTTTCCCACCTGGGGGATGATTCAGCAGCTGCAACAAGTATGGTAAGGTATCAACACCTAGTACCTGACAGAGCATGTGTTTCAGCCCACTGCAATCTGTATTAGGGAACAGGGTAATTGCTGAGCACTCACCTGCTGTATGTGTGATACTGCTTTAAGGTCGCTAGCTTAGGGCTATGGTTAGGGCTAGAGTTAAGGTTAGGAGTTAGGGTTAGAGTTCAGGGTTATGGTTTGGGTTAGGAGTTTAGGTTAGTTTTAGCACTAGGGTTGGGCTTCAGGTTCGGGTTGTGGATTAGGATTAGTTTTATGGTTAGAGATTAGGTCTAGGGAATAGGGTTTAGGGTTCTGTTTAGGGGGTTAGGTTTACTGTTAGGTGTCGGAGGATGTCGGAGTGGGAGACGGATCCGGAGTAACGATGGAATCTCAATATGAGTATGATCGTTCTCCCTTTATTCAAGTTTTCACAGAGTATATATAGACAGGCAATAAGAGCACGCGCTAGCGGCAGCTATATGATTGGCTTACAGTCTCTGTTCACGCGCTGTCCATGCAGTTCATTCACAGATCAGGTTGGTTACAAGAATTCACATAGTAAATTGCTTAGTCATTAGCACAACATGTTTTCTACCTTCTCAGTTCCCGTTTTTCCCATGTACTAATTCCATCTTCTACCACCTGTTTTGCTCTTAATCTAATCTCTCATAGAGGGAGGCTGGCTCACGTGACCATTTTCTCTCAGACACATTCCTACAGTTAGGTTTGGGTTAGGGTTATTGTTAACTGTTATTGTTAGCATTGGGTTTATGGGTTAGGGTTCTAGAAAGAATTAAAACAAAAATTTCTCAAGTAAATGCTTTGAGGATTACATAATTTTAGGATTTTTAGTGGTGTAAAGATTAATTGGTTTGGTCCCTAAAACATAGAAACCGACCCTAGCCTAATGTGCATTATGAACTTAACCCTAAACAGGTATGCATACTGGTTTGTGAGAGAGAGAGAGAGACACCAGGTCTTAAAATAGCGATAGTGACAGATAAATATAGATAGTGCCATGCCACATATTCGTATTAATATGAGTAGTATCTGGTGTCTGTTCTTCTGGGGATGAAGACCTTTATGGACTAGGTATAATGCAGATTGTGCAAAACAATTCCTTCTGCTCAACTAGGGAACAGGCCTGCCCCGGCATCCTTTGGCACATATTTCAGCCTAGTTGCTGGAATAAGCTTTAAAATGAAAACTGGAGGGCCTGGGAAGCATTTCGCTATTCACACCAGGTCAGACTGCTTTCCATTACTTTCTGCCTCTCTTCTTGTTTAGAACTGCACTAAGGCTGCTGCTGTGAGCGTTTAGTAAGAGGGAATTAGACTATGTTTACCTCACACTATAAAGTAAAATGCGCATGCAGGCCTGTGTTCAGCACCATACACTTGTGTCTATTTTCTGACCTTGAGCGCATGTTTACAATACCCATTGACATGCAGAGATAAACCACTCTCAAATATCTCAGGAGTTACTTTTGTCACCTGACTTTTTCATGCTGTAAATAAAGACAATATTGACAGCTGTGGCTGACTTGGAGAGCTGAATAGCCTAAATAATTTTAGCTTGAGATGATTAATAATGCGAAACAGCCTAAATAAATACAGAAAACTACAGTCCACAACATCTAGTCTGAATATAATCAACCTCTAAATCAGAATGCTCTGAATGATCATGCTCAGAGCACCAAATGGTGAAACACATTATGTTAATAGGATGCATCTCATTATGTATTATTCTAGGACACTTTTGTCAATGAGATGTTTACCTAAATGAGTTTATCCCTTCTAGTAAGATGAAAATAAATATGCCATATCCTTGGAATTAATTCAGATCATTCAACATACTAAAGTATGTTTAAAACTCTTCCCCCTAGTGCATGAAATAAAACTGGAGAAACTGGAGGACTTCAGTACCTCAGCATGTGTGTAGATATTGTAAACCAATTGTCATAGGAGCTAGTTAAATCGTTTCTCTGTATGAAAACAAACAAAAAAAAACCCTATTTGTTAAAGTTTTAGGAAGCATACACAAATTATGCTGTGTTTCAGAATTTGGTAAAGCAAAACAAAACACTAAGGTTCATTTAGTAAAGCTTTGCTCTGGTTCAAATTGTGTCTCAAATGTATTTCCCATTTTTTATTCCCACCTGAAACTTTCTGGTTTTTCAATCTCTCTAGCTTTTTGAAGGGAATGTAGAGCAACAAATAGTTAACTTCTCAAACAATCACATGCACATCATGGGATTTCTCATAGTCTATTTGCCAGAAGTAAATGCATGAAGATATAGTAACATTTTCGCCAGCATACGTAATGTAATATTTAAAATAGGATAGTCACATTCCTCTGGGCAACTCAGTGAATTTTGTTAAGTTGCCATAAACACAAATCGTTTTGCAGAAATACCAAATGACAACATTAGACTGTCTTTTGCCAGTTCTTTGGCACTTCTGTTTACTTACTCGTTGTTTTTTCTCTCACTAATATAGTCTAGATTTTTGAAATAAGCACAAAAGTTAAAAAAACCCCAAACCAAGTACATAATTTATTATTAGTATCTTTTTGAACATCCTCAGTTATATGGTGGATTTTTCTTTATTATGTATTAATGATATTATAGAAATTATACTGATGCAAACAACTGTATACTTAGAATCTTTCTATACTTGAATTCAAATAGTTTCATGTGGAAAATGAGAGAAGGAAATTGCTTTGTGTGCATCCATCTTTCAGAAACATTTTTGAAAGTGTTTTCAATTTTAAACTATACCCAGATATGAGCTAGATACTTAAAATGAAAATTAACCACATATTTTTAATACAATTAAATTTGTAACTATGTTTTTAATTGTTGAAAATAGTTCATGTTTGTTTTCGTGTTTCAGCCAAGTGGTGGGTTGACCTTGGTTGGATGCCAGGTGCCCACCAAGCTGCAATATCACTCCTTTTCTCCAACCAGACAGAGGGAGAAAAATATGATGAAATACTCATGAGTCAAGATAAAGACAGGGAGATCACTCAGCAGTTACTGTCACAGGCAAAACAGACTTGACTCAGGAAAAATTAATTTAATTTATTACCAAACAAATCAGAGTAAGATAATGAGAAATAAAACCAAATTTTAAAAACACCTTCCACCCACCTCTCACTTCTTCCCAGGCTCAATTTCACTCCCAGTTTCTCTACCTTCTCCCTGAAGCTGTACAGGGGAACAGGAATGGGGGTTGTGGTCAGTTCACCACACTTTGTCTCTGCTGCTCCTTCCTCCTCACACTTCTCTGCTCCAGCGTGGGGCCCATCCCACAGGAGACAGTCCTCCGTGAACTTCTCCAACGTGGGTCTTTCCCATGGGCTGCAGTTCTTCATTAACTGCACCAGCGTGGGTCCTTTCCACGTGTCCTTCCGCTGGAGTACAGACTTTCAGGAACGACTCTCCAGTGTGGTTCTCCCATGGAATCACAAGTCCTGCCAGCTAACCTGCTCTGGCATGGACTCCTCTTGCCACAGAGGTCCTGCCAGGAGCCTGCTCCAGCACAGGCTTTCCATAGGGTCACAGCCTCTTTTGGGCACATTCACTTGCTCCGGTGTGTCGATGTCTGCTCCACTGCTAACTTCCATGTGCTGCACAGGGACAGTCTGCCTCATCATGGTCTTCACCACAGGCTGCAGGGCAATCTATTCCAGCACCGGGAGCACCTCCTCCAACTTCTTCCTCACTGACCTTTGTGTCCGCAGGGCTGTTTCCCTAACACAGTCTCATTCCACTCCTCCTGCTGTGATTGTGCAACAGTTATTTCCCCTTCTTACGTATGTTTTCACAGAGGTGCTACCTCCATCACTGAAGGCCTCAGCCTTGGCCAACCGTGAGTCCATCTGATAGCCCTCTGTCATTGGATCTATTGGACCTGCAGCACCCCCTTACCAAAACCTTGCCACGCAAACCCAATACACCAAACCAAAAATATATTATTTGTACATCTTTAGTGTTTACCAGGTCTTAAATTCAGCTGAAGGAAGTGATTTCAACTTCATCTACTGACAAAATATGCCTCTAAAGCATAGGAAATATAGGTTTCTTTTAAAAGCTGTTACATGAATTAAGTTTCACAGGCGAGGGCCTATTTCAGAAATTTAAGGCCACACTGAGCCCCAGGATAACTTGCAAAACTCCTTTGAAGTCAACTTAAGCTAAAGCAGAATGAATTTGTTGACGAATTTTGTCTTTAGAACTTGTCAGCTGAAGTGCCTGTGGTAATCTTAGTGTTAGTGATACTGTTCACGGAAAGAAGCAACTTTTTTGACTATTCGTAAGGTGAATTTTAAAAGCTTAAATGATCATGGAGGGTAAGGACCACAGAAAAATCACTGGTAGACCAGATATTGAACTGAGGTAGATCAGCATTTTTAATTCTCAGCTTGACCATAAGATTGAATCCTAGAAAGTTAGAATGCCTTTCTTTGGTTGGTGAAGTTATGATTTTTTCTCTTACTCATTGTCCATGGTGCATTACCATATCTTTCAAACTCTCTTGCTGCTATTTCATGATGTACAGATTTTGAAAGCAAAAAGCAAAAATATTAGCACTGAATTGCTGGCTTTGCAAACTGATGAGCTAAAATCACATCATTATTTGCTGTTCTTAGACATATATAGACACATGTAGCTGGAATTACGTAGCTGTAATTCCTATTTTCCTGCTGAAATGGAAGGATTGATGTGACTTTGAACTGAACATATACAAAGTTTGTAGTGCCATAAAAGTCCAATGCTTCATAAGTTTTCACTGAATGAGTGCACTCCTAGTTTAAGACCAGTAACTGGCTGACTGCAGTCATGAACTCTCGTCCCTGAGCTTCACTGACATGGTTCACTAGACCATTTGAAACTGGCTCTCAAATGGGGAGAGTATTTGTGAAAGCATGATGAGAAAGGGGTACTGCTCTAGCTGCCAGTCAGGAAATAGGGAGAAGGAGGCATTACATACATACAGAAATGCTCAAGAACTCCAGCTACCAGAAAAAGCCCCAAAAGGTATCAGAGTCTCATACAAGGGGGTTAACTAGATCACTACACAACACTCAGTTGTGACACAGGTACCAAGAAGTTAGAAACTAGACCTTTCACCAGAAACCTATACCGTCACAGGCTTAGGGAATGTATTTACACAGAACTACTGATTAAAATTAGGGAATGTGAGAAAATCTTTGTCCGCATACCTTCATGAAAGATATATCAGTGTAAGCTTAATGGAAGCACATCCTAGGAAATATTTCCTATTGCAATGCATGTCTGGTTTTGTACATACAGTTCGTTTATTTACTATCATATTGATAGTAAATACAAAGAAAATTCACACCAAGCAGAGTAACAGCCATTTCAGGGTACTTAGGGCTATAATACTATGTCCCTGAACAGTTCATACTCATGACAAGCAAAACAAACCAACAAAAAGAATCATTTCTTGTCCTCAACTACCACAGTCACAAAATCCTGTCACCTTGAATTAGATTCCAGTTTTGCCACCTCAGTCGAGGGCAAGGATATGTTCTCATTTGGGTTATCAAAACTGCAATTATGCATTTCATCAGAAAAAAAAAAACACCAACAAACAAACCAAAAAAACCAAAACCAAAATCAACCAAATAAAAACCAAATTAAAAAAACTTTCTTCTGTCTCTAATTTTCAGGAGTGCTTCCTTCCAAGGAACTGGAGGTACAAGGTAACACTTTTTTCTTTTAGGTATTGTAATCTAGATGTTTCTAACCCCTTTAAGAATATGGAGGATAAAAATAAAGTTCCTTGTACCTCAAAGAAAACATTCAGTGATGCAACTGTCTGTCACTGTTCAAAGCAACTCTGAGAATAGGATTCATACTGATACAAATTAGAGCTGTGATTATTGATGTTCTTGCACCAGTCCATCTCTTCTGTAAATACAAAAGGCTACAGATTTGTGGGGTTTTTTCCCATTCCCACTTTACTTCCCCCTTCCTCAGAAAAATTCCCTCTCCAATAAATACATATACATCTAGTCTCTGCTTTGCCTAGTTTTTTATACACCAGCATCCTCTATACCTGTGTGTAAAAATGTGTGTTATTTTTATATTTTATATAATATATAATTGCAGATTATATATTAAACGTATATATAAATTTATATTCCTTGCATCTTCAGATTTGGACTCCAAGTTTTTCAGTATTTTCTGCTGACTTCCAAATCTAGCTTGTAGTACAAGCTGTACTCTCCACATGGCTGCTACAGAAGCATGAAATCTCTTTAGGGGAGAGGAAGAAGGGGTAGGGAAAGAGCAGGTGGGACTCTTGCTTCTATTCACTGCTAAAGTATGTCCAGTGGTCCCTTTCCTCTCTTTGAAAGTCTACCATACACTTTGAGAACCTCTTGTAGAAAGCTGGTGTTTAGTTATACTTTTGTCTTCTTATCACAGTTGCTCAAACCACATGCATCTTCCTAGTCAAATGCTGCCATTTCATAAAAGCAAGATCTGGAAAGCAGAGGAATAGTAACAGAATGACAGAATGGTAGGGGTTGGAAGGGACCTTTGGAAATCATCTAGTCCAACCCCCCTGCCAGAGCAGGGTCACCTAGAGCAGGCTGGAGAGGAATGTATCCAGGTGGGTTTTGAATATCTCCAGAGAAGGAGACTCCACCACCTCTCTGGGCAGCCTGTTCCAGTGCTCTGCCACCCTCAATGTAAAGAAGTTCCTCCTGATGTTTAGGTGGAACTTCCTGTGTTCAAGTTTGTGACCATTACCTCTTGACCTTCACTGGGCACCACTGAAAAGAACCTGGCCCCATCCTCCTGACACCCACCCTTTAAGAATTTATAAGCGTTGATAAGATCCTCCCTTAGTCGTCTTTTTTCCCAGACTAAAAAGACCCAAATCCCTCAGCCTTTCTTCAAAAGAGAGGTTTTGCAATCCCCTAATCATCTTGGTAGCCCTTTGCTGTCCCCTCTCCAGCAGTTCCCTGTCCTTCTTGAGCCAGGGAGCTCAGAACTGGACACGGTACTCCAGGTGCGGCCTCACCAGGGCAGAGTAGAGGGGGAGGATGACTTTCCTTGACCAGCTGGCCATGCTCTTTTTAATGCCCCCCGGGAGACCGTCGGCTTTCTTGTCCACAAGGGCACATTGCTGCCTCATGGTCAACTTGTCGTCTGCCAGGATTCCCAGGTCTCTGTCTGCAGAGCTGCTTTCCAGCAGGTCAAGCCCTAACCTGTACCAGTGCATGGAAACAAGAAGAACAAGAAACAAAAGAAGAAACAAAAAAGAGATCCAAAGCCATGCAGAATGTATCAACTGTATACATCTTCAGTATTTTTCTGTACTACCTTGCAGACTTACTGTATTATAATTTTAACTCAATAAGCTATTAAGCATTAGAAATGCATTTATCCCAAAATCAAGAGAAGTATATTTATTGGTGACATTAAGAATGTTTTGATCAGTGGTCTTGAGGTCATATTCTTCATTTGGTTCCACCTGTAATACCTAAAATCAATAAAACTAAATACCAGGGTAACTTTGAAAGCAGGAGCATTTATCAACCAAGCAAAGCACCTCTTTGCCTTATAATCACCTTGAAGAATAGTGAAGGCAAAGAGTACTAAAGTGAGGAATTTTTTTTTTATATAACTATTAGAGACCAATGTAAAGGGGAAATGGAAGTACAGATAATCTACTTCATAATGTGCTATGGAAAATTATTTTGAAAAAGTTATTTTCACTTTAAGCTAAAATGAGAAATTATTTTGCAATAAGATATACTATACAAAATGGTTTGGCAAAGGATCGCTGCAGAAGTTAATTTGCAATAAGAGAATTTGAGGCAGAGTTATAAAAAAAATCTCACTGCACAATTGGTGAAAGAACAATGGAAAAATCACTAGACAAAGAAAATTACATAAGCACACAAGCATTTCATTTACTCAAAAGGTAGAGAAATTAGTTTCATTCCGTAGCTAAAAAAAACCCCAAAAACCAAACAAACGGCAAAAAACAAAACCAAAACCAACAACAAAAAAACCCTGAACAAAAGGCAGAGAGAGGTCGTAATATTTTGGAGAAAGTGGAAAGAAAAGTTGTATTAACAGTAGTTCAATTATATTGATCATAACTGATTTTAAAAACACAAGACAATGCTATTAATCATGTATTTATGTGCATCTTTACTATGTATCTTTGTGGAAAATGTGTCTCTTGATGTTTCCTTCTCCAAATATTGACATATATTTGTTATCCCTAATTAAACAATGTTATTCAGTTGTTATTTCTGTTACTGTTTCATGCATGCTACTGATCCCAGTCCCATACCAAAAGCACATTTTGTTTCACTTAGAAAACAAATAAACAGTGAAAGAGAAGATTCCTTAGAAATTGTTTTCAAATGAAGTGACAGTGCTACCTTTTCTTCCCTGTTTTCTAGCTCTATATTCCTAATGACTATCCTGTCATCCAGATAAGAACCCTGCAATTCAATTCTTTATATTAACTCTGGAAACAAAACCTTTCTATGGATATCTTGGACTTTGAATCTAGCTGTGAAGAAATGCAGATAAACTAATTCTGTCCTATGTATTGTTTCTTGGTTCTTTATATACACATTTGTAACTACAAAAAAAAAAAAAAAAAAAAAAAGCAAATACATTTGTTATTTTTCTTTATGGTTTTACAATGCTAATGTTCAAATGATGCCATTTTTATACCAAATAACTGACAAAACAATTTTTTTTTGCTGTTAAACCCATCTTAGGCTCTGTCTTGCAATGTGCATACCTCAATATTAGGCCTATCTGAGTTTGCTGACACCTATACAATATGTCAACAAAGCAAAGGGGTAAAGATTTTTCAGGAATAGATCCCATTCCTCCTAGGTCACTTGTCTATTTTGATTAATGAAGCCCAGCTTTTCAAGTACAGAAACCTTTTTATGAACTTAGAAATGTGTTGTATAATCCATATATTTTTCTTCATCTCTGTTTTCTCTTCAGTCCTTCAACTATTTACTACGTCAACTTACTTACTCATTAGGAAAAACTGCTTGTTTAAATCCAGGTTTTCTTCTTTTGGAATATCAGCATATACTACTTAATGTATAACTATACATGTTAATTTTCATAAACTCTAAAGAGACCTATTTTTATATTTCTTTGTATCATTAATTTTAATGACACCATACTGTCTTAGGATACTTTTTCTTTTGAATAAAGATTCAGTGAAATGGGTCAAAATAAAGAACGTCTACTACTTAATATGAACAAGAATCACAAAACCAAGGTGAGATTGATCAAGTAATTATTCACAGAAACAATGTAAAATACATGCATCATGAGTTACTTCTTTTAAATATTCTTCCTAGTATTAAAAATAACAAATGAAAAAGTAGTTTTTTGTTTTTGTTTTTGTTTTTTTTTAAAGAATAGCTCTTTTGTTACCTGAAAATTTGCACTATCATTGCATCTTCCCCAAAGGATCTTTTTTTTTTAAAGTATAAAACCAAGAAAATAGGGTTGTAGCATAAAAATCCTGGCAGAATCCTAAATACAGTGTTGCAACTGTCACAATAATATATGTGCAATGAACTACCAAAGGCAGTAAAAGAAGCCACTAATATAAATTGTTTTAAAATGGGAGATAGGCAAGTATTTGGAAAAAGAAATGTTATGGGGGTAGAAATGCTAAATCAATGTAAGGATGTGCAGTAAATGCCAAGTTACAGAGCTGTTATAAGACTTACTGCAAAATCTCAATGCATCGTTATTTTTCCTTAGAGCAAAATGAAGTTATTACCAGATTCCATGCCAAATCCTATGGATTGTCATGATAAAGTGGTAACAAATTGACATTTAGTGTGCCAAGTCATTGAGTGGAGCTTCCAATTTCCTGCACAAAATAAAATGTCTTGCATTTTATGTTAATACCTTCCAACCTTTTTACAAAGGTAACTGCCTGATGTTTACTTCATGCAGCCCTGAACCGTAATATCAGAACTTCTGATCTGGTCAGGAGAAAATGTGTAAGCACTAAGCAATTCTACTTCTCAAATTTGCAAATCTTGATTTTCAGTGTTCATATATAGTGCCTACAGAAAGAAAAATAGTCATGGGTACATTCTGCAGTGCATTTCCTTTAAGAAAATGATGTGGAAATAAATATACCATCTGATGAAAAAAAGAAAAATGGAAGTTGCTCCATATATTTCATGTGTTTTATGTAACATTGAATAGTGATCATGAATATGTAAATTGTTTTTATTTAGAACAGCAAATCTGTTTTGAAGAGTATATTAATAAGGTTATAGCATATCAAAATGTAAGTAATTTTTATATTGTCTTTTTTTTTTATTTTACCTGTGATTTTTTATATTAGGTTTTTTAAAAATAGGATTGTTACACAAGGAGAAAACCATGGCTATTAAGATGACTGAGGAATAGAATTTCCTTATACTAAGAACCAACTACAAGGGTTTGATTTGTTTAGTTAGTACAATAACAAGAGTTCAAAAGCTTACTGTTCGTAAACACTTTCAAGGGGAAAAATTCCAAGGCAAAAAAAAAAAACAACTAAATAAGAAATGAGTATACATTGCTAACCCAAGAAAAAATTAACTTGAAAGTTAAAAGATTTCTTGCTGTCAGACTAGTAAGGCACAGAACACCATTCTGATGTGAGGATTGTGGTGGGAAAAGGAGTAGAGGGAAACTACTACTGACAGTGCAAGCAAACTTGAGAAAGAACTGTAATGACCAGGCAGGAATATCCTGGCTTGTCCTGCCTTGCTGTGATGTGAATATGTTTCTTGAATCATCATTCGCTAGTATATGTGGATGCAATGGAGGAGAGCGTTTGCTTCTAAAATGACTGATGAAGTGTAGAGATGATATTTGGCTTGTGGAGAGAGAGTATTTCCCACTACAGCTTCTTCCAGTTTCTCTTCTGTGAATTACCCAGGTTTCTGAGCTGATCTTGAGTTACTCTGCAGGCATGCAGCCAACCTAAAGGGTTTTCCAGAACGACAGTGCTTCAGTATATAACAATGGTGGTAATGAAATTCTTCTACAACCCTTAATTCTGCAGATAGAAGAATAGTTCCTAGTTACATGCCCTGGCACACATCCATATATCATAAAGCTCTTTCAGTACAAAACCACACTTGAATCCAGCAGGGTTTTGAAATGCAGAGAATTTTCACTGCATTTGATGGTGATCTGCTTCAGTTTCACTAAATGAACCAAAAACTGAAAAAGTGAAACCAACAACTTGGACACCATGTCAAATCTGAAACACTAGCAACAGGCTGAAACATACTTCTGACCAAGAGGCGGTTGAGATAAACCTTTTAGGAGATGTTCTTGAAATTGGCTGAATATCTGAATTCTCCCTTACTGGATCTCATGTCTTAGAATATAACATGAGGAAAACACAAAATCTCTCTGGAGGCAGTTAACAAACATACAAAAATCAATGACACTGCGGAGAGCATACTCATGTCAGAGTGCATAAATTTCTTCCCTGTTTCATTAAGTGAACTTGCTAAAGCAAGAAAGGAAGGGATATTGCTCTTTAGACATTTCAGGATGCTTCATTAAAAAATCTGAAGAAAAGGAACTTTCATTCACTAGCTTTCTTAAAAACAATATGCCCTCTAGATGACTCTTCAAATCAGCTTCAGCTATTTTTGCAAAATTTGTTTTCATAAGAAATCGACAGGATTGGCTTCTGAAATAAGAAATAATTTTTCAGTGCCTCTGGAGTCACATTACTGGCTGACATTGCTTTATAAGAAATCAAAATTATCCTGAGACTGCTAAAACTTGCATTTCTTTAAGTTGAATTAAAAATGTCAAGCAAATGAGAGAATTATTTCCATGCCTCAGTACCCACATTCACATTGTAAAGATTACTCCAAGCTCCCCTAATTCAATGAATTCTAGCTAAAAGATTTATTATTTCAGGCCTTTTTTAAGGCTCATCTATTTTCTACTGTGATTGTTCATTGTCTTTATAATAATCCAAGTATTCTGTTTGCTGCAGATTTACTCTGAATACATAATTTTAAAATAGTAGGAATAGCACGAGCAAATAAGCCAACACACCAGTATATGCTAGTCAGGTAAGCAAATTTCTTTATAATGACTTTTTAAAAATACACTTAAGGTCTTTCTTCCCTAGGAGTTCCTTCTGATATGCTTAGAAGTTCTGGTTATGGATGGGACTCTCTGTCTTACAGGTTATGAGTGTATAAAATAATTTCCATAGAAGTGATGTGAAGAAATGACAACATGCTCGTGGTTAAGGTCATCTGTGAAATATATCAACTAGTATTGCTTGCTTCATTTTTCATCAGAGGTGTGAATGTTATTATTGAATTTGCTAGTTTTTAATCTGTTTGTAGACATGTCTGTTCCTTTGCAATCTGGTCCATTGCCTATACCCACACTCCCTCCAGATCTTATGTATTTTTATATAGCGTAATTGCAAACAAGGCTCTGATGAACTTAGTACAAACAGCAAATGCTTTTCATAGGTACGTGAAAAATGCATCTAATAACATTTGCTAAAAAGAAACTGGAAAAAAGATCCCATCGGCTACTCTTCCACTGTTTATTGTCTCCACATCTGTTACTGAGCTCTCAATGCATGCTTGGAAGGAATGGGAGAAAGGGCAATTCAGTTGACATTTCCAGTAGCAAAATGATACTATTGTGTTAACACTATGAAAGGTGATGGTAAGCCTATGTCATGTTCTTCCCTGAGATCAAGTTTTTCTTTGATTTATTGTATGACAGGCATTAGTACATTATTCCATACTTACTTCTAACTACAGTCACTGCACCAGGGTTCATAGTATGCTTAAGGACATGTCTGATTTGGAAGATAGAAGAACAACACACCTATTAAGGTGCTGATAATAATGACCTATAGTCTAGCTAACAGCCAGCAGTTCCACTCACAAGTCCTATATTTGGGAACCACAGTGTCAGTATGTAAACAGCCACTAAACTGGTTACCCCTATCAACATTTGTCACTTAAGCCATCCAGAAGCACATTGATCTTATTGATCTTAATTGAGGGCTGCAGGGAGGTTTTTTGGTTTTCTGGAAAAAAAAATAGAGTGCATTTCTGGTAAAGAATTAGAGAGCTGTTGACATATTTTGGCCTTAGGGACAGCTTCTCCACCCTGCTGCTAACTTCCCTCCAGCTCTTCTTCCATCAGACAAAATCACTGAAGACCTATGGCTTGTTTTCCCTGGCAACCACAGCATCTGGCAGAGATATGGAATATTTGTCCCTGTTTGGTATATTGATAATAGGCATTCACATGGATTTATTAAAAAGTCTTCTCAACTTCATTACCATTAATGTTTTCAGTAGTGGAAGCTCAGGAAGGAACAAGAATGAAACTGTGCTATATAAACAAATTCATGTCTGCCACATGGAAATTTCTTTGATTTTCTTTCTTTTGTATTTGGATCTTTTTAATTTCTTCTGGCTGTGCATTGTAAATCTCAGCTGGCAATAGTAATATGGAGCACATGCAATTTTTCTTTCAGCTAGTTGAGCTGTTTCTCCTCTATTTCTTGTAAAAACCCCTAAAATATTATATATACACACAAAAATGCACTTCTTCAAACACAGGTCGCCTAGAATTACTAGCTTTTTAAAAGGATGACATTTCCAGTTACATTTTTGGTACTACATAAAATGGACAGGCAACTGTGCTCTGGCCCAAGACCATCTTGTATAGTACAAATTTTATCCATGCAAGTAGATTTTTTTCCTCTCCCTCCTCTATTGGGAAAGATTCTGAATCCATGCTACCTTATGAACTAGTCATTTTCTAATGCTGAAGAGATTCTTAGTTGGCAGGGGTCAAAACTATGCCATGGACAGTAATAACAACTTAAAGAGCATGGATGATTGTGTGACAGTGTGGACATATCCTGTCTTTATTAATTTTACTAGCATAAGTATAACCTTCTTATCAGGAGGTGTATAACCTTCTTATCAGGAGGTATATAACCTATATACATATTGGTAAATGTAGGCAGGACAAAAAGGTGAACTGAACTCTTTTTATGAATATCGTATGAAGACAATCAAGAGACACAGGTACCAGTTACAGTGGAAACCACAGTTAGCACCAGCTTGACGAGGACATGCGCTATTTGAAAGCATTCCCTTAGCTAGTGTTTCTAGTCAGCAGTCACTGTGGGACTCACGCTAACAAGTAAAATTAACATACTGTGACAAGATTCATTCTTAAGCAAGAAAAGTATTATCTCATCTCCCTGGTCCTGAAAAAATGAGCAAGGATGTCTGAAAATCTATCAAAGCCATTAACTTTCAATTGAGATGTTCTGGTTTAGCAAACTACCCTGGTAAAAAATACAGACAGGTCTTGTCCTTAATGACTACCTTCAATATTTGCTCTGCTGTATGCTGAAATGGGAATAGAGTTGGCTTGAAGTAAACGGTACGGTAAATATGTCTAAGCATTGATATATTTGAGTAAAAAGGCATATATTTACAGCAGATGATATTTAATCAGGGGTAGTAATTAAAAATCTCTTCCAGGGTTTGCCAATACAAGTCATAAAAACAAGAAATTAAAATAAATTATGGATTATGTGAGTGTTCTTACATCTTTTTCATGGGGAGGTGCCAGCATTAATAATGCTGGCATTTTGCATTATAGTTAAAGAATATCATTGTTGCAAGGTATTTTACAAAAATACTTACATTTAATTCTTTTCAGAAAAAAAAAAAGATGGGAGCAGAGTTCATACTTCGATCATATGTATCTCTCCATTTTTGTTGGTTTCGTTTTTAATTATAACAGCTGGAGACTAAAAAAGTGAAAACTAAAATTCTGGAGAACAGCTAAGAGCTTCAGAAACATGTATATGTACGGACACTTAGGCTAGGATTTATCTGACTGAATATAGAGATGTACTTTTCAGCAAGTAACTTTCAGCTCCCTTTATAATAATAAAAAAGAAGACACAGACTTATGTGGGGAATATTTCATATCATCCCAATAAGTACTTCTAAATTAACTCTAAATCTCCTAAATTGAGTCTATTTCAGGGTAGAAAAAAGATGAAACATTTATTGATAAGACTTACTAGAGGTACCATAGACTGACTAGCTCACCTATAAACATCTTTGTGTGCGTGCATTTGAACAGATGAATCCCACCCTTGTTGTTTTTAAATCTTAACCTTAGTGACAAAAGAAACTCCTGATGGAAAATTGGAACTGGATTTTTTTTTCTTTTTTTTTTTGCATGCTCATCTACTAAAATGAGCTTGATGATACAGAAGTCTGAGAGGACTGCCTAGCTGTGATAGTTGCTATGAATTAACTGTGGTGGGTGAAGGTCTTTTGCAAATCTTCTTACAGATACATTAGAAGAAAAGCCAGAAATATCTGCAATAAGATAGAAAATATAACCTCCACTGTTGTTCAGGAATTTGTTTTTACAGTACCGTAGGCTTCATAGTGACTTCAGTGATTTGTACTGTGACGGAAAAAGGAACGTGATCAAGAGGGAGCAATTACTTGTTGCATGGGGGAGAGAAAAGGATGGAAATTTCCTATTTTTATCACTGTATTAATTCACTACTAAACGCAAGAATATACATCTCATTCCGTGTTTTGTAATGTGCTTCTATTGAACCAGGTATACTGCATAGTTCAGTTTTATAGGTACACCTAAATTGGGATGCGATCTGCTGGAAAGCAGCAGAAATTATCAGAAGGCTAGAAAAAATTACTTAAAGGTGAAAGATCACCAAACTAACACTGTTAAGAGAAAAGAAGACTGAGGGCTGAACATGCTAACCATTTTCAAATGTATGAAAGGCCACGGCAAAGAGATAGGGAAGAAATTTCTGTGCTCCCTGTTCACTGTAAATCAAATAAGTAAGATTAAACAATAAGATCAAACTAAAGAGGTAGTTTAGAGATTACAGTATAAGTCCATAATGGTATGGATGGTTCAGCACTGCTTTTGGGGATAAAACAAATTCTGACATCAGTATTTAGTCTTTTTTAAGTGTGTTAGATATTTTGTTTGTTGAAAATGACATAGAGAGAGTTGATGATACACTGCAACAGCTAAATGTTCTTTAAGAGACCTGTCCTGGCTTATTTATCCATGATTTGAATGTACTCCTCTAGAAACTCTATGAAACTGTTGGTTTCTTTTTCTCCTGTGCTCCATTTCATTTTTCATCTGCCTTGTTTTGCCTCAGAATTCAAAGGTAGCTTAATTTATTCCTGTTTTAATGTTAGTTTCATTTTCTTACCCTCACAGAACCTACTGTTCTCCTATTGTACCTCCTTCACAGGTTTTAATTGCTGTCCTGCAAAAGTTTCCCTAGGATATCTGACACAGTTTATGTTCTCTAACACTGCATTTCCTTTCCAACTTCCATAAATATTTCTAGAGTATTTTAGTTATGAATGTCCTGTTTAATTGAATTTTTATGTTTACTCTCCTGCGCTTTCTTCATCTTTTTAATCCACCTAGTTATATTGATTGGTTTTACCTGGGCAATTGTAATTTATTTTTTTCTCCACAATTAGTGAATCTAAATAAAACAAACTGCAGTTTCTTGCACAAATATATATTATTTCTACCAATCTTTAACTACACATAGCCTCTTAAATCCATCAGGAGGATCTTAAAATTCAAAGAAACATTACATTACCTGCCAACAAGAAAAGAAACCCATAAACAAACCCTGGAAGTTAAAAACACAAAGCTAACAAGCTCATTGGTGAAGTCCTTGTCACAATGAAATCAATAAAAGTTTCAGATTTCTTGAGTCAGAGCTTAATTTACTATATTTTTAGTGTATGCTTTAATTTGTCACCTAAATTCACCTTTATATAGCTGTGCAACCCTTCTTTTAAGGCACCAAAATTATACGCCTGCTTAGGCTAGTGATGAGGTCAACATCACCAGTTATTAGTTCTAGTTATTAGATCACCATTAATTAACTATTGCAACTTTGCTTACGGGTTGCGTAATAATGTTTTAGCCAATATTCAAGTATCTGTTAGAAAGAATTTCTCTCTCCACACCAAACACGCAAAAAGTTTCTCTCCCCAGTAAATCAGTCCTTTCTTAGATCTAGGAAAAAGTCTGTATAACAGAGGAACCAAGTTAAATGCATAAACTAACAAGAAACTCTGTAATGGTAAAAATCTCTGTTTGAAGTATGGAAAAATTGCAAAACAAAGATGATCTAGAGCAAACACATGTGTTAAATCCTCAGATATGTAGAGGAACTTCAAGTGCAAATCATTAGGAAGCTATGACCAATATGGAATTCTTTTCCCCTGCACCGCTAACAAGTAGACACTGGCTGAGTGCCCAAATTAGTAGCTGCTGCTACCAGGTTTACTGAGTTTTATACGGAGAATAAATTAGTTTCCGAGGAAGTAAAAGTCCAGTTCCCTGAGCTGGAACATTTTTATCCAAGGACATATTAAAAAAAAATAATCACTGTAGGAACCATCCTCTGAATCACCCAGAGATGTAGTGGAATCTTTAAATTTAGATTTAATGACTTCTAATGGGAAGATATGTCTTACAGAGAAGTTATGGATTTGCTTCAGAAATGATCAGATGGAGTTCTTCACCCTGTATTTTCCATGGAAGCAATAAATTACCAATAAAAGCACCTCTGGTTTAAAAACTTGTGATTTGGAATCTTGTTTGTTTGCTTGCTTTGAAGAGAAAGGACAAAGCAACATTAGTTAGCAGTGCTTAAAGTAGTTGGAAAATTTTGCACAAAAAAAAAAAATTATGTGCAAAGGTTAATTTACACTATTGAAATAAATGAATGGCAATAAATTCTTTTTTTTGGCAGGGTTTGGTGAGTTCTCCCAATGATGAATTACTGTAATTAAAGTAATGTAGAGCTGATTCCAACAAAACACCAGTGTAAGCATTAGACTTCAAGGAAGGGCACGGGATATTTATGAAATCTAGACTTAATACAGCAAATTTACATACACTGTGGACTTCCCAACCTTCTGTCAGTCCTACTGACCGTGTTCCCTGCTAAGTAATTTTGTCTATTTTTTTATTATAAATGATTAATGTTTATTTTTGTTCTTTATATGAAAGAAAAAGAAAGAAAGAACAAAGAAGGAAAAGAAAAGAAAAAAAAAAAAGAGTAGATCTGCTGGTCTTTCTTTGTTGCAACATGCACGTATTCCTGGGGAATAATGTTTGCTGCTTACTTAGACAATGTCTGCCTCTGGAGTGGACACTGTACCATAAGACTCCTAGTAGTGCTACCTTCAGTAGAAGTTCCTGAGCAGAAAGATGGATGGGATCCTAATTTAGAAAGTTTGGAGTTATATTCTTGTCACCTTGTTAATTAAAATTAACAAGGCGATTTTGCGATTAGTAGGCAATTTGATTTCTGTTTTAAAGTTTCTGGTAAAGTTTAAAATCAGAACAACTCTATGCTAAAGAGCAAAACTGACCCTTCAGTTTAAGTAACAGAATCATGCAACTTCCACAATCTCAAAGTCTTGAGATGACCGAATTAGATTGGTAGCTCTCCTCGTTTCCCCTGGCAGCTGTATAGTGTGGGTGAGTTCTCCCTCCACCCCATACCAGGTTCATGGATCAGTGCTGTAATTTCCACTGATGCTCTGCAGACCTAGGACAGGGAAGCTCAGTGGGTATTGAGGCTGCAGCCAGCAATTAAGAGCAGACCCATTCCTTGAATATATAGGTATTTTTAAAGTGCCCCAGATTATCATGCTTTACCATGTCCCTGAACCAGTTATATAGGCTAGCCAGAACTCGAAGCACTATGGCTTCCTCAGAGTTTTGTTCTTTAGTTGTGTTGTAACAAGTAAACAAACCATTTAGTTTGAAGCCAGCTTGAGGAATAGGTATAAACCATTTACAAATGTGTTTGGCTCATGTCCTCTAAGGACTGCACCCTCTCACAAGTACTTTAGGCAGTCGTCCAGTTTCCTCATGACGTCATCGGTAACATAATCCCAGAGATTTATCTCTTGTCCCACCTTGCATAGCCTGTTAGAGAAACGAAAGCATAAAACTTTTAGGCAGTAGGATAATAAATAAAACAACACCTCTGTATGCTACGTGTAGGTATCCACCAGGTGACGCTTCTGTCGTCTTAAAAATCATTTAAAGCACTTTATTAAATCTCTATTTGCTGTCTTGCCTAGAAGCAGCTACTAATCCCTTAAAAGTCCAGAGAAGATCAAGGCAGATTTTTAAGTGAATAAAAGTTCTTAGAGCCTGAGGATACATAGAGAGTCAAAGTTCTACAGAATTCAGTGACCTGCTTGAGGAATTTACAGCTAGTTTATCATGAAAGACACATGCACTTGTGAATTCATTTTTTTTATTATTTTGGTTTTTACATTTTACAAAGGATACTTTATTTTCTACAGTGTGGTCCTTGGGCTTGATTTCTCTCTCTCTGGATATTTGAACTTCATTTTAGAGAGAGAAGAAAATGCCATTATTAATGTTGAATTTTCACATTTATATTTACTCTTTAACTATGGGACTACTCTGGAAAATACTTACAGAAAGACATTTTCATCTGCTGTTTTCTCTGAGTTTCACAATCACAATTAAGTTGATCCCATATTACCTTTGATAACTTCAATACCATAGTGCTATGGTGATTTTTATAGTAAACTCATGACTATGATTTTTTTACAGCAAAGAAAAACCTAATCATGTCTCATAGAAACAGGAATCATAGCTTTTTGAGACCATCAGTGATACTCTGAACTTTTAGGATAAATATCTTTGGTTGTTTTGAAATGAATGATATCCCTTTGATAATTTCAGGATTGTCTTTTTAATGTCACTGGAACAATAACTAGACTAAATGGACCAAAATAATGAAAGACATTGATAGAATCCTATCTGTGAATAGAGCTCACTGAACAGTTGCATGTGGATTTTTAATTTGTATTCGGCCAGTGTCTATACAACCAAAATATTTGGACAAAATAAGAGAAAAATGGCATAACTTTTGTTTTCTACCCTATTTTTCATTTAAGAACTTTCATTAATTAGTTTCTTATAAAAGGCACAGTGATTTTTCCTTTAGATTTAGTTACTGTCTTCCCGAGATAAGCATAGTAAAATATTTATCAGTTAAAGGAATAAATATTGTGATAACATTTTTATGATGCAGAATTAATTATTCTTTAGTGTCCTTGTAAACGTTTGCTCTGTGCCCAACTAACACATGAAGAAGATGCAATATAAATGGACAGTCTATTATGTTTTATATCCCTTTAAAAGCATAACAGCTTCAAAAACCATTTTACGAGCCTTTGGGGACTGATGAAATTTATACAAGAAAAATTTTTATTCTCAGTGCTGTTTAACGCCCTGTATTGAGTTTGCATGGCGAGGTTTTGGTAGCGGGGGAACTACAGGCATGGCTTCTGTGAGAAGTTGCTAGAAGGTTCCCCTGTGTCCAAGACGGACCCACTGCTGGCCAAGGCTAAGTCCACCAGCAACTGTGGTTGCGCCTCTGGGCTACATATTTAAGAAGATTAAAAAAAAGGAAAAAAAACCAGCATGGCAGCAGCCAGAAAGAGGAGTGAGCATATGTGAGAGAAACAACTCTGCAGACACCAAGGTCAATGAATAAGGAGGAGGAGGAGGGGTTCCAGGAGCTGGGGCAGATTCCCCTGCAGCCCGTGGTGAAGACCATGGTGAGGCAGGCTGTCCCCATGCAGCCTGTGGGGATCCACAGTGGAGCAGATATCCACCTGGAGCTCATGGAGGACTCCACGCCAGAGCAGGTGGATGCCTGAAAGAGGCGTGACTCCATGGGAAACCCACACTCGAGCAAGCTCCTGGCAGGACCAGTGTCCCCATGGAGAGAGGAACCCACGCTGGAGAAGGTTTGCTGGCAGGACTTTTGTCTCCTCAGGGGCCCCATGCTGGAGCAGTCTATTCCTGAAGGACTACACCCCATGGAAAAACTCACGTTGGAGAAGTTCATGGAGGACTGTCTCCAGTGAGGGGGATCCTATGCTGCAGCTGGGGAAGAGTGTGAAGAGTGCTCCCCATGACGAGGAAGGAACAGCAGAAACAACCTGTGATGAACTCACCGCAACCACCGTGCCCTGCCCCCTGTGCTGCTTGGGGGGAGGAGGTAAAGAAAATCAGTCGTGAAGTTGAGCCCAGAAAGAAGGGCACAGGGGGGGAAGTTGTTGTAAGATTTAGTTTTTATTCCTCATTACCCTACTCTGATTGGATTTGTTATAAATTAAATTAATTTTCCCCAAGTTGAGTCCCTTTTGCCTGTGATGGCAAGAGCTGAGTGATCTCCTTATCTCTACCCAAGAGCCTTTTGTCATATTTTGTCTCCCCTGTCCAGTTGAGGAGAGGGACTGATAGAGTGGCTTTGGTGGACAACTGGTGTCCAGCCAGGGTCAACCCATCACACACTCTCTTGCGGCACTCTATCATATTTCTCTATCTGTGGTTTGAGGAGAAATGGTTAGTGTCTGACCTATCAATTTTTTACCATTTCACTGAGAAGAAAATGTCTCAGGCACTCACTTCTGTTGAGGATTCCAATATTAAGATGCACTCAAACATACAGGTGAAGCTTAAAGAAATCAGTCCCTTTGAATGGAAAGTCCTGGAGCAAGCAGGCTTCCTCCTTTTTCAATAGCAAGAAGCTGAGAGATTGGAAGACAAATGAGAACGGGAGCTAGAAATGTGGTATGCCAGAGCACAGACAGCCTGAAAGGGAGTTTTTAAGCATGGCTGGCAAGCAGCCTTCTGAGTTTGTTTTCTCTCTTCATTTCAGAGAGAAGAAACTACTTAAAACAGCCCTCAGTGAGAGTCAAGTGCTGCTCTTTCCTAAGAACAGAGGCATAGTGACTTATTTTGCAGTGAGGTGAAGAATTCCCAGAAAGATCTGAAGCAAAGAAGTGTCAATGAGTTTCTCATGTGGTCTAATTCTGTGTGATTTCTTCAGGGAGGGATGTGAAGTTGTGTACCTGGATTCTACTTTTGAAGTACAAGTTAAACTTGCAATCTTTACTGCTACGTATCTCAGGATTCACTGATGTAATTAAATTTTTGCAAACCCCATGCAAGATATACTTCTGTGTAGCCCACACCTCACCTTTTGTGCTCATTTTGTTATTGCGTTCCTTTTCTTTCCAATTGCATTGGTCAAAAAGCTTAAGAAAAATTAAAAAATGCTGGTATTTCTTCTGTATTGAAATCTCAGTGCTTGAAACATAAAGCTCTCTTACCTAGTTCTAACCCACACTGCCTTTTCTTCATTTCTCTGTGATAGCTTTGACATATCTCTGCAATAGGTCTATCTGCATAAGCTTGACAATATGGCTTATTTTAAAGAGGGAAAAACAAGATAGACAATAAGAAATTCGCTTCCAGGTGCTGCCGCTGTTGTTTGCATTTTAAGAGCCTAAGAATACTTCTGCTTACCCACAAGTGCCTGCCAGCGAGCAGGATTCAATGTAGCCATTCAAAAATTGTGCTTTACCTATCAGTCTATTGCTTATCAGTCTTTGAACAGAGGCCAGTTTTCACCGACATTGCTATGCATCAGTCAAGAGGCGAATGTAACACATGGGGCATTCCCAAACTAACTACAGTAGATATGCTAAGGCTGTGCCCATGCTAGTAAATTAAATATGCTTAGGAGTACTCTCAGGCATGAGCTCTGACTGAAAAGGGATGTCCATTGATGTTTATCACCCCTTATCCTCCAGGGTAAGCTGGATGCATTCCTGGGGATAGCTCAAGTGTGCTCTGAGTCCTGAAGCATGTCTGGCCATAGTCCATGTGACATGGAACAAAATCACACCTGGCAATGTCTTCATAGACAGCTGCATTTCAGTACTGGAAACAGCACCAAACATCACTTGATTTACTAGTATAGACATATCTATAAAGACCAAGGCATAAAAACAAGGTGCACAAGCCTAGCCCAAACCATGTGTACTTCCTCAGGTGACCTGATGCTTTCAGGTCTTCATAGTTCTGCTGTTCTTTACACCAAGGAGAAGTGAACAAAAAGTTTACAGTGATTTGAACTTTGCATGTAGTTGTCCATATGAGAAAAAAAAAAAGACAAAATTCGTCATTTTTTCAACACTGTATTTTTTTATTATTTCTAGTTTATCTACAGAAACATAAAATTCTGTTTGTTAGCCATGCTTACTAAGGTTTCTATTCTAGAAAGAAATTATTTTGTTGTAGTTCATCAACAAGATATATCTACCTCGGTTTGTACTATTACTCTTGATAAAGATGTCACCATTCTAGAATAATTACATTAAATGAAAACATTCACCTTTTCTTCACCTCTCACTAAACATATATTTCAGTAATAACATTAACTTAAATTGGTGATTGCTTGAAGAGACCTCAACCTCTTGAGTAAAAGGCATTAGAAAGAATCAGAACAAATGGAAGAGGTAAATTAACAGACTCTGTTTCATTCCAAGTAAGGTATTCATGTCTCATGCAGTATTATAGATATTGTAACTGCATTTTAAACAAAGCATTAAATAAATATTACCAAAAGTTGTCTATTAAGGATTAATTGTATTTTTGTCGGTTGTTTTTTGTTTTGTTTTGGGTTTTTTCATGTATAGCCTGGAATGATCTTGATGGGTAGCGTTAATTTTCCAATAATTCTGTTTATTTTTCTTTTTTAATACCAATTTAGGCTATGTTTGCCTACATAGAGTCTTAATGAAATGACATCAAATGAGTCAAGAGATGGAAAGCCAAAATGATTCTGGAAGAGGATTTTAATCAGACATTTAAGTCTTGATTGTTAGCATTTCTTTAGCTCCTGTACATGATGAACACTTTGGGGGAAATTATGTAGTAGGGACAGGTACCTCCATCTGTCCATTCAGCATGAAAAGTTACACAGAATACACAGCCTGTGTTTCCTGTCAAATTAGGATAACATGGTGTCACATATCTCTAATAAAATAACAGAAGAAATATTATTTATAAATAAACTTTAAATATCTAAATAAAAAGGATATTGGAGAACTCTTTTGTCCCTTCTGCATTCCAAAAGGTCTTTCACAGCTCTGCTGTTGTCCAGAAACTGGAAGCCCAAAATTTCACAGGCCTAGCTTAAAGTACATTTTTTATTCACAATACTTCAAAGTACATAAAGATTTTCCACAGCTGCTTTGATTTAACAACAGAATTAAATATTCAGAATTCCATTTTCTGAGATTAAATCTTGTAACCTTTTGTATTATTAATAATTTAGACAGGTGATATCTGTGATTGAACTAGAATTACTCATATAACTAAATTTATGCATGTATTTGAGTATTCCAGAGATATTCAACCAGACCATTTTCTGCAGGTCTTGTTATAGCTTAAACTACATAGTAGTTATCTATAGATTCTTCAACAATGCTTCAGAGGAACCTTTCTTTGAAAGAACAGGAGATCCATTCAATCATAGCAGGCTATGAAAAACATAGCATAAGAAGCCAGAAAAACTGTTCTTACAATTTTTTCATTGTCTACAACCGGACATTTAAATATAAAAGTCTACTTTGTTTTCCTTTAACTGTATTTTTGGCTGATTTGACCCCAGCCGTTCACATGAGTTTCAAGCATGAACCTGATCTATTTAAATAAATATTTATACTTTCTAATAGTTCATATATATAGCTGAGTTAAAGTAAGTATAAAAGATCCTTCTGCCATTGATACGCCACCAAACGTGGTCAGAGGAATGAGAATTAACTGTGTAAGTACAATAGGCAAGACTGGAAAAACAGATTTCTGTAGATCTGGCTGCTTTGTTGATGTCAGTGGCTCACAGGGGGTTGGAAAGAGCAGTCTATAGCCAAATGCCTAAACTTTTCCAGATGTGAGACCTGGACTCAGACTAGGGTCTTCTGTAGGCCAGCACTGCTAAGGAGGTTAGAGTACTGAACTGCTGCTTGCAAAGTTCAAGTTGCCTCATAGAGCATCTTAGCACTTAACATGAGTTGTCTGAGTCCACCATCTAGGAAGGGCATGACTTTTTAGATATTAATATACATTGAATAAGGACAATACAACTTCCCCAACACGGGTAGTGGAAGAAAAATAGCAGCCTTAAAGATTTACGTCTGTAGAATCTTATTGTAATGTAAATTGCACGAGAGGACACATTAAAATCAAGGGGAATAAATGAAATTGCTGAGAGGATCAGTCAGGGATATTAAACTTTTTATAGTAAAAACACAAACAGCCACACAATTTCTAAATTATGCCTTGCCCAGGTGAAAAGGCAGGACACAACTTTATAACATGTGTATCACAAGTTCAGCAGGAATGCAAGTTCAGTAGGAATGATACAATTTGTGGTAGCTCTGCTAAGAATAGGGATAGCCATTGCTTCCTAGAGGTTCATGTTAAAGGAGGAGCTGCTGTTAGAGCGTTCACATGCTATGGTGTTGCATACATACACACACTTATTCTCAGGTGCACTTCCTCCTTCTTATCTGACTTATCCAACTTACCCAACTTTTCTTAACCTACCTAACTGCAGAATAAGGCAGGGCAACCAGTGCTGTGACAAATATTCCTTAGTTGACTCCCAAGATGAGATCCAGAGGGCCAACGACCTCAAGGGTGTGTATGGCTGTGGTTCTCATGGGGGACTTCAACCACCCTGACATTTGCTGGAAGGCAACACAGCTGGAAGGCATGCCCAGTCCCGGAGCTTTCTGCAGACCATTGATGATAACTTTTTGACACAGGTGCTGAAGGAACCTATGAGGACAGGTGTGCCGCTGGACCTTGTGGTGACAAACAAGGACTAGTTGGGGATGTGAGAGTCGGGGGTAGCCTTGGCTGCAGTTACCATGAGACGGTGAAGTTCAGGATCCTGCATAGAAGAAGCAGGTCCAAAAGCAGAATTACAACCCTGGACTTCAGGAGAGGTAGCTTTGGCCTCTTCAAAGACCTCCTTAGAGGAATCCCATGGGCTAAGCCTCTAGAAGGAAGGGGGATGCAAGAGAGATGGTTAATGTTTATGCATCGTTTCCTCCAAGCTCAAGATCGGTGCATCCCTAGAGCAAGAAATCAGGCAAAGCAGGTAGGAAACTTGCATGGATGAGTGAGGAGCTTCTGGAAAAACACAGATGAAAGAAGGAAGTTTACAGAATATGGAAAAAGGGATAGGCCACTTGGGAGAAGTATAGGAACATTGTCAGAGTATGCAGGGATGCAAGAAGGAAGGCTAGGGCCCGCTTGGAATTAAATCTAACAAGGGATGTCAAGGACAACAAGAAGGGCTTCTTCAAGTACTTTTACTACATCAGTAGTAAAAGGAAGACTAGGAAAAATGTGGGCCCACTGCTGAATGAGGTAGGTTCCCTGCTGATGGAGGATGCAGAGAAGGCGGAGTTACTGAATGCCTTCTGTACTTCAGTCTTTACTGCTAAGGCCACCACCAGATCCTGGAGGTAAGAGAGAGAGCCTAGGGTCAGGAAGACGCTCCCTTGATCAAGGAGGATCAGGTTAGAGATCACAGATTGACACACTTTCTCAAGTATTGTTAGTAAAGCACTCTGTCCTAAATAATTTAATTATTTGAAGACTTGTTTTCCAATTACTTACAGGCCTACTGTGTTTATTTTTCTTGAGAAAGGGGTCAGGATCCTTTTTTAAGCTTTTATTCATAGTGATTAATTAGAAATAAAATCTTATGGGAGGGCACAGAAGGAGTGTTATTAATAATGTCTTTGATATAATGATGATATCTTGTCTATGCCTTTGTGTATTCTTTTCTGCAAATCTCTTGGCTTTGCTTTTCTTTCATGTTATTTTCTAATTCTGAAAGTGCTTCTCACCTTTCACGAGCTAAATATTTTGTTTCTGATATGTTAGCTACTTTTAAACCCAATCTTTTCATAATAATTTCAGTTCATAGCTGATGACTCATTCTGCTTTGTCTCATATTTTAAGTACAGAATTTTATCTACCCAAGTCAGATGGCAGCTGGTATCATAATAGCCATATCACATATCACGGATGTTAAGCACGAAACAGAACTGGCAATATGTAAGAAAGACATAATTAACAAAAATTAGTTGGAATATGACAACTGTATTCCGTGGGAATCAGAGGAAACCTATGAATAATACAAAGCTAGTGATACTACAGAACACAAGTGTTCTCTTTTGTTCATTTATCTTTTTGATGTTGTAAGTTGAAAATAATCTATACCACAAAACCAAGATGAAAAGACGTTATCAAGACTGTATGGACCTCCCTTTCAGGAAGTTTGTTTATAGCTAGATATTTTAACTTTTCTTTTTTTTCTAAATTACAGCCTAAGGCTGTGATAATGGTAGAAAAAATATTAAATCTGATAAGAGACAAGACTGTGGAATTCAAGGACTTCCATACTCTCCTCAGCAGTAAACAGAGAGACGCAACCATGGACAGAAGGAAAGGCAGGTCCACAAAATGTTAGGTGCAGTATCTGACTTTTTCCCACACTGTATTTCTTTAGAAGTTAATTGGTGCTGTTAGTTGCAGTACCAGATGCAAGATTTCTTCTGTGATGATTAAAAATAATCTAAACTCTGGAAGACTCCTGACTTGTTGACACATCATAGATTACCTAATTATGAGTTAACACTCCATAATCACATATTGTAGTTTAGCTGAAATAATTGTGCAGCTTGATAAATTGCCTGTCCCCATATTATTTATTTCCAACAATAAAAATGTCTTTTACAAGAAATAACCTAACAAAGAGGGTAGAGTTAAAATGTGGTACAAATTAATCACAGTCACCCCTCTACCCTCTTTCTGACAAGAGAAATCAGACATACTTCATTACATTTTCAGTCTGTATATATGTCCTAAGGATATAATTATGTCATTACTATTTTCACAATGTCTGTTATGTCCCATTGCTTAATGACTTGTTTTTCAAAGAGATTGGCACATCATACTAAAATTGAAAGAGGGAACAGTCTGCTTCATTTACCTGTATAGACTCTAAATCTCGATACTAGAACTAGAAAACTTCGACATCTTATAGACATCAATCCAGTTACTGGCACAGTGAATTTCAGTCAGTAGCCTTTTTGCTTCATTGGTGTTACTGCTACATGATAAAGCTAGAAATATTATTTTAAGGATGTGAGTGCCAGATTATGCACCAACTGAATGGTTAAGCTCTCTGCCACAGATAAAACATGTGGGTCCATATGCTGACCATGCCCTTTTAGTGCCTCCGGATTTAATGAATGTGTGGCAAAGTGGATCAATATGAAAGTTGCTCTAGAGATTGGCAGTGGTGTCTCATTAGTACAGTACTCATTTACTGTACTAATGCTAATGTGTAGCCTAAACTGAAGTGGATCAGACTTGTTCTTCATGTCAACACTGCATTCAGAAATGCCATTATGGCTATCATACAAACCTACTGATACTCTAAGCTGCCAGCACTGGATCTCAGGAGTACCTGGACTCAGCAACTGGCAATATACATGATTTGTGGAAAGTGACTGGAGTGCTTTTCACATCGTCCCTGAGCTATGCCCCAGAGCTGGAAAAATAATAAAAGGCTGTAACCTTTTTTCTAGTTGCTTGATATTGCATTGTTCCAATGGGTCTCTATGACTATTGAGATAGATAATGATACTCTAGTTTACAGTGAACACACCGAAGACCTGGGATTACAGTGTCAGGTCCCCATTTCTGATTCCTGAAAATGGAAACTGGCAAGGTGGGGATTTCTAAATGTGACAACATTTGCACCTAGGAGCTGGAGAAGGTGCTTCTATCCCTTTAGCCCCACTTTTCCACTTACCTGGTGCTGGTGAAAGCCTGAAAAGGAGAAAGCCATATGCGGAATATGCAGCAAGACTCTCATCAGCTCCTGAAGATGCACATATAAAGTAGAGGAAGAGAAAAGCTGTTATAATACTGGACACACTCCTGACACGATAACAATTCCTGGAGCAATACCTTTATTTTGATCTCCAATTCTGACAGGCAAGTAAGGTGAACTTCTTTACTTTGAGGGTAACAGAGCATTGGAATAGGCTGCCCAGGGAGGTTGTGGAGTCTCCTTCTCCGGAGATATTCAAAACCTGCCTGGTTTTGTTCCAGTCCGACCTGCTCTAGGTGAACCTGCTTTGGTAGAGGGGTTGGACTAGATGATCTCTGAAGGTCCCTTCCAACCCCTGCCATTGTGTGATTCTGTGATTCTCTGAATTTAGCGGCACCAGAATGAGGTGTTACTAGCAGCCCACTTTGTATGCCTGTAGGCATTTACCCTACCTGCATCTCCCCACACTTCCTAACCTGTGCTTGACCCAGGGGTCTAGGCCATCCCTTAACAGTTCTCCCTTCCTGCTTCAACATGGCGCTCAAAGTCTTTAATATTGACAGTGAAAATCCATATAGATGTATGAAGTTAAGTGAAGTTAAGGGTCTCAAAAACTTGTTAGATGAAATGGACTTGAAAATCTTTACTTTGAAACACAAAATGTAATAACACATTGAGCTTATTAAAATGATTTTTCCTTATTTTTCTTTCTAAACCAAGTTCTGCTGAAAATTATCTGTTGCAATTCTCTCAGTTGTACAAAGAAGCACAAGCAGAGCCATGCATTTTGCCCTACAATAGGTGCACATTAACCACAGCCTTCTACTGTGTCACCTGTACTGCTGTCATCACGCAGGAGTTTAACTCTCTGCCCCTTTCTGTCCCAGTGAATCTGCTTGTGTCAGGTTTATGTGATACTCATATGACTTAAAGTGGGTCCCTATTTGCCTGTTTCTCAACGCTTCTTTTCTTTTTTCCTTTAATTAATGAACTGATTTTCTGAGGTGAAAAACTAACCAGTCTTCTCACAGTTTATTAGGACTATGGAAACAAAGTGAAATACAAATGAGATTCAGCAGATGCAACCTAAGTTTTTCTTTGAAATTTCCTTGAAAAAATAAGTAAAATGAAACTCATATTTAAACTTATATTCCTGTTTATTTGTGCAAAATGCTAAATTCCTCCTGGTTTACAGCTTCTGATAAAATCCTCATTAGAATATTAGGATATATTAGAATATATTAAAATATATTACAGTATTATAATATTTTCCATTGTAAGGGAACTGCAGCGATCAACTAGTCCAACTGTCTGACCATTTCAGGGCTGAACAAATGTGAAAGCATGTTATTAAGGGCATTGTCCTAATGCCTCTTAAATGCTGATAGCCTTGGGGCACCGACCACCTCTCTAGGAAGCCTGTTCCAATGTTTGACCACCCTGTCGGTAAAGAAATGCTTTTTAATGTCCAATCTAAACCCCCCTTGGCACAGCTTTGAATCATTACCATGCATCCTGTCTATGGATATCAGGGAGAAGAGCTCAGTACCTCCCTCTCCACTTCCCCTCCTCAGGGAGCTGTAGAGAGCAATGAGGTTGCCCCTCAGACACCTTTTCTCCAACCTAAACAAACACAGAGTCCTTAGCTGTTCTGCACAGGAGTGAGCCGCTCCTCACAGCCCTTCCACCAGCTCTGTTGCCCTACTCTGGATGCATTCAGGGACCTGAACATCCTTCTTAAATTGTGGGGCCTAGAACAGCACACACTATTCAAGGTGAGGCTGCGCCAACGCTGAATACATCAGGACAATCACCCCTTTTGTCCAGCTGGTCATACCGTGTTTGATGCACCCCAGGATGGGGTTTGCCTTCATGGCCGCCAGGGCACACTGATGACTCCTATTGAGCCTGCTGCCAACCAGCACCTGCAGATTCCCTTTCTGCAGGGCTGCTCTCCAGCCACTCCTCTCCCAATTCATACTTGTGTCCCGCGTTACTCCATCCCAAGTGCCGAATCTGGCATTTGGACTTGTTAAATTTCATCCCATTGATCACTGCTCAATGCTCCAACAAATCTAGATCCCTTTGCAAGGCCTCTTGTCCCTTAAGACAGCTGACTGCACCTCCCAGTTTAGTATCACAGCAAAGTTACTAATATTGCATTCAAGTCTTGCCTCCAGATCACTGATAAAAATAGTGAACAGACCTGGCCCTAGAGCTGAGCCCTGAGGGACAGCGCTGGTGGCTGTCTGACAGCCAGATGTGGCCCCATTCACTACAACTCTTTGAGCAGTTCAGCGAGTTCATCACCCAGTGCACTGTGTACTTGCTCATCTCATAGTTGGACAACTTGTCCAGAAGGATGCTGAGAGGGACACTATCAAAAGCCTTACTAAAATCCAGAAAAGCTACATGTGCCACCTTCCCTTCATCCATTAGGGATATCAAATCAATTAAATAGGACTTTCCCTTTGTGAACCCATGGTGACTGTGCCTGATGATTGCATTATTCTTTAAATGCCTTTCAGTAGCACCCAGTACAACCTTCTCCATAATTTTCTCCAGGAACTGCGGTTAGACTAACAGGTCTGTAGCTTCCTGGGTCTTTCCTCATGCTCTTGTAAAATGGAATAATGTTGGCTCGCTTCCAGTCAGCAGGGACCTCCCCAGCCTCCCATGACCTTTGGTGGATGATTTAGAGTGGTCCTGCTGAAATATCATTTAGCTCAGCACCTCATTGGCCAGAATACAGTCCTAAGTATAACCAGTGTGTTCCAGAAAATGAAAATTATTTCCTAAGAATTGTTTGTTAAAAAGGAAAAAAAAAATTTTTCTGTTTTTTTTTTTATTTTCTTTTACGTACACAAAATTTCCGTAATGAATTAAATTAATTACTATCTGCCTTTGGTCCTGTTTAATTTCTATCTTTTTCTGAACTGTCTCTGTTACAAGATATTTTTTTGTGTCTCATATAATCTCTGTTGACTTTGCTTCCTGGGCTTGTATCCAGGAAGAGACAGCAAAAACTAGAATGTGGTTTGAGCGAGTCACAGGTACATAAGTAAAAAAATGTAATTCAAAATATCTGTATCCCTGTAAGCATGCAAGCTCACAAGGAACCTTGGGTTTTGATGTGCACTGGTGCTCCTGGCTGGGCACTGAAATGCCTCAGTAGGTGAACTATGGTCTTATATATAACTGGACTTCTGAGATCCAGGCAGAGGGAATAGCCAGTGCCCACTCCCAAGCAGATCCTGATCCAACAGGAATACTCAGATACACTAGTAACTATGTGGCCATTTAGAGGTAGCTATTTAGAAAAAAACAAGTTTTTCACCTTTAAAAATCCCCAAAGGTTTTTGCCTGAAGGTTTTTGCCTGAAGGTTTTCACCTTAAAAAACCCTATCATGGTAAGTAGTTTTGCCTTTTTATCGTATGAGAGAGAGAAAAATGACGGGCAAGTGGTTTTAATTCCTGCCTTAGACAGAAATGATTTTTATTCACGGCTTCCAGCTTTAGGAAAATGCCTTATATATCAAGATGGCTTCGAGTACACCTCTGTCCCTTTTCTTATTAAAGTCAGGCAACTCATAGGCAGACAGAAACCATTTAAATGAGGAATGACCATGAATTCAGTGACTCCTAGGGAGTGATAATTCGATAAGTAATTCTTTCTCACATTTCAGGAAGACAAAGATATGTATTTGACTTTACATAGATTTTCAGAAGAGGAAAATCTTAGATAAATGAAGATGACTGTTCTTAGATAAACTTAGATGACTATTTTAATAAATGAATGCAATACACAAACACAACTGACATTTTAAAAAATTCTGTGAATGACCTTGCCCATCTTTTTCTTTAGTCTGAATTAAGTGTTTGAAGCAAAAAATATAAAATTTGCTATTTAAATGCCCGATGACCAATTTAACTAAGGATTAGTAATATTTTAATTTCTTAATAAATTGTTGCTATAGGGATGAAATACTGTGGAAAGTTTTCTTTTTTCTGTGCTGTGTGATAAAAGACTTCCACTTTCCTTGTCTAGCGCAAAAACACGCAACCAGCTTTCTTACTTGCAGAATAATTTATAATTGCCACAGCAAGGTGCCTAAGCATCATGAAATATTAAATTAATTATGGATTTGGGGGAGTGTTTTTGTATGTTTCTTGTTCTGGTTGTCAGTTTTTGTTTTCCTTAGCAGAAAATGGCTTTTATCTAACAGTCTGAATCTAGTGGCACCTCAGATACAGCAAACAGAAATAGCATTTGCTATGGATCAAATCATCCTCACTATAATAGCAAAATTTCTCCACACCACACACAGTCATCATTCCTGCTGATCATTACTGTCAGTCCTACTTGAATGCCCATCTTGCCAGAAAGAGAGAAAATTAGGTAATACGTCATATGAAATTCAGGATGCTTTGAATCTACAGAAAAAATTGTTCCTAAGACACTGTAGAGTTAATGGGGGACAACCGAACCACTTTGCCTTTTTTTTATATTCATGGGGCTTTAAGTCAACGCAATCCTACTGATCGCAAAAGTATTAGCATGTCACAAGGAGGGAGGTACTTTTTTAGATTTTAGATGTAAGCCAAAGTATAGGCACTTTTTAATACACAAAAAAACTATGCGGAAAATATTGCTGTAAAGATGAAGAAAACGAAGTAGAGAAAAGTTAAGGATCCCATCACAAAATTAGCCAGTGACAGAATGATGAAGATGATTTAACTGTGCTCCCACCCACCAGGTTATACATCCACAGCAAACTGGAAGAGCTAAAAGGCTGAGGAGCCACCAGGCTGGCTATGGGTGGGACACAGGTATGTTTTTTTGAGCTTTGGACTGCACGTACCTGGAACTGAATTTTAATAGATAGTGCTAAAATCTATGTCATTTTATTACTGACTCTAACATCTACTGATCATATCCAAATTCAAAAATCTAACCTCAGCTAAGAGCCTTGTTCCAGAAAGCCAGCTAGCTAAAATAAATTAAAAAAAATAAAAACGCTTTGCATGCTGGTTTTCTTCTGGCTAGCATACTCAACTAACTCGACTTTGTTTTACTGTTGAATTATCTGCTTTTCTGGAAAAAACATAAGTTTTCTCTGGTATCGTAAGGGGCCTATAACCAGAGTCAGCTGAGCTTTGCAGAGAGGGAAGACAAGCAGATGTGAAGCACGGCTTGCTCTTCCAATATTTTTTCTTTAAAGTAGGTGACACTCAAAAACATATTCTGCACACATCTAGTCCCTAAAAGCAGAGGATGTGCTGAATTTCTGTAGAATTCACAAGTCTTGTCATTATGACAAAAAGGATGTAGTCTAAGGCTTAGAGCTGATGTGCAAATCTTCAGGAAGATGGATTCTTCACCATTGCTTACTGATGGATATTATCTGGCATTAAAAAACTTAATCCTTAATTTAGCAAAGTTCTTTGAGCTGAATGTGTTTGCTATTGTAAATATCGTTTTCTAAATAATTTGCTGAGCTGTGGCAAAAGGTTTAATATTTCTTCTTTTTGATTATGATGCTGACTAATACACAGGGTTCTTTTTTTTACAGCCTTATTAAAGGTCAACAGCTTCACAGCACTGATCTGCCCTTTATCATATCTAAGACAAAAAATATTTTCATCATATATTTCATCCCCAAGATCTGGGATTTTTTATAGAGCATCGTATTAATTCCTATTAGCATATTCTTTTTTATAAATTAGTTGATTATGTTCTCATTGACAGCTGGTATTTGCATTTGGCTGTATGATAGTAATTATTGGGTTTTCATGCTTACATGCTAGAAATAATTCTCTAGACTTTGTCAAAGTAGTGAATATGTACTTAAACTGGGAAAGAAGTAGAACTATATGTATACTTATACACTATACACTATAAGTGTATAAGAGTGGTTGGGGAAACAAAAAAGACATTTTTAAAAGTAAATACTTATTACAATCATAGTGGTTAAACAGCTGTATAAACTGAACTCTGATTCCTGGCTGTCACACTTCTGTTGAGGAAAAGCGGATTTTTATGCCCTTTATGGCTTTCTCCACATGGAACATTAAGTGTGGAACATTTAGGAGTGTGAATTTTCTTCTTTTTGTCTAACACACATTTAAGCAGCTGCTGATGCTACTGAATTTACACTTTTTGATAGAGTGTAAACAAGAGTCTACAATCAGGCAGCTAATTTGCAGCTGGGTCTTTCAAACTTGAGTATTCAGGAGAAGAGATGTAAGAAACTGAAATCTATTGACCATGTTTGAATGGATTCCATGGATCCCAGATATTTTTTCTTAATGAATTAATCCAAGACACATACTGTAGTGTTTTTGAAATAGAAGCTTTCTACAAAATTAAATCTCTGAAGTTAAGCTAAAATTCTTGAAATGAATGTGTAAATACTTGATAAGTAAACCATAAACTATGAAGTATATCAAAATCATAGTACAGAAGCTATTTATGTATCAAATCATGAAAACAATTACTGCAATAGATTTAGTTTGGGTGTTGGTGGCCATCAGGTGCCTACCAAGCCACTCTACCACTCCCTCTCCATCAACAGGACAGGGGGGAGAAAGTATGACGAAAGACTCATGTGTTGAGGTAAGGACAGGGAGATCACTCACCAACCCCTGTCAATTAGTTTAATTCATTGCCAATTAATTGTAAGTGAGAAGGGTAGTGAGAAATAGGAACAAAACTAAAAACACCTTACACACACACATCCCCCTGTCCCCACCGCGTTTTCCCAGGCTTAACTTCACTCGCAACTCTTTTTCCTTTTCCCCCTGAGTGGCACAGGTGGCTGGTGAATGGGGGCTGTGGTCAGTCCGTAACGCTTTGTCTCTGTTGCTCCTTCCTCCTCACTCTCTTCTCCTGCTCCAGCATGGGGTCCCACGCAGGACGTACAGTCCTTCATGAACTGCTCCAGTGTGGGTCCTTTCCACAGGGTGCAGTCCTTCAGGAACAGAAGGACTCCAGCATAGGTCCCTCACAAGCCGTCCTTCTTCAGGTTGCTGTATGATGAAGTAGGTACTTAGCCACTGTATTTTGGAATTTTCCTTACTATTTATTAGCTGGAAAAATGCACTTATATTTCTTTTGCAAACATGCACACTTGAAAATAGCTTTTTCTTTAATTTTGTAGTTTTGTCTCTGAAAACTTTCCTACCACATCCTAAGGATGTTTGGCTTCAACCCTGAACTCCATCTTTGGGCTATGTGGCTCTAGAGTTGGAGCTTCCTGATTCCTGGAGACATATCATGTCAGGTAATTTCATGGAGAAACACCATATCTCTGTTAGCATTTAGATGCACCATCTCAATCATTGCAAGAGAGAACACTGTTAAAAGAACATAAATTTATGGTGCTACTGAGTAGTAGGTTGAAGTTTAAGAAATTAAAGTTTTAAACAAAAAACCATAAATAATTACATTCATTCTATTTCGATAATTAATTGTTTAAAACAAAATCTTCCTGAACCTTAATCTTTCAATAAATAGTCAAAACAACCAAAATATTAACAGTAATAATGTATCCAATATTCAAATAACATTTTTCCCCTCTCTAAATGCACATCCATGTGCACATTCGTTTTGGGGCCATGTTTCTCCTTGTAACTCATTTAAAGTCAAAGCAGCCACACCAAAAAAAATTTTCCATAGTGTATTCATCTATTGGATGTCACAGTGAACCACTTCTGAACAGCCCTGTTGGCTGTTAGATATCTTTGTTAAATACAAGGATAATCTTTGTATTTAAAATGGTGAAAACACATGGAATGACAATGAGCCTTAGACCTTACGCAGTGTCAGATTCCCACAAAGATTATCCTCTGGCGTAGCCTGATGAGCGTTTAGGCTTCATGTGAAAGGGGAAAAAAATCAGTCCTTGTGTTTTCTCCATTCTTATTTGAGATAAAGATTAAGATTTGAACATGTGAAGGTCCTCAGAAGAAGCATTTCTTTAGCAAAGGAGAAAGAAGTGAAAGACAACTCCCTGCCATTTTTCTGATGATGCAACAAAGGAAACCACAACAGTATCTTCTTCAAAATGTCGAATGATGCACCCTATCTAACTATGCTAAAACCACCAATAATTACACTGATAAATCAGTCTGAACTTATCAAAAAATATCCATGAGTTCTCATGCTTCCACAACAGTTAATTTTGCTAAAAGTGAAAAAAAATTGTAAAAAATATAATGAAAATTTTAACCTATATTTTTTGTCTGTATAGGTATAGGAGTTCTCCTGGTGTTGCAGTTGAGTATATTCTTATGAATGGTATAACAGTGTTACCCAAGACACCATACATTTACTATTCCAAAGACTAAATTAAGGAGTAATTATTATTTTGTTTTAAGACCTATTAGTTTTAACATACACTTGATCCATATTATGCTAATTGTTGTACACATCCATACAGTGACACAGCTCCTGCCTGGAGGAACATACACTCTGAACAAATCATAGAATCACAGCTGATAAAAGATAGGAAAACATAATTGTTTTAATTTCAAAGAGATGAGATACATTTAGGTATAAACGTCATTATGCAGTAGCATTCTGGATTTATTTGCTATATTTACCCCACAATACTGCTGGTAATGGGAAAACTGCTAAGCAACAACCCTTTCTCTAGGGCTGGGCTGAAATTCCTTATTTACCTAGTGATCCACCTTTGTGATAAGTAAACAAACGAATCTATTTTCTCTTTTGCTAGTGAACTTCTAAAATGTGAAGAGACAGGAGGTATTCTTTTCTCTGGGTTCAAAAAAGGTTTGGTTCTCTCCATGGGAAGTAGGAAATCAATATACCTCTTTCAAAGTAAATGTTATGGTAGATGAGAACACAGTCTTTTTCCTAGTCATACATTTTCCATCTGCTAACTTATCTTGCATGGGAAGGATATATTTCATTAGGTTTTTCTCTTTTTACATCTTCTACAGCATCCCAGAAGAGAGGTAAGTTCAATTAAGTAGCTGCGAGGAAAGTAATCGCTAACAGAGAACCTAATAGCTTTCAGTATGTCCTTGAGTTGCAACACAAGTCAGAGAAAATTTACATTTTTTTCAGTGACTTCACCATCTTTGCATACATTTTTTTCAATCTTACTTTTCTGAATCTTCTCCCCTTTGAAATTTGCTTGTGCAATATTCCCAGAAAGAACGTTAAAAAAGCAGCATGTATGAATATTCACCTACTAACACTCTCCAGAAATGCTCTGAAAAGCAGGGAAGCAGGAGAAAGGAGAGGAGCTCTATTGACCTATGCTGAAGATGAGACACACAAAACCCCCCAAAACTGCCATGGCTGAAATAGGAGTGTTTTTAATGCTTGGGCTTTGTTTCTAAAAGTGAAGCTATATCAAAAAATGAAACATAGTTCTGACAATGTACAGAAGTCCAGACCAACTAACTCTGCGTAAATGTGCCTGGGATAAGAGGTCACCCTAATTTAAGGCAATACCTTGCAGGTTAGAACCCAAAGGAAAAAAAAAAAAGTTATTTTCTTGTGAGGTGTGTAAGAGAGAAGAAACACATAAAAGCCTTCCTATGAGCTAAAGGACATGTTCTCAGCATGATCTATACTTCTCCAAAAGGCACAATAAGGGAAAAAACAGAGCAGGGCTGAGAGCATTAGCCAGAGGGGCTAGTGGAGTAAGACCATCAGGAGAACAGCTAACAAAAGCATGTCATATCATTTGGTCGCCTCAGCCTAAATCAGACTTTTTACCCACTGAGGCTTCAAATCATTAAATATAATTGGTGATTACTGCAGAATGGAGGAAGCAATCCATTGATCTCATAGCCACATGCTTAGAGGAACAGAATTTAGGTTGTTTTAGCTATGCATCAGGAAAGAGTGACTGTAACCTCATTTATCTATCTTATTAATTTTTCTCTTCTCCCTTAAATATAAATATTATTTGTTGACCTTTTCACTCATGTTAGCGAGTGGGCGAAATTAGAATTTTGAGCATTAGAAAATTATGTTATCCAGTGGGGAAAGTTAAATCCGTTTATGATAAACATGGTGGAGAGCTTTGATCTAGCGTTTTTTGCAGAGAGACCCTTGAATTGAATGTGATCTTCGTTGCTACCAGTCTCCTCCTGGCACAGAAGTTACACAAGTTTAAAAACTAATAAAAAAATAGACTATGCTGCACCAATCAGGTCAGGGCTGGACATGTGACATTTGAACACAATACAAATTTGTCTTTTTTCATAATGCAAAGAGTTATGCTAACTCATAATGAATACAATGGAAAATAACAATCTGTTGACAATGTTACAGTGGCAAGAGACAAAACACATTTAATATTGGATTTGATAGTTACGAATCTTTCCTTCTGCTCTGTCTGCAAGAAGTTAGGAACTCAGATTTCTTTTCAGTCACCTGTAAAGCAATTTCCAATCATAGAATCCTAGAATATCAGGTTGGAAGGGGCCCCAAGGATCATCTGGTTGAACCTTTCTTGGCAAAAGCGCAGTCTAGACAAGATGGCTTAGCACCCTTTCCAGATGAATCTTAAAAGCGTCCAATGTTGGGGAATCCACCACTTCCCTGGGGAGATCATTCCAATGGCTGATTGCTCTCATGTGAAAAATTTTCCTCTTGTATCCAATTGGAATCTCCCCAGGAGTAACTTGTACCTGTTACCACTTGTCTTTTCCATGCGACTCCTTGTGAAAAGGGAGTTTGATCTTCTTTGTTCTCAAATAAGGAATAACGCTTGTTGTTATTTGCATTACTTGCCAGTGAAGGTATTGGTGGCAGCTTGATAGACACTATGTATGAAAAAGTATCTACCTAATGAACCTAGAATCTAAATAGAAATAATAATGGTGATAAATTGCCATTTTCCTTTTCAAAGGACTAATTTTGATGACATAAAGAGCTCTGAAAACTTCTACAGTATTTAAATTTGTACAGCAGGTTTCATCAATGATTAAGGAGCAGGTACTTATGCCCAGGTATGCATAGTGAGCATCAGGGACACTTCATTGAAAGTGCTGCACACAATGAATATAAATTCTAGACAAATACAGAAAATTCTTTTATTGAGATGTAATTTGCAGGCAGAAAAAAGACACGCCTGGAGAATGTGACATGATATGCTTTGTCTTTGAATCCCAAATCATGTTTTTCATGTTCCTTACCCTATATCCCCATACAGAATCATTACATGAATTCAAAATAATTGTGGAGTTGTTTTTAAATTAAATGTGACATAACTGCTGTGTACTACAAGTTTTAGGTCTTCCACATCTAACTGTTTCTTTACAGCTGTTTTCAACATTAGGGATGTAGACTAGTCAGTATGTAGAAGACCTATGTTAAAAAAATATTTCTTCTGGGACTGACCTAGTTTTTTTAAGTGGTCTCCTTAATTCTTATGGTACAAATGCTTGTCCTCAGGTGAAAGAAATACTTTCTTCAAAATAAGAATTCTAGTTAAAAAGCTGGAAATTTAAATTTCTTGTTGTTGTTGTTGTGGTTGTGGTTGTTGTTGTTATTATTATTATGATTATATAGAAGTAATAAAAATCCTACATCTAAAATTTAGCTAAGACAGCTTATTACTTTTGACACGTACTGTAGATATGCTAATAAAGAATGAATAAATGAATATAAAGTAAAAGCAACAGTTTGCCTTTACTTACCTGTCCGAATAAACCACAATATACTGTCACTTGCCCACTGACTGAACAGAAAGATAAACATTCCATTCTGAGGAGAATATTTTTATAGGAAACATGTATGTAAAGTGTATACTAATTAATTTTCAGTTACATTCTTGCATTATTAACAACCTATATTTTGTACTCTGCAGTTCCATTGTGTCTGTATAAAGATAACCTTCAAGTTATGTCTTGACAATCTCTTGTCAAGATTATATTCTCTGAGAAGTGTTTCAGAATGCCAGTCTAGTACATAAGTACACTTCTAGTCTAGGTGGGCATTATTCAACATTGATTCTGTAAATTATCTTGAGGACTGGGTTTGCAGAAAGATATGGAAGGCATCTACCTCTAAGTAAGACTAAATACACAAGACCTTGGTCTTGATCCTGGCTTGTTAGGGATTGCAATGAAGAGACACTGATGTCCAATTTTTTTTACCTAATACATATGGGAAGACAATTTTGGGAGGCATTCTCCAGGAAAAGAGATGAACACCTATTCTTTACTTTCAAGGAATTGCTGTCAAGGGAAACAGCAAATTCTACTAACACTTTCCTACAAAGTTTAACTGGTTGTCAAAAAAGTCAGCTTAAGGTGAAGTTTGGAACATCTTTTATAGAACATTTTCATTTTAACCAATTTTCTTCAGCTTTTTAGTAAAAAATGTATGGCTTAGAATTTCCCTTCCCTCCTTTCCTTCCCCATTCTTTTTTTTATGTTTTTTCCCCCCTGTACTGTATGTGTGGTAACTGAAAGAGAAGAATGAGTTAGGTGAGAAGGGAAACAGAAGAAATATAAAGGGAGGACAATTCTCATGTTGTTGCAACAACTGAGTTTTGGCATAGTGGGTAAAGCCTCTACAGGATGAAAACCTCAAGCAGCTGCCATACATCCTCTGCAACAGCTCCTAGTGTACTCCAGAGTCTATGTATTTTCATATCATAAGCTTCTTCCTAATCCTAATGCTGAGCTCATAATTGGAAATGAATGCCCATGTATTTCATGACACAAAACCCAAGAAACTTACTAAAGTAGTATTCGAAAGTTTACTAGAATCATCTTGATGGAAATTGTTCCAATAGAGAGAAACAACAAGGGGCAGCTGGAGGCAGTCGCTATTGATCACCAGATCAACTGAAGCTGGAAAGAATGGGAATGCAGAAGTAGTAAGAAGACCCAACCAGTAAAGAAAACTCTTTAGGCATGAATTGTGTCTGGTGAGATGTTCCTTCTGAGTATTACTCCTCAGGTCCTACTATGTTGAGTTCTTACAGGACCCAGGTTAATGATTTGTTATCACTGTTTGGTGTTACTGGTAAGGAGCACTTGAGTTACCTTGGGTAAATATGGAATAAGAAGTTTAAATAGTATACATTAATTCACTTGAAATGGTCATTCTTTTTCAATTAGAGGTCACCATGGAAATAAACAAACAGAAAGTATTGGAAATGGGAGTGCATATGTAAATGAATGTATGTATCAATGTGGAATTTGGATTACAGTTATGTTTTCAGCATGGGGTATAGTAGTTTTTTAATACTAATATAATAAAGAAGTTACCAGTGAAATCTCAGGCTGATTAAAGAAGTGACTTTCTTCATCAGCTTTACCCTAAACCCATTTGTGTAATGGGTGATGCTGTGAATGAGTGTTTGCTATAAGACTGCGAATGCCTAAAGAAGCAGTTTTTGCAAACCAATCTGTCTTTCCTTTTATTAAGAAATGTTCCTGTAACCTCTGTGTGCCTTTTTCTCCTGTGGTCAGGCATACAGTGAGTATTGACACAATGGAGAGCAAGAAATTCACTGTCCCTGTGCAGTGTTTGTTCGAAATACTCAAAATACTTATAGTTTTGAGATGTTACAGTTCCTGTTGGAAATTATAAAGTCATTGTAACTCCCTGCACCCAGACATATAAAATATGTGTCAGACAATTCTATGTTTAAAATGCCTGTGACTGCATTTTTCCATCAAACTGAAAAACTGGGTCATTGGTCTGCATCTGTTATACTACCACAGGGCTGAAACTAACCAGAGATGAGTCTGAGCCTGTCCACACTCAAGTATTCAGCCAATACAAATTACTGACCTTCAGCTTTTAGCTGCTAATGAGGTGCCCTCCTTGCAGAACAGACTAGCAAAATTTTTTATCCCTAAGCCTGGCTGACACAGATGATATTAACACAAGGAATGCACAAACCTTACTTGCCTTAAGACAGCACACATTGGAAGAAAAAGGAAATTGGAAAGGGAAAGGGGGCTGAGGAGACTATATAATGATTAAACATGTATTTCGTTTATGTGACATACCAGACAATTGCTGAGAAGCAACCGGACTTATACTGTGATTTGGATAAAATGTGTTGTAAGCAACTGTATTTTTCAGTTGGGGAAGAGTTATTCTGCAGTTTGAGTCAGGGAAACATGCCTTTTGTAGAGCACGTCATTTGGGCATCAGCAATATTTCCGTAATTGGTTTCTTAGTAAATCGTTTTGTCCTTCTGTGAAATGGTTGTTTGTGTGTTTGTCTGGTCCCTCTCACTAATAAGCAAAGTGGTGTTTATATCAGGAAACCCTATCACTACACGCTTTTAGTACTGGTGCTGCAGAGAAGTCTAAGTGCAAAGTGTCCCTAAATGTTCAAATAAAAGGGAGAAAAAACACTGATGTCTGAGCAGAATAACAAATGTTAATAACCAGGTAATAACAATCACAGCATAAACAAATTCTAAATGTCTACTATTTAGTGCTTTATGTTGGGGTGCTGAGACGGTGAAAGAGTCTGAAGGAAAGAGGGGGAATGAAGGAAAATGGAAATGAAGAATTTAAAACAAAATAGTAAAATGTGTCTTGGTGGAAAGGATTTACTGTTGTTTAATATCAGCTACATTACTCTTCCTCCTTATCCTGCTAAGACAATTGGCTAGTTTTGTATTGTCTGTGTCCCATTAAATACTTCTTGTAGTATTTTAATCCAAACTGCTAACTGCCTCATCAGCCAAAAATGAGGGAGTAATACAAGTATTTATTATGTCGCAGTGTGGGCTGGGTTGGCCAATGACAAGATGACAGATGGCCTCCCCCACCTCTCACTCCGAGGAGAGGAAGGAGAGAGAGAAAGAAATTAATGAGTTTAGGAAAAAAACTAAACTACTTTAATGAAACATTAATAATAAAAAGGAAATAATTAAGTAGATACAATATATAGATAAAACCATGTGAAGTTCCCAGGAAGATGTCACCAGCAGGCCCTGGGGAAGTCCCAGACTGAACTGAGAAATGGATGGGAACTGAATTCCAGGTAACACACAGGAACACATGGATCAGGACCCAGGGCAGACAAACAGACAGGGTCCTCCTCAGCTATCCGTCATTGAAGAAAGAGAGTCAACAAAGAAGCCAAGTTATTGAAGAAGAATCCAAGACCCTTTGATCCTTTGGCTTTTCTACTGAGCATGGAAGGTGGGATGGAATACCCTATTGGTCAGTTTGGGTCACCTGTCCTGTCCACTCCTCCCCACAGGTGTAACCCTTCCACAGGGTAAAGGATCCAGGTCAGCTGTCCCTGGTTGACACATCAACAAGTAACAGCAAGAGCCTCTCACTGAACAGAAAATTGGCTCTGCTTCACCCCAGACCAGGACGCTGTTGTTTAATATCAGCTACATTACTCTTTTTCCTTATCCTGCTAAGACAATTGCCAAGTTTTGTATTGTTTGTGTCCCATTAAATACTTCTTGTAGCATTTTAATCCAAACTACTAACTACCTCAGCAGCCAAAAACGAGGGAGTAATACAAGTATTTAAGGAAAGATGATTATGCCAGTTCTTGTTCAAAATTCTGAACCACACACATGAAACAAAATCAGATCGAGCTACCAAAATTCTCTGGATATTGCTCTGCTGTGAAAGCTTGATACGTGTATGTGTGGAGACACAGATATGAAACGTAGTGCAGAGTACAGAGAAAACTTGCAATCAAATTTCACCTCTTTGTTTATCATTTTCACAAGCAAATAGGTTTTTGAACGCCAGAGAAAATGAGGAGCTATGTTATTAACATGCTCCTGTGAAGAATGAAAGTGAAGACCAGCCCTGTTGATCTTAATGGTCAAGAAGCAGCTGATATTTAGAGGAACATTTGTGCCATAATACTGTAATGTGATAAATACCAGTATTATTTGTTTATTATTTGATTTCCAGTGGTCCTTCTCTTAACACATTCTTGATTTTTGTCTTTTTTTAATATTTTGTTTTTATTTCATTCTTTGATTTCTCTGGGCTTATAAATCATTATGGTGTTCTTTTCCAACACAAATCTTTTTTTTGTTTTTTCTTTTTCCTTTTGTTCCCTTCTCTCCCAAAGCGGACAACATGATATTCACAAATCTATCTTTATAGGATATAATTAATTAACTGAAACACTCAGTGTTGAGGCTTTTCAGCTCTCTAGTATATACTGCTCAGTGGTCCTAGTTCTGTTGGAAGCACGCTTTAGATTAAGTGTACTCCCGAAGGCTGTGTTTTACACATGGTCTGATGTTTTACAGAGGAAATCATCCCTTGGATCTCAGGCACACCGATGGAGCACCACGCCATCATCCAGTCTGCCTCGTGTCCATGACAGGAGCGTTTCAGTGCTTTTATCTACTGCTCATGTAAGGCTCGGTTGTATTGCTGTTCTCCCTCTGCCACTTGCAAGCAATGACCTCTCCCTGCAGGTCAGCCTTCCTTGGCGCTCTGAACAACGTTTATTGCACAACTAGATTTACTCTGGTAAGGGAGAGAAGTTTTAAAAAAATCTTTGCCCCTGTTCAAAGTGATGTTGCAGGGCCCTGAGGGGTCTCTGGGAGGAGTGGCACCTGCCTTGGGGCCATCTGTGGCCGGGTGGGTGCCCACCTCAGCACTTGTCAGTGTGCACGTGGTAGCACAGACAGGAAGGTTCCCGCAATGTGGGAGGTCCTGCTGCCCTGGGAAATCTAGTTAAAACATGTATTGCCAGTCTGGCCTAACGGCCGTGTTACTTCTCTGCAGCTCTGAAGCCAATAATCCAACTCTTCTGGAAACCTCAGGCTTCTCACACTGTACTCCTTACTTGTACAGCAGGTAACTAATTTCTGGCAACACAATAATATAAAAGTATGAAGTAAAAAACCCAAATAACAGTGCTTTGTGTTTTTTGTTTTGGAAGGGAGCTTTCAGGTCTAAATGGAGTTTTCTCCAGCTCACAAACTGGAAGAAATGAAAAGAAAATTCCTAGCAATTAAGGTAGAATTCCTGAGAACTTTAATTTATGTTGTTATGAAGTTATCAATTTCAAGTAGGGATTACATATCTAAAAATTTTCCCATCTATATATCTATAAAAATCTATGTATAAATCTATTGTTATATATAAATCTACCTTTAATAAATTCGCTGCATCTTTTATATCTCCTCTTACAGGATAAATCAGAATCATGTTAAAATACTTTATTTCCATGGTTTAAAGGGCTACAAAATAAAATGAAAATATTTTGTTTTCTAACTTTTAATGTAGAAGTTACTACAGAACTGTATATAAATTAAAAAAAAAAAAAAAAAGAAAAGAAAGAGTGGGAAAATAAGCAGCATTTATACAATTTACTCACTAAACTTGGAAACGTGCCCAGGAAGTCCCTGAAGTATGCTTTAGTTAAAGGTTCAGAATTTTAACAGGCACATTAATATCATGAATTCTAATAGTGTTTTATCTTACACAGTGAAAGGCAGTGTGTGGATTACATGTGTTGAGCAGACATGTTTACCAATTTTAGCAAATAATGAATCTTATTTTATTTGTCACAAACTAATTGCTGTGAGAGGCCTTACTTTCACAAAAATGCCGGTTTTGGAAAGAAAGCCTTCTTAGTGAGTTTCCGTTCCTAGCTGGTTCTTGCTCTCATGCTGAAGTTTGCTATTCCTATCAGAACAAGAGCATCATCATGACACTGATCTGGTTAAATACAGGTTATTTAGTTGTTTTGGTTTTTTTCAACTTTATTTCTAACATAGATTACTTCAGTGATCCCGTTCACATCAAGGTCCCAAAACCAGTGATGTTAGGTTGGCTACAACTGTACAGCTATAGAGTTATCATCTCATAAAAGTGTCTTAGGCTACGGATGTTTTGTATTTAAAAAAAAAAAACAAAAAACCACCACAAGACTGCATACTTTTCAAAATGTATTGGTTTACATCTTTTTCTAAGTCAATAATTATTTTTTTTAGTCAGTAGGACTGCAGTGTTTCTCCGTAATAAAACTGCCTTTTCCCCTCCCTCACATATGATGATTACTTAGACTGAAGAGGCGTTGGCTGAAGAAATGACTGGAACCAGTCCGTTGTTTAATGAATGAAAATACACCTTTGAGCTTTGTATTCTGAATTGCAGGACTTTCATGAAATATATGTATAGAGAGAATACAATTTAACCTTCTGAACAAAAATACTTTGTAAAGTGAAGCATCTGAATGCTGAAGGCATACACAAGTCCTTAGATGGGGCACATTTGCAGACTGTCAAAAAGAAAATGAAGAAGCTTCAAAACCACTCAACTGTTTGACAGCACAGCAGGTCTGTGACATGAGTCTCAGGTGTGGCACATTAATGGGGGAAATTCAGATAAAGTATTGCTTAACGTCAACTGTAAGAAAATTTTATCTGAGAAAATTGAAACAGCTTAACTAACAAGTGAATGGAGTAGTAAATTTTTCTGAGCAGTTTGACTATGTGGATGAGCTTCAGAAGTGAACCTAAACAAAACCAAGCAAGCAAGAACTTCTGTAAACTTATGCTTTCCTCCAAATTTCCCAGGTCACGGTTTACATTGAATTAGTCCCTTCGTTACATTCATCTTCATCACAAATGTCATGTGCTAGTTATTTCAAGCAGTTCTTGACTGGTGTTATTTATATCCTAGAAGAAAGGAAAAGCATGAAGAAAAAATATTACACAGAAAAAGCTCTTTTGTAAAAGTACCCCTGTAATTCATTTAATTGCTAACTCTGTGGCTTCCAGTAGTATTGTGCTTTAACCTGCAGTTGCTTTCTGCCTGTCTTCTATTACACCCACCTTGCTTCTTTGCTGCTGCTGCTGAGGAGAAAAAAAGCTGCTTTTGTGACTTCGTTTAAGCTTTGAACTTGCACCATTCTAAGCCAATGAATGTTTTAAAAGATAATACGAAGATCAGGGGAAGGCTTATAAATATCTGCTTTAAATAATGAAGCTAGAATAGCTCTTCAGACTTTCTGATTTCCTTGAGGAGTATTAGTAATAAGCAGAAAACCTTGTATACTGTTCTTAAATTTTGAATTAAATTATTTTACCTTTGGTCCACAGTAAGGATGCCTGGAAGAAATTAAAAGCTAACAAACCTACCAAAAAACCAAAACCCTGAGTTTTGAAGAGTTCCTGTTCCTGTAGCTCTTGAAAAGTTATAGTAATAAAAAAGTCTCAACGGGATGTGGACCTTGAGTTGAGGTGCTTCACTTCAGCAAGTTTCCAGGGTGTGAGTCAGCGAGCCATAGAAGGATGTGATTTGCAAGGAATAGAGAGGACAGAAGATCCAGCTGTTGAATGTGAATATGGTTCTGCAATGGTGTTGCCTGTAGTCAGCTCTAAAGAGAATTACGTTGTGTGTGACAGCTCTGTGAATCCTGAAAATGATTGCTAGTTTGTAAAATTCTTTTCTTGTAACAAGTTAAGAATGGCTGCTGATAGCTGACGAACAGAGCTACATGACCATTTGCGCTGTAATTTAAAACAGCAATAGGAACATTTAATTTACACAATCTTAATGATGCTTCATATCTGAATTTTTAGATTATTTTCTAAAAAATGGGTTCATTTTCAGTAGTTGATTAAAAAAGTTCAAAGTTTGTTTGCTTATTTACTGACAAATATTATTCCTGCAGTAGAGGTACCTGCCTCTCGAAAGCAGTGTTAGAACTATATGTATTTATTTCAGTAATTATAGGTTATATATCTTCCAATTCTAAGCATAAATTTTCCTGTGTTAGATGCTTAATTACTGCTCAGTTAATGCTTTTCTCATCTTCTTTAAATTCATTTAAATTCATTTAAATTCATTTTAAAACACTGTTGCCGGCAACTAAGAAATGTCACATACATTATTGCACATTCAGAGTAAAAGCCATAATATGACCTGTTATTGTATCTTTATAAAGATCTTTTAAATCAGAATTCAACTGAGAATAATTCCTCTGATTCTTTATAGAGAATAATGGTTTGTTTATCAATGCATATGTTACCAATGATGCTGCTGTTTCATAAAAACTTTCCACACCTCTTTATTCCCTCATGGTTTAAGATATTTCAAGTGACAATTCCTTCTCTCTTGAAACAAATTCAGATAGTATTTTCTGCTCTTGGAAGTGTTTGTGTGGTTGGGAAACACTCAGATTTAATAACCCTAGGTATTGCCCACTCTGGAAGACCGCCCCACACAGTTCTGAGGGCAGACATCTCTCAGGCTTCATAAATGTTGATTTCATATGATGTAATGGCCACATGACACCTTCAGTAGAAATACATGAACAAAACCAATGCTACTATATTTGCCTTTAAGTTGAATGCCTTGATCAAACCTTTATGATGCATTGTTTCTATAGTTATAAACTAGTAAAGTAGGTTGTGACTCTTACGTGTGGTATGATGTAATAACTGATGTTGCAGAATATTTTATTTAATTTTAATAAATAATTTTATTTAATATTTTATTTAACTTCCCTTTAGATAGCCATGCATTTGGTTAACGTTGCACCTTTTTCTGGAAAATGTCGACTTTTCCAATCAGTAGTTATTTTGCCGCTGCTTTCAAAATGCCCATTTTGAGGTATGTGATCTTCTGCTTGTTAATCTTACGTGCATGCACATTGAAATGGATATTCAGGCACAGGTTTCAGCTTAGTCTTTCAGTGGCTTTCTATGTTCTTATTTTTATTTGTAACTTATCTTGCGCACAACTTACTTTTTAGTGGATAAGAAAACCGAAGGAAGACAATGGCTGTAATATTCCTTCAAACACACCTTGTAATTACACTTAAATGATATCAGAGGTACTAAGGGATTTGTCATATTCTGTACTTGTTTGGAGGGCACCAGCTCCTCTCCCCAGTCCTTCTGGTGCCTGGCTCAGGCTCAGCAGGTAAAAATAATCCAATTTATACATTAGCGAAAATGCTGATAGCTTTTAAGAAACTTCATATGTCTGAGGTGAAGTTTCAAAGTACAGGATGTTATCTACAATTTCAGAAGTTTGATCCCAGCATCTTTGTTACCACTTGACATCCACTGTAGGGCAGGAACAACAGACAGATTCTGTCTTCCCCTGTTGACTTTAGCCAAATGTTTGCCAAAATCTCAGCATAATATAAGTAGCCTGAAAGATCTATTTTTCTGCCCTAACGCGGAAGAAAAGCACTAACATTTTGTCTTCAGTCAGCTACCCAAATTCCCTGCATGTGTATCACCTTTGGGCCATTCAGGAACTTTCTACACCACAAATACTGACCAGCTAGTCACACCTTCCTCATTTTTCCCCTTTTATGCTGTGGAGAAACATGAAGGAATTCCACACAAAGGGAAAACAGTCTCGTAGCATATTTAACAGGACTATGCATGGACAGTTGCAATGGTACTGTCTCCTTCATTTAACTGCCTTTCAGGTTTGTTGCCTTAATACTCCCGCTATATGAAGGCAGTGCACTTCTGTGGCTTGTTACTGAAGAAAGAAACCTTCCACTAAAATGTCAGTGGAAAAAAGTGTTGATGATACTATAGAAGAAAAAAAAAAAAAGCAAATCTCCTTTGTTTTATTTCTGTCTTTTCACTCTGAAAAAAACTCCAGACACTGATGTTAAATGGAGAGTGAATCTTGGTTCAGATCAAAGTGTTCTTATCAGTTTGCTTAGCTCTATCTTCCATTCACTTTTAGTTTTAACTATATTTAAGTGGTTGTAGTAGCAAATTGCCAAACTGGAAGTTCTAGTTCTTACCAGTATGTCAAGGACACTAACAGGCAAAATAAACATACCTGCTCCAACAACTTAACGACATTAACTTAAGTCACCAAGCAACTTTCCATTATCTACCTGAAGTCATGGCTAACTGGGGAGGTCCCAATGGACTGGAGGGTAGCAAACGTAGCGCCCATCTACAAAAAAGGCAGAAAGGAGGATCCGGGAAACTATAGGCCTGTCAGTCTGAGCTCAGTAGCAGGGAAGGTCTTGGAGCAGATCATCTTGAGTGCCATTACAAGTCATATAATGGACAAGCAGGGGATCAGGCCTAGTCAGCATGGGTTTATGAAACGCAGGTCCTGCCTGATGAACCTGATCTCCTTCTATGATAAGATGGCCCGATTATTGGATGAGGGAAAGGCTGTGGACATTGTCTACCTAGACTTTCGAAAAGCATTTGACACTGTCCCCCATAGAATTCTCATGGAAAAACTGGCAGCTCATGGCCTGGATGAGCATATGATCTGCTGGATCAAGCACTGGCTGGATGGGCGGTCCCAAAGAGTGGTGGTCAATGGAGTTAAATCCAGCTGGCGGCCGGTCACAAGTGGTGTCCCTCAGGGCTCAGTGTTGGGACCATTTCTGTTTAACATCTTTATTGATGACCTTGATAAGGACATAGAGTGTATCATCAGCAAGTTTGCAGATGACACGAAGCTAAGCGGGAGTGTTGATCTACGTGAGGATAGGGAGGCTCTACAGAGAGACTTGGATAGATTGGATCATTGGGCGAATGTTAATGGAATGTGCTTGAACAAGGCCAAGTGTCAGGTCCTGCATTGGGGCCACAACAACCCCATGCATCGCTACATGCTTGGGGAAGTGTGGCTGGAGAGCTGCCTGGCAGAAAAGGACGTGGGGGTTCTAATTGACAAGTGGCTGAACATGAGCCAGCAGTGTGCCCAGGTGGCCAAGACAGCCAACGGCATCCTGGCTTGTATTAGAAATAGCGTGACCAGCAGAAGTAGGGACGTGATTGTCCCCTTGGACTCAGCACTGGTGAGGCCACACCTTGAGTATTGTGTCCAGTTTTGGGCACCTCAATATGAAAGAGATATCGAGGTGCTGGAGCGAGTGCAGAGGAGGGCAATGAAGCTGGTGAAGGGCCTGGGGAATAAATCTTATGAGGAGCGATTGAAGGAGCTGGGACTGTTTAGTTTGAAGAAGAGGAGGCTGAGGGGAGACCTCATCACTCTCCACAACTACTTGAAAGGACACTGTAGAGAGGTTGGTGCTGGTCTCTTCTCACAGGTAATTAGTGATAGAACAAGAGGGAATGGGTTCAAGCTGCAGCAGGGTAGGTTTAGGCTGGACATTAGGAAAAAGTTCTTCACAGAAAGAGTGGTCAGACACTGGAATAGGCTGCCCAGGGAGGTGGTGGATTCACCATCCCTGAATGTGTTTAAGACTCGTTTAGATGTGGTGTTAAGGGATATGGTGTAAGGGAGAACTTTGTAGAGTGGGGTTGATGGTTGGACTCAATGATCCCAAGGGTCTTTTCCAACCTAAATGATTCTATGATTCTATGACATGGATCCTACAAACTTTTACACTTTCATTTAACCATACTTGGCAGTACTAGTCCAGTGGAAATAAATAATACTGCCTTTAGCAGTAAAATTAAAAAAAAAATAGAGCTTTTGGGGAATGGAACCCCAGTTTCACATTATAATTCTTTTTCTTTATAATCAGGTATCACTTAACAATTTAGATAATCTAGTTTTAGTTTGTTAGGCATCTTTATGTTGTGTTTCAGCTCTGTCTTCCTTCCACTGAATCTTGCACTATTTGGTCTGCAATTAATCTAGACTTTTCATTGAAAAAATTAATTACCGGTGTAGCTATGTAATTTATGTTATCTAAATTTTGTAGAGGACAGTGAAGTCAGGAATAATTAGATATACAGTGGTAGGGTTAATTAAAAATATACAGAATTGAATACTAGAGAATGGGCATTTCAGGAGAGACTTATTTTCAGTATTTGCTGTTCAAAGAAAATTACTTTTTATTTGGAGTACAAAGAAAATTTTGTGATAAGGAGACAAGACATGAGAATATTGTGGCAACAGTGTTCCCTGAAATGAGGGGACATTTGAAGTAGATGGAAATTTCTGACTAAATGAATCATTAAGAAAAACACAATTTAATTACTGGTCAACATATATTTTGTGCAAGATTTAATTAATTGGTAGCTTTTGCTGAGCTTCAGGCACAGGCAGCTCTTATGTAGGCGGCCTCCACCATAATAAGGGGTGTAAGTAGGAGAGGTAGAAGGCAAAGAAGTCTCATTGTTAACTCTCATTGGTAAAAAAGGAACATGCAGTTCCTTTGTTCGAACAAAGGAGTTGTCTGGAGATTTGACATGCTTATTCCATGGCTACGTTTACATAGGAAACAATACTTTATGCACTATAAGACAACTTTTGTTGATCTTCATGCTCCTGGGAATTATAGTACTAAGACACGAGGCTCCTTTTTATGTAATGATGAAAAAGCCGAGGCCGCAAAAATTTTAGGGTTTTATGTTCAAGGGTCACTTATGCTTTGCAGTCACTCAAGAAAAACCATTCCTGAATACTTGTGAGTATGGATGTTCTTAAGGTATATCTGTTACACACATTGAAGTGTACTACAGACACACCTGAGCAATCTGTTTGGGTGTAAAAGGCGTTCACTGAGTGGCAGCACTCTCTGTGAATAGTGTCTGCCAAGAACAGATATCGTTCTGGAACATACTGAACTGGAACAAGCCTTTTAATTTTGTGAGTAAACTCAATGTACATTATTTAAATTAATAGACATAAAGTTAATTGGCAATATAAGGGAGTTGATTAGCAAAATAAGGGAGTTAATTAGCAAAGAAAGGGAGTTGATTAGCAATATATTCTTCTTTAAAACTTACACTGTATGTTAATTTGCAAGTGCAGACAAAACTATAAATGCAACGATGGTGGGAATACCAATTGATATTCTGGAATAAGATATATCAGCTAATACATTATTTTTAACTTTCAAACACTAAGGAACCTTAGCCACAGCAAGTGAAATGGGAAATATATCTGGTTTTGAATTTTAGCATCTCTTCTTAAATTTTCTTCATACATCCCAAATTAAACATAATGATAACCACATCACTGGAATATAAAACTTTTTTTGTATTCCTTTAATAGGCATGCCTGTCATCTAGGAATATTATTTTAAGATGATATTTCATTTAGTGTGACAGAAGTAAGATTTCTGGGTATGCCTGCTTTTACATGACAAATGAAAACAAACTAAGAATGTAATGACTTATCTGGAGACTGATTTCCTAAAATTTTCTTGTTCTGCTTTAGTTTTGTTAAAATGTTGTTTAACTGGTATAACTCAGCCCCAAAGCTTGTCTAATTCAACCCTAGGGAGGGCAGTTTTTTATTTGGTTTGTTTGTTTCTGGTTTTTGTTTTCAAACAAACATATTTTTAAAATATTTTAGATTTTTAGCTTTATTCTTTCAGCAACAATGAAAATTCAGTATCTGATATTCAGTACATTTCTAGAGTAAAAGCCAACCTCTGCACTTCAATTTTTCTAAAAGAAAAAAAAAAGAAAAAAAAGAAAAAAAGTAATTGTTGCAACATAAAACAGAAGAGAGATGTCTTCAATGATTGGTAATCCTTAATATGTGATCTCTTAACCAAGACTTTTTAAAATCATGTTTGAAAATGCAGTTAAGCACTATTTTAAGGAAATCTTCTAGACAGAGAAATCCTAGTGCTTTTTGTATGTGTCAATTGCAATCTTAAGATCCTTAGCATCAGTAATCAGGGAGTGGAAAAAAATTAAGTGACTTTTGTTTGATAGCTGACAGTGTACAATTCAGATAATTTTTACAGATATATATATATAAAAAAATAAATCCTAGAGGATGGTCTTAAAAGTGAAAACTTGCAATAACATCCACATGCCAGTCTGCCTAGGCTATCATATGATTTAACAGGGCACAATTTAGCATCTGTCATCAGTAATACTAGTGGCCAGGGACACCTATAAGTATTCTTAGACATTTACCTAGAGACTTGTTCTTTTAGACTTTCAGCTCTACAAGGCTAATTACAACCTGAATTTAGAGTGAAATTAGGTTTGCTTGAATAGTTTTTAAATAAGAAGCTCAGAGAAAATAATTTTGCAAGTTAGATTATTTATCTGACATGTCAGAAGAAGTGAATGACATTTACATGACAATACGTGCAATAACTTAGATCCTGCTTGAATATAATAATTTCTATTTTGTTTCAATGCCTTTCTGATTTTAACTTCAACATTATTTTAATATTAAAAATGAATTCAATTTCACTGAAGGTAGTATTCAAAAGTTCTTTGAGAAAAGACTTTAAGGTTAACCTGGGCTTTCGCTGCGAAGTGTCAAAACCTTTTGCTGCCGTCCCTTGCCCCAACATGTTCCTGTGATGGCAGTACTGGACATGCTCTGGGCTGGGCAAGTGTTTGCCAGCCCAAGTGATCAGACGCACTTTTCTGGAGAGGCCTGAGCAAGCCTTTTGGATATTAAGAAAAATTTCTTCACTGAAAGGGTTGTCAAGCATTGGAACAGGCTGCCCAGGGAACCGGTTGAGTCGACATCCCTACAAGTATTTAAAAGACTACCAAGTGTGTAAACTAACAACTGTATTGAGTGCCAGTCTGATAGAATAATTTTGAAAATTTAGGGTTTATTTAAATAGCCAACGTAAGACCTGTCATGCTTTTTTTTTTTTTTTTTTTTCTGGTTGGCTGGTTGCTTGGTTTGGTTCCCTTCAGGGAAATACTGTCATCCATTAAGCTAATTCAGAGGAGGAAAAATATTTTTGTCTTACTTCTGCAGTAGCAAAGAAGGCAAATCAGAACCATGTCAAATATTTTGCATTGTCTTAGCTATACCAGGTCAAGTCTCCTTACAGCTTTTTCTTCAAAACCTAGAAATGATTGATAATGTGACATAATGGACAGAAGGGGAAAAAAAAATATGTATTTGTCTGAGGAATGTTAAAATATTATTAAGCAACTTTTTTACCTCTAATCTGCTTTCCAAAAAGCCTCTTATCACTCAGAGCACTGAGACAGTGTAAAACGTATCAGTTCACCCATGAAGGCAGCTATATGGGATCCAAAGCTCCTTTCACACTGACCGATGACACAGTCAATAAAGGTGATAAAGTGAGAAAGGGATAAAACTTTTTTCTGTTTGACTGTCAACAAATATGATGCCCTTGAAGTTATTTTTAAAAGACTATGTCTCCATTATTTACTGAGTAGGTCTATAATAAAAGACAAAAACATGAAGTCTACAAGTTAATTCTTTCTTAAAATAGGTTAAAGTATTATTTTTATCATTTTCTATGTCAATTCTAAAGAAAAAACTCAATCTTTTGAACTAAATTAAAAAATGCAATTTGACAGGCAATATATGAAATAGAAGCACGGAAGAAAAAATGGTTTATGTCAACCGGGTACAAGGCATTCACACTTAACCTTTTGGACTCAAATCTGGATGAGGCCAGGATTAATAACCAAGATGGAGGTTCATCTCGATTTTACAGAGCAGAAACCTGAAAAGAGCAGTATCGGTGTAGCAATCTAGACTTAGGCCTTTCCCCTGGAGTAACCAGACATGTCTCTTCACCTGGGAGAATAAAGTACAACACAGACAAGTATTTTAATGGTTACAAGCTCTGCCTGAGGAACAAAACCAAGATCAGTCCCTACTCAACTCAAATACAGAAAAGGAAATAAAGCCATTTGCAGGCTGGAATCTGGGTAAGCAAAACAGCCAAAGGGACAGGGCTAATGAGTTAAATTCTGGAGTTGATGTGTCATCTTGCAGTGAAAAACTGCCTCTGGAGCCTTTCCTTTATCCACAAGACACATGGATTGGACATAGTTCAACATCTTGCTTTACTGCCGGCTGCATCAATTGACTATTTCATTGGAAGCCTAACACAAAGGTTTGCTGGCCTTAGGTCTCATGTCTGTGTTGCACATTTTGAAGGGACCTAATTTCGGAACTGAAAGAGGAGAAGTGAGAAGCAGAGCTTGAAGCCTTAGTCTGAGGCTGAGAGATGCTTTCAATAGCACATTGACAAAAGGCAAGAACGGAGGACATAGTGTTAAAAACAATCAATGTTTTTGGGTTTTTTTTTCAAGAAAATTCAAATGCATTTTCAAACTGTAATTTGCTTTTCTCTAATTTGTGGATACTTCCCCCTACCAACCTGAGAGAAAATTCAGTCTGTCAGGTTCTGGGACCCTGGTCCAGTGTACTCTGGAGGTGGCTGCGATGTTAAGAAAGAGATGCATAAAACTAATCTAAGCTGAGAAAGCACATGACTGTTGCTTTTAGGAAAACTTTTAAAAATATACCCACAAACTGCTACACCAGAGAACTCTGTCATATGCAAGTGTCTAGTAATGGCTAATGAAAAAATAATATAGTCGATGATAAAATCATAAAATCGTTCCTGCTTTTTTTGTTGTTTTTTTTCCTCCTGTGTCAACAGAGTACAGCAGGGTCTTGACTCAACTTCCTGTGTGCATAACAACTTTGAAGTATATTCTTAAAAAGGTAATCTGCTAAACCAAAAGATAAGTTTTGAAAAGCATTTTGAGATAACAAATAGAGCACTTTAAACATGAAATGTATAATGAAGAAAATAATTTCCACTGGGGTCTGTAAAGTCTTTGAACAAAAGAGGGATAACAGGTAGGTTTTTGCATTTGATCACAAGATCAAAGTTTCTCAGAAAAAGAAACCAACCAAAAAACACGTGGGTTTTTTTCAATTAAGAACTCCACTGAGATGCTTCTTTCAGAGAGATAACTAGCTCCTAAATGCTATCAGGTAATCTGCTATAAATTGCTTCAGGAAAAATTATAATATGATACATGGAAACTTTACTCCAAGGCACCATTATAATGGTCCTGATTTGTGAGATTCTCATTTTACCATCTGCTCCTGGATTAAAACTTGAATGGGTTTATCCTGCATGAGATCCTCAGTCTTTCATGCATTTTCATTAAATCTTTGTTAAATTTGTTAAAGTGTTCCAGACATATACAATTTTCATCAAGGCCTTAATGGTTATTTGTAGGATTAGTGAGATAATACAAAAAGACACAACTCAGAAAGATTGAATTATTTTATTACTTAATCATGACATCATGATTGAATCATTCAATTTAGGAATATATTTGGTATAATCAAACCATCCTACCCTGAGTTGTACTGTAGGCTGAAGAAATCTGGGAAAAGGATAAGCAAAGGAAAATTCAAGTAGGGCATTAGAGTACATCCAGTGTGTTGAAAGCAAGCTGCTGGACAAGACATGCAGGTATGTGGTGTCAGTGAATTTATGTTGTTTGCTGAAAAAGCTCCATATAAGCAACTGTAGATGTTTACACTAGGAAGGTAGCAGGCATGGAGTTATTACATGATTTTGCTGCATGGTAGCTTACTTTGCAAAAAGTTTCCCATGTAGACAAGCCCTCAGTGAGAATGATTCTCCCCTAGGTCTTCCTCAAATGGGACGTGACCTGAGCTGTGTGGAGCAGTCTACATGCTGGAGAGGAGGGATGCCATCCAGAGGGGCCTTAACAGGCTTGAGACATGGGCCTGCAGGAACGTCATGAAGTTCAACAAGGCCAAGTGCAAGACACTGCATGTGGGTTGGGGCAATCCCAAGCACATATACAGGTTCTGGGGAGAATGGCTTGAGAGCAGCCCTGAGGAGACTTCGGCGTGGTGGTGGATGAGAAGCTCAACATGAGCTGGCAATGTGTGCTTGCAGACAAGAAAGCCAACTTTATCCTGGGCTGCATCAAAAGAAAAGTGACCAGCAGGTCGAGGGAGGTGGTTCTGCCCTTCTACTCTGGTCTGGTGAGACCCCACCTGGAGTACTGGGTCCAACTTTGGAGCTCCTAGCACAAGAAGGACATGGACCTGTTGGAGCAAGTCCATCAGAGGGCCACGAAGATGATCAGAGTGCTGGAGCACCTCTCCTATGAAGACAGGCTGAGAAAGTTGGGGTTGTTCAGCCTCGAGAAGAGAAGGCTCTGGTGAGACCTTATAGCAGCCTTCCAGTACTTAAAGGGAGGCTACAGGAAAGATGGGGAGCGACTCTTTATGAGGGTGTGTAGTGATAGGATGAGGGGTAATGTTTTTAAACTGAAGGAGGGTAGATTTAAATTGGATATCAGGAAGAAATTCTTTACTGTGAGGGTGGGTGAGACACTGGAACGGGTTGCCCAGAGAAGTTGTGGATGCCCCATCCCTGTAAACGTTCAAGGCCAGGTTGGATTTATGATAGTTATATGCAATTCTAGTATGTTATTTTCCAGCAGAAAACAAGTGACAGTAAAGCAGTTCAGTTTTGTTTTGCTTTAAGACAGGACTGAATTTAATAGAATGTAGTGCATCCAGGTTTTTTTGGGAAAACTCAAATTCCAGGTATGAGTTAAAAATTCTGTCAGTCCTCTTTTGACTTCTACAGTTAAAAGTAGAGTTGCACATAACAACAAAGATATAGGATTCAATAACACATAAAATTTTCTAGTCTACTCTTAAGTCATTATTTCTGACTTTGCTGAACTTCTTGATACAAAGTGCACATGAATGAAAAGGTGACACTTTCAAAATTTTAAGAAATAAAGCACATGTTTGTTCAGATATATCAGTTCCTAATATCTTTTGAAAATTCTTACTAGCCCTGAATGTAAAGTATATCTGTCCTTCTCACACGGGTCCATTAATGACTATTTCTGTGTCATTGGCATACTGTTTCGTTTTAGCCTGTTATTAATTTTACCTTTAGCAAAACATCTCAGTTTCATTAAGTCATTTCCACAGAAGTCTGTAGATAACTATATTGCTGTAAATTATATTAGTTCTCTGTCATTATAAATGAGCCAAACACACTTATCCGGTTGTTTCTTTACTTTAGCCTTTTTCTTCATATTCCTATTAAAAATATCTGAGGTTTTGTCCACTCTACAGGTTTCACTGACAACACTTCACTTGTTCCTACACAGTATCTATTTTCATAACAGTTCTTTGTCTTTTCTCAAGCACATTTTTATTTTGTCTGTGTACCTATTCCTCTTCCCGTCTACTGGCAGTCCCTCCATGTTTTAAATACCGATGCCAGCTGTTCCTTCTGTGAGGACACTTCTTATCTGTATAGACCCTATCTCTCCTAAAACTGTTTCTTATTCTTCACAAAACCAAAATCCCATCCCATTTATGCTATGCCTCCAGCTAAATTTTCAATCCTCTTATGTTTCACCATGTCTCAGGTTAAAAAATTTACAGATGGTATCCCTAGTCCTGACACATCTCAAGGTTTTTGTGTATGAGACACTGTGGTGATGTTACATTGTAGGTCAGTCACTCCTCTCCCAGGCACCTTCATCAGTCTTGCATAAATCAGACTGCAATAGTGCTGGTGGCATGAAAAAAATACAACCAGCATACAAATAAGGAATAAGTTGTGTCTTGAACTTAGATTTCCCGCACTTTCCTGAATCCCTCCCATCAAGAGAAGAAATCGTAAATACTCCAGAAAGGAAGTGCTGGGACACCACAGTCCTTAATGATGATAAACTTTCCATTTGAATACAACAAAATAAGAAGGTGAATCCTGTCTTGGACCTATGGTAACCAACTACTTTGTATATACTTAATTGACCTGAGCTTCTGCAATCTCAGTAATAATGAGTGCCTCTTTGTAACAGGGCAAGAGCAGAAAACAGAGAGAAGTACAGATTGGGGCAACTGAACTAGGACCTCTCTCAGCAATAATCAGGAAGGGATGAAGGTAAGCAGCAGCAGTGCTGAAAGATAAAACCTACTATGCTAATTATTTAAGCTGCCAACATTTTCTCACAGTTTTGTTTGGGTGGCTTCCCCTTCTCCCCTACATATCAATGTACCTGGAGCAGGTAAGGGGAGCAAAGTATGTCAAACCACATTTTCACAACTCAGTTTTTGTTTGTCAGTGTGTCTTTCTCTGTCTTCTCTGGTATAGCCAGAAGATAATGCAAGAAAAATATCTAACAGTGTAGAGAAGTTAGTTAGATTTCTGTCATCCAAATTTCACACACAATGGTCCCTCCTTACTTTTGCAATAGAAAAGAATCCAGAATATGTTCCAGGTCTTTTTGTCATAGTTTTTTTTAATGAGACATCACTGAAATATGAAAACAGGTCACTGTTTATACAGTGAAATATACAGTTGATTACTAAATTTAAGAAAAACTAACTTCTACTTTGTCAGCCTTCACAGCTTTTATTATATTGTTTTATTGGTATTCATCTGTTTGCTGACATGCTCATGGAGTCAAAACCAAATTGACTCATGGAGTCAAAACTGAACATTCTCCTCGAAACTCACTGAAGAAATAGTTTTTGGCATCTTGAATTATGTGAAATAACATTTCTTACATAAAAATTATCATAATTTAATTTACTTCTCATGTGAGGGGAGGAGAAAAAAAATTCCCCTAGTAGTTCAAAATGATGCTGCATTTCAGCAAAGGTCAATTTATAAGCTTTAGATCAGCAATTTCCAATTTACTGGTGAGCTACCAGCATACCTTTTATTTGTTTGATTTCAGGTTCATACTGGAACAAATTACTATTACTGTTGCTGATATTGCTATATATTGATTGGAATTTTTAAGACAGCATTTTTCACCACACCAACTTTTCTTGAAAAGGAGATGTGTAAGCTGCCTACAGCTGATAATGCTGCACAGACAACAACATTACTATTAGTCAATTAATTGTGGTCTAAAAGTAGAAACCATGAAGGAAAAGCTAAGCAAGAAAACTGAGTTTTGAAGTGTTTTGTAGAAGTAAACAGGCTTCAACTGTAGACACGTATCTGTGGATTTGAGTACAGGAAGTGAGAAAGGCTGCAGGGAGAGTTCAGCTGTTGCTCCAGGAAACCTAAAAAGCCAGTAAGAGGAATGTACCCCTGCCACAGCAAATTAGAGTAGAAAGATATTTGTCTGGAAGATTGAGGGATGCTTGACTAACTGGGAAGACTTGAAAAAAAACGATCTCTTTTGAGGAGATGCAGTCTGCTAGGTGCTTGAGAAGTAATAAGTTTCTGAATCAAAGCTGACACAATTAATAAGATCAACTTTAAATGAAGAAATGAAAGAAGTTTGAAAAGAATCCTTTAATAAGGAGTGAACACACTAAAATAATCGAGCTTGACCTGTTGATGAAAGGTCTAACCAAATACCATAGAGGTAATAGCGATGTGAAAAAATGGAAGCTGTGATTTAACACAGGTAGGTATTGCTCAAAAAAAAAAAAAAAAAGACTTTAAACTTGATAAAGCAACACTGTAAAATACAGATTTTAAGGAAAGATCAAGGCATGGCTTAAATGCATCTTCTAAGAGAGAAGTATAAATGAAGTTCTGCTTAGATAATACTAAAATACTACTCTAGACTCCTAAGATAGGAACTGGATTTGGATAGAGATGTCAATTTGGTTATTATAGAGATTTTGATTTACTAGACACACACTGGAGAACAAACGCTACCGACAAGTGGGACTCTGGCATTCATAATACCCGATAAATATTTCATCCCTCTTTAATCAAATGGCAAACTATGGTGCTATTTTGTGTCTGACTCTAGTGAACAGTAATGAATGCTGGACCACAGAAAACAAGTCTTAAGCAACAATAAGATCATAATGCTTATCTGAATTGTAAGATAAACAAAAATTAACCTATAGGTTAAGATCTTAATTTTTCAAGTGAGAGGTTTTAAAAAATAGAGAGTTTATATGATTAAAGGCAGATAGCACTCTGCCTTAATTGAGTCAATCAGATAGTAGATAACTCGAATGTGGAAAGTCTGGAGTGTTAGAAAAATACAACAGACTTTAGAAGACAAAGCCTTAGTGCTTAGTGCTACAATATGAAGAAAGATATGAACAGCAAAAGACAAAAAAAAGGGTTTAGGAGGGCTTTGTTGAGAAGCCGTACTTTCATGGTTGTCATGTAGCTCAACATCTATACCACTTTTATGTGTAATAAAGAATGTGAAAATCTTAAAATAGTAGTGAAGGGTTTTAATGAGAAATGGAGAAATACTCCCAAACACAGGGCAAATATAGGGTTTCCAAAAACCCTGTCACTAAACTGTTCGACATCCACAATTTCCCTGTTAGTATAGAAAGGAATTAAAAGAAGTATCTTTCCTTAATTCTTCCAGGAAATGAAGTTTATTTCAGAAGTCAGATTCAGTGACATCCTTTCTGCAATCCACTTTTGAATAACTGCTCTTTGTCACCTAGAATATCTTCCTGTTACCAAAATATTTTAGAAGTAGTGTTCACCTTCTCTTTGTCTTCTTTTGACTCCCCTGCAAGACAGGTCTGCCAGTTCACTGTTGTCTTACTCTCCAGTTCCCATCTGTGTGCAATAATTGAGATTCACGAGGAAGTCAAGGGGAGAAGCTAGAATAATTTATTGAATTTAATTCTGCAAAGATGCCTGAAAGAAATGATATTCATTATTTGACTGTGAACTCCAAAGCATAATTATTTCTGCTTGCCTCTGTACTTTCAAAACCATGGTAGACTATACACTAGAGATTACCAATCAATGTAACTGAATACTTATGGCATTATCCTTTCATGATCTTATACAAAAAGTAACAACATGAAAAGCAGTGATATTTCAAGTCAAGTGTGGGCATCTTATGCTTAGGCAATTCAGATAACTGTAATAACATTTACATTTAGTAAACATTAGATGTACTGGAAAAAAAGATGTCATCTTCATTTTAAATTAATTTCATATCCTGGCACTAATAAAATTTAGCTAGTCTAAACATTAGTCCTTAAACTACATTACAAATTAAAATTTCATCAAGATCCTGCTAAAATGCTTGAAGCTGATAGAAACAGGAATTTTAGTAATTAAATTCAACTTTAGAATCATAAGTCATATATTAATATCAGTATTTCACTTGCTACATATTTGCCTGAGGGATTTTTTAATGGAATTCTACTGAAAATTCATAATTTAAAAATCACTTAAATTAAAAAGTGACTGTAAAAGTTGTATGTTTGTACTGAGTAGATTTATTTCCAGAATAAAAGCAGTCCTGCGTTAGCTCCCCTTAGGGGGAACTAACACCAAAGGTTAAAAAAACTGCCTGTTTAATCTGTGACCTGTAAATTAGTTTGGCAATTGTTTCAAAGGACACTCATCTTTTACTGAAGGGTTTGTCAGGAAATATTTTTGTAGGCCAGCTTGCTTTTCTTTTTCCCCAAAGATAAGAGAGTACCCAAACCCATGACTAGTCAAGTAGTTGCTTGATTCATGAGGTTGTGGTTCCAATTCAGGCAAAGTAAAGCTTATAACCTCCACCCTTGCTGACCATCAGGTTAATAGGATTTCAGGGAGCATGACTAGCAAGATTTTCTCCGAAAACTCTAGTTTACATAAATATGAATATGGCTACAAGGAGAAATTGATTAACTGCATATTATTGCAAGCTTCAGTTTTCATTAGGTGCATTTTCTTCTAAAGCCACCTATCTTAACATCACTTCTTACCAGTGTGACGAATAATCAAGTATCTATTGCTTCTAATGTCTTCCATGGAGAAGAAAATGGCCTAGTGTTAGAGACCATACATCTTTGTTTCTCCTTTCCCCCACATTGTATCTATAGTATAGGATTTCTGACAGAGTAGGACTGTCTATTTTGGGGGGTGGGGTTTGATTGGTTGGGTGTTTTCTCTTTGGTCCATCCCGCCATCTTCATCCCCCCGACCCCCTACCCCGTCAAATTTGGCTGAAAGCAAGGAGAAGTCGTATTAAAACATTGACAAGGAACAGGGGAAATGAGACTCTGGTGTAGACATCTAGTCTGAACTTTGCAAATTAAAACCCATCACGTCACTCAAAAAGTAAACTGCTATCTTTTTTGACTTCTAGTCTTGTTTAAAGAGCATTGTGGATGTTTAACAACTAAGTGAAACATAAAAGAGTTTCAGAGACAATATTGCTGCATGTAGAGCTAGAGACTTACCCGTTTTGGAGAAAGACAGGGCAGAGAAGACAGCACTTGGATGTGTCAGAGCACATGGCAGAAGTATCAGGCTCCAGGAAGCAGTACATGCCCTTGCAGAAGATCCTGTGCCTTTGGCATGAAAGGACTGCAGAGACGCAGTAGTGTTGAAAGCATTTACAAACAGTTTGTAGCCTCAAATCTTTGTGATACAGGAGCTGTACCCCAGACACCGGATACAGAGAGGTTAGAGCCTGAGGATAGGAGGTTGAATGATTTCCAGGGAGTTAGAGTATGTGGGAATGGCTCTCTCCTGGCAATACTGAAATTCTGGAGTTCAACTTTTTAAAACGAAATTGCTCGTTTTGATACCACAGATAGGTGGCTACATGACATTTATTTCTCTTCTTCAACTCTCAGTGGTGTACATTAAGAATACTTGATACACTTAAATTAGAAGAGAAACAGTGAAGTATAGCAACAAATATCTGGAGTATTTTAATTTATATAGTAACCATTCTAAATAAAAATCGAGATAAAACATATATGATGCTATCTGAACAGGGTTGTCCAAATCATTAAGCTCTTTACCACCTCTTGGTTTAAGTACTGTTTCCACCTACAGAGTCTGGACACTTATAATCAATTAATTGAAGTGGTGTACAAAATGCTTTGTCAGATATCAGGTTCATTTTATCCTCCAGGCATTAATATATGCTTTTTCTTAGCCAAATTTACTTCAGCTGGGCTTTACATGTTTTGAAAACTCAGTGCGTCAATTTATGTGGAATTTACTACATGCTAACAGTACTATCACCTACTTGTCAGATTAGGGACAAAGTCAGTTGTTATACTTGAGTGATCATCTTTTCAGGTGGAATAAACATGGGATAACAGATTGGATAAATCTAGGGAAACTAATTCTTCTAGTATCTGAACAAGGAAGTCTGGAGCAACAGAAAATGAAGAAAACAGGTGTCCTTGGGAGAAGCTCTTTTGAAGGATCAGTGGAATGGAACAGGCAGCCTTTAGCACTAGGAAGGCTTAGAGGAGCTTGTTTTTATAGCTTGGAAATATGCTTAATTTTAACAACAGCAAAGTTAAGAAACGTCAATGAATAAACAAAAAAAACCTCACCCCAAAACAAACAAACAAAAAAATTGAAAAGGAAAACTGGAGGAGAATGATGGAGGTAAAATACTGTGGAAAGATGGCAAGTCTGTATTTAGCATGGAAAAAACGAGCTCTCCCAAACAGTAAGGAAACTAGAGCATGACTGAAAGGTATTGGCACAAGTGACCCCTTTCCAGTGAAGGTGTCACAGCCAGCATGAGCACAGGAAGGTGTAGACAATTGTAGTATGTATCGTACTATGATCAGCTTCTGTCACTAAATCATCACCCCACATGCACACTCATCAGAGGAAGACCAGCACTGCAGTCTGTGACTCTTTGACAGAAGGCATTTGAACATCTCCTTTAAATATTTACGTTTATTTATTCCATCCTTATATTTATTTATTCCATACTTTAAACATGGAACTTCATGTACAATTTTGACAATAAAAAACATGGACAAAAACTCCTCTTTCACTTAATACATCACATATTCTCAAACAGAAATTGAAAGGGTTAGAGGCTATAAACATAATACTTTTCCTGGAAAAACAAGATCAGCTAGCCAAGCCCCTAACTACAACAGTTCCTTTTCAGCTGCCATATGTTCTTCTACCCGACAGTGAGGAGTGCTCATGATTAATGGTTTTGACTTTATCTTACTAAATATGAATTGTCTGTTCTGTGCTACTGTCTATTCTGCTAAGCTCCGAACAGATAAAAGCAATATCCAGACACCCAGTGACACCCAGAACATTCACAGTATTTTAAAAAAAAAAAAAAAAAAAAAAAAAGAGAGAGAGAGAGATCTGCACTAAGGGTTTTTTTGTGTGGCAGACAAATAGAACAGCCTATCTTCAGTTAAGCTAAAAAGATAAAAACTGATTTGAAACAAATAAAATCTTCATGCTATATACATCCTGAAACTTCATGTCTTGTTTTACTCATGTTTGGGATACTGTGCTAGTTTTGGCTGGGATAGAGTTAGTTTTTCTTCAGAGTAGCTTGTATGGTGCTATGTTTTGGAATTGTCATAAAAACAAGTGTTGATAATACCAGTATGTTTTAGTTATTGTTGAGCAGTGCTTACACAGCAACAGGGCCTTTTCTGCTTCTCGTGCTGTCCCATCAGTGAGCAGGCTGGGGGTGCACATGAAGCTGTGAGGTGACAGGGCTGGGACAGCTGCCCCCAAGTGACCAAAGGGATAACCCGTGCTATATAGTGTCACGCTCAGCAATAACATCTCGGGGAAGAAGGAGGAGGTGGGATACATTCAGAGTCACAGCATTTGTCTTCCTAAGTAACCACTACATGTGATGAAGCCCTGCTTTCCTGGAAACGGCTGACCACCTGCCCACTGATGGGAAGGAGTCAATGAATTCCTTATTTTGCTGTGTTTGCACATGCAGCTTTACCTATTCAACAGTCTTCATCTCAACCCCTGAGCTGTGCCACTTTCACCCTTCCAATTCTCTACCCCATACCACTGAGGGGGAGTGAGTGAGCAGCTTTGTGGGGCTTATCTGTCTACCAGGGTAAAACCACAACAGATTTTCAAAAAATATACATATAGCTTTTATTTCTTAAGGGTTGGGATGTTTGCTTGTTTGTTTGCTTGTTTGTTATTTTTCCAATTTGATGAAGTACTTTATAGCTAGAAAGAAAGCTTAAACCTCTGCAGTCAAAAGATCTACTCTTTAATAGTAAAATTGAGGTTTCATAAAATTCATGTCACTGAAAGCTGATTCTTTTTTTTACTTGGTTCAGACTAAAGAATCACCTATTTAAATTTCAAAGTATATGGGCCTTATTAATGCTAGAAGAGTTGTGCTAGGAATTGACCTATGAATCTTACATATCTGGTATGTATCTTTAGGCGGTCTCTGCAAAATAAGTGGAACTTTGGCCATGCCCAGACAATGTCAAATGGGGAAAAGTGGATTTATATTTGGAAAAGATAATCTGGGTAAAATATTAGTTCAAAGAAATATTATTAAAAATTATCCTGGTGGATTAAAAATTATCCTGGTAGAGAAGAGAAACACATTTTCATGGTTCGTTTTTGCTCTTTCAGCTTGGAATTAAGGTCTAGAAATCATGTCCTATAAGAAAAATACTGAAAATTCCTTAGTACCTAGGAAAGAAAACTACAGAGGAAACTGATGACAGAGATAAGTTATCAAACATGACAGAAGCCAGTGTGGGAAGAAATAACAACTACAATTATCAATTTCCACTTTTTACAGGAAAAGAAGTAACAAGCCTAAATTCTAATAAAGTTCAGGTGAGGACTGGGGAAGAGTTTTCTTACAGTAATTAAATACTAAGTAAATTGCCTAAGAAGGTTGCACGATTGATTGTTAAAAGTTACATAAACCAAATGTAATTTTCTCAAGGACAGTTCAGAAAAAGGCTAATCCGTCTTGAACCATTTGAAGAATAGACAATGTCTGTTTTCTGCGCTTTTATGAATATGAACTTTGTGATAGTAATAACACAGTCTTTAGTGTGAAGACAATTTTTTTTCTCAACTGCAGCATCAACTTATCTACCAACAAGAACTACCTTGACAACAATTGTTTCCATAGGATGAAAATGTCATTAATGCTTCCTCCAGTATAGGAATTGGCGTTTCAGAAAAAAGACCACTTGACTCCATGTCACTGAGGTAAAATAGTATCCTAAGCATTTATTTCAAAAGAGAAATTTGTCAATATCAATGTTTTGTAATATACGATAAGGTATTTTATACATCAGTTGAGACTGATCCTGTTCATATTACCCGCTAGGGTTTAATGGCACTTAACGTCTGAAAAGTAGTCTCCAGCTGGGAAAGGTATTCACCTGAAAAACTGAACACGCAGCGAGACAGAAGCCAAAATGTTGAATACAAGGGTACAGCCCTTGCAGTAGTAGAACAAAAATACAACTTTTATGTGGTACTGGAGACAAAAGCTCATTGGCTGATGTTAACTATAGAAACTGTGTTCCATATTTCTTGAGCCGTTGAAGATTATTTTCCCAATGGTTCTGTTCCATGTAACTAGGACCAAGCATGTGATGTCCAGAATAACCACAGACCCTGTCTATTCTTTTACATGTAATGGTTTTAGGAAAAGCATTCACTTCTGAAAGTCCTTCACTTTGTCCTTAGATTACCTTTAATCTCAGTAATTAATGAATTGCCAATAATTTTTTTGAACATTTATTTTTATTAGAGGCAAATTAATTTATATGATGCAAACCTATTTGGAATAATAATAGGCTAAGTACCTTGCAATTAAGCATGATTTCACACCTTGAATATCAAAGAGAATAAAGAAAGATGGCATGTCTGTATTCTGTATACAGAAACTCACTCATATTTCATAACTAACAGAAGGAATTAAAGACTGTGTTCAGGCACAGCCTTATGGTACCTCTGGGATTACAGAGAGCTGGTGGAATAGCTTGCATGTCTTAAAGTAGTGCAATGGGTAGATGAAAGGCAGGCAGGGAAGGTGAGCTTGCAAGAAACCCATGGGTCAGCGTCAGAAGGGAAGAGGATGCCACTGTGGGTATCCCCTGCAAAAGGCTTTATCAAGATGAGGAAGTGGAGAAAGTCATCTTTGCCTTTTATGAAGGCACAACTAGCTCAGTGGAAGAGGTGAAAGCAGTCAGGAATTTAACTTGACTTTAGCAGAACCTATAGCATGCTCTCTCATGCTACTGTGGTAGCCAAACCATGAAAGTACAGACTGAATGGGTGGACTACAAGACAGATGAAAACTGTCTGCATGGCTAGGCTCAGATGGCTGCTGCTCAAAGCCTATCTAGTGATTGAGCCTATCTAGTGGCTGGTTACAAGTGGCGTTTCTCAGAACTTGATCTGAGGTTCAACATTGTCTTACCATCTTTAAAAGTGACTGGAGTGGGTAGTGGAATAGAAGACACTATCATTGTGTCTATGGGTAACAGCAAGCTGGGGGAAGCAACCTGCGTGCATAGGGCGAGACTGCCATTCAAGGGGACTTCTGCAGGCTGGAGGAGCTAGCTGGCAGGAGGCACATTAAGGTCTGTAATGGAAAATGCAAAATATTGTGCCTGAAATGTAATAAACCCTGTACTACATCTGTGCAGAAGAGGACCAGGGTCCTGATGGACAAAAAAGTGGACATGGGTTTGGCAGTGCAACCGTGTGTCTAAAATGCTTACTGAACTCCAACAAGAGCATAGCCAGAGGATCAGGAGATGCCATTACTCCCCATACTAACTACTTGGATTGTGCATCTTGATATTGTGTCCAGTTTGGGACTTCCCAAAAGAAGGGAGATATTTATAAACTGTAGCAATTTCTGAAGAGCACTCCTGAGATGACCATGAGCACTTGGGCTGTGAGGAGAGGTTGAAGGAGCAGGGCTCTTCTCACCTGGAGAAAACAGACACAAGAAAGAGGTCTTATCATCGTCTTCATCTACCTGTTGCCTGATTATAAAGAAAACAAACCTAGGTTTATTTCCACAGGTGCACAGTGAAAGGCTGGTGAGAGGTGAGATAATCAAAATTCAACAATGCCCTGAGCAAACTGCTAAAACTCTCAGGTTATCACTAAGTGCTGGAAGTGAGACCTTGAAGGCTTTTGACAGCCTGAATTATTCTGTGCACCTAAAATGTCACAAAGGAGTCATACGAGTGCTAGTAGATGACAAAGTTCACAAGTGTACAAACGTATTCACATAAAGAAAAATAATTCAGTAAAGATGAATAATTTATTTTTTTTTACTCTTTCCTTATTATTTATGGTTAATTACGATGAGCTCTTAGGTATGAGATTTAAATCAGTTTAAATTTTTAAGAGCAAACAGTATGTTAGAGATTTTTTTGTTGTTGTTTTGTTAGAGATTTATTTTATTTTTTTTGCTTGAGGTGTTTTCAGAAATGCAAAAAAGATTTAAGAAAGAAACCCACAATCTACATTGTTGCAGCTGAACTTCCTTGATTCATGGGAATAATTGAGTTCTTTTTTTTTTAATTAAGCTAAGTATATTTTTTTTCCACATCTGCTGTGGCATGTCCCTCCTATAAAAATTTACAATGTAATTTTCCCCAGGGATCCTTTACCTTCTTTCTGCCAAGTTTCTCTCCTTCACACTATTTTCGTCTCTAAAGAATAATGAGCTTCAAGAATAGAACCCAACTAATCTAATTTCCTCAGTTCATTTGAATCCCTACTGAGCCAAACTTATTTTCACATCCAATGTCTTGACAGTTGATAAATTTCAATAAGAAATCTGTGGTCAGGTGTAATTCAGAAAAGCAACTGAAAAGACAGGCAAGTATTTAAAATAATGTTCATTACTGAAGAAAAAAGGTTTCATTTTTCCCTTTCTAAATATGCATGCTCTTCCTAATGACTGGTTGAGACTGATTTCACAAATGAAGGTAACAGATATGGATATCATTTTCCCCTCAGTGGCAGCAATGTATTTCCAAACTGCTTTGCTGGCATTATTTTAAAAATTAATAACGTTTCACTGCTTGAGTTTCCAGCTAACTTTTTTTTTGCTCACTATCTATCTATTGAGCCGCTAGTCTCAAAATTACAATTTCAGTCATTGAATAGATTGTTGCAAAAGGTGCTACACTCATTAAATCTTTTCTTTGAATTTAGAAAGTTCACAAATATTACATGTTTCTTTAATGTATATTACAATTATTCACTGTTTTTAAATAGCAATAAACTGCAGTGCACTGTTATATTATGCTGCCTATTCTGCAGGTAAAACAGAATAATCGGAGAATTATAGTTCGTAATCTGTTGAGATATATTAAAATAAGCTGCAGTTGTCTACAATTTTTAAGATTCATGTGAAATACACTCTATATTACTCCCCAGAGTGGCAGTACTGTTGTTCCCATCAGAGAACAAAGGTGTTGGTGGGAGTTTAGTAGAAACTAGAATGATATATTCCCAGTGATGGTGTTTCAGTCTAATTATGCTTCAGTGTTTACCAATCGTACCCAATAGACATGTTACTTGTTCTGTCTTACTGAGGCCTCAGTAGCCTATTCCTAGACAATGTGAGTCCTATTAAAGCTGTCACACACACTTTGAATTTACTGTTTTTGTTGCAGGTTTTGTGACCTTTCGTGAGTCAAAAGAGCAAAGAAACAGGACTGGACACGTGCATTTCTAGTCCATGTTAAGTAAATGTGTTTACCTCCACATTTGCCCTTTCATGAGAGTGCATAAGGAGTTCAAACTTCAGATGATATGATCTAAACCAATTTTGCGTCTATGCTTTATACTAATTACCGATGTTGTTACTTTAGGGGCTCAGGTTTTTTGGGAGGGTGGGTGTGTTATTGGGCGGGGGATTTTTTTAGCTTTTACAATCAATTCTGTTATATTGTTTATATTTGTGTCTAGAGAGACCTTAATAGAAAAACACAGATACGAGATCCAATTAACAAGTGAGAGAATAGGATTTTTTCCAGAAGGCTGCGAGGTTTCAAAGTGTTTTTACTTTTTTTGAAAGAAGTCCAGATTACTAGCAATGTAATTTTTATGCTTTTGAAACATAAAACCTTTTAAAGGAAATTTAATCAGAGCAAAGTATGAATTTGTTTTTTAATTGCATTAATTAATACTGGTTGGAGATATTCCTGAGTCTCATATCTTTTTCCTGTTCTATGGGAACTATGACAATTTTTCTCTGAGGAATATTCATTTAATTCCTTTCTCCCTGCATGAGATTTTCCTTCTAGCTCTTCTGTCCTGCAGCTTTCCCTTCTCTGAATGTTTGTTCATATGGAATGCTTTTACCAGTTATAATACTTTCGTTACACTGACAGAGTTGACTACAACGGCACCAAGCTGATAAACTCCCATCACACCTTCTCCTTCCTCCATTCCTTCCTCTGCCTTGTAATCTAGGCACCTTCCCAGATGCATGTAGATGTGCCACATGAAGATGTACAAATTCTACCTGTGCATTTAGACCTTTTCTTCTCTACTAGTTACATTCCTAGACCACTACACTTCCATGCAGATTAGTAAACTGTGATCACATCAGCTGGGTATCTTGTCTCATTTTTACCATGTATGTACCAAGGTATGAGGAACAAGAATGATCTTTGCCCTATATGCTTGGCAAAGTTCTATGAATAGTAATATTGCAGATCACAGCAGTTCCGTGTAGCCATGGTTTGCCTCCACTGGTGGTTAGAACTGAATCCTACCCAGGATTTAGTTCTGTGAGGGAGGTGCTGATGCAACATTTAAGTGCCTCTGAAAAATGTGCCTATGACACATTCGGAATATCTAGTTTAACAATTATTTCTGTCAGCAACTCTGTATTTCCAAAGATGTTTCTGTTGCTTAACTCAGCAGAGAGCAATTTTACTTAAGTGATTCTTTTCAGTTGCATTTCTAAATTGTAGAAATGAGATTAAAAGCTGGTTGAAAGAAAAAAAGAAATGTCATATGCATTTCAGGAATTTATTCCTGAATAATGTCGCCGTGGAGACCAGCTTCAGTGCAGGTAAGGCCTCACTGGGGAAGGGGATCGCGGCGGATAAGGCCGGCAAAGGGCTCTTTTGAGGGCTCTTTCGAGGGCTCTTGTAGCCAGGAAAGGCGGCTAGCTCGTGCCGAAACCGGCAGCTCGGGGGCGGAGTCAGCGTCACACGCGGCAGCTCTAAACGGGTGGTCCCGGAGCGCAGCGGCCGGCCGCTGCGCACCCAGCACGCGGGTAGCCTACGTGGGTCACCCAGGGCGGCACCGCAGTGCGAGCGAACGGACAAGGAGCAGCATTTCGTACGGTGGGTCACTGGAAGCCTTGAGTCTAAGGTAAGCAGAAGCTGGGCAACCACAAGCAGAGGAACATCGGCGTGCAAGGGCACCGGCTCAGGGTGCGAGGGAAGCAAACAGCAGAGATCCTCCATCTCCCGGCACGAGAAAAGAACATGGCCGCAAAACAGTCAAAAGCTTCTGCGAGGAAGAACGTGGGAACTCAGACTGAGCTCCTCTGCAAGCATGTAGCTGTGCAGGTCTCGGGCTGTAATGAATGCTTGAGTCTGGCACTGCTCCCACAGGGTTCCAGAGACACTGTGTGCATACGGTGCGATCAAGTAAATGATCTGCTCAGGAAGGTGGTTGAACTGAAGGAAGAGGTAGAAAGGTTAAGAAGTATTAGGAACTGTGAAAACGAAATAGATTGGTGGAGCCATACCCTGAGGCAAAGGCAGCAGGAAGAGGCTCTATCAGAAGTGGATGACCCACTTCCCTCCTGTCACCAGGCAGAAGGAGAGGACTCAAGGGATAAGGGGGAGTGGTGTCAGATCCCTCCTCGGAGAGGTAAGCGAAACCTCTCACGGCCCCCCTCACCATCCCAACTGCCCTTACGTAATAGGTATGAGGCTCTGGAAATTGAGGACCAGGCGATTGAGGATGGAGAAGCTGATCCATCCAGTGAAATGCACAGTGCTCGTCACTCACCCCCACGCCTCAGGACGTCCTCAACAAAGAAAGGAAGAAGGGTTATTGTAGTAGGTGACTCCCTTCTGAGAGGAACAGAGGGTCCTATCTGTAGACCGGACCCATCCCACAGGGAAGTCAGCTGCCTCCCTGGGGCCAGAATTAAGGACATACGGAGGAAACTCCCTTCCCTGGTCCAGTCATCAGATTACTATCCGCTACTGATATTTCAGGTAGGCAGTGACGAAGTAGGTACCAGAAGTCTGAGGGCAATGAAGAATGACTTTAGGGCCCTGGGACGGCTGGTTAAGGGATCGGGAGCACAAATAGTGTTCTCCTCTATCCCACCATTTGCAGGGGTAGACGAGGGGATAAATAGGAGGAGCCAGCAAATTAACTCCTGGCTCCGCGACTGGTGCGTCCGGCAGGACTTTGGCTTTTTTGAACATGGGCTGATCTACAGGAAACCAGGCACGCTGGCATCAGGCGGGGGAAGCCTAACCCGAAGGGGAAGAAAGAGACTGGGACAAGAATTAGCAGGGCTTATCCATAAGGCTTTAAACTAGGTTTGATGGGGGATGGGGACGAAACCAGGATCACAAAAGTGGTGTCTGGGAGCAACGTAGCAGTGCTCATGGGTAAAAGTGATAGCAAGGTCTTGCAGCCTGTCTCAGCGATGGTGGGGGATAGTGAATTGTGTGGCAGCATAGACACAAGGAGTAGTGATAATTTGGTAACTACAGTAGTGTCCGAGAATGATCAGGTGCAAATCAGGGCCTGTCCCCCCAAGAAAGTGGTAGGACAATTAACCCAACTGAAGTGCATCTACACTAATGCACGCAGCATGGGGAATAAGCAGGATGAGCTGGAGGCCATCGTGCAGCAGGGAAACTATGATGTGGTTGCCATCACGGAAACGTGGTGGGAAGACACACACAAGTGGAGTGCTGTAATTGATGGCTACCAGCTTTTCAGAAGAGATAGGCAAGGGAAGAGAGGTGGTGGTGTGGCCCTCTATGTTAGGGGCGGTTTTGAATGTCTGGAACTCAACACTGTGAATGACAGTGTTGAGTGTGTATGGATAAAAATCAAGGGGAAGGCCAACAAGGCAGATATCGTGATGGGAGTTTGTTATAGACCCCCTAATCAGGATGTAGAAACTGATGAAGTATTCTATAAGCGGCTGGCAGAGGTCTCGCGATCATCTGCCCTTGTTCTTGTGGGGGATTTCAACTTCCAGGATGTCCGCTGGGAATACTACACAGCAGAGAGGGAACAGTCCCGGAGGTTCCTGGAGTGTGTGGAAGACAACTTCCTAACACAGCTGGTGAAGGAACCTACTAGGGGAAGTGCCCTACTGGACCTACTGTTTGTTAACAGAGAAGGTCTTGTGGGGGATGTAAAGGTTGGAGGTCATCTTGGGCAGAGTGACCATGAAATGATAGAGTTTTCAATTCTTGGTGAAGGGAGGCGGGGAGCCAGCAAAACTGCCACCTTGGATTTCCGAAGGGCAGACCTTAACCTGTTTAGGAGCATGGTTGAGAGTGTCCCTTGGGAGGCAGTTTTGAAGAGCAAAGGTGCCCAGGAAAGCTGGTCATACTTCAAGCAGGTGCTCTTAGAAGCACAGGTGAAGGCCATCCCCATGTCCCGAAAGACGAGCCGACGGGGAAGAAGGCCAGCCTGGCTAAATAGAGAGCTTTGGCTGGACCTCAGGAAAAAAAGGAAGGCTTACATTCTCTGGAAAAGGGGCTTAGCAACTTATGAGGATTATCAAGATATAACAAAGCTATGCAGGGGGAAGATTAGAAGGGCCAAAGCTCAATCAGAACTCAGCTTGGCCACTGCAGTTAAAGACAACAAGAAGAGATTTTTCCAGTATATCAACAGAAAAAGGAAAACTAGGGAAAATATAGGTCCACTGATGAATGAGATGGGTGCCCTAGTGGTGGAAGACACAGAGAAGGCAGAGTTACTGAATGCCTTCTTTTCTTCGGTCTTCACTGATAAAGCCGTCCCTCACGCATCCCATACCCTGGAGGCAAGGGGGAAGGTCTGGAGAGAGGAAGATTTTCCCTCAGTTGAGGAGGACCGGGTCAGAGACCACTTGGCCAAGCTGGACATTCATAAATCCATGGGCCCTGACGGGATGCACCCGCGAGTGCTGAGAGAGCTGGCAGATGTTATCGCTAGACCACTCTCCATCATCTTTGAAAAGTCATGGGGAACAGGAGAGGTGCCTGAGGACTGGAGGAAGGCTAACGTCACTCCAATCTTCAAAAAAGGCAAGAAGGAGGACCCAGGGAACTACAGGCTGGTTAGTCTCACCTCTGTCCCTGGGAAGGTAATGGAGCGACTCATTCTGGATGTCGTCTCCAAACACATAGAGGAACAGGAAGTTATTGGAAGTGGTCAGCATGGATTTACCAAGGGCAAATCATGCCTGACCAATCTGATAGCTTTTTATGATGTTATAACAGGTTGGCTGGATGAGGGGAGAGCCGTAGATGTCATCTACCTTGACCTTAGCAAAGCTTTTGACACTGTCTCCCATAACATCCTCATTAGGAAGCTGAGGAAGTATGGGCTAGACGAGGTGACAGTGAGGTGGATCGAGAGCTGGCTGAGTGACAGAACCCAGAGGGTTGTGATCAGCGGCACAGAGTCCAGTTGGAGGCCTGTAACGAGTGGTGTCCCTCAGGGGTCAATACTTGGACCAATTTTGTTCAATATATTCATTAATGACCTAGATGAGGGGACCGAGTGTATCCTCAGCAAGTTTGCTGATGATACCAAGCTGGGAGGGGTGGCCGACACTCCAGAGGGCCGTGCTGCCATCCAGCGTGACCTGGACAGGCTGGAGAGCTGGGCAGAGAAGAACCTAATGAGGTTCAACAAAAGCAAGTGTAGGGTCCTGCACCTGGGAAGGAAGAATGCCAAACACCAGTATAGGTTAGGGGCGGACATGCTGGGAAGCAGCTCTGAGGAGAAGGACCTGGGGGTCCTGGTAGACAGCAAATTATCCATGAGCCAGCAGTGTGCCCTTGTCGCCAAGAAGGCCAATGGCATCCTGGGCTGCATAGGGAAGACTGTGGCCAGTAGGTCGAGGGAGGTCATTCTTCCCCTCTACTCTGCACTGGTGAGGCCACAACTGGAGTACTGTGTCCAGTTTTGGGCTCCCCAGTTCAAGAGGGACAGGGAACTACTGGAGTGAGTCCAGCGTAGAGCAACCAAGATGATTATGGGACTGGAGCACCTCCCTTATGAGGAAAGGCTGAAAGAGCTGGGACTCTTTAGCCTGGAGAAGAGAAGGTTGAGGGGGGACCTGATTAATGTTTACAAGTACCTAAAGGGTGGGTTTAAGGAGGACGGAGTCAGGCTCTTTTCAATGGTTCCCAGCGACAGGACAAGGGGCAATGGGCACAAGCTAGAACATAGGAAGTTCCGTTCAAATACACGGAAAAACTTCTTTACAGTGAGGGTGACAGAGCACTGGAACAGGCTGCCCAGGGAGGTTGTGGAGTCCCCTTCTCTGGAGATTTTCAAGACCCGCCTGGATGCAGCCCTGAGGGATGTGCTTTAGGCAACCCTGCTCTAGCAGGGGAGTTGGACTAGATGATCTCTAGAGGTCCCTTCCAACTCTGAAGATTCCGTGATTCCTTGATTAGGTTTTAAGCCTGCCATTTCTAGAGTTTGTCTCCCATTCTGTCCAGTATTCAAAATTTAACAGGTTGATAACTGCTTGAACTTGTAAACCCTTTTAGCAATGTTTTGTACACATGTACAAAATGTCACCCCTATTACAGACTCTGCATAATTATGATATTTTATTTTTAGAAGGAGGAGAGGGAAGTTTCTAATCCAGAAGAGTAAATCTCCATGGAGTTTTCACCATGCCTCAGCTAATAAATTCATACCAGAATTTACTATATTACTGACTAGACACTTAAAGAATGGTAGCTGAAACTACTTACATTTCTCTTGGTTTTGAGATCTCCCTCGTTCACTTCAGATGAAAATTGTTATTTTTTAAATTTTATACTGGACATATTTTAGTGTTTTATGTTTTCTCCCTGTGCATTTTTCCTTATTTCATCCTCCTATCTGAAATCCTAGCATCTTCTTTCACATTTACATTTTTAAAGCTCCCTTTGGAGGAGAAAATTTTTTTCCAGTATTTTCCATGTATTGAAGGCAGAATACAAAAACAAGGAGTCAGACAAAACAATTACATAAAATTACAAGCCCAAATGTCAGAATAAATTAGCAGGTTATGCAATGGATAATTTGCATTTATTGTGTTCCAATGTGAAAAAGAATGAATCATCAACTTTCTTAGCAAGACTGGACTTCCAAAAAATCTCCAAAGGTATTTCTCCTTTTACAAAACAGGTTTTGCATGGAACCTAAGGATCCTATTTGATCAGCGAGATCATAAAGTTTGCTATGGATCAGATCAACGGTCCACTTAATTTATTGTACTAGTGACTTAGAGTGAAAGTTTCTTTTTAAACATTTCTTTTCCCTTAATGTAGGTGATGTTCTATGCACAAGAGGTATAAGTATTTAGCATCCTTTCAAACAGTTTGGGGAGTATTTTTCATGTCTGCATAAATGGTAAAGTAGCAAGCTCTTATTGGGGTTTGGACTCAGGTGAATTTGGTGCGATAGTTTGTATATGCTCAATTCCCCTTTGTCACGAATCCTGATTTAGGATCCTGCTGACTAAGCCAATTTTTCACAAATGAGTCATATAGATCACTTAAAGAATCACTGTCAAAGGTGTTAGCAAAGTGTTTTAATATGATGTTGTAAAAGTGTGACTTAACAAAGGTTGATGGCAAGGTTCATTCTATTAATGCATGGAAAAACATACGAAGGAAAATTGAGTTGCATTTGAGTTAGAATGATTCACAGAGGGACCAGGGATGCACAAGGTTCAGAATGGACCCTCTTGCTTTCTAAACTCCTTCTCAGAGAGGTGTCTAGGTGTGTCTGGATCCAGACTTAGTCCCACACTTGGTCAACAGTTTATGTTTAAAGGATTATACATCCAAAGTTTACGTAACATTTCATTAGCATCAATTCAGCATGCAATCGAAGTTACGAAGGTAAAATCGAAGTTATCATACTAGTGTTACGCATGATATCAGTCACCAAAGTTCTGCCATAGCTAAAAGGTCTCTCTGTCTTGAGGAGCGAACTTGAGAGCCGTCGCAGCTCAAGGGGAGATCACTGCCATGCAGCCACAACGCTCAGCAGGGAAAGCTAAAAGAAGACTCACTTAGGCTGTCATATTTATGGTACAACATGGTTGGCTTGTAGTCAAATTACATGCAATGGGAAAGGTAGGCATGAGATTCCTTGTACCCACAACTTACTTTGTTCCTTGATAAAAGTGTCTCGGAAAAGCCACACGCTATTCACATGTTAATCTCATAATCAGTGTTCCAAGCTCATAAACATTGGTGCTTACTCTGTCACTCTGCTCCTTTGTGGGTTTTCAGAGAACAGGTTGAAACTAAGGGAGTTCTTGGCCCAGCTATGGCTCAGGCATTTACCTCCTTTGGAGCCTGTACGAAACTACTGCTAGTTTGGTTAAGGGGTCGAGTGCACACCATTATATAGGAGGAAAATTATAATCTTTTTTTTCCCAGTTGTCAGCTATTCTCTGTGTTTACTGAATGTCCCCTTTTTCTTACTTTGTGGAAGGTATGAAATAAAATCCTAATGCTAGTAATGTTCACTGTCTTGCTTAATTTTATCAAGTCCTCTTTTACTCATCTTCTTCTGGAAATAAAATTCTAACCCTTTCTTTTTCTTCTAAGTCTGCTTATATCAGAATGAGTATTTTTGTTGCTATAGCACCTCCCACGAAGCTTTCATTTCAGGTTCATAGATTTTGTTAAATTCACAAGGTAAAGTGTCAAGACAGGCTGAGATAAAAGTACACTCTAAGACATTTTCCGAATAAATGGAAAAAAGCTTTTTTCAAGGACTTATTCCTACAACAGGAATAGAAACAGAATGAAGAGATAGAAGCGTTAAGACTGTCACCCTGCTGTTAAACTAACCTTGGAGCAATATCTGTTCCCAGGGATCCAGTGCAACAGCTTCAATCTAACTTCTGCGCATTCATGTCTACACTAAATTAATAAATCAGGTTCTAGGGACAAGCCTACAGGTACCATCCCAAATAGCTGCTGGGAAGATTCAAAGGAAGAATAAGCAGAAGTCCCTCCCTAAGGGTGTTTGTTGTCCAAGACTGCTTACTGCCTAGATAATGCTTCTTGCTCTTCACCATAAATAAAGCCCTGATTCCTCTCTGTCCCATCAAAATCTCTCCTACTTTCTACAGAAAAAAACCTCAAAAGTTCCGTTGGATCATCACAAATGATAATAGCAATTTTCCTTCACCTTTGAAGACGATGAGATTAAAAAAACAAACAAGCAAACGCCAAGAAAACCAAAGGTTAATTCCAAAAATTTTTAAAATATCTATCTGATATATTTGAAGTTAACAGAATGGTTTTGGCTGAATAAGATACAGATGTTTGTATGTCATAGAATCATACAATTGCCTATGTTGGAAGGGGATTTTCAGATCATCTAGTCCAACCGTCAACCTAACACTGACAAAAACCATCATTAAACCGTATCTCTAAGCACTGTGTCTACCCGTCTTTTAAATACCTCCAGGGATGGTGCCTCAACCACTTCCCTGGGCAGCCTGTTCCAATACTTAATAACCCTTTCAGTGTAAAATTTTTTCCTAATATCCAGCCTAAACCTCCTCTGGTGCAATTTGAGGCCATTTCCTCTTGTCCTATCACCTGCCACTTGGAAGGAGAGACCGACCCTCACCTCTGTGCAACCTCCTTTCAGGTAGTTGTAGAGAGCGATAAGGTCTCCCCTCACCCTCCTTTTCTCTGGGCTAAACAATCCCAGCTCCTTCAGCTGCTCCTCATAAGATTTTTTTTCTTCTTTGAGGCATTATTCTGAGTTCCGATGGACCTTGTTCCACTGTTATTTTTAGCTTTGTATCTATTCCAGCTTCCTGAATCAGTGCACTCACAGCAAAGAGTTTTCAAGAATTTGTTTATGGCCTTGTAGTTCAGAACTGGACTAACAGAGGTTGCAAAATATGAATGAACTACATTTACCTGCAAAGCTGCAGTTACTCTTTGGCTTCATTCCAGGCCTGTCTTACTATAGAACCCCAAACCTCAAAAATGGGAACTTCTTGAACAAGTCAGCACACGCCATAAATTGCCTGAAGGTCCCTGACATCCCAGCTAAGGGTTTATTGACACAGTAGAGTATGCTTAACATAGAAATTTGAGATTAAAAAAAAAGACTATGGAAAAGTCACATGTTCTAAACATGACTCTAGGCTTTTAAATTGAAACTAACTAGGAAAAGAAATATAAGGAATGATGTAGAGATATATTTTTTTTAGGAATAACACTCACGGAAACAAGTTCCCTGACTGTTTTTACCACCTAACTGCGAAGCTGCAGTCAAACAGCAGGTTTAAATAAATTCTAATGGAGATTTAGTGATCCCTACAGTTTTTATGATGGTAAGTGCCAGCAGGTTCTGTCAAAATACGGGACCACGTAGCAAAGAGTAGCTCTGTGAGCAACTTAAGGAAAGAAGGCAACTTTGAGCTAATTGTTTTTATGAGGGAGCAGGAAATCCACACAAGCAAGAGCACTCAAGCCTTAGATCTGCTCATTCTCTTTCTGCAGTTTCGGTTCATGAAGGACCTAAACACCTTTACACACCTGCCTTGTGTATGAACACCATAATTAATATCTGTTATGTAGTTTTATTTTCTATTTTTCTATTTTTAGACTGGATATACTTTGGAAAGTTTACTGAGAATCTTTCTGATTGCACATAAAGTGCCTTTTGGGAAAGACTTTATTTGCATGAATTCACGTGTCTCATCATTATTACAGGTGCTTGCACTTTGCACTTATTTAAGGAGAAAAATGCATTTAACAAAAGCTGGGAAAGGTAGAGGCTCAAGGGGATTTTCCTGGTCATATGATTATTTAAAATAAGTTAAAAACTTGCACCATCCATGTCTTTCAGATATTGTTGGGTATAGAGCTTTTGTCCATAAATAATTTTAAAATATTAATATCTTACAGTGAAGTAAACCAGCAAGACTATGGAAGGATGTTGCTTTCTAAAAGAGATTTCTAGAAGTCAATGTTTTCACATAAACCCAATGGATTTCAGAAAAACATATGGAGGTGTAGTTTATTCCTAACTACATATCATAAATGTCCTTCTATAAAGGGACTCAGTTTTGCTTTTGTTTACATACTGAGAAACAGCCTGAGTATTTTCATCTCATTGGTGTAATAGCAGATCTTGAGCCTCCACAATTGCTCTCCCACATTAATATATCTAGTACAAAATAAGGCTGTAAGGGGTAAATACAAATGCAGAACTGCCATGCAAAAATGTGTGCTCATTAACACCTGAAAAATGTTTGTCATAATTGCATGCTGTAACTATTACATGTAATGCAATTGCATGTGGTTACATCCGTTGCAATCACTGTAACAAAGCATGAAGTTACACACACATTTGGGCAAACAGTTGCATGAACTTTCCCTCAATGCATTCTGAACTGATGAAATATCGCCACAGACTCCAGCAGGTACCAAGAAGGCTCTTAGGCAATAATTTCTGAAGTGCTACTATAGATGTGATCAAACTGCTTTATTTTTTAAGCCTCAAAATAGATATTTTAAATCACCAGAATCCGAGCTATAGAAGTTTATTTTTCAGTAAAGAAACAGATTTTTAACATTTCTTTAAATGTGCATAGAATATGGGTGAAGTCCTCTGAATTCAGGCAAAAGTACCTCAGTCTTCTTTCTTCATAGAGCACACTAAAATGTAGGATCTTTTTTCCTATAATGAAATGAAACAGCATATGAAACTACTTTCATTTATAACTTTCTATGCATTCTTTGGAAATGTCTTCTGGAGATAAGACATGAAGACATGAGAGAGTAAATGGTGTATGAAATAGGCAAAGCAGTGTGAAAGTGTGAAAGAGCTATAAAGATAGTGGAGAAAAGACTTGGGCTTTATAGATGTATATTTTACAGAATATGAAGTAAAGCAGCAGCTTTCTCTGAGAGCTTTTCCCTAAGCCTGGTTAGAATTATAAAATAATAAAATGGAATTTAAATGACTAAAGATTTATCCTTTCAGTTCAGACCTTTGTCAGTTTGATTAATTATTTAAGCAACATGAGACAAATACATCAGGGGAGATGAAGACAGTCTTAAAATATTCGGTGGTCACTGAATGATGGCAAGACTTTTGTTTCCGAATCTGCTCTACCACCAATAAATGGCTCAACTTCGAAACATTTCAAGGTGGGTATAAATTTCTTTGTTTCTTCACTACAGTTCAGAGTCTTGAAGACTAGGACAAGATTTTAATGATACAGAGTTTAATTTTCAGTGACACAAGTTTCTATTCTGCTGAGGTAGGTTCCTCAGTCCACGTATTTTTCTAAAACATAATTGGGTCTTCCAAAGTCATATGTTAGACTAGAGGAAAGAAAGTTTCACTAGATATTATTCAACCTTTCATCTGTGGATGAAATGTCTAAAAAGGGACAGAAAATATAAATGTGGTTCTTAGATTGATACTTTATGGAGAAGCTGTGTTTGAATATAATTCAGAGATAAGTAGTGCAACTCAAGTGTTCTTTGTAGTAAAACATGACAACATCAAAGTGCTGTTTCAACAGTTAAATAGTTTGAAAATAAGTCATAGAATTGAGACAGAAAGACTAAAAATAATTCCCCTATGACAGATAACTCATTTAAAAAAAAAGTTTTATTTATTGGAGGAGGGAGTACTGCTCTTTCAAAAGCAGTGCTAATTCTAGTTAATCCTAGTTATTTCCTACCATTGTAGAATTTTGCATTGGGGAATAACACTAGCCAGGAGATTCTTAGTGATCTGTCCCCACTTTACCTCTAGCTGATGACTTGAATACTTGCCTGGAAATTGCAAACAAAGATCTAAATGCCTTTTTCAGGGTAATGGTTTGAACCAAAATCCTCATATTTGAGGACATGATCCTTGGCACTCTTGATCAGCATCTGTCTTTCAAGAAACAAAGTGGATTGGTGTCCTGGATAGACAAATAGGTGTTTTCTCTATTTTTTTCCTGAGATTCTGAACAAAAGTATTTTTTGCCAAATCCTTTTGGCAAGCTTGACAGGAACAATCAAAGCACTACTTCTAGCTGATAATTTGTCTATCCTCCTAATTTGTCTGTTTTACAGAAGAAAGAGAGAAACATACAGAGGCTTAGGCTTGGATTCTCAGAATTACGCAGTGCTTATTTCTGTTAATTCCTGATAATTTCAATTTGCACGGGAGAGGGCTAGATATTTCTTTCTGTATCTCTGAGAAGCCAGGCTAGATCTCTGATAACATACAAGATCTGCCATGACCAAAGAGTGAAGCCCAGTTTTCCCAAGACCTCAGGTAATTTTCTAACTATTGTAGTGCTCCTATTTAACCAATATTACTCATTTCACAACTGCAGATGGAAGATTAAATGAAGCGTATGAAATTTTGTCTGTCAGTGACTGATGGATTAGAAGTGAAATTTTCACTTTTCTCATGTGTTACTTATCAACCACGAATTTTGTCAAATTTGTTTTAAAAAATGGATGTAGCTGACAAACTGCATAATATACGCTTTTAAAATGCTTAGGACTGTGTAATCATAGAATCATAGAATCTTCATGGTTGGAAAGGACCTTTGAGATCATCAAGTCCAACCATACACACATACAAACCCCCCCCCCAAAAAACAAAAAAAACCCAACCTACAATCTCTGCCACTAGAGCATGCCCTGAAGTGTCACATCTAGACACATAAGCATTTTGTATAGATTCATATTAAGAAGATACCAAGAAGTGAAAACATTACAAAAAGGCACATGCTGCACTTACAAAGTTAGGTGATAGGATTGCTAATTTCTTAAATATCAGGACTACTTCAGCTTTGACTATGCAAAATTTGTTCATGAAAAACTTTAATTGAGATAGTTTTAATACAGTATGACTTAGATATATAGGATGATCCAAAAGCTGAGACTTGTTTTTTAATAGTGTGCTTGTATAAGGCCTCAGAAGAGTCTTTTTCAAAGAACTAAAATACATTAAGTCATAGCTGGATGAATTATATCTCTCTAAGCAGCCACCACATAACTTCACCGCATGTGGGTGACATAAAAACACAGATGTGATCTCTTTCATGAACCATTTTACCAGGATAACCACAAAAATGTAAAAGAACTTCTTGAGAATTATTTAAATCTTATCCTCCTGTTTTTTTTTTATATCAGATTATTTTTTTCATTCTATTGCAAGTAATTAATATGGTCTGTTCCATAATGCAATACATTAATGAAGTTATGCTGTATGCATTTAACACCCTAGATATTTTGCTTACTTATGAAACATTTATTTAAGGACTACAGGATGTACTTAGTTGCACCTGATTTACAGCTCCTAGAACCATTTTTTGTAGCCTGTTGTTGGCTGTGTCTTCTTATGAATTCTCTCATCACGTGCAAAGGGATCGAAAGGATCTACTTGTAAGACTATTATTCTCAGACTGAAGGTGATACTCTCCCATATTCTTTGGCTTGCTCTTTTTTAAAGAAAAATAATGTATATATTAGATATATGATTAGATTAGCCAATACTGTCGCCCTTCCTTTGCCTGCCTTCTTTTAATGATCAGCTTTCCCTCCTTTTTTGTCTAGCTTACCTACACATGCATAGTTAAAAAACCAAGAATATTGCAAGAAATATCCATACTCAAAAATCAAATGAAAATCAACATTGGACAGGGCCTTGGAACATATTTTACCACAGCTACAGAGAATAATATGCTGACTTTAAAAATGTATCTTTAGAAAGGCAAAGATTTTAACAATTACTAGTTTGCAAGGCAATTTTTCCAGCCCTTGCCTTCTGTATTATTTCCTGCTTCCTCTGGCTCTGGTATCTTCTTCTATTAGAAAACCTAAGAATGTTTTTGATCCCTAGTTTCACTGTTTGCTGACCAGACTTATCCCATTTTCTGACCTGCAGTACCTTACAGACTGGGATAACTCACCAAACAGTTATCAATAAATCTGCCACAATCAATGACTTATTATCTCATAAAACCTGGAATTATGATTGTAAACTTAGTAATCTGTGATTTACTGAGAAGATTAGTGTAACATAATTCAGTTTTATCATTAGTCTAAAAGCTCTCTGCATATTTAATAAAGTTGATGGAAATAAATTTAAACAGTTTAAAAAGATGATGATTTTGCCTCATGCTAGTAGCAACAGCATAGCTCAAATGTAATTATAACAGTAGTCTTACAACTGCATGTACTATTGCTAACGAAAATTTCCTTGGAATCAAATTTTCTTCTTTTTTTTTTTTTTTTTTTTTTTTTTGATGTGGGGAGGAAGAGAGGGGGGTTGTATGTCTTAACATTTAGGTTGTCCAGTCATACTTAATACAGAAATAAAAAATGAAAGGAGAGTTTTTTAGGAGTGCCATAGAAAGCATTGCTGTGAATTACTGAGGTAAATCCTTCTAGAAAACCGGCAGAAGCCCTGCGTGAACTATTGTGTGTGTTCATTGCTCTGTACTGATCCTCATCCGTATCTTCCACAATTAGAACTTGTCCTTCCTAATTTTTACTGTATTTTAGATTTTTATTTTCTCTTCCTATTCCCCCTTGTGAATCTTCTGCTGTCAAGGTTTCTTTTCCCCTGCGTTGTCATCTTTATTACATAGCAGATGTTTTGTAAATTCTTAACACAGTATTTATTTCAGTCTTGTGTTTATTTTTTCTGTGGAACTTATGAGCAACCAGACCTTAAAAAAGTTTAAGTCTTAAAAGAGTAAACGAACATATCTCAATTTGAATACTTTCTAGTGATTCTCAGACTGCTGCAAGTTCTTTTGTGATATCCTGTTGATTGGTTTCTCAGTCACTTACACTTGTTTCTAACTAGTTAAGTAGATATTTAAACTGCATGTGCTAATTACCGTGCTACTTAGTTACACTAAGTTACATTAACACCCTCCCCTTAATTTAGCTTCAAATATTTCAATCCAGACCTTCATAGCTGCAGAAGATAATTAAACATTTACATTTCGTTATTAAAGTTTAATGTAAATATTCAATTAACACCTTAATTACCTTTTCATTATGAACATTTTAAGGTTCAATCATTTCTTCACTGTTAAATGTTGCAAATTGACTTGGCTAATAAAGACAATTAAACCTACTTAATGAAACTGTATATAGAAAGCAATTTATTTAAATTCAGTTATGGAAAATATCATATGATTCATTTATGATGACAAAAAATAAATGTAATAATGTTTGGATTGGCTATAATGGCAACATTAATAAACTATATAGACATTAACCTACCTAAAGTTGGTAACTTTTATATCAGGCCATTACGTGAGGCCTATTGTACACAGCTACTGTAAAATACACGAAGTTTTAACTGGGTATCAGGGACACCATTTCACTCACAGATATGAGAAAGGAAGGGGCAGACGATGATTAAGAACTTTTGTTCCTGAATATCATTTATCCTCCTAAGTTTTGAGAGTTTTAGTAAAACAAAATAACATGGTCTTATCTTCCGTTTTCAAAATCAGTTGGAAAATTAGTTGGAATATTTGAAACTAAAATATTAGCCTTAAAACAGCTTTTTAAATAACCTCTTAATAAAAATTTTTAAATGAAGAAGAACATACATAATACAACAGCTTGAAAGAAAGTAACGAAAAAGAAATGCCTACTTTAAACAATTCACAATAAAGTATAAAAGACCAAACTTAAATAAACTACAAAGAAAACAATCAGTTTTCTAGGAAGAAAATAGTTTTTGTTAATTTTTAAATTGGCTTCAGAATGTTATTCAAAGACAAATGATGCATTATGGTATCGATCACAGATTAAATGCAAAGCTGCATTGGCTTTATACGTAATCCATCCTTGTTAAATGTGAGAAAGTAGATTTTAGAGTTTCTGACAGCTTTGTAACTATTTTTTTAATAATTGCAAAGTCCAAATCTGACAGTGTACGTGGACTAAAAGAGAAGTTAAAATAACATAAACAGTGTGAAATTATATTTCTGAATAAAACTATAAAGTAGGCAGCTATTGAAGAATTCCCTTCAATATATGTATAGAACTTTGATATGAGGAGACACTTGGTTAAGTGTTTAACATCTCTAAAGAAAGTGCTACACTCAGTAGGGGAAAATATTAACACTCAGATATGTGCTGAAACTCGGATCTGTACTTTCTCATCAGTAAAAAAAAAAAGTATTAAATACATTTCTCTGGTGCAGCTTTCTTCTTTCTGAACTGAAATGTGCTGTAAGGCACAACACAATGAGGTTCAATAAGGTACTGAGATAAGGAATATGATGTCTGGGAGCTTTCCTGTTATGTGTTAGGTATGATTTTATGTACTAAATTGTAAAGGCAAGGCAAGATAAGTTATGACAGATCTTTGTCATATAGAGCTATTTTATTTTTATCTGTAAATTTGTGTGTAGCCCATATCCATGCTTTTATTCTTTTTCTGATGTCTCCTTACGGTGACACCTTATGGTGGTCCTGTCAATGCTAAAATTCCAGTATTAAATTACAGTAAGGAATAGCCCTTTAGCATATTTTACTGTCAAGATCTATATGTCTTTTGAGAAATACACTAAGCTACTCATAATCCTAGAAGAAACTTACCTCACAGAACAGATTTCTTCTCTTATAATCCAATTCTAAGAAATATCAGAATCACAACAGCAAAAGTTGAGATCAACAGGAGACTTGTTTGGCAAATAGAACACATACTCTCTCTCTATAATTTCACAATCTTCAAGTAATAACTACTTTTTACGTGAAAGAGTCCTTATTCATTTGAGCTCTGCAAAATATCAACATAGATCTTTAGATCATCACAAAAGAAAATCCTACTAAAGTTGGGTGTTGTAAAATCATGAATTGTAAAATTTGAGGTGTTATTTACTATGTTTTTTATTTTCTTCAATTAGATACTACCTTTCAGGATGCGTTTATGGAAGCTAGTAGTAGACAAACAACAATAATGAGAAAAATATTTGTCACAGTATAGGGTAAAAAAGCGTATTGGTGGTAAATTATATGTTCTTCGTTTTATGCTTATAAACCTAATTTTTATCCATCCCGCACTATATTATGGGCTAGGAAATTTACAGTTCAGACGATCTAGTCTGCCCAGATCATTATGCCCTCAAAGTTCTCTAGTGAGATTTTATACTACAAAATCCAGAAGAGGGTCTGTGTATCTCAATTTAAAAAAAAAAAAAAAAGAACTTTTAGAATTAAAGGCAAGTGTTAGAGAAGAGCTACAGAATTACCTTATTTTCAAAGGTCTTTCCTGTATTTATTTTAATCTCTCTCTCCTTTGTAGCAATGACTAAGTGATTCTTAAAATGTTTTCTGATAAAGGTTTTGTTTCTAGGAAAAATGCAGCAGGACCAGTGCTTGCACGTGAGAGACAAGATCCCAGTGTGACTGCCTTCCTAGAAATGGAAAAAATCTTTTAAGTTCCACAGCTAGAGAACACACACAGTATGAAGATAAAAGAAAACTAGTTTCTCTGTTTGCTGGAGTTTGGTTGCCATTTTGGTGGGGATTACAAAGGTTTCTCATACAGACTTTAAAAGTCATTCTGGCTATTCAGATTCTTATTAGTGTTTTTGAGTGTAACTTCAAAAAATCTATGCAAGCTGCAATCTAGCAGACCATTTTAACTACGGCAATATTATACATCAGTAAATTTTAGATATGCAGCACATCATCCCTATTAGTAAAGTGCAATTACTTGGCAGTACTAGCTGGAAGTTCTGTATTATTCATTATTTTATTGTGTGTTATTATAACTTATTCTTATCTGTTTACACAAATTACAATATTTGTAATTTAGTAATGAACTACACATGTATATGTAATTTCAGTACTGAATCTATCTTGCAATTTAATAATGAACAGGCTTCAGAATGCCACTTTGTTTAGCACATTGCAAAAGTCTGGAATTGTCAATAAACTCAGGAAAAAAATCTCAAGTTTTTTTGAGGTTTCTGGGACATCTGTTTCAGTTACATGGTGCAGCCAGAGAAATTCAGAAGTTACCTAAAAACTAGGACTAAGCCTTGAATTTGATGTGGCAATGGTATTCCAAACCCATAATAAATTGTAGCAAATGTACTTATTCTTTTCACTCAGGGAAAAATTAGTTGAAGTATTGAAACATACAAAACAGAAATATTTTTCATCACGTTCTCCATATAATCTCTCTGTACGCTTCTGACACTGAGTCTCAGGTGGTTCTTGGCTCATAATCACCTCGTTTCATGTGAGACTGGAAAAAACAGTTTACTGCCAGTTTCTCCCACACACCTTGACAGGCCTTGCCTATCATATTTTTTCCAGGCATTTCAAATGGCTTCCATGTGGTCTGTTCTCCACTCACAGGCTCCAAATGTGAGTTAAGGTCCAGCTCTCAACATTCTGCTTCTTGGCTCCATGGAATAGGAAGCATTTAAAGTAATTAAATACTTCTTGTAAGGCAATATTGGAAGGTCTAGCTAAACTAGTGGGGCGGGCGGTAAACAAAATGTTGATTACTTGACTGCTGTAAAATGGTATGCCCAACAGTATGACTGACAGTCCTGTGATATTTTTAAAACAACATATATACATTCTTAGACATGCAAGTTCTACAGGGTTGAATGGAATAACTCACAGCTGTTTGGCTCATTCGGTAAACTCAGGTAAACAGTACTGCATCTGCTTCACATGAATCCGTTTGGGGACAATATGGAAGGATCATTGTTTGTGTGCAGGTGATTCTTGTTCCACTAATGATGCTTACTGCCTTTACTGTCCTATTTGGGCTAAAAATTTTAAGTGTTTTTTAATTTCAATTCCTTTGCTGGGGTAAGATATTAGAATTACAGTGACTATTGCATTTCTGTGTCCACAGTCACATTCCTTTTGTGGGTCTCAGTCATCCTGTTAAGTAATATTTAATATTTCTTTTTTCAATGCATTTAGTAGAGGGGCACAAATTATGTAAATTGGTTTTGGTCTGTAAATGAATAAATAATCTATTATGTATCCAGATTTCACTTATCTGCTTCATAGACTTTTTCTGCCTGGCCACACCGCTGCATTGCACTTCCGCTCATTCCTGATATAATCACAGAATCACAGAATGGTAGGGGTTGAAGGGCACCTCTGGAGATCATCTAGTCCAACCCCCCTGCCAGAACAGGGTCACCTAGAGCAGGTTGCACAGGAACGCGTCCAGGCGCGTTTTGAATGTCTCCAGAGAAGGAGACTCCACCACCTCTTTTTTAGGTCTGAATGTGACTATTTTAATTTGTATAATTTTATTTAATAAAGTCAGATGGAAAAAAAAGCTTTAACAGTTTTTTGTTTTATTTATGTATCAAAGTAGCATCTATATAGCACACTCAACCCAGTCAGTGATGAAATACAAAGCCTTACCTTTTAGTAATCTGTCCTTAGGGTGTAACAGTTGAATTTCTTTTTTTTTTTTGTGGCCTCAGGCACTGAATTTTAACTGTGTTTTATGGCCCAGAAAGTACAGGAAAATAGTTTTACTATACCGTATATCCATGAATACCATATGAGCTCCTACAGCATGTAAAAAATGACTGATCAGAATGTATTTTGCCATATTTGCTTTTGGGTTTGTTTTCTGACCAGAAAGTACACCCAATGTTTAGATTACACATGCCAATAGCTTATGGTTAGCAAGAATGCATTATCATGTTATTTATTTTGGGTTTAAAGCATGAATGAACTCTTCTCCTAAGACCTGAATACATAGTGAAGCTGTTCATTTTACTGAAGTAATGCAAGCAACTGAGGCCAGTCACATGAAAGAACAGCCATGATAGAGGTGACAAAGCATTTGCAAGAATGGATATTGCTAAATTTTTTCTTACATTTGTTACTGTAAGAATGAAAAGACATAGTGGAAAATCCCACATTTTCTTGGGGGGGCATGTGATGTCAGTGTAGAATTTGGTGTCACCCAGATGCCAAGACACCATGCTGGTCATCCAATAATTACTAAAACTTGGTGAAGAATTATTATGGTTGGAACATGTTGTAAATGTTTGATTCAGCATATCATCTCTTTAATCTTTTTCAGACCTTTACACTGAAATAGCGGGGCCTGAATCGCACAGCTTGCATAATGGCCAGGTAAGAGTATCAATGGAAGCATCTCTCTTAATAAAAAATTACATCACCACTTGAAAACACATGAAAACATAACTGCTATTGAGAGATGCAAGTTGGCACAGCAAAGTTCACTCAAACCATTGTACAGTTCATGGGTCATGTTTTCACTAATGACTTGTGAGGCAGTATATGAAGCTTTCTTCATATATGAGCATGGCCAGCCGCTGAAAAAGCAATTTTCTCTGTTTTTGCATAGAATAATCTCTCTGTGCTGATTGAAATCTTGGGTGGAGTTTTGACAGACTAAGGCCAAAGTAAGATTTTGTTACTGACAGCACATAGGTTAACTGCTAGTCAGTCTAAAACAAAATAAGATCCAAAAACTATTCAAATAAAGATATATTATGATTTTAACAGGTAAGCATCTCCAGCAACTTCCATAAGATTTTTTTAAGGATTGCAGCTCTATATAGTAATATTGCCATTAAAAGAAACTTTAAAAAGAAGGATAAGGGAATGTTCTAGAGGTATTCATTCAGAAAGCTAATTCACCGGCAAAGACTTTTCAGAGAGAAAAAGATGGACACGTATTAGAAATCACAAGCCGTTATCCCGAACACCACAGATGATAGTAGTGTAGCTGCGCTTTCCATGATTACTACCTGGAAATGAATTATTTTTAGATCAGAAAGTACAAAAGCGAAAATTTTAACAAAATGTGTTTTTTAAAAAAGTAATGGTTTTCAGTACTTGCTTGGTATCAAACTGTCATTGTTCTGGATTTGAATGCTTTGATATTTACCTTAGAGTAATGAAATTATGGAGAAAATACTCTGTGACAATAGGCTGTGGTGTGTTTTTTGATCAGTGTGCACATGTAGGCAGAAAACTGCTGAAGAAACAAAAAACACCATAGTTGCAGCAAACAATCTATGATTAGCATGATTTATTATAAGATTCAGTAGTTTAAAGACAGAGTATCTCAAACATTGTATATAAAAGGAGCTTGTAACATTCAATAATAACATAAGATTACTTTGGCTTTCATGGTAGTTTATATAGAAAGAACGCACTGTAACACTCAATTTTGAAATAGATTTTTGGCAGGTCCTTTGCTTTCCTTGTGGAAGTCTTTGCATTTGCATTCAAGAAATACAATGAAAATGGAAGAACCTTTCTTCAGTTCATAAACACTATCTTACATAGAAATACACTAAGTTATTTTTACAGTAGTATTATTTGTTTAGGACTGGTGGTTGATACACATATCATTAATAGAATCCTTTCAACTGTCTTTTCTCAAGAATAGTATTTTTTTTAACAATTGAAAAGTTATCTGTAAAATAGTTATATTTCTACTTAAAAATCAAGTAGAACTGTTGTTTAAATGTACAGATTCTTCGCTCTTGGAGCCACAAAATTCAGGCATCCAGTATACAGCATTAGGTGGTGATATCTTTACTTGTTTATTTTGATACTGAAATCACTACAGCGAAGCTAATGGGGCTTGAAGTAAAGCAGTTTTCCCTAAGAAGAAGTGTAGTACAGTCAAAACCAGCATTAGTTTCATGTGTTCCTGGCAAAGACCAAGTCACAGATCCTGATGATTTGCACTACTTGGTCTATGGCTCACCTCTCTCACCATTTAGCCTGATGCAAACTGCATCAGCAAACTGCCCTGATTGTTCACCTCTGAAGCTAACTTGATAGGTATTATGTGCATTAGAAATTGCTTATTTCTAACTGTGTAATTTGACTCAGAACCAGCTTCAGCCTGCACAGCGTAACCTACAAAACATCCCTGCTTTACGCTGTAGAGCAGAGGATGTGAAATTTCCTCAAAATACGGAGTAGCTTTATAATGCTTTGTTTGCGTTATTTGAAGCTTTCTGAATGACTTGCTGCCATGCTGAAAGAGAAGTTTTACCTCAGGCAGAGGTTACAGGCTTGATACAGAAATCAGTGGGTGAGATCTTTGACATGTATGTGGCTATGGAGGGAAAGTTGGGTGATCATAGCCATCCCTTTCTTGCCTAAAGGTGTATGAAACACCAACAGAGAATCATAGAATCATAGAATCATTTTGGTTGGAAGAGACCTTTAAGGTCATCAAGTCCAACCGTTAATCTAACACTGTGAAGTCCAACACTAAACTTTGTGCCTCACCACTGGTTATACCACAGTAGGTGAAATATGTCTGTTTGACAGAGATAATGGCTTCCCCCCCGCCCCCCCAAGAAAATGTAAGCAGTGTGAAATGCATTTTAAAGGGCTTGATATATGGGCACGCACATCTGCATGAACAGTTATGCCTGCAGTGCAGTCTTACACATACTACGTGCTAAAATAGGATTGGAATTTGTATGGTTGTGTTTATACCAAAGTTTATTAACATACTGGCTAAAGTCCGCAATTTTTCTAGTCTTGTTATTTACACTGTCCTTTAAAAGAAATAATATTTATGTCTAAACACTTCCTTTCCATAATATTTCACTGCCTTGCCTTACTCTATCTTATTTTACAATGAGGGTTTATTTGTATGCAATATTTAGAAAATAGTTGCGGAATTCTTTTATATGTTTTGTAAACTTTGCATAAACTCTTTTTCTCTTCTAGTATTTGCTTTTATCTTCTCTGCCTTCCAACAGTTTCCACATAATGGAGTTTATTTTGCTTGATGGATTACACAAAACCTTTTCTCATTCATCAGAAATGTGGTACCTTAAATCACATTGGACCAAATTCTGCTCTACTTGACATCCGCACCACTGTAAATGAGGTAAACAGGCTGTCAGTGTTGTAAATGATACTAGCATTTGATTAATAACATGCATAACTTCCTAAAGGAGAGAAACGTCAGGCCAGATCATATGGACTTCATAGGATTCTGTCAGCCACTGCTAGTTTGCCTTGGCTAGAAAATGCAGTATCTGATGATAATAGCCATGAGGCTGAACCAGTCAAATTTCTGACTTCCATTCCAGTTCAGATCCAGCTGCAATTGACATTGATTGATTCTGTTCTGGTACGAGTTCAGCAAAATAGGTCAGGTTGAGTTATTTCTGTTCCAGGAGAAAGGTAACAGCTCAAAACAGCTTCAGCTTCAGGTTTGTTTCAACCACCTGTGCTTATGACCCATGAATACATGAGAAGCAATACTATGCTCAGTCAGCCTGTTGCCAGAATTATTACATTACTAATGTTCATGGTAGAAATAATTTTATTACTGTAAAGCTCCTCCAAATTGCTTTTATTGAAAGCTTGGATTGCTCTGGACCCTAGAGAGGAACAGATCCATTCCTCTGAATCTGCTGTTTTCCTGTGAAGTGTCGACTATTTTTGTGGCTCTTTGTCTCATCCAAACCCTTCGAGGTATTTTAATATTGAGAAAGAATAGTAACCTAACTATCCTTTTATGAAATAGATTTCTAAGGACAATGGTGTACTTGGTTTTTATTTTCATTAGAAGCTTCTGGATGAAATGGAAATTGCTTGTGTATTCTTTTAAGGAAAATTACATCTCCACCCACTCACTCTTAGTGTTTGAGCAGCACAGAGTGTGTGAGACGGGATGTGCTCTAATCCACAGACTATTTTGAAGTCCTTGATACATGACTAAATAAAACTACCAGAAAGAAGTAGGCACTGGAACTTATATTGGTTTTTCATATGCCAGCAGGGTTTGGCACAAAGCAGGAAACTTTCTGAAAACTGGGGCATGTATTTTCAGACCTAAAAGGCTGCAGGAAGAATTCTTTTATAATATATTAAGGTATACACGCAACTCATGAGAAGAATTAGATTAATAAAGACGCTATTACAATACAATAGTGGCAGGATATAAGCTTGTAAAAAGTATACAGAGCAGAGAATGACAAAATCATATTTCACATGCTGGATCCAAACAAGGCAAAAATGTTATAAGTTTAGAGAAATTCTCAACAAGTTACACAATTACTAGCTTTTATCAAATTGTGGCTTGTTTAGCGGGGTCTGCATCTTCAGACTGATTCTAATGCTTAAACATATGTTATTTTTAGTGATAGTCTAATTATCCTGCTTGACATCTAGAAAATGATGAGGCTTATTAGTCCCTTGGCATACCCTTGTGGATGTCTAAAATCTCTAAAATGATACAAGTACTTATGCTATCCCAAATCAATCAGTCGCATGCTCAACACGTGACAATGTATGCAGTACCAGCATGTGATCACCTGGAACAAAATCCTCTCTTTTAAACTACGCTATTTAATATTTTGTAGTCACACTAGTTTAGAGGAATTCTGATGGTCTTCAGTAATAATTTGGCATGGTTTAGTCCCAGCTGGCAGCAAACAACCATGCAGTCTTTCACTCACTCCCCCGCAGAGCCAGGATGGGGGAAGAATTGGAAAAAGAGCAAAATTTGTGGGTTGAGATAAAGGCAGTTTAACAGAACAGCAAAGGAAAGAGGAAAAAAAACAATAATACTGATAGAGGAATATACAACACACCATTAATGTATCATAACTTACTGACCATAAGACGAAGCCCAGCCTGCTCTGAGCAGATTCCTGACCCTGGCCCATCCCTGTCCAGCTCCCCTGGCTACATACTGAGCATGGCATCACATGGTATGGAATATCCATTTGGCTAGTTTGGGTCAGCTGACATGGCTGTGTCCAGTTTCAGGTCCTTGTGAAAATTAACCCTGTCCCTGCCGGAACCAGGACAGAATTCTACAAAGAAAATGCGCATCAGAAACCTTTCTTACACTGTCTTGTGTTATTTTAAAGCTTAAATAAAGTAAATATGGTCTCAAAGGAGACCTTATCCTTCTGACGTTCTCACTGCGGTTTTGATACCTATTAGTGTAGCTTGTCTAGATGTCACCTGCAGTTGTATATTTTTTCTTATTTGTTTTTCTTTTACAGTGTCTTTCTCCTACTTGGCATATGGAAAGCTTTATGCTCACCCATAATCTGCAAGTATATTAGGCAGCTGACATGTTAGGGTTTGGCTGTATATCTGTTAACTGGCCAGGCAGCTCATAGGTGTTTCAGTCAGTTGTGCTTTCATAGAACAGGGTCTGTTGACCATAGACATAGATTCCTCTTGGTTTTGAAGCAGTAAAGGCAAGCATTGTTTCTGTCTTTAACTGAATAGGTAATGAGAATTCTTTGCCCCTTGTTAGGGGCATAGGAGGAAGATAGCTTAGGAAAGGATATTTGATCTTGAATATAATTACCAGTGTCTAGTTTCAGATTTGTAAGCAACAGCGTAGTAGTACAAAGGTCCCAGTGGCCCATGATGCAAAGTATTAAAATAGATTTTACTTTTTGACAGTTGTGTGTTTTACTTCAGAGAGAGGAATTATTGTCCACTTGATATATTTGAATCTATTAGAAAGTTAACTCATAATTTCACAGATTTTCCTAGCTATATAGCCATTTGAATTGTAGCAATAGACCAAAAATGAAAACCATATAATCACAGCCTCATAGAATCATAGAACAGTTTGGATTAGAAGGGACCTTTAAAGCTTACCTAGGCCAACTCACCCTGCAATGAGCAGGAACATCTTTAACTAGACCAGGCTGCTCAAAGCCCCATCCACCCTGACCTTGAATGTTTCCAGGGATGGGGTATCTACCACTGTCTGGGCAACTTGTTCCAGTGTTTCACCATCCTTACTGTAAAAAAATTTTTCCTTATATATAGGCTAAATCTTCTCTCTTTTAGTTTAAAGCCATTATGCCTTGTCCTATTACAACATGCCCTGCTAAAAAGTTTGTCCCCATCTTTCCTATAGGCCCACTTTATCTACTGAAAGGCCACAATAAGGTCTTGCTGGAGACTTCTCCAAGCTCAACAACCCCAGCTCTCTCAACCTGTCCTCATAGGAAAAGTTCTCCAGCCCTCTGAACATCTTTATGGCCCTCCATGGACACATTCCAACATGTCCACATCTTTCCTGTGCTGAGGATCCCAGAGCTGGCTACGGTACTCCAGGTGGGGTCTCAGAAGAGTGGAGTAGAGGGGCAGAATCACCTCCCTTGACCTGATGGCCACGCTTCTTTTGATGTAGCACAGGATACAGCTGGCTTTCTGGGCTGTGAGCACACATTGCCAACTCATGTCCAGCTTTTCATCCACTGGTACCCCCAAATCCTTCTCTGCAGAGCTGGTCTCAATCCCTTCATCCCCCAGCCTGTATTGTTACAGGGCGTTGCCCAGACCCATGTGCGGGACCCTGCACTTGGCCTTGTTGAACCTCATGAAGTTCGCATGGGCCCACTTCTCGAGCTAGGTCCCTCTGGATGGTATCCTGTCCCTCAGTCATGTCAACTGTACCACTCAGCTTGGTGGTGTCGCAAATTTGCTGAGGATGCACTCAATCCCACTGTCTATGTCATTGATGAAGATATTAAACAGTACTGATCCCAATACGGACCCCTGGGGGACACCACTTGTCACCATTCTCCATCTAGACATTGAGCTGTCAAACACAACCCTCTGGATGACACCATCCAACCAATTCCTCATCCACCGAATAGTCCATCCATCAAATCCATATCTCTCCAATTTAAAGAGAAAGATGTTGTGGGGGACTGTGTCAAAGCCTTTACAGAAATCAGATAGATGACATCTGTAGCTCTTCCTTTGTCTACTGATATAGTCACTCCATCATAGAAAGCCACTAGGTTGGTCAGGCAAGACGTGCTGGCTGTCTCAAATCACCTCCCTGTCTTCCATGTGCCTTAGCATAGCTTCCAGAAGTATCTGTTCCATGATCTTCCCAGGCACAGAGATGAGGGTGACAGGTTGGCAGCACCCAGAGTTCTCCTTTCTACCCTTTTTAAAAATGGTGCAATGTTTCCCTTTTTCCAGTCACTGGAGACTTCACCTGACTACCATGACTTAGAGAATGTCTAGGCAACTGTATCAGCCAATTCCCTCAAGACTCTGGGGTGCATCTTGTCAGCATATGTAACAGATTTTAACTGAGCATGCAAAAAAAATGCAATGTGGTCTATGTGCACTAAAGATGAGACAGAAGGAAAATGAATGTGCATTTATCTAGGTAAAAAAAAAGGAAAAAACACAGAAGAAAACCTGAAATTTAGATATTCTCCAGTTAAATAGTAGATGCGATATATACATATATGTATATCTGTATGCATACATATATCACCTATTTTTTTCAGTGTAGATTCTGAAACAGTGGGGGAATGTGTGTGTGTCTGTTTTCTTTACCTCAGGTGAAAGGTGAATACTTACTTGGGAACTAAAAACAGCATCATCACTGCAGACTCTTCTATCAATGTAAAGACTAGCTACTTTGGGCATTTTCCTTTGAAAGCAATAAGATGGATAGGATAGGATAGGATAGGATAGGATAGGATAGGATAGGATAGGATAGGACAGGACAGGACAGGACAGGACAGGACAGAACAGAACTATATTTTCCTTAAGACGGATTTTAACTCTCTCAGTATTTTCAGTTGCAAATTTATCAATAGTAATGAATTAATGCTGCTAGACCCTTATGAACAGAATAATAATTTTTGGTGTCAATAAAACAACAAAAAAATATTTTACAATGTTTGTTGGAATTTATTGGATGCAGCTATGTCTAATGTATGCCAGATGTTTTCCTATCTGTCAGAAGCCACTGATCTTGATTAGAAAACAGACATTCTGAGAACTCTCTTAAAATTGTTTTTTTTGGGGTACTATAGCCTAGAACTCTGAAATAAGGGATTCTAGATCTGAGCTGAAAATTTGCCCAAATCCTGGTGAGATACCAGATCTGCATGATACCTATGTCACTGAGGCAAAAGAATTTGTCACTCTTTTTTATTTCTTTTTTTGGACTGCATCACTCTTGACCTGTACTGATGGTACAACATCGTATTTTGTTTTTCAAATTACTTTAAGAAAGGTGAGGACACAGTTTGTTCCTTCACATTTTCTGAGTACTGATATGACTCCAGAAAGTGTTGGGAGGTTTTTAGGCACATTTAATCTGATCTGATACTGAGACATTACAGTTGATGCTAGTAAAGAAAGTAAGAATGGTCTTTCTAGATCACAAAAAAAAAGGTGTGTGCTTGTTGTGGATGGATGCCAACCAGCAGCCACACATACACACAGCTGCTTAGTCAAACACACAACCCCCCGTAGTGGGACAAGGGAAACTATAGGAAGAGCAAAAGAAAGAAAACTCATGGGTCAAGGTAAAGTCAGTTAAACAGGTGAAGGAAAGAGGAAAAAAACACATGATGCAAAGGAAATAATTAGTCACCTCCCACAAGCAGACTGACGTACAGCCAGACTCCAGGCAGTGGCCACCTCAGAAGCAAAAAAATTCCCATCCCTTATTTCTTTAGCCCAGTGTTTATTGCTGAGCTTTATTATATGGTATGGTACGTCCCTTTTGGCAGTTCAGGTCAGCAGTCCCAGCTGTGTCTCCTTCCAACTTCTTGCTGACCCCCAGACAAGTAACTGGGAGGGCAGAGGGAGAAACAGAGGAAGCCTCGAAGCACTGCTTTAACCTCTAATACAAATCACAGCACCATAGGACTTACTATTAAGAAATTTAACTCCGTTCCAGCCAAACTCAGCGCAGTGTGAGTTTGAGTTGATCCTCCACTACAAAGGATTGGATTTTCCTTGGCCTTGTGACTGAAATCTGAGAAACGTGTCCTAGTGTTACAAAGTGTTTGTCACTCATGCTCTAAAGTACTTTGGGATATAAGCCTGCTTTCAAAGACTCCTTACTGGTTAATTTGGCTGAATTAAGTGCAAATCTACATCAAGTTTGCATGAATAGTCTTGGTCTGACAGTCCGTCATGACAGCAAAACTTCTCTGTCTCAAGTGTTGTCCCTACTCTTCTGTATCTTTTCTCTGAAAGGAGAGAGAAACTTCTCCCTAAAGTAACTTTTCATCGGCCTGATGGTTAACTCCAGAGAAGTAATTTCTATCCTTGTCCTTCCTTTTTTCCATTTGGTCTATAGGGACAGTCTTGATCTACTTTGCAAAGGCTTCTGGCATCTAAATGAAAGGTATAAAAGAGCTAGGCTTTGTTACAAATACATACTACCTCACAGTCTCTTCTTTGTGATTTTGCACTGTGTGCTCAGGACTAACTGAGGTGGTCTTTCAAACACTAGGTTTTATTATTAGCCCTAGTCCTGGACTGCAGGACCAGGGAAGTGATCATCCCCCTGTACTGAGCACTGTTGAGGCTGCACTTCGAATAGTGTTTTCAGTTTTGGGCCCCTGACAAGAAAGATACTGAGGTGTTGGAGAATGTCCAAAGAAGGGTAATGAAGCTGGTGAAGGGTCTAGAGCACAAGTCTTATGAGGAGTAGCTGAAGGAACTGGGGTTGTTCAGCCTGGAGAAAAGGAGGCTGAGAGGAGACCTTATCGCTCTCTACAACTACCTGAAAGGAGGTTGTAGTGAGGTGGGATTGGTCTCTTCTCCCAAGAAACAAGTGACAGGACAAGAGGAAACAGCCTCAAATTGCACCAGAGGAAGTTTAGATTGGATATTAGGAAAAAATATATTGCTGAAAATGTTGTCAAGCATTGGAACAGGCTGCCCAGGGAAGTGATTGAGTGACCATCCCTGGAGGTATTTAAAAGATGTGGAGATGTGGTGCTTAGGGACATGGTTTAGTGGTGGACTTGGTAGTATTAGGTTAATGGTTGGACTTGACAATCTTAAAGGTCCTTTCCAACCTAAATGATTCTATGATTCTTCAGTAGCAAAGATGCTTTCAATATCTTTGAATTTTTGAAGATACTAGCAAGAAAGTATCCAAGAATCCAAGTATCTTTTTTATATATAGAAAAGAGATATCTACATTCATTGCTGCTGACTATCCTTCTGTGTTCTTTCAAATTAAATTCTCTTTAATTTCATTCTTAGAGATTGCTTAGAGATTGCTTAGAAATTGACTTGCCTGTCATCTGTTGGTTTTTTTTTTCCCTTGGCAAAAGCCTACTTATAATAGCACGGGGACAGAGGGTCACTTTTATCAGTCTATAAATTATAAGGTGAGTGTCAGATTTGTGCTCTTATCCCCGTACCTGACTCCTAGAGAGAGATGACTCCTAGAGAGAGATGAAAGTGAGCATACAGGTTTCATTAAAATAAGCTAGGAACTTGATTATTTCTGTTCTGGTAATCATGCTGTGGTAAAACTGTTGTCAGTTTGTATTATAAATTAAACATACATTATGATCTCTGTATTTCTCTGTATTTTCAGAGAGTTTCTAAACATTGCATTGTAAATAATGTGTGTGAAGAGCTTGGTCTGCAAGGAGGGCTCCAGCTGGAATTTTTAGCTGGACAAACTTGGAGGAATCAAGGGTAGCAATCTGAAAATAAAGTCACTGGTTTCCCTGCAGAATATCTGCTTTCACCTCTCACAATGGTCTTTGGTTCCTGCCTTCATGCTTTTTTTTATATTTCTTAATGCAGTCATTCTATAACATTAATGCTTTCTTTAGTCATTTGTGTCAGTAGAAAAAGCGTGACACTGTGTTTGAGTTGGAACTGAATGAAGGCTGCAAGATCAGAGAGCATTATTAGCCTCCAAAACTACAAGATGATTAAGTTTTCATTCATTATATATAAAGTTAAGCTACTGAATAAATTTCATTTCAGTTATTAATTCTGTTTAGTCCCTGAATGGCCAATAACTTCAGTCTGTATTTAACTTCATAAACTCATCAACTTACAAATGTCAAAATTTTCTATCAATAACAGATGAATTTGCACTAACATTGAAGTTTTTTTAGTTCTCTAAAAGGACTTCTAGGTTTTCAAGGCTTCTAAAATTCAGGCATTGATACAGATTCCTAAAATGGAGATACAGAAAAACATTATATGCCAAAGTTTGAATACTACATTGCAAGTTCCTTACATGAAATTCACTAGGAGACTTCTATGCCAACAGACTACTCAACAAGAAGGGAAAGTTGATGAATTTATGTCAAGAGCTCTGACATTGGCTGAAATGAATATTAATCCTCTAGTTCTATGTCTATTTATTTTCTCTCATGTTTTTCTGTTATTCAATATCCAAATTTGTACGTTAGCTCTCATTCTTATCATTAACCATTCACTGTTCAAGCAGTGTGTATGGGAGGTGGAATTTATGAGGAAAAATAAATATCCTATTGCTGTTAAATCATTGATTGGAACTTCAGTTTATTCATTGTGATTGAAATATATGCATTACAAATTAAGACATCAAAAACAAGCTGCAAAGGATTGCTATTTAAAATATGAAAACAAGCAATCATAGACAGCTGTTGAATATTCTAAATGCAACCTGAATTTCTGCACTCTTAATTCTTACAAAAAAGTATATTTTATACCATTGATAAAATTTATTGTCTTGCTGAACAGGATCTCAATGAAATAAAGGTAAAAGAGAAAGAAGTAAAAAGTAAGGGCGGAAAATCCATGTGGAAAGTTCTTCTGGCATCACAAGGAAGTTTTATAAAAAATAAGAAATATCATTTTTATAAAAGACAAGAAATACCAACAACCAAGATGAGAAATGCCAAGTTAAAAAAGGCTGCACCTAGTTACTGCACAATCCATAGAGGGTGTGAAACTTAAATTAGCATGCGTAGGGGAGTGGGAAGAACATGGTTATTTTGAGTTGTCAAAGTCCGTAAAGTTTTAGAATATAGGTGTGAAGTTTCCTATAAATTTCAAGCAATCCAGCTTTGTTCAACAGAAAAATAATCACCTTCTATCAGTCTCTGTTTTACATAAATCAATGACCTCATAAAAACGGAAAGTGAAACATGAAATAATGGTTGAGAAAGAAGATTGAAAAGAAAGCACCATGTAGTTTTCTTGACAAACTAGGCAAACTATCAAAATTATGAGATCTGTCAGGATTAAATTCAATTAAAGACAAATATTAGAGTTTTCTAGATCATTTATTTTCATTATCTGCTAGTCAAAAAGAAATGTTGCAGCACCTTACATTCACACAGGTTACTTGTTATGACAAAAATCAACTTAGCAACATTTGTGTTTCTAAGCAAAATATTGAAGAATTTTTTTAAAAGAAAAGAAAAAAGTAAAATTTACAAATGAAAGGAACAAAACAAGTAGTATGATAAAGGACTCAGTCACTCATGACTCACACAAAAAAACGTGGACATTGTCTATTGCCTGCTTTTTGTCTGTTATATGGTGTGCCTTGAGAAATGTTCACATTTGTATGACTAATCATGAACTATGAAGATTCTCTGATCCTTAATCCGTGTTTAGCATGCAGAAGAAGGATGACTGAGTGACAAGAAGGAGGGATGAGAACACCTTTCTGAAGTGGCATAGATGGCCTTGTCCTCGATGGGTATTGTCTTATATCCTATAAATCCAATGCATTATTCTCTACTATAATTCTTTGTTAGTCCGCAGTTTAGAGGTGTGGCAGGGAAAGGAGGTAGGGTGCGTGTGGAATGAAGTATCCTTGAGATGTCTTGGAGATGACATATCCTTAGCTGCTGCTTAAATTCACAGTGGGGTGAGGCAGGGACCAATGCGGTTACTGTCATGTGGAATGACTGTGAAAACATTTAGGTTGCTGGAACAGAAAAGAAGGGAGAGAAATTTAGAGACAACTGCGACAAGCACGGTCCAGACAATAAATCTACCAGTAAAATGTGGTGAGATAACTCACAAAAAAATCTTATCTAACTGAAAGAAACTTTGAAATGCAAAATTTTTACTCGAGCTATTTTAACTATTTAGTTTCCTTGCTTGGGCAACTATTTCAGCAACAGCAGCAAAATGTGTCTATGCAAAATGATGGGGCGGGGAGGGGGGAGTAGGTAGGAGATAAGCTTTTTCAGACTTTGGAAGCTTTTAGATCTGTTTTGCAGTACATGTTAGAAAACTGTTGACACTTGTACATTCTACATATTTTTGCTCACAGTCCACAGAGGATTTCCCATGCTTGTTTACATAAGTGGCAATTTGTTGCTCCCAGTGAGTTTCACTTTACAGATATTCTGTGTCACACTGACATTTTCATAGGGACTTGTTTCTTACAAAGGGTCGAATAGGACTTGCAAAATGTTCCTCACATCTTGCATTTTAACATATATATTTTATAGGTTCTGTCAGTATCTTGTACCCCAGAGAACTCCCCGTGATTCTGCAGGTTATTGTTCTCACATCAGCCTCACGACAAAAATTCGTACCTCGCTTCCAGCCATTACCAACCTTACAGTGCCATTATGCCCTTTGACTAAGGATTTCTTAACGGCCAACACTGACATGCCACATAGCATAATGTCACATCTCTGTCATACATTTCAAGCTTCTAAAACCTGAACAGCTTAGGTCCACATCCAGAACACCTATCCATCTTTCTGAGGTTACCTACTATTTCCATGCTTCCTAGTACGGTGCAATGCTTTCGTATTTACAACACATCTGCAGCACCCCTAAAGACACGGTGTCACAGAGAACTTGCCTAGCTTATGGCTCCTTGCCCCGATGCAGCAACTTCTCCTAGTCTGTCACAGATTGCTCAGCAATACTGTCCTTCCTGTAGTACAGGGCTTTCCCAATGCAGAGCACACTGCACCCAATACCCCTGTGACAGAACTCCTTCTCAACACACAAACTTCAGCAGTTTATATGGGGGTGGTGAAGAGGAGGTCCAGAGTATGGCTAGAGGCCAAACAGTCCCTGCTTTTCCTTCCTTTTGAGAATGTGAGCAAAATCCTCATACTCTTGAAGTCCAACAACACTTAAGCACACGAGCACTCTGCCTAGTACTCTGTAATCCCACCTCTGTCTAGGAAAGAGTTTGAATATATTCAAAAGTCTTCCTGAATCAAGACTGCGGATTTCATGTTTGAGCTCAAAGAGAGTCTTTATCCCTGCAGTACATAGCCCTGAAAATCAAGAGCTGCACGATGGAAAGCTGAACGTATAATTTGTTACAATGGTGCTAGAGAGCACAACTATAATAAATGTTCCTGTTAAACTTCCAGCCTGCACAGGCAATTGTTTTGTCAGAAATCCAACAAATATGTATTTGACAAGACAAGTTTTAATGTTATTACCCATTTTCATTTTATGTACTCATACAAATATACTGTAAAATCTTTATAATTAATGATCTCTTGTCACTCCCTGACCCACTTCCCTGTTTTTATAAAAATGTATGAAAAAGGAGTTGTTTCTCATTAGTAGTTCTGATTGTCCACATAGACTGAGAATTAAACTAAATTATGGATTACAATGTCAAACCATAAAAACATGTCATCAAAAACACAGTATTGTAGATTCAGACATGATTTTGTTTGTTCCATGGGTTCAGTTTACCCTGCTTCTGTGCTGTTTTCAGAATTTTAAGCTAGGTCCTTACCACTGAGCTTTACTAATTACTTGATATTCTCCAGTGCTTTGTCCAGTCTATTTTTAAGATACTCAAGCTTCTAGGATTTCCCAATAACATTACCTGGTACCTTCATAGTTTCAGATACTTCGTCCATATGAATCCAAGAAATTCTGTTGACTTCTGTAGGAGATGTATTGGCTGTCTAGACCACAGCTGGAAGACGTGCTCTGATCATCATAATGAATTTTGCTTTTTTTATCATTCCATTACTCCTAGCTCAATGTATATTGATCATGCCAACCAACAAAGAGAGCATATTCATCCTTCTACTGATGTCAAATGGAATTTTGCCTTGAGTAATTTTTCATTCTCACTGTTGGTAAATCTCATTGTCAAGTTTCTCTCTGTGCTGCCTCTTCTCTTGTACGCATGCAATAATTGACTTTTGCTTACTTATTACTGTTTTCTAAAAGTGCTCTGTAATTTACTTTTTGGGTGTAGGAGAGCAGGAAACAGGGAAAAAGAAAGTTGCTATGAGCTCCTTGTTCTTCTGTTGTTACTTAGGAACATGGGAAATACAATTCAGATGTCAACGGTTCCTCCATTGAATCTACTTCCCTGCTCCAATTGTGGGAATACAAAATTGCAAAAAAAAAGAAATTGGTTAAAAAATACCTTTTTCCCTAAAACCTGCCAGTAAGTAGCTCTTGCTCAAGTAACTAATTCTCATTTTTTATATGTGGAGACTTTCACTACGAACGTACTTTATGCTGCATTCTTAGAAACAGCTATGGATAGGTATATTTTTTTAATAATTCTTTACTAAATACTAGGTTCTTCACTTCAGAGGTATTTTCAGCCTTTTATTTTAATTGAATCATTTTTGTTTGGGTGAGTTTTTAATGCTTTTTAAGCTATTTTTTCTTAAAGAAGCTCTTTCTTTTCACACAGATCCAGATTACTGTTATAACTTTGAGGTTAATTTCCAGTCAATTTGGATGCCTGATTAAGATACCTGCTGCTATTATGTTTCACATATTTTCTTCTCTACTTCCTTGAGTTTTAATTATTAGTGGAGTATTCTGAGAATTTGAAATTTTCACTAGATGAATTTAGAATTCCACTAAATGAATGTACGTTGGAATCTTGACTTTCTTTTGAAGTTTCTCAGTTTTTAATACTTTCTTTATTACACACTGAACTCTTAGCATTGTTAATCATATGGGTAACTGACATTTCACACTACAAGACCCTGTTTTCACTTGCCAAACTTTTCTAAACTTTAATCACCGGAGGTGAGAATTTTCATGCTGAATATGCGTGTAACCACTATGTAACAGGAGTAAAACCAATGTTAAGCTCTGAGTACCAAAACCACTATGATTTTGTGTCAATTATGGGAGAACAAACTCACTACTGATTCACTTTTTATTTAAAACACCATAAAAAACTTACTTCTGTAAGTTTATGTGTTAAAATAGGTGTCATCTCTCTACCTGGAACTGATTTAGAGCAGTATAAAAAGTATAAAGTGAACATAAATTCCATTATTTCATGCTCTGATGGAACAAAAATATCATCATGTGCCCAAACCAAAACCAAATCACATCTGTACAATCAGTATACTCAATAGGGTCTGGGAACTATAGACTAAATCTTATTAATGTAGTTATTTCTGAAAATGAGATGAGAGGCAAGAAGTGTGTCCCATTTAAAAAAGTATGGAAATTTCTTATATGAAAAAATATAGTACCTTCATTTGTAAGTGTTAAAATATTGGCATGGGTGGCCTTTGTGTGAGCCATGCTTTGCCATCTTTGTGAAAATTTTCATAAATTTGACCAATTTATGAGACTGAAATACTGTGAAGGCAGAAACCCTTGGACGCCCCTTAGGCTTTGGCTGTTAAATCTCAAGACAATTCACCTTTACCAGTTGAACAAGAAGCTTAAAAAGATCATGTGGTACAGAGAAAGGTAAAGGGGAACTGACAGTTTAAGGGTACTGGAGGGCAGTTGGTTAAGACAAATTACTAAAGTGGGTTTGCTATACAGGGCTGATGGTGACTGCAACTATGACTGAGTAAAATATACAGCAAGCAGAGAAGCAGGTCTAACATTGGCAAATGAAGAGCTCAACTGGGCAAGCAAAGATGTTGAGATAAGACGCTAATGGTGGTAACAATGAATGAATGGAGAGCTAGCCATGAGCAAGCCAACAGCAGTCTTGAAGTATCCACCTTCCATGGTCTGGAAAAGAGATGAAGATACATTTCATCGTTCTTTTGTTTTCTATCACATACCATACAACACGTAAATCAGTTTACCTCTTAAAAACCCATGCACAGGTGCGTGTGCACATACATACACATCAGATCAAGTATCTGAAATTAGGAAATGACAAACAGATATTGCCTTGCAACTTAAATACACAAGAATTAAACAACCCTGGAGGATCATATTCTACATTTTCCTCTTGCATGAGCCATGTGGAGACAGGCAAGTCATTTATACCACATTTTTCTAAGGTGGTCCGCAGCTATATATTCCTTATTTTTGGAGCGTTTGAGAAGAGAACTTGAGTCTGATTTGAAAAACTGTTGAGCAACAACTTTACTTGGAACTTTTCTTTGTATTTATAAAGTCTGTAAAATGCTAAGTGTTCTGTAAAATCAAGTCCTACATCTTTGACAGGGTATTCTGAATGATTTAGCACTTTTCACCCGCATCTCTGTGTCTCAGATTGCCATCAGAAAATAAGCATAATACAATGCCTTCCCCTCCCAGAACTTTTGTGAAGATAAATTAATACACGTGAAGTACAAAAGTACCATATAAATAACCTATTAAAGAGTTCATGAAAAGAGTTAAATATTTGAATCTACAATGAGAAGCTTCTACTAGTTTGCCTTAACCAAGGCCTAGAACCATTAAAGGACCAAAAAAAAATATCAAAAACCCTCTAAGTAGCAGGCCAGTAACCATTTAATATCAGCCATATTGAATATGAAGGAGTCCTGTAAAGAAAAATGTGGTGAGCATTAAATGAAGGCCAACTTACTGTTGCACAGAAAATTTTCTCTTTGACACCTCCCTGTGTTTGGGTTTTCACTTGTGAAGTATTAATTGTTATTATTATGTGTATATATGAATATTGTTTCCTTTCTTGTTCAAGTCTACTCTCTGAAAAAGTCCTGGTCCAGACCACAATAAAATCCTTCAGTAAAAATATTTAAGATATATTCATAATTCAGGATTCTTAGTTAATAGACATTGTATGTATTGCTAAATGCAAAGAATAACAATAATGGTATCATTTGTTTGAAATATTTTGCAAAACTCTATTGAACTGGAGCCACTCAAAATATGTGTCGTCCTAAATTGATGGTAAAAATTTTAAATGCTTTATATCTCTGTTTAGCCACAATATCTACCCATTCTATGATTCTATGATAATGTATCTGTGTGACTAAAAAAAAAAAAGTTATGCCAAGAAGTGAAAAAGTTATTTTCACTTCTTCTGTTGTCTCAGTTTTAGGATTACAAAGTTGTGATAAAGTGAAGCAATCAGAATCAGTATGTACAATAAAGCAGTGAAAATAATGGCTGGACTGCTTTGCGTCTAGTGATGGTGTGAAGAAATGACTATCTACATAATCATTCTATTCAACTGTATAAATGGACCGCAGGAGAATATACTTAAGTGGGAATTTCTGTCAGTAACCTAGATTACCCAAGTGTGACAAAAAATTGTTATGGTATCAGCTGAATGTCTGAATACATACCTTCTCATATAGTTTGAAGCTCACCCACCATTTAAAGAAAATGTAAAATAGCTGTACATTTAGGCTTTCCTATACTTGCAACAGGGACCTATCTGTTGCATCAGTGGAGGTAAGAGGCGAAATTCCTCTCATACAAAGACAAAAAGAAAGATCCAGGTGAACCTGAATTTTTTATGAGTAGGATTACCATATGTTTATCCATAATTTTCCAGATAGAAATATGGTTACTTGCAGTGTACAGTCAAGGTATACAAGCTTAGTAAACATGGCAGATGGATCAAATTTATAGGCTGTGGACTGTTTGAACTGCCCATCTATGCAAGTGCAATTGTTATTTGTCTGGAAAATCCCGAAACATCTGCTGATAAGAAACATCAAGACAGAGGGGGTTTTTTGTTTGGTTTTGGGTTTTTTTAATTTTTTTGGGTTTTTTGGGGGTGGCTTGTGGGGTTTTTGTGGGGTTTTTGTGCATGGGGCTTTTTGTTGTTGTTGTTGTTTGGTTTGTTGGTTTGGTTTGCTTTGCTTTGGTTTGGTTTGCTTTGGGTTTTTAAGGGAAAAAATAGAATTTGCCCAGAGCAAGCCAGACTTAGCATCTCCCTGTTCTGGATGAGTTCCTATGAAACGTGAAGGTTACATATTAGAGCTTCTCCCTTCTACCACCAAGAGCTAGGTTAAAAATATCAAAGACTCTTTAATGAAGTTATGGTTCTAAATGATCAGAAATGAAGATGAAAATCATTGAGTAAATCTCTAGGATGGTGACAGTATTGTGACATGTGCAGATGAGGTTCTAATGTGGCTGTCAGGTGAGGACCAGACGTATTTCATTTTGAAAAACGTATGTTGAAATGTAGACATAAGATAGTGTGGAAAGTCAGTGACCTTGTCATAAAATATTCTGAAAAATCAAAACAACAGTAATGCCATTTGAATTCCATTAAATTTTGAACTCTTTCAGCTTTGGAATTTGTCTGACATGTTATGACAGTGCAGCAGGCAATTAACCAAGAGGTTAGGGACACTGCTGTGGTATTATGCACAACTGTGGTTAAGACTGAGAGTAATGTTGCAGTTAAATGGCAGCTTAGCTGCCTATGAGAAGCTGTCAGTTCCAAAGTTGTTCAGTGGCAAAATATTGATGTTCTATACTATCCGGTTCTCTTTTTAATTGTAGAAGGACAACAATAAAGGATATTATTTTATTATTTTTTTTTTAAGGAAAAAAGCTATGGCTTTATTCCCGTATTCCTGTACTTGAATTAGTGTGGTTGCTAAATGGTGGTGGCATTTATTTTTTTAAACCTGTTTTGCACTTACTCCTTTAAGCATGTTAATAAGCATTTTTGTAGATGAACCTTTGATACTACTAGAAGAATGCCAGTAATAACATATTAATGTCTGAGAACATTGTCTGCACTCCCAAACAAATTAGCATTCTGTTGTAGTTGGTACTATGTTAATTCTTTTTATTTGAATAATACGTGTATTGAGTTTTGAAGAACCAGTGTTTTGAGTAGAAAGGTAAATTTTAGGAAAATCTTCAGAATTATATGAAGGAAACAATTTAAAAGTGCAAATATTAACATGAGTAATGGGTTCTAGGCGTTACCCATTGAGATAAAGAATTGAAATAGCTCCAGTCTTGTTTCCAATTAAAAGTAACCAAAGCCAATTGAATTTTGAATATTAAATACTTCCAGTCAATTACTTCTCTAATCCATCAACCATTAATTATTTCATAAATTATTCTGAAAATAAATTAAGCAAATCAAGCAATAAATTACATTTGATATAATCAGAAAATGTTTCATGGGCGATTTGCAAAATAAAGCCTATATTGATTAGATAAATTATTGTTTATGAATTATTAGCTCGGATTTAATTTGTATCTCCTTTAAGGCTTAAACTTGTCTGTGTGGTGGTTTCTGGATAGTTCCAAGTTTTGAAGCTGCCTTCTCTCAAGCTGTTTGTCGTTCATACGTTTTTAAAGAAAAAAAAAAATTGATGCAATGCAGCTTAACCTGCCGAATGCGCTGTGTGGTTTACTTGCTTTTCGTGTTCCTATGTGGTGGTTTAAACATACTATTTTGGTGTGTTTAAGAATTCAGATGTATAATATAATTACTTGGATAACAGTTCTACCTGCATATCTTGGTCATTATGTGATGGATTCTATGACTAATTACACTTTCAATTTTACCTGTGGAAAGTTTACTTCGCCCTTTAATGCCTATGCCAAAATGACACCATCAGGGCTAGGGGATGGAAACTTTTTGGGCTGCTTTGAAAATGAATGTTACTTTCATAAAATCATGATTTTGTTGTTATAAGTTATTATAAGTTGTTATAAGTTATATACATATGTGTGTGTATAAATAGAAATATATAAAAAGTATATATATAAATATATATACATATATATATATATATATATATATATATATAAAAAACCCCAGATTTTACTGATGCAGCCTTTTGTGGCCTGTGTCCTGGAATTAAAGGTGGAATTCATTGATCTCTCCTGGAATCCATGCAGAAAGATGCAGTGATAGAAAGCAGAGATTCACTGGAGACAGGAACTATCATCTTTAAGTGTAGTGATCTATACTCTGAAGAATGCTACCATCTGTCCAGAGGAAACCCACACATAACACCGATGGGGGTTATCATATGCTGCAAGGTGTGGCCTATGACAACTAAACCCATCAAACACTATCAGGACCCATTAGGGAGAAATTGTTATAATGAGTGTGGTGTTAGATGTAGATAGTGTATTAAAAATCCTGAAAAACACATCTGTCTGCAAGGGCCAAAAAGCCACAGAAGCTCCTGTCTCCCCTGCCTGACCTAACATTTCTAGATGGACCGTGTTTGTTTGCCTCACCTAGCTTTTATATGTTACGTCAATTTGTTACTGTTAGTACATCTCAGTAATACGGGTGCTAAATGAACCAAAGTCACTACAGTTAAGCTGAGTGAGCCCAGGCCTGTGCTGTGCTGCACTGCATGTACATGGGCTTCAGGTCTGTGTTGTGCTGCACAGATCGTTTGGTCTCAGAATAAACTCGGGTCACGGTAGCAGAGGAGCCTGCAGGCAGCTGCTACTGGGTACCAGTGGTTATCTCACCTATGTCATTTTGCCTTTATCAAACTGTGCAGCAAGAATTTCTGATGTGAGCAGTCTATTGGTTTGACAGTAGAAATGATGAATCGAGATCTTTCCTTCTAAGAAAACCCGATAATAGCTCAAGCAACCACAATGGCAGAATCTCTTCTGTGGATGGGGTCTGCCCTGCGTGGATCTGAGGCCAGTGTGAGGCGACACCACCCAGGATACCCAGCATCTAAGGCGACATAGGTTATCTATGCTGTTCTCTCCTTATAGTGTTAGCTCTAACAAATAACATTATAAATTATATGTTAGAGAGTCTGAGTGCCTTTCTTATTGGTTTCGTAACAGACCAGCACCTCCTGCTGCAATAGAGCAGAGCCCTGCTACATCCCCCTGTGCGAATCACACCTGTCTAGCTCTGCATCTATGTTGGTGTATATATATATGTGTTCATATGCGCATGTGTCTTTGTAGGCTACTCATTTCGACTTCACCTATAATTCACCCGTACTCTAGAAAGAATCAACCTACCATAAATATGGTTATTCATTTTATTTAATACACTGAGGTTCTTGAAGACAGAACTTGTAAGAATTTCTTCCTGGTTTTGGTTTGCTTTGGTTTGGTTTGGTTTGTTTTTTTTTAATATCAGATAGCACTTCATTGAAAAATACTCTGTCACTGTAGCAAAGTGGTAACAACAACAAGACTACATGTCACATGTGTTTTATTAAAGACCCACACCTTTCTTCATCACTTGGTAATCAGATAGTCAGAAAAAAACCCTACAGCCTAAAACAAGAGTAAATGAAAACTCATAGGAAGTTCGTGTTTATTTGTGCATAGTTCCAGGTCCAATTGACTCTTTTAATTTGAGCTTTTTTGACAGAAATAAGGCTTTGGAGGTCTGCAGGAAAGCTGGTCTTACAGCATGCAACTGTGAAATAATATTTTTCCTTCACTTCTCAGTATAAAACTTTTCTTGGCAGTGGGGTCTAAATAAAGGATTATAGAATAAGTATCTCTTGACATGCATGAGGGTGACAAATCAGGTTCTTGTTGTTGGAAAATATGCCATACAATTTATTTCTACCCAGCAGTACAGCCTTCTTTCAGGTGCAGTTCAGGGAATAAAAAAGGAAAATATCTACTTTTGGTATACTGAAGCCTGTTCCAGCACATTTTCACTGCTACTTTCTGTTATTAAAATTAATCTCCAGTATGTAGTAAGAATACTTTATGAAGAGGTGTTTCACAAATTATTTTCTCTCCCTGTTGATTTGCTATAGACAGGGTAACACAGAATATGCAAAAGAATATTTCACAAGGGTTTCTGAAGGTACGAGGAGGGATTTATCATCCATATAGCATTGCAATTGTAACATCTTGCCTCAGTGGTATTGCCTGTCCCCCAGCACTATATTTCTCAGATCAAGAATGAGTAACTGCATCAAGCCCTGCATCTTTATTCCAAGAAAATGAAAGGGTCAGAATTTCAAAAACTGAACAGTTGCTCTGTGAAATTTTGAAGGTCCTGGCACCAATTAAGTGCCTCATTCTCCAGGTTTTGGTGGGTTTTTGATACCTAAGCTTTTTGACAAATCCCACAAGGCACCTACATAATCTTTATTTAGATGTCTGAAACTGTTCATATATCCAAATAAAGAAACACCAGATCGCCCTGACAGTAGAATGTTTAATGACACAGAACTGGAGGAATTAATTTACAAAATGCTACATATGATTTTTACTTGCAGAAGAGGAGAACATTATCACAGAACTGCAAATAGAAAGAGATCACACTAAACAAAGTTCTGGAAAACCAACATATGGTATTGGCAGTGCTACAGCATCGAAAAGGCCCAGTAAAGATTATTTGATCAAATATCTATATACCCTTTCTCCTGCAAACATGTGGAACTGTTGAGGTTTTAAAAAATACCCTCATGGTGCACTTCAGTGAATGGAATACAGCCGTATTTGTAGAAAATTCATTTTTTGAATGTACAGATGACTTATTTATTTTCCTATGTACATATGGACATATTCAGACTGCACAGCTTATAGGAGGCCCAGAAAAACTATGTAGATATGAACTTCGTTTGCACAAAATGAAAGTTAGATATCCAGGAACTTTGGGAATATTTTATTAGATTTCATTACTGGTGAATACACTTAGGTGTCTGAATACTTTAGAGTATCTACCTACAACAGTTTTGACTGTTTTTCAATCAATTTTTGGTTGTCAGTAACATGGCAAAGAAAGGTACCAAAGATGCATTCCACCAGTTTGAAAAGATGAAGTTTTTATCTTCCAAAGTTCATGTGTCTTACTTTACCCGTACAGAAATACAGAATGGAGAAGCCCCCATTTTAATAAACAGCTATATTGACTGCATATACTTATACCCCCAAGAAAATGAGAATAACATATGTGACACTGCCTTAGGAGAAGGAAAGGCCTTCCAAACTTCAAATAATCCACCCTGCAGAAAAAGAGGGTGCCTCAATTATTCTGAAGGGAGCTCTGATGAAAGTCATGGCTTTTCACCCCTCAGCTTTCTGGAAAATCTCTGGGACACTGAAACTGTTGAAAGTGTCCAGTTTCACTCAATTTGGTGGGATAAGCATGGAAAGCATGGACTGATTTATGAAGAAATGTTCAAGAAGGAACTGCTCGGAAGGAGACAACCTCTGAGAATTTTTGAAATTGAGTGCATGAGAAGTTTCACTTGTCACCTCCATCTTTATGGATTCACCAGAAAGTGATGGGATTTTCCAAGACCTGACATGCTAGAAGAAGCAGCAGCCAGGGAGGCATGTCAAATTCTCTACATGCGAAATAACTCTCAAAATATTCTAGTGGGATAGATTTCTGCTCCGGTGAAATAAGCCTTTGCAATATGGGAGATGAGCATAGTAGCAAATTGCTCTGATTGACATTTGTTTCTCAGCTCATGTTCAGGAGTTTTTGAGGTAGGTTGTTTATTTTTTGACTAGTAGAAATGCTGAAAAAATATAGGTTGGTTATTTTCAATTACTTTCAACCCATGAAACAAAGATCACATCATGATTTATTTTGGCCTTTGCTATGCATCTTGCTACATATGTGCCATTTTCTTGTGGTATCTGCTGAATGGTGAGAAGGTACAAGTCAGCATCATATGATTACCTACAAACTCATTCCACACTGAAGGTGTTTGGGTTTTTAAATCAGTTTGTATGCCTTTGAAAATTCCACGCTTCATTGCTCCCAATTGGTGAAATCACAAGGTTGGTTACTTCCTGACAGAACTGTATCATAAAATTTTCTTCAGCCTAAACTGCAGATTGGGGATGCCCTGATAGTCCTTTCTTTCATATCCATGTTTGTCAATTGCAATTAAAATTCTTAGCTGTCATATCTTTGTGGTTTTCAGTCTTGAGGTGGTGGCAACTCTCATTTCCTTTTCATTTTTAAGTTGCTCCTCTACTATAACACAAATTTTAGGAGAGGATATCCCCACCTGCTACTAAAGTGCTAAAGAAGCTTTGAGGTTAAAAATAGAACACTGGCAGCCCTTTCACTGGACCAACATCACCTGAGAAGAATCCCCAATGCCCAGCCTGCATAGGGAACTTCTTTTAAGGAGGAGAATGATCTATTCACAGCAGCTCCAGAGGAGAGCACACAAACATCTGCACCCAGGTTACAACTTGCCAAGAGAAATGCTAACGCAATCACCCAAGTCAGAAGTGCCTTTACAACTTCATACACAGCTCATCCAACACTTTCAGACCCTGCTGTAGCAATTGGTGGGGAGAAGTTAAATCCTCTGTTGCCCCCCTCGCCCCATCTCTTTTACCACAGCACAGCAGCCACAGCCCAGGTGGCATCCAGGGTGCTGCTCCTGCAGCATCTATTACTTCATTAGGTCATGCTACACCCACCATGCCAAATAGTCCCTTTGCACCAGGGCTGGGACTTCCCACCTTTCCAGCTTCAGCGGCTTCCAGCTTCCAGTGCATCCAGCTTCAGTAGCTATGCAACCTCCCTAGGCAAGCTTGCCTGCCTTGAGAACACCTGACTTGCAATGCCTAATGCTGTCAGCAGCCTCTACTCTTTTCACGCCAAGGCCACCCCACTAGCCAAATGGCACCCCATTAGCCAAATGCCAACATACCATCACTGTCCTGCTTGCACCTGCAGTCCAAATAGCAGACCTGCAGGTGATGGCCTTGGACCCCAAGCCAGGGTACGCTAGATACCTCCAATAGCTGTTTCAGAAGTTGCACAGACCAAGGAAATACTGTCTTGTAAGTGTTCAAATAAGCTATCTTACTTACTTGCAAAGACAAGAGTCTTTGCCAGCTCACCTGTCCTGCTTCTACAATAGAATCGGACTTAGTCCCTAAGAGTAGAGAACAGCAGCAGAACAAAATCAAGAGAGAGTGGGGTCATTCCTTTTCAATGAAAAGAAGGTATGCGCTTGCTAAGAGGAAAACAGAAATGGAAAAGGATTCAGAATGCACAGTCTTGGGTTAAGTGGTCAAGTGTGTGGAAAAGGTCCCTCTGATTCCAGAGTCCTTGGCTGACAGGAGATCTTTGAAATCAAATACCAAACATCGAAAAATTTCCTTTTTTTTCCTAAGAAAATCAAGAGTGGTACTATTGAGGTCAGTAACGGGATTAGGTTCCAACCGATTTGACAGGGGAATCCAGCTATCAGTTTTGGTGATTTTGATCTATTTGGAAATGATAGGTAGAGGCCAAATAAGAGTTTCACATAGAAATAAACAGCACTATAGTATTATTTCTCTGTTTCATGAGAAACAGGCTCCAGATCACTGTGTCAGTTGTATACGCTGCAATCTCTAACGAATTCTGCTTCACAGTGGTGGGCCAGTCAGCTCCTTAGTTTTCTTGTAGTAATCAATGCTTTTTTTTGGATATCCTCTAAAGCACAAAAAAAAATTGAAAATGGAACATAAAGCAAAATAAGAAGTAGTCTTGCTTGGTACCTAGTTCTGTGAGAACACATCTTCAAAATCAAGCCATTGTCCATGCCAATTTTCTATAGAAAAAAGTTTCAGGATACAGCTGACAAATTTTTCATATCTCAGTCCTGAACCCCACGCAGTTGGCTTCTGCACCAGATTCTCCCATTGATGGGTACATATATTTTGTTATGAGCCATGAAGCATCCAAGTTTTGGGTGTGCCCCTTGGACATGATAATTTTGCATCTAGGTCTGCACCAATGACTTACTGCATTAGGTCATGGGACAGAAAAGAGGGTGGGAGGTTCCCCTAGAGTTGGAGCTAATGCCGCATGCTGGAACCCTTGAATTCAGACCCCACATAATGTAGTGACTGGTAGCCTCCAAAAGGAAATAATAAAAAAAAAAAAACACCAATAGAAATTAAAAGAAATAACCACTCTATATCTGGTTTTAAAATTAATGTTTTATTTTGGAAGAAGGAACAATTTTTTATTGATTTTAAGATAAGCATCAAACAATTTTTTTTAAAAATTTCATGTGTTACACAATTTTCCTTTGCTGGTTTTCCAGGTGCTGTGCATTTGCCACAGTGTGAAGGAAAATGGAGTGGCCATCTGACACACCATATAAGGATTTCAGCTCTCAACTTTGAGCATAATGTTTGGATCATTTTTCTATTAGTAATACCAGCTTACTGAAATGAATGGCTATCTTTCTCTTAAAAGATCTGTCCCCTTTGGTATACTGAAGAGACCTTATAGTTATGAGTTCTGACTCATATTTCACATCAACAAGCTTGAAAGAGCACCACAATTAAGCAGACAGAGGTTTTGGCTTATTCTTGTCAGGTTTTTTTGTCATAATACAGGCCACAGTTTCACGGCAGCCAAAGGTAATGTGTCGTTTTTGGCCTCATGTTCCTGAAAGAACCGGTGCTTGTATGGCCCTTCCCTGACCTATTTTAGCACAAAAATTCAACAGAAAACTATTTGCTTTTTTTGGCAGGTTTGTTTTCTGACAGAGCACTGCTGAGTGAATAGTTAGACAAATGCTAGAGCCAGCAGAGGGAAGGTGGCATGAATTCAACACAGGGACTAATGGAAAAGGCTGGACTACAATAGCCAGCTGCCACATTAGCTTAAATTATAAATGGCTTATTCCCTTGGTATGCTTCTGATTGAAAACTGTGGTTTACTCCACCTCAGACCAGCATCAAGCACAGCACTACCTAAATCAGGAGAGGAAAGGCCAAATGCTCCAATTGTCTACTTGGCAGCAGAAGTACCAATTAACTGGGTTTTTTGCCTTTTGGGTTTGCAGATTGCTCAGAAAGAGACTGAAGAACATTCAGGTTGGTTGCTCCTGTAATGTTTGCACACAGGTCTTCAGAGAATAATTTATGTGGTACAGATCATTAACTAAAATTAATAATTCATGTGGAATGGGTGAACTCAACATGTCGTTACTTTGTCAGTTCTAGGACTGGATGCTATAAGCACAACACATCAGCACAGCATGAAGAGCAAACCTGTCAATTTTACAATCAAAAATATAATATAAAATTCATTGTAAGGGTATCTTCAAGCAGCCAAGCTTAACAAATTCTTTTTACGGGTATATATGCAGTTAGATATCAAGCATTTAAATATTTCACAGCTAGTGAACACAAGAGGGTTATGAATATAGTTAAATTGAGCTTTACTTTTGAACTAGAGGAAAGTTTACAGGAAACATACCATGGTCAGTACACTGTGGTATTCCACTGCCATGAAAGAAATAACCTGGAAAGTCAAAATATTATTTAGTGTCAAAAACTATATTCTTCTGAAGGAGTATGAAAAGATTAAGCGTGTGGGATGGTAATGGAAATACCTACCTGCTGCTTCTCCAAATAAATGCCTGGAAAAGATTGAGTGGTTGTTTCTGCTGTGTAAATTTATTAGAAGAAGAAATATTATATATGAGCTAATCACAAAGAGGCTAGTTAGCCTAACCAGTTCTAACACAACAAATCTCTGTAACAACTTGAAAAAGAAGACTTCTCTTTTGGACAGAATCTATTCTCTACAGAGTGCTCTTAACAGCTAGCTAATTTTTCAAACTTAAGAAGTGTCACATCAATTTGGATCACCTGCAAATAATCAAGTACCAGTTTGACAAATTTGGGTGACTCAGTACTTCTGAGGGTTTATGAGCCTATAGACAAGCAAGAGTGCAAACTGCAAACTGCCTTTTCCAGCCATAACATTATCTACCCTTATGTCCTGCCTTTCAAAATACATTTACAATTCATTTGTACCTGTCAGAAACCAAATTGTGTTTACAAAATTCAAAGAATCTCCTCAGCAGAACCATGAAAATGTTTTCCAAATCAGAAAGATAATTTGTTTTCAGTGTTCTTTAGTGTATGTTTTTGTTCTGAACAAAATGTTTTAGCAGCTTAAGGTATTAAGGTATTCCTTACTATGTCAAAATCATTCTCCAGAACAAAGTTCAGATTTTCTTTAGTGCTTATTTCTTCTGTGGCATACTAAATATATTCAACTGCTACTGTTGCAGTAAAAACAAATGAGAACGCATCAGCTGCTACAGCAACTACAGATCACTTAAAAAAGAATATCTGTGTATGTCTGTACCTGTTATCTTGAGCTAGATAAGAAGTTAGACAGGACCTCCTTTGTTTACTCCAGTGTTTCAAAGATTGCAAGGGCAATATCTTAGCAGAATACTTTCTTAGCTCTTTACAACTTAGTATAGCTATATTTGACTCTGCAACTTTAATGCCAAACAATCTCATGTGCAAGTATTACAAATTTATTTCTTTAACATTCCTTGATTCTGCTCACTTTACATTTTTCTTGGAAATTTTTATGAGTCTGTACTTTGAATAAGGTCACCAGACATAGATATACACTCTCTGTCCTCTCCTTGATGTTTATTTTGTGCTGGGTATTGTAGATGTTCAGCCTTTTGTTCTCAGAAGAGTACAAAAAGCTTCCAAATTGTTTGGATTGTTGCTTGTAATGTTCTATTGGGTTTGTGTGCCAAGGTTTTCGTAGTGGGGCTGCTAGAGGGTTGGCTTCTGTGAGCAACTGGTAGAAGCTTCCCCCAAGTCCAATAGAGCCAAGGCCAGCCAGCTCCAAGACAGACCTGCCACTGGTCAACGCCAAGCCAATCAGCACCAGTGGTAGTGCCTCTGGAATAACATATTTAAGATAGGGGAAATAAGTGTTGTGCAACTACAGCCAAAGAGAGAAGTGAAAATATGCAAAAGCAACAACTCTGCAGACACCAAGGTCAGTGAAGAAGAAGGGGGAGGAGGTACTCCAGGTACCAGAGCAGAGATTCCCCTGCAGTCCACGGTGAAGACTATGGTGAGGCAGGTCATCCCTCTGCAGCCCATGGAGGTTAACGGTGGAGCAGATATCTACTACCCGAGTCAGTGGAGGACCCACACCAGAGCAGGTGGATGCACCTGAAGGAGGCTGTGACCCTGTGGGAAGCCTGCACTGGAGCAGGCTCCTGGCAGGACCTGTGGCCCTATGGAGAGAGGAGCCCACACGGGAGTAGGTTTGCTGGAAGGACTTGTGACCCCATGGGGACCCAGGCTGGAGCAGTCTGTTCCTGAAGAACTGAAGAACTGCACCCCATGAATGGAAAGGACCCACACTGGAGCAGTTTGTGAAGAACTGTCTCTCATGGGAAGGACTCACATTGGAGAAGTTCGAGGAGGACTGTCTCCCCTGGAAGGGACCCTATGGGGTAGCAGGGGAAGAGCATGGCGGGTCATGCCCTGAGGAGGAAGGAGCTGCAGAGACATTGTGTGATGAACTGACCGTAACCACCATTTCCTGTACCCCTGCACTGCTGCAGGGGAGAAGGCAAAGAAACTTCAGGAGTGAAGATGAACTCAGGAAGAAGGGAGGGGTGGGGGGAAGGTGTTTTTAGGATGTGGTTTTATTTCTCATATGAAACTCATTTCCCCCAAGTCAAGTCTCTTTTGCCCGTGACAGTAATTGCTGAGTGATCTCCCTGTCCTTATGTCAACGCACGAGCCTTTCATCCCATTTTCTCTCCCCTGTCCAGCTGAGAAGGGGACTGACAGAGTGGCTTTGGCGGCCATCTGGCATCCAGCCAGGGTTAACTTGCCACAGATCTAGTGAGCTATATGGTATCTGTAACCTTAAACCATTTTGACATGTTGGAATGACTAATAACACCGATTCCATCAAGAAATTCTAGAGATCATTTTAAAGGCAGAAACTCTGAAGATTTGAAATTTTAATATAAAATATATTTTTCATATCTTTTATTCACTAATGAACAGGGAAAATAGTACAGTAGCCAATGAGGGATGTGTTTAGAATTAATACAACAGAATTAGAATATTTTTTAAAACTTTTTTTTTATTTGGAAAGCAATTTTGTCAAAAGCAAATGCAAAAGGAAAATTCAAAAGTTAATAAACATGACACTGGCAAATATCAAGTTTCTGAGATTTCTGTTATATGAGCATGAGGTCTTAAGGGCCAACAATATGATAGTTACATTACGCATCAAGTTCTTGCTTGATTAGTCTCTTTTACTCTAGAGAACCTTGATGATCAAATTATTAGTTATTTTGCAGTATCTCTCTTTCTGAATTTCCTTTAAAAACTTTGAAAGGTCTCAGTTTTATCTCAGTACTAACAAGGAAATATATTTTTCAATTTCAGCATTTCAAAGCCAGTAGAACATATTTTATGACCAAGCCTAATATCAGACATCAAGAACAGTGGATAACATTTCAGCACATTTTTCATATTATGGTATGTTGATTACTTGAGTTTTCCAAGTCCTCCAGCTTGTCCTCTGCAGGGCTGATTGCCTAATTGGAATAGTTTAGTTCTCTGTTGTTCAGCTATTGCATGTTTTTTTTCCCCCAAATCTGTGTAACATTTTTGCCAGGCTGCTCTTCTGAACCTGATGGTCTGGGAGATGTCTCTCACTAGAGTAGAAGATGACCCCTTGTAATGGACTTTCCAGTTACTGCAGCTATCTGCATGGTAAGATGCTGTCAAGCACACTGAGGATGTTTCCCAGGGGTCCAACATCTGCTCTATAAGGCCTGTGGGGTCATCTGAAAACCCAGATTTACCCCTACCCTCAAATGTACAGCATTGGTGGAGAGGCATCAGTGGGAATGTCTGGCAGTGGGAATGACCAATCCAAAGATTCAGACCTAGGCAATATTTAGAAGATAAATTCTTCTAAAAAATTTATATATTTGTTAATTTAGATCAGATATGATTATGTGAATCTTATGAAACCTTTGTTTAGGGTGTAAAACAATTTTTTGATGATTTATACCAGATCTTTGAACCTTGTGATTATGCTTAGTTGCATCTTTTAACTGTCTGCATGCCCAGCTCTTTAGATTCTCCTGCCATTAATTTAAGCAACATGAATGCTGGTAATTTTTTAGACTGGGTAGGTAGTGTCCTGCAAAGGAAAAGAGAACTGTTTTTATCAGGCTTTCCACCTGGCTATCGTTAATGTAAAAGCTGCTGGGGTTGGGTACACAGATTCCTTTAGTATATCCTTCATTCAAAAATTATAGACAAAAAGCAGTGATGTTTAATTGATCTAAATAATCTCTGTTTTGCTTTGAGTCATGCACCACTTTGAAAACTGTGGGATCTGAGGGATAAAAAATTGCTAAGAAGAGCAAAAGAGCTACATGACAAACTGGTGTGGCCTGTGCACAGAAAGGCCATGTTGAATGACTTCTCCTTGTTTGAGGGTCTGCTACATGTTAACGTATGCATCATCCTTCTGTCTGAGGAGAAAAATGGTTGGAGAGGGTCAAGTTAAACAGCAGCCTTAGATATCCCAAGACCTGCTTCCTCCTTTTACACAAACAACATTAATATGTTGCTGAGGTTGTCAGGAAGGTATTTGAGATGAGAAACACTTGTGAGCTTTGTCATGCATTGTATAACTACAGCCAAAGCTGTAAGTATTATTGCTGTCTCTGCTTGTCTTGTGACTGTACAGTTAACCTGGGGATAAGGATAAGGTGCCCCATCTGGAGGCTGCTGTGGAAATGTGGGGAGTGTTTACAAAGGCACAAGGTCCTGGCTATTAAAAAACAAATTGATTTGCTATTATTTTCTATAAGAAGTGCAAGTCCTAAGTAGATTAACATAATGAAAGTGAAGGAGAGAATGTGCCATAAGAAAAGGAACAGGCACAGTCAGATTCAACCCCTGGGAACAGACTGGACTAGATGATCTACTGTCATGGTTTTGGCTGGGATGGAGTTGACTTTCTTGCTGGCAGCTAGTATAGTGCTGTGTTTTGGATTTAGGATGAGAATAATGTTGATAATGTACTAAAGTTTTTAGTTGTTGCTAATCAGTCAAGGTCTTTTCTGCTCCTCATACTGTCCTGCCAGCAAGTAGACTGGGAATGCACAAAAGGTTGGGAGGAGACACAGCCAGGACAGCTGACCCCAACTGACCAAAGGAATATTCCATGCCATATGATGTCACGGTCAGTATGGAAAGCTGGGGGAAGAAGAAGGAAGGGGATGACATTCAGAGTTATGGTGTTTGTTTTCCCAAGTAACCATTACACCTGATGGAGCCCTGCTTTCCTGGAGATGGCTGAACACCTGCCTCCTGATGGGAATGGTGAGTTAATTCCTTGTTTCGCCTTGCTTGCATACGTGACTTTTGCTTTACTTATTAAACCGTCTTTATCTCAACTCGTGAGTTTTCCTTATTTTTCTGATTCTTCTCCCCATCTCACTGGGCAAGGGGAGAAGTGAGCGAGCAGTCCTAATTGCTGGATGGGCTTAAACCATGACATCTACCCTATGTATAAACACTTGCACTGGTACAAGAGAAGAGATGAGTAACAGTGAAGATGACTTGTTGAGAAAAAGTTATGACAGATGAATGTCATCTGCAGAGCAAGAAGTTTGATGAATACATAAGAACTAGTAGATGTTTTTAGTTGATTTTATTATACTCCTGATTCTACTTCATGTGGAAAGAGAAAGCAATGTTAGGTGAAAGTATCATAGCATGGATCCAAGACTGACTGGAAAATAAGTCTGTGTAATTGCCTGTCAAATGGAAGGGAAACATAACATAGCGCTCCAGGAAGTCTGTATTATCCATTAAGTTTGGCAACAAAGTCAAGTAGTATGCTTACTTGAGAGACAGAAAGATGCCATGAATCCAGAATACACAAACAGTACAGTGAAGAACAGAATTAAGAGTTCCCATTGGAAAATGATCCTGAGCAACTGAAGAAATAATCTGAAAAAAATAAGATTAAATTTAACAGAAGCAATCATAAAATACTACATCTAAGCAGGAATTATCTTTTAAGGAATTATTTAAGTCAGATGAGGGTAGTCTACAGGAAAGCAATGTAGATGATCAGAAGTCTAGAAAACAAAATCAAATTTTCCCAGGTCTAATTAATTTTCAAATCTATTTCTCATGCCAGTGTTGATGGACTGTACCACATCTGGGACACTTGCTCTAAGTGTTCTTCCTCCTCTTCCCAAATGTATTTTATGCAGGAGACTGACATGGTCTCAGTAGGTCATTACATACTACTAAGATGGATATCTTATTCAAGGCTGTGCAGCAAAACTCCTTTGTGAATCTAGCCCTTTCTGCTGTGGTTTCTTCTATACAACAGTGTAAGGCTGTTCCCCTCAGTCACCGGGAAATAAATCAATAAAACGGATTTTATGGTGTTCAGATGTTATAAAATAAAGAGTAAAAGTTTTATCAAAAAGAGTGTAGAAGTTTTAATAGCAAGGGTTTCTAAGAATATCCTGTTCAGGGGGAGGATAAAGAAGTGACAGGGTCTATGAAGTAATTAGTGTTTGGCATGATGTGGAACTGCTAAATCTGAGAGGCTCCTGCAGTTCTTTTAGACTTCATGAGCAGCATTATACAAGCAGCCACTGACTCCCTGCAACGCAAAATTTGCAGGTCCAGGTAGTTTTATGTGATTACTTTCCTTCCTACTTTGTTAGAGTCCTGACTGATTTGTCACTCTCACCTGGTGCTTGGAAGAAGCGGGTGTAGTGAATAAATCCTGAAGGTGTCAAGGACAGTATATGGTAGTAAGGAATAAAAGAAAGTGTCATCTTTCAGACCTGTGGAACCTGAAAGTCAATAGACAGCTCCCAGTAACCCAAACAACTCAGTATGTGATTGAAATCACAAATTACAGAATGGTAGGGGTTGGAAGGGACCATCAGAGATCATCTAGTCCAACCCCCCTGCCAGAGCAGGGTCACCTAGAGCAGGTTGCACAGGAACACGTCCAGGCGCGTTTTGAATGTCTCCAGAGACGGAGACTCCACCACCTCTCTGGGCAGCCTTTTCCAGTGCTCTGTCTCTCTCAAAGGAAAGAAGTTTTTCCTCATGTTGAGATGGAATTTCCTGTGTTCCAGTTTGTGCCCATTGTCCCTTGTCCTGTCACTGGGCACCACTGAGAAGAGTCTGGCCTCATCCTCTTAACACCTGTCTTTATAAGCATCGATGAGATCCCCTCTCAGTCTTCTCCAGGCTAAACAGTCCCAGGTGTCTCAGCCTTTCCTCATAAGAGAGGTGCTCCATTCCCTTAATAGTATATTCAATAACACCTGTCCTTTGGTTTTCCAAATGCAAACCCTTATTTTTCAGAACAGTTCTCTAAAAAAGAGCATGCTTTAAACACATAATATCTCCTTGGGGGGTGGTGGGGGAGAAACAAAAAAAGACACTTAATAACCTTCAGTTATTTATGAACAATCAACTTTTAGAGTGTTAACAAGTATAAGATCTTCAAGCCTTAATCTTCTTATTACAAGAAATGAAAGAAGTGTCAAAAAAAAAAGCTGGTTTGATTAATTGTTATAATTTATATTGCATTTTCCAAAGTCAAATTGAATACATACTTGTGGCAAAGAACAATGTACTTACATCTTAAAGCAATAAGGATATATGCCTTTATATGACTGACTGGTAGAAGAAATGCAAGTGATATTTGTATTTATAAATATGAACATTCATATATATTTATATATAATGTATTCTTTTGATGAGCTCTATAGTGTAAATATTAAAATTTCTGAAGTCAGAAAAAGAGTATGTGTAGTTATTTTATACAGAATATGCACATTAACTCAACAGTCTGATTGACTTCAACTATAAAAATGCATGACATCTTCAGTATTGCTGAGAAGTTTTCCAACAGTTTTTTATACTCTCTAGTAAAACCCTCCTGTTTTCTTCATAGAAAAAATCTTTGAAGTCCCTGCACTGTAGAAGAAAGTTATATTAAAGTCTGAGTACAGAGCCATGTAATAGAAAACTCATGAAAAAAATCAGGTGTTTCCTCAGTCTAAGCAATCGAACCCCTTTCAGCAAGGAGAAAGTGGTAGTTGTTAAACCTGGGAGAGAAAAGCCACATTTAAATGAGCAAGAATATGATGCAGAGCTCCTTATCCTGTCAGCTTAAGCTTCGTTGCCACGCTGGCTCCATTTATTTTTATCTATTGCGGTGGATGGTGGCAGGCTCAGGCTTAACTACAAATTAATCTGCTTTAAATAGCAAAATACAACAATAAATAACAGAAAAAATATCCATGAATATTCATTCAAAAAGAAATGTCAACTTGACTGCTTTTAATGGCCCTTCCTAAACTGTTCCCATGTACCCTTGAACACTTTACATGTAGCAGTATAAAAATATGTTACAGTATGTGTTATTATTGTTGTGTTGCTAAGGTCAGTAATAGGGCATGGGCTGCATGAAGATGCAATATCTTTCTTGTAGGGAAACTGGTTCACTTGGGAGAAACACAAATTCTTAGATATGCAGGACACAAGAAAGCCTATTTTTTTCCAAATATATTAACAGATTTAATAAAATATCTGGTGTCTTTCTAAAACCTTTGTTTCTATAGGACTTTGAATTTGATGTCTGAAATTTAGGTGATATGTTAATCATAACATTTTACTTTCATAATTTATATTTCTGTGCAGTAAAGATGCTAAATGCCCTCCGTTCTCCTTGTAGTCACACTGAATTACCATGTTCAACTTAGCTATGAATTAGCATGTTGTCAACTTCCCATAGACGAACAGCTTTCCTCACAAGTGGGACTTAGGTGTTCTCCCATCTGTTTCAGGTGATCAACAGTTCACTAGAGAGCTGGACACTCAAGATGTGTTTCATATAAGCATTTATGTTAAGCGGGAAAAAAAAATTAAACTAATGAGTAGGAAAGGCTGAAGATAAATACAGACCTTACACCAACAATTAAGTGGCAGGTGTCTCAACCTGCAAACTGCCTTCTGCAGTTAAACAGAAATAAGATCAATTCTTACTTTTGGCCCCTCAAAGAAATGAAACAGGTACAGAGTGCTGCCCAACAGCCCAATGGATAAAACATACTGACATATTCCTCTGGTTTGAAAACAGAAAAGTTTTCAGAAAAATATGTCTAACTATTGAGCATTTAATATATTGTAACGGTAATAATATTGAGTATTCCCTTCATTTTGTGTACATTAAGAAGTATGAAAACTTATTTACCAGGTAAAATCTTTCAGGAAAGACAGTGGGGGAAACACATAATAAATAAAAACCTAAGGTACAAAAACAGCTGAAGTTCTCGAAATGCAGGCAGTCCTGTGCTTGCCTGCTAACAGAAATTACATGGCTTGTGACCACTACTGCCACTGAGATTTTAGAAGCATCAAGAGTTTCTGTTCCACTTTTAAAGAGGGTCTTTGACTTTGTAGACAAGACATAGAAACAATAACATATGTTTTTACTAGCATTTAACCCACGAACAAAGCAAAAATATAAAATGTCATAAAATTTTGAGTTCCCAGTGTGCTTTCTGTTGCTTAGTGGCTTAAATCACCTGATCAGACCATAGAAAAAATACCAGAAAATTTATATAATTTGTGTACTGAAAAAGGCAAATATTTGTAATTAACTTGAAGCTCAAAAACATTCACCAAATAAGTGTATATCTTTTCAATAAAAGCACATCTAAATATTTTTCAGCTCATCTAAAAATTGTTTAGAATAGTGAAGGATACATTTTTTACAAATTACTGGTTGAGGCATGAAACTGCTGTCCTGTGAGACAAGCTTGAAGCCTATGGAAAGATGTCAGCTTTTTGTGTAAAATATATTAATAGCACACAAAAATAATAATGGGCATCACAATTTATAACAATTTCAGACAAATCCTCATCTGAAGCAAGAGCAGTGAAGCAGAAAAGTTATGAAAGTAAGAGACACCGTATCAGAAATAGAATTACTGTCGTCTCAGATAGCCATGTACCACTTAATGCATCAGGGACCAAGAGGCAATGTAATTTATGAGCCGCAGCTTGTCAACATTTACAGCAGTTTGTAGAGATAGAATATATCTCCCCATGTAATGCTGCATATTTCTAAAATACGACTCCAACTAAAATATATTTCTGGATGCTTGGTTTCCTTTACCTTCCTTGCTATTCCTCCAGCAACTATGTAGAAACAAAGATGAGAAAGGAACATTACAAGCCTTTTGGAACTGCAGGAAAACATTCTGGGACACAGACTGAACCAAGAGTTACGGTCCCCATTCAGTGCTAGAGAGAAAGGCAGCTTGTGCAGATTCTCCTCCTTCTCACCAAGACCTACATCAGTATGTAATCAGAAGAATTCACCCTGCTGCCAAATGCAATGACTGGTTCAGCTGCTGTGTTCAAATAACCACTACTACAGTGAAACAAACTCCACGAGTAATCTCAGTGACAGTAGTCTCTAAGCAGAATTCTTGCATCTTCTTCAAATTAATATTTTCAAACCATAAAGAGATGGTCTGCAAGGGAGAAGGCGGGGAAAGGGAGAGAGAAGATCTGTGAGTTAACCTAATCATCTTCATAGTGACTTCTTCAAAGATTCTACCAGGTTTTGAATTTAAGATATTTACTATGTACAGGGCATAAACCTTGAAGTGCATTCAGTATCTTCCTGCATTTAACCTAGACGGTTAATTAACACCTAGATATCCTGCAGGATCTATGCACACACCTGAGCAGGTACATACACGTATCTTTGTTCAAGGAAGAACTACTCATATGATTTAGTAATGAATTCAGCTTTCAGTACCTATTAGGTGAACAGCCGATGCATTTCTCTTTCAACCTGCTTTTATGCTACTACAATAACTAGGTTCAATACAGGGAATTGGAGTTTTTTCCATATATGAGAAGTACCAGCCCATGTCCAAGGAAGAGCTTCAAGAAGAGTCTTGAAATCTTAATTGCATTTGCATTGTAAACAGTTGTTACTGTTCCCATACCTTAATTTCTCTATTAGATCAATAGAATGTCTGCGATAGAGTCAGAGAGAGTGAGGAAAAGTAAATTGCAGAAGGAAATCAAATGAAAAAAAAAGATAGTTACATATAAGTTCTTAAATCAGCATTTTTAAAGAACAACAACAAAACAAGTAATAATTATGCAGTATGAAAACTGCATCACTTTTGAACAACAATAAAACAAGTAATAATGTATAATATGAGAACTGCATGACTGCATCACTGCTAAACTAACTAAGAAGTTAGTTCTGCTCTGCATGGTTGAGAGGGCCTGGAGTCTTTGCAGTGCACGTCATTCCCTCTGTCAGGCTGGCTTCACAAATGATTCTGAGGTTTGGACTAGCCAAAATGGTCTCTCAGCTACTGGAATTCACAGTCCAGGAACGCCTTAGCAGGAATGAGAACAATAAAAGCCATGAAGCTCAAAAGTGAGTTTCCTAAGCTTGCTGTAGCCAATGTGAAGCACAGGTTTGTGCCTCAAAATTAACTTTTCCAGCCTGGCAAAAAATGTTTTGTTTTGTGGGTTTTTTTGGTTTTGTTTTGGTTTTGGTGGTTTTTTTTGAAAACAGATCTGTCCTTTTCTAAAAAAAATTTTATGGACAGAATTTGAGCTGCGGTTTTCCCAGTGTACTGCTCGTTTTTTTTTCTGGACCATGTGATGAGTGGGTCTACTAAATTAGCCCCTGGGTGGCTGGCCTGACTGGGTCCTGCTAGCACCCTTTCGTGACAGGCATTGAGACATGCCTTTCTTACATTGCCAGTTCTGCATATGAGAAAAGCAGAAATGTAAGGTGCTTAGGAACTTTAGTGGTCTAAGTGTAATTTAGATATTCACCAGGTTAGGCAGATTGGGGCACATACTAAAATCACCCTTGAAAATCTGCTGTTAACCCTGTTTCTCTGTCTAGTATGGTGATGGGATCTCAGTCTATATTTCTAACATTAGGTCGTCTAATCACTCTTACAACTGCTCTGTTTCTATTCCTAGCATTACCTCTATTATTTTCACTTTGCCACTCCTTCCCACTTGGCCCTGTATGCTTCCTCATGCTGATCTCTTGATTTTGGATGGGTCTGACTGGCCTGAAAGCCTTGTCCATTTTCACTTCATACATCAAAGATTCACTTCTGTTAATCAGCTTCCAAATCTGGTGCTAGGTATTTCTCCAAATTTGCCTCCTTCTGAATCTTATTAATTTACTTTGTTTATATTTAACTTTTTTTCTTTTTTCGGTTTCACTTACACAAATCTGTTTCTCTCTTCCTTCTTTGGTTTTTGTTAGTGCTTGCTTCACACTGGGTATCTTTGGGAAAGAATGAAGTATGTATTAAAGTCATAACTAGAAGGAATGAAAAAGTAAAAAGAATCAAATTAATTCTGTACTGATTGTATTGATAGACCTATTGACATAATCTTTCTGAAAAAAATATTTCAAATGCAAATAGACAGCAGTGATACAGTTAACTGCAGTTTGATTTTTTTTAAAAAAACTGCAAATCTAGCTGACCAGAATGAGGGTGATTTTTCAACGTCACTGTGTCTGTGATAGTGGCAAGAGCCGCTATTTATTAAAGTACCTCTCATTTTGAAAAATGGGTAAAGCGGAATGTAGATGGAGAGAGTGGTTGATTTATGCTCCATCAAATGCCCTGTGTTTTGCTATGTCTCTAAGCATTGCTAAGAAAAGAATCTCTGCTTTTTCTCCATCAGGTTTTAACAGATGGAAAAGTTCCAAGAAATGTGTAAATGACCATGGAATATAGGTGACACCATGGATTAGCCACACCTTCATTGATTTCCAGAGCGAAGATAATAGCAGAACAATTTTTTATTTTTTTTATGTACCGTATTATCACAGTAAAGATCAATACTGAAACGATACCTAAAATCAAGGAAGTATATTATCATGCAGTTAGCAGTAATAATCCACTACTGAATTGGTGGCAAGAATAAAATGGCATGAATAAAAATATTCTCCAGGACCATAAACTATCTTGGGATTACAGTTGGTTTTACTTACTAGAGAGTAATGTTTAAAATAAGCAAATCTGTATTTTGTGGGTTGTTGTTTTTATAGAGGTAAATTGGTCTTGATGATGGGAATAAACTGGATGTTTGTATAAAAACTGAAATGTTACAGTTGGCAACTCTCAAAGTTGCGCTCTGTGATGATGGGAACAGCAGGGTCCCCGAGGACTTCGCTCTAGGAACCCAGCTGCAGCACAGTTCAGAGAGGCTTCAGGATTGCTCTGAATTATACCTCACTGGCAAGGGTCTTTATCTACAATCTGCACTTAGGGCACAGTGCACAGTATCCACCACATCTCTTGCTCTGTCCCCACCGTGCAGACTAGCAGTAGTGGTACAGAGCAAGCCAGTTCCTCAGAGTCTTTGGCACTCGACTGAATGACAAAGAGATTACAGCGGTAGGGTGTGTTTTACCCCTGAATACGGGGTTGTGCTGGGTAATATTTTGTCATCAGGACCTTTTGCAGCTACTGTGCAAAACCTGAGGCTTTTGTTAAGGGAAGCCACAACCCCAGGGACTGAAAAGTGTGCACAGAAAAGAAAATCTTTCCTGTGGCCTCCATACAAATGCTGTTATGGAGAGCAGCACAGAGAATTCATAATCAGTTCAGTATTTTCTCCGTAAAACTACAGACAGCCAGAAACAAGAGGTCTGAAGAGAAATTAAACGCCTTATCCTCTAAATGGAGTGTTAAGGGCAAAATAAAAATTACAATGCAATGCCAGCCTTAATGATATAGTTGGTGAGTATTCTAGTCAAACTGTCCACTTAACTAATATTACAACTCAAAAGCTCTCTGACATCATTTCTGTTATGGCCCAGCTCTCCCTTACACAGCCATTAAAGCCTGCAGATCTGCAGTCCTTATCAGTGCAGCTTTGTGTTACCAGTCCAGAAACCTCCAGCATAGAAAAAAATGGAAGTGTGGTGATGGCTTAAGATAAACTGAATTTAATCTCCAAGAAAATAACACAGGAGACACTCACTGATTAAATACATACGAAAATGAAAAATGCAATCGATTTCTACTTTGCTGTGCATTAAATTGTCCCAGTCTCTCCAGTCTGCCACAGCATGCAGCAGAATTTAGTTCTGAGGCTTCACAAAATATAAGACACAAGTATGATCTGGAGAACTGAACAAAATACTGAGGCTTTGTATTAGTAATGATGACTTTCAAAAGGTAACACTAGAAGAGACAAGAAAACTTCTGGCATAGCAAATACAATGAGCCAATTAAGGTGTTTAGATCAAATACTCATGTTTAATTCTGACAGCTCATGGTTTCTTCCTGAAGTTAAGTAACAGTCTGTCCCTTTATTTGGCAGAGATAAAAGTTTAATTGGTAAATCCAGCCTTGTTTCTAAGATAACTTGTCACTCATAGTCGTGTATTAACCCTATTACTAAAATTCATCTAAATATTAAAATGCCTTTTCCCCATTGTTTCATAAAAATATACTATAGCTGATCACAATTTCAGTGACTGGTGGTACATTGAATGTCCCCACATTCCTTTCCTGAGATCAATTTTTTTTTTTTCTGATGTGTTTCTATCAGTCTTCCAGGTGCCAACTTTTCCTTCTTAAGAGGACCATCATTCCTTACCAAAGACTGACCTTTTGCATTGGAGAATGGAAGCATTTGCAGTGCAAACATTATTAGCAAATGTTTAATATATCTTTCTCTCTTTTGGCTATTTTCAGCTTCTATCATCTTTTTTCTTATCTTGATTTTCTATTTTTATTACCATACCCATCTATAGCAGTTACTGTCTTTAATTCTTAAAGTTTATAACTTCCACTGAGATTAATTTACATAAATTTATTTGACCTTTAACTCCAGTGATGATTGCCAGCAGACTCTAATGCTGAACTGGGGCTGCACGCTGTAATTAATCCTACTATACTATTCTTTCATTGATATTTTTATTCTCTCCTCTTCCTTAATAAAAATTTATATATACCTAATGTTTGTCTTAACTTCTACAAATTATTTTAATTTCTCTGGTTTAATTTTTAGCCCTTACTAGTCCTGTTTGGATTTTTTTTTCTTTTGTTTGTGTCCAGTAACATGGTTAAAATGGGCCTTGTAGAAGGATTCACTGAGGAGAAAATGTAGAATATATGTAGCTGTTTATAAAAAGTAAGTTTAGAGCCTGTATGGGTAAATACAGAAAGCTTAATTCACCAGAAATGAACAAAAAAAAGGATGAAAAAGACCAGTGTGATGGACAAGGACTGGTATACTAAAAGCGAAAAATAAAAATGAGAAAAATATCAGGCAGGGAGTGGGCACAGACATCAAGAATTTTGAAGGCAATCAGACGATTTAGTGCATTGCAAGAAAGGTGTTTCTAGCCAAGGGATTCAAAGAACACACAATAGAGCTGATTGAAAGTCCAGGTGCGTGGAGCCATGTCTCTGCTGCATTTAGCTATGCAGGTCCGGATGCCATCAGGCTGCATCTCCACTCCATAGCAGGACACGACTTAAACTGTGTCTAGCCTGCGAGGGAGGTGTGCTTCATGGCTGCATCTCTTTGTTCGCAAATTAAAGCATCAGAGAGAATGTGAGAGAAATTGAAAAGGAATAATGCATGTTAAAGTGGTATAAAGTAGGATTTCTGGAATCCTTGAGCTAGTGGAAAGGAAAAATAATAAATGCCTTCACCAGGTATTGCTGGTAGAGTGAAGAGAGAGCTGAATGGAGCAGCATAACTGCACTGCATAGCATGGCATGGCATCTAAAATAATTGTTCTCAGCAAGACACTTGTTCTCCAGTCATTGTTCTAGCTTCTCTAATGCTACCTCTGGTATTTTTGTATTTCTTTGTCAGATTTTATATTCAGTCTAATGGTCTCAGTAAAGTATCCTGTCCCTAACAGTGGCCAGTAGTTTAGGAAAAACTGCATGAGACCTAAGTACAGAATATTCTTTTTCTATGTATGTCTTTCCAGTACTCATCATGTACCAGGAGCGCCTGACTGAGACTACAGAATGCCTTTAGCAACCAGGCAAGAAGTCGTATGCAATATGGAATAGTTTAGTACTTCTAAACAGTTCTGAACATTAATTTTTTTTTCTGTTTTGTAGTGACTACACAATTTTTACACTTATGATAAAATTTGTACATTTCTGATCTTCTTTGAATTACATTAAATTAAGTTTGCTTTAAGAATTGATTTGTTAAAGTGGCCTCTGAGCATCATAGACTGTGTGTCTGTATCTTAGTGATTTAATATAAGAATCAACCATAAGAGTAAACTCTAATAATAAGCTACATAGTAAGAGCCTAAAGTAATTAGTGACACTTTAAATCTGGTAATGTACCCAAAGTAAGAGACCATGGAGAACCACCTCAAATTAAAGTATTGGAGAGCAACCAATATTACTATATCAAACCTTCATTTTTGAAACTTCAGATAATCGAAATTCTAGATATAATTTTAAAGGAATGTTTGTAATAGTGAAGCCTTACAGTCATAATTAATTCTTTCAGCATATATTGCTTTGTCAAATTTAGAGATTACAAGCATTAAGCTTTGAAAAGGATAGTACTGTTTATTTGTGTAATGCTTTTGATATGATTAGCTATCCCCTTTTGTCAATAAAACCAAGCTTTAGTTCTTTTTTCTGCTGGGTGATTTTAGTTCTTTTTATAAAGAAGGTAGATCATGTCTATCAAAGTGATGTGCTAAAGAAAACTATGTTATTTGCAGTCCCCTGTTAATGATCTTTTTATGGTTGGCATAACCATGAAAATCCATATGTCTGCAGAAGACAGTGCTTTTTAATGACACTCAGCAACACAGAATGTGACAATTATGAAGTGGTTGCAATTGGTGAGATTTCATGCCAGAACGTTTTAAACAGTGTATTTTAATATGATGGTTTTAAATGGAAATAAAACAGGATTTTTTTTGGACCAAATGAAAAGATAGCACTTCATAATCTAGACTTTTTGATATTTTTCTTTTAAATAGCAGAAATGTATCCAGATTGTTTTTAAAACCTGTAGAAATGTGCAACAACCTGCTATATTGTCAGTTTTTTATTTATTTTTTGTTAACTTTGTCTGAATACAAGGATATCACGTGATCTGTGCAATCCAAGCAAACAGTTTAGTGGTAGCTGGAAAGCTTCTTTAATGGGCGATAGATATTGTACACTTCCCCACTGCCATTTATGCAGCTCTTTTAACTTCCTGATAAAACTACAGGTTTTAGTGCATCCTAAATTGAAAAGCAAATAAAAAAATCAGCTTATTAGAGGACCTTTCTAAAATATTGGCATGAGAATTTCTAAATAATTCATGCGTATCATTTTGTATCAGTTAACTTAGAGCTTCTTTTTTTCAGAAAGTTCAATACCAAATGGTAAAAAAAAAAATAAAATTAAAAACTATGTAATGTGTTTTGTATTCACTCCTCTGACTGCTACAATGTATAATTTGGGGAAAAAGCAAAATTCTTAAAACCCTTTAAATTGCAGAAAGCTGGATACAATAGCCATGACAGGAAGAGTTTCCACTGGAAATCCTTTCCCGGACTTTGATTGATAAGTAAAGATGCTACAATTTTAGAAAGATCTCCTCCACTGTTCCTCCATGAATAACACTAACTTTGAGCAGAATCTCCCACAGGTCATGCTAGCAAAGAAACATATTGATGTGCTATGACAAAGGGCAGTAAGAACACCCTATTTCAACCTCCCTCAAACTGCCATGGGTATCAACAGCAAATAACAGTATTTTTATTATTTCTTCACTGTTTATTTATTTAACAAATTAATCTATAACCACTGACTTCGTGATGAACAACTCCCTCCCACCCATTCGCCTGTGATTTCTCATTTACGTCTCTGGGGTTTTTGTTCTTTCCTTTCTTAAAGCACTTACCAGAAAAACAAATCGAAATCACCCAGAATACAAAGATCCGTATTGCAGATGACGTGGTGCCAGTTGGATTTCCCCATAAGATTCTTAGGCTTTGCTGGTACAGGTATGCCATTCTGTTTGCAGGCTCATGTCTGTGAAATCTGCCTGCCTCTCAGCGGGCTGGTGGCCATGGGGATAAAAGGTATTTGGCCCCCCATAAAAAGCTAATAATCTTTAAAAAAAATTACTCTAGCAAAAGCTAAACAGAGTTTTGCACTTGAGAACACAGAATGCCTGGCAGCATTGCAGCCAGAGCTACTGTTGTAGTTATCTGATTAATTGCTACTTATTTAATAAAACACGAAAAGTAAGAGATTTTTGTTTTGTGCCTTTCTAGTATGCTTCATGTTTGGGGTTTATTTTACATTTGAATGCAGTTTTTGAAAGGATGCTATTAAAAAGATATTTTGTGCTGCTACATTTGACTGACATCTAAAGGGCTCTTCTGTATTTGGCATGTGCCATTCTTTAAGGTAATGCAGAAAGGAGATCCCTCCTATAACGAAAAACTTAATTTTTGACCTAAAAAAAACAAAACAAACAAACAAACCACCAAACAACCTTGTAGCTATTGTATAGCCAACACAAAGCACTGGATTCATTTTCAGAGGTGTTAGAATTTTATGCACAAAAAAATCATTATTGTATTCAAAGCACATTACAAATTTGGACTTTATATACTCCTTCCCACTTTCTTGTTTGTAGAGATAGCACCTGCATGGAAATAAGAGCAAGAAGAGAAGCAGAAGTAAGAGAACAAGATGAAGTAACTGCAGTATGTTCTTCCTTTTCAGCCTCTATTCTCCAAAGCTAGGGTCCACAGGTATATATGGTCTTGCATTGAAGTGCTGGGCAGGCTAACTTCACACCGGCAGCCTGCATGAGGTATGCTTGCATTTAGACCACCAGGGATCTCACAGCAAATTACTGAGGTCACAATCACCGCTTACAGAAACATGAACTCCTCAGAAACATCAAAATCCTCTCATTTTCTAGCCCATCACCCTTTTTCCACCCTTACTTTCATTTCAAATATGGCCACACTTAGAGAGCAGATGGTAAGTGCACATGAGAGGGTGTACAGGAGATCCTTAGACAGCCCCAGCGATTATCTGGTAGAGAGGAGGCCACGCTCTACTTTCCCTGTATCATAGCCTTTGATATCTATCGCCTGCAATTCAAGCTACTTACTCAGTCTGAAAACCTGCTTGTATTCAACACAGACTCTGAATAGCTCACCTTACACAAATAATGAGAGACTGCTGGCCCTGTATGTAAGAAGAGCTGACGAGTACAAACGGCTGGCTATCCTTGTTCCTGTCTGTGTTCCCTAGGAACAGCTGGTTTCTCTTTGCATCGCAGGGCCATGTTCAGAGAACATTTCAGGAAATGATTTTGGCATTTTCCAGGGCAGAAGAGAACTGCAACTTAGACCTACAATTTCATGTAGAGTAATTCACATAAAGCATATGACTTAACTAAACAAAAAAAAAACCGAACACATTTTTTGCACATCACCAGTTTATTTTCTCCATCAAAATCCACTGAGGCATAAAATTTATTGCAAGCCAGATATAAAAATTGTTTTACAGTCTTCCTGGGGAAGACAATTATATTCTTCTTTCAGCCTCCTGTACCAGATAAATACATTGTTTGTAATATCTCTGCAGGCACACACCAAGAGCTCGGATACAAAATTTTCACCTTAATTCTACAACCTATAAAAATTTAGCAAAGCACTAGAAGTCAAGCATGTCCTTAAGTACTTGTGCCCTTGTTCTTGTGGGGGATTTCAACTTCCCAGATGTCCGCTGGGAATACTACACAGCAGAGAGGGAACAGTCCCGGAGGTTCCTGGAGTGTGTGGAAGACAACTTCCTAACACAGCTGGTGAAGGAACCTACTAGGGGAAGTGCCCTACTGGACCTACTGTTTGTTAACAGAGAAGGTCTTGTGGGGGATGTAAAGGTTGGAGGTCGTCTTGGGCAGAGTGACCATGAAATGATAGAGTTTTCAATTCTTGGTGAAGCGAGGCGGGGAGCCAGCAGAACTGCCACCTTGGATTTCCGAAGGGCAGACCTTAACCTGTTCAGGAGCATGGTTGAGAGTGTCCCTTGGGAGGCAGTTTTGAAGAGCAAAGGTGCCCAGGAAAGCTGGTCATACTTCAAGCAGGTGCTCTTAGAAGCACAGGAGAAGGCTATCCCCATGTCCCGAAAGACGAGCCGACGGGGAAGAAGGCCAGCCTGGCTAAATAGAGAGCTTTGGCTGGACCTCAGGAAAAAAAGGAAGGCTTACATTCTCTGGAAAAGGGGCTTAGCAACTTATGAGGATTATCAAGATATAACAAAGCTATGCAGGGGGAAGATTAGAAGGGCCAAAGCTCAATCAGCACTCAGCTTGTCCACTGCAGTTAAAGACAACAGGAAGAGATTTTTCCAGTATATCAACAGAAAAAGGAAGACTAGGAAAAACATAGGTCCACTGATGAATGAGACGGGTGCCCTAGTGGTGGAAGACACAGAGAACGCAGAGTTACTGAATGCCTTCTTTTCTTCGGTCTTCACTGATAAAGCCGTCCCTCATGAATCCCATACCCTGGAGGCAAGGGGGAAGGTCTGGAGAGAGGAAGATTTTCCCTTAGTTGAGGAGGACCGGGTCAGAGACCACTTGGCCAAGCTGGACATTCATAAGTCCATGGGCCCTGACGGGATGCACCCGCGAGTGCTGAGAGAGCTGGCAGATGTTATCGCTAGACCGCTCTCCATTGTCTTTGCAAGGTCATGGGGAACAGGAGAGGTGCCTGAGGACTGGAGGAAGGCTGACATCACTCCAATCTTCAAAAAAGGCAAGAAGGAGGACCCAGGGAACTACAGGCTGGTTAGTCTCACCTCTGTCCCTGGGAAGGTAATGGAGCGACTCATTCTGGATGTCGTCTCCAAACACATAGAGGAACAGGAAGTTATTGGAAGTGGTCAGCATGGATTTACCAAGGGCAAATCATGCCTGACCAATCTGATAGCTTTCTATGATGTTATAACGGGTTGATTGGATGAGGGGAGAGCTGTAGATGTCATCTACCTTGACCTTAGCAAGGCTTTTGACACTGTCTCCCATAACATCCTCATTAGGAAGCTGAGGAAGTATGGGCTAGACGAGGTGACAGTGAGGTGGATCGAGAGCTGGCTGAGTGACAGAACTCAGAAGGTTGTGATCAACACCACAGAGTCCAGTTGGAGGCCTGTAACCAGTGGTGTCCCTCAGGGGTCAATACTTGGTCCAATTTTGTTCAATAGATTCATTAATGACCTAGATGAGGGGACAGAGTGTATCCTCAGCAAGTTTGCTGATGATACCAAGCTGGGAGGGGTGGCCGACACTCCAGAGGGCCGTGCTGCCATCCAGCGTGACCTGGACGGGCTGGAGAGCTGGGCAGAGAAGAACCTAATGAGGTTCAACAAAAGCAAGTGTAGGGTCCTGCACCTGGGAAGGAAGAACGCCAAACACCAGTATAGGTTAGGGGCGGACATGCTGGGAAGCAGCTCTGAGGAGAAGGACCTGGGGGTCCTAGTAGACAGCAAATTATCCATGAGCCAGCAGTGTGCCCTTGTCGCCAAGAAGGCCAATGGCATCCTGGGCTGCGTAGGAAAGACTATGGCCAGTAGGTCGAGGGAGGTCATTCTCCCCCTCTACTCTGCACTGGTGAGGCCACAACTGGAGTACTGTGTCCAGTTTTGGGCTCCCCAGTTCAAGAGGGACAGGGAACTACTGGAGCGAGTCCAGCAAAGGGCAACCAAGATGATTATGGGACTGGAGCACCTCCCTTATGAGGAAAGGCTGAAAGAGCTGGGACTCTTTAGCCTGGAGAAGAGAAGGTTGAGGGGGGACCTGATTAATGTTTACAAGTATCTAAAGGGTGGGTTTAAGGAGGACGGAGCCAGGCTCTTTTCAATGGTTCCCAGTGACAGGACAAGGGGCAATGGGCACAAGCTAGAACATAGGAAGTTCCGTTCAAATACACGGAAAAACTTCTTTACAGTGAGGGTGACAGAGCACTGGAACAGGCTGCCCAGGGAGGTTGTGGAGTCCCCTACTCTGGAGATTTTCAAGACCCGCCTGGATGCAGCCCTGAGGGATGTTCTTTAGGTAATCCTGCTCTAGCAGGGGAGTTGGACTAGATGATCTCTAGAGGTCCCTTCCAACTCTGAAGATTCCGTGATTCCATGATTCCTTGATGAAGTTTTTGAATAGAACTCCACTGAACAAATTAAGGTTCTCCTTTGCAAAGTAAGTATTGCAAGTTTTAATTATCAAATAACAAATGTAAACTATGCATTTACAACTATCAGTTAAAAAAACCCCAACTTTTCTTCTTCTACACGCTTATGGAAGAAAATCAGGTATATTAGTTAAGTGAAAAAGAACCCCAGTTGAGAATAAGACACGGACCTGAATTAATGCCAATACCAGTTTGTAATTTTTAACTATTAATAGAAATCTTACTATTTCTTTAGTTTTATTACGCACCAGAATAAGCTTTGAAATTGCTGGTTGTAACTACCTTTCACATCAGATACATATAAACTGAATCAACTTCCATTGTTTAACCAGGTATGTGAATTAATAACACATTCTATACAGTAAACAGCCACTGAGAATTACAAAACCTTTGAAAATTTGATTGGAAGGGACTGATGGAGATCACTTAATCCAATCTCCCATTCAAAGGAGGATCACCCATACTAGATCAGGTCAGTTATGATTTTGCCTGTCTATCTGAGGCATGGTAATGTCCATGGATGGAAATTCTGCAAATTCTTCACTCACCTGTTCCAGTTCTTACCCTTTTGATACAACTGTATTTTCTAACATTCAATCTGAACTGTCCAAGCAGCAAATTGTCAGTGTTGCTATACCATGTTATTATACCATCCACCTCCTAAAATTGTCTAACACCATTACCTTTGTAATTAACCTTCAAGTAGCTGTAGGTTGCTATTAGATTTTTCCCTTTGCCTTCTCTTTGCTAGACTAAACAAGCCAAGTTCTCTCCTCCTCTTCTTGTAAGTCACGTGCTCTATGCTCGTAAATATCGTTATCTGTGTTGGACTTATTCCAGCATCTTAAATGTTCTGTTTGAACTGGGGAGACAAAACTGGACCGGCATGCCATTGGCAGTCCCACCACAGTCAGGCAGAAGGGAATAACTGCTTCCTCAATATCCTAGGCTATCCTCATGAACTCCTTGCCAAACATCACAGTGTTGATGTTGACTTAATCCTCAAGTTTATCAAAGTCTGTCTGGATTGAAACTCTGCCATTTGCATGTGTCAATCATGCTCCCATAATTCAGTACCATCCACAAATTTGCTAAGAGTGTATTCTATCTCATTATGTATACCACCGATGATGATAACAGTATTTGCCCCAGCACTGACTCCTGACTCAGCTTGTTGCCAGCTGCCAATCACATGTTACTGTATTGCTCATTAAACTTTGAACCAGGTGCTACAGCCCATTTTTATCCCATCTGACAATCTGCTCATCCAGGACATACTTCCAAATAAGAATGCTGTGATGGTGCCAACAACTGTGCTAAAATCAAGGGATATGACATCCATTGCTTTCTGCACAGCTGTTTCATCAGTGGTAGCGATCAAGTTGGTCAAGCATGATTTGCCCTTAACATACCTGTGTTGACTGTTCATGATTACATTCTTGTCCTTCACATGTTTGGAAATGGATTACAAGAAGACATCCTCCATAATCCTTCTGAAAACTGAGAAGAGGCTAACTGGCTTATAGGCCCCACATCCTCCTTTTTCATTTTTCCTAAACATGAGTATAGGAATGGCTTTTTCTATTTGTCAGGGACCTCCTGTGATTTCCCTGATTTTCTTTCAATGACAGATAATGACTGCACAGACACATCAGTTTACTCCGTCAGCACTCTCACCTGCATCCCACCTGGTCCAAATACATTTAACTTCTATAAAAGATCTGTTGTTGCCTAACTGTTAGCTGTCACTCTCCTTCCCAAACATTGGCAATGTATGTAGAAATCAGGAGCAATATTGTCTGTGAAGTCTTTCGCAAAAATGGCATTGGGAACTTCAGTGGTTTTTATGTTGTCCATCATAAGCTGTCTCCATGTTCAAGCTGTCTCCAGATCAGCTTTGTCTGAACCACCTTTCATTATCAGCGTATTGTAGAATCCTCTTTACTTCCCGAGTCATTCAGTTGTCATTCCTGATTTTGCGTCTGAGTGCTTTTGGGATCCTCCTAAGCTGGCTGTCCATGTTTCCACTTCTTGCATGCTGTCTTTTTTGCATTTTAGTTAATTAAGTTCTTAACTCAGCCAAGGAGGCTTTCTGTCAAAATTCCCAGCCTTCCTGCACAACACAGTTGCTCCTTCTTGAGCTTTCAGTAAATTCAGTCAATCTGATCTGAGCACTCTTCCTCTTGTGACAGCTTCCTAAAGGAAGGACTTTGCCTAACAATTTCCTAAGGAACCCAAAGTCTGCTCTGCTGAAGTCCTAATTCCTAATTGCCTTTCTCTGAAACTGAAATTCAATCATCTTGTCATGGGAACCCAAGCTGCCTTTTATGGCTACTTTTGCCACCAACTCTTCCCCGTCTGTATGAGGCAGGTCAGGCAAAGGATGACCTATTCTTTGCTCCTCTAGCATTCCCATTAGGAAACTGCCACTAAGGCAGTTTAGGAACTTCCTGGATTGCTTGTGCAGTGTGTTGTCATCCTGACAGATGTCTGGATAGTTAAATCTCCCATGAGAAGAAAGACGATTAGCAGGGTTGGGTTAGTTGTTTCTCTACTTCCTCCTAGATGTTCTGTAACAGATCGCAACCACATTTTTGGCATTACGTCTCCCTCTAATGCTGACCCACACACCCTCAGAAGGCATGCCCTCAGTTTCAAACTGGAGTGATGTGAAGACAAAGAGCTCCTTTACATACAGCATGATACTCTCTTCTTCCATCCCTATCCTTCCTAAAGAGCAACCTGTTATTCGCTGTGAAAGCTGTGCACGTGTCATCGTGGCACATAGAGAACCTCTGAGGGTGCAGGTTGGTAACGCCAGCATCAGCACCAAGCCAGTGGTTAGGTGCTGTAGGAATCTGAAAATGCCAATCAAGATTGCATATCCTCTACCCAGTCTCCTGATTGAAGTTGTCTGTCACCCTAGGGAGACATCTGGAAGAGACCTCAAGACACACTCCAGATGGAGAGGGGAAATGTCACAGGCACCTGAGAGGGAACAGAAGGGACACTCAGCCCTGCTGCAAGACAATGCACTGCAGGGCTGGAACTGCCTCCCTGGCCTGCCCTGGCCTTCCCTGGCCCGTGCTGTCCCATAGGACAGGGAAGTCATATAATTAGCGGCACTGCACATCTATCTGTGACTGAAGTATACAAGTACACTTAATCTCCAAATTTCTCATTTGGCATTAAGACACAAGACCATCCCCCACCCCCTACACTCCCTCTGATGAATTTAACTGAAAGTTCTCCTTACCAAATTAGCAAGTGTTCACATTGACATCACCCAGTAAGAAGCGCACATGTGAACTGTACGAGTCTGTGCTGAAAACCTTACCTCTGACCACCGCTCTCATTCACAAAGTACTGCTACACAAAGTAGAACATTCACTTTATATAACAAAGAAAACCATCAAGAAACAAGCACACAATGAAGTATTTCAATCAAATGCCAACAGTATGAAAAAATGGTGACAGAAAGGAGTGGTGTCACGAATATTTTGAATCTAGACACAAAGATCGACTACCACAAGACTGGAAGTGTGTGGAAAGCAAATGAAGGAAAGACTGGGTATGCAAGGATACACAACTGCTCTATTTAGTCCAGGGCACTCGCACGGAAGTACAGAGCATTTAGGTATTAAAAGTATAATGGGATGTTTTAAATGAAAGGGATTAACAGATGCTAGCTCACTCATAAACTGTTGTATCAGATTTTCTAAGGCAATAGGTCATCAAAAGTCTTATTGAATCTGGAGGCTGGTGATTGAGAAATTTGTTTCCAAAACTGGATTTCTGGAATTCAAGCTTAAAATTCTGGGAAGCTGAACCTGTGCATGTACTAGTAATTAGTTTGGATTTAACTTTATGGCATAATAGCTGTGTACTAGAAGCTAGAAACTGCATGTTTTCAATCTGAAGAAATTCTCTTGAAAATTGTGGCTCATGTTAATTTGTACAAAAGTGTTTCTCTAATTGTACAGAAAAAAATGGTCACAACACAGAAAATTACAACGATTGGACAGACTGCCAGAGAGGCGTGGAACTAGTTGAAATGTGTTAAGGGACTTATTAAGGCTTTTGTCTTTTCTAATACATTTATTGAATGCTTCTGAAAAGCAGAAAATACCGAACAAGGAACTCTGGTCACAAAACATTAACAGCTTTAGAAAAAATTAGTCTGCAAGAAAACTACAGACTTTGTATTTAACTTACCTACTGGAAATCGGATATTGCTCTAAATTTAAATGGAGAACAGTCCAACACAGAGGCAGCAAACTTTGGAGATACAGTCAGAGATACAGTTCAAAATTTCCTTCCTTTCCCATATGCGTACGAATCATACATACAATGAATGACCTACCATAAATCAATACACTGCAGCCCTCAGCCTTTAGCTGCAGAAGTCCATACTACCTAACCTCCACCACCCTTGCACTGTAAGATCTAGAAAAGCCATCCTCACCCCTGCCCTACTAAGAGTTTTCCCTAAATCCTAGACCTCTAGTCCTACCCTACGTTTCCTTAGTCACTTAGACTCCCTCTAGAAGAGGATGCCCTTCCTGTGCCTTGCTCTAGTTGGTAGTCCTTCCCCTTCCCTGTGAAGATGAAGCACTCTCCGGTCCATGGTTTCAGTGCAGTTATCACAGCACATCCTGTGATCCTGCTTGGCTTGAGTCAAGAAAACCACCTCTGTGCTACCAGCAATTAAGGGAGCCATTGCCTCGACACAGTTAACAGCTCCTGTAGCCTGTTCCATTGATAAAGTAAACTTGCACTCTGCTCCTCAGCATAAGGGAGAGGTTTTAAGGGCAGGAGCGGGAAGATAGAGGAAGAGAGGAACTGAAGGTTGGAAAAGAAGGTTTGATGGGATTTCCTTAGGGATTTCATTTTGATTGTATACATTTATTAGTGCCCATGGGTGCCCTCTATACATAAAAAACTTCTGTGACAGCAGTTAGGAAAAAGGAGTCAAGCCAGAAGAAATGAAGATTGATAGCTGTATCCTTGAATATCTATTTTTTATTTTATCTTCCATTACAGTCATTGCCTCATGCTTTCATAGAATATAAGCTTCATGGTACATTTGGGAGACATTAAATATTCAGGAACATTATGGACAGTCCTTTGCCGGAGAAGCAAGGAGAAATGTCTCACTAAGATAATGCTGGGCACTGAGGTGAGCTACTCAGGAGGACTTCTTTTTTTCATCTGGCCTGAATTTCACTCACATGGGATTTCTTTCTTAAGTTACACTGATCTGGTCCAGTAAAAAAAATAATAATTTCGGGAAAAATGAGTGTTAATGCTATTAAAGCACCCAAAAAGGCAAGTGCTACCTTTATAACTTAAAATAAAACACCAATTTAAATTTCTTTAGAGCTGATTGTGGGCTAGCTTTAACAGCTTTTCCTCTAAGGCTTTGCTCCAGTTTTCTCAATAAGCTGAACTGCAAAGGTGGCAGGTCATTGCTGCCTGACAGCAGTTACCAGGCTTGTGAGGAGGAAACATGACTCATACAGACCTTGTCACAACAGGCCTCACAGCACCCAGGCAAGTCTGTACTCTCAAGGCTCTTCTTTCTTACCCTTCTGCACCCCTTTGTCCCTCAGTGGTGACTTGGCTCCGCATGCCCAGGATGGCAGTCAGGCACCTCGGATAAGGACATACAGGAGGTAGCTCTGCTCTTTGGAGGTCCCTTCTTTACCAATGCCACCTGTACTACCACCAGCGCCTTCCTCTTCAGAGCCTCTCAGAGTTTGCAAGCTGGTTTATTTCACCTCTGTGGCTTCTCTGTCAGATACAGGCACAAGGAACCTGCTCCCAGCCCTCTGAGGCAATAAGAGAAGGGAAAAGGCAGAGCTGATAAACCAGGTATGCAATATGCACACCGCATTGAGGAAGGAAGAGAGAACAATGCATGGAGGTGGAGAAAGAGGACCAAAGACATAAGCATCATCACCATCTACTCAGCTTTCCTGCAGGCAAAAGAGGCAACAGCAGTGGGGATTTCCTCTCACGCCAACCCAAAAAAGACTTTTCAAGTCTGTATATTGGCAAGTATTGATGGTGCATTGTGTCAGCTTCTAGTAGGTTCCTGCTCACTGCAGGACTAAATTATTTTTTAGGATGCTATTTTTTTCCTTTTTTTTTGGTAGTCAAAGAGTTCATTAAGAAATACAAACTTCTAATTATCCTTCAAAATTATATTTTGAAAATTGTATCATCAATAATATACCTAAACAGTCACAAGTCTCTCAGAGGCAGACATTCATCTGACAAAAGAAGGATGCAAAATGGAAACTCTGACTCAGTGTGATGTATGGTCTGAAAAACAATTCTGCTATAGGCCCACTTATAGTCAATATACTTTTTCATTGCCTCCATCCACAGAGAAAACTCATGTAAGACATTCTCTCACTTTCCTGCTATATCTCTTCTGATACAACAATCTCTTACATAATAAGAATTAGGCATTACATTATTCATTTAAATGTGGCGTATAACTGTTAAAAGGTTGCAAACTTTATTTTCTATCACGGACCAGTATTTTCCCTCAACGTTAAAAGATTACAAAGACATTGCAGTTTTAAAGCTATTTTCAACCTTTCTGTGAGGCACTTTTTTGGAATAAAATTGTACATAAGAGAGCATATTTTGAATGTGCTCTTCTTTTTCCCCTTTTTGTAAGTACTCTGCTAATCTACTTAAGGTGGAAAAGATGGGTGTTACGACTCTAAGAACCTAATTTAGCAATGTCATCTGTCATCAGCCTCACTTTAAATTTTTCTGTAAGGAACCTGTATATAAAAGAGGGTGAGAAAATTCCCCAAAGCCACTCTTGAAACTTTCATATTGGAAAAGCTGTTAACGATAAAAAGGGCCGACATATAAAAGGAAACTCACCATAACAAATTACTTCCCATAACAAATTAGTATAGTATTACAGCATGTAATCCCACAATTTAAGACTGATTTTTTGGTAGGTATTAGTTATGGCAACTATAGCTTCTCTTTTCTGCTGTAATATGATCATCTAGTGAAAGAACACCATGTAAAGGTGCAAGACATTCTTGCTGGTTTACCTCCGTAAAACCCCTGATTTACAGTACATCTGAGTCTCGGTGTACTGTCTAGACAGGCCCTATTATGAAATTTTCTGCCCTCTTTAGGGCTCTATTTTCTGGCTGCATCTTACTTGGATATGACACACTTGACACTTTTGCTAAACTTTTGTTTCTCAACAAAAGGTTACTGATTAAAAATTCTTTTTCTGTCTGTATTGTATTTCGCTGTTGACAGGTAACACCTCCATATATTTAAACAATAATAAATGTTATAAACAGACAAGTGTTGTCCATATTTTCTTTAAATAAAATTCAACTATTACCCCATCTGGTCTGCTCTTCATTTCCCACTTTCACTCAGCATGTCTTTGATGACACAAGCTAAGGAAAGATAAAAAACATTTCTTAAAGTCCAGTTGTAAAGCTGCGCTTTTTGACACCCCAATTGATGTGTGTAGGCTGTATTTGAAAACATTTCTAACTCACTTTTATGTTGAAAATGTTAAGTATTAAACCGATGTCTTATCACTCTGAGAACGAACAGTTTCTGCACAATATGCCGTTACTTTCAGAGAATTAGAAGAGGCTTAGCTAAAAGGTAAAATTACTGAACAGAAAATTGGTTCTATTATACCTCAAACCAGGACAACCAACTACTCTTTTAACACCACCATCTGTTCCAGGATTACAGAAAAATTTGATAATGAACCCTACGTTGTGCATCTTCAAAGCACAGTTGTGCCTAATTTTACGAGTTTTAATGTAAATAAGGTACGTGCCTAACACTGACAATCTAAACATTTGAGATTTAATTCACACTTTGTGAACAGTCCGGGCAGTTCTAAGCAGAAAACCATAGTATCATTTCACAGCCTGACAGAGGAAATAAAACGGATTTCTGCAACTGCATTATTTAACTGTTGTATTTTTATTGTTTCTAAAACAAGCCTTCTTTGGCGATGTTTACAACGCAAGAAAAAATTCAGAGATTTTATTTTTGGTTTGCTTTTTCCTTTTTCCAGTTCTTGAAAATCATCTTTTGGGAGTGCATTGAAGCCCTAATCAGTACATTTCTCCACTGAGGCAACATATTGGATTCTTGATGCTTTTGCAAGGAAGAATGTAAGCAAGCAAAACACAAAAGTTTCAGAAACAGGTGAACATGTAACTTTAAAATGTAAATAATCATGCAAGCCAAGACAGTATTCATGCATGTGGAAATTATTAATACATTTCTGGCATCTAAAGAGACAGTCATAAGTATAAGGGATACATTAGATTTTTAAGAAGTAATTAAAGCCGTAAGCAATACTGTTTATTTGAAGCCCCAACCTCTTTTTCAACAGCAGACATCCTACGTGCTTTCAGCATCAGGAAACAGCCACAGGCCACTCATCCTTTTAGAGAATATTCAGTGCTTCCAGGAAGGGACTGGACTACATGACACGTGATACAAATCATGACCCCTTCTGGCTTTCATCTGTAGGCAAACAACCTAGGTTCTGCTGGAAGCTGTTGGATCTAAAGATAGATAAATGCGAGAGTAATGAAAAAAAAAAAATACTGATCACTGGAATACTAGAAGACACTGATGTAGACGAAAACTTCACAAAGAAACATTTGTTCAGACCAGTAATAAGAACTCATTTTAAAATCCTTAAGCCAATTTACTGTTGCTATAAACTACTGGATTTTTTATAGTTGTATATAAAACAACTTCTTCCTTGAAACAAATTAAAGTAGCTTGTCTACCTTCAGCAATCTGCCATTATACTAAAAGCAGACTGTATCTGGCAACCCCATTTCACAAAAGCACAATAAAAGAGCAACATTTATTGCCAACAGTTATTATTCTCCCGCTTACAACAAGAAAGCAAAATACAGAGTGCATAAAATGCTGTGATTTATTAGCAAATATCACCCCAAACATTTTATTCCAAAAAATAATTTAAACTTATGTGATATATTCCTAAGTATATATTCATCATTTACAATAAAGAGCATAAGACAGATATTTTTCTTTGCAGCATTCTTTTGTCCTTTTGCTTACTTCATGTTCTTGAGCACAAGAAATTGATCCTGGCACTACCAGAGCCTTTTGTACAAGGACAAAAGGTACTAAAGAAACAAAAAAATATAATACTACACACAGTGAGATTCCTCAGTCCACTCAAGGCATTTGGTCAAAAACTTACCCAGAAACCCAAACAGTTATTTTAATTACAATAAGCATTTTGTGTGGGAATACCATGACAGGAACACCATAGAATTGTTTTACCTCAATGGTACCAGGCAGAGTAGTCTCTGGCTTTCTAATCACACACATACAGGAAGAGCCGTTCCGCGTCTCCTCTGGGGTACGTCTGTGTGCACCACCCGAATACCATTCAAAACCTGTTTTTAGACAGTATTTTCTCAAACTTTGTAAAGATTCCTTACCTTCAGATTCCAGATACCACTCTTACATCCAGGAAATCATACTGTCTTTTCCACAAAGTTTTATCTAAATACAATAGCTTAATTAGTTTGGTCCAGAGCCAATGAAGACATTTAAAATAACAATTATGTAGACCTAAACAGCCCAACTGTTAAAGGCACCTACCTAGAGGCACTCAGCTGCATTCTGAAAAGCAGTCAGGGGCCAATCTCCAGCTGATCATACATAAATGTAAAATGTATCTCTTTTTTTTTTTTAGAAAAGTTATATGTTTGGGTTTTTACAAAATGGATCAGTAAATCCTTTGCAGAGTATATTCTTCCACAATCCCTTGCCAGAGTTTGCAGTTACTTAGTTTGCATATCACTGGGGGACGAGTCATTAAAAGAAAAGGGACAGATCAACCTCTGGGCTTTTTTTAACTGATTGCTCAAAAAGATTTCTGATCTATGCAAAGGCAAGTATATACATAATTTGGACAATGCTGTCCCCAGACAGCAGAAATAATAGTGATTTGAATGTGGTTTGGAGACCTGTAGAACTGGATAGTGCTATTCAGGGCCCAAGGCTTATATAGGGGCAGAGGACAGCTTGCACCTGGGTAGCCTCCTATCGGAGCAGAGAAGCATGGTCACTTCTGTTTTCTTCATTTCTCCAGTCGTTCCACAAGGACTTCATAAAGGATGACACTGACAGACTGACAGGGCCAAGGGAAAAGGAAATAGATGTGTTTTGTGCTGTGCCCTTTGTCGTTACAAGTATTAG